>NC_089843.1:31951491-33151491 GCF_035609145.1 Eleutherodactylus coqui
ACCCTGTCCCAGGAGGGGAACATCAGAATAGAGCATGCATGGAGAAGGGTCTGGGGGGTGGCATCTCCAAAAATGAGAATTAGAAAATGAGAAAAAAGTATCTCCTGCGCTCAGGGTGGCCTGTGAAGTATCAACTGTGACTACCTGTAGGTCCATATACCTTCCCTCAGAAGGCTGTAATGTATGTCTCCCCAGCAGTAACCAGGCTGCAATATTTGGTTCTAAGGGGCATACGTGGGGGCTTCTCACCACTTTCCCCATATCCAGGGGCCCCTGGGGGCAGTGGTGTAGCAAAGTGGGTGCGGCTGGCCCCAGGTGCTATCAGTGAGGGGGGTGACAGCTCAGCCAGTCAGCTGTGGTCCTGGCACGCAATAACTTGGCAGCGGTGGCAGGTGGAGGAGCTACTGTTAAAGCTGCTGCAGGAGAACCAGCACCTGCCACTCTGTCTACGCTCTACATGGGGCCAAGTGTGACTAACTGGCTGTGTATTAGCTTCCCTATACAGCCCAGACTTCCAGAAGCCCCTCACAAAACCTTCACTGCCCCCTAGCACCGGTTAATCCTCCTCTGGCAGTCCTGACATGAGGGGACACACAGACCTGCAGAGCCAGATAGCTTACAGGACCTGTGGTGACGTCATCATCATATGATACCCTGTGTGGGAGGAGTCATGGATCACATGACCATGGGGGAGATCAGTAGATGTTTGACTCTGCTGTGTTCTCTGTGTGTGTGTTGGAGCTGTGTGGGTCAGGATGGATGGATGGATAGAGTGGAGCTGTGTGTATGATGTCTGGGGATCAGGATGGATGGAGCGGTGCTGTGTGTATGATGTGTGGGGATCAGGATGGATGGAGTGGAGTTGTGTGTGTGATGTGTGGGGATCAGGATGGATGAATGGAGTGGAGCTGTGGGGGTCAGGATAGATGGAACAGAGCTGTGTGTGTGATATCTGGGGATCAGGTTGGATGTAGCGGAGCTATGTGTGTGATATCTGGGGATCAGGATGGATGTAGCGGAGTTGTGTGTGTGATGTGTGTGGATCAGGATGGATGGATGGAGTGGAGTTGTGGGGGGCAGGAAAGATAAAGCGGAGCCGTGTGTGTGATGTCTGGGGATCAGGATGGATGGAGCAGAACTGTGTGTGTGATGTCTGGGGAGCAGGATGGATGGAATGGAGCTGTGTGTGTGATCTCTGGGGATCAGGATGGATGTAGCAGAGCTGTGTGTGTGGTATCTGGGGATTAGGATGGATGTAGCGGGATTGTGTGTGTGATGTGTGGGGATCAGGGTGGATGGATGAAGTGGAGCTGTGGGGGGCAGGATAGATGGAGCAGAGCTGCGTGTGTGTGATGTCTGGGGATCAGGATGGATGGAGCGGAGCTGTGTGTGTGTGTGATGTCTAGGGAGCAGGAAGGATGGAGTGGAGTTGTGTGATATCTGGGGATCAGGATGGATGTAGCGGAGCTGTGTGTGTAATATCTGGGGATCAGGATGGATGTAGCAGAGTTGTGTGTGTGATGTGTGGGGGTCAGGATGGATGGATGGAGTGAAGCTGTGGGAGGCAGGATAAATGGAGCAGAGCTGTGTGTATGATGTTTGGGGATCAGGATGGATGGAGCAGAGCTGTGTGTGATGTGTGGGGAGCAGGATGGATGGAACTCTATTTTATTATAAAATTAGGAAACATAACAGTAATTGTCAAAAGAAAATCTGTCTCTCTCCACAGTCTGGAGCATCAAACACAAATTAACACAACATGTGTATTCCAGTCCGTACAATGTCCGCTCAGGAAGCTTGCTTCTTCTGAACAAAACAGAAAAATAAGGACCTCCTCATTCTTTCTTGACCTTTTTTAAGCTTCTTTTTTGTTCTTTGCCTCTTCTCCTGCTTTAGTTTTTCTGTCCGTATCTTCCCTTACTGCCCATGGACTCTCTGGTGCCAGAAGATCCTCGATGCCAGACAAATCAGCAATGCCAGTATACGTTCCCCAGAAAAAAACAAACAAATAAACTGGCTTTAGCTTTTTTTTAAATTTGAAATGAAATAACTTTTAGTACCATCTAGAGCATTCCCCTCCAGTCCTGGCCTGGGCAGTCCTTGAGGGCCAATGGCTTTTGGAAACGGGAGGTCAGGACCCTCCTATCAAGGAACCTCCTCGAGAGAGTCTCAACCTCCACAGCCCCCAAGCCCCATCGACGGATAAGCTTCAGAGCCAGAGTAACGTAAGCCGGGAGATGTCCGTGCGGCGTGCGTAGGTCTTTCACTCGCTCTCCTCTCACCCAATCCTGGAGAAAGGGCCGAAACCATGACTTAGAGGAAACTACCCACCAAGGAGCCCTTTCCTCATTGCAGAAGTTGACTAGATTAATCTTCAAGAAGGTGTTGACTAAAAACACCACGGGATTGACCATACCCAATCCCCCTAGTCTCCTTGGGCGGTATGTAACCTCTCGCTTCACTAGGTTCAGCCTGTTGTCCCATAACAGCTGGAAGAACAGGCTATAGATCCGTGTCCAAGAAGACTCTGGCAAGATGCACACGCTGCCTAGATAGATAAATAAGGGGAGCAGGAAAGTTTTGATGAGGCTCACCTTTTCCCTCAGGGACAAAGACCATCCCTTCCATTGGTCCACCTTTTGACTAGCATCTTTTAGTCTGCCTTCCCAATTTGTCTCTGGATAATTTCCCTAGCCTAAATGGATGCCCAGAATTTTTAATGACTCCTGGGGTCTTGGGAGGGTGTCCGAGAGACTAAAATCAGGATCTCCTTCTCCCAACCAGAGACTTCCACACTTATCCCAGTTGAGCTGGGATCCAGTTACTTCTGAATACTCCACAACCTCCGACATCACCCATCCCGCCTCCTCGCGAGAAGAGACGAAAATCGTGACATCATCGGCGTAGGCCACCACCTTTAGTGCCGGCCCAGAGTCCCCCAGGCCCACCCCAACCCCCGCCAACGGCCCACAACCCAACTTCCTTAAAAAGGGGTCGATCGCAAACACGTATAGCAGGGGGCTTAAGGGACAGCCCTGACGAACCCCGGATCCCACAAAAAAGGGGCGCCCAGCCCAACCGTTCACCAGCGGGAAATTCTCAGCCCCTTTGTACAAAGTTTTTAACCAATTGACAAACCCTACCGGCAGACCATATTTCAAAAGCACCGACCAGAGGAACTCATGGCTAACCTTATCAAAAGCCTTTGCCTGATCCAAGGACAGCAAGAACCCTCTCCAGTTCCCAGCCCTGCCCTGCTCCACAACCTCCCGGACACTCAGCACAGCACTAAACGTGCTTCGGCCTGGAACAGAACAGTGCTGATCACCCGAAAGCAGCTCCGATGCAAAACGCACCAAACAATTAAACAGCACCTTAGCCAAAATCTTCCGGTCCGTATTGAGCAGCGCTATGGGACTCCAATTCTCAGTCCGGGACGGATCCTTACCCTTTGACAAGATGATCAGGGCTGACCTCCTCATTGACTCTGGCAGAGTACCCGAGGAAAGGCACTCATTATATACCTCAGTCAATAGGGGAACCAACTGTTCCTTAAAGGTTTTGTAGAACTCGGATGATAAGCCATCCGGACCTGGCGTTTTCTTGAGCTTAAGCCCATCAAAGGCCAGTCTCACTTCCTCTTCTCTGATAGCGTCTGTCAAAACATCAAGCCCAGAGGTCACTCTCTCTTCAGGAATGGTTTCAGCCAGGAAAGCCGACAGCCTGTCTCGATCTTGATCCTTCCCTGCCAGAAGGCCCGAGTAGTAGGATCTGACTACCTCCAGGATCTCTGAACTGGACCTCTTCAGAGACCCTGTACTATCAATCAGTCCTGTAACCATCTTACTATTTACTGACATCCTACAGTTTCTGTAGGGGTCGGGCGAGCGGAATTTCCCGAAATCCCTCTCAAAAACCAAGGATGTGTACCTATCATACTGGCACCTTTTTAACAGGGATTTCACTCTGGAGACCTCCTCACGGTTGCCCCCCGCCGAGACAAGCCGCTCGAGTTTCCTCCTCAGTCCTTGATATAAACGATAACAAGACAAGGATCTGAGGTTAGAGAGCTCACGGAAATACCTCGCTGCCCTTTTCTTGAAAATCTCCCACCACTCTGACTTACTGTTACATAGGCCCATGAGCGGAATCTGGCTCTGAAGGAACTCCTCAAAGGACTGTCTTATCTCCGCTTCTTCCAGGAGGGCCGAATTCAATTTCCATAAACCTCTACCCATCCGAGGGGTATCTGTAACATTCAAAGTAAACATAATTAAACAGTGGTCGGAGAACTCCACCTCCACCACCAATAAAGGTGAGGAGACAGCTTCCTCCTTTAAATAAAACCTGTCTATCCTAGACCTACTACTACCTCGATGGAAGGTGAACACCGTGTTGCCTGGGGCATGCCTGATGTGGATGTCCTCCAGGCGAGCCTCACTGACTATTCTATTCAAAGCGACGCTATCATAATCCAGTCTGTCTTTGGTACCTCCCCTATCGTAGAGCCTCGTGACGTTATTGAAGTCTCCACCAAAAACTACCAACCGGCTTGAAAAAAAGATAGGGATTGATCCTTGTGAAAAGGTCCTTTCGCTCACATTGACTTTGAGGACCATAGATGTTAATCAGTCGTAGCTCTTGACCTCCCACAAAGACGTCTAGGACCAAACACCTCCCCATTTCCACCTCAATCACCCGTCGGCATGTGACATCTGCGGTTTTAAAAAGAACCGCCACTCCGCTATACTGCTCGGCCGCAAGAGACCAATAGGAGGGCCCATGAGTCCACTCCCTCTTTGCCTGATATATACTGGCTAAATCTGTTAGCCTGGTCTCCTGCAAAAATAAAATATCAGCTTCAACACGGCTGAAAAAAATCAAAGGCCATAAATCTTGCAGTATTTGACATAATGCTGGCTACATTAATGGTCGCCAGCGTCAACGGGCTGAGTGCCGCCATCTAAGGTGATTAAGGTTGGATGACTCTTATCTTATCCCTTCCCCTTTCTTCACCCGAAAACCCACATTCCTCTCCTCCTCTCTTTAATGACGCAGACATATCCATGCCCTCGATTGTTGCCCCTCCTTCTTCAGGAGACGCCAAACTTTTGTCTGGTGGCTTCGGTACCTCCTCCCTCCCCTGGGACTCAGTCTTCCCAAGGACGGGAGGGGGGGTCACATCCTCCGGCCCCTCCCAACCCCTCTCGGGTTCCCCCGTCACCCCCACCAGCAAGGGAGATTCAGGTTCCCCCTCAAGGGATTGAAAACGGTTTGAAAGAGGGGAGCCGGTTTGTCCTTCCATTAGTTTCTGACCCGGGGCAGGAGAAGATTTCCTTTTACCTGGTTGTTTTTTCTTTTTCACATCCTTTTTCCACCTCTTTTCCAGCCATCTTCATTTGATGACAGAGCGGCGCCAGAGGTGGACCCCTCTTCCCTCTGCAGTCTCTCGGTCTCCTCCTCCAACTCGCTCTCCCCTGGAGCCTCAGTAGCAGGAGCTTTCCCAAGGACAGGGGCGGGGACCGTACCAACGGTTTTCCCAGATGTTTCACCTGCCCTTGCCGCCTTCCTGGCTTCCAGGCGTCTCATCTGACTTGCTGTCTTACTGCCGTTCTTCACTGGACCCTCAGCCCCAGTACCCCCGTCAACACCCTCCCCCACTGGCAGACCCTCACCCTGCGTCTCCTGAGGCCTACCCGTGGGTTCAGGGGCCGCGTTGGCACTAAAACGAGGGCAGCGGCTGTAGGGGTGTCTTAGAACACCACACAGGTGACAGCGTATGTCCCTACATGATGCGGCTGTATGGCCTACCCCTCCACATGAGAAGCACACCTGCTGAGTGCAGTCTGCACTAAAATGGGTAGGGTCGCCACATTGGTGACACACTTTTGGCTGTCCCCGGTAGAAGACCGAGATCCTGTCCCTACCCAGATAGGCCGAGGAGGGGATGTGGGTCACTGAGTTCCCTGCCCGGCTCAGCTGGACCAGAAAAGTCCATGCCCCGGACCAGATACCATATTCATCCCGGTTTTTCACCGGGGCACCCTTAACTTCTCCAAAACGACTTAACCAGGTCATGATATCAAGCGAAGACAGAGACTCATTACGCGTTAATACAGTCACCGTCTTTACATCGTCCTGGCGGGACAGGGGGGAGACCCTGAAATCCCGCCAGCCAGGCCAATTCTTCACCAGCTCGTAATTGGTCCAGAAGAGTTCCAAACCCTCTGGCCTTACGAAACTGATGTCGAACTCCGGGGTACCGAAGGGATGGATCAGAGCAAAGATGTTATGTGCCCTGAAGCCCATCTTCAGCAGTAGTTCAACCACCTCACTCCTCCTAGGGCATGTTTCATCACTTTCCCACCGAAGACGGCCTGCATTCCTTCTGGTCCCCCTTGGCCCGCCTGTTGGGAGTGACCAATTTCCCGTATTTTCTCGGAAGGCAGAAAGACCAAAATGTTGAACCCAAAAACTTAAATCCACCTGCTCACCATCTATAAGGGCAGACCTCTCGCCCCGTCTCAGAGAGACCGTGAGTTGCTGTCTTAAATCCCTATCCGTGCCACCAGACAAAACCCTCCTCGCATCACCCTGAACTGCACCAGCATAGCTCTTTGCCCCAGGGGCCACCGGGGGGTTACTACTGCGGGGAGGGGAGGGCCTAGATGAAGGGCCCGGCATAGCCCCCCTCTCATCTCCACTCATTTCATTATTGCTCCTGCTCCCTTGCTGGGGAGGCTCAACCCCTTTTCCCCCTTCCATAATTTTTGCACTCCCGCATCCTTCACCTGTATTCTCACCTGCCCCCACACTCTTCTCCCTCCCCTCACTCTCCCTACTTTCCTCAACCTCCACACCTTTGTTATTCTGCATTTTATTCTGTTTTGTTCTTTCAACACTCCCCTCCTCCCCTTTATCAGTGTTTAGCCCTTCATTTCCCTTATCTATTACAATCTCCTCTCCCTCTGCTTCTACTTGCTTTATTACTTTCACCCCCTCATACACTCCACCATTCTTTTTTTTATTTCCCTTTTGTCCCTCCTCAGTTCCCCCTCCCCTCTTGTTTTGAGAAACTGCTTGTACTGTCTTCCCTGCTGCTTTCTCTACCTTCGGGCTGGCCTGCACCGAAAGGGTCCTCGACGAGCCTCTTTGCAGCATGGCATGGGTCCCCCCCAGCCGGCCATCCCGACCACTCTCACTCATTCTTCTTTTACCCTCCTTTATTTCAGCCACACTCTTATAGCTCGCAGCTC
Source organism: Eleutherodactylus coqui (assembly GCF_035609145.1). Lineage (NCBI taxonomy): Eukaryota > Metazoa > Chordata > Amphibia > Anura > Eleutherodactylidae > Eleutherodactylus > Eleutherodactylus coqui. Next base: position 31,958,748 of record NC_089843.1, read on the forward strand.
TTCCCATTTAAACATCTTCCAAAGAGACTGACTTTGGCGCGGTTTCTCTAGCACTCGGGCCTGGCGCTGTCTTAATTGCCCCAACTGATTTCCCGGTAGCACCTTCCCTGGGCGCTACTGCTTTTACATCTATTTTTTTCCCTGGACATTTTTAACCCTCTGAGTGCTAAGAACCCCGAACTGCTTTTTACTATTATTCATCAGCTGCCCCTTTTTAATCACTACTGCCTTTCCACTCCCCGATGCTTCAGCTCCCCGCCGCTTCGTCTCCTGTGCATGATCCGCTGCCTTAACTCCTAACTCCCCGCTGGACACTAGCCCCGTGCCTGTACAAGCCGAGAGAGTTTTGTTTTCAGATTTTACATTGCATGTTGCTGGCACTGCTGATTTTACACTGGCATTACCTCTCCCCTTTCTTGATGTATTAAATTCTTTTGTTTTAGTATATTTTCCTTTGTCCTGGAGAGAAGAGACCACCGGTCGCTGCTGCGTTGCCGCCTGTGCGTTCTCCCCCCCTCCAGGGCACTGCTCATCTACTGTTGGCAAAAAATCCATATTATCAATGGCATAATTTGTCTCCTCACCCGGCTCCTGTACCTCCACCACAGTAGACTGGTCTGAGGAGACCTGCACAATTGCATGCTCAAACTGTACTTGCTCCACCGAGCCCTTGAAACCATAATTGCTATGCCCCTCCCCCTTGTAGTCCGACCCTGCAGCAAGCACCTTGCCAGACTGGACACGGGGGGCTACCAATGGTTCTATTTTCTCTCCCTTTTGACTGGCTTCCGGTGCCACTTCAGACACCGGGCAACCCCCTGCCGTAGGGATTGCATTATCAGGAAGTGGCACATATCTTAAACTTACCACTTCCACTGTAGCCTTCTTCGCCTGGCCTTTTGCACGGACACTCTTCAGGTGTCTCGTTCCCAAAGCACAGCTTGCTCAAAACCCCGGGGGCCTCCATTTTCTGGATCTCGCTGAGTAGATACCCGCCGCTATCACTTTCCTCTTCCATGGATGAACCTGAGAGGGGTGGGGCGGCTTGTCTTGCCGGGATGCTAGCGTTAGACTCGTGACCCGTCCTCTGCTTTCCTTGGCTGCCTCCGGGGCTCTGTTCATTAACCCCCTGTGATCTAGCAGTGTTTGAATGCTGCTGCAGGCTTGTAAAAAGCTGGGTTTTCCCTCTGCAGCCTTCCTCTGCACTCTCTTCACTGGTAGTATAGGATGGAATATTCCTATTAAAGCGCTCCTGGTGTCTCCAGTTCTCCGACATGCTGCCTCCGTTTGCCTTTATAGCGTCTTTTCTTGCCATCAGTTTCTTAATTTCTTCCACTATGTTCTTTATTTCGTCCTGATAGTCTTTCTTTTGGTCTCTTGAGCATGTCTCTAGCAGGGCTTTCAGACCCTGCACTTCATGCTGCAGTTTCTTCAATTTGCCGCTTATTGCATCAAACTCCCGCTTGTACTTATTAAAGCGGGTGGCTAATTGCTCTGCTGTCTCTCCATCCTTTCTTTCACCCCAGGAGTACAGATCTTCCTCCTGGGGCTTACCTTTAGTTTCTGCTGCTTGCACTCTGTCTCTGCGACCTCCTTAATTCTGTATTGTCTCTTGGAACTGGCTGCCTCTCGCTGCCCCCCGCCGGTCCATCCCGGGAGGCAGTGGATGCCCCAGGCGAGGGCATACTCGCTGGGGAAAAGCAGACCTTCTCCCCCTGGAAGAGGGAGAGGCTGCCTGCACGTCTTCACTCTCCAACAGCTGAGCACACACTGCTGCACTCTGACACGCCCACCTCAGGATAGATGGAGTAGAGCTGTGTGTGTGATGTGTGGGGGTCAGGATGGATGGAGTGGAGCTGTGTGTGATATCTGGGGATCAGGATGGATGGAGCAGAGCTGTGTGTGTGATATCTGGGGATCACGATGGATGTAGCGGAGTTGTGTGTGTGATGTGTGGGGATCAGGATGAATGAATGGAGTTGACCTATTGGGGGCAGGATAGATGGAGCGGAGCTATGTGTGTGATGTCTGGGGACCAGGATGGATGGAACAGAACTGTGTGTGTGATTTTTTGGGGGGTTTAGGATGGATGTAGCGTAGCTGAGTGTGTGATGTGTGGGGATCAGGATTGATGTAGCAGAGTTGCGTGTGATGTGTGGGGGTCAGGATGGATGTCTGACCGAGACTGCAGAGACAGTGTCGGGATCCGAGGATGAAAGCAGAGGAGCAGTAAATGCGGTACAATGAGGTATGTACAATGCACTGTATGTACTCTTGTATATTTGGGTGGTATATATTATTTCAGCTGTACATATAATTATGTACAGGACATATCCAGATTGTATCAGCATCACTATATACAGGGGATGTATATCTGCGATATATAGTGATATGGAGCATGCTGGTGTAACCTTGGTATCTTTTGTGTATAATTATATATGTACTACTGGTATGAGCTAGAAATCTACTGCATATAGTGATATGGAACATGCTGGTATAACCTGGTATATCAATATATGCAGCAGTTGTACATACATAATAATATACAGGAAATACCGAGGTTAGGGCGCCTTCACAAGGGTGAGCGTGATATTAGGTTGTGAATTTTTTGTGAATTAGGTGGCTTTTTTTAAAGATGTTTTTGCTTAGACTTCTTCATGAATAATAGCAGAAAAAAATGCATGCTAAATAGAGATGAGCGAGCATACTTGCTAAGGGCAATTGCTCGATCGAGCATTGCCCTTAGTGAGTACCTGCCCGCTCGGGAGCAAAGATTCGGCTGCCGGCAGCGGGCGGGGAGCGACAGGGGAGAGTGGGGAGGAATGGAGGGGAGATCTCTCTCTCCCTCTCTCCCCCCGCTTCCCCCTGCTGACTGCCGCAACTCACCTGTCACCTGCACCGGCACCCAAACCTTTGCTCCCGAGCGGGAAGATACTCGCTAAGGACAATGCTCGATCGAGCAATTGTCCTTAGCGAGTATGCTCGCTCATCTCTAATGCTACACATAAGTAAACAAATAATCATCACCCAAAAAACACCTGTGGAAAACTCTTGGGTCGGTTAAAAAGATGTTGACATTTTTTAAATCAATTTTTGGGAGGAAGCATGGGGGGGGAAATCACCCAAAAATTGATGGTTCAGGGAAGCCTTAAAGGAAATGTATAATCTGTATTCTTTTCACTAAGGAAAACCAGATAGTAAGACATTCTATTTTACGGGGCGCTATCTTGTCTTTACTGCAGTTCACAGCATTTAGAGAGCTATTTTACTGCAGAATGCATGGTCCTTTCACACAGTGGACAGAAGTTGACCTATTGATTTCTGTGGGAGACTATTCCAGCAGCACTGTAACCTGTGTAGGGAGGGGGAGGAGGTGAGCTGTAACTATCACTTTAGCCTTAAGATTCTTGTTAACGTTATGCGTTTTAGTAGCCTCGTGTGAGAGGAGTTTTTCAAAACTGAAATTAATCAAGAGCTATCTTAAGTCCATGATGAGTCAGGCTCGGCTCTCTGGCTTAGCCATCCTGTCAATTCTAAACAACGTAGCAAAAGGAATTGATTTTGATGATGATTTTAAAATTTTCAGAGAAAAAAGTTAGGACGCAAAGGATTTAAGGGATTATGCCCACAATGTTAAGTAAATAAACCAGAAAATGGCACTTGCAACTGTAAATATCTTGTCTTTCCTACTTTTAATAATTTCAAAATTGGGGCGGGAGGGGAAGGGGGTGTGACAAAAAAAATTTTGTACCAGGTACCACCTCACCTTGCTATGCCACTGCCTGTGTGGACACTGCAGGCAATACTCTGGCTTCTGGAGCTCTAGACCTCTGCCGCGATCGACTGCATGGGTCGCCCCCACAAATTTAGTCCCCAGCTTTACAGGGCTTTGGTCAGCCGCTGTAGGCCAGAAGCCTTTGCGGCATCAGATAGGGCCTCAAAGCCCTTCTTTCTTCCGCTCCTGATGCAGAGAGGATAGTCGAGGCTCCCAGTAGAGTGATATTTGCAGCAGGAAGGCAGATGGTGCTTGATTGTGAACTCGCTGGACAGAGCTCTCCTGCTGCACATCCTCTTGAGATAACGGCCAGACCACGCCCCCATTGTATAATTTTTGAAAAACACAGTGCGTCCCATATGTGTGACTGCATTCTCAGCATGACTAAAGTCCTATGAGCCTGACTTTTATACCGGGAAAGATCTTTGAACAAATTATTAAACAGCATGTATGCAAGTACTTGAATGAAAGAAAAAGGTTTGGTAATGTGTTAGACAGTAAAGCAAAATGTGATTGCTCTCAGTAAGAGAAACAAAGTAATCTTATAGATATGATACTTTTTAATGGCTAACAAAAAAACATAATGTTATAAATAGAATTACCTAATGCGGAGCACTTTTCTAGTCTTGGACACAACATAAAACATATGCAAGTTACTATATTAAAAGGCAACTTTAAATTTCTACGTCATAGAAAACTTTGGGAGTACAAGTTTACAACCATCTTTGACACATTCAAAACAGGCCTAAATTCCTCAACAGAGTTCATGCATGACTGGCAATTCTGAATTCACCTAACAGTTCTAACAGTGATTCCCTATAGCAAATAGAGAGTAGGCATGGCTAGAGGATGGATCCTTCCAGCCCCACCTTCTCACCATGCCCTCAGGAAAGTTCTGTAACCCCACCTTTCTATCTCCTCACTATAGGAAAAGCCCTTGGTGGAAGAGGTGTAGGAAGTCCCCTACTGCCCTCTGCTGCTGGGGAATTGCCCAGCAGTGGGGCTTGAGGAATTCCATGCTGCTTACAGCAGGAGATTTAAAATAAGCTGCCCAGAAGCACTTTTCAGATGTCCTGCTGTAAATTCCTGTTAGTTCCCGCGGGGATTTAGGCAACCCTCGGGGCTTTCCCTCATCCCTGCGGGGACTAACAGGAGCTTATAGCAGGACATTTAAAATGTGTTTCTGGGCAGCATGTCTTAGATGTCCTGCTGTAAGCAGCAGGGAATCTCATTTTCCTGCGCAGGAGTTTCCATAGATTCCTGCTCCCATAGGAGTCTATGGGAACTCCTGCTTAGCACGCACCAAAGATAGCTCAGGTCCTCTATTTTCTCTCACTGCGGACCTTAGATTAGAGATGAGCGAGCACACTTGTCCAAGCTTGATGCTTGTTCGAGCATTAGGGTAATCGAGATGCTTGTTACTCGAGTCGAACACCACGCGGTACTCGAGTCAATTGCATTTCCTTCCCCGTATGTTTAGCACAATTTTCTAGCCAATAGACATGCGGGGAAGGCATTACCACTTCCTGCTGTGAGGTGCCAGCCCTCTCCCACCCCACAGTAGTGAGTGGCTGGTGAGATCAGGTGACAGCCGAGTACTTAAAATGGTCCCACCCGCGGCTTGCCTCAGATACATGCTAGCAGAGGTTAGGGAAAGTGCTGCTGCTCATTCAGGGATAGTGTTAGCGTAGGTCCTGTCTTCAAGAACCCCAGCGGTCCTTCTTAGGGCTACATCTGACCTTGTGCATTACTGTTGTGGCTGCCTGGGAACAGTAGTGCGCCATTTTTTTTTTTCATCTCGGGCTGTGCAGGCCATTACAGCTATAGCGTTCTCAGTCTGCAGTGTATTATACAGAGTTTAGGTAAAGAGCTGCTGCTGATATAGGTCTCATGTTCTTCTCATGAGACCAAATTCAAGAATGAACTGAGCGAGCCCACCGAAGTTCCTCCCAGATGGATGACATCACAAGCTACCTCACAAATACCTCCCTCTGAGAACTACCAATCAGCTCTCTAAATACTGTAACTGTATGCTAAATTGCCTGACTTCCTGTGTTGAAACTTATTTAAGTTTTACCCGCGCTTAATAAAGAGAGATTCTTTTGGGACACATGATGGTCAGACGTGTGGTCTTTGAAAGGCTCTCCAGGCCTGTACATATTATTTAATTTGGAAACGCACAGTATATCTGAAATAGCGAATTTGCGCTAACAAATTTGGAGGCACACCTGGGATAATGAAGATACAGAGATATGATGATATTTCATCGTTATCCGGACACAAGGGGACTTCGAAGCAGAGACGGACAGATAATGAGCTCAAACAAGGTAATAAGTTATTCTTGTACCTGTACCATCTCTCCCTCTCTGCTATGATCCGCCCCAGGCCGGGTGAGTTGAAATATGATAAGTCTGTATCAAAAGAACTATGAAGTAGATATACTGTGTGGTTTTTATGTTGCTGTGAAGTAATGCCCTGAGTGTAAAGAAGGTGTGAGCTATGGGGGGTTTTGTATTGTCTCTGTAGTAGTGAATGGTGTGAACAGACTGTGCAGGTTAATAAGGAACAAAGAAAGTGTAGTATAACTTGTTAAAAGAAAGCAAAAAGGAAAGTTGATATAAGCAATTTTAGCTGAAGGTTATAGTAGTGAGTAAAGTTGCTGAGAGTGTCCATGCGGTGAGAGAGTTTCCATTGTTCAACATGTGGTTGATGAGGTCTCCCTTTGTTATGTGGGGGGAGGGGTGCACATGGAATGCTTGTATTTGCCATGTTGGCATACCTCAACTCAAGGGAATTTGGGCTTGGAGTAAAGATGTGGGCTAGCCTGAGGTTCTGCTCCGATTATGGCTGGCCAAGCAGGCTGTTGAGGTTCCACAATATGGTGCCAAAAGTACATATCTGTGCCATGAGGTGCAGGAGTAGAGAATCTCAATTAATTAAGGATTTTTCCAATTACGACAAGATGGGCAGGGGCGAAATTGTAAATGCTTATTAGTGAGGTAAGCCAGACCTGTGTCGTGAGGTGTGGGAAAAATCAAATGACTCGCAAGCAAATTCAATGAGATGATGTTTGTAAACACAACTGGACACACAAAAATGGGAAAGGAAAAAGCAAGTCAATGAGTTAAGAGAAAGGTTGAAGGTTTAACAATGAACGGCGAAAATGGTTGCTATCTGGAGTGGTGAATATAAGTATGTGGGTGGAAATGGGCATAAGTTGTATTGTGTTTGTCATTGGATAGCCTATTCTGAACAAAATATGTAAAAACCACGGTACATAAGAGTTTTTCTTATATATATATATATATATATATATATATATATATATACTTTGTTCAATATGGGAAGTTCTATGTACAGTAAATGCAATCCCAGTTTCTACTTCACATGAGATACTTATCAGTCTGTGTATGAGTGAATGAAAACCCCAGTGAGTGTGAATTTGTGTGTATAAATGAAGGGCCCGTATGAGAGTTAGATTGTGTTATATGGTGTGTATACTGTCCGGTAATCAGAAATGAAATGAGGAAAGAAAGACCAAATGCTGAGCCAGACCACATGGGGTGGAGCTAGGTGATGTAAGGAGATGGGAGGGAAGAACAATAGGAAGAGGTCTTGCTCCACCCTCCACACAGACCAGCCTAGGAGAGTAGTGTGTCTCCATTTAAGTGGATGTTGGTATATATATGTATATTGTGGTAATGTATAGAGGGAAGGTCACTCTTAGACTCCATGTTAAGTCTCTCACTTGAACAAATGTAGGTGACCAAAGGAGGGGCATCTAATTTTATTCCTGAGGGTAGTTGTGTGAGATAATAGTCCAGGATTGCCACAGTGTATATATATATATATATATATATATAGGTTCTTTGAGTATGTGGAGAATTTAAAAATATTGAGTCGTGTTAATTTGAATATTATTGAATTAAGATACTAAAATGAGGTAATTGTGTACTTGAGACACCTGATAAGTACTTTAGTCAAATTAATAACAAAAGTTCTATTTTAGAGTGTATCTCATTTTCAATTAACAACAGTATTTTACGTGAAGATCGTTACATTTGGAAAAATAAGTAAATTTTGGATGCCAGTAATGGAGTATATCCCGAATGGTATCAGGGATACTAGTCCCTTAGTAAACCAGTAGTTAACCATCATTGGTGCAGTTGTTATGGTTGCAGATTGTAATAACAATATTTCCTATCCTGTTCGCAGTATGTTTTCGTACAGGTACCAGAGATGGTGTGGGGCCCCTTAATATCATGCTTCCTCAAGGGGTCATAAAATACTGTATAGAGTGCAAATTAAACATCTTTCAGCTTCCAGACTAGCTATGTATGAGACTGCCCTGCTAGCACCCTCACATATCACAATCAAGTGGGGTATAGTTCCAAATGCCGTTTCATGTCTTTTACTGAATTTAGAAGGTTGAGAGGAGGGGCAGCAGGCACAGACCATGACATTCAATAGCAAGCACATGAGTGTATGATTGTCGGAAGATTAATGAAAAGAGAAACTAGGGGTCCTAACAATAATGTTGTAACTGCCATGATTAATATAAAATTTGAGTTTTACCCATAGATGGTTCCAAATATCGGTGAAATGGACAAGTAAAACAGGCTATGCAGTGGTAACCGACAGAAAGAGGTAATTGTACAAAAACCACTCTTTCCCTCCTGAGACACTCAGTTACTCAGGAAATAGAGGTGATGGCGCTCACTGAAATATGTAAGCTGGCTGCAGGTAAGACTGTTTATGTCTGCACCGACTTAAGGTACACATTTGGAATCGTACACGATTTCACATCCTATGTGGCACAGTGGAAGTTTCATGGGGTCCTTGAGTAAGCCAATCCAGAATGCAGAAGCAGTGTCTTTGTTCTACAAGTTTTTAGCTCTTTCCGCACAGGTGACTTATTATCAAAGTCCAGGCTTATGCCACAGAGACAACCACTGAGGCTGGAAGGAACCAGAGAGCAGGCATCGCAGCAGCCTGACTTCCCTTGAATGAGGTAACGGCTGGTAACCTGCTTGCACCTGAAACAGGTGTAGATATTTCTCTGTTGCTTGAATTACAGGAACAGGCCTCAAAAGAAGAAAAAGGAGGAGTGGAAAAGCGAACGGAATGCTACTGGGGTCTGGCAGAAAGGTAAATGCCCGTGCCTCCCCTGCACGCTGTGCTCCATGATGTCACACCTGATCCATGAGCTAACCCATTCATCCAAGGAGGTAATGTGTGGTATAGTGTCTTCTGCTTGGCTTACCCCAGGGTTCAACACTGCTGCAATAGGGTTTGTACAGGGGTGCATGATATGCACCCATTACAATCCAGGCAAATTGGTCAAGATACCTTCTCAGTGCGAGCCAGACTATCTGTATCAGTGACTGCAGAATGATAGCATACAGGTACAAAAGGTAGGTGTTTGGAATTGTTGGTTTTCATAGACCTCTTTTCATGTTATTTGGAGGCGTGGCTTGAGAAATAAAAAAATAAAATAAAAATAATTTTAACACGCTAAAAATATGACCTAAGAATATGTTTTATGAAAGTAATTCTGAATATTTGGGTACACCAGAAGTAATAATCTATATATATAAAATTGAATGTATGTCTGTCTGCGTGCGTGCGTGTCTGCGTGTCTGTTTGTCCTTTATGCGCTACTACACCATTCATCCGATCGCCATGAAACTTTGGGAAGTTGTTAAGTACACTCCTGGGAAGATTATAGGCATAGTACAAATATCCTACGATAAATGGCGCACGAGCGTCGTCGAAAGTTACGCCCCCCCCACGTAGATCGAATAAGTAAGCCACCTGCTATTGTGATGTCATCACTGATGTCATCAACATCGGACGCCCTTGAACATGCCCCAACATGTTCTATAAAGCTGCATTGTGATGTCATTAAGGCTGTATTATGACACGTACAGCTTGGAACCACTAGAGCAGGAGTCCCCAACTCCAGTCCTCAGGGACCACCAACAGGTCATGTTTTCAGGATATCCTATGGTAAGAACACTGCTGGCAATGTCTGAGGCATCTACAATAATTACATCACCTGTGCAATACTGAGGAAATCCTGAAAACATGACCTGTTGGTGGTCCCTGAGGACTGGAGTTGGGGAGCCCTGCACTAGAGCACGCCAGCCAATTACCATTGGAGTTGGAAGTGGGTAAACAAGTACTAGGATATCTTCCTAAGAAGCCACAGCAGCCGGATAAATTGTATGTTCCACCCAACGGCTATTTTATTCAGCCCGCAAGGGGGAAGCAGCGGCCTACAAAATCTAATTCTCTCATTTCCTGATGTCATAGATAGATAGATAGACTGTATGCAATAACCCTGATAGATAGATAGATAGATAGATAGATAGATAGATAGATAGATAGATAGATAGATAGATAGATAGATAGATAGATAGACAGACTGTATGCAATGACACGTACAGCTTGAAACCATAAATACTAGAGCACGCCAGCCATTTACAGTCAGTCTCCATTGGAGTTGGAAGTGGGCAAACATGTACTAGGCCAGTGATGGCGAACCTTTTAGGGACCGAGTGCCCAAACTACAACCCAAAACCCACTTATGTATCGCAAAGTGCCAACACGTCAGGGGGCGGGGCTTATCACAACGTATGATTTTACCCCCGTCATTCTAAAAAGGACAAGGCTGTTTCAGAATAGACCGGGTGCAGATTCTGACTGCTTTTTGGACGCGGAAATACTGCAGAATGTCCTCAGCGGAGATTTCTGTGGAAAATTCTGCAGCATTTCCGCATCTAAAAAGCAGTCAAAATCTGCACCCGGTCTATTCTGAAAGAGCCCTGCCCATTTCTGCCACATGTACACATACCCCAGCGGTAATAGTGACACCTTCACCCCAGCGATAATAGTGACATCCCACAGCAGTAATAATAGTGACACTCCCCCCATTAGTAATAAGAGTGACATACCCCAGCGGTAAACCTCAGTGGTCGCTGCTGCCGTCATCTAGATATATAAAAACGTAGTATGTATGTATGTCTGTCTTCGCAGCAACGCGCGACGGGTACGCTAGTAAATAATAAAGGTAAACATTTTAATAGTCATCTACTTGGTTAGAGCCACGCCTGATTGTAAGACTAAGTTGAGTCCTTATGAACGTTTTGTTGCGTAGGGCTCCTGTAATAGGCCTATGCTTATTCCAGGCCAAAAAGGAGGGCCTCACCTGCCATGTGAGTGCCTTATATCAGGAGTTATATACAACTGTCACTCATAAATGTGTATTCCCCTTGTTTCCAGATCAAGATACAAAGAACCCGTTCAAGTGCTGTTAACCACTACAACCTCAGTGAGAAAGCTAATTTGGGTTCATGTCAGACGTTGAATAAAGATTATCAAGGGATGAGACAAATGTGGCCCATAATCCTTTGTTATATGTAGGACCCTTGCGGTCATTGGGCTGTCATTTCTCTTCTTCCTCATAAGGGTAATAGGCGACGTAAATCCTGTGAAGAAGGTTATACTGTTTCATATGTAATGGGCAGAGGTGTAACTTAAAGCTCCCGGGCCCCGATGCAAAACTTGGAGCAGGACCCTGAACTATAATGCCTTACTTATAGTACCGAGTTCCCTATATGAAGAAGAGAGACCTTATGGGCCCCCAAAAGGCTCCTGGGCCCGGGTGCAACCACATCCTCTGTATCCTCTATAGTTACGCCCCTGGTAATGTGTCAAAGATCAGAAAAATGTCAATAGATACAATAAGGTAGCAGTAAGTGTACCAATGTTTCAGCCATATTGTGTAATCAGACCAATGTTAACATGTAACAAACAATATAACCTGAAATCACACCTTGGTAAGCCGATCACAATAGACATATTATATCATCTAAACTATGAACAAGAGGGCTTATGCAGAAAACGTGAAATAAAGATCAATCTTTCAGGAGCCATCTACCTAGAATACCGTTGGGAAACTGTAACGTGTTGGGAGGTATTTTCCTTATCCTGGATATCACCCAGCAGTAGGAAGGGATAAGGCAGGAGGCATTTCCCATGGCGGAGGTGACAGCTAGGGTCCCCTGTAGGCGGTAGGAAAAGGCCCGAGAACACAAATAGGAAGAATAAAACCATCCAGGAGAATGAAAATACGCATAACAAAGGAGGGAATTGTGGGAGATATCCTATATGTTCACCATTTTGTATGTATTTTCTGTTGTCAATTGTGAATATACTGTATTTTGTCTAAAATGGTCTGAACCTCTGGGGGAAGGGAACATCACCTCCCCCCCACCTCCACAAGAATTGGAGGAGCTAGTGCTGTGTGTTCAAGAACTGGTCAAACCGGTTCTAACTGGCAAAATCCTATCTAGGAATGGTTTGTCTTGGTCAAGCAGAGAGGAGAAACAGGATGTTCTTCTCATGAGACCAAATTCAAGAATGAACTGAGCATGCCCACCGAAGTTCCTCCCAGATGGATGACATCACAAGCTACCTCACAAATACCTCCCTCTGAGAACTACCAATCAGCTCTCTTAATACTGTAACTATATGCTAAATTGCCTGACTTCCTGTGTTGAAACTTATTTAAGTTTTACCCGCGCTTAATAAAGAGAGATTCTTTTGGGACACATGATGGTCAGACGTGTGGTCTTTGAAAGGCTCTCCAGGCCTGTACATATTATCTAATTTGGAACGCACAGTATATCTGAAATAGCGATATTTTGCGCTAACAGTCTGTTCCCAGCCTTTCAGTAATAGTTTTCTCACGCTGCAGTGCCATACAACCAGCTCTCACCGTGAAACTGCACTCAAATATTTCCTAGCCTGCTGCAAACAACTTCACTTATACCGTTCTGTGTCTGCAGTGCATAACACAGAGTGTTGGGGCACAGCCACTTCTATAGGGAAAGTTATATACACTATACAGTCCACATCTTCCATGCAACAACCCCAAAGCTCCTTCGTTGGGCTACATCTGACCGTGTGCATTATACTTATGGCTGGCTAGCAGTTGTAGTGCATCCAATTTTGTATTACGCATCTAGGCCTGTTCCCAGCCTTTCAGTAATAGTTTTTTCAGGATGCAGTTCCGTACAACCAGCTCTCACTGTGAAACTGCACTCAGATATTTCCTATCCTGCTGCAAACGGCTTCATTTATACCGCTCTGTGTCTGCAGTGCATTAGACAGAGGCTGCAGTGCCGTACAATACCGCTTCCACCAGGAAAGTGCGCTCAAATAATTCCTAGCCTGCTGCGGACTACCTCATTTATACCGTTCTCTGTCCGCAGTGAATTAGACAGCAGTCTCACCGCTAAACAGTACTGTGATATTACCGGGGCCACTGCAAAGTATTTAATCTGTGCCGCTGTGCAGAGCGTCTCACAATACCCTTTCCTTGGTGGGGTTGAGATAGCCGCAGTTACCAGCACTATCCACTGGCTTTAGAGTCTTCTCCCACTCCACACAGCCTTTATTATCTACAAGTCTCTGCGAGAACTAAATTACCCCTAGGTATCAGCGCAAGACAGGGGGTTAATTTTTTCAAGTCACAGCATAGAGCCTCCACTATCTACAAGTCTCTGTGTGTGGTAAATTAAGCCACCGTTGTCAGTGCTGTACAGTGGGGTAATTTATTTGGGCCCTGCTCCATTCTTAATCCGCCATGATGAGAAGTAGGGGTAAGGATCGAGGACGTGGATGTGGACGCGGACGTCCAAGTGATGGTGTGGGCACAGGCCGAGTTCCTGGTCTTGGTGAATCACAGTCGGCTGCTACGGTATTAGGAGAGAGGCAAGTTTCTGGGGTCCCCAGCTTCATATCACAATTTATGTGTCCGCGTGGTAGACCTTTATTACAAACAGAGCAGTGTGAGCAGGTCCTGTCATGGATGGCAGAAAATGCATCCAGCAATGTATCGGCCACCCAGTCTTCTACACAGTCCACTACTCTGCAACTCTGAATCCTCTGGCTGCTGCTCCTCCTTCCTCCCAGCCTCCTCACTCCATGAAAATGACATATTCTGATGAGCAGGCAGACTCCCAGGGACTGTTCTCGGGTCCCTGCCATAAGTGGGAAAAAATGGTTCCTCTCTCACCTGAGGAGTTTGTCGTGACCGACGCCCAACCTTTGGAAAGTTCCCGGAGTCCGGGTGATGAGGCTGGGGACTTCCGGCAACTGTCTCAAGAGCTTTTTGTGGGTGAAGATGATGAAAAGACAAAGTTGTCTGTCAGTGAGGTAGTAGTAAGGGCAGTAAGTCTGAGGGAGGAACGCACAGAGGATTCGGAGGAAGAGCAGCTGGACGATAAGGTGACTGACCGCACCTGGTTTGCTAAGCCTACTGAGGACAGGGCTTCAGAGGGGGAGGCAAGTGCAGCAGCAGGACAGGTTGGAGGAGGCAAGTGGAATGGCCAGGGGTGGAGGCAGGGCCAGAGCGAAGAATCCCCCAACTGTTTCCCAAAGCAACCCCTTGCGGCAAGCCTCTGTGCGGAGGGCTAGGTGTTCAAAGGTGTGGATGTTTTTTAGTGAGAGTGCAGACGACTGATGAACAGTGGTGTGCAAACTGTGTCGCTCCAAGATCAGCCGGGAGCCACCACTACTAGCCTCACCAGCACCAGCATGTGCAGGCATATGATGGCCAAGCACCCTACAAGGTGGGACGAAGGCCATTCACTGCCTCCGGGTCACACCACTGCCTCTTCCCCTGTGCCCCAACCTGCCACACAGATCCAATACCCTTCCCAGGACACAGGCACGAGCGCCTCCCGACCTGCACCCACACCCTCACCTCCACCGTCCTCCACTCCATCCAGCAATGTCTCTCAGCGCAGTGTTCAGCTGTCGCTAACACAAGCGTTGGAGCGCAAATACGCCGCCACCCACCCGCACGCACAAGCTTTAAACGTGCACATTGTCAAATCAATCAGCCTGGGGATGCTGCTGTACAGGCTTGTGAAAAACAGAGGCTTTCAAAAACATGATGGCGGCGGTGGTCCCACGCTACTCGGTCTCCAGTCGCCATTATTTTTCCCGGTGTGCCGTTCCAGCCCTACACCAGCACGTATCCCGCAACATAAATCGTGCCCTCACCAATACGGTTACTGGGAAGGTCCACTTAACCACAGACACGTGGACAAGTAGTGGCGGGCAGGGCCACTATATCTCCCTGACGGCACATTGGGTGAATTTGGTGGAGTCTGTGACCGCTCCCGTCCTACCCACACCCAGAATAGCGGGTCCTACCTCAGTGCTGGTATCTGCGGCGTTTTATGCCTCCCTTCCAAACCCTTCCCTTCTTCCTCCTCCGCAACCTCTCCCTCTCAATTAAGAAGTGTGAGCACGTCGTCAGCAGTCGGTATTGCGCGGCGCGGCAGCACAGCGGTGGGCAAGCATCAGCAGGCCGTGCTGAAACCAATCAGCTTAGGTGACAAGAGGCACATGGCCCCCGAGCTGTTGCAGGGTCTGACAGAGCACAGTGACCTCTGGCTTTCACCGCTGAGCCTCCAACCGGGCATGGTCATGTGTGACAACCGCCGTAACCTTGTTGCGGCTCTGCAGCTCGGCAGTCTCACACACGTGCCATGCCTGGCCCACGTTTTCAATCTGGTGGTTCAGCGGTTTCTGAAAAACTACCCCCACTAGTCTGACCTGCTCGGCAAGGTGCACTGCGTCTGCGCACATTTCCGCAAGTCCACTACGGACGCTGCCACCCTGAGGACCCTGCAACATCGGTTTCAGCTGCCAGAGCACCGACTGCTGTGCGATGTGCCCACACGCTGGAATTCTACGCTCCACATGTTGGCCAGGATGTACGAGCAGCGTAGAGCAATAGTGGAATACCAGCTGCAACATGGGGGACGGAGTGTTAGTCAGCCTCCCCAATTCTTTACTGAGGAGTGGACATGGATGACAGATATCTGCCAGGTCCTCGGAAACTTTGAGGAGTCTACCCAGATGGTGAGCGGCGATGCTGCAATCATTAGCGTTACCATCCCGCTGCTTTGCCTGCTGAGAAGTTCGCTGCAAAGCATAAAGGCCGACGCTTTGTGGTTGGAACAGGAGACGGGGGATGCCAGTATGTCGCTTGATAGCCAGACCACCCTCATGTCTATATCTCAGCGCGGTTTGGTGGAGGAGGAGGGGGAGGAGCAGGAGGAGGAGGGGGAAGAGACAGCTGGGCACACTGCAGAGGGTACCCATGCTGCTTGCCTCTCATCTGTTCAGCGTGTATGGGTTGAAGAGGAGGAGGAGGATCCTGAAAGTCATCTTCCTAGTGTGGACAGCGATGTGTTGCGTACTGGTACCCTGGCACACATGGCTGACTTCATGTTAGGCTGCCTTTCTTGTGGCAAGTCAGTCAGTGAGGGCTTTTACCTTTATATGTACAGTATAGATATGTAAAAGGTGAAAGCCCTAACTGACTGACTCACTCACTGACTGTCTGACTCGCCACTAATTCTCTAATGTCCCAGTGTCGTACAAACATGAAATTTGGCACGACCATTCTTTAGGTCCTAAGTAGGAAAAGTAAAGGGGTGACAACTTGATTAGTCAATAATAAGTGCAAAAGTATTTGCACCCCTTTGTAATGCACCTAATCGAATTCTCTAAGTTTCTGGTGCCATACAAAGTTGAAATTTGGCATGACCATTCTTTACCTGCTACATAGGAAAAATATAGGGGTCAAAGCTCAATTATTCAATACTAATAAGTGCAAAAGTAAGTGACCTGCTATGTTAGGTTACTTCCCAATGTCGTAGAAGCGTAAAATTTGGCACAAGCATTCTACAGCTCCTAAGTAGTAAAAGTAAACAGGTCACAACTCAATTATTCAATGCTAAATGCAAAGGTAAGTGCAACCCCCATGTAATGTACCTAATCTGATTCTCTAACTTCCCGGCGTTGTACAAACTTGAAATTAGGAACGACTATTTTATAGGTGCTAGGTAGTAAAACTAAAGGCGGTCACAACTCGATTATTCAATGCTCAGTGCAAAAATAAGTGAGCTCTATGTAATGTACCTAATCTAATTCACTAACTTCCTGGTATCCTACAAACTTGAAATTTGGCACAACCATTGTTTAGGTCCTAAATAGAAAAAGTAAATGGGCCACAAGGTAATTATTCAATACTAAGTGCAAAAGTAAGTTATCCAGTATGTAATGTAAATAACACAATCTGTACCACACAAATGTGAAATTTGCCACAAGCACTTTTTAGTTCATAAATAGAAAAAGTAAAGGGCTCGCAATTGATTATTCAATTCTAAGTAAGTGACCCCTAATGTTATCTACCCAATCTAATTCTGCAACCTCCCCTTGCCGTACAAGCTTGAAATTTGGCATGACCATTCTTTAAGTTCTACATAGGAAATGTTAAGAAGTCGCAACTTGATTGTTCAATTCTAAGTGCAAAAGTGAGTGACCCCCTATCTTATGTAACTTTCCGATGTTGTACAAACGTGAAATTTGCCACAACCATTCTTTAAATCCTAAGTAGGAAAAGTTAAGGGGTCCCAATTTGATAATTCAATTCTAAGTAAGTGACTCCTAATATTATGTATCTAATCTTATTTGGCAACTTCCCCTTGCTGTACAAACTTGAAATTTGGCATGACCATTCTTTAGGTTCTACATAGGAAAAGTTAAGGGGTCGCAACTTGATAATTCAATTCTAACTTCAAAAGTAAGTGACCCGCTATATAATGTAAATAATAACACACATCTGAACCACACAAACCTGAAATTTGACATGACCATTCTTTATGTCTTAATAGGAAAAGTCAAGGGGTTGCAACTTCAATATTAAATTCTAAGATAAATAATAATAATAATAATCTTTATTTGTATAGCGCCAACTTATTCCGCAGCGCTTTCAGGCATGGATAAATGCAAAACAATACAACAATTACAATATAAGGTACATTGGGTTAGACACAAATGGGTTGAGGGTGGTACAGGAGGTGCAGGGGTTGGGGAACATAGGCAATAGGAAATTTTATGTACAGATCATTTATCAGAAGGCAAACAGGGTGGAGCACCATAGGGGGGGGTGGGGGACTAGGTCAGGAGATTTGGTATGCTTCCCTGAAGAGGTGCGTTTTTAAGGCACGTCTGAAATTTCGTGCATCGGGAATTGTCCGGATGCCTTGGGGTAGAGCGTTCCAGAGGATGGGTGCTGCTCTGGTGAAGTCCTGTAGGCGAGCATGAGAGGTTCGTATTACAGGGGTGTTTAGTCTGAGGGTGTTAGCCGATCGGAGTGAGCGGGCTGGGTGGTGTACTGACAGGAGGGAGGTGATGTATGGTGGCGCAGCGCCATGCAGAGCTTTGTGAGTGAGGCAGAGGAGTTTAAATTTAGTTCTGCAGTGGATGGGCAGCCAATGCAGCGACTGGCATAATGCAGAGGCGTCTGAATAACGACTGGATAGAAAAATGAGTCTAGCTGCTGCATTTAGTATGGATTGGAGTGGAGCGAGTCTAGTGTGGGGGAGGCCGATGAGTAGCGAGTTGCAGTAGTCAAGCCGGGAGTGGATGAGCGCAACCACGAGCGTCTTTAGCGTGTCCGTGGTTAGGAACGGACGTATTTTAGCAATATTTCTGAGGTGCATGTGGCATGTTTGGGCCAGAGATTGGATATGGGGGGTAAAGGAGAGGTCAGAGTCCAGTGTGACCCCAAGGCATCGGGCATGCCGTCGGGGGGTTATGATGGTGCCAGACACTGGAATGGAGATGTTGAGGGGAGGTCGGTTAGAAGGTGGAAAGACAAGGAGGTCAGTTTTAGAGAGGTTTAGTTTGAGAAAAAGGGAGGACATAGTGTTAGAGACAGCGGACAGACAGTCGGTGATATTTTGGAGGAATGGTCCAGAGATCTCACGAGAGGAGGTGTATAGTTGGGTGTCGTCAGCATAGAGATGGTATTGGAGGCCGAATCTGTGGATTGTTTGTCCAATTGGGGCAGTATAGATAGAGAAAAGAAGGGGACCAAGGACCGAGCCCTGGGGTACCCCGACAGCGAGAGGAAGTGGAGCAGAGATAGAACCAGCAAAGGAAACACTGAAAGAGCGGTCAGAGAGGTAGGAGGAGAACCAGGAGAGAGCAGTATCCTTTAGACCAATAGAGTGGAGCATAGTGAGAAGGAGATTATGGTCGACAGTGTCAAATGCAGCAGACAGGTCAAGGAGGATTAGTAGAGAGTAATCACCTCTCGACTTTGCAGTCATCAGGTCATTTGTTACTTTTGTAAGGGCAGTTTCGGTCGAGTGTAGAGAGCGGAAACCAGACTGGAGGGGGTCGAGGAGTGAGTTGTCAGAGAGAAAGCGAGTAAGCCGAGAGTAGACCAGGCGTTCCAGTAATTTGGAGATAAAGGGGAGGTTTGAGACGGGTCGGTAGTTAGCAGCATTAGTCGGGTCCAGAGTTGGTTTTTTAAGCAGAGGGGATATAATGGAGTGTTTGAATGAGGGAAAAGTGCCAGAGGTTAGGGAGAGGTTGCAGATTGTGGTAAGGTGAGTAATGAGAGCTGGGGAAAGGGAGCGGAGGAGGTGAGAGGGGAGAGGGTCGCTGGCGCAGGTGGTAGGGCGGGCAGTGGAAAGGAGCCAGGAGACTTCTTCCTCTGTCGTTGGTTCTAGCGTAGATAGTGAGTAGGTGCTGGGTGCAGTGCTGATGGAGCTGGGATCAGGGCTAACCATGCAGCTTTCAGAGATTTCTTTTCGAATGTGGTCGATTTTTTCTTTGAAATAGGCAGCTAGTTCTCCAGCAGTCAGGTCTGTCGCAGGGGCCTGTTCCTTGGGGCTGAGGAGGGAGTGAAAGGTCTCAAAGAGTTGTTTGGGGTTGTGGGATAGTGAGGAGACAAGGGAGGTGAAATAGACTTGTTTGGCATGGTGAAGGGCTAGGTTATACATTTTAAGCATGAATTTGAAGTGGAGGAAGTCTGCTGGCAGCTTTGACTTTCTCCACAGCCGCTCGGCGCACCTAGAGCACCGCCGGATGAAGCGCGTTTGGGACGTGAGCCAGGGTTGCCGTGGTCTGCGTTTGACAGCTCGCGTCACGGGCGGTGCCACTTCATCCAGGGCACGGCTGAGGGTGGTGTGGTAGTATTCGGCTGCCAGGTTAGGGCAGGGGAGGCGAGAGATGGGCGATAGGGAGGACTGAATAGTTTCAGCAAACTGTTTAGTGCGGACAGACTGGAGGTTCCTAGAGGTGCGATAGATAGGAGGGTCAGGAGAGATGCTAGGGTGCCTGATGGAGAAAGAGAGAAGGTTGTGATCCGAGAGTGGAAGTGGGGAGTTAGTAAAGTGAGAAGCAGAGCAGAGACGGAGGAAAACTAAATCGAGAGTGTTACCATCTCTATGAGTGGGGGAGTCAGAGATTA
This sequence comes from Eleutherodactylus coqui, assembly GCF_035609145.1. Classification (NCBI taxonomy): domain Eukaryota; kingdom Metazoa; phylum Chordata; class Amphibia; order Anura; family Eleutherodactylidae; genus Eleutherodactylus; species Eleutherodactylus coqui. The sequence goes on from NC_089843.1 coordinate 31,978,877, forward strand.
GCGATAGGCCAAGGGAGGAGGTAAGTGTTAAGAGCCGGGAGGCAGATGAGGAGCTAGAGTCGTTAGTAGGAATGTTGAAATCACCAAGGATGAGGGTTGGGATTTCACAGGATAGGAAGTGGGGGAGCCAAGCAGCAAAGTGGTCTAGGAACAAGCGGGTAGGACCTGGGGGGCGGTAAATAACTGCGACACGCAGAGGCAGTGGGCGGAAGAGTCGCAGGGTGTGGACTTCGAAGGAGTGAAAGGTAAGCGAGGGAGCTGCGGGAATGACCTGGAAGGTACAGTTTGGGGAGAGGATGATGCCTACTCCTCCACCGCGTCTGTCATCCGATCTGGGGGTGTGGGAGAACTGCAAGCCATCATAGGACAATGCAGCGGGGGAGGTAGAATCGGACTGCTGTATCCAGGTTTCCGTGAGGGCGAGCAAGTTCAAGTGTTTAGTGGTGAAAAGGTCATGGATAGTTGGGAGTTTGTTACACGCAGATTGGGAGTTCCATAGGGCGCATTTGAATGGGGCAGGGGGGGCACTAAGAGTGTAAAACTGAAAATCTGTGATACATGACATAGTTATTTTCTCATAAACCATAAAGCATAGGGAAATGATTTGTATACTGAGTAGAACCTAACTCACATCTATGTGTATATACTGAGGAGAATTTACCTCACATCTATGTGTATATACTGAGGAGAAAATTACTGACCTCTGTCTGTGTATACTGAGAACAATGTAACTGACCTCTGTGTGCATATAGTGAAAGGCAGCAATGTACATAAGGAAGCAGCCATGGACTAAGAAAGGGCTTCAACCTCCAGTCTGGGGTAAATTTGAATAAAAAGCGAGGAGAGTGGGAAGGGTGGCACATTCTGCAGAGGGTTATCGCTACATGCAGTCTGAGGAGAATTTAACGCTCCTCTATGTGTATACATATTTTATTCCTTGGTTCCTCTGAAGTAACCACGACTTCATAAAATTTTCAGTGCAAATAACTGGTAAACGCCTGTACCAAATTAACTTAGGTGAAGTTGGGTATATCTGTTAGTTAATTGATAGTTCAAAGAAAAATTTGGGGGCGCTCAATGGCCCAGTAGAGTTAAACTTTAACCAATCCCAACATAGCCTTTGCCATAAACTGAAAAACCCACAGTTGGGTCCCCTTAAGAAATAACCTTTATTTATGTTGTAAAATATATTGTTTTAGCAATTAATTAAAAAGATCATAGTCTCAATATAGTATGAATGAGTGTAATATATGAGACATAACCAGTCTAAAGAAACAATATCCTACTTTGCTAATTATGCACAAGTATCAGGGTCATGGCTATAACACTTGCTGCAAATGGTGTGTGCTACCATGCAGCAGTACACTGCTATGTACTGAGGATTCAGCAAGTCATTAGATCCCTGCATAAACTGCAAGACTGTGTGATAAATGCTTCCAAATAAACTGAGTCTGACATAAGCATAGCAGGATGGACTACATGAGGCTCTGTGCTTAAAGACCAGCTCTCCCAACATGTTTCACCAGAACTCTGGTATCATTCGGTGTATAGAAGCTATAGTTGAAGCCTGGCTTCTGAAAGGTTGAGGGTGGGTTCAATAGCATCCATGTGGCCAATGAAATTACATAATCTCATAATGATTGAGCCAATAGGACTCAGGAATCCTTCTTTTACATACTGCTATCACAGACAATCAAAGTAAACATTTGTGACAGCTAATGGGGCGGCATCTAAAAAACACCATCACAGCAGCCACACGTGCAGTAGCAGAAAAGTGACTCATAGACTACAAAAGCAACAGAAAAGTTGCACATGTGCAGTAGCAGAAAAGTGACATGATAGACTACATTTCAGGTTACCTCCTGTTTCCTCGGGTGACAAGTCACAGAAGGTGGCCATTGTCATTTCTAGGGTGCAGAGGGATCCCCAAGGGTGGGCTTTTTCCTTACCCCCCTCTTCTGAAGCCTTTTCCATAATGGATAGTTTTTTCACTGCTCTGAGTTTAATCTATGACGTTTCCGAAAGGTTTTGCTGGCAGAGGGAAAACTGAGTTGTTCACATCAGGGTGACTCTTCTATTGAGAATTTCTACACTGAATTCCACCGTTGGGCAACAGAAACTCAATGGATTGACCCTGCTTTACGAAGCCAGTTTTATTGTGGCTTGAATAATAAAATTAACATTCATGGGTTGCTTATCCTGTGCCTTACAGTCTTGATGATGCTATGTAATTAGACATAAGAGTTGGTCGACGGGTTAGAGAAAGACATAATGAGTAGAGATGAGCGAGCATACTCGTCCGAGCTTGATGCTCGTTTGAGTATTAGGGTGCTCGAGATGCTCGTTACTCGAGACGAGCACCACGCGGTACTCGTCTCGATTAAACAAGCACTGACCATTGAATTCAATGGAGCCGGCAATACAGAACTTTAGCGTCACTTTTTCCATCAGGGCCCGGTAGTATTGCATCACTCTCGTACAACTTTCCTCTTTGGGAATGAGAGTGGAAAGGTTCTCATTATACCGTGGGTCGAGAAGGGTGTGCACCCAGTAATCCGTGTTGGCAAGAATGCGTCTAACACATGGGTCACAGGAAAGGCAGCCTATCATGAAGTCAGCCATGTGTGCCAGAGTCCCAGTACGCAACACACCGCTGTTCTGCAGTGGCCAAGGAAATATTTGCGTACTATTTAGTGATGAGAGTAAGCTCTCTGCCTAAGGCACTGCACACATAGGACGGTATAGCTGCAATGATCTGGAGTGGCCCAGGAAATATTTGTGTACTATTTAGCGATGAGAGTGAGCCCTCTGCCTAAGGCATTGCACACATAGGATGGTATAGCTGTAATGATCTTGAGTGGCCCAGGAAATATTTGCGTACTATTTAGCGATGAGCGTGAGCTGCTATAGCTGTAATGCTCTGCAGAGGGATAGATGTAAAAAAAAAACAAAAAAAAACTGGTGCATTACTGCTCCCAGCCAGCCACAACTGGAATGCACAGGATTAGGAATAGCCCTAAGAAGGGTTCTTGAAGCCAGGATCCTACTTAAACACTTTCCCTATACAAGCAGCTCTTTCCCTCAACTCTGCCTAATGCTCTGCAGACTGAGAGCTGTAATGCTCTGCAGATATATATATATATATATATATATATATATATATATATATATATATATATATATGTTTGTTTGTTTTTTTTTAAAAAAAAACAACTTCACCGCACCCAAGGAAAGGGAATTGTACACAAGGGCAGAAAGCTATACAGCCATTGAACAGTGCTAATCATTGCGGCAACTTCACCGCACCCAAGGAAAGGCTATTGTGCGACGGCCTGCACAAGGGCAGAAAACTATACAGCCAGTGGACAGTGCTAATAACTGCATCAACTTCACCACACCCAAGGAAAGGGTATTGTGCGACGGTCTTCACAGGGGCACAAAGTTTTACAGCCAATGGATTGTGCTGATTACTGCGGCAACTTCACCCAACACATAGAATGGTATCTGTGAAATGCTGTTCTGCAGTGGGCTAGGAAATATTTGCATACTATTTAGCGATAAGAGTGATCTGCTATAGCTGTAATGCTCTGCAGAGGGACAGATGTTTAAAAAAATGGTGCACTACTGCTCCCAGCCAGCCAGAACTGTCATGCACACGATGAGGAGTAGCCCTAAGAAGGACCGTAGGGGTTCTTGAAGACAGGATCCTACTCAAACACTTTCCCTATATAAGCAGCTCTTTCCTTCAACTCTGCCTACTGCACTGCAGACTGGGAATGCTATAGCTGAAATGCTCTGCAGAGGGATAGAAGTTTTTTTAAAAAAAACTAAATTGGTGCACTACTGCTCCCAGCCAGCCACAACTGTAATACACACTATGAGGGGTAGCCCTAAGAAGGACCGTTGGGGTTCTTGAAGACAGGATCCTACTCTATCACTTTCCCTATATAAGCAGCTCTTTCCCTCAACTCTGCCTACGGCACTGCACACACAGAACAGTATATGTGCAATGGCCTGCAAAGGCCTAGATGCTTAAAAAAAAAATTGGTGCACTACTGCTCCCAGCCAGCCATAACAGTAATGCACACGATGAGGAGTAGCCCTAGGAAGGACCATTGGGGTTCTTGAAGACAGGATCCTACTCCAACACTTTCCCTGTATAAGCCTCAGCACTTTCCCTAACCATTGCCAGCATGCGTCTGAGGCGAGCCACGGGCGGGACCAGTTTAAGTACTCGGCGGTCACCTGATCTCGCCAGCCACTCACTACTATGGGGGTGGGGGGAGAGGGCTGGCACGTCACAGCAGGAAGTGGCATTGCCTTCCCCGCATGTTTATTAGCTAGAAAATGGCGCTAAACATGCAGGGAAGGGAAGTGCAATTGAATCGAGTACCACGTGGTGTTCGTCTCAAGTAACGAGCATCTCGAGAACCCTAATACTCGAACGAGCATCAAGCTCAGACGACTATGCTAGCTCATCTCTACTGATAATGAATTGAGGCTTGCAACAGAGGCTAAAAGCAATAAAAAGGATTTTGAGGGTATGTTAAAACTAGAGATGAGCGAGCACCAAAATGCTCGGGTGCTCGTTACTCGGGACGAACTTTTCGCGATGCTCGAGGGTTCGTTTCGAATAACGAACCCCATTGAAGTCAATGGGCGACCCGAGCATTTTTGTATATCGCCGATGCTCGCTAAGGTTTTCATTTGTGAAAATCTGGGCAATTCAAGAAAGTGATGGGAACAACACAGAAACGGATAGGGCAGGCGAGGGGCTACATGTTGGGCTGCATCTCAAGTTCCCAGGTCCCACTATTAAGCCACAATAGCGGCAAGAGTGGGCCCCCCCCCTCCCAACAACTTTGACTTCTGAAAAGCCCTCATTAGCAATGCATACCTTAGCTAAGCACCACACTACCTCCAGAAAAGCACAATCACTGCCTGCATGACACTCCCCTGCCACTTCTCCTAGGTTACATGCTGCCCAACCCCCTCGCCCCCCCCCCCCCGCATGACGCAGTGTCCACAGCGCACACCAAAGTGTCCCTGCTCAGCCTTCAGCTACACTCATGCCACACCACCCTCATGTCTATTTATAAGTGCGTCTGCCAGAGGAAAAGCAGGCACACACTGCAGAGGGTTGGCATGGCTAGGCAGCGACCCCCCCATAAAAGGGGCGGGGCGATAGTCCACAATGCTGTACAGAAGCAATGAGAAATCCAATCCTGTGCCACCTCCATCTGGAGCTGCACACGTGGGCATAGCAATGGGGAACCTATGTGCCACACACTATTCATTCTGTCAAGGTGTCTGCATGCCCCAGTCCGACCGCGTTTTTTTTAAAATAGTCACAGGCAGGTACAACTCCGCAATGGGAATTCCGTGTGCACCCACAGCATGGGTGGCTCCCTGGAACCCACTGGCTGTACATAAACGTATCCCATTGCAGTGCCCATAACAGCTGAGGTAACGTCCGATTAAATGCAGGTGGACTTCGGCCCACACTGCATGCCCCAACCTGACCGGGGTTTTTAATTCATAGACACAGGCAGGTACAACTCCCTATTGTGAAGTCCCTGTGGACCGACAGCATGGGTGGGTGCCAGGAAGCCACCGGCGGTACATAAATATATCCCATTGCATTGCCCATCACAGCTGAGGTAATGTCGTGCTTAATGCAGGTGGGCTTCGGCCCACACTGCATGCCCCAGTCAGACTGGGGTTCTTTAGAAGTGGACACATGCAGTTACAACTCCCTGTGGACCCACGGCATGGGTGGCTCCCTGGAACCCACCGGCGGTACATAAATATATCCCATTGCATTGCCCATCACAGCTGAGGTAATGTCGTGCCTAATGCAGGTGGGCTTCGGCCCACACTGCATGCCCCAGTCAGACTGGGGTTCTTTAGAAGTGGACACATGCAGTTACAACTCCCTGTGGACCCACGGCATTGGTGGCTCCCTGGAACCCACCGGCGGTACATAAATATATCCCATTGCAGTGCCCAACACAGCTGAGGTAATGTCGTGCTTAATGCAGGTGGGCTTCGGCCCACACTGCATGCCCCAGTCAGACTGGGGTTCTTTAGAATTGGACACATGCAGTTACAACTCCCTGTGGACCCACGGCATGGGTGGCTCCCTGGAACCCACCGGCGGTACATAAATATATCCCATTGCATTGCCCATCACAGCTGAGGTAATGTCGTGCTTAATGCAGGTGGGCTTCGGCCCACACTGCATGCCCCAGTCAGACTGGGGTTCTTTAGAAGTGGACACATGCAGTTACAACTCCCTGTGGACCCACGGCATGGGTGGCTCCCTGGAACCCACCGGTGGTACATAAATATATCCCATTGCAGTGCCCAACACAGCTGATGTAACGTCAGCTGTAATGCAGGTGGGCTAAAAATTCATTTTATTACACTGTAGGCGAGGGCCCCCAAAAATTGGTGTACCAACAGTACTGATGTACCTGAGAAAAATTACCCATGCCCAACCAAGAGGGCAGGTGAAATCCATTAATCGCTTTGGTTAATGTGGCTTAATTGGTAACTAGGCCTGGAGGCAGCCCACTTAAATTAAAAATTGGTTGAGGTGAAAGTTTCAACGCTTTAATGAGCATTGAAACGTATAAAAATTGTTTACAAAAATTATATGACTTGGCCTTTTCAGGAGATTTCAGGAGGAGGAGCAGGAGGAGGAGGAGGAATATTATACACAGATTAATGATGCAAAAAGGTCCCCGTTTTTGATGGGGATAGAGAACGATGCTTCCATCCGCGGGTGCAGCCTACGTATTGCTTAGGTATTGCTGCTGTCCGCTGGTGGAGAAGAGAAGTCTGGGGAAATCCAGGCTTTGTTCATCTTGATGAGTGTAAGCCTGTCGGCACTGTCGGTTAACAGGCGGGTACGCTTATCTGTGATGATTCCCCCAGCCGCACTAAACACCCTCTCTGACAAGACGCTAGCCGCAGGACAAGCAAGCACCTCCAGGGCATACAGCGCGAGTTCAGGCCACGTGTCCAGCTTCGACACCCAGTAGTTGCAGGGGGCAGAGGCGTCACGGAGGACGGTCATGCGATCGGCTACGTACTCCCTCACCATCCTTTTACAGTGCTCCCGCCGACTCAGCCTTGACTGGGGAGCGGTGACACAGTTTTGCTGGGGAGCCATAAAGCTGTCAAAGGCCTTAGAGAGTGTTCCCCTGCCTGTGCTGTACATGCTGCCTGATCTCCGCACCTCCCCTGCTACCTGGCCCTCGGAACTGCGCCTTCGGGCACTAGCGCTGTTGGATGGGAATTTTACCATCAGTTTGTCCGCCAGGGTCCTGTGGTATAGCATCACTCTCGAACCCCTTTCCTCTTCGGGTATGAGAGTGGAAAGGTTCTCCATATACCGTGGGTCGAGCAGTGTGTACACCCAGTAATCCGTAGTGGCCAGAATGCGTGCAACGCGAGGGTCGCGAGAAAGGCATCCTAACATGAAGTCAGCCATGTGTGCCAGGGTACCTGTACGCAACACATGGCTGTCCTCACTAGGAAGATCACTTTCAGGATCCTCCTCCTCCTCCTCCTCCTCAGGCCATACACGCTGAAAGGATGACAGGCAAGCAGCATGTGTACCCTCAGCAGTGGGCCAAGCTGTCTCTTCCCCCTCCTCCTCATGCTCCTCCCCCTCCTCCTCCTCCTCCCCAACGCGCTGAGATATAGACAGGAGGGTGCTCTGACTATCCAGCGACATACTGTCTTCCCCCGGCTCTGTTTCCGAGCGCAAAGCGTCTGCCTTTATGCTTTGCAGGGAACTTCTCAAGAGGCATAGCAGAGGAATGGTGACGCTAATGATTGCTGCATCGCCGCTCACCACCTGGGTAGACTCCTCAAACTTTCCAAGGACCTGGCAGATGTCTGCCAACCAGGCCCACTCTTCTGAAAAGAATTGAGGAGGCTGACTCCCACTGCGCCGCCCATGTTGGAGTTGGTATTCCACTATAGCTCTACGCTGCTCATAGAGCCTGGCCAACATGTGGAGCGCAGAGTTCCACCGTGTGGGCACGTCGCACAGCAGTCGGTGCACTGGCAGATTAAACCGATGTTGCAGGGTGCGCAGGGTGGCAGCGTTCCTGGGGGGGTTCTTGCGGAAATGTGCGCAGAGCCGGCGCACCTTTCCGAGCAGGTCTGTCAAGCGTGGGTAGCTTTTCAGAAAGCGCTGAACCACCAAATTAAAGACGTGGGCCAGGCATGGCACGTGCGTGAGGCTGCCGAGCTGCAGAGCCGCCACCAGGTTACGGCCGTTGTCACACACAACCATGCCCGGTTGGAGGCTCAGCTGCGCAAGCCAGCAGTCGGTCTGCTCTGTCAGACCCTGCAGCAGTTCGTGGGTCGTGTGCCTCTTATCTCCTAAGCTGAGTAGTTTCAGCACGGCCTGCTGACGCTTGCCTACCGCTGTGCTGCCACGCCGCGCGACACCGACTGCTGCCGAAGTGCTGCTGCTGACACATCTTGAGTGCGAGACAGAGGTTGCGGAGGAGGAGGAGGAGGAGGAGGGTGGTTTAGTGGAGAAAGCATACACCGCCGCAGATACCAGCAACGAGCTGGGGCCCGCAATTCTTGGGGTGGGTAGGACGTGAGCGGTCCCAGGCTCTGACTCGGTCCCAGCCTCCACTAAATTCACCCAATGTGCCGTCAGGGAGATATAGTGGCCCTGCTCACCTGTGCTTGTCCACGTGTCCGTTGTTAAGTGGACCTTGGCAGTAACCGCGTTGGTGAGGGCGCGTACAATGTTGCGGTAGACGTGGTCGTGCAGGGTTGGGACGGCACATCGGGAAAAGTAGTGGCGACTGGGAACTGAGTAGCGCGGGGCCGCCGCCGCCATCATATTTTTGAAAGACTCCGTTTCCACAACCCTATACGGCAGCATCTCCAGGCTGATAAATTTGGCAATGTGCACGTTTAACGCTTGAGCGTGCGGGTGCGTGGCGGCGTACTTGCGCTTGCGCTCAAACACTTGCGCTAGCGACGGCTGGACGGTGCGCTGACAGACATTGGTTGATGGGGCCGAGGACAGCGGAGGTGAGGGTGTGGGTGCAGGCCGGGAGACGGTGGTGCCTGTGTCCTGAGAGGGGGGTTGGATCTCAGTGGCAGGTTGGGGCACAGGGGGAGAGGCAGCGGTGCAAACCGGAGGCGGTGAACGGCCTTCGTCCCACCTTGTGGGGTGCTTGGCCATCATATGTCTGCGCATGCTGGTGGTGGTGAGGCTGTTGGTGGTGGCTCCCCGGCTGATCTTGGCGCGACAAAGGTTGCACACCACTGTTCGTCGGTCGTCTGCACTTTCAGTGAAAAACTGCCAGACCTTTGAGCACCTCGGCCTCTGCAGGGTGGCATGGCGCGAGGGGGCGCTTTGGGAAACAGTTGGTGGATTATTCGGTCTGGCCCTGCCTCTACCCCTGGACACTGCACTGCCTCTTGCAACCTGCCCTGCTGCTGCCCTTGCCTCCCCCTCTGAAGACCTGTCCTCAGTAGGCGTAGCAAACCAGGTGGGGTCAGTCACCTCATTGTCCTGCTGCTCTTCCTCCGAATCCTCTGTGCGCTCCTCCCTCGAACTTACTGCCCTTACTACTACCTCACTGATAGACAACTGTGTCTCATCGTCATCGTCCTCCTCACCCACTGAAAGGTCTTGAGACAGTTGCCGGAAGTCCCCAGCCTCATCCCCCGGACCCCGGGAACTTTCCAATGGTTGGGCATCAGTCACGATAAACTCCTCTGGTGGGAGAGGAACCACTGCTGCCCAATCTGAGCAGGGGCCCGAGAACAGTTTCTGGGAGTCTGCCCGCTCCTCATAATGTGTCATTGTAATGGAGTGAGGAGGCTGGGAGGTAGGAGGAGCAGCAGCCAGAGGATTCAGAGTTGCAGCAGTGGACGGCGCAGAAGTCTGGGTGGTCGATAGATTGCTGGATGCACTTTCTGCCATCCACGACAGGACCTGCTCACACTGCTCATTTTCTAATAAAGGTCTCCCGCGTGGACCCATTAATTATGCGATGAATGTGGGGACGCCAGAAACGTGCCTCTCTCCTAATCCCGCAGCAGTCGGTTGCGATACACCTGGATCAGGAGCTCGGCCTGTGCCCACACCCTGACTTGGGCCTCCGCGTCCTCGGCCGCATCCACGTCCTCTAGGCCTACCCCTACCCCTCAGCATGCTGTATTACCAGTAATGCAGAAACAGAACGCTGTAATTAAATGTGCCGCTTATTGGCCTGTGGTTGGAGGCTGACTTCGCTTATGGAACGCCAGGAAATAATTTTGCGCAAGCCTGCTGTAACACTTAGCTGGGTGCGTATGAATTTGGAGGACTACTACACACAGCACAGACCCAGAACACTGAGGACAGTCACAGGCAGCCCAAATAGATTTTTTTCCCCAAATGTTTTTGCAAAGGCCCACTGCCTATATTCAATCAATATATCTCTTCTCTCTCTGCGCACTGTGGACTGCAATACAGCGGTGATTTAACAGCCCAGACAGAGCCAGGAAATAATTTTGCGCAAGCCTGCTGTAACACTTAGCTGGCTGCATATGAATTTGGAGGACTACTACACCCAGCACAGACCCAGAACACTGAGGACAGTTACAGGCAGCCCAAATAGATTTTTTTCCCCAAATGTTTTTGCAATATATGTCTTCTGTCCCTGCCTAACCAGCACTTCTGGCCGTGGAGTATGTATAATTACTGCAGGGCGCAATGCTCTGCACGGCCAATATACAAAAAAAAAAAAAAAGTGCAAAAAGCAGCCTCCACACTACTGCACACGGTTAGATGTGGCCCTAAGGAGGACCGTTGGGGTTCTTGAAGCCTAAAATACTCCTAACACTCTCCCTATAGCAGCTCCACCAAGACAGCACTTTCCTTTCTCTATGTCAGAACGCATCTGTGGCGAGCCGCAGGAGGGGCCGATTTTTATACTCGGGTGACACCTGATCTCGCCAGCCACTCACTGCAGGGGGGTGGTATAGGGCTTGAACGTCGCAGAGGGAAGTTGTAATGCCTTCCCTATCTTTCTATTGGCCAGAAAAGCGCGCTAACGTCTCAGAGATGAAAGTGAAAGTAACCCGAACATTGCGTGGTGCTCGTTACGAATAACGAGCATCCCGAACACGCTAATACTCGATCGAGCATCAAGCTCGGACGAGTACGTTCGCTCATCTCTAGTTAAAACCAACGGAAATTCAAAGATGCTACTGGATTCTTACAGGATGAAAATAGTGAATTCGTTAACAATGATGTTGAGAAGGCTGAACTTTTAAATTCCTATTTTGCATCTGTTTTCTCTCAAAAAGTAGATGTAACATCAACTGATTTTCCCTGTGCTATTAGGGGAATAGAAGGATGCAGGCTATCTATAAGAAGAGAGATGGTGAGGGAACACTTAGCTAACTTAAATGAATTCAAGTCTCAAGGTCCAGATGAATTACACCCTAGGATACTAAATGAAGCAGCAGAAGTAATTGCTGAACCATTCGTCATAAACTGAAAACTCCTGGATAATAGTAGAAGTCCCAGGAAGATTGGAAAAGGCCAAATGTTATCCCTATCTTCATAAAAGGGACGGAAGTGGATCCTGGAAACTGCAGGTCTGTAAGCCCAACTTCTATACCGGGAAAGATCTTTGAACAAATTAAACAGCATGTATACAAGTACTTGGATAAAAATGAAGTAATTAACCAGAGCCAGCGTGGGTTTGTAACAAACAAGTCATGCCAGACTAATCTAATTTCCTTCTATGACAGAATCACTGTCTGGGTTGATCAGGAAAATGCGGTAGATATAGTATATCTTTACTTTAGTAAAACATTTCACAAGGTATCTCATACCATACTTCTTGAAAAAATGACCAAATATGGGATTGACAAGGCAACTGTTAGGTGCATTCACAGCTGGCCGAGTGATCGTACCCAAAGAGTGGTCATAGGTGGCTACTAGAGATGAGCGAACGCGTTCGTCCGAGCTTGATATTCGTGCGAATATTAGGGTGTTCGGGATGTTCGTTATTCGTGACGAACACCATGCGGTGTTCTGGTTACTTTCACTTCCTTCCCTGAGACGTTAGCGCGCTTTTCTGGCCAATTGAAAGACAGGGAAGGCATTACAACTTCCCCCTGCAACGTTTAAGCCCTATACCACCCCCCTGCTGTGAGTGGCTGGCGAGATCAGGTGTTCGCCTAATATAAAAGTCGGCCCCTCCCGCGGCTCGCCTCAGATGCGGTGTGAGTTAGATGAGGGACAGTGCTGTTTATACCGGAGCTGCTGTAGGGAAAGAATTGGTAGTTAGTGTAGGCTTCAAGACCCCCCAAAGGTCCTTATTAGGGCCACTGATAGCTGTGTGTTGGCTGCTGTTAGCAGTGGGATTTTTTTTTTTCTCAAAATCGCCTCTGCAGACCGTTGCACCTGGCATTAGGGACAGAAGTGCTGCATAGGCAGGGAGAGTGTTAGGAGTGAGTGTAGCCTTCAAGAACCTCAACGGTCCTTTCTAGGGCCATATTTATCCGTGTGCAGTACTGTCCAGGCTGCTGTTGGCTGTGCTGCATTTTTTTTGGGCTTCTCAAAATCGCCTCTGCAGAGCATTCCACCCTCCATTGATACTGCAGGGAAAGAATTGTATAGGCAGGGCCACAACACAGTTATTATTCATAGAATATACGCAGTGCTGCCTGTTGGTGGGAAAAAACTGAAAACAAATCTATTTGTCCAGCCTCTGTCCGTCCTTACGGGCGGTGGACACGTGTGAGCTGCGTGAAAAACATTGCTAAATCATACGCAGCCAGCTACGCTTTACTGCTGGGTTCGCCATTTGCTTTCCTTAATTGGGAAAAAAATACCTGCTCTCCAAGAGTTATAATAACTCTGCTACCCTCACGTTCTGTGACACATAAGCAGGGACACAGCACAGTTATTAAACTTCTCAGGTTCATTGAATATACGCAGTGCTGCCTGTTGGTGGGAAAAAACTGAAAACAAATCTATTTGTCCAGCCTGTGTCCGTCCTTACGCCTGTGGAGACGTGTGAGCTGCGTGAAAAACATTGCTAAATCATACGCACCCAGCTACGCTTTACTGCTGGGTTCGCCATTTGCTTTCCTTAATTGGGAAAAAAAATACCTGCTCTGCCACAGTTAATAACTCTGCTACCCTCACGTTCTGTGACACATAAGCAGGGACACAGCACAGTTATTAAACTTAGATAATTCATTCACTAGAGGCAGTGGGGCCTTTCGTTTTCCAAAAAGGGCAAAAATTATATTTGGCCTGCAGTCTTGCGCCAATTTATTTCCTGCCTGTGAAATCAAATCACTGGTAATACAGCATGCTGAGGGGTAGGGGTAGGCCTAGAGGACGTGGACGCGGCCGAGGACGCGGAGGGCCAAGTCAGGGTGTGGGCACAGGCCAAGCTCCTGATCCAGGTGTGTCGCAGCCGACTGCTGCGCGATTAGGAGAGAGGCACGTTTCTGGCGTCCCCACATTCATCGCCCAATTAATGGGTCCACGCGGGAGACGGTTATTAGAAAATGAGCAGTGTGAGCAGGTCCTGTCCTGGATGGCAGAAAGTGCTTCGAGCAACCTATCGTCTACCCGCAGTTCTGCGCCGTCCACTGCTGCCAATCCGAATCCTCTGTCTGCTGCTCCTCCTTCCTCCCAGTCTCCTCACTCCACTACAATGACACCTGCTCAGGAGCGGGAACACTCCCAGGAACTGTTCTCGGGCCCCTGCTTAGATTGGGCAGCAGCGGTTCCTCTCCCACCAGAGGAGTTTATCGTCACTGATGCCCAACCATTCGAAAGTTCCCGGGGTCCGGGGGAAGAGGCTGGGGACTTCCGCCAACTGTCTCAACAACTTTCTGTGGGTGAGGAGGACGATGACGATCAGACACAGTTGTCTTGCAGTGAGGTAGTAGTAAGGGCAGTAAGTCCCAGGGAGCAGCGCACAGAGGATTCGGAGGAAGAGCAGCAGGACGATGAGGTGACTGACCCCACCTGGTGTGCAACGCTTACTCAGGAGGACAGGTCTTCAGAGGGGGAGTCAAGGGCATCAGCAGGGCAGGTTGCAAGAGGCAGTGCAGTGGCCAGGGGTAGAGGCAGGGCCAGACCGAATAATCCACCAAGTGTTTCCCAAAGCGCCCCCTCGCGCCATGCCACCCTGCGGAGGCCGAGGTGCTCTAAGGTCTGGCAGTTTTTCACAGAGACGCCTGACGACCGACGAACAGTGGTGTGCAACCTTTGTCGCGCAAAGCTCAGCCGGGGAGCCAACACCAACAGCCTCACCACCACCACCATGCGCAGACATATGATGGCCAAGCACCCCGCAAGGTGGGACAAAGGCCGTTCACCGCCTCCGGTTTGCACCCCTGCCTCTCCCCCTGTGCCCCAACCTGCCACTGAGATGCAACCCCCCTCTCAGGACACAGGCACTACCGCCTCATGGCCTGCACCCACACCCTCATCTCCGCTGTCCTCGGCCCCATCCAGCAGTGTAGTTCAGCGCACCGTTCAGCCGTCGCTTGCGCAAGTGTTCGAGCGCAAGCGCAAGTACGCCGCCACGCACCCGCACGCTCAAACGTTAACCGTCCGCAACGCAAAATTCATCAGCCTTGAGATGCTGCCGTATAGGGTTGTGGAAACGGAGTCCTTCAAAAGTATCATGGAGGCGGCGGCCCCGCGCTACTCAGTTCCCAGTCGCCACTACTTTTCCCGATGTGCCGTCCCAGCCCTGCACGACCACGTCTCCCGCAACATTGTGCGCGCCCTCACCAACGCGGTTACTGCCACGGTCCACTTAACTACGGACACGTGGACAAGCACAGGCGGGCAGGGCCACTACATCTCCCTGACGGCACATTGGGTGAATTTAGTGGAGGCTGGGACAGAGTCAGAGCCTGGGACCGCTCACGTCCTACCCACCCCCAGAATTGCGGGCCCCAGCTCGGTGCTGGTATCTGCGGAGGTGTATGCTTCCTCCACTAAAGCACCCTCCTCCTCCTCCTCCTCCTCTGTCTCACAATCAAGATGTGTTAGCAGCAGCATGTCGCCAGCAGTCGGTGTCGCGCGGTGTGGCAGCACAGCGGTGGGCAAGCGTCAGCAGGCCGTGCTGAAACTACTCAGCTTAGGCGATAAGAGGCACACGGCCCACGAACTGCTGCAGGGTCTGACACAGCAGACCGACCGCTGGCTTGCGCCGCTGAGCCTCCAACCGGGCATGGTCGTGTGTGACAACGGCCGTAACCTGGTGGCGGCTCTGCAGCTCGGCAGCCTCACGCACGTGCCATGCCTGGCCCACGTCTTTAATTTGGTGGTTCAGCGGTTTCTGAAAAGCTACCCACGCTTGTCAGACCTGCTCGTAAAGGCGCGCCGGCTCTGCGCACATTTCCGCAAGTCCCACACGGACGCTGCCACCCTGCGCACCCTGCAACATCACTTTAAGCTGCCAGTGCACCGACTGCTGTGCGACGTGCCCACACGGTGGAACTCTACGCTCCACATGTTGGCCAGGCTCTATGAACAGCGTAGAGCTATAGTCGAATACCAACTCCAACATGGGCGGCGCAGTGGGAGTCAGCCTCCTCAATTCCTTTCAGAAGAGTGGGCCTGGTTGGCAGACATCTGCCATGTCCTTGGTAATTTTGAGGAGTCTACCCAGGTGGTGAGCGGCGATGCTACAATCATTAGCGTCACCATTCCTCTGCTATGCATCTTGAGAAATTCCCTGCAAACCATAAAGGCAGCTGCTTTGCACTCGGAAACGGGGGCGGGGGAAGACAGTATGCCGCTGGATAGTCAGGGCACCCTCCTGTCTATTTCTCAGCGCGTACAGGAGGAGGAGGAGGAGCATGAGGAGGATGAGGAGGAGGGGGAAGAGACAGCTTGGCCCGCTGCTGACGGTACACCGGCTGATTGCCTGTCATCCTTTCAGCGTGTATGGCCTGAGGAGGAGGAGGAGGAGGAGGAGGAGGATCCTGATAGTGATCTTCCTAGTGAAGACAGCCATGTGTTGCGTACAGGTACCCTGGCACACATGGCTGACTTCATGTTAGGATGCCTTTCTCGTGACCCTCGCGTTGCACGCATTCTGGCCACTACGGATTACTGGGTGTACACACTGCTCGATCCACGGTATAAGGAGAACCTGCCCACTCTGATTCCCGAAGAGGAAAGGGGTTCGAGAGTGTTGCTATACCACAGGACCCTTGCGGACAAGCTGATGGTAAAATTCCCAGCCGACAGCGCTAGTGGCAGAAGGCGCAGTTCCGAGGGCCATGTTGCAGGGGATGTGCGTAGATCGAGCAGCATGTACATCCCAGGCAGTGCAACAGTCTTTAAGGGCCTGGCCAGCTTTATGGCTCCCCACCAAGACTGTGTCACCGCTCCCCAGTCACGGCTGAGTCGGCGGGAGCACTGCAAAAGGATGGTGAGGGAGTACGTAGCGGATCGCACGACCATCCTTGGTGACGCCTCTGCCCCCTACAACTACTGGGTGTCGAAGCTGGACACGTGGCCTGAACTAGCCCTGTATGCCCTTGAGGTGCTTGCTTGTCCTGCGGCTAGCGTCTTGTCGGAGAGGGTGTTTAGTGCGGCTGGGGGAATCATCACAGATAAGCGTAGCCGCTTGTCAACCGACAGTGCCGACAGGCTAACACTCATCAAGATGAACAAAGGCTGGATTTCCCCAGACTTCTGTTCTCCACCAGCGGACAGCAGCGATACGTAAGCAATACGTAGGTTGCACCCGCGGATGGAAGCTACGTTCTCTCTCACCATCCAAAACGGGGACATTTCTGCTTCATCAATCTGTGTCTAATATTCCTCCTCCTCCTCCTCCTGCTCCACCTCCTGAAACCTCACGTAATCACGCTGAACGGGCAATTTTTCTTAGGGCCACAAGGCTCACTCAAATAATTTTTCAGAACAATTTTTATAAGTTTCAATGCGCTTAAAAGCATTGGAACTTTAACTTGAACCAATTTTTCGTTACACTGGGCTGCCTCCAGGCCTAGTTACCACTTAAGCCACATTAACCAAAGCGATTAATGGGTTTCACCTGCCCTCTTGGCTGGCCATGGCCAATTTTTGGGATGTACATTAGTACTGTTGATACAGCAATTTTTGTGGGCCCTCGCCTACAGTGTAATCAAATTAATTTTTAGCCCACCTGCATTACAGCTGACGTTACCTCAGCTGTGTTGGGCAATGCAATGGGATATTTCTATGTACCGCCGGTGGCTTCCTGGCACCCACCCAGGCAGTGGGTCCACAGGGAGTTAAACCTACATGTGTCCACTTGTAAAGAATCCCAGTCTGACTGGGGCATGCAGTGTGGGCCGAAGCCCACCTGTATTACGCACGACATTACTACCTCAGCTGTGTTGGGCAATGCAATGGGATATTTTTGTGTACCGCCGGTGGGTTCCAGGGAGCCACCCATGCTGTAGGTGCACACTGAGTTTTTAATACATCTGTACACTTCTAAAGAACCCGTCTGACTGGGGCATGCAGTGTGGGCCGAAGCCCACCTGTATTACGCACGACATTACTACCTCAGCTGTGTTGGGCAATGCAATGGGATATTTTTGTGTACCGCCGGTGGGTTCCAGGGAGCCACCCATGCTGTAGGTGCACACTGAGTTTTTAATACATCTGTACACTTCTAAAGAACCCGTCTGACTGGGGCATGCAGTGTGGGCCGAAGCCCACCTGTATTACGCACGACATTACTACCTCAGCTGTGTTGGGCAATGCAATGGGATATTTCTATGTACCGCCGGTGGCTTCCTGGCACCCACCCAGGCAGTGGGTCCACAGGGAGTTAAACCTACATGTGTCCACTTGTAAAGAATCCCAGTCTGACTGGGGCATGCAGTGTGGGCCGAAGCCCACCTGTATTACGCACGACATTACTACCTCAGCTGTGTTGGGCAATGCAATGGGATATTTTTGTGTACCGCCGGTGGGTTCCAGGGAGCCACCCATGCTGTAGGTGCACACTGAGTTTTTAATACATCTGTACACTTCTAAAGAACCCGTCTGACTGGGGCATGCAGTGTGGGCCGAAGCCCACCTGTATTACGCACGACATTACTACCTCAGCTGTGTTGGGCAATGCAATGGGATATTTCTATGTACCGCCGGTGGCTTCCTGGCACCCACCCAGGCAGTGGGTCCACAGGGAGTTAAACCTACATGTGTCCACTTGTAAAGAACCCCAGTCTGACTGGGGCATGCAGTGTGGGCCGAAGCCCACCTGTATTAAGCACGACATTACTACCTCAGCTGTATTGGGCAATGCAATGGGATATTTCTGTGTACCGCCGGTGGGTTCCAGGGAGCCACCCATGCTGTGGGTCGACAGGGACTTCACAATAGGGAGTTGTACCTGCCTGTGTCTATGAATTAAAAAGCCCGGTCTGACTGGGGCATGCAGACACCTTGACAGAATGAATAGTGTGTGGCACATAGGTTCCCCATTGCTATGCCCACGTGTGCAGCTCCTGATGGCGGTGGCACAGGATTCTATTTCTCATTGCTTCTGTACAGCATTGTGGGCTATCGCTCCGCCACTTTTAAAGAGGGTCGCTGCCTAGCCGTGCCAACCTCTGCAGTGTATGCCTGCGGTCCCTCGTCATGGCAGACGCAATTCTAAATAGACATGAGCGTGGTGTGGCATGAGGGCAGCTGAAGGCTGCGCAGGGACACTTTGGTGTGCGCTGTGGGGGGGAGGGGGTGCGGTTGGGCAGCATGTAACTCAGGAGAAGTGGCAGTGGAGTGTCATGCAGGCAGTGATTGTGCTTTGTTGGAGGTAGTGTGGTGCTTAGCAAAGGTATGCCATGCTAATGAGCGCTTTTCAGAAGTAAAAGTTGTTGGGAGGGGGGGGGGGGCCCACTCTTGCCGCTATTGTGGCTTAATAGTGGGACCTGTGAACTTAGGATGCAGCCCAACATGTAGCCCCTCGCCTGCCCTATCCGTCACTGTGTCATTCCCATCACTTTCCTGAATTGCCCAGATTTTCACACATGAAAACCTTAGCGAGCATCGGCGAAATACAAAAATGTTCTGGTCGCCCATTGACTTCAATGGGGTTCGTTGTTCGAAACGAACCCTCGAGCATCACGGGAAGTTCGTTACGAATAACGAACACCCGAACATTTTGGTGTTCGCTCATCTCTAGTGGCTACACATTCAAGTGGAAGAATGTATCAAGTGGGGTACTACAAGGCTCTGTCCTAGGCCCAGTGTTAATCAACATTTTTATAAATGATCTGGAGGAGGAAATTGATGGGAAACTGATTAAATTTGCTGATGACACAAAGCTAGGTGTGATAGCTAACACTAGGGAAGAGAGAGCATTTTCAAAAAGATCTAGAAAAGCTTGCACATTGGGCAGCAACTGACAGAATGGTATTTAACAAGGAGAAATGCAAAGTCCTACATCTGGGCAAGACAAATGAAAAAAGTACATACATAATGGGAGGAATTGAGCTTAGCAACAGCACATGTGAAAAAGTCTTGGGTATACTACTAGATCATAGACTGAATATGAGTCAACAATGTGATGCAGCAGCCAAAAAGGCAAACACAATTCTGGGATGTATTAAGAGAAGCATAGAGTCTTGATCACGTGAGGTCTTTATCCCCCTCTACTCTTCCTTAGTCAGAGCTCATCTAGAATACTGTGTCCAGTTCTGGGCACCCCACTTTAAAAAGACATAGACAAACTGGAGAAAGTTCAGAGAAGAGTTACCAAGATGGTGAGCGGTCTGCAAATCATGTCCTATGAGGAACAGTTAAATGATCTGGGAATGTTTAGCTTGCAAAAAAGAAGGCTGAGAGGGGACTTAATAGCTGTCTACAAATATCTGAAGGACTGTCACAGTACAGTGGGATCAGCCCTATTCTCATTTCCACAAGGAAAGACTAGAAGCAATGTGATGAAACTAAAAGGGAGAAGACATGAATTAGATATTAGAAAAAATCTTTCTGACAGTGAGGGTGATCAATGAGTGGAACAGTTTTCCCTTCAATGGAAGTGTTCAGACAAAGGCTGGACAAATATCTGTCTGGGATGATTTAGTGAATCCTGCATTGCACAGGGGGTTGGACCAGATGACCCCGGAGGTCCCTTCCAACTCTACCGATTTATGATTCTAAGTCCTGGAACACCTGCACAGGTGCCCCTGCATATTGTAAATCCTTCCGATTTCTTACCACCTTCAAGATAGCCAGAGCATCTGGGAATGAAATGGTCTGCAAATTATGTCTTTTGGGGGTTTGGAAACTGAGTGCCCTGTAAATGCATTCAATGGAAATTGTGGTTGCCCCGTCATTGCCTAGTAAAAGCGCAAAGATTTCTTTCTCCACTTTAGGCAGGGTATCCATGGCTCAGGATTCTGGCATCCCCTTAATACACACATTGCAGCACCTGTTATGGTTATATAAGTCCATCCTGCATAATAAGTGCTTTGTTTAAATAGGAGTGTTGGTCTTTAATAGCTTGTGCCATCTCCATACAATGAGAAGTAAGAGTAGCCGATGAGGTCTTCAAGTCTTCCACCCAACGACCCATGTGTCTGACCTCCTTAATCTCAGCCAGGTCTGACAACACAGGACACATAGCTTGCAATATCCCTCCTCCTCCCTCTCCTTACTGTGAGCAGCAACAGTCTCCTGACTCAGTGCCATCTTGGAAGCTGCATGAGGGGAGCGAGAGCTGCGGTCATTTAGGTACCTCTGCAGATCTGATTGTCCTCTGCATGGTCTGGGAATTCCCTGGAGCTCCCCCCTCTCTCTTTGCCCATTCTCCTCATTTTCTGCTGCTTCTAGCTTTTGCAAAGGCCCTGTAAAGGAGCAACTGTGGGTAATAGTGAAATCTATTTGTAGTTGAACTAGAAGGTTATAACATTTTTACTCTAATACAAGGAGAAAGAATGAAACAATCGTGTGCTTCTAGTAGTGACCTACAATCCGCAACTAGAGATACTAAGGAAAATCGCAAAGAAACTCCACCATACCCTACACAAGGATGAACGTTAAAAAACCATATTCCCGGACCCTCCTCTCCTGTGTAACAGGAAACCTCCAAATTTAAGGAACTTTATAATCAGGAGTGCATTGCCCTCTGACACGCAAAAAGGAACTTATCCCTGCAATGTTAGGGGCTGCAAGACCTGCTTACATATACTGACCATGGACAGGATACAAATGTGGGTTACAAATCCCCAACACACAACAGAACTATAAGATCCCAGGGGCATTCACATGTTCCATGTCCAATGTTGTGCATCTGACCATGTGCAGTAAATGTCTTGTTGGGAGGCTTTATGTCGAAGAAACAGGGCAAAAACTGAAAGCGAGGATGAGATCTCATCACCATACTAGAGATGAGTGAGCATACTCGCTAAGGGCAATTGCTCGATCGAGCATTGCCCTTAGCGAGTACCTGCCCGCTCGGGAGCAAAGATTAGGCTGCCGGCGGCGGGGGAGAGCGGGGAGGAACGGAGGGGAGATCTCTCTCTCCCTCTCTCCCTCCCGCTCATGGCCGCAACTCACCTGTCACCCGCGCCGGCACCCTATAACCTTTGCTCCCGAACAGGGAGATACTCACTAAGGACAATGCTCGATCGAGCAACTGTCCTTAGCAAGTATGCTTGCTCATCTCTACACCATACAATTAATCACAGTAAGAGAGAATTACCTGTGGCCAAGCACTTTTCTAGTCATATACAAAACATAGGAGATACGAGAGTTTTGATATTGCAGGGTGGTTTCAAGTCACAAAACCATAGGAGAATTTGGGAATATAAATTGATAACAACTTTTCACACGCTGAACACTGGGTTAAATTATTCACAAGGATTTATGGGTGAAGGTATGAGACATCTATAGCACAGAAAAGACTGCTGGTCTAGTGAAAACCCCCAACAACAGTAATTCAGGGACCATAAACTTTCACTCCCTTATCAGTGTCTAGTTAAAAATGTTTGTATACCTCTTGCAGCATTCCTGGCCTGACGACCCCCCGAACAGTAATTCAAGGACCATAAAACTTTCACTCTGTTATCAATGCCGTATTCATTTTAAGTACAAAACAATCACATCCATCTCTGTGCCTTGTCATAAGTATGTATGTAAAAAGTGTGTATAAATATTCATGCCTCTTCAGATCTAATTCCATTTTAGCCTGATGAAGAGCCTGAGAGGTTTGCAAGCTCGCTATTGCATCATGTATTTTTGTTAGCCATTAAAATGTATCATATCTACATGATTACTTGGTTTTTCTTGCTGGGAACAATCACATTTTGCTCTACTGGCTAACACGGTGCCAAACCTTTGTTAACATTTTTATTGAAGCTTTTTCTTTTTTTTGGTAGAGGAGGATAGATTTATTATCTGATTATTATGTAATAATAATAATAGTCTTTATTTGTATAGCGCTAACATATTCCGCAGCACTTACATAGACAAGGGGAATACAGAAAGACAAAAAAACATACAAAAATTGCAGAACCACGGTTACATAGTAATCAGTTGATGGAAACAATAGGCGTGAGGGTCCTGCTCTAACGAGCTTACATACTACAAGTAATGAGGTGATACAGAAGGTAAAGGGCTGGAGATGTGCACGGTATGGTGAGGTGGAGAGTGAGGGATTCTACACACAGAGAATGCTCAGACATTTGGCTGTGTGACGGCAGAATCGGTATTACTGCAGGAGCGGTTTATGATGGCTAGCAGGGATTGCAGTCAATAGGTCAGAGAGCATGTTATCAGGCAGAGTACAGAGGGGTTTGTTTAGGGTATGCGGTATGCCTCCCTGAAGAAGTGCATTTTTAGAGCCCGCCTGAAGTTCTGCAAGTCCTGAATTGCCCGGGTAGCCTTTGGTAGTGCGTTCCAGAGGACCAGTGCTACTCTGGAGAAGTCTTGGAGGTGAGAATGAGAAGTTCGAATTAGAAGGGCGCTCAGTCTGGGTTTTGTCAGCAGAGCGGAGAGCCTGGGCTGGATGATGGATTGAGATAAGGGAGGCAATAGAGGAGAGCGCTGTGCTGTGGAGGGCTTTGTGAATGAAGGTAGCGAGTTTAAATTAAATTCTGTATTTAACGGGCAGCCAGTGCAGTGACCGGCACAGGGCAGAGGCGTCCAAATAGCGGCTCGACAGGAAGATGAGCCTGGCTGCCGCATTCAGGATGGATTGGAGAGGGTAGAGTCTGGTGCAGAGGAGGCCAATCAGCAACGACTTGCAATAATCAAGCCAGGAGTGCATGAGGGCAACATTAGGCGTTTTTAGCATGTCCACAGTGAGAAAAGAGCGGATTCTTGCGATGTTCTTGAGGTGCAGCTGACATGCTCAGGCAAGAGATTGGATGTAGTGGGTAAATGATAGATCAGAGTCGAATATGACCCCAAGGCAGCGGGCATATTGACTAGGAGTTATAGTGGCCCACACATTGAGATGGAGATGTCAGGATGAGGTCGGTTAGTGGAGGGTGGAAATACCAGCAAGTCCGTTTTAGAGAGGTTTAGTTTTATGTAGAGAGAGGACATAGTGTTAGAGACAGCAGACAGATAGTCGGTGATGTTTTGGAGGAAATGTGCAGAGATGCCACAGGAAGAGGTGTATAGCTGGGTGTCGTCAGCATGCAGGTGGTATTGGAGGCCAAATCTCCTGATGGTTTGTCCAATAGGGGCTGTGTAGATATAGAAAAGAAGGGGCCTGAGGACCGAGCCCTGGGGGACCCCAACAGTAAGGGGAAGAGAAGGGGAGGTAGAGCCAGCAAAGGAAACGCTGAGAGAGCGGTCATATAAGTAGGAGGAGAACCAGGAGAGAGCAGTGTCCTTTAGGTCAATGGAGCGAAGCATACTGAGGAGGTGTTTGTGGTCAACAGTGTCAAATGCTGCGGAGAGGTCAAAGAAGATCAGTAGGGAGTAATCGCCCCTCGATTTGGCTGTCAGTAGGTCATTGGATATCCTTGGAAGCCAGACTGTAGGGGGTCCAGGAGAGAGTGCTCTGATAGATAACTTACAAGGCGGGAGTAAACTAGGTGTTCTAGTAGTTTGGAGTTGAAGGAGAGATTTGAGATGGGTCGTAGTTGGCAGCATCAGTCACATCAAGAGTCAGCTTGTTGGCATGTTTGGCATGTTTGAAAGAAGAGGGAAAGATGCCAGAGGTCAGAGAGAGATTGAATATAGTGGTGAGTTGGGAGATGACCACTGGGGAGAGGGATCGGAGGGAATGTAAGGGGAGGATGTCGCTAATGCAGGTGGTGGGGCGAGCAGAGAAGAGCAATTTGGAGACTTCTTCCTCTGTCATTGGTCAGAGTACAGTCAGTGAGCGAGAGATAGATGCAGTGCTGACAAGAGTAGGGTTAGGGCTAGTCTGGGATTGGGAAGCTATTTCCTGATGGATGTCATCAATTTTATTTTTGAAGTAAGCAGCACTGAGATCCGTCACAGGGGGCTGCGATTTAGGGCTGAGAGGGGAGTGAAAAGTGTCAAAGAGCAGTTAAGGGTTGTGCGATAGTGAGGAGACTAGAGAGGGGAAGTAGACTTGTTTGGCGTGGTGGAGGTTGAGGTTGTAGGTTCTGAGCATGAATTTGTAGTGGAGGAAGTCAGCGGACATTTGTGACTTCCTCCACAGCCGTTCAGCACTTCTAAAACACCACCGTAATAAAGCGTGTTTGAGGCATGAGCCAGGGTTGCCGAGTTCTACATCGGACGGCTTGGGTCCTGCTGGACGCCGCTTCATACAGGGCATGTTTGAGAGTAGAGAGATAGGGGACAGAGAGGACTGTAGGGATTCAGCAAAGTCCTGGGTGTGAATGGCCTTAAGGTTCCTGTAGGTACGGTAGGTAGGTGGGTCTGGAGAAATGTTAGGGAGCATCACAGAGAAAAAGAGGAGGTTATTATCTGAGAGCGGGAGAGGGGAGTTAGTGAAGTTGGAAGCAGAGCAGAGACGGAGGAAGACCAGATCAAGAGTGTTTCCATCCCTGTGAGTGGGAGAGGCTGTGAGTTGAGAGAGACCAAGCGAGGAGGTGAGCGATAGAAGCTGAGAGGCAGATGGGGAGTTGGGGTCATTAGTGGGGATGTTAAAATCACCTAAGATGAGGGTTGGAATTTCACAGGATAGAAAGTGGCGGAGCCAGGCAGCAATGTGGTCCGAAAACAGGCGAGGACCACCTGAGGGGCGGTAGATAACTGCTACTTGCATGGACAGCGGACGGAAACGCTGTAGTGTATGTACCTCAAATGATGGTAAAGTGAGTGAGGGTACAGGGGGGATGACCTGGTAGGTACATTTCAGGGAGAGAAGAGCACCTACTCCTCCACTACGTCTGTCATCTGTTCTCGAGGTATGGGACAACTGCAGGCCATTGTAAGACAGTGCAGTAGGGGAGGCCGTGTCAGACTGCTGTATCCACTTTTCTGTGAGAGAGCAGATATAAAGATTTAGCAGCAGTTCCAGAGCGCACATTTAAAGGAGTCAGGGGAGAGTATTCATGGGCTAGCAGTTGGGCTTGGTGATTTTATTAGTGAGTCAGGTAAGGGGTGATACCTAGGAGCAGTGAAGGGTGGGCCAGGAATGGGAGAGATATCCCCAGCAGCTAGTAGTAGCAGGATAGAGAGGGTTAGCAGATGGTTAGGAGATTTAATTAGGACAACTGTTATGTTTGTTAGTGGCATTAGGGGGTTTGAGGCTAAGCAAGAAGAGTGCATGCAAGGACGGGAGAGTGGGGCAAATGTGAATAGAGTGTCCCAGAGGTGAGAACTTGAAAGAAGTTCTGAAACTGAGAGCAAGGATGAGAATGGAGGTGACAGCATTAGCGATAGCTTTGAAGTGTAAAGCATTTAGGCAGAGTTTGAGGCGTACCTTTCTCCTACCCTGTCGAACTGCTATGGTCAAACTGCATCATACTTCATCCAGCCAATCTTAATACAGCCTATATTCGCGTGGCAGCCACACGCGTGGCATACATGCTTACACTGATATTGTAGTGAAAGCTAAAAGGTGCAACTAGGAAACAGCTGGGAGTGGCTAATCAGGTTCCAATTGACTAGCCAGCTGACTTTAGCATTGCAAACCTAGTGACCTAAAGGAAGGGGGAAGGGGGAATTTATTGGTCTCCTTAGATAAGGCAAGCGTCTCAATAAGGATGGGTGAAAGATGCCATTTGGGGTAGGTGGATTGCAGAAATGACTAAATGTAAAGTTTCATTTAGCCAGTAAAATGTACCAATGCAAACAGATGAAATGAAAAACAACACATTCTATTCTTTAATCTTTTGTTGTGAAATAGAGAGGAGCTGTTTTAAAAATATCTAATTCTGGCATCAACACAATTAAACAATCCCAGCTTCTAGAATATATAAGCTTGCTGATTTCATTTACAAACCCATAAAGCTAATAATCACTAAGGCTGCCGTACAGAACTGTGCTCTGCCGATATCTGAGGACAAAAAAAGGGAAATTTATATCAGATACTAATGGCTAGAAAATGTGTTTTTATTAAAGCAACAATATATTTCAGCATCCTGTTAATGACACAATGTATGAAGCAAAGCAGCGGACCTCAATGTTTTATAATGAAAAAACAACCTTTATTTAATACAGATTTGTTCCAGGATGGAGACCTCATTATTGGTGGGATATTCACAGTACATAATATGTTCGTAAATATATTGCTCAGTGAAAGGTTAAGCGATTTAAATGGTTATTGCGTCCTGTAAGTATTTTCTGAAGAACACTTTTGCATAATTAATACTATTCACATATATCATTGTTGAATTGTTGAGTGCTGAGACAGCACAAGGTCAATAGATAAAGAATATAGAGTTTAGTACATTGGCTGTATGTTGGAGTGCTAATATATTGGAGCAAAATTGTATTGTTCAATTTCAATTCAGATTACTACAGTAAAATACTTATTTCCTGTGCATGAAGTTAAGCCAAGTGCACATTGTAAATTGTAATCAGTGGTGCAAAAGAAAACTAGCCAAAATATCTGTTAGTCCATAATCCTATATGCTTATGCCATCAAGTAATATAAGAGATGCAACAGCACA
Source organism: Eleutherodactylus coqui (assembly GCF_035609145.1). Classification (NCBI taxonomy): domain Eukaryota; kingdom Metazoa; phylum Chordata; class Amphibia; order Anura; family Eleutherodactylidae; genus Eleutherodactylus; species Eleutherodactylus coqui. The sequence continues at coordinate 32,005,979 of NC_089843.1, forward strand.
ACAGAAAAAGCAGCTCTCAGGGACCATAATTATGCTTTAAGCATTAATAAAAATTCTAGGTATCCACAAGTGGTGCATGTATCAATGAGGGTCTTTATACGTCTTCAAATCAGTGATAAGAAGGAAAACATAACACTCAGCAGTGTAGAATACTGTGATAAAGGCCAACATATCTGAAACCCTGCTAGCGGGTCTGTATATACATCACTGCCCCTCTATAGCTAGTCCAAAACTAAGGGCTTAAACAGATGATCATGTGAAGGAGGTCTTAGGGCTCAATCCCACTGGCGATAGATTTTTCTGCGATGTGAGGTTGAGTGAAAATGCATAATAATGAAACCAATTACTTTTAATGCCCTTCGCAGGATATACACTTCAATATAAAAACTATAACTCTATTAATAATATATTAAAATAAGGGCACAACACACAATAATACCGACAGGCAGTAAACACCCATAGAACAAATAGACACACAACCTACATATATGAATGATTCTATCAGCTCAGCATTCCCTGAGAGGACAATGATAAGACCAATAGCTGCTATAGTGTGGAGGAGTGTCAATCTACTCACTCTCACTGAAATATTAGTTAAACCACTAAAATCAAAGGGAGTAGTAAACTAAATCTAGATTAATTACATCCTAGGATATTAAAGGTAGCAGAGGAGGTAATTGCTGAACCACTTGCCATAATATTTGAAAATTCCTGGAGAACAGGAGAAGTCCCAGAAGATTTTAAAAGGGCAAATGTTGTTCCTATCTCAAAAAGGTGGATCCAGGAAACTATAGGCCTGTGAGCCTGACTTCTATACTGGGAAAGATCTTTGAACAAATTATTAAACAGCATGTATGCAAGAACTTGGATGAAAATTGAGTAATTAACCAGCATGGGTTTGTAACAAACAAGTCATGCCAAACTAATCTAATTTCCTTCTATGACAGTATCACCGACTGGCAGAGGTGTAACTTGAAGCTTCTGGGCCCCAATGCAAAATCTGTAACAGGGTCCCCAACTATAATGCTTTATTCATAGTACTGGGCTCCCTATATGGAAGGAGAGAGCTTCAATCAATTTTTTTTTAAATTTGTATCAGATAGAGAAAGGATTACATACATATATATGTATACGTTGTGAAGTTTACAGCATTGGTACGTATGTAGTAGGAACAGCTGAAAAGCAATGTGTCCATTGCTGATACATTTTTGTGTTCATTGATCACATAACAACGAGCAATCAGAATCTTTTATAAGAGGTATGGGGTAAGGAAAGTGTGAGGGAGGGGATGAGGAGAGGGGGAGAGGAGGGATGTAGGAAACAGGGGGGAGGAGAACATAAAATTAACATCAATTTTAGACATCAGGATGGAAATCTGTTGTTCCATTGGGTCCATACTGCTTCGTATTTAGAATATGCATTATTTCTGTGAGCAAGAACTTTTTCGTATATACTATGAACGGATACCAACTGTATTGGGTCTTTTGTTTGAGGAATTTCTGTGGTTCGCCAATTTCTGGCTAAAAAGTAGTTTTGCCCCATCAGAATATGACGTATCAAATGTCTGCTGTCTGGTCTGATTCCTTTTAGGTCTAAGAGTAACAGAGCCAGGGCAGGGAGTCTTGGAATCCTTGTTTCTGAGAATTTATTTATTATTGAATAGACATCAGACCAGTAGGGTGAAATTACTGGACAAGACCAAAATATATGGAGTAGCGACCCTTCTTGTCCACAATTCCTCCAGCAAAGAGCTTCCATGGACAAACGTCTAATTCTTAATTGTACCGGTGTAAGATACCATCTTGTGAGGGTTTTTAAGTGTGTTTCACTCATGCTGGCGCAGTTTGTCGCTTGTTTTGCTCTTTTAAAAGAATCTAGACAATTTTCCAGTGGAATTTTCTATTTTTAAGTCTTTTTCCCAATTTAGGAGGTGGCATTTCTTCCCCGGTCTCAGATTGCCCCCCATCTGATCATAGAAAAATTTGGTTTGGTTTTATTTCCTTTTTGAGGTTTCAATAAGTTTAAAGCTAGTGTTGGTGGGAATGGTATTTTCTGGAGTTGAGTGGTTTGGAAGAACGATCTTATCTGGAGGTATCTGAACACTTCAGTCCTTGGTAGATTATATTGCTCAGCTAATACTGGGAAAGATTTTAGAATTTCATCTTCAAAGAGATCTGATATATATTCCACACCTGCCCCAGACCAGGTTGACAAACTTAGGCCCGGAATGAAGTGTTCTATAGTTTCGATAGGAAACTGATTTTGAGTTTGGGTCGTAGATTTTTCTGAAAAGTAAGTAAGTTTAGCCCACGCCTCCATTGTTGCGGCGATTGTTAGTGAGACAGGAGGAGTGTGTAGTTTCGATTTTAAGGGCGGGTGTAAGACTGATAGAATTGTTGCGTATATTAATGGTTTTAAAGTTTTTAAGTTTGCTATTTCAAGTTCTATGTTATACCAGCTGATCGATGTAGAGTGGGTGATCCAACTTTTTGATTGGTTGAGTAGAACTGCATGTTGATAAGTTTCTAAGTTTGGGAGGTCAACTCCTCCCTGTGATTTATGTAAGGTCAAAATAGACCGAGCTATTCTGGGAGGTTTGCCATTCCAAACATAGTCTGTCATCTGTCTTTGGAGTTTTTGTAATATTGAATGGGGAATTGGTATAGGTAGTGTACGGAAATAGTATAATATTTTTGGGAGGATTAACATTTTATATAGAACTATCCGACCCATCCATGTGGTTTGATGTTTTTTGAAGTTGTTTAGTTCTTCTTGTAGTGTCTTTAATAGGGGGATGTAGTTAGCTGATATTATACTAATTAGGGGAAAGCAGATTTGGATTCCGATGTATGGGATACTTTGAGATTGCCACTGGAAGAGAAATTCTTGTTTTATTTCATTTTTTAGGCCCTCCGTTATGTGAATGCCTAGGATTTGTGACTTGGAGACATTTAATTTGTAGTAGGAGATTTTTGAGAATAAAGTTAGAGAAGAATAAACGTATCTTAAGGATGTTATGGGGTTGGTTAGCATTATTAAAGTGTCATCTGCAAAGAGGCTTATTTTGTGTTGTCTACTTCCTGTGTGTATTCCTCTTATATTGGGATTTAGTCTTATATATTCTGCTAGGGGTTCCATTGCTAGAATAAAAATCTGTGGTGATAATGGGCAACCCTGACGGGTACCATTAGTAATATGGAACGTTTCGGATAATGTACCGTCTACTAGGACCCTGGCCGAGGGGGTTGAATATAGTGCTTTAATTGCTTTGATGAAGTTGCTAGTAAAGCCAAATTTATCTAGTATGAAAAACGTGTATCCCCAATGAAGGCGATCGAAAGCTTTTTCCGCATCTAAAGCTAGTAGTATGGCCGGGGTATGAGATGAATTCAGTAAAGAAAGGAGATTTATCACTCTTCTTGTTCCATCAGGAGCCTGTCTTTCTTTTATAAAGCCTACTTGATCTGAGTTGATTATGGACACCAGAGTCTTCTGGAGTGTTTGTGCTATTATTTTTGAGTATAGTTTTGTGTCACAGTTAGGTAGAGATATAGGGCGAAAGTTTGTTAAAGAAGAAGGGTCTTTACCGGGCTTAGCTATAGTCACTATTGTGGCTTCAAGCATTTCTTTTGGGAATTTACTTTGTTCTATGGCCGAATTGAACACTTGATTTAGATGTGGTGCCAGAATTCCCGTAAAAGATTTATAATATTCGTTGGAAAAGCCATCTGGGCCTGGAGATTTTTGGTGTTTTAGTGTTTTAATTGTATCACTTATTTCTTGGGTTGAGATAGGTTTGTTCAAGTTTTTATTTTGGTCTTCTGATATATTTGGAAGGTTCAGTTTTCTAAGAAAGGAGGTTATTTCTTGTTGAGTTGGTTGAGGGGTGGAAGAGTCCTCTTTGAGGTTGTACAATTTTTTATAAAATCTGCGGAAGCATTCAGCAATCTGTTTTGGGTGGGATATTTTGGTTTCTTTAGCTTCTGGGTTAGTTATAAAAGGGATTTTTGTTTTGATCACTGTTTTCTTAACTAGGTTTGCCATTAATCTGGATGGTTTGTTTATTGAAGAGTAGTAAGTTATTCTTGTGTTTTTTATCGCTTTATCAAAGTTATCTATCAGGAGGGTAGGCAATTTTTGTCTTAAGCAAAAAAGTTGTTTATGGTTTTGATCCGATGGCGAGTTTTGTAAGAGAGTCTCAGTGTTTATGATTTGAGAGAGGATGTCATTAAGTTGTTTTTCTTTTTTTCTTTTATATTTTGCACTGATTTTGATGAGAATTCCTCTAATGAACGCCTTATGTGCATTCCAGACTGTTATAGGAGAGATCTCCGGAGTTGAATTGTGTTTAAAATACTCCTTAAGAGCATCAGATATAGTTTTAGAGTGTTGAGGGATTCTCATCAGAAATGTGTTGTTCCTCCATGGTCGTCTTTCTCCTCTCTCTTCTCACAACTGAAAGGTGGCCGAGGTGGAAGAGTGATCAGACCAAGTGGCCCCATTAATTGAGGCTTCTGTGAGTAAAGGTAGGGACCTTCTGTCCACCAAGATCAAATTGATTCGCGAAAATGATCTGTGGGATGGGGAGTAGAATGTATTTTCCCTTGCTGAGGCATTCATACACCTAAAGCTATCATACAGAGCCTCCTTTTGTAACCAAGGATTCAACACTGGGAACTTTCTACGAGTCTGACTTGTCGTATCGGTGTCACCGTCGGGGATGAGATTAAAGTCTCCACAAAAGATCAATCTACCCCTTCCATGCTTCCGCAATTTTTTGATTGTTTTGTTTAGAAAGCTTATTTGTGCTTCATTAGGTGCATAAATATTCATTATAGTAAAAGGAATAGAGTTTAAAGTTCCCGATACAATAATAAATCTTCCCTTAGGGTCTTGTATTATGATGGATGTCTCTACAATGATCTATTCTCTGAATGCGATCAGCACACCTGCTTTTTTATTTGATGCGCTGGCTAGAATCACTTTGGGAAATTTAGTATGTTCTATTTTTTGGCATGCGGAAGCATTGAAGTGTGTTTCCTGCACACAAAGGATATCTGCATTTTGGGTCAAGGCCTCCCTCCACTGAGCATTTAAATGGTGAGTTTAAGCCATTGGCGTTTATGGAAAGAAGCTTAACCGACATATCGAATACATATATTTGCTATAGGGCAGTATGGACAGATGTGATGTGTAAACATAGCAAAGGGGATAAGAAACCAACATATTAGCTTAGAACTAACGTCCATCAAACAGTTGACAGGAAAGAGAGATAATGTCAAGTCCATGTGTGGTGTGGACTTGTGCAGTGGGGGGGTTAAAGTTCACCTGAGTGAGTGAGAGCAGTGAGCAGGCTATATCGAGAAAAATCTCAAATGTGTAAGGTTAGGCATATTCAGCGGCCTGGTTCAGAGGTCGTCACATTCTTTACCAGTGGCCTTTGTCTTCTAGTTGGGCCTCTAGAGGAGTCATCAAGTTTGGGAATATCCCAAGTTTTCAGCATTGATCTTGCCTCTTCTGGATTGGACAAGATGTGGTTGGCTCCATCTTTATGTATCAGGAGTTTCGGGGGAAAGCCCCATTTGTATGGAATTTTTGCCTGGCGGAGAGCATTGGTAATTGAAGAAAATTTTTTTCTTGTCTGTAGTGTCACCTGTGATAAGTCAGTGTATAGGCAAATTTCATTGTAGGGAGCCGGCAGTTGGTTTAGTTTGCGGGATGCTTGCATCATAGCTTCTTTAATGTGAAAAAAGTGGAATCGGGCAATTACATCTCTGGGCACTGAGTCGGGGATAAATTTAGGCTTTGGCAGCCTGTGGGCTCTGTCAATTATTAGATCCCTTGACGTTGTATCTGGTAGCAGTGTTTTAATCATTTGGCAATTTCTGTCGCTGGGACCGCCTCTGGGATTCCCCTGAACTTGACGATGTTACGTCGGTTTCTGTCTTTCATGTCTGCTGGCTTTATTTTAAGAGCGTCTACTTCTTCTGTCAGAGAGTAGTGTTCATCAATGAGATTATTGTGGGATTGTGTGATTTCACTCATTTTATTTTCTGTGTGAGTGATTCTTTCGTCCATTTTTTCCATAGATGTTTTTAGTGTAGCAGTAAGGGAGTCAAAATTTACTCGTAAGGAATCTTTTAGAGCCGACAGCATCTCTTTCATAAATGCTTCTGTGGCTGGCTATTCTGAGGAAGGCATGGAAGCTATGAAATCTCCCACGGGAGAGCTATGTGGGTCTTCTGTCTGTTCCTCAGATAGTTTTGAACGCTGCTTTAGTGGGCTAGCAGTGGGAGAGCTTTGTGCTTTTTTATTTTGTGAAGTGGTTGACACCATTTTATTTATGTGTTGTCTGTTTCTCTGGGGTGCTTTTCCCCTAATGGCAGCCATGTTTGATGTGAAGAGGGGCAGGGAGTTAGTAAGAGGATCAATCAAATATCTCACCTCCAAGTTTTCTCCCTGTTCTGACAGATGTAGCGCTCGTTGAAGCTCACAGGAGCTGGATATCGGGGGTAGTCCGCTCTCCTCCGGCCTGCAGGCAGGCTGTGTTGGAGCTTCAGGGACAGCAGTGAATGGGCGACTGCGCGGAGTGAAGAAGTCCTGTAAGCTTCTGTGCGATGTGCGGGAGGACTTGCGGTGGCTCATCTAAGCCCAGCGCTGCTGAAGCGGTCTTCACAGGGTGAGAGACGGCCACTTTATATGCTATTATTTTGCTTTATAATGTCTCTGCTCTCCAAGCTCCACGACTATGCAGCCATCTTAGCGCTCGGTCAGGCCACGCTTCCCTGGAAGGAGAGAGCTTATGGGTCCCCTAAGACTCCTGGGCCCGGGTGCAACCGCATCCCCTGCATCCCCTATAGTTACGACCCTGCCGACTGGGTTGATCATGGAAATGCGGTGGATATAGTTTATCTTGACCGTAGTAAAGTATTGGACAAAGTATCTCATACTATACTTATTGAAAAAATGACTAACTATGGGATTGACAAGGCAACTGTTATGTGAATTCACAACTGGCTGAGTGATCGTACTCAAAGAGTGGTCATAAATGGCTGCACATCCAAGTGAAAGAATGTATCAAGTGGGTACCACAAGGCTCTGTCCTAGGCCCAGTGTCATTCAACATTTTTATAAATGATCTGGAGGAGGGAATTGATGGGAAACTGATCAAATTTGCTGATGACACAAAGCTAGATGTGATAGCTAACACTAGGAAAGAGAGAGAGCATATTCAAAAAGATCTTCTAGAAATTCTAGAAAAGCTTACACAGTGAGCAGCGACTAACAGAATGGTATTTAACAAGGTGAAATGCAAAGTCCTATATCTGGGCAAGACAAATGAAAAAAACACATACAGAACGGGGTGAATTGAGCTAATCAGCAGCATATGTGAAAAAGACTTGGGTATACTAATTGAACACAGACTGAACATGAGTCAACAATGTGATGCGGCAGTCAGAAAGGCAAACACAATTCAGGGATGTATTAAGAGAATCATAGAGTCTAGATCACGTGAGGTAATTATCCCCCTCTACTTTTCCTTAGTCAGACCTCATCTAGAATACTGTGTCCAGTTCTGGGCACCCCACTTTAAAAAAGACAGAGACACACTGGAGCAAATTCAGAAGAGTTACAAAGATGGTGAGAGGTCTGCAAATCATGTCCTATGAAGAACGGTTAAAGGATCTGGGAATGTTTAGCTTGCAACAAAGAAGGCTGAGAGGGGACTTAATAGCTGTCTACAAATATCTGAAGGATGTCACATTATAGTTGGATAAGCCCTATTGTCATTTGCACAAGGTAGTGAGTTCTCCTTCAATGAAGTGTTCAAACAAAGGCTGGACAAATATCTTTCTGGGATGATTTAGTAAATCCGACATTGAGCAGGGGGTTTGACACAATGACCCTGGAGGTTCCTTCCAACTCTACCATTTTATGATTCTAAATGTTTATTCCTCCAAAGTTCTCAGTGGTACAAGATGTGCCAGCTATTAGAGGGAAACTTAGGGGTCCATGCATTTACCCAAATGTCTCAATTGTAGTCAGGGCATAAAGTGCTCAAAGTATAAGAGAGCAGGGGGTTGCAGTAGATGTTAATTATATCTTTTTGCAGAACCAAATGAAAACATATCATGGTTACTAGTTGCAAAACGACAAAGAATGGCAGCAGCACTTGAATGTACCTCCAATATGAGAGGAGGTAAAATCCGGGCTATGTTAAAGTATTTATAGCTTTGATAATCCTGATGTCAATGGCCAATACTCTATATCAGCTAATAGGTTCATATGTGTTTTGCCCCTTTCCACCGTTTGAGGTATGATTATGCCATGGGGTGCTTTGGAGGCAGAATCTCAGTGGTGGGAGGGTTCCTTTGCATATATGATTACTAGAGATGAGCGAGCACCAAAATGCTCGAGAGCTCGTTTCGAGTAACGAACCCCATTGAAGTCAATGGGCGACTCGAGCATTTTTGTATGGGACCGATGCTCCGCATAGGTCACGACTTGTGAAACACTGGAAAACCTCAGAAAGTCATGGAAACACCACAGAACCGGATAGGGAAAGGCAGGGGCAGCATGCATGGCTGCATCTCAGGCTCCCAGGTCCCACTATTAAGCCAAAATGGGGGCAAGAGTCTGGCGTCACCCCCCTAACAATTTTTATTTCGGACAAACCCTCATTAGCAAGGCACGCCTTAGCTAAGCACCACACTACCTGCAACCAAGGAAATTCACTGCCCGCAGGTCACACCACTGCCTCTTCTCCTGGGTTGTATGCTAGCATTGCTGTCCAACCCCACCGCACAATCCTGATAACACAGCGCTCACAAAAGTGTCTCTGCGCAGCCTTCAGCTGCCCTCATGCCACACGCTCGCTTCATAGCGACACCACCCTCATGTCTATTTATAAGCGCGTACTAGATGAGGAGGAACCGGAGGCACACACTGCAGAGGGTTGGCAGGGCCAGGCAGCGACCCTCTTTGAAAGTGTGGGCGATAGCCCACAATGCTGTTGAGAATTGATGATAAAGTGACATTCGATCATCATTTCAATCTTGTGCCACTTCCGTCGCAAAATTGTCAGGAGCCGCAAATGTGGGCATAAAGGGTAATCAGGTGCCAGCTCAGCACTTCTACACATCTCTGCAATGCAGCAATACTCTGTGTGGGAAGCACGTGAGTGGGCCCAGGGTCAGGCTCAGTCCCAGCCTTCATCTTGTGTGACCCAAGGTGCTGCGAGTTGCATAGCAATGGGAAATCCATGTGTCCCCACACAATTCATTCTGTGTAGCTCAACACCGCAATGGAAAGTCTTTGAGTTCCTTGGGCTTGCCTATGCTGTCGGTGTACAAAAATGGTATTACACAAGAAAAAATCGGAGCGCCCAAACATGGTAGAGTTTCACCCCGCCAAGGACCTCGGCCCACATTTCTACCCAAGTCAGTCAGTGACTTAGTGCCAGACAGGTAAATTACCGCTATGGGAAGTCTTTGTGCACCCACAGCATAAGCGAACCAAAGGAACTCAAGGAAAGTATTAAACCTGAAAAAATGACAGTACCCAAACATGGCAGAGTTTCACCCTGCTAAGGGCCTCGGCCTACTGTTCTGCCCTAGTCAGTCAGTGTATTTGTGCCAGACAGGTAAAACACTGCAATGGGAAGTCTTTGCACACCCACAGCATAGGCGAGCCAAAGGAACCCAAAGACAGTATTAAACCTAAAGAAGAAGAGAAGAACCTACAGTGCCCAAACATGGCAGACTTTCACTGCGCCGAGGACATAGGCCTTTGCACACACCTTCAGCAATCGCGGGCATAAAGCGGACTCTGATGCTAGTACAGCAGTGAACATCCTATAAATGCAGTAACACTCCTCTTGTTTGGCCCAAACCAGTGTCTCAGATAGCTGTGGTAACTAGAGATGAGCGAACGTACTCGGTAAGGCGGATTTCGCAATCGAGCACCGCGATTTTCGAGTACTTCACTACTCGGGTGAAAAGATTCGGGGGGCGCTGTGGGTGAGCGGGGGGTTGCAGAGGGGAGTGGGGGGGAGAGGGAGAGAGAGAGAGCTCCCACCTGTTCCGCGCTGCTACCACCCGCTCCACCACACCACGCCCCGCCCCCCGGCGACCCCCGAATCTTTTCACCCGAGTAGTGAAGTACTCGAAAATCGCGGTGCTCGATTGCGAAATCTGCCTTACCGAGTACGTTCGCTCATCTCTAGTGGTAACACAAGAAAAAATACATGTTGCCCAGTGCTGATCCCATGAGGAGGTGGCGTTACAAGGCCAAGAAACCATGACCAGGACCCGCTATAGTCTGTGTGGGAAGCACGTGAGCTGGCCCAGGGTTAGGCTCGGTCCCAGCAAACACCTTGTGTGACCGAAGGTGCCCTGAGTTACATAGCAATGGGAAATCCATGTATCCCCACACAGATAGCTCAACACTGCGAGGGGAAGTCTTTAAGTTTCTTGGGCTCGCCTATGCTGTCAGTGCACAAAGATGGTATTACACAGGAAGAAATCAGAGTGCCCAACCATGGGAGAGTTTCACCATGGCAAGGACCTTGGCCTCGGCCCACATTTCTGCCCTAGTCAGTCAGTGTATTTGTGCCAGAAAGGTAAAACACTGCGATGGGAAGACTTAGTGCACCCATAGTATTGACAGACCCCTGTAACATTCCTGTAGCAAAGGTATAAACAGACCCCTGTAACATTTCTGTAACAGAAGTATAGGCAGACCCCAGTAACATTTCTGTAGTAAAAGTAGAGGCGGACCCCAGTAACATTTCTGTAGTAAAAGTATAGGCAGACCCCTGTAACATTTCTGTAGCAGAAGTATAGGAAGACCCCAGTAACATTTCTGTAGCAAGAGTATAGGCGAACCCCTGAAACATTGGTGTACCATGAGTGTAGGCGAAGGCCGGTAAAATTAGTTAGATAACAGTATAGGCGAGGGCCAGAAAAATTAGTTTACCAAGGGTACAAGTGTACCCCTGAAAAATTGCTCAACCGAGAGGGCAGGTGAAACCCATAAATATTTTAAAGATACAGCTCGCTGTTGCTTAATTTGTAACAGAGCCTGAAGGCAGCACTGTGAAAAAAATTGGTTTCTGTTAAAGTATCAATACTTTTGAAACTTTGAAAAATTGTAAAAAAATTGTTAGATGAGCCTTTTGGGCCGCAGAAAAATTGGTAGTTCAGTGTGAGGACATGATGTTTCAGGAGGAGGAGTAGGAGGAGGAGGACTAATATCCGAGAGTGATTGACAAAGCTAATTCCCCCTTTTTTTCCGGTGATAGAGAATGCTTTTTTTCTCCGGTTGCAGCGAAAAGAATCTTTAGGTTCCGCTGCTCTCCCCCGGTGGAGAAGAGAAGTCTGGGGAAATCAAGCCTTTGTTCATCTTTATGAGTGTAAGTGTTACGTGTGCTGCTGAGACATGTTGTACTATTGTGATTCCAGCAGCACAGCACTCTCAGGGTTAATGATTGAGCTGGATGTGGTACTTTCTGCTAGCCAATCCCCTGGATGTGTGCTCACATATAAACCCAGCTCCTGGTCAGTCTGTATGGCCCCTCAGGTGAGTAGTCATGAATGCTTGTCTGGTGGAGTTTGCAGTGTGACTTGGTTCATGTCCGTTTGTACATTTATATTCTGTCAGTTTTGTGTTAGTTTGCTGTGTCCTGCAATCTGTGTTGTGTCCTGTTGCAGCGTGCGGTGTGAGCGGTGTCCGGTTCTGCTGGACTCCTGGTTAGCGTAGGGACTAGCAGTATAACCAGAAGCCGTGAAGTGGCCTGCTAGCTTTCAACATCTTGTACAACATGTCAACTAATACCTGGTATTTATATTCAGCTTCCAATCTGCTACTAGTGGTTGCATGTTGTATGCAGTGTATTCTGGGTTTGTCATGTGGCATGTGAATGCATCCTGTTCTGGTGCGTGGCTCCTAGGATCAGCTAGGGCCCAGATCCGAAGACCGCTGGGCTGCCCTTATTGAGGCAATGTCCCCGCTCAGGTAGGGTCACTCTCATTCCTCCTTGTAGCACAGGGTCAGTTGCATGAATCCCGTGTGCGTCCCCTTTGCCTGCCCACATGATCGTAACAGTAAGCATGTCGTCACTGGCAGTTGCCAAGCGGGTACGCTTATCCGTGATGATTTCCCCAGCTGCACTAAACACCCTCTCTGACAAGACGCTAGCGGCAGGGCAAGCCAGCACCTCCAGGGCGTACAGCGCAAGTTTGTGCCACGTGTCCAGCTTTGACACCCAATAGTTGTATGGAGCAGAGGCATCACGGAGGACGGTGGTATGATCGGCTATGTACTCCCTCACCATCTTTTTACAGTGCTCCCTCCGACTCAGCCTTGACTGGGGAGTGGTGACGCAGTCTTGCTGGGGAGCCATAAAGCTGGAAAAGGCCTTGGAGAGTGTTCCCCTGCCTGCGCTGGACATGCTGCCTGATCTCCATGCCTCCCCTGCTACTTGGCCCTCGGAACTGCGCCTTCTACCACTAGCGCTGTCAGATGTAAGTTTAGCATCACTTTTTCCACCAGGGCCCTGTGGTATTGCATCACTCTTGTACCCCTTTCCTCTTCGATAATGAGAGTGGAAATGTTCTCCTTATACCGTGGGTCGAGAAGGGTGTACACCCAGTAATCCGTGTTGGCCAGCGTGCGTCTAACGTGAGGGTCACAAGAAAGGCAGCCTAACATGAAGTCAGCCATGTGTGCCAGGGTACCAGTACGCAAGACATGGCTGTCCTCACTAGGAAGATGACTTTTAGGATCCTCCTTCTCCTCCACAGCCCATACACGCTGAACAGATGAGAGGCAAGCAGCATGGGTACCCTCTGCAGTGTGCCCAGCTGTCTCTTCCCCCTCCTCCTCCTCCTGCTCCTCCCCCTTTTCCTCCTCCTCCAAAACGCGCTGAGATATAGACATGAGGGTGGTCTGGCTATCAAGCGACATACTCTCATCCCCCGTCTCCTGTTCCAACCGCAAAGCCTTGGCCTTTATGCTTTGCAGCAAACTTCTCAGCAGGCATAGCAGCGGGATGGTAACGCTAATGATTGCAGCATCACCGTTCACCACCTTGGTAGACTCCTTAAAAATTCTGAGTACCTGGCAGATATCTGCCATCCAGGCCCACTCCTCGGTACAGAATTGGGGAGGCTGACTACCACTACGCCGCCCATGTTGGAGTTGGTATTCCACTATTGCTCTACGCTGCTCAAACAGCCTGGCCAACATGTGCAGCGTAGAATTCCACCGCGTGGGCACGTCGCACAGCAGTCGGTGCTCTGGCAGATTAAACCGATGTTGCATGGTCCTCAGGGTGGCAGCATCTGTGGTGGACTTGCGGAAAAGTGCGCAGACGCAACGCACCTTGCCGAGCAGGTCAGACAAGTGAGGGTAGTTTTTCAGAAACCGCTGAACCACCAGATTGAAGACGTGGGCCAGGCATGGCACGTGTGTGAGGCTGCCGAGCTGCAGAGCCGCCACCAGGTTATGGCCGTTGTCACACACAACCATGCCCAGTGGGAGGCTCAGCGGCGAAAGCCAGAGGTCGGTCTGCTATGTCAGACCCTGCAACATTTCGAGGGTCATGTGCCTCTTGTCACCTAAGCTGAGTAGTTTCAGCACGGCCTGCTGCCGCTTGCCCACCACTGTGCTGCCGCGCTGCGCGATACCGACTGCTGGCGACGTGCTGCTCACTCTTCTTAATTGAGAGGTAGAGGTTGTGTAGGAGGAGGAGGAGGGGGGGGGGGTTTAGAGGAGGTGGCATAAAATGCTGCAGATACCAGAACCGAGGTAGGACCCGCTATTCTGGGTGTGTGTAGGACGTGAGCAGTCCCAGGCTCTGACTCGGTCCCAGCCTCGACCAAATTCACCCAATGTGCCGTCAGGGAGATATAGTGGCCCTGCCCGCCAATACTTGTCCACGTGTCCGTGGTTAAGTGGACCTTCCCAGTAACCGCGTTGGTGAGGGCACGTATAATGTTGTGGGAGACTTGCTGGTGTAGGGCTGGGATGGCACACTGGGAAAAATAGTGGCGACTAGTGACCGAGTAGCGCAAGACCACCGCTGCCATCATGTTTTTGAAAGCCTCCGTTTCCACAAGCCTGTACGGCAGCATCTCCAGGCTGATTAATTTAGCAATGTGCACGTTTAAAGCTTGTGCTTGCGGTGCGTGGCGGCGTATTTGTGCTTTCGCTCCAACGCTTGTGTTAGCGACAGCTCAATGCTGCACTGAGAGACATTGCTGGATAGGGTGGAGGACAGGGGAGGTGAGATTGTGGGTGCAGGCCGGGAGGCACTCGTGCCTGTGTCCTGAGAGGGGTATTGGATCTGTGTGGCAGGTTGCGGCACAGGGGAAGAGGCAGTGGTGTGACTTGGAGGCGGTGACAGGCCTTCGTCCCACCTTGTGGGGTGCTTGGCCATCATATGCCTGCGCATGCTGGTGGTGGTGAGGCTGGTGGGGGTGGCTCCCCGGCTGGTCTTGGTGCGACACACGTTGCACACCACTGTTCATCAGTCGTCCGCGCTCTAACTGAAAAACATCCACACCTTTGAACACCCAGCCATCTGCACGGAGGCTAGGCGCGAGGGGGTGCTTTGGGAAACAGTTGGGGGATTCTTCGCTCTGGCCCTGCCTCTACCCCTGGCCTCTCCACTGCCTCTTCCAACCTGTCCTGCTGCTGCACTTGCCTCCCCCTCCGAAGCACTGTCCTCAGTAGGCTTAGCAAACCAGGTTGGGTCAGTCACCTCATCATCCAGCGGCTCTTCCTCCGAATCCTCTGTGCGCTCCTCCCTCTGACTTACTGCCCTTAGTACTACCTCATTGACAGACAACTGTGTCTCATCATCATCATCCTCCTCACCCACTGAAAGCTCTTGAGACACTTGCCGGAAGTCCCCAGCCTCATCACCCGGACCCCAGGAACTTTCCCAAGGTTGGGCATCGGTCACGACAAACTCCTCAGGTGAGAGAGGAACCAGATTTTCCCACTCAAGACAGGGACCAGAAAACAGTTCCTGGGAGTCTGCCTGCTCATCAGAATGTGTCATTTTCATGGAGTGAGGAGGCTGGGAGGATTGAGGAGCAGCAGCCAGAGGATTCAGAGTTGCAGTCTCTAAGCCTGGAGTAGTTGACTGCATAGAAGACTGGGTGGTCGATACATTGCTGGATGCATTTTCTGACATCCACGACAGGACCTGCTCACACTGCTCTGTTTGTAATAAAGGTCTACCACGCGGACCCATAAATTGGGATATGAAGCTGGGGACCCCAGAAACTTGCCTCTCTCCTAATCCTGCAGCAGCCGTCTGTGATTCTCCTGGACCAGGAAATCGGCCTGTGCCCACACCCTCACTTGGACGTCCGCATCCACGTCCACATCCTCGACCCTTACCCCGTACTCCTCAGCATGGCAGATTAAGAATAGAGCAGGGCCCAAATAAATTACTCCACTGTAGAGCACTGACAACTGGCCCTTAATTCACCGCACACAGAGACATGTAGATAGCGGAGGCTCTATGCTGTGACTGAAAAAAATAACCCGCTGTCTTGCGCTGATACCTAGGGGTAATTTACTGCTCGCAGAGACTTGTAGATAATAGAGGCTGTGTGGAGTGGGAGAAGACTCTAAAGGCAGTGGATAGTGCTGGTAACTGCAGCAATCTCAACCCCACCAACGGAAATGGTATTGTGAGACACTCTGCACAGCGGCTGAGCTGAAATACTTTGCAGTGGCCCCGGTAATATTACAGTACTGTTTAGCGGTGAGACCGCTGTCTAATTCACTGCAGACAGAGAATGGTATAAATGAGGTAGTTCACAGCAGGCTAGGAATTTTTTGAGTGCACTTTCACAGTGAGAGCGGTATTGTACGACGCTGCAACCTCAATAAAAATTTTACTGAAAGGCTGCAAACAGGCCTAGCTGCATAATATAAAAAAGGAAGCACTACAACTCCCAGCAGGCCCCAAGTAAAATGCACACGGTCAGATGTAGCCCAACGAAGGAGCTTTGCGTTTTTTTCACGGAGGATACAGACTGTATAGTGTATATAACTTTCCCTCTAGAAGTGGCTGTGGCCCCAATACTCTGCGTCTAATTCACTGCAGACAGAGAATGGTATAAATGAGGTAGTTCGTGGCAGGCTAGGAATTATTTGAGTGCACTTTCACGGTGAGAGCGGTATTGTACGGCACTGCAGCCTGAAAAAACTGTTACTGAAAGGCTGCAAACAGGCCTAGCAGTGTAATACAAAAATGGAAACACTACAACTCCCAGCAGGCCCCAAGTAAAATGCACACGGTCAGATGTCGCCCAACAAAGGAGCTTCCGGTTTTTGCACGGAAGATACGGACTGTATAGTGTATATAACTTTCCCTCTAGAAGTGGCTGTGGCCCCAACACTCTGCGTCTAATTCACTGCAGACAGAGAACGGTATAAATAAGGTAGTGTCGCAGCAGGCTACGAATTATTTGCGCACACTTTCACAGTGAGAGCGGAATTGTTCGTCATTGCAGCCTGAATAAAAAATTTTACTGAAAGGCTGCAAACAGGCCTTGCTGCGTAATACAAAAATGGAAGCACTACAACTCCCAGCAGGCCCCAAGTAAAATGCACACACTCAGATGTCGCCCAACGAAGGAGCTTTGCGGTTTTTGCAGGGAGGATACGGACTGTATAGTGTATATAACTTTCCCTCTAGAAGTGTCTCCTACTAGTGCATCCTACTTTAACACTTTCCCTATATGAGCAGCAGCACTTTCCCTATACTCTGTATAATACTCTCCAGACTGAGAACGCTATAGCTGTAATGGCCTGCACAGCCCGAGATGAAAAAAAAAGAAATTGTGCAAAACTGCTCCCAGCCAGCCACAACAGTAATGCACACGATCAGATGTATCCCTAAGAAGGACAGTTGGGGTTCTTGAAGACGCTAACACTTTCCCTATATCAGCAGCAGCACTTTCCCTATACTCTGCAAGTGTGTGTCTGAGGCGAGCCGCTGGTGGGACCGCTTTAAGTACTCGGCGGTCACTTGATCTCGCCAGCCACTCACTGCTGGGGGGTGGGATAGGGCTGGCACGTCACAGAAGGAAGTGGTAATGCCTTCCCTGCATGTCTATTGGCTAGAAAATGGCGCTAAACATGCGGGGAAGGAAATGGAATTGACTCGAGTACCGCGTGGTGTTCGACTCGAGTAATGAGCATCTCGAGTATCCTAATACTCGAACGAGCATCAAGCTCGAACGAGTGTGCTCGCTCATCTCTGGATTGCGCAAGCGCTGCAGCACAGTAATTACTATCGGCATCTACTACATTGAAGGGCATAAATCCAATATTGCAAGAGCTCACAGGATAACGCATGTATGTGCAGTAGCGTTTGTGTAACACTGACATTAATGTCAGTGCAGGGCAGAAGCCTGTTATCATGGGTATTTATTTGAACCCTGTGCATGCGCTGTTAGGTAGAAGAGACGCCATGACTTCACAGTATGGCTGATAGCTTGTGATACTTTGCACACCTAATCCTGAGGTAATGGATTTACTGGGTATGGTCCCGGCCCGGTGGGTGGGCTTTTAATGTTTTTAATGAGTCTATGTTGGTGATTGGTTTATTTGTTTAAACCTGTATGTATTTAAGTGGTGTGGGAACTCATTGTTGGTATAGACTGGATAAAGACGGCAAGGCAGTCGAAGCGTTGTCTACTTGCACACATTTAATAAAGATGGAGCTCTCATTTATGTGAGCATTGTGCCTTCAATATCCCTGATGTGGTTCAAATATACAAATGGTTCCTAGTTGGATGTAATTGTACTTTGATGAATAAATACCATGTTTGTACTTGTGTTTACTCTTTATTTATTTGCATTCATGTGTATTCATATTCTCATTACTGAGTCAATTCTCATTATTTATTCACCCATTGAGGTCTTCTATCCACTAGTGTTCTTTTTAACACTGCAATATCACTGCATTTTTTCCAATGGGACTTTCTAATGTTAAAATCACATCGCACAAAAATTGCAAGTTTCTGTTTTTGCGATTTTTGTGCAATGCGATTTTAACCCCTTAAGGGCATGGCCTATTTTGGGCTTAAGGATGCAACGTTTTTTGGCAGATTTTCATCTTCATTTTTCAAAAGTCATAACTTTTTTATTTTTCCGTCAACGCGGCCGTATAAGGGCTTGTTTTTTGCGTGGCGAACTGTAGTTTTAGATGGTGCCATTTTTAGGTACATAGGCTACATTGTAAAACTTTTATTATTTTTTTTATGATAACAGGGAGAGAAAACGCATCAATTCTGCCATAGATTTTTTTTTTACAGCGTTATTCATGCAGCATAAATTATACAATACATTTTTTCTGCAGGCCAGTACGATTACAACGATACCAAAATTCTTAATTTTTTTAGATTTGTCCACTTTTCTATGACCTATTGGGGGACTTACAGCACAGCACTGATGATCGCTGTGATAAGGCATGGCAGGACTTCTGTACTGCCATGCCTTATCGCTTATACAGTGATCATAGGCACTGGCAACACAGGACGCCAGTATCTGGCATCCTGTTGCCATGGCAACAGGCCGGGCTCTAAGCGATTATATCACGCGAGCCCAGCAACTTTACAGAGGGAGCGCGCTCCCTCTGTGAACCCTTCACATGGCGCGATTTATATACATCTGTTGCAGCGCGGAGCTGGTTCGCGCTGCAGGGTAGCGCGAGATCAGTCATGATCTCTCGCTATTCCTATGACGTTAGGGTATGTCATTTTGCGGGAAGTACCCCGCTCCCATGACATACCCTTACGTCATAGGGAGGGAAGGGGTTAATATTAGAGAGTCCCATTGAAAAAAAAAATGCAGTGATATCGCAGCATTAAAAAAAAATGATAGTAGGGAAAAGTGGGGACACATAACCTCTTTGAAAAGGGGTTACTGATACAAAAACTAGTGGGGAGATAGTGTCGGTGGCCAACAAAATAGTTAGTCGACAGCGCACTATCCCCCAAAATTAGTATCCCTAAAGTTTGCTTAGTGTACCCCACTCAATAATATTCAGTCAAGGTTGAGTTAACACTGCCAGTTTCTATGCTAAAAACCTATTAGTTTTCTATTTTTTCCTTCAGACAGCACAGTCTCTTATCTCTGACCAGTCATCAGATATGTTAAAATGACTGTTCCTAGTCTAGATGAGACCTAATCCTCAATTGTGGCAGCACAATCGCTTGCCTCTAGCTTTCTCATAAGTAGCACTCAAAATCACAAATTGAGAGCATAGCTCCCAACCCTGATGATGGGTTCAGATATCTGAGGCTCACCTAGTCAAGCCCTGCTTATATGTGCTTGTAATGATGTCCCTGGGTGGGGTAACTAGATCCCCAGACCAGTAAACATGCTCATGGGGAGGCGCAGGCCAGTTGATTTAAGTTGTTCACCTGCCATACTTGGCAATTGGGCCATTCATGTGGATGTGTATAGTATATTTGGAGTTTATAGTACTCCCAATGAAAGGACGCATTCATATTAATCTGCCCAGAATAGTAGTTCATTATTACCCGACTGCAACCTTACCCAGCAGCGTGCATATCACCCTGGTAACCCCCATGTGTTACATGGCCGTAACAGCCTCGGGGGGCATATTACCAGGCTGAGTTGTGCCATCCTCCCTGCAAGCGGCATCTTCCTCACTTAATGGAGCACAGTTATATGTAATATATGCTGTGCTGTGGATCACTAGGGTCCCCACAGCAGTATGTCTTGCACGCCGAGTGCACCGGTTATGAATGTGCACTGCTCAGCTTTAGCCACCCAAGGTTGCGTCCCTGTATCCCAGTAACCAACATGTATGAGATGATGGTAGTGGTAGTGGGAATGCGTGCTGCGAGAAGAGTCTACCACACCTCAGTCTGGACTTAGTGCCCATTATTCTATTATGCAGGGGGCGTATCCAGTATAGTGTAACTCTGTTGTGGATAAACATCCACTTTTGGAGGCCCCGGCATCTCATACGGCAGACATCTGAGGTAATATATAGATCATGATCAGTAATTCACCTCACCACAAAGATACATCAGTGGTGGATATAACGGATTACTGTGGATCGCCCTGTGCTTGGTATGGTGTAAACACTTACACAGGGATACACCATCAGGCAAAGCAGATCCAACAGCATACATATAGCGTCTTGCCCAGCCTCTTGACATTACCCAGTCTCATAGATAAGAACATCGTAGATTAATGGTAGATTGCTGCGATACACAGCAAAGCAGGTGTATTAGCTATAGACTTTAAATACAGGGGCAAAAGATAATAGTCCATAATATTGATGGGCCATAAGATAACACATCCATTGTACTAACAATCACACACATATGATTACTACCAGCATTTACAGGCACATATCACATAGAAGATTAGATGAGTACTATTTTACATATAGACGACATATTTACTTCAGAGAAAGCAGTTAATTGATAAACATTCATTCAACCCATTTGGGGTGAATGAATTTAACATACGTCTGGCCTCTTTTTTGAGTAAGAGTCACTCAGTATCACCCCTTCTGATATCTGTTTTAATCAGCTCAATGCCATGGAAGCATATGACCTTGGGGTTGCCTCCATGTTTGTCCCATATGTGATCCGCGACAGGGGTAGTCTCGCTTTCTCGGATATTTCCAATATGGCCGAGTATGCACCGTCGTAATTGTTGTCTCTTCTTTCCCACATAATTACATTTAAGTTAGCTAAGTGTTCCCTCACCACCTCTCTGATTATAGATAGCCTGCATTCTATTATTCCCCCAATAGCACAGGAAAGATCAGTTGATGTTCCATCCACTTTCTGAGAGAAAACAGATACAAAATAGGAATTTAAAAGTTTGGCTTTCTCAACAACATTCTTAACGAATTCACTATTTTCATCTTGTAAACATCCAATAGCATCTTTGACTTTTCTTTTGCTTTTGACATACCCCCAAAATCCTTTTTTATTGCCTTTGGATCTGTTGCAAACCTCAATTGATTATTAGCTTTAGCTTATCTGACACTTGTCCTACAGTTTCTGCAGACTACATTATATTCTTCTTTAGATATTTTTCTTTGCTTTAACATGTGTGCAAGTTCTATGTTCATCAACCCCCTGGCCTTGGGGTTTTTTGCCTTCCTCTGAATCAACACAGTAGGATAGACAGGCTGGACTAGATGGACAATGTCTTCATTCGGCCTTACATACTATGTTACTATGTTACTATGTTAATCCTGGTTTCCTTAAATGCTTCCCATTCTTCCTTCTTTTAAGGATTGTTAACAATTGTGCTTTGAGAATCTCATTTCACAATATTTCCCAACCTTTTTGGACATTTCTGTCCTCCAGAACATCCAGCCATTGGATTCTTCCTACCCTCTTTCGAGTTCATTGAAATCAGCCGTTCTGAAATCCAACCTTGAGGTCTGAGTCCTCTCAGGTCTTCCTCCCCTTTTTATCCAAAATTCAAGGGTAGCATGATCACTGCATTCTAAGGACTCAGCCACCCTTACTTCTTCAACCATTTCCTGCCTGTTGGTAAGAATTAGGTCCAAGTTAGCAGATCCCCTTGTTTTCTCTTCGACCTTTTGGAAGATACATTTTTCAGCAAGCGTGGATAAGAATTTGTTTGATCCATTACTTTAACCTGAGAGAGATTCCGAACAAATGTCTAGATAGTTAAAATCTCCCATAATCACTATGTCATGCTTTTTTGTAAATGCCTACAATGGTGTCCTTTCTGTTGTTCTTTCCTTACCCAAACAATTTCTACAGAACTACCATTAATCTACCATTGATGTACAATGTTCTTATCTATGAGACTGGGTAATGTCAGGGGACTGGGCAAGATGCTATATGTATGCTGTTGGATCTGCTTTGCCTGATGGTCTATCCCTGTGTAAGTGTTTACACCATACCAAGCACAGGGTGATCCACAGGAATCCGTTATATTCACCACTGATGTATCTTTGCGTTGAGGTGAATTACTGATCATGTTCTATATATTACCGCACATGTCTGCCGTATTAGTTTAAAATGAGATGCCGGGGCCTCCAAAGGTGGATGTTTATCCACAACGGAGTTATACTATCCTGGATACGCCCCCTGCATAATAGAATAAGGGGCACTAAGTCCACACGCAAGCATAGTAGACTCTGCTTACAGCACGCATTCCTGCTACCGCTACCATCACGTGATACATGTTGGTTGCCGGGATACATGGACGCAACCGTGGGTGACCGAACAGGGTCAATGCACATTCATAACCGTCGCACTCGGCGTGACAGATATGCTGCTGTGGGAAACAAGTTGTCCACAGCACATCATATATTACATATAACTGTGCTCCATTAAGCAAAGAAGATGCTGATCGCAGGGAGAACGGTGCAGCTCCACCTGGTAATATGCCCCCTGATGCTGTTACAGACATCTGACACATGGATGTTACCAGGGTGACGTGCACGCTGCTGGGTAAGATTGCGGGCGGGTAGTAATGAACTACTATTCTGGGCAGATTAATATGAATGGCGTTCCTTCATTGGGAATACTACGAACTCCACATATAGACATGAGCACGAATGGGCCCAATTGCCAAGTGTGGCAGGTGAACAACTTAAATCAACTGGCCAGCATCTCCCCTCGAGCTGGTTACTGATCTGGGGATCTAGTTACCCCGCCCAGGGATGTCATTACAAGCACATATAAGCAGGGCTTGACTAGGAGAGCCTCAGATATCTCAACCCACCATCAGGGTTGGGAGCTATGCCCCCCATTTGTTATTTTGTGTGTTACTTATGAGAAAGCTAGAGGCAAGCGATTGTGCTGCCACAATTGAGGATTATATCTCATCTAGACTAGGAACAGTCATCTGAACATATCTGATGACTGGTCAGAGATAAGCGACTGTGCTGTCTGAAGGAAGAAATAGAGAACCAATAGGTTTCTAGCATTGGAACTAGCAGTGTTACCTCTACCTTGACTAGATATTATTGAGTGGTGTGCACTAAGCAAACTTTAGGGATGCTAATTCTGGGGGATAGTGCGCTGGCGACAAACTATTTTGCTGGCCACGGACACTGTCTCCACACTCATTTTTGTATCAGTAACACTATTGCGCCACCTCACAAAGGTGCTAATCTGTCCCAATTTTCTACTACAACCCCCTGCTCCCATATGCTTTGAGCATTTTGTGCTCTGACTACAATTGAGACATTTGGGTGAATGCATGCACCCCTATGTTTCCCTTTAATAGCAGGCACGTCTTGTACCACTGAGAACTTTAGAGGAATAATTATTTAGTTCACTACTCCCTTTGATTTGAGTGGTTTAACTAATATAGCAGTGAGAGTGAGTGGACTGACATTCCTTCACACTATAGCAACTATTGGTCTTATTATTATCTTCTCAGGGAGTGTTTGGGCTGATAGTATCATTCATATATGTAGGTGGTGTGTCTATTTGTACTTTGGGCATTTACTGCCTGTCAGTATTATTGTGTGCTGTGCCCTTATTTTAATATATTATTATCTATCCTGTGAAGGGCTTTTCATTATAGTCATTAACTTTGTCCGATTTTCAATGGTTTCATTCTCAATTGCGATATGTGCACTCAACTCTCGCAGTGCAAAGAAAAATCTGCGCTATCACCCATTATTTTAAATGGGGCCAACGGTAGCAATGCCAGCCCCATTGAAAACATAGGGAGTACATTGCGCTCTCCTGACACAGATGTGACAGCTATGGCAGAGGATTCTTTCATCCCTGTGGGACCGCTGGAATGTAGGAATGCCCTGTCACAGCTGTGGCTGAGGTCCATGATGCTATCCCATTGCTTTCAATGGGGTCAGCGCTGCTGCTGTCCTGTGGTAAGCTATGGAATGAAGGTCACCACCTCGGTGATGATTTTCAGGGAAGGGCTTGAAATATAAGCCCTTCCCTGAAAATCATCCCTAAAGTAAAAAAATAAAAAAATAACTCACATAGAAGAGCTATCCGGCTTTTCTCTCTGGCAGTCATGTATTGTCTTCTGAAGACTGGGGTTTGAAAAATCCCCACCTCCAGAAAGCGCTGCCTGTTATTGGCTCATCGCTGTGACAAATCTGAGGCAAGGCCCAGCCGTCATTGAATGACAGCTGAGTGCTGCTTGTTATTGGTCACAGTGCTTAGCCAATCACGGGCAGCATGCAACCATCATTGAATGACAGTTGAACACCGCCTCTAATTGGCCACATCAGCCAATCAGACAAAACACTTTCTGTAGGTGGGGATTTTTCAATCACCGGCGACCAGAAGACGACTGCCAGGGCCGGAAAGAAGAGTTGGACTGCTCTTCTAGGCGAGTTAATTTTTTTTTTTTTTTTTTTTTTACAGCTGGGGGTGATTTTTAAAGAAGATCTTATATTTCAAGCCCTTTTCGGAAAATTATTGCCATGGCGGTGGCCTTCATTCCATTGCCTTCAATCGGGCTGCAACAGCGTTGGCCCTATTGAAAGCAATGGGATGGCATCGAGGACCTCTGCCACAGCTGTGACAGCTCAGACAGCTGAAGCAGGGGATTCCTTCATCCCCGTGGTCTCCACGGGGATGAAGGAATTCACCGCCATAGCTGTCACAGCTGTGACAAGAGAGTACGATGTACTCCCTATGTATTCCATGGGGTTGCCGCTGCTGCCGCCAGCCTCATTGAAGGCATTGGGCAATAGCGCACATTTTTCTTAGCGCTGCGAGGGTTGAGTGCACACAACGCAAATAAGAATGAAATCATTGAAAATCATTGGCTTCATTATCATGTGTTTTCACTTAGTGTAGCATCACAGAAAAATCTATCGCCAGTGAGGTTGCGCCCTTAAAGTGATAAATCAGGTCAATAGTATGGGCAGCACAGTGGCCATGCAACACTGGATTCTTGGATTCAAATCCAACCAGACCCAACATCTGCAATGAGTTATTATGTTCTCCTTGTGTTTGAATTCTTTCATCACTGATATAAGGTAAGCAATGGAAAATCTGTATACGACATTGCAGAATGTGTTGGCTCTAAGTAAAATTGCAAATTCTCAGTGATAAACTATGAACCACGGTTTCTATCTTTCAGCCTTGCAATACAATGGCATGAAGAACGCTCTTCAGGTGCTGGGTCGTTTTACGAAGATTTTATGTAGCATGAAAATCTGCCGTTCAATTTTCTTAACACTGCTCTTTGTGAAACCACCCTGAGGGCTCCCACAGAATTGCATTTTTTTAACGCTGCATTTTTTAATGTGAATGTCAATTCGACTTTCTAACGTTAAAAACACACCAAAAATGTGTGCTTTGCAATTTTTTTGTGTTTTTAACATTAGAAAATCCCATTGAGTTCTGTGTTTAAAAAACCGCAGCGTTAATGTAGCATAAAAGAATGCAAGTGTGTGGGAGCCCTCATAGTCCAAAAATATAGTATCAGTTTATAGAGAACAGAATGTTCTTCTGAATGTCTTAAGTATATATTTTCTGTTTTGTCTCCACATAGACCTTTACCACCCTCCTACAGATATGTTCTGACTTTCATATTTGCCATAGATGAAATCAACAAGAATCCTGCTATTTTACCTAATGTAACTCTTGGATACCATGTGACTGATTCCTGCAACAATATAAATAAAGCCGTAGAGAATGTGTTACAGATTCTATCCAATCCTGGGAACATAGTTCCTAATTATTTATGTGCTTACAAAAATAAATTGGCTGGTTTTATCGGAGATCAGTCTTCAAAGACATCTTTACAAATATCTAGCATTTTGAATATTTATGGTTACTCACAGGTTAGACTTGTGAATCTCATCATTAAAATACATCTTTTACCTCATTCGCAGAAGCAAAATGTACTGATTTACAATTTTTTTAAATGGTTAAGAAGCCTAAAATGTGAACTACTTATTAGAGTGGCTCCTGCTGGATGATACATTTGTAGACACGTTTGTCTAATGTTATAGCGCCCTCTGTTTGGCTTTGTTCGCAACAACATTTTACCGCAAAAGTTGGGCAAATTTTCGCAACCATTATTGTATTTAAGCCACTCTCTTAGCTGTTAAGTTATACTTATTTTCACTAAGTAACATTACCATACAAGATGCAGTAGATTTGTTTGGTGCATTTGCTTTTTATAAACAGGTCTAATATTTGATGTGACAGTATGTGTCAGAAATATTTCAAATTTTGGCACATTTTTGCCAAATTCTACATGTAATATTCTTAGTAAATATGACACAATATGTCCAAATGATAGACTTTCTCGTTGTCTGACCTTCAGCAGAAAGTTTAGCTTGTTTTTTTTTAGATACAACAATAATTTAAATATGTGTGTGTATGTATATATGTGTGTATACTGATTTAATACATTAGTATATGAGGAGGAAGAGGTAGTATGTGTAATATATTAGTGTATAATGAGGAGGTCGTCTGTGTAAGATATTATTATCTGAGGAGCAGGGGGTCTGTGTAATATATTAGTATTTGAGGAGGAGGAGGTCATCTGTGTAATAGATTAGCATATGATGAGGAGGATATCTTCGGTGTAATATAAGACTGTGAAAAAAAGAAAAAACATCTGCTTAAGTGCAATTCCGGCGAGGACTGATCTAAAATGGCAGCTGCTCTCTGCTAGTAGTGGTTTCGAGCTGCGTGATGTCATAATAGAATTGTGCTGGTGTGAGGCTGTGTGGTAGTTGGATCATCAGTGCTGGTGCGAGGCTGTGTGGTAGGTGAAGGCTCAGTGCTGGTGGGAAGCTGTGTGGTAGGTGAAGGCTCAGTGGTGGTGGGAGGCAATGTGGTGGATGGAGACTCAGTGGTCATGTGAGGCTGTGTGGTAGATGGTGGCTCAGTGCTGGAGGGAGGCTGTGTGTCATAATAGAATTTTTAAGTGAGAGCCCTTATAAGTCAATGTCTCACATTGTAACAGGCCTTCCAACTTGACTGCGTATATGTTAAGGTTGTGCGTCTGGGACCTGAGGTTTACAGGTTTCCATTTGCACACCTTCAGAGCTGAGGGTTAATTAAGCTGGCTGGGTGTGGTATTCTCCACCAGCTTATCCCCTTTGGTCGGCTGCATATAAAAACCAGCATCTCTTGGTTGTAGATGATGATCATTTTAGTGCTTTACTCTATTGTAAACCCACTCAGGGCTGGTGTATGCCTGCTTGTCTGAAGTGTGCCTCTCTCCTTCTCTGATGACTGTCTGGACACCTGCTGTCCCTCCCCTCCTTGGGCTTTCTGGGGTGCATACACACACAGGTTTCTCCTTATCTTGGCAGATGCGGCCTCCAGATGCCTGATGTGATTTATGTGTCAGATGGGTGATGCGTGACACGGTTCCCTGTATGTCAGCATGGTGGCTGACTTTTTTTCTCCTGGGAGTGAGGACACTGGGACTGGCTATGGTTTACTATCCATTCGTATGTGAGCTCTGGGTGGGGTTCCTGTTCTGTATGGTATGCACAACCGGTATGTTGGTGTGAAC
Source organism: Eleutherodactylus coqui (assembly GCF_035609145.1). NCBI lineage: Eukaryota > Metazoa > Chordata > Amphibia > Anura > Eleutherodactylidae > Eleutherodactylus > Eleutherodactylus coqui. The sequence goes on from NC_089843.1 coordinate 32,033,516, forward strand.
ATTGATGTGTGTGGTATGTCAATGCAAGTAGCCAGACATGTGCTCTGTGTGCAGTCCTGTTCTATGTGGTTTGCATAATGTTGTGGGTTGGTGTGAACAACGACGTGTTTTATATGTCTGTGCAAGTTGCCAGACATGTGTTTTATGTGCAGTCCTGTTCTGTGTTCAGTGTGTGTGAACAGTGTTGTGTCCTGTGTTTTGTTCATTCTCCCCAGGTTCCGAATCAGGGATAGCTAGGTCCCAGATGAAGACAGTTGGTCCGACCTTATCGGGACAATCACCCCACTTTTAGGCAAGAGTTTGCTACTTTCCCTGACTAGTCCTTCCATCTTACCTGAAGAGGTGCAATTGGGCCTTGCAATTACTTTAACTGCAGTTGCGGTTTCATTAGGACACCATCTCGTGTTCATACTGTGTCATAGCTCTTTAGTGCACTGACCAGATGTAACAGTATGAGCCAAACCACAATATTATTTATTTTACTTATGTAAATAGCACGTGCATATTTTGCAGCACTGTACGCCGCACTTATGTTGTGCTGTACTCATGCAGGCTCATAATCTGATTATTAGTATGTTTTTGGAGTGTGGGAAGAAGACAGATCACTCAGGAAAAACCCAAACAAATATGGGGAGAAAATACAAAGTTCATGCAGATCTTGCCCTTGGTTAGAATGTAGCCCAAGGCCCTAGCACTGCAAGGCAACTGTGCAAACCAGTGAGTCATCATGCTGTCCGATTTCGTATAAATGTGATCTTATGATTTTTCCTATTTCTATTTTTCTTACTGCAATTAAAGGGGTAGTACAGGATCACAATTGTGGCTCAATAGTTTCAGTGTACCAAAAACGGTTTCGTCATCCAATACAAGTAATTGCCAATTTTACACATTGAAGCCCCGTTCTGATCTCCTCAAACATGTGTGTACCTTTTGCTGCTAGTGGAGTTGATCTCTAGCAGTTCTAATGTTTATGCTCAAGCATGCGCACTGCTTATATTCTTTCATGCAATCTTCGGACACTGGATGTGTTAGAGCAGGGGTGTCAAACTCATTTTCACCGAGGGCCACATCAGGCTTATGGTGACCTTCAAGGGGCCGATTGTAAGACAGTACATTAACGGCTCGTTCACACAAGCATATTTGCGTACATAATATTTAGTGAATAGAAGCCATTGATTTTAATGAGTTCATTCACATGATGTATATTTTCACATAGCATGACCTATTTTGTTGCGTACTATGCACCTGATAGGCCATTGAAGTGAATGAGGCGCACAAATATGTGGTGAATGCGCCCCAGCAGCAACATTAACCCCCCCCCCATAGCATCAGCAACATTAACCCCTCCCCCCCAATAGCAGCAGCAACATTAACCCCCCCCCCCATAGCAGCGGCAACATTAACCCCCCCCCCCCCATAGCAGCGGCAACATTAAACCCCCCCCCATACCAGCAGCACCATTAACAACCCTCCCAAAGCAGCAGCAAGATTAACCCCCCCCATAGCAGTAGCAACATTACCTCCCCCCAATAGCAGCAGCAACATTACCCCCCATAGTTAGCCCCCCACAGCAGCAAGGTTAACCCCCATAGTTAACTCCCCCATAGCAGCAACATTAACCCCACCCATAGCAGCAGCAACATTACCCCACCCCCATAGCAGCAGCAACATTAACCCCCACCCCCTCAGTAATAATAGTCCCCCCCACCATTCCATATACTTACTTCCTCCTAGCTGTCAGCGCCACTCCCCCTTTGCTCGCACTGAGACCGGATGCACACTGACATCAGTGTGTGCCCAGAACGCTTCCTCCCTGAGTCCTCTCATGCGGAACTGAGGAGCAGGGGACTCAGAGGAGGAGGATCCCGGCTGCACACTGACATCAGAGTGTGCGCCGGGATCAGCGCTGCCAGTGTGATTATCAGCGCTACAGTGGTGAGCGGCCGTCGGCTTTCTCGGGCCACATAACATAAGCAGCGGGCCGGATCCAGCCTGTGGGCCTTGTGTTTGACACGTGTGTGTTAGAGGATTCCCTTTGCAAGAGCTAACCCAGCTGTTATCCTGACTGAGATCACACACTGTTTCTTTTCTTTCTCACAGTGTTTGGACAGTTTATGCTGTAATCCTGGCCAAGCATGTGCAGACAATCCTCCAAGCTTTCTCTACACTGCTTACTAATGCAAACCTATTAACACATCGCTCAACTGTCAATGTTATAGCTGAACCAGAGCTCTGATTGCTCCACTAAATCCGCCAATGAAAAAATTGCGTACAAAGGCATTTTTCCATATATATAATAGATAGTAATATAGTATGTTAGGCCAAAAAAACATATGCCCATCCAGTGCATGCCTACACCCCTCGCTACCCCCCCCCCCCCAATGTTGATCCAGAAGAAGGCAAACCCCACCAATGAGGTAGAAACCAATTTTTGCCCTTTTAAGGGAAAACATTCCTTCCCGACTCCAGAAAACTGGTAGCCTAGTGGTAACTTCTCTGCTATCCATGCAGAATAGTTGAGTTCAATTTCTAGGTGAGAAATTGAAAAATATTTCTTGCTCTTGTTAGTATTCATGTTTACAATCATAGTTCATTATAAACAGTCATTGACCTTTGCCTCTATTAGTTGGTGCTAGCCCTTTATTTGCCTGTGTACCACACATTGGGTTATATGCTGTCTGTCCATATTCATCAGTTAGTCAGCTGATAAGGAGCTGGTGTTTGATAATTGTCATATCAGTATTTCATTGGTTACACTTATTTGTATATCATGTTATCCATATACTTTTGCTCATGCGTTCACATCATATTCTCAAATACCCATAAATACCCACTAGAACTCTTGCTTTTGGGTCTGTATATAAAGCCTGGAAGGCCTTGAAAAGACCTCCTTTTATTGTGAATTTTTTCAGGGTGGTAAAGGCAAACTCCTAATGGACTCTATAGAATGCCTTCTCTGCACCCAGGGCAAGGAGGAGAGAAGGCGCTTGACTTGATCCCATTCCCGTAATCAAGTTAAGCACTCATCTAGTGTCGTCAGCTGCCTGTCTTGGTTAAAGGGGTTGTCCCGCGAAACAAAGTGGGGGTAAGCACTTCTGTATGGCCATATTAATGCACTTTGTAATGTACATTGTGCATTAATTATGAGCCATACAGAAGTTATTCACTTACCTGTTCCGTTGCTGGCGTCCCCGTCTGCATGGTGCCGTCTAATCTTCAGCGTCTAATCGCCCGATTAGACGCGCTTGCGCAGTCCGGTCTTCTCCCTTCTGAATGGGGCCGCTCGTGCCGGAGAGCGGCTCCTCGTAGCTCCGCCCCGTCACGTGTGCCGATTCCAGCCAATCAGGAGGCTGGAATCGGCAATGGACCGCACAGAAGACCTGCGGTCCACCGAGGGTGAAGATCCCGGCGGCCATCTTCACAAGGTAAGTAAGAAGTCACCGGAGCGCGGGGATTCGGGTAAGTACTATCTGTTTTTTTTTTAAAACCCCTGCATCGGGTTTGTCTCGCGCCGAACGGGGGGGCCATTGAAAAAAAAAAAACCCGTTTCGGCGTGGGACAACCCCTTTAAGTCCACGTGATCATTATGAATTATATCAGGCAGGACTTCGAGAAGCCTCATAGCTAAATTTTTTGAGTATATGTTTGTATCGGTATTGAGTAGTGAAATTGGTCTAAAATTGGCTTGTGAGTCGGTAGACTTGCCTGGTTTAGGAATGGGAAAAAGTATAGCCTGTAGCATTTCTGCAGGTAATGTTCCTCTGGACATGAGGAGTTTAATTGTTTTTTTAATCTCCTCATGGGTGATGGGATCATCCAGGGTTTCTGATTCATTATCTACAGTGGGGCGTTTGATCTTCTGCTAAAAAATTTTGGTTGAGGGATAAACAGTTTGTCTTGGAGGTTGTATAGTTTGGCATAGAAGGAGCTGAATTCTTCTGTAATGTTTTGTGGATGATACATTTTAACCTTTTTATCATCAGATTTTAGTAAACATGGGATTTTTGTATTCATATGTTTTTGTTTTGTTAACCTAGCCTTTAATCTTGTAGGTTTATCCTATGGGGAGTAATGTTTGCATGTGTGAACTCAAACCTTTTATTATGTTCTTCTATTAGGGTGGCATTTTTTTTAAAATCTTTGTCTGTTGGGTGTTGTTGCAAGCTTTTTCCTTGCACCTGTATCTGATTAAGAAGTTTATTAATTTGTTCCCATTTACGTTTTTTTTTATTTTGAGCGCTGAGCTTTATCAAATCTCCTCTAATATATGCTTTATGTGCTCTCCACGTGGAGAATGTGCTTACATCAAGTGTTGAATTAATTTTGAAGAATTCCTTCAATGCGTCGTTTATTAAATTCTTATTGAAAGGAAGCTTTATTAAGTTCTAATTATTTCTCCAGATCTTTGTGGATCTTTGTGGGAGTCTAATGGTAATTTTAAGGAGAGTGGAGCATGGTCTGACCATGTAGCTGCCCCTATCTCTGCGGCCTACACCACAGGTAAGGTCTGTCTATCGACCAATAGGAGGTCTATGCGGGAGAATCATCTATTTCTGGGAGAGAAAAAGATAAATGGCCTGGAAGATCAATTGAGACATCTAAAAGTGTCATATAAAAATTCTTTGTGAAGCCAAGAAAGTAGTGTAGGAGAGGTTCTATGCTTGTTGGCTGAGTCCATCATTTCATCTGGAGTCAAGTTGAAATCTCAACAGATGATCAGATTTCCTCTTTGTATTCTCCTAATTTTCTTGATGACTTTATTCAAAAAGGAAATCTGCGCATCGTTCGGGGCATACAAATTTGCAATCGTGATAGGTTTTTCATTCAGGGTTCCTGTAAGTATGCTATATCTACCCCATGTGTCAAAAATTCTTTTGCTCACTACAAAATTATGGTTGGCTTTAATTGCTATCAGTACACCAGCTTGTTTTTTGCTTGCACATGCCATGTGAACCCTGGGATATTTTTTGTTGTAGAATTTTGGGCATGTGTCTGACGTCTAAAGACATTCTGATTTAAGGCTATACGGCTCTGATATCGGAAGACGTCCGGCAGGGTATTCTTACTGTATATTACTGACTGCTCTGTTGTCGGGGGCCTCTACAGCATGTCCCATACCGCAGTACTGGTTTTAGCCATCAGATGGTGCTATTGTATGATGGCAGAAATAGAAAAACCCCTAGGAAACCCTGAATCCAAAATTGGATTGCAAAGGGTTAAGAGACATTGCTACTTAGATTGATGATGATTATCCGTCCAGTCGCATCTGACCCCCGGTCACTCCATGGATCAATGTTCTCTACGCATTCCTGTCTTTCACCGTTTCTTTTAATTCTGTAATGAACATATTCATCGTGGCCTTGATTGTATTTAGCCACCTTTTTTTTGTCTTCTTGATCTTCTCTTTCCACTGACCTTGCCAAGCATCAGTACTGTTTCCATTGAGTTAGTACTTAGCATGTGTCCAAAAAAAGAGAGCCACTGTTTGATGATTTTGCCCTCTAGTGATATTTTTGGTTTGACGCGATCTAACACTATCTTGTTCATTGTCATGGCAGTCCAAGGTATCTGTAGCATTCTCCTCCAGCACCATAGTTTAAACGCAACCATACATCGTTATGGGAAAGACAATTGCATTGACCAGTCTGTTTTTTGTTCCAATGCTAATATCCTTGCTTTTCCAGATCTTTTCTGTTCCTTGCATTGCATTCCTACCAAGTGTAATCCGCCTCTTAATCTCGGGTCCAAATTGCCCATTGCAATCAATTTTGGATCCAAGAAAGATGAAATCTTGGACTGTCTCAACTTCAATGCGTTTTTTGTATGATCTTTCCTCGCTTGAGGTATAAGGACGATGGTGCGATAATTGAAACATTCTTGAGGATCACCTTTTTTTGGAAGTGTGACGAAGACAAATCTTGTTCACTCTTTGGGCCATGATTTGGTGCTCCAGATCTTTTGACATAGGTCGATTAGGATCTTGAATGACAATGGTTTGAGCAGTACAGCTGGTATGTGATAAATGCCCAGAGCAATCTACTTAGATTGCTGCTACATAAAATGGGAATCTTACACGACGCTGCGCAATAGGAAGGAAACATTTTAAGACAGTCATAAATGAAAATGTCATATTGCATATATTTAGGTCTGGGTAGTGGCAACTTGACATCTTCAGAAAAGAATTTGAAAGGAAACATGTGAGCACAGAGTTCACAAAGGCAGGATTTAATACCTGCATATTTTAAGGGGAAGCAAATAAATGTTTGACTGGAAATATTTCTCCTTCATCAGTGTGAAACTTGATTGGTGTACCAGCAAGATGAATTGCATAAGGACTCAGGTAGATGGAGTGACTAGAAGTCATCTTTTATGTAGAAACCCCTCGGGACCAGTCCTTGGTTATTTTCTCAGATCTTCGTGCATCAGTAGGTTGTGTGTTTCCTAATATTGGTACGTTCCTGGAAGATAACAGCTTTTCACCCTCTCTCAGCAATGAAATTATATGTAGGGAGTTTTCCCTGTGGATAAGCAATTTTTTTGGAATCCCCACTTATATGGGGTTTTGGCAGAGCATAATGCTGTAGTAATGGACAAGAAGGCCCTTCTGGCTTGGATGGTGGCAGCAGAAAGGTCCATATAGAAATGGATATCAGAATATGAATTGGGTAGGGTGTCAGATTTCCGTGTCACGAACATCAAGACTTCTTTCGCATGAAAAAAGTGAATCCTTGTTATAAAGTCTTGAGGGGTTTTCTCAGATAGGAATCTAGGTCTGGGTAATCTGTGGACTTGATCTATTATCAGCTCGCTGGTCGGAGCATTCGGAAGAAGTAAGGACATAAGCTTGGATAAAAAGTCCTTTAATTAAGCTTGCCCTATGCTCTCAGGTATTCCTCTAAGCTTTGTAATTTCTTCTACTTCTGTCCTCAAGATCTGCTAATTTGTTTCTGACTGATGCCACTTCTTCCTCAAGCACATAATGTGCATCAAGCAGACTGTTATGAGATGTGGTAAGTTTCTCCATTTTGCTTTCTACATGATCTGTGTGAGCTGCCAGAACCTACAGGAAGGAGTTAAAGGGGTTGTCCCAACGCCCAAAGTGAATTTTTATTTTTTCATTAATGCCCTGTAAAGTAAAAGCATTATTCAGTACAGCATTACACATAAAAAACAATATATTGCTCACCTTTTTATTCTTTATCTTCTCCTTGTAAAGCTGACCTTAAGAAAATTTCAAAGATGGTGCCACCAAGGTAGTTCCCATGATGCACTGCTCTCTCTCTCCTCCTCAGCGTGTGCGCTTCCGCCGACGCTGGTCACATGACCGGATGACTGGCATCATGATGAGAAGCGCATACTGTTATGGGGAGAGCAATATTGGGCTGTGAGTGATGGCCCAATATCACGCTCTCCGTCCATGTGAGTCCGCTGGATGTGAGGCGTTTCACTGCTTTCAATGGAGCCGGCAGCAGAAGCATAAGATATGGGGACATGCTGGGGAGATGGAGGAATCTAATGCTACAGCTGTCTCAGCAGTAGCAGGAGATTACAGTGCTGTCCCATTGAAAGTAATTGAAAGTGAACGTAACCCTACATGCTCCTATACTTTGCCTCCACATGGAGCTCCCACAGTGCCTCCACATAATGTAGTGCCCAAATATAATATAGTGCCCCCACACGGTGCTCCCCCACATGGTGCTTCCCCACATAGTGCCCTCACATGGTGATCCCACATAGTGCCCCCATATAACATAATGCCCCACTTAACATAGTACCCTCACATACCATAGTGCCCCCACAGTGCTCCCACATAGTGCCCCCACATAATAAAGTGCTCACCCACAGTGCTCTCACATAGTTCCCTCACATGGTGCTCCCACAGTGACCCCAGCAGCAATAGTGCCACCCCCAATAGCATCGACAGCAAGAACAGTGTCTCCCCACTGGCATCCCCAGCAGCAGCAACAGTGCCCCCCAATAGCATCCCCAGCAGCAACAGGGCTCCTGCAATAGCATCCCCAGCAGCAACAGGGCCCTCCTCTCCCCCCATAGTATCCCCAGCATCAACAGTGCCCACACAATTATAGCCACAACAGTAATTGTGACCCCACAATAGAAGCCCCAGCAGCATCAGTGCCCCCACAATTATAGCTACAGCAGTAATTGTGACCCCACAATAGTAGCCCTAGCAGCACCAGTGCCCCCTCAATAGTAGCACCAGCAGCATCAGTGCCCCCACAATTATAGCCACAGCAGTAATAGTGCCCCCCAAGAGCATCCCCAGTAGTACCAGGGCCCCTCAATAGCATCCCCAGCAGCAACAGGGCCCCTCCAAGCATCCCCAGCAGCAACCATCCACCCAATAGTATACCCAGCAGCAACAGCCCCCCCCCCCAATAGCATACCCAACAGCAACAGTGCCCCCTAGCAGCATCTCAAGCAGCAACAGGCCCCAGCCTAATAGCATCCCCAGCAGTAATACTGCCCCCCCCAATAGCAACCCCAGCAGAACCCCCCCCCCCCCCCCCAAAGCATACCCAGCAGCAACAGGGCCCTCCTAATAGCATTCCCAGCAGCAACAGTGCCCCCACAATTATTGCCACAGCAGTCATTTTGATCCCACAATTGTAGCCACAGCAGCATTAGTGCCCCCACAATTATAGCCACAGCAGTAATAGCGCCCCCCAATAGCATCCCCAGCAGAAACAGTGCCCCCACAATCCTAGCCACAGCAGTAATTGTGACCCCACAATTGTAGCCACAGCAGCATTAGTGCTCCCACTGTCGTAGCCCCAGCAGCATCAGTGCTCCCACAATTATAGCCACAGTAACATAAAGGGCCCCCACAATAGTAGCCATAGCAGTAATTGTGACCCCACAATAGTAGCCACTGCAGTATTAGTAGCCCTTGCAATAATAGTGTCCCCCAATAATTGCCCCAGCAGGAATTGTGACCCCCGTAATTGCCCCAGCAGTGATAGTGACCCCCGATAATTGCCCCAGCAGTGATAATGACCCCAGTATGTATCACTGCTGGGGCAATTATCGGGGGTCACTATCACTGCTGGGGCAATTATTGGGTGTTACCATCACTGCTGGGGCAATTACTGGAGGTCACTATCACTGCTGGGGCAATTACTGGAGGTCACTATCACTGCTGGGGCAATTACTGGGGGTCACTATCACTGCTGGGGCAATAACAAACTGCATCAAACCTGAAAACAGAACAGTGACAGCCTGACAGTGACCATCCCCCTTAACCCCACACCCGGTCATGACAATCTTTAGTGACAGCCCCTCACCGCCCCTACGCAACAAGTTCTAGTGACAGCCCCCCTCGATACCCCAGGTGTGACAAGTTTTAGCGATATCTCCCCACCCCACCCCCCGAGTGTGACAAGGGCCCCCACAATAGTAGCCATAGCAGTAATTGTGACCCCACAATAGTAGCCACTGCAGTATTAGTAGCCCTTGCAATAATAGTGTCCCCCAATAATTGCCCCAGCAGGAATTGTGACCCCCGTAATTGCCCCAGCAGTGATAGTGACCCCCGATAATTGCCCCAGCAGTGATAATGACCCCAGTATGTATCACTGCTGGGGCAATTATCGGGGGTCACTATCACTGCTGGGGCAATTATTGGGTGTTACCATCACTGCTGGGGCAATTACTGGAGGTCACTATCACTGCTGGGGCAATTACTGGGGGTCACTATCACTGCTGGGGCAATAACAAACTGCATCAAACCTGAAAACAGAACAGTGACAGCCCGACAGTGACCATCCCCCCTAACCCCACACCCGGTCATGACAATCTTTAGTGACAGCCCCTCACCGCCCCTACGCAACAAGTTCTAGTGACAGCCCCCCCTCGATACCCCAGGTGTGACAAGTTTTAGCGATAGCTCCCCCCCCCATCCCGAGTGTGACAAGTTACAGTGACAGCCCCCCATCCGCTGGCGCGCTAAGTTGCAGTGACAGCTCCCCCCCAGCAGGACAAGTTACAGGGACAGTCGCTCCTATCCCCACCCACCGGCAATGCAACATGTTATAATGACAGCCCCCTACCCCTCGTGTGACAAGTCACAGTGAAAGCCCCCCTCCCACCTCCCCGCAGACAGTCCAGAAAATGAATCCCCTGCGCGGTCACGGCCCGACAATGGCGATTGTGCATGCATGAATATACAGAAGCAAGATCTCAGCCTGACTGGAGCTACTGCACATGTGCGAAAAATAAGATGCTTCACAGCGCGACAAGCTCTTCTGCGCATGCCCAACAAATGGAGCAGGTGGCAGCGAGCATTTGCCGGATCAAGGGACAATGGGATCGTCAACACAGGGGGGAGGCAGCCTTGTAGGTAAGTATATAACTTCTGTATGACTTATACAGAAGTGCTTACATTCAATTGTCTCGGCCGGGCAACCCCTTTAACCCTTTCCAATCCACTGTCTGACGTCTAAAGATTGATGGCTGTACAGCTCTGATGTTGGAAGATGTCCAGCAGGGTATTCCTACTGTAGATTACTGGCCACTCTGTTGTCAGGGGGCCTCTTCAGCATGTCACATACTGTGGTACTGGCTCTAGCCAGCAGATGGCACCATTATATAATGGCAGAAAGAGAAAGCCCCCTAGGAAACCCTGAATACAAAATTGGATTGCAAAGGGTTAAAAGCTGAACAAATATGGTTTATATATTTTTGTATTAAGCTTCTTAGTGCAAGCATCATGTTTTTTTTTAATAAACTCTTCTGAGGCTGGCTGATTAGAGAAAGGGATATTATTCACTGGATCCTTTGTTAAATTAGGGTAGATTTGCAAGGCAGGAGACTTAGAGAACCTAGTTCTCTGTTTTTCTGGGCTCGATGAAGAGGATGGTGGGGAAGCTGTGTAAGAAATGTAGTCAGGCACTATTTTCTCAATTGTAGCAGAGTTAATGAGTTTCCCTGCACTTCTCTCACTCACCTCCTCTTGTCGCGGCTGGTCCCTGCTCTCTCTGCCCAGAGATATTGCGCTGTCCGTGGTGCTGAAAGAGCCTGCCGAGTAGCGAGGGGAGACTGGCATCGCTCTGCCACTCGCTGCAGAGCTGGCTGTGGATGGTGAGGAAGCTGCATGTGAGAAGTACTCAGAAAGCATCTTGTTAGATGTAGCAGTGTTGGTGAGTGCTCCTGCACTTCTCTCACTCATCCCCTCTTGCCGCTGCTGGTCCTTGCTTTCTCTGCCCAGAGAGAGCGTTGTCCGTGGTGCTGAAAGAGCCTGCCGAGTAGCGAGATGAGGCTGGCATCGCTCTGCCGCTTGCTGCAGAGCTGGCTGTGGAAGTTGAGGAAGCTGCATGTGAGATGTACTCAGAAAGCATCTTGTTAGATGTAGCAGAGTTGGCGAGTGCCCCTGCACTTCACTCACCCTGTCTTGCCGCAGCTGGTCTCCGCTCTCTCTGCTTGGAGATACTGCGCTGTCCGTGGTGTTGATAGAGCCTGCCGAGCAGTAAGGGGAGGCTGACATTGCCTTTTCATTTGTTGTGGAGCCAGCCGGGGAAAAAATACTAGGTCCTGTAGCCCAGAGGTCCCCAACTCCAGTCCTCAGGGACCACCAACAGGTCATGTTTTCAGGATATCCTATAGTTAGAACACCTGTGGCAATGTCTGAGGCACCGACAATAATTACATCACCTGTGCAACACTGAGGAAATCCTGAAAACATGACCTGTTGGTGGTCCCTGAGGACTGGAGTTGGGGATCACTGCTGTAGCCTGCTGGTAGTCTGACCCCCCCCTGTGGAGGGGCTCTAGATGACCTCCGTTTTGTCATGGCAGATGCTTATGAGGATGGAAGTTCTCTATGTATTTTATTTTTTTGCTGCTGGAGTGCTAAAACTGGAGTTTAGAAGGTAGTAGCCCAGCGGAGCTTAATGTGCAGCGTCTGTCTTGATATTCATCCAGGCCATGCTCCCATAAAGCATACATTTTTGACTTGTCTGTCCTAAGACGTCTATGAGTAATATAGAGTATATGGTTGTATAGTGTTTTTTTTTAATATCTATACATATGCATATAACTCTGTGGCCAAATATTGTATAAAAAGGGGCTTGTCTAAACTAGGGACATAATCCTGAGACCTATTTTAAAGGGATTGTACCAAGTTATAAAGGCATCCCCAATTCACAGGTTAGGGGATAACTTTATGATTGGTGGGCAACTGACTGCTGATCTCAAGAACAGGAGTCTGGTTAGTCTCTGCGTAAATGAAGCAGAGTTCTGGCTGGCATGCCACTTCTCAATTCACTTCAACTACAGCACAAGAGACTGTCAAAGTACTTGAACTCTGTAATCTCCAGCACTGTCAGTGAAGTGAATAGAGTATTGGAGTGCTCGCACAACTTTTGCTCCATTCACTTGGGGACCAACTGAACCCATGTTCATGGGAAACCCCTGCTATAATCGATATGGTGCAGATTTTTTCCACATGCAGATTTCAAGTCAACATGCAGAAAAAAAGTGACTCATCACTTGTTGACACGAATCCCACACCAAACCAGGGTCGGGAATGCTACATTCAGATTTCCTCAATGAAAAATGTTAAATCTGCATGTGAATCCACAATCATACAACTGTATGCAGAACTGCAACAGAAACCCACAACTCAGTTGTTGGTTTCTGCCATGGGTTTTAGAGGTGGAATCCAAGCTGTAAAATCAGCATTATATTCTGCTGTATAAAGATGCCCGGTAAATAAAATATGTATTTTTCCTTCATCCCGCTAGTAAAAAGAAAATTCTCTGCTGCTACATCTGCCACATCTGTGACAGATACAGCAGAAGAATTCTTCAATTTCCTACCGCAGCTGTCACACATGACAGCTGCGGTAGAGGATCCTGCTGCCAGCCCCGCAGTAATTGGATTTCGGGGAAGGACTTTAGATATAAGCCCTTTCCTGAAAAACCATAAAAAATAGTGTAAAAAAAAAACAAAACGATACTCACCTCCCTTCAGCTGCCGCGGCTCAGTTGCGTCTTCTCCGCGCTGTCCCCAACTTTGTACTCCTGATCTATTAGCAGGCGGGGATTTAAAATCCCCACCTGCTGAAGGAGCTGATTGTGATTGGCCAATCACCCTGCCTGCTGATAGTTCAGGACTACAGAGCGGGGGGGGGGGGGGGTTGGGCATTGCGGAGAAGACGTGGTTGAGCCCCGGCAGCTGAAGGGAGGTGAGTATAAATTTTTTTTACACTATTTTTCATGTTTTTTCAGGGAAGGGCTTATATTTAAAGCCCTTCCCTGAAATCCAATTGCTGGGGGGCCAGCAGCAGGATCCTCTACCACAGCTGACATGTGTGACAGCTGTGGTAGGGAATTGAAGAATTCCTCTGCTGCATCTGTCACAGATGTGGCAGTTGTAGCAGCAGGGAATTCTTTTTACTAGCGGGGATGAAGGAAACATCTGCCGCATCCGGCAGATGTGTTCTTCATCCCCGTGGGGGACACTGCAGTGGTGGGGGGTACGTTTTTTTTTCTTTTTTTACACTAAAATTCTTGTTTTTCAGGAAAGGGCTTACATGTAAAGCCCTTTCATGAAAAACAATTCAGGGGTGTTGGCAGACCATTGTTTTCATGTTGTTTTCAATATATATATATATATATATATATATATATATATATATATATATATATATATATATATATATATATATATATAATGCATGTTTTAAGTTATCTGATTATGTTTTCCCTTTGATAAGAAGATATTGCTGCCTGGTAGGAGATGACTTGCTTTCCTCTGATGAACATTACATGACTAGTAATTATTAGGGCATTTCACAAATGCACACAGCTGTGCTACTTTACATGGGCATGACACAGACACACACAGCTCTGCTACATTACATGGGCATGACACAGACACACACAGCTCTGCTACATTACATGGGCATGACAAAGACACACACGGCTCTGCTACCTTACATTGGCATGTTACAGACATACTGTAAGGTGCACTGTTTAGACACAATCCTTTGCTTCTGTGTCTGGCAGGCATGGGCATCATCCTGCTCTTCCTGTTCACTGGGTTTATACTTATTCTCTACCAGAACTCCTAGGGTTAATTGCTTCTGAGCCTCTTGCTCAGCTAATGCACCATTTCTAATCACTGCCATATATAGCTGCCCTGGGCCTTTCAGACAATGCTGTAGTGTTATTGTGAGATTCGTTCCAATAACTTTATGTCTAGCCACTGCTCTGACAGTTACTATGTTACCTTGCTAGCTGCTCGTGTTCTGTGTTCTCTGTCCATGTATTCTGTTGTCTGTTATCCCTGTGAGTCCGCTTCTTGTTTTTATCCTTGTCAGTTTGTTCCTCCTTTGTTTCCGTACTTTCCAGTATTGTTCTGTCTTTAGCCATACCGGTATTCTGTCCCACCAGGGTAACTCAGCGCCTAGAGGAAGACCATGGGGTCACCCTTATCAGGATGCCAGCCCCGCTTATAGGCAGGGGTTTCCTGCTCCTGGTTATCAATTCAGGGCAAGACACTTTCCATAGTTACCATCTATATACGGGGTTTGTACGTCTGGTATCTTACCTCCCATGCTGGGGTCGGCTGTCAGCCATGCTGGATTGAATCACCCCTACCCGCTAGGTTGACGCTCTGGTTGCGCATCCACATCCCTTACACATACAGAGCTTTGCTACATTATATTGTCATGTCACAGACACACACAGCTGTGCAACATTACATGGCCATGTTTCAGGCTTGCACAGCTGTGCTACATTACATTGGCATGTGACAGACACACACAGCTCTGCTACATTACATGTACATGACATATGCACACAGCTCTGCTATATTAAATGAGCATGTCACAGACGCACACAGCTCTCCTACATTACATGTGAATGTCACAGACACACATAGCTATACTACATTATATGGGCATATCACAGATACATACACATTTGCTACATTACATGAGCATGTCACAGAGACTCACAGCTCTGCTACATTGAATGCACATGTCATAGACAAATGTAGCTCTGCTACATTACATGGGCATGTCACTGACACACACAGCTGTGCTACATTTCATGGGCATGCCACAGACACACAGAGCTCAGCTACACCACATTGGCATGTCACAGACACACACAGCTGTGCTGCATTACATGGGCATGTCGAAGACACACACAGCTGTGCTCCATTGCACGGGCCTGTCACAGACACACAAAGCTGTGCTATATTACATGAGCATGTGACAGGCATACACAGCTCTGCTATATTGCATGTATATGCCATAAACACACCCAACTCCGCAACATTACATGCTCATGTCACATACATACACATCACTCCTTCATTACATCCTCATATCACACACACAGCTCTGCAACATTACATGGGCATGTCAAAGACACACACTGCTGTGCTTCATTGCACGGGCCTGTCACAGACACACAAAGCTGTGCTATATTACATGAGCATGTGACAGGCATACACAGCTCTGCTATATTGCATGTATATGTCATAAACACACCCAACTCCGCAACATTACATGCTCATGTCACATACATACACAGCACTCCTTCATTACATCCTCATATCACACACACACACAGCTCTGCAACATTACATGGGCATGTCAAAGACACACACTGCTGTGCTTCATTGCATTGCTATGTCATAGACACTCACAGCTCTGCTACATTACGTGGGCATGTCACAGGCACACACAGCTCTGCTACATTACAAGGGCATGTCACAGGTACATGCAGCTGTGCTACATTAAATGGGCATGTCACATATACACACAGATCTGCTTCATTACATGCTCATATGACAAACACACACAGCTCTGCTGCATTACATGGGCATATTACAGACACACACAGCTATGCTACATTACATGCTCATGTCACAGACCCACACAGCTATGCTACATTACATGCTCATGTCACATACCCACACAGCCCTTCTAAATAACATGTGCATTTAACAGACAAATACAGCAGTGCTACATTACATTGGCATATCACAAACAAACACAGCTCTGCTACATTACATGGACATTTTACAGACACACACACAGCATTGCTAAATTACATGGGCATGTCACAGACACATACACCTCTGCTAAGTTACATAGATGTGTCATAGACACACACAGCTGTGCTACATTACATGAGTATGTCACAGACTCACACACCTCTGCTACATTACATGGGCATGTCACAGGCAAACACGACTCTGCTACATCAGAAGGGCATCTTGCAGATACACACAGCTGTTTTACATTAAATGGGCATGTCACAGAAACACACAGCATTGCTTCATTACATGCTCATATCACTAACACGCACAGCTCTGCAACATTACATTAACATGTCACAGACACACACAGTTCTACTACATTACATGGGCATGTCACAAACACATACAGCTCTGGTACAATACATGGGCATGTCACAGACACACATAGCTCTACTACATTACATGGACATGTCACATACACACATAGCTCTGCTACCTTGCATGGACATGTCACAGACGCACAGAGCTCTGCTACATTACATGCTCATGTCACAGACAAACACAGCTCTACAACATTACATGGGCATGTCACAAATGCACACAGCTTTGCTACATTGCATTGGAATGTCACAGACACTCATAGCTCTGCTACATTATATGGGCATGTCACAGACACACAGCTGTGCTATGTTAGATGGACATGTCACAGACACACACAGCTCTGCTACATTGCATGGGCATGTCACAGACACACGGCTGTGCTACATTACATTGGCATGTCACAGACAAACACAGCTATCCTACATTACATGGACATGTTGCAGGCACACACAGCACTGCTACATTATATGCTGATGTCAAAGACACACACAGTTCTGCTTCATTACATGCCTATTTCACAGACACATACAGCTTTGCTACATTACATTGTGATAGACATGATGATTAGTCAGTATAAAATGTCTATTGATTTGTATAAACCAAATGTATTATGCTATTGTAATGACTTTTAACTTAAAGGAGATGTCCCGCGCCGAAACAGGTTTTTTTTTTTTTAAACCCCCCCCCGTTCGGCGCGAGACAACCCCGATGCAGGGGTTAAAAAAACCACCCGCACAGCGCTTACCTGAATCCCGGCGGTCCGGTGACTTCAATACTTACCGCTGAAGATGGCCGCCGGGATCCTCCGTCTTCGTGGACCGCAGCTCTTCTGTGCGGTCCACTGCCGATTCCAGCCTCCTGATTGGCTGGAATCGGCACGTGACGGGGCGGAGCTACACGGAGCCGCTCTCTGGCACGAGCGGCTCCATAGAAGACTGCTGAAGACCCGGACTGCGCAAGCGCGGCTAATTTGGCCATCGGAGGCCAAAAATTAGTCGGCTCCATGGGAACGAGGACGCTAGCAATGGAGCAGGTAAGTAAAAAACTTTTTATAACTTCTGTATGGCTCATAATTAATGCACAATGTACATTACAAAGTGCATTATTATGGCCATACAGAAGTGTATAGACCCACTTGCTGCCTCGGGACAACCCCTTTAATGGAGGTTGATGGCCACACAATCTCATCATGGTATTTGCTAGACAATGGGATGGTGAAAGATGTGTGGTGTAATGTTAGCTTGGTACATAAGTTGCACAAACAGCCTCTAAGAGTTAAAGGTCATCGTGTTATACGTATATCTGTATTCAATACTGAGTGTTTTCCTAGCCCTTCTCCACCCCCCCATACTGAAGTTATTTAAACAATGGGTTGCCACGCACATAGAAATGCCTTCAGCTAGGACAAAGTCCAGGCTACATCAAGACTTGAGGAAGGGTGGGCAGAGAGGCGGGAGATTCTATATGATCCGACAAATGAGAATCTTATATATTACTGATGTAATCTGTTGCACGCCCATTAAAGGGCAGGTGTCATGTGGTATAATAAAAAGCCTGAGCCTCTACACATTGTAGAGACTCTCCCGGTTTAGACCAGCATTTGTGTCTGATCTGGTCGATGATGTGTGCACACTATACAATTTGGAAGCTACAAAATACCCCGAAACCTGCTGGAGAAAACCATAATCCAGCTCAGTGGCGTCCCTGGGTGGGCCGAGTAGAGATCTTGATTTCTTGCATTCTGGAAAAATACAGAGATCGGCAGATAGCACGCAGAACTCAGGGGCCCGAAAATCTACAGAACACGGTAAGATTGCTTTATGAAAAGCTACCGATGTGAGCTGATTTCTAACTGCTAATCTGCCTGTTTTGATCCAGAGTGATAAATCAATGAAAGGCAGGTAATATAGTTCTTTCTACTCGGAAAAAAACACCGTTTTAACCTGCCTAAGGGGTATTTTTTATGCTGTGTATATTATGTCTGAGTCGGTTAAAAATTGTGTATACAAGACCAAGAGATAAATTCTGTGAGGGTTAATGTGTCAGAAGGGCGGACTTGGCTGTTTAAGTCTGAGGGAACACGCCAGAGACACTTACTCCTAGGCAACTAGTGTGAGGTTAGGAAAATTTATGGTACACATATTTACCTGTATGATTGAGCGTGTTATGTTCTCATATGTGAAAAGGTATATACGCAGAGAATTATAGCAGTGGTGTGACGGCCGACGTCTCCAGGATATTGTTGAGGTCTTTGGTCACTGAATATAATAGTCAGTCTCTGTGTATAGCTAAATGTCCTGTCCAGACTGTGTGCAGGGAGTGCTGTTGGGGATTACTAGTAGAGGGTGGGTTGTTACAAAGGTAGGTGAGATATATACCTTGAGCCGTTGTGGGTATTCTCCAGTAATCCCGTCTGTTCAGTATTATAGAAAGAATGTGCAGTGTTTATTATTGGGGGAAGGTTACTGATAAGAGAGTGGACTGAAGTTAAACCACTGAAAGCATTTCCCAATTAACCCTTCTGTTCCCTTTGTCTTGTGTTTTGTAGAATTAATGTGCATTGTGATCTGAGTGGGAAAGAGAGGTTATATTGGAAGGATTTGAAGGAAGCAGATTTTACAAGAGGAACACTACTGTGTCCAGAAACTTTGAATAGGATAGAATAAGCAGGCAGAATAGAATGAGGGATCAGTACAGGATGTTTTGGAATATGCAAAACATGTAGAAACGTTTTACAAAGAAAAGGATCAGGAAAAGTTGCAGAAAGAAATGTCAGGTTATGGACAGATAAGTAGAAATGAGTATGGTAAGATAGACTGTAGAAAGTTTTCAGAAGATGAGCAGGAAACCCAGCAGAAAGAAAGGTGTTAGGTGCTAGTTTTTGCTAAGAGGTGGTATAACGTAGTTAAGAGATTCAAGAGGGGAAAGCATGTAGTGGGGTATGTGTATTGCTTATGAACAATGTAATGCCTTTGTGTTGACTACAGCCCCTCCCTGTAATGGCGGCCGCACTTGCAATGTTTAAAACCCCACATAGTGTGAGTCTGCAGCAAATGTGGTGAGCCCTGCCCCCACCCTGAAGTTACTTCCCCTCCATGTGCTCACTTTCAGGGTGTGTGATGTTACTTCCGGTCCCTCCCCATCCTGGACAGGACCTGGCCCGCCCCTTCCTCCTCCAGCGGCCATTTTGCCTCACCTGGAAGTGCTGCCGCCCCTGGCCCCGCCCCTTCCTCCGGCAGCCATCTTGCCTCACCTGGGAGATTCGTAGCCCCGCCCCTTTCTGCCCATGGCGGCCATTTTGCTGCACTTGGGAGGCCTATATTCCCCAATGCCACTGTATCCAGTGCTAACATCATGATTGTCTGAAGTAAGGTCTTGTTTGACCAGACTTTGTTACACTCCAAGATGTGGCCACTTTGGATGTGTGATAAGTTCAGGGAAACAAACCTTGGTGAAGATACAGCTTGGGACATAGTAGATCACTAAGCTGGTTTATAGTGTATGGAAGATTGGAGTTGATGCATGGGGGACAGAGGCCGGGAAAACATGAAAGGGGACGCTCTCTCATGTTCCCAGGGGCTCTGTTTTCCACTGCCCGCTTCTCCAATGGATGCTCAGACAGATGATGTTATGGAAGGCTCCTACAGATGGAATAATTTCCCTATAGTCACCCAGCAAACTTTTTCACGCAATTTGATGAAGTAATTTTACTTTTTATGTGATAAAGAGGGACTGAATTGCCCAGAGTAGGATGTTAATTCATCCTTATTTTTTTAGCTTTTTCCTTAAGTCTTTTGTATATTCTAGTGTCAGTCTACACTGAAGCTATAATTATATTCCGACAGGAGAGTGAAAGTTAAACGCTGGACATTCCCTGAAATACTATTACACTGGGTGACGTAAAATTTTACTTGTGTTGCGCCCCCTTGTGTTAAAAAAATGCTAACTGCGACCTGAAGAAAAAAAAAATCTAAAAGATATTTTCGCTCAGACTTCGCTGCATACAATGTCACCTTCACCTACAAAGTGCTTGTTTTTGTGCCTCTTGGTTTCCTTTTTCAACTTGTACTAGTTTGACCGCAATTACTCTTTTTTTATTGAGTATTCTGGTTCAAAAGGGGGGAGGCATAGGTGATCTGGGTCATAGATGATCTAGGTGTTGTAGATCAGCTATTGGGTTTAAAATAAATAAATAAATAAATAAATGGAATAAGATAACAAGATTCCGAGCCATGTGAACATCAGCACGATTATTTAGTACTAATATAGTAAGAAACTGCAGGTATGCAAACAGTTACCAGAACCTCTGTTGATAATGCATATGTTGAGCTTTTTGCAGATGGTACCAGGGTGAGGATTGATGACTCCACATCGGATATGCAGTGGTCACACAACAAGATGTCCTAGAAGCAGAAGCTCTGCCTCCGCATGTCTCAGTACAAGAAGCGGAATTGAAGGCCCTCACTGAGGCGAGTAGAGTGGCGAGAGGTAAGACGGCAATCCTTTACACTGACTCCTGGTATGCATTTGGCATAGCTCATGATTGCGGCCCAATATGGAAGGCCAGACAGTTTTTACCTTAAGCAGGACAACCAATTGAGAATGGTGCAGCGGTGCAGAGTCTCATGGAAGGCCCTACTTCTACCTGACAAAGTTGAGAGTTCGCACCGATTCCTACACTGGAGAAGCGAGAGGCGACACCCTCGCCGACAGCACAGTAAAGGCAGCGGCCCTCAAGCCATGGAAGAAAGAAGAAAAGATACTGACAGCATGAGTCTGTGGTAAAAACTTTGGACATTGACAAAAACTTGGACTTTGATATGCTAAAGACTTTTACAGTTACAAGCCAGCAAGGAAGGAAAGAATAAATGGACTAATATGGGAGCAGCAGAAACAGGACCGTGTATGGTGAACAGTAAACAGCACTTGCCCACCACAGTTCCTGTATCCCATGATGGCCCAGCTGATGGACGGAAAGACCCACCTAGTAAAGCAGCAATGACGATGACGCTTGAAAGAGGATGGGCGACTTCTGGGTTCTCAGTAGCTGCTGCATCATTTGTCCAGTTTAGCATGATCTATGTCATGGGTGAGACAGGGCAGAAATAAATTTGCCACATCACACTTGCCGGGACCACTCTACCCATTTCAGGGATTACAAAATTGACTACGTTCAGCTCCCACTTGTTGGGAAGTATGACTACGTGCTTGTTGTTGATGTCTTTGCAGGTTGGAGGCCGACCCTGTTACCAAGGCAAACAAGTAGGTAACCGCAAAGAAGCTCATGAACGAGGTAAACTGTGAATATGGGGTACCAGAAGTGATTCAGAGTCAGACAGAGGTATAAACTTCGCAGGTGAATGTAACATGTCATGTCTGCTCTGGGTGTATCCCAGGCCTTTTACATACTCTACCATCTTTAGAGTAGTGGAAAGGTGGAGAGACGTAGTGGCACGCTAAAAAGTAACATACTTAAAAATTACGCCACTTTGGAAAGACTGTCATCCAATAGCCTTATACAGTGTTAGATATGAACCCAGGGGGATCATACATTATCTCCCTACGAGATTGTTTGGGCTAGCCCCAAGGCTAGGTCGTTTCTATCCTCGGTAGTTACAATTACAATCTGATGTGTTGACTAAGTATGTGATTTCCGTTGTTAAAGAACTAACCAAAGCCTATGCACAGGTGTTCTCTTCCAGACTCAGAGGCAGACACCGGGACACATATCTTGCAGCCTGGGGATTGGGTGTGCGTCAAGAAGTTCCTCAGGAAGCACCCTCTTGAGCCCCGATTTGATGGCCCCTACCAGGTGCTTCTGACTACTGCCACAGCTGTGAAACTAGCCGAAAGACTTACATGGATCCATGCATCATACTGTAAGAAAGCTTCAGATCCGGGAGACCAGTCTTAGTTGTGCCAAAGACATTACTCTGGTCAGGGCTAGTGAGAGAGGAGGGTGGCAACTGGAATCCTTAGTCGGAAGAATATGAGGGTATGGTTACCTTCTGGTATAACTCGTTCAATGCTCAAGTAGCTGCATAGTCCTTCGACTATTGTACTGTGGTCCCGTGTCTAGGCGCAAGATCCCACCGCAGGCCAGATTTAGCTCAGTCCAGCTGGTTATATGACTTACATACCCGGGGAATACAATATGTTTGCGCCACTGATAACGTCTGGGGAGAAGACTGCCGTTATTGGGGATTAGTGGGATGTAACACAGGAATAGACTGGTCCTATAAACCGCGAAGTGCCTTAAATAAGAAAGATAAGAGCGGGAAATCCCTAATTAGTCGTATAACCCTCCTTGAGAATAATGACAGCAGGTATTGGAAGGCTGAACTTAGTATGTTGCTTGGTTTTAATGCGGTTTTTACACTAACCATGGGAGATTGAAGCCCGGGGGGGGGGGGGGGGGGGGCTTACAGTCTGGGGACATACTGGTACGGGAGGACAGATCCCTTAGGGAAGTTTAAAATAAGGGATATGGTAGATGCACCCGAATGGAAGCTTTCACTTAGTCCTGTGCCCATAATTAACCCCCTCCGCCGTAAGATAAAGACCTTGACGAACATGATGATCATAGCCGACCCTACCTTTTGTGGACACCTTGACAGTAGCGACTGGCTACTCTGACCAGAATCTCTGGTTGGAGTTGATGAGGTACAATGCTAACAGGAGCAACAAGTCTAACTGTTGCGTGTGCGGTAGTGCCCGACCACACTCGGGGATGGTCCCCCTAAATCTCCCTGTAGAAGCTGAAGAGTGGTTTATTAGTCTCTTCACGAACATTTCCGCTAATTACACTGTCCGTGAGAAGTGGAAGAAGGAATACTCTATAACTACTTAAGTGTTTTGCACCGGAGAGAGTATTACTGACTACCCTGGAAACTACACCTGCCAGGCAAATAGGCAGGGTGGAGGGAGATTTTTGGGGAACTCACCAACGGGTATTGCTCCTCCTACGGTACGATAGGAGGGGAATGGATCCAGAATCAGGTTCAGTCCTTAGGAGACGTTTACTGGCTTTGTGGTGACATGAGGTAGAGGACCCGCCTGGAGGGTAATTGGACAGGGGAGTGTGCCTTAGTAAAGCCCTTATGCTCCTCCACATCCTGTCAGACAACATTGAGGATAATGAGGTTACCCCCAATAGTTAATTCATCTCGATCCAACTCAGTCTGTGTTTTGTGGTTATCCTGTCATGTTGGTCTATCCTTGTTTTCCGCATAGGTACGGCGGTTCCTTCCAGTCTTGTCACTAGGTAGTGTAGGGTCAGTGCAGGCGGCCTGGACGTGTTCACCATCCGGACTATCTCCAGGAGGGACATTGGTGTGGGTGAAGATTAGGGAGTCCCAGGCCGTGCGTACCTGTGCACACTACTAGTATTGTAACATTATACTAGAGCGAGAAGAGAGACCCCTGGTGGTAGTTTTGATCTACACGTGTACATTGACATCATAGGATAGCCAAGGGGGGTACCTGACGAGTTTAAAAAAAAAAAAAAAATAGAGACCAAGTTAAAACTAGATTCGAGTCCATTTTTCTGATCATTATGGTAAATAAAACGTTGACTGGATTAATTATATTTTTTAAAATTACCAGTGGTTTATAAATTATACTAGAGACGCCTTATAGGGACTAGTCGACCAATAGGACCTACCTCGACTATGACTTTTCAAAAAATAGAATGGCCTTAGATATGATTTTGGCTAAAAAGGGGAGTGTCTGTAAGATGATAGGGGAGACTTGTTGTACCTACATCCCAGACGACACGTGACCCGCAGGTAAAGACGCAGTTGCCATTAAAGAAGCTGACCGCACTAACTAAAAAGAGCTAACTTTTGGGACCAGCCCTCACCATGGATGAGCGGGTGGTAAAGGATCCTGGCACAGACGGGCATCGCTGTTGTATGTGAACTGATGATTACATTTTCTGTTCTAGTCTGCTGTGTTATCCCCTGTGTCAGAGAGACCTGTGAAACTGATGCTGGAAAAGCCGCTCCCACAATGAGTTTGCTGGATGCATCCCCAGAAGGAGTGGACAAGTCCTACACCCCCTTAAAGACTCTAAAACGAACCTTCAACGCGCTCCAGTTATAGGCTCACGCGCAGAGAACTGTGAAAATTAGATGGAGAGTTAGAGGATAGACATTTTAAGGGGGGATTGTGATAGACATGATGATTAGTCAGTATAAAATGTCTATTGATTTGTATAAACCAAATGTATTATGCTATTGTAATGACTTTTAACTTAGTGGAGGTTGATGGCCACACAATCTCATCATGGTATTTGCTAGACAATGGGATGGTGAAAGATGTGTGGTGTAATGTTAGCTTGGTACATAAATTGCACAAACAGCCTCTAAGAGTTAAAGGTCATCGTGTTATACGTATATCTGTATTCAATACTGAGTGTTTTCCTAGCCCTTCTCCACCCCCCCCCCCCCATACTGAAGTTATTTAAACAATGGGTTGCCACGCACATAGAAATGCCTTCAGCTAGGACAAAGTCCAGGCTACATCAAGACTTGAGGAAGGGTGGGCAGAGAGGCGGGAGATTCTATATGATCCGACAAATGAGAATCTTATATGTTACTGATGTAATCTGTTGCATGCCCATTAAAGGGCAGGTGTTATGTGGTATAATAAAAAGCCTGAGCCTCTACACATTGTAGAGACGCTCCCGGTTTAGACCAGCATTTGTGTCTGATCTGGTCGATGATGTGTGCACACTATACAATTTGGAAGCTACAAAATACCCCGAAACCTGCTGGAGAAAACCACAATCCAGCTCAATATGGGAATGTCACAGACACACACAGCTCTGCTACATTACAAGGGTATGTCACAGACACACAGCTCTGCTGCATTACATGCTCATGTCACAGACAAACACAGTTCTGCTACATTACATGCTTATATCACAAACACACAAAGTCCTGCTGCATTACATGGGCATGTCACAGACCCACACAGCCCTTTTAAATAACATGGCCATGTCACAGACACACACAGCTGTACTGCATACATTTCTTCAGCCTGTGCTTGTTTAGGTTCTGTGATGCTGGACTCCTCCCACACAGTGACATCATCACAGTTCCTGTTTAGCAAAATCACAGGCCATAACAATTTACTTCTTTATAGCAGCTGTCACCCCAGGAGGACTTTACAATCTTTACCCTGGAGTCAGCTGCTTAGGGTCCGCAGAATGGTTCGTAATGAGGTTGTCGATGTGCGTCTTAATGAAATGTGTCAGAAATTCAACGATATGGGTTATCCCCCTGATTTGCTTACAAATGCATCACAGAGAGCTCACTCTTTGGATCGCATGGAATTGCTGGCCCCTTGGGATATACGTGAGAGGTCACCATGTATGGCATTTATGTCCACGTACAGTCCTTTAAGTAACTAGATAACCAGTATAGTTAGATGATATTGGCTGATTTTGGGAAAGAACTGCCCCCAAATAGCAGTATTCGTCAATTTTCCGATAATGGCTTACAGGAGGTGTCATAACATCAAGGACAAATTAGTTTGTTCATATAAGAAGAAAGATGAAAGGTGAGGCCAGGAGGTACTATCGCAACCAAGGCAGGGGAATTTTCCCTGCCTTGGTTGTTTTTGCTATAGTAATATGCTGAAAGGCGATAGATTTAGCCATCCTTATACGGGAAAGGTATTTCATATTCACAATTTTTTCACCTGTCGGTCATCATTTGTAATTTATCTTATTTCCTGTCCTTGTGGTCTCCTCTATGTAGGGGAGACCACAATGGAGGTCAAATCCAGGATTACTAGTCACAAAAGGACTATTCGGACGTAAAAAAATTAACTCCCCATTCCCAGACACTTCTCGGAAAAAGGACACACCATAAGCCAACTCCGTTTTAGGGTGATAGACCATATTCCTGAGAGTATAAGAGGAGGGAATAGAAAGAGAGCCCTGAAAAAGAGGGCGTTGGAATGGATTCATAAATTAGATGCATTGGCCCCCTTAAGTTTAAATATGGAGTATAATACCACTCCTTACCTATAGGATCATCTATTGTCTGCTCTTATTCCTTTAGATGTCAGCAATTTATTGTAGTCGATGAGATATGAGTGTATTGTTTTTAGATATTTATGACTTTGGAATGTCATTTTTAGTAGCAATGTATATTCTCCTTTCACATTTAGATTGTATGCTGATGGGGAGCACGTGAGGACAGCAGAAGTCTATATAAGAGCTTGCAATCAAATTTGGACCTCTAAATACTGTTATTTATGACAAAGCGCATTATGTAGATTGCTATGATCAATTAAATTAAAGGCAGTGCAATTATGCAATGACTTTACTTTGATGCTGCGTATTCATGTAGCGATTGGAAATTGAGATCGCTTTCCTCTTTGGGTTTATTTGATATATACAACATGTTGATTGCTGTGCACGGTGGGATTTTCCCTCCATGTCGGGCCCATGATGTGAGGACTATATGCCTAATAGCAGCTTATATCGCTGGACAAGGATTTATTCATTTACATTTGCTATCACATATGGGCGTGTAACAAAAATGAGAAAGGCAAGATGGAGCCCTGACACGGGAAGAACTTAGCAGCTGTTCCTCATGTGCTGCTGTCTAGCAAGGAAGAACAAGCTAATGAGCCCCATGTGTGGGAGATATTTTAGATTAATGGTTAATTGGTGATTGGTTGATGTGTTGTATAAATTAATGAGCATGACAGTGTATGTTCAGTTGGCTTGAAAAAGACCCAGGAGAAGGGTCGAAACGGCCGTCGCTGCTGTTATTATGACCAGGCATGTGAAATAAAAAAGATGCATTGAGAGCAAGAGCTGTGATTTGGAAATTACTTCTGCACCTCTGATGCTGCTTTCTAAGGGTGCATTCACACAAACGTATATCGGCTCGGTTTTCACGCCTAGCCGATATACGTCGTGCTCGTGTGCAGGGGGTGGAAGAGCCAGGAGCAGGAACTGAGCTCCCGCCCCCTCTCTGCCTCCTCTCCGCCCCTCTGCACTATTTGCAATGAGAGGAGGTGGGACGGAGGCGGGGCTAAGTGCCGTGAATTAGCCCTGCCCCCGTCCCGCCTCTCCCCATTGCAAGTAGTGCAGATGGGCGGAGAGGAGGCAGAGAGGAGGCGGGAGCTCAGTTCTTGCTCCTGGCTCTTCCATCCTCCCCCCTCTGCAGAGAGAGACAACGTATATCGGCTCGGTGTGAAAACCGAGTCGATATACGTTCGTGTGAATGCACCCTAATATTGGAAATTTGATCATCACAGGTCCTGTCAGCAGACGGATGCTGTTGGCCTGTGTAGGTTTCCAATAAGAATAAGTAACCAGTGATAATGTCAGCATACTGTGATTAGGGGCAGAGGTCAGAGCCCGGGTGACTGATTACATGACCGGGGCATCATCACAGGTCCAGTGAGCACACAGCTGCTGTCATGCTCTGCATGTTTTATGCTTAATGATCAGCGATGACGTCAGCACCATATGATCAGGGGCGGAGCATGAAAAGCACTCACACATAGACAAGTCATTTTTAGCACTTTGATAATGGATTTCATTTGATTAGTTATTTTTTTCATTATAATGAACTTTGAACATATGAGATGTAGTTTTTTTGTTGTTTTTTTTCCTGAAAAAATCAGGCTTGTATCCTTTATTTGAATGTGAGCTGAAAAATACGCAATTGGAGATTATTTTGTATTGTAATATTCTTTTAGATCAGCTATGGCGCTACAGACACCATTTTGACCAATAAGAAAATCTATCCATCTTTCTTCCAAACACTTCCCAATGATGAAACACAATATCTGGCAATTGTTACATGTCTCAAACATTTTGGTTGGACATGGGTTGGCGTTATTGCATCGAAGGGTGATGAGGGACATAAACAAAGCCAAGAATTAAATAACATAGCAGAACGTCATGATATCTGCATTGAGTTCATTATTATGATCGCGTCTGAGGATGCAGAAGATGAACTGCATGTTTCAGCAAAGAACAGAATGATTCTTAGCAGATCTACCTCAAAAATTATTGTGATTTGTGGTATAATTTCAATTTTGACAATGACTTTTATGGGTTTGGAAAGCAGTGTAGGTCATGAAAAGACATTTATTATACCCGCAGGTTCTAATATTCACATTTTATTATCTTCTAAATATAAAAGATCTTTCCATGGGAGTCTGATATTTTTTCCACCCACTAAACAGATACCATGTATGAAGACATTTCTAGAAAATGTTAGTCCTGCAAATCGTCCAAATGACTTGTTACTGGAGAGTATTCTTGCAACATATTTCAACTGCTTAACCTCAAATCCTATGCTGAACATTGTACATGAAAGCTATTTACATCGTAAACTGCACAATTGCAGTAGAAATTTAAAATTAATAAACATTGGTAATAATAAATACAACACTCATGAATTTGGAATTACTTATTTAATATATAAATCTGTCTATGCTATGGCACATGCTATCCATGAAATGCATATATATACAATTAGAAATCGTGGTACACACAAAGAAAACTATAATCACATGTTAAAGGTAATATTATTAGAGATGAGCGAGCATACTCGGTAAGGCGATATACTCGAGAGAGCATCGCCTTTTTCGAGTACCTGCTTGCTCGTCCCTGAAGATTCAGGGGGGCCGCGGGGGTGATCGAGGGGTTGCAGAGGGGATCGGGAGGCAGAGAGAGAGAGGGATCTCTCTCACTCTCTTCCACGCTCCCCCTCGCTGCCCAGCGCCGCCCACGACCCCCGCGGCCCCCCGAATCTTCAGGGACGAGCCAGCAGGTACTCGAAAAAGGCGATGCTCTCTCCAGTATATCGCCTTACCGAGTATGCTCGCTCATCTCTAAATGTTATGTTTTAAAATAATATTTTTGTGACATTAAAAGGTGGTCTTTACTAACCCCTTAGTGACCGCCCCATAGTGTTTTTACATCCCGGCTGGCTGGGCTATGGTCTCCAAGGTCTTAAAAACATGCTTCCACTGAGAATTAAACACCTGTGGACTGTGGACGTGACAGCTCAATGCTGATGGCTGACGGAGGTAGCCGACAAACTGGAGCTGTTATGGGGTGCTGCGGGAAGCCCCCTACCGATCACTCAATCACCGATATCCACTGCGAGCAGGTAGCTGTCATCGTGAACCACCGAATGCGGTCCCTGGTCACGTGATCGCCATTGTCCAATGGATAATGGCGATCACTTAAAAGTTAAAAGACAGTTGAAGTTTAATGCTCTTTTCGGTTTGGGCCCCATACTGCATACAGACATAAGATTAGGACCACTATGGGTATGTTTATGAATATAGGACAAACAGGGATATCTATTTTGGGGTTAAATTCTTCATTCATATGTGTGCTGTCCAAAAAAAAAAAACTGTTTCTAAAACAACACAATTGCCAAAAAATAAAAATCATAATTTCTCCTTCTGCTTTGCATAGATTAATTCAAAAACTGTGGGGTCAAATTATGCAGTTTACCACTAAGTAAATTTGGTAAGGGGGCTAGTTTTTAAAATGGGGTCATTCCTGGGGGTTCTCCATCGTTTTGGCCACTCAAGGGCTCTACAAGTGTGCAGTGGGGCCTAAATCACCTTCAAGTAAAATGTCTGTTCTGAAAGCCATTGGCTGCTCCTTTTGGTTTTGGCACTATTGTGCATACGGACAGAAGATTAGGGCCACAATGTTTCTGAACACAGAAGAAACAGGGGTATCCATTTTGGGTTTCAAATCCTCATTTATATGTGCACTATAGAAAGAAAAAACTGTCTTTAAAATTGCATATTTGGAAAAATCCGGCGGCTGAAACCCACAGCAGAGAGCAACAGGACCAAGCAGAGGGACAGCAGGAGCCAGGGCAAAACAACCAGAAGACCAGCAGGAAAGGAGGCAACACTAGAGGGGAGGTGAGAGACTCTGGGAGGGAACAGAGGGTGCTGGGGAGACCAGAGACTGCAAACAACAAGGAGAGGGTCAGAAAGGACAAGGAGCAGCACAGAGAGACCCTAGGGGGAACGTGGCCCAGAGACCCCCAGAGGGGAGAGAGTGGAGACACTAACCACATTGAGGCAGCTAGCTGCTGAATCAAGCAGCACACTGAACAGGCACAGGCTGCAGGACAGTGGAGCAGCAGAGCTGAATTTGTTAAAAGCCTGCACAACCCTACAGTATCCTGAGTCCACCTCAGGTGCGAGCCGAGGGAGCGGATGACAGGTCTGTAAAGACAGAGGGACCATTGATCTCACCACCGGAGATATCGGGGATCCCGGCACCATCACCAGTCTCCTCCCCCCAGCCGCGGAGAACTCGAGAGCGGGAACGCACGGCGCGAGCGCTGCACCCATCCCCCCCCCCCCCACTACTGCTGACAAGCACCGACGAGAATATAGCAGGGGCCAACCGTGGGAGGAGAGAAGTGGGAGAACTCTCTGGGGCACCCTCAACCGTTTCTATTGGAGGTCCGGCAGGCACTAAACGTGGGAACCGCGACCCGACCAGGACGGCCCCACGGATACAAGTTGCGGCACCCGGCTGGAGGGAGAGGTGAAGTAAGTGCACCGCTGACCAGTGAGTACCGGGGGGACCCCCCCGGAACCCATCCACACTTCATGCTGGGGGAATAAGCGCGGACGCTGCAATACTCATAAAGCACCCCCCCCCTCCTCTCCCTCTCCACTGGCGGGAACTCCATCTTTGCATTGTTACTGGGCTCCCTCGTTTCCCGCCCAGGGTTGCCGCCGTTTTTCCTCCCCCCCAATGGTCCCCTAAGCCACAGGAGAAGAGAAGAAAAGGGTCCATCATAAAAGGGACTTACTCATAATAACACCCCTCCTGGCTGAAACCACCAAGAGGCAGATGATTCTGCAAGAGCATAGCTCTAATTTTTACTGGAGTTGACAAACTCAGCTCTACTACCCAGCTGCTTCTTATATAAGCTCTACCCAATTTTGAAAGGCTATAAACCACCAGAAGGTGGAGGACTTTGAAAGAGTATAGCTTTACTGTTTTCTGGAACTGGTAAACTCAACTCTACTATCCAGCTGCTTCCTGTACAAGCTTTATCCATTTGAAAGGCTATAAACCACCAGGAGGTGGATGACTTTAAAAGAGCATAGCTTTAATTTTTTCTTGATCTGACAAATTCAGCTCTATCATTCAACAACTCCCAAGCACAAACTTTAACCAATATAAAGGTGTCTAGACAGCCAAAAGGTGGAAGACTCTGAAAGAGCATAGCTCAAATTTTTCCCGGAACTGACAAACTCAGTTCTACTATTCAGCAACTCTCTTTCATAAGCTTCACCTAGCCGGAAAGTGCATGGAGGAGCACTGCATCAATTTTTATGGAACTTATTGAGTAAGCTCTACAACCAAACAATTTTTTCACCAATACTCAGAGGACTCTTACATGAAAAACCCACTTTCTGGGGCAGAGCCCGACCGCGGAGAGTAATGGCCCTCTGAACTCAGAGTCCCGTTACATCGGCACAATTCGGGGCCCACATTAGCAGCGATCTTTACTAAAAAATGGTCAAGATTAATAAAGAAAAAGGGGGAGACCACCAAAACACCCCTCGTCCGGCCAGAGGGCAATCAGATTTACAAAGGTTCCTAAAAGACCGACCTGCTCGCTCACCTCATGCCCCAGGAAAACTGACACAGAGCCAACAAAATGCAGCAACAAATACAGCCGACAGAGAGCCAGAAGATTCATCAGATGGGGAAGAGAGAGAAGGAGTCTCAAGGAGATTTATGAAAGAATTACTCTCCTCAGCCCTACGTCCCGTGATGGCTGACCTCAGCGAAATAAAAGAAGAGGTCAAAAGTATGGGGAGGAGATTAGACGACCTGGAATCTACTACAGCCGCTATTACAACCCATTCATGCGAACTGTCCCAAGCAATAAAAGAACAACATGATCAGATGAACAAGATTCTCATTTTACAAGAAGATTTAGAAAACCGCAATAGACGTAATAATGTGCGTATAAAAGGACTACCTGAATCATGGGCCACAGAAGCCCTAGACAAAATCGCACTAGAAATCTTATCCTCATTACTTGGCCCAGACAGAGCGTCCTCTATTACAATAGAACGGATCCATAGAACACTAAGACCGACACCCTCCAACACAGAACCACCTAGGGACGTAGTCTGCAAATTATTATCTTTCCCAGACACCTTGGCTGTCCTTAAAGCGGCAAAAAAAACCAGGACATACAATACGGAGAAACATCCATTCAAATATATCAAGACCTGGCTCCATCCACATTGATGAAAAGAAGGGCACTGCGCCCCCTACTAGAGGCCCTAAAACAGAAAAACATTAAATATGCGTGGCTATTCCCCTTCGGCTTAGGCTTCAGCTAGAAAGGCAGACGCTTCAATATCAGATCACCCGAAGACTTACAGAATAGCTGGCAACACCTGGGAATTGAACCAATTGACCTACCATGCTGGCTGCCTTTACCGGACTTACCGGACTTCACACAACTCCCCATGGCGGAGTCTTGGCAGCTGGTCAGAAACCAGAAATCGCCGAGAGGCAAAAAGAAGAAGAGCAGAGACGAGGCCATGCTGAGTGACACTTGAAACTTGGACGCTATATTTTCTCTTGTTAAATCAATCTTGACCATCCAAATATTTCCCCCAGTAGTACATTGAAATGGTGTGTCGTTGCTCGCAGCAGATGGTTAATGGCTGCACCTAATACTTAAATATATAGCTTTAAAACATGGCTGCGCCAGGCATGTGCCGTGACCAATGACCACCAGATCACAGTTAATCTCACTCCTTTAGAGAGAGAGATCAGTTAGACTGGGCCCCCACAGTGCCTGCACCGATCGGGCCAAAGTCCTTAGTGAGAACGGATACATAGTACCTGTTGCTGTATCCTTTCTCATCCCTCCCGTTCCTTTATCTTGTTACTTGATTACTTACATATACGTGCCCCCGGGTCCTCCAGGGGTGACGAGGGACCACCAGTTTCGCCCTTCACCTCTGTGGGAGACTACAGGGAAAAGCACCATTGTTTATTCCACTGTTTTTGGAATTGTTACCCCCCACTGACACATCCTCTCCTCTTGTTCACATCCTCTCTGTGTTTCCCTAATCCCTCCCTGCCTACCCACCCCCCGCCACAGCTCCTTACCTATTTCCCCACAGGGCGTTCGTCGGGCTCACCGAACGAATACCTTGCATATAGTGATATCTAAACTTGATTTTGTTCTCAACATCCTAGAAAGGAACCAGAAAACCTTTTATCTGCGCAAATCTCACAGGGACCGAAATGGAAGCTACCCGCATCACTACGTTCAACACCCGAGGTTTAAACTCACCTCTCAAGAGACATAATCTTCTGCATCTACTTAAAAGGTATGGTACTAAAGTCCTTTTCCTACAGGAGACTCACTTTAAAAGGGACAAACATGTGTCACTCCCGGGAAAACTTTTTTCGCAGGAGTTTCATAATGCACACCCTACGTCAGCATCGAAAGGGGTCTCCATTTTATTCCACCGATCCACTCTATTCAAATGTGAAGCCCAATACGCAGACGGAGAGGGTAGGGTCCTCTATGTAAAAGGTACATTCAACAACAAAAAATTAACCTTCGCAAACCTATATGCCCCTAATTCAGATCAGGTCCCATGGCTACTGAAACAATTAGACATACTGAAGCAATTTGCAGAGGGACAGATCTTAGTGGGAGGGGATTGGAACCTGACCCTAAATCCACTGTTAGACGCGTCAACGGGCCGATCCCAGGTCTCGCAGGGGAAACTCAGGGCGTTACTCCGAGCACTCCAGGACCTAGGGGTCACAGATGCTTGGAGATGCTTATATCCTTCTACAAAAGACTTCACGTATTTTTCATCTGTACACTCCTCCTTCCAGAGGCTTGATTATTTATTCGTCTCACACTCCCTTCTTCCACGGGTGGGAAAAGCATATATAGATACACTAACTATTTCCGACCATGCACCTCTTCACATCGATATTGATCCCCACAAGATAGAGCCAAAAGAATGGAGATGGCGTCTAAACAAGTCACTCCTGGACTCGGCGGAAGAAAGAACTCGACTGTCTGGGCTGCTGGAAGAGTTCTTTCAGTTGAATTCCGAGGCCGATACAGAAACGTCGATTATTTGGGAAACCCACAAGGCCTTAATAAGGGCGTTATTAATAGCATTGGGGACAAGAATGAAAAAACAACAACAAAAAGAAATAGATAACAAACTCAACCAAATCGCAAAATTAGAACAAAAAGCAAAAATCTCCCAAACAAAAAACATTCTAGAGGAACTGACCTCACTCAGAAGGGAATTAAAAAACAGTCTAGAATCTAGATTTAATAAAAGACGCTTGCATCTCAAACACACAGTTTTTGCCCATGGCAACAAAGGAAGCAAGTTCATGACGGCGCTAATTAAAAAGGCACGAGGGAGAAATCATATATCGTCCATAAAGACACAAACAGGTGGGATGACCTCCTCTACCGCGGAAATAGCAGATGAATTTCAGAAATATTATTCTGATCTATATAACTTGGATGGCCGAGGAGGAAATCCTGTCCCGCAAAAATCAAAGAGTGAGATAGATCACTACTTAAATGCTTTAAACTTGCCTAAACTGGACGACTCAGAAGCTGACAACCTATTGACCCCAGTCACTAGTGCTGAAATAGAAGGCGTTTTGGACTCTTTCCCCACTGGAAAGAGCCCAGGACCAGACGGCTTATCTCTGGCCTACTATAAATCATTCAAAAAGATTCTTGTTCCCCGATTACGGGACTTATGTAACTCACTATTACAAGGAAAATCCCTACCCAAGCAGTCTCTTGAAGCACACGTCACGCTGCTGCATAAGGAAGGAAAAGATCCTGAATGATGCGGCAGTTACAGACCTATATCGCTCATAAATGTAGATGTGAAGATTTGGGCAAAATTGCTCGCCAAACGATTAGAAGATTTAATCCCCACATTAGTGGACAGGGAACAGGCGGGATTTGTGAAAGGAAGAGAGGGAAGGGACAACTGCCACCGATTGCTACATATAGCAAGATATGCCCAATCCCGAAAGATTCCGTTAGCCTTTTTGGGGACTGATGCCGAAAAGGCATTTGACAGGGTGAGCTGGATGTATCTAGAGGCAGTTCTTAGACGGTTTAATTTCCCCATCCCTTTCATTGCTTCTATTTTCTCATTATACTCCAATCCACATGCAAGACTGAAAGTTAATGATATCCTGTCCCCCCCATTTAACATACGCAACGGAACGCGCCAAGGTTGGCCACTTTCCCCAACACTATTTATTCTTGCACTGGAACCTTTCCTCCAGAGGGTGAGACAGGACCCAAACATTAGAGGTCTCGAAATAGGCCCCTATTCTATCGCAACCGCTGCGTTCGCAGACGATATCATGTTTATCGTCACGGAACTAGAAAAAGGGATCCTGGGACTGGTCTCACTTCTGGAGGAATTTGGGGCTTTATCAAATTTTAAAGTGAATTATTCTAAATCCACAATCCTAAATGTCTCGATTCCGGAACCCCAAAGCACATCAATACAATCCAGCTCCCCCTTTAAATGGTCCAACTCTCATATTGACTACCTAGGCATAAAACTCTCCAGAAGGGCTGAGGATCTTTACATACACAACTTCTGCCCCCTAATACCTAAGATTAACGAAATGCTTCACACATATGACTTGCCCTTCGTGTCCTGGTTTGGCAGAAAGAACATCCTTAAATCTTACGTTCTTTCGACAATCCTCTACAAAATTCGCATGCTTCCAGTCTTCCTTCCGAGCTCCTTCTTTAAAGCCATCAAGAAAGCTTTCTCAGACTATGTCTGGAAACACAAACGGCCACGGTTAGCCCATAGCCTGATGATAAGGAGGCGTTGGGAGGGAGGAATGGATTTACCTTGCATGGAGGACTACTACAATGCAGCACAATTAAGTTACTGGATGGAACTTAGTCAACCCAGAAGAGACCCGATTTTAGCAGTACTGGCAGAAGGAGTCTATGGAAACACTTTAATAGAAGACCTCTGGTTCCCCCCCAGATTTAAGTCCAGGGGACGGGGCCGTGAGCCCCTTCTCCGGGGACCCTGCGAGACCTGGGAAAGACTCAGGAACTCTCTGGCACCTAGCCCATCTCCGGCAATGCCTTTACGCGCTCTATGTAAATTAGTAAACATTCCCTCAGACCCGATGTCACTTAATCTATGGAAAAAATTCAAGGGGACAACAGTAGGAGACCTACAAGCACATGCCCACAAAAAACCCTCCGAGATACTAGAGGCCCTCCTTCCTCAACACCCCCTCTCTATTGTACAGAAAGCCCACATCACGAAGACTATAGAGAAATTCCAGAGAGCATTCAAATCAACTAGACCTAAGACTAGTTTTGAGAAAACCCTGTAGGAGAGGGAGATGAGCCAGAGGAAATTAGCCAAAATAAAGAAATGCTTCATTGCCCCAGTCACTCTCACTAAAACAGCCTTTCTCCTATCATGGGAAAGAGAACTGAATATTACCCTCACTCCAGAGGAAATGAAAGTCATTATGAAGACAGCATTTGGCCTCTCTCCCTGTGTGCTAACTCAGGAAAGCCATTATAAACTACTAGTACGATGGTACAGGACCCCACAGTGGCTACATGCGTATAAATTGGCACCCCACAATAAATGCTGGAGATGCGACGCTAATGTTGGCTCCTACATACATATTTGGTGGGAATGCCCAATTATTACCCCCTATTGGAAAGAAGTCGAGGGAACCCTTCAAAACATCTTACCTAACTTCGTTCTCACAGCGGATATCATCTTCCTCTGGAGACCATCAGCTATTTTCCACCCATTCAAAAATAAACTAACAGCACTACTGATAGATGCAGCTAAGGCCCTGATCCCTCTCCTCTGGCTCCAGAAAACCCCTCCTACTCTAGATCAATGGAAAGAAAAAGTTGATTTAATCTGCAATCTAGAAGAACTTGAGAGCTGGGCAACCAATAAACACGACAGGTTTGTGGAAAAGTGGATCCCCTGGAAAGCATTGACCTGAGTCTCCTCTGGAGGTGAGGAATAGATGCTAAGGCATCCGTGTACAGATACAAACATGGTGAGAACCTCGGGTGGAGAACAGGTGAGAGTGATGGGAAGCGCAGAGCAAGCGCCTTAACAAAATATAATGTCGCGAACCTGTCCCTCCCCCCCCAAACTCAAACTCAAACCTCCTTCCCCCACATCCCCTATATGTCCGCCTACCCGTGCCCCCCACCCCAACTCCCCCACCCCCCCTGCTCCCTTGTCTTTGTACCATGTGTGATGAAAGTTAAACGATGTCTGTACCCAACTTGCAGTATTTTGAGTTAAACAAGAACGCGAACAACAATGGTTGTAAAGAATCTCTTAATATTAAGTAAGTTAGTTGATTGCAAGACTATATTAGGGATGTCCAGACGGTTACTGTTCTAGCCAGAAATACATCCTCAGAGAATGCAACTACGCAACCTGTCTTGCCTTAGTAGTTAAGTCAGTTAAGTTGATATTGTCTTTTTCTTTACTGTCTATATATATGCAATCTTTCAAATGTATGTAATTAATTATAAAATCTAATAAAAATTGATTTAAAAAAAATAATAAAATTGCATATTTGCAAAAATGTAAAATTTTATTTTGTATCCTCTAAATTGCATTAACTCCTGAAAAGAAATGTGGGGTCATTTGTGGGGGTATCTATTATTCTGACTCCTATGAGCCTTTGCAGTCTTGGCTTAGTGTGGGAAAATAAAATGTTACTCAAAATGTTAAAAATTAATGTTAAATTTATGTCTCCTAAATGGTTAAAAAAAAAAAAGGTTTTCAAATGTGGGTCCAGATTAAGGCAAACAGATAGAAATATATCCTTCATCATAAATTTGAGAAGTATGTTTGTAGACATTTCAGATATTCCAGTTGAAAATGTGAAAAAATTAAACTTTTTTCCAAATTTTCCCAATTTTGGCACTTTTACACACATTCTATCAGTCTATTCGTACTACGTAAATGAAGTTAATATGTGGCAAAAAACATTGTCAAAATTATTTGGATATGCAAAACCTTTACAGAGTAAGGACTCACACGCTCGTGCGCTTTTTTAACGTTGCGATATTGCAGCGTTTTTTTAACGCGATTGTCAATGGGACTTTCTAGTGTTAAAAACGCATCGAACAAAATTGCAAAGCACAAACTTGCAATGCGTTTTTAACATTAGAAAGTCCCATTGGCAATCGTGTTAAAAAAGGCAGCGACATCGCAGTGTTAAAAAAAAAAACGCAAGTGGGTGTGAGCTCTTATTCTATGTTAAAGCGACACAAGTCAGACTTCCAAAATTTGGCTTGGTCATTAAGGTGCAAACAGGCTTGGTTACTAAGGGGTTAAATATATCAATTCTAGGGCTAAGCCATACATAAGGCATATTTAGCTTAAAGGGGTTGTCCCGCGGCAGCAAGTGGGGTTATACACTTCTGTATGGCCATATTAATGCACTTTGTAATGTACATCGTGCATTAAATATGAGCCATACAGAAGTTATTCACTTACCTGCTCCGTTGCTGGCGTCCCCGTCGCCATGGTGCCGTCTAACTTCAGCGTCTAATTGCCCGATTAGACGCGCTTCCGCAGATGGGTCTTTACCCTTCGGCTCTGTTCGGCAGCAGCGGCGTTCTGGCTCCGCCCCCTTGTACGCGTCATCGCGTAGCTCCGCCCCCGTCACATGTGCCGATTCCAGCCTCCTGATTGGCTGGAATTGGCACATGTGACGGGGGCGGAGCTACGCGATGATGCGTACAAGGGGGCGAAGCCAGAACACCGCTGCTGCCGAACAGAGCCGAAGGGTAAAGACCCATCTGCGCAAGCGCGTCTAATCGGGCAATTAGACGCTGAAGTTAGACGGCAGCATGGCGACGAGGACGCCAGCAACGGAGCAGGTAAGTGAATAACTTCTGTATGGCTCATATTTAATGCACGATGTATATTACAAAGTGCATTAATATGGCCATACAGAAGTGCTTAACCCCACTTGCTATCGCGGGACAACCCCTTTAAGGATACCAATGAAATTATATAACTCTTTTATGTGTGAACCCTTCAGTGGACTTTATTCAAGTTATTCAATATCCTAGATTGAAAAGTAGCCTTTTAAATTGTGACTGCAGACACTTATTTTAATAATGTCACAAAGATTGTAGTAGATGAAAATTGAGTTTGGGTCCTTGGAAACGGGATGATTTTAAGGTAATTCAGTACCCGGCAGTTCTCCTCTTGCACTTTCACATAGGAGAAAGGATTGCTCAGTGAATGGAAGCAGGCAGGTAGAGTGATTTCTGGCTCACTCCCCTCCATTCACTGGAAAAAGGCAGTCATTTATAGATTAAAGACTGCCTGTTTACACAGGTCGATGATTGTTTGATTTTTGTCTGCAGAAACTGAACAACACAAACAAATCATCATTCTTTATTCAGTTGCTGCCGACATTTACATTAAACAATTATTGTTCAGATTCCAATGAGAATCTGAACAATAGGTCCCTAACTCACTGCTCCCACTGTATAATAATGATTCACATATAAGAGATATTGGATGTGATCTCTTTTTTCAGTACTTTTTAAGAAAAATTCATTTTCAAGATCCAGTGGGAGACGAAGTCTATTTTAATGAGAAAGGAGAAATGGCCATGTATTATCTTATTAGAAATTTTGCTTTTCAAACACCTTTAAAATATACAATAATAAATTTTGGAGAGTTCCATAAATCATCAAAAGAAGCAAAACAGCTGGTTATCTACCAAAAAAAGACATCAACATTTTGGAAGAATGGTAAGGTAAGTGTTAGTGTCTTTATTTAAAAAATACTAAATCATGGAACTCAGAATAGACAATACAAAAAAGTTTAAAAGAGTAGTAGTTGGAATTGTAGATAATTGAAAGGCAAATAACAGAAATAGTAAAGTTTATTTGCCCTTCTAACAAATTTCGAACAGCTTTAGTTGTGCTAGAATAAGAAAACAATAACTTTTGTTATTGCAGTCAAGTTACGCTTTGTGCAATAAAAGTATAAAGTAAGGCCTTGTTCACATTCGCACTGTGATTTCTACTTTAACCGCTTAGTGACAGCCCCATTGCCTTTTTACGTCCTAGCTAAGTGAGCTTTAATCCTCAGGGATGTAAAAACATGTTTCCGCTGAGGATTCAAGTCACGTGGGCTGAGAATGTGACAGCTCTGTGCTGTCGGCTCCTGGAGGTAGCCAACAACCTGAAGCTGTCATGGGGGGCTGTGGGAAGCCCCACCCCTGGTCATGCAATTAGCACTATCCATGAGGGGACCTGAAACTATACACCTCCATTCTCTGCAACGTCTGGTCTGAAAAGGACCTTCAGACGTCTTCTGCACATGCGCGTCAAAGGCAAAATGGCAAAGCATGCGCAGGAGATCGGATCATCACGGGACATTTGAAATCTTCCCACTCCTGGCTACTTAAGGTAGCCGGGAAGCAGCAGATGTCACCGGGGGCCGCGGTGTCCAGTCTCCGGGTCCGTGATGGCCTCTATCCAATGGATAACGGCAATGATTGAAAAGTTAAGAAAAAGTAAAATAAAGTTAAAGTTTCACCTCCCCTCATGGATCCAATCCATGAGGGGAGGTGAAAATTCTCACCTCTGTCCTCCGCGATGTCCCGCAGCAATATGGTCTTTCCAGGAACCTATGTCATCTTCTGCGCATGCACGTCTAATAAAAACATCGGGCACATACATAGAAGGGCTCGCGCCCTGGAAGATTTGGAATCCCCCTGCTCCCGGCTAGCATGTGTAGCCGGGAGCAAAGAGATATCACCATGAGCCACCGTATGTGGTTCCGGGTCACAGGATTGCTGTTATCCAACATGATAACAATGATCATGTAACAGGATAACAATGATCATCTAACGTTAAAAAAAAGTTTTAAAAAGTGTAAAAAAAAAAAGCATAAAAAGTTTAATTTCCCCTCACATATCAAAGTGTCAGACGCAAGTGCAAAGCCGTGGATTGCCCGGGTAATTTAGAATTACCCTGCTCCTGGCTGCCAAACATAGTCGAAAGCCTGGAGATTTCACAGGGGGGAAGGGGTGGTACTTGGCCCCTGGTCACGTGATCACTGTTATCCAATGGATAACGGTGATAATGTAAAAGTTAAAAAAAAGTTAAAATTTCACCTCCGGTCATGAATACTATTCATGCGGGGAGGTGAAATTACTTACCTAAGGCCTTTGGCAATGTCCCCTGACGGAATCTTTATCTACGGACCTTTCCCCAACTTCGTCGCATGCGCCAGTTGACAAAATGGCTTACACAAGTGCTGAAGCTGTGGAGGGACCGGGAAATTTAAAATCTCCTTGCCCCTGGCTACTAAAAGTAGCCAATAACCTGGAACAGTGACTGAGGGCTGCAGTGCACGGTCCCTGGTCACGTGATCACTATTATCCAATAGATAATGTTGATCACGTAAAAGTTACAAACAGAAAAAGTTCAATGCTCCTTTCGGTTTGGGCCCTGTTGCGCATACATACATAAGACTAGGGCCACAATGGTCTTATTTCTGAACACAAGACAAACAGGGGTATCATATGTGTGTTGTACAAAAAAAATATTTTTAAAATGACAGAATTGCCAAAAAAATGAAAATTGTAATTTTTTGTTTTATTTAGATTCATTCAAAGACTGTGGTGTCAAAATATGCAGTACACCCCTATATGAATTTGTTCAGGGGTCTAGTTTTCAAAATGAGGTCATTTGTGGGGGTTCTCTGTCGTTTTGGCCGCTCAAGGGCTCTCCAAGTGTGCAGTGGGGCCTAAAACGCCTTCAAGCTAATTTTCTGTTCTGAAAGCCACCGGTTGCTCCTTTTGGTTTGGCCCCATTGTGCATACAGATATAAGATTAGGGCCACAATGGGTATGTTTCTGAACATAGGACAAACGGTAGTATCCATTTTGGGGTGAAAGTCTTCAATCATATGTGTGCTGAACAAAAAAATGTTTTTAAAATTACATGATTACCAAAAAATGAAAATGTTTTTTTCAAATACTGTGAGGTCAAAATACGCATTACACCCCTAGATGAATTCGTTAAAGGATCTAGTTATCAAAATGGGGTCATTTGTGGGGGTTCTGTGTCGTTTTGACAGCTCAAGAGCTCTACAAGTGTGCTATCGGATATAAATCACCTTCAAGCAAAATGTCAGTACTGAAAGCCACTGGTTACTCCTTTCAGTTTGGGCCCTGTTGTGCATACAGACATAAAATTAGGGCCACAACGGGTATGTTTCTGAGCACAGGACAAACAGATGTATCAATTTTGGGGTGTAAATCCTCATTTCATGAAAAAAATATGTCTTTAAAAAGACATATTTGCAAAATTATGAAATTGTATTTTTTCTCCTCTAAATTGCATTAACTTCTAACTTTGTGTTAGAAAAAAAAATCCATATTTGGCTCCGTCACTAAGGCGCAAACAAGCTTCGTAACTGAGTGGTTAAATTGATCCATGACAGACAGCAGCATGCAATGTACTCTATTGATTTTTAAAGGGGTTCATCAAGTTCCTGCGACATGCGGGACAAAGTGATGAGGAAAATAATGATGCATGCAGCACTACACTTCTTGAAAAAACCATAAAACTTTACAGTAGAGTATACAAAAGAGGTTCTTAATGGACTCTCTGACACAGATGTGGACATAGACTAAAATAATAACCTAGGCCACATATTAGTAAACCAGAATTTACAATGATGGCTACAGCTACTTATATTGGAGGATCTCAGTGACAAGAGCAAATTACATAGGATGATGGATGCTGTTGTCACTGAATGCTTGCATGGACACTCTGGTTACTCCATGATACCTCCACTTTCAAAAGCACACTAATAGGTAAATTTTTTAAACTGTGAGTTACAGTCGGGACAGGGCTAAATGTAAGCAATGACAACCTCTTTACAATACTGTGGAACATATATGCACTAAATAAATGAGTAAAATAAAACATAATGAAAAAAGTTTGGCACCGTGTTAGCCTGTAGAGCAAAATGTGATTGGTCCCAGCAAGAGAAACAAAGTAATTTTGTATAAACGATACCTTTTAATGGCTAACAAAAATACATAATGTTATAGCGAGCGTTCAACCGTATGCAAGGTTCTTCCTCAGGCATAATGGAACAGATCTTAAGACACATTTATATAAATGCATATACACATGTTCACATGAAAGGACGCAGACATGGTATGATTAATTAGCACTTAGATAAATACCAAATTCTTCTATTTTAAATCACAAAGCGATAGAAGAATTTTGGAGTACAAATGTATAACAAATTTATAACAACTTAACAGAGGGCTAAATTCTTGAAGAGAATTCATGCGTGACTGGGAAGTATGAGAAATCCAAACACAGATAAGACTCTGGCCTGGTGACCCCCTAACACTAATCCAGGGACCATAAAACTGACACATCTTTATCAGTGGACTATTCAAGTATTTATTTATTTATCTATTCATCATGATGTGGTTTTCTTTTAAGTGCAAATTAATCACATCCATGTCTGTACCTTGTCATAAGTATGTG
This sequence comes from Eleutherodactylus coqui, assembly GCF_035609145.1. Classification (NCBI taxonomy): domain Eukaryota; kingdom Metazoa; phylum Chordata; class Amphibia; order Anura; family Eleutherodactylidae; genus Eleutherodactylus; species Eleutherodactylus coqui. Next base: position 32,077,563 of record NC_089843.1, read on the forward strand.
TGTATATATATATATATATATATATATATATATATATATATATATACCTCTTTGGGTCTATTTCATTATGCCTGAGGAAGAACCCTGGGAGGTTTGAAAGCTCGCTTTAACATCACATATTTTAGTTAGCTATTAAAAGGTATCATAGCTACAAGGTTTATTTTGCTGGGAGCAATCAAATAAAATATAATAATGTAGTACCATTAAAAGAAGTAAAAAATGGATAGCGCTCCAATAAATGGATGGGGAATAGTTGTCAAGAGAGAGTATATATAACAATATAATGAAAATATGGTAAAAAAATAGTAAAAAAATTGAAGATGACTCACCCCGTGACGCCGGGCCCGTTATGAAGGCGCCTGTGCGTCAATGTCCGAGATAGCGTATCAATCCACAATGTAGGTGATAGTTCCTTGCACCGGTCCCAAAAGACATCTTGATGAGAGCAGCTTGGTTACTCCCAGCGGTGAAGAAAACACCGCGGGATAAAGAACAAATCAGAAACAAAAGAAAATTAACCAGCGCTCCGGTGTTACGGAAAAGAACAGATCATCCAGGTTAATAAGAGGAGTTCGTGTAATAACGGATATTACTTACTTCGCAGGGGTGCTAATGATTAAGCACCCCTGAATCCAAGATGGCATATAGGATTCAGAAGATGTGTACGAAAAATTTTTAACCTGGATGATCTGTTCTTTTCCGTAACACCGGAGCGCTGGTTAATTTTCTTTTGTTTCTGAAATGTAGTACCATTGCTATATAATAGGAATAGGGCACAAATACAAATGAAGCATTGTTTTGTTTTGTTGCCTTTTTTGTGCCATATAGTATAAATTATATGTTGACCTTGTTTTTAAGGGTCATTGTGATTGTCAAAAATTATATATTTTTTTTTATTGTTTAGCATTTTTAAGTAGTATTATTTATTTTAAAAAGTGTTTTTTTTAGGGGTGGGTGCTCATTGAAATGTATAAAATGTAATTTTCCTTATTTTTGTTCACTAAGGGATTCTACCCACTAGCGTTTTTTTTTAGCGCTTCAATATCACAACATTTTTTGGAACTCTCCAATGTTAAAATTGCATCACACAAAAATCGCAAGTTTTGTCGTGGGGGGAAGTGGCAATAATCACCTGATAGTTGTTTTTTCCTCTCAGATTGATACACATGACTATGCACTAGCTAATGGCCCAGGAGACAGGGGATTCATTCATTAGTTAACCCTGATTTTGCACTCTTTGTGAATGGATCGAGGTATGGTCAAGAAGGCAGGTTCTACACAAGTTATGTTGTGCTCCCCTTACATGATGTAGTCCAAGCTGAACCTCTTCTAACCTAAAGTCTACACAGACAGAAAATAATGAAAGTGTTGGGGGTAGAATTCGCCTTTTATGCTCTGTACCATCCACAAAGCAGTGGTAGAGCAGAAAGTTTAAATGGTACCTTAGAAACCACGATCCAGAAGGCCTTGGCAAAGCTCAATAGACCATGGACCGAGTGCCTCCCCCTGGTACTCTTTTCCGGAAGGTACACACCTGACAGAATAGGCCTCAGCCCATATGAAGCACTTTTTGGGTCTGCGCCAAGGTTAGGATTGCATTTACTGCGATAACTCCAGATGCAGCATGGTAGCTTGACAAACTGTGTTATTGCTCTCACAAAACACTCCTTTGAGCCCAAATACGAGGGACAGTTAGTGAAACAGACAGTTTCAAGGGGGGGTTGTAGTGGACATACACATATATCTATACTTCTATGTTTCTATATAAATGGTATATATATGTATATAGACTGAATCTACATCTGCACACTAAAAGTGTCCGCTTCACAATTCCTAACGGACATTAGCAGAATAACAGGATGCACAAAACCACAGCCTTAAACCACAGATTTTAGTAATACGCTTGTCAGCATATACAGTGTTAGTGAGATACATGCTTAAAACCTCAGAAATGCAAGTATGTAACCTCCGGGCATAGCAGGCGTCATTTGACGACAACTTGCTCATCACACCTCCACCCCTTCTATCGAGCTCTTCAAGATGTCGCTCACATCCTGCCTGAAACCACATGATGGATGACGTCGATGACCACAGATGACCGGATGCAGGAAGAACCTTAAAAGGCTCATCCAATTATATGCCTATATGTATTATCTATACAATTTCTAGCACGCTCATAAAGGGCAGATATGTTCAATGCTATAAAAGAGGCTACACGCCCACTAATAAAGCAGGGTCGGAAGATCTCGTACGCTTGCTTATCTATGCCTGTGTGATTTCTTCTTTGTGTGCACAATCTCTAAGCATTAATCTGGATGAGTGCGAACATTCCTATTGATCACGGCGTGGACCCTAAATAAATCCACGACAGTTTCAGCTTTTGCGATTTTTGTGCGATGCAATTTTAATGTTTGAAAATCCCGTTAAATAAAATGCAGTGATATCACAGCGTTTAAAAAAAAACAAACAAAAAACGCTAGTGGGTAGAAGCCCTAAGGGACTTGAACCTGCAATTGTAAATAATTATTTCTTATCAGGTTGTCACTTCCAGAAAATGGTTTAGCATATACATCTGTTAAGGTTTTAAGATGCCACAGTCTATATTGACTGCAGTATCTAAAGGGTTAAACAAATTTGAACAGAGGTTTCTATAATCACTGATATTAAGCATTAAACAATAAAAAAATCACTAATTATACCATTCCAGATTCCAGTCTCTAAATGTTCTGAGGATTGTCTACCAGGTTATAGAAGAATTATCAAGGGAGGACCTTTCAAGTGCTGCTTTGAATGTGCCAAGTGTTCAAAGGGAGAAATAAGTAATGAGACAGGTGACCTTGTTTTCTTTCAATGGGTTACTACAATAGCATCTTCTGTTCATTAGGGCATTTGAATGTCATACAGCTGGGTCCCCTGTTCAACACCTCCTTCATTTCCCTGAAAAGAGAAACACTCAATAAGAGCGTTTACCTTCCTAAAGACCTTGGGGTGTTTAGCGGACCATCTTGAACTCCACATTTTCAAAGCTGTTGTACATCTTGGCATAACCCCTTTTAAAAGGAAAAGAACACGTGTTTAGGGATACAATTTGCTGCTATCCATGCAAGAGCACAAGAGCACTTACAAATGGAGATCTGGTGTCTGAGGGTAAGATGGAGGGAAATTTGTTTTTTTTTGTGCAAACTTATCATTTGAGTAATCACACCCTAGAGGATTACCTTAATCAAAGGATTAGATTTCAGTAAAAGTAATTTTAAAGAAATGGAGTTTTTTTAAAAAAGGAATTAAAAGTGGCGAATAAAACAGCAGGAGTGTGTGCCCAGGGAGCACTAATAAATATTGCCATTTTAGGGTGACTACCCACTACAGTTTTTTTTTCACTGCGAAATTCGCAGCATTTTTTTTTCTGCAGGGGTCCATGGGACTTGTAATGTTAAAATCGCGATCTTGCAAAATCACAATCTACCGCGAAATCGCAATTTTGCGCGATCGCGATTTTAACATTACAAGTCCCAGAGACCCCTGCAGAAAAAAATACACTGCAAATTTCGCAGTGAAAAAAACCTGTAGTGGGTGGTCACCCTTAAAGGTAATTAATAGAGATGAGCGAGCACCAAAATGCTCGAGTGCTCGTTACTCAAGTCGAACTTTCAGTGATGCTCGAGAGTTCGTTTCGAGTAACGAACCCCATTGAAGTCAATGGGCGACTCGAGCATTTTTGTATATGACTGGTGCTCCGCTAAGGTTTTCATTTGTGAAAATCTTAGCAAATCACCAAAGTCATGTAAAAAACACAGAAATGGATAGGGCAGGCGAGGAGCAACATGCAGGGCTGCATTTCGGCATTTCGGGCTCCGAGGTCTCACTATTAAGCCACAATAGTGGCAAGAGTGAGACCCCCCCCCCTCCCACTGTCAGCATTAAGATCGTTCTCCTCTGCCACAGCTGTAACAGCTGTGGCAGAGAAGATCGATGTTAGCCCATTGAATTCAATGGAGCCGGCAATACAGCTGGCTCCATTGAAAGCAATAGGCTGCCGGCGAGCGCCGGATGAATTTTCGGGAAGGGCTTAAAAATATAAGCCCTTACCTGAAAATCATCCTAAAATGTATAAAAAAAAAAAAAAATGTATACTCACCTTTCCGCTGCAGCCGGAGTTCAGCCGCGTCTGGCCGGCAGTTCTTCTGAACTGCTTTCTGTAGTATTCAGCAGGTGGGGATTTAAAATCCCTGCCTGCTGAATGAGCTGCCTCTGATTGGTCACAGCCTCACCAATAAGAGGCAGCTCTCACTCACCCATTCATGAATTCATGAATGGGTGAATGAGTGCTGCCTCTGATTGGCTCAACGCAAGGACCAATCAGGGGCAGCTCTCAGCTGAATTACTTTTTACACATTTCTGGATGAATTTCAGGGAAGGGCTTATATTTTTAAGCCCTTTCCGAAAATTCATCCCGCGCTCGCCGGTAGCCCATTGCTTTTAATGGAGCCGGCTGTATTGCCGGCTCCATTGAATTCAATGGTCAGTGCTCGTTTAATCGAGATGAGTACCGCGTGGTGCTCGTCTCGAGTAACGAGCATCTCGAGCACCCTAATACTCAAACGAGCATCAAGCTCGGACGAGTATGCTCGCTCATCTCTAGTAATTAAATGACATGTAAAAAAGCAAAAGTAAGGCTGCTTGCATATGGGCGACAGTGACTTCAATACGAGAAAATTGCATGTCTATCGCTGCTATGCACGATTTTATCACAGCTAACGTGACTTTTTCGCAAACAAATCTTGCATCGCATCGCATGAGCCTGCGATTTTCTCGTGTGATTTTCTTGTGCGAGAGAATTACTAAATGTTCAGGTGTGAAATGTAAATGGCCCTGATCCTGCACCCTCACAATTGGCATTTAAGTGACACACCTATGATTCTATCCTTTGGAAGTGTGATTTTGGAAAGTTGCAAGGTGTGAGTTCAGCATCTTTTGTTGCACATTTGGCATATATTTTGACATATTGTTCAGAACGTGGGAGATGCTTTGCCATTGTCTGCTATCGCGGTGCTTTGGTGAGCGCCCCAAGCAGTGTCAGAATGAAACATGGAGCACTAGGTGCATGTGGGTTCACCCCATTTTGGAACAGCATTTGGAGTTGGGTCTTTTCCGGGCTCTATTTGATGACCTCAGGTGACGCCCGGAAAAGTTCCTGGCATTTACTTGGCTGGCAATAGCCTCATTTGATGATTTGATGCTTTGCTGGAGTTAGTTTGAGGAGAGTTGACGTTGTGTGATACCAACATCCAAAGGTTCATTTCCGCCAACGAATGTGTTCTTGTTACCTTGATGTATGTTACTGCAATTTTAAACTGTGCTGCTTGCTAATGATGGTTGGCAAAATAATGTTAGTGGATACAGTAATGCTGTGCAATGTAACGTAATTGTCTTTGATTAGCATATGCATGTGTAGTATTGAGCCGCTGATTATTAAATTGTTTCTGTCCCAGTTAACATTTTGTGTGCTTCTTTTTCATTGTTTGTGTTGTTTGGATGCTCTCTTTGCTTTTGTTTTAGGACCTGTATTCCCAGTTACTAGCGCTTCTGGGACCTGTCCCCTCCCTTGTGGCATAAGCCCTACGGCTAAGACTTCCTAACCCTGAAAGTCGAGCACTGCATAGGCGTTTATACATATTTTTTTTAATTAATGCAATGCCTCAAAAATTGAAGCAGATTTTATATTAGCAGCACAACTAATGAGATTTTGAAAATCTCTTCTACACTCTGAGAGAAAAATCTACACAAAACCCATGTGAATGTTGACATGTGGTGTGGGATTTAATTCTGCAGCATGTTAATGTTAAAAATAATGTATATCAATAGCCCATCCAGTGCTCCAGCATTCCTCCTTGTTTTTGTTTTTTTTTGTAAATGTGTCTGTCCTTTTTTAGAATGACTGGGGGAATAAAAATGTTGTGATTAGGCCCTCCCCTAGTCTTTTCCCTGACTACAGCATGGGGCTTCTAGAAAAACTTTTGCTGCAAAACCACCTGGTAAAGATAAACAAAGGTATTGCTTTACCAAAAAAAACTGAAAACTAATGGCTTCTGAAAGCAAACACACAAACATTTGTTAAACCAAGCTCATAAACTTCTGGAACTATTTATGAACATCTTACAGGGGCATATAGGTAGACCCATGGGGCTCAGGTGGGTGAACATAACTGGCACTTGGATCTTGTTTTGCCGACGGGCCAGTGACAGGGTCTTGTATGCGCAGGGTGCGCTGTGGATCCCCTTGATGCGGTGCAGGCTTCCATTGGGCCTAAAATACTCAGGCAGCCTTGAAAAGAGAGGTAGGGGGTAGAACACATCCTAGGGGCATATGTGGGGGTGGGGGCGAACATACTGCTGCTGCCTATCTGGCCATTGGCACCAATCGGCGTAGGCACTCAAGAAGCCAGAAAATTGCTGGTGAAAGGCAGGGGGATCATTGGCTATTTGCATCAGTGCAGGCAGTCGTTGTGAGGTGGTCTCGACCATGTGGCCAAATCCCTTAACCCAGTCTAAGTTTCTCCTGGCTTGGAGGTAGTTAATAACCTTGTTGTTAACTATTCAACTAATCTGGGGATCCCCTCTCGGTCTTTGGCGACAATGCGCTGGATGCCACGTACCCTGGCCCTGGCCCTGGCACTTCTCTGGTGCAGAAGTTGGGGTGGCTGCGACAAGCCCTCACCAGGAGGTGTTGCAGCCTGGCTGCTCTTGGCATCACTGGATAAGGGATCCAGACCGGTTGCAGGGATGTTATCAACCATTCTGCAGGCAAAGAGAGAAAAGGGACAATATTTTGTAAAAACTAACCGTCCACAATTCGGCATCTCTGAGTTTGTTTCACAGTCCTGTGTTAGAAAATTAGTACAGGGCACTTTAAACATCTTGAAATATCCATGCCTTGATGGCTCGGAGCTACAAAATAAGGTATGGCAGCAAACCAGGTGCAGATAAATAATGAACAGCTTTATTCCTCCTCAAATCACAGATACATGACGTTTCGACTTGAAGTCTTTTTCAAATGCAGTGTTAACAATGGTAATCAACAGAGTATGTATGCAATCAAACAGCCAATCAGTAATCAACTCTTAATCACAGATTAGTACCTCATGTGGAAGGTTGAAATCAATGCATAGATTCATGTGGACTCTTCTGGCACCAGGCATCCTCATAGAGGAAGTCATGTGATGTGGCGTCATGATATCACAACGTGACACGCACGAGATCCCGCAGTGTAACGTGACATAACAGTCACGTAGGCGCGTGTCATTGGATGCGCCGCGACTGTGCGTTAGAACAAGTGTTCCAAATGGGGCGCATGAATAGATCGCAATCGATGCGAAAAAGGGCCTGCGTGTCAAAGTATGAGCTCCACAATGAGGCGCATAAATTCTACGCGTTGGATGTGAAAAAAGGTCGAAAAAAGGCCGAACAGTGTCATCAAGAGTCCATGCATTAATCGAACAATTACAAAAAATAAATACAGTACGGGAGGAACAAGGACAGTACACACAGAGCAGACATCCTAATATAGCAGCATATATATAAATGGCAAACATAACAGCTAAATTGAGCAGCACCTCAGAAGGAATGCATAATATACAGATATGAAAAAGCTACAAACTGCGGCCAAAACGCTGCATATGAATGAACACAAAAAAATATAATTGCAAATGAAGGAAGTATGTCCCCATTTGTCACTCCAAGTTCACTCCAGTAGATTCCAATCACAGATATCCCAGACGGATGTATAATCCACCACTACAACAAAAAAATAAATAAGAGAATGAGAAACAATACTCAAAAAGTGATGCAAACATAACTTAAGAGAAATAAAAAAAATACCAAATATAAAAAATGCAAATATAAAACAGACAGGGTGAGGATCGGTGTCACTACAGAAATGGCGGGGTATTATAATCAATATTGAGTTCCTTTTTAAGGAGAGTTTTCTCACAATCACCACCGCGTGAAAGAGGGGGCACACAGTCGATCACCCTAAACCGTAGTTGGCCGACCGTGTGTCCACTCTTCACAAAGTGGCACAAGACAGGCAATGATAGGTTCTTCGTGCAGATAGAACTTTTGTGTCCATTAATTCTAGTACGAATTTCTAGAGTTGTTTCCCCCACGTATTGCAGTCCACATGGACAACTCAGAAGGTAAATCACGTAAGAAGAAGAATACGTAAAGAAACCTCGTATCGAGAAAGCTGCACCTGTTGATGAATGGTGAAATTTGTCACCTTTGTCATATTATTGCAGCAAGAGCACCCTAGGCACGGGAAATTCCCAGAACAGTGAGGTGCTAATAAAGTTTGCTGTAATCCTGATTTCTTTTCATACATCGAGTGTACCAAAATATCACGCAAATTCTTACCCCTTCTATACGACATCATTGGGGGATTGGCGAACTCATCAATATTATTATCGGCCATGTGTAACAACGACCAATCTTTTCTGAGAATAGTAGATATTTGTATACTTACAGGACTGTATACAGACACAAAAGGGATCCGCTTTGGACCCTCCACCCTGGATCTAGAGGATAACAAATCAACACGTTGAACATTATTCAATCTCTGTGTGGCCATTGTGATTACGTTATTAGGATAGCCTCTGGCTAAAAATTTAGTGCACATCTGTGACAAACGATTTTCTAACTTGTGGATAGAGATGAGCGAACGTACTCTTCCGAGCTTGATACTCGTTCGAGTATTAGCGTGTTCGAGATGCTCGTTATTCGAAACGAGCACCACGCGATGTTCGAGTTACTTTCACTTTCATCTCTGAGACGTTAGCGCGCTTTTCTGGCCAATAGAAAGACAGGGAAGGCATTACAACTTCCCCCTGCGACGTTCAAGCCCTATACCACCCCCCTGCAGTGAGTGGCTGGCGAGATCAGGTGTCACCAGAGTATATAAATCGGCCCCTCCCGCGGCTCGCCACAGATGCATTCTGACATTGTTCAGGGAAAGTGCTGTCTTGCTGGAGATGCTATAGGGAGAGTGTTAGGAGTTATTTTAGGCTTCAAGAACCCCAACGGTCCTTTTTAGGGCCACATCTGACCGTGTTCAGTACTGTTGAGGCTGCTTTTTGCAGTGTTGCACATTTTTTTTTTTTTATATATCGGCCGTGCAGAGCATTGCGTCCAGAGCATTGCGTCCTGCAGTAATTTTACATAGTCCAGGGCCAGTAGTGGTGAGGCAGGGACAGAAGACATATACAGTCTATATAGGCAGTGGGCTTTTCCAAAAAAATTTGGGAAAAAAAATCTATTTGGGCTGCCTGTGACCGTCCTCAGTGTACTGCGTCTCTGCTGGGGTAGTTGTCCTAATTCATACGCAGCCAGCTAAGTGTTACAGCAGGCTTGCGCAAAATTATTTCCTGGCTATGCTGTGCGTTCCATGAGCGAAGTCAGCCTCCAACCACAGGCCAATAAGCGGCACATTTAATTACAGCTATCTGTTTCTGCGCTACTGGTAATACACCATGCTGAGGGGTAGGGGTAGGCCTAGAGGACGTGGACGCGGGCGAGGACGCAGAGGCCCAAGTCAGGGTGTGGGCACAGGCCGAGCTCCTGATCCAGGTGTATCGCAGCCGACTGCTGCGGGATTAGGAGAGAGGCACGTTTCTGGCGTCCCCACATTCATCTCACAATTAATGGGTCCACGCGGTAGACCTTTATAGAAAATGAGCAGTGTGAGCAGGTTGTGTCGTGGATGGCAGAAAGTGCATCCAGCAATCTATCGACCACCCAGAGTTCTGCGCCGTCCACTGCTGCAATTCTGAATCCTCTGGCTGCTGCTCTTCCTTCCTCCCAGCCTCCTCACTCCATTACAATGACACATTCTGAGGAGCAGGCAGACTCCCAGGAACTGTTCTCGGGCCCCTGCCCAGATTGGGCAGCAATGGTTCCTCTCCCACCGGAGGAGTTTGTCGTGATCGATGCCCAACCTTTCGAAAGTTCCCGGGGTTCGGGGAATGAGGCTGGGGACTTCCGGCAACTGTCTCAAGAGCTTTCAGTGGGTGAGGAGGACGATGACGATGAGACACAGTTGTCTATCACTCAGGCAGTAGTAATTGGAGTAAGTCCAAGGGAGGAGCGCACAGAGGATTCGGAGGAAGAGCAGCAGGACGATGAGGTGACTGACCCCACCTGGTTTGCTACTTCTACTGAGGACAGGTCTTCAGAGGGGGAGGCAAGGGCAGCAGCAGGCAAGGTTGGAAGAGGCAGTGCGGTGGCCAGGGGTAGAGGCAGGGCCAGACCGAATAATCCACCAACTGTTTCCCAAAGCGCCCCCTCGCGCCATGCCACCCTGCAGAGGCCGAGGTGCTCAAAGGTCTGGCAGTTTTTCACTGAGAGTGCAGACGACCAACGGACAGTGGTGTGCAACCTGTGTCGCGCCAAGATCAGCCGGGGAGCCACCACCACCAGCCTCACCACCACCAGCATGCGCAGACATATGATGGCCAAGCACCCCACAAGGTGGGACGAAGGCCGTTCACCGCCTCCAGTTTGCACCGCTGCCTCTCCCCCTGTGCCCCAACCTGCCACTGAGATCCAACCTCCCTCTCAGGACACAGGCACTACCGCCTCCCGGCCTGCACCCACACCCTCACCTCCGCTGTCCTCGGCCCCATCCACCAATGTCTGTCAGCGCACCGTCCAGCCGTCGCTAGCGCAAGTGTTGGAGCGCAAGCGCAAGTACGCCGCCACGCACCCGCACGCTCAAGCGTTAAACGTGCACATAGCCAAATTGATCAGCCTGGAGATGCTGCCGTATAGGCTTGTGGAAATGGAGGCTTTCAAAGGTATGATGGCGGCGGCGGCCCCGTGCTACTCAGTTCCCAGTCGCCACTACTTTTCCCGATGTGCCGTCCCAGCCCTGCACGACCACGTCTCCCGCAACATTGTACGCGCCCTCACCAACGCGGTTACTGCCAAGGTCCACTTAACAACGGACACGTGGACAAGCACAGGCGGGCAGGGCCACTATATCTCCCTGATGGCACATTGGGTGAATTTAGTGGAGGCTGGGACAGAGTCAGAGCCTGGGACCGCTCACGTCCTACCCACCCCCAGAATTTGGGGCCCCAGTTCGGTGGTGGTATCTGCGGCGGTGTATGCTTCCTCCACTAAACCACCCTCCTCCTCCTCCGCAACCTCTGTCTCGCAATCAAGATGTGTCAGCAGCAGCACGTCGCCAGCAGTCGGTGTCACGCGGCGTGGCAGCACAGCGGTGGGCAAGCGTCAGCAGGCCGTGCTGAAACTACTCAGCTTAGGAGATAAGAGGCACACGGCCCACGAACTGCTGCAGGGTCTGACAGAGCAGACCGACAGCGGGCTTTCGCCGCTGAGCCTTCAACCGGGCATGGTCGTGTGTGACAACGGCCGTAACCTGGTGGCGGCTCTGCAGCTCGGCAGCCTCACGCATGTGCCATGCCTGGCCCACGTCTTTAATTTGGTGGTTCAGCGCTTTCTGAAAAGCTACCCACGCTTGTCAGACCTGCTCGGAAAGGTGCGCCGCCTCTGCACACATATCCGCAAGTCCCACACGGACGCTGCCACCCTGCGCACCCTGCAACATCGGTTTCATCTGCCAGTGCACCGACTGCTGTTCGACGTGCCCACACGGTGGAACTCTACGCTCCACATGTTGGCCAGGCTCTATGAGCAGCGTAGAGCTATAGTGGAATACCAACTCCAACATGGGCGGCTCAGTGGGAGTCAGCCTCCTCAATTCTTTACAGAAGAGTGGGCCTGGTTGGCAGACATCTGCCAGGTCCTTGGAAACTTTGAGGAGTCTACCCAGATGGTGAGCGGCGATGCTGCAATCATTAGCATCACCATTGCTCTGCTATGCCTCTTGAGAAGTTCCCTGCAAAGCATAAAGGCAGACGCTTTGCGCTCGGAAACAGAGTCGGAGGAAGACAGTATGTCGCTGGATAGTCAGAGCACCCTCCTGTCTATATCTCAGCGCGTTGAGGAGGAGGAGGAGCATGAGGAGGATGAGGAGGAGGGGGAAGAGACAGCTTGGCCCACTGCTGAGGGTACCCATGCTGCTTGCCTGTCATCCTTTCAGCGTGTATGGCCTGAGGAGGAGGAGGATCCTGGAAGTGATATTCCTAGTGAGGACAGCCATGTGTTGCGTACAGGTACCCTGGCACACATGGCTGACTTCATGTTAGGATGCCTTTCTCGTGACTCTCGCGTTACACGCATTCTGGCCACTACGGATTACTGGGTGTACACACTGCTCGACCCACGGTATAAGGAGAACCTTTGCACTCTCATACCCGAAGAGGAAAGGGGTTCGAGAGTGATGCTATACCACAGGACCCTGGCGGACAAGCTGATGGTAAAATTCCCATCCGACAGCGCTAGTGGCAGAAGGCGCAGTTCCGAGGGCCAGGTAGCAGGGGAGGCGCGGAGATCAGGCAGCATGTACAGCACAGGAAGGGGAACACTCTCTAAGGCCTTTGACAGCTTTCTGGCTCCCCAGCAAGACTGTGTCACTGCTCCCTAGTCAAGGCTGAGTCGGCGGGTGCACTATAAAAGGATGGTGAGGGAGTACGTAGCCGATCGCACGACCGTCCTCCGTGACGCCTCTGCCCCCTACAACTACTGGGTGTCGAAGCTGGACACGTGGCCTGAACTCGCGCTCTATGCCCTGGAGGTGCTTGCTTGTCCTGCGGCTAGCGTCTTGTCAGAGAGGCTGTTTAGTGCGGCTGGGGGAATCATCACGGATAAGCGTTCCCGCCTGTCAACCGACAGTGCCGACAGGCTTGCACTCATCAAGATGAACAAAGCCTGGATTTCCCAAGACTTCTCTTCTCCACCAGCGGACAGCAGCGATACCTAAACAATACGTAGGCTGCACCCGCGGATGGAAGCATTGTTCTCTATCACCATCAAAAACGTGGACCTTTTAGCTTCATCAATCTGTGTATAATATTCATACTCCTCCTCCTGCTCCTCCTCCTGAAACCTGACGTAATCACGCCGAACGGGCAATTTTTCTTAGGCCCACAAGGCTCAGTCATATAATTTTTGTAAACAATTTTTATACGTTTCAATCCCTTGTAAGCAGACCCCGATGTCTATGAACGATTGTCTAACAACCCCACTAGTCAGTATCAGACTCTTCTACGGAATATATTGCTTGACGCTGTAATGGAGGGCAACATAGATCAAGCCCTGTATGATTTTCTGTATGTAACCACGCCGGTTGTGCCAACCATCTATGCATTGCCAAAGATCCATAAATCTCTCGTGAATCCTCCCGGACACCCGATCGTCTCGGGGAGAGGATCATTATTTAACCATACATCTATCTTTTTGGACAAGGTACTGCGTAGGTTTGCCACTTCGGGCTCCTCTTATGTCAAAGACACCAGTGACTTTCTAACAATCTTGGGTAAAATGGTTATTATGGACGATGTAATCTTGGCCTCATTTGACGTGACATCTTTGTACACGTCAATTACTCATGAAAAGGGATTAGAGACTCCATCACTTTCTCGGACCATGCCCCAATTCATCTAGACATTAGTTTGCCATGTATTACCCCAGGCGAATGGAGATGGCGTCTGAACGACTCCCTCCTGGACCCCATAGATGAGAGACTGAAAATAGGGGACCATCTAGAGGAGTACTTCAAGAGCAACTCAGATGGAAGTGTAGGTACACCCATGGTGTGGGAAGCCCATAAGGCTTTTGTTAGGGGTCTACTGATAGCATTGGGCTTGAGGGTAAAGAAGCAGAAACAAAAAGAAATTGACAAATTATTAGCCCAAATTGCCAAACTTGAATACACAACAAAACAATCTCAGACCAAACAGAACCTTGAGGAACTAACCTCCCTAACGCACCGCCTCAAATGCTGCTTAACAGAGAAATTTAATAAAAAACATATCTATCTTAAACATGCAGCCTACGCCCATGGCAACCGAGGCAGTAAACTAATGACCTTTCTCCTCAAAAAGATCAGGACAAGGAACGCTATCCTAACTATAAAAACACATTCCGGGTCTTGAGTATCCTCTACGCCAGACATAGCCAGAGAATTTCAACTCTTCTATTCAAAACTATATAACCTCAGAGAAAGAGCAAGTCCCCCCACCCAGCAGATCTTAAATGAAAAGATTGACTCATTTTTGAGATCTCTAAAAATACCGGAGCTGAGTGAGATGGAGGCAGCGTCCCTATTGACACCAATTACAGGGAAAGAGGTGGAGGAAGTTTTGAACTCCTTTGCATATGGTAAAAGTCCAGGACCCGACGGTCTCTCACTTACCTATTATAAAACCTTCAAAGCACAATTAATCCCCAGACTTACCGAAACCTGCAATGCTTTACTAAAGGGAGCCGCTCTACCTAGACAAGCCCAAGAAGCGCACATCACTCTCATCCTGAAGGAGAGTAAGGACCCAACACAGTGTAGTAGCTATAGGCCTATTTCACTTATTAATTTGGATGTTAAGATCTGGGGCAAACTCTTAACTAAAAGAGTAGGTGAGTTTATCCCGACATTGATAGATCCAGAACAAGCTGGCTTTGTCAGAGGCAGAGAGGGGAGAGGAAACTGCCTCAAACTACTCCATGCAGCTAGCAATGCCCAAACTCGTAAAATCCCTATGTCCTTTGTAAGCACTGATGCAGAGAAGGCCTTCGATAGGGTAGACTGGGCCTTCATGGAGAGAACATTGCTTCGCTTTAACTTCCCTCCTGCCTTCATCGCGGCAATACTGACGTTATATTCAAATCCGCACGCCAGACTAAAAATAAATGACTCGCTCTCTCCACCATTTGAAATTAGAAACAAGACGCGCCAAGGTTGCCCCCTCTCCCCAATACTGTTCATTCTCACTATAGAACCATTGTTACAATGGGTAAGACAAGACCCAGTATTGGAGGGCCTTAAAGTCCAGTCAGGCACGTTGTCGTCAGCGGCATTCGTGGACGACGTCATGTTTGTAATTACTAAACTGGAGAGGAGCCTACCGAGACTAGTTTCAATTCTGTGAGACTTCAGCTCTCTATCAAACTTTAAAGTTAACTTTGAGAAGTCCACGATTCTTAATATATCAATTCTGTAAGCTAACTGCAAATCCCTGAGAGACGGCTCCCCGTTCGCATGGTCCGAGACAGTGGTGGACTACCTAGGAATAGAGCTAACGAAAAGAACTGAAGACCTCTTCGCAAAAAATCTATACCTCCTAAATGCCCAAATCAAAACCCTACTACGAAAATATGATCTACCATTCCTTTCATGGTTTGGAAGGAAAAATATTTTGAAATCATATGTTCTACCTATCGTTCTTTACAAACTACATATGATCCCAATACACCTGCCGCTCTCCTTCTTTAAATCCCTACGAGTAATTTTCTCGGGCTTTGTGTGGAGACAGAGGAAGCCCAGACTGGCGTATAACTTAATGACCAGGAGGAGATCGGAGGGAGGGATGGATCTGCCAAACGTCCAGGACTATTATTACTCCAAATTGGATACTTGATGGACCTGACACGTCCATCGAAAGATCCAATATTATATGATCTTGCGACGGCCGCACACGGAGAATCTCTGATGGAAGACCTATGGTTCCCAAAAAGGAGCTTATATAGAGCTAAGGGATTCAACCCCCTCCTCAAGGGACCATGTGAGATTTGGGATAAAAATAGAGAATCACTGGCCCCCACCCCTTCCCCACTGACACCTATTCAAAGCTTATGCAGATTACTAGAAACCCCCTCAGATCCCGGCTCCCGGAGTGTCTGGAAACAGTTACAGGGAAGCAGAGTGGGAGAGCTGCAGAACCAGGCTCACAAAACACCATAGGAAATCCTAACCTCGCTGGTCCCCAATTCCAAGTTATCATTCCTGCAGCTGGCACATGTAGGAAAAGTTATAAAAGAATTCTTAACTAAACACAAATCAGTTAGGCCAAAGACAAACTTTGAAAACGCTTTACTAGAAGACAAACCCAGCGCTAGGAGAATCTCTAAGATTAGGAAGAATTTCCTAGCCCCACCTTTATTTACCAAACCAACCTTCCTAATGTCCTGGGAAAAAGAGCTAAAGATCAGTTTATCCACGGCAGATACCAAGCTAATCCTAAAACTGGCATACGGCCTGTCCCCGTGCGTCTTAATGCAGGAAAGTCATTACAAATTATTAGTCCGATGGTACAAAACCCCCTTAATGGCTACATGATTACAAATTAGCACCCAACAATGAATGTTGGAGATGCAATGCTGCAATAGGCTCTTATCTCCACATTTGGTTCGAATGCTCGAGAATCACCCATTTCTGGAGAGAGATAGAAAAAGACCTGAGAGTTTTCTCACCTAGTATAACAATTCTACCGGAGATGGTTTTCCTCTGGAAACCTTCTCCCGACTTCCAGCCGTACAGAAACAAACTAATAGCATTTCTTTTACATGCTGCTAAAGCGGTGATTCCCCTAAACTGGCTTCAACAAAGTCCCCCCTCCATATCACAGTGGAGAGAAAAAGTAGACATGATATGCAGTATGGAAGAGCTAACAAGTTGGGCTAGGGGCACACACGAGGACTTTAGCCTAACATGGCATCCCTGGAGGGAAGCAAGGAAGGATCAGTAGGTATATTAGAATCAGCTCCGCAGAGCGCATAACATGAAAGCAAGATGATAACCCCTTATATCACTGGAAGTCACCGGCAGCTGCGGGTGGACTGGACCCCGGACGTTGACTGCAGAGACATGATCCCATCCCCCCTGCGGATCGTGGGGCGGAGCGGAAGAGAGAGAGCGACTCACGTGAACGAAAGTTGTATCCATAGTTCACCCCTTATATCTCGACCTGAATCACAAAGCACACCCCCCTCCCACCCATTACCCCCCCCCCCTTCTCTTTCCCGAACTATCTATTCCTTGTCTGACACATTAGTGTACGCGTTGTATCGACAAGATATATTGTTAGGTTACAGGTCAAAATATGATTATAACTTTATTGACGATACTGTGGCTGGGGGCCCCTCCCGGGTGGCACCATCCAGGACATAGCAGTAAATAGGCGGGAGGCCCTCTCTTTGAGGCAACCTTGGATATATCTGACTCATACCAAATTTTAGTTCCCAGCTATGTGAACCACAAGAATATAATTTTCCCTGATGCATCCTTTTACATGGACTGGGAAGAACAGGCGGGGCGTGCCCTGGGAGGAGCCTCCAGCAATTACTCTACCAGCTGTTATAATTACCTGTAATGTAAGAACAACTTATTGACTGTAATATATGACATCGAAATCATTATGAAAAAACTCAATAAAAATTTGATTAAAAAAAAAAAAAAAGGGATTAGAGGCAGTGAGGTATAAGCTAACATCGTCTGATATACCACTCAAATGCGAACATGTGATTCTATCATTGCTTGAACTTATTCTGTCAAAAAAATATTTTTTCTTCACAGGCAAATATTACAGACAGTGCCAGGGGACCGCCATGGGATCAAAAGTAGCACCAACCTACGCTAATATTTACATGAACAGGTTTGAGAAAGACTTTGTGTATACGTCTTTGTTCTGGCCCATGGTCGTCTCCTGGCACCGCTACATTGATGGCATATTCTTGGTGTGCCGAGGTAACGAGAGTGATTTGATGGCCTTCCACTTGCTATTAAATGGCATCTGGCCGGAACTTCAATTCACTTTGAAATACTCGAGAGAAGAAATTGCATTTTTGGATGTTTTGGTAACCAATGTTGGTGTCAGGTTGGAAACGGACCTTTACGTCAAAGAAACGGACCGTAATATTCTACTAGAATACAACAGCTTCCACCCTCGCTCCATGTTACGGTCTCTACCGTGGAGCCAGTTGATTAGGGTTAAACATATTACCATTGACCACAAGTTAGAAAATCGTTTGTCACAGATGTGCACTAAATTTTTAGCCAGAGGCTATCCTAATAACGTAATCACAATGGCCACACAGAGATTGACTAATGTTCAACGTGTTGATTTGTTGTCCTCTAGATCCAGGGTGGAGGGTCCAAAGCGGATCCCTTTTGTGTCTGTATACAGTCTTGTAAGTATGCAAATATCTACTATTCTCAGAAAACATTAGTCGTTGTTACACATGGCCGATAATAATATTGATGAGTTCGCCAATCCCCCAATGATGTCGTATAAAAGGGGTAAGAATTTGCGTGATATTTTGGTACACTCGATGTATGAAAAGAAATCAGGATTACAGCAAACTTTATTAGCACCCCGCTGTTCTGGGAATTTCCCGTGCCTAGGGTGCAATAATATGACAAAGGTGACAAATTTCACCATTCATCAACAGGTGCAGCTTTCTCGATAAGAGGTTTCTTTACGTGTTCTTCTTCTTACGTGATTTACCTTCTTAATTGTCCATGTGGACTGCAATACGTGGGGGAAACAACTCTAGAAATTCGTACTAGAATTAATGGACACAAAAGTTCTATCCGCACGAAGAACCTATCATTGCCTGTCTCGCGCCACTTTGTGGAGAGTGGACACACGGTCGGCCAACTACGGTTTAAGGTGATCAACTGTGTGCCCCCTCTTTCACGCAGTGGTGATTGTGAGAAAATTCTCCTTAAAAAGGAACAATGCTGGATTTATACTTTGGACACTTTGACACCAAGAAGCCTCAATATTGATTATAATTAGAGATGAGCGAGCATACTCGTCCGAGCTTGATGCTCGTTCGAGTATTAGGGTGCTCGAGATGCTCGTTACTCGAGACGAGCACCACGCGGTGCTCGTCTGGATTAAACGAGCACTGACCATTGAATTCAATGGAGTCGGCAATACAGCCGGCTGCATTGAAAGCAATGGGCTGCCGGCTAGTGCAGGATGAATTTTCAGGGAAGGGCTTAAAAATATAAGCCCTTACCTGAAAATCATCCTAAAATGTGTAAAAAGTAAAAAAAAAATATACTCACCTTGTCCCGGAAGAACGATGTTAGCCCATTGAATTCAATGGAGCCGGCAATACAGCCGGCTGCATTGAAAGCAATGGGATGCCGGCTAGTGCGGGATGAATTTTCGGGAAGGGCTTAAAAATATAAGCCCTTACCTGAAAATCATCCTAAAATGTGTAAAAAGTAAAAAAAAAATATACTCACCTTGTCCCAGCAGAACGATGTTAGCCCATTGAATTCAATGGAGCCGGCAATACAGCCGGCTCCATTGAAAGCAATGGGATGCCGGCGAGCGCGGGATGAATTTTCGGGAAGGGCTTAAATATATAAGCCCTTCCCTGCAATTCATCCAGAAATGTGTAAAAATAAAAAATATATATATACTCACCTGCTCCCGGCAGACGGAGTTCAACCGCGGCCGGCGGCAGTTCTCCTGAACTGCTCTCTGTAGTATTCAGCAGCCGGGAATTTAAAATCCCCACCTGCTGAATGAGCTGCTGAGGCAGAGGAGAACGATCTTAATGCTGACATAATTTTTTTTTTCATTTTTACACATTTTAGGATGATTTTCAGGTAAGGGCTTATATTTTTAAGCCCTTCCCGAAAATTCATCCGGCGCTCGCCGGCAGCCTATTGCTTTCAATGGAGCCGGCTGTATTGCCGGCTCCATTGAATTCAATGGGCTAACATCGATCTTCTCTGCCACAGCTGTTACAGCTGTGGCAGAGGAGAACGATCTTAATGCTGACAGTGGGGGGTGGGGGGGGGGTCTCACTCTTGCCACTATTGTGGCTTAATAGTGAGACCTCGGAGCCCGAAATGCCGAAATGCAGCCCTGCATGTTGCTCCTCCCCTGCCCTATCCATTTCTGTGTTTTTTACATGACTTTGGTGATTTGCTAAGATTTTCACAAATGAAAACCTTAGCGGAGCACCAGTCATATACAAAAATGCTCGAGACACTCATTGACTTCAATGGGGTTCGTTACTCGAAACGAACTCTCAAGCATCACTGAAAGTTCGACTCGAGTAACGAGCACTCGAGCATTTTGGTACCACGCCGTTTCTATAGTGACACCGATCCTCACCCTGTCTGTTTTATATTTGCATTTTTTATATTTCGTATTTTTTTAATTTTCTTTAGTTATGTTTGCATCACTTTTTGAGTATTGTTTCTCATTCTCTTATTTTTTTGTTGTTGTTGTAGTGGTGGATTATACATCCGTCTGGGATATCTGTGATTGGAATCTACTGGAGTGAACTTGGAGTGACACATGGGGACATACTTCCTTCATTTGCAATTATATTTTTTTTGTGTTCATTCATATGCAGCATTTTGGCCGCAGTTTGTAGCTTTTTCATATCTGTATATTATGCATTCCTTCTGAGGTGCTGCTCAATTTAGCTGTTATGTTTGCCATTTATATATATGCTGCTATATTAGGATGTCTGCTCTGTGTGTACTGTCCTTGTTCCTCCCGTACTGTATTTATTTTTTGTAATTGTTCAATTAATGCATGGACTCTTGATGACACTGTTCTGCCTTTTTTCGACCTTTTTTCGCATCCAACGCGTAGAATTAATGCGCCCCATTGTAGAGCGCATACTTTGACACGCAGGCCCTTTTTCGCACCGATTGCGATCTATTCATGCGCCCCATTTGGAACACTTGTTCTAACGCGCAGGTGCGGCGCATCCGATGACGCGCGCCCACGTGACTGTTATGTCACGTTACACTGTGGGATCTTGTGCGTGTCACGTTGAGATATCATGACGCCACATCACATGACTTTCTCTATGAGGACGCCTGGTTGCGGAAGAGTCCACATGAATCTATGCATTGATTTCAACCTTCCACATGAGGTACTAATTTGTGATTAAGAGTTGATTACTGATTGGCTGTTTGATTGCATATATACTCTGTTGATTACCATTGTTAACACTGCATTTGAAAAAGACTTCATGTCGAAACGTCATGTATCTGTGACTTGAGGAGGAATAAAGCTCTTCATTATTTATCTGCACCTGGTTTGCTGCCATACCTTCTTTTGTATATTTGGATGACTTAGGAAATTACTTGGATCACATTTCCCTGTGGCGACTGCAATTGACCAGTTCATCCCTTATTGGGTCAAGGTGGTGCTGTCTGCAATTCTGTTTGTCTATATTTGATGGCTCAGAGCTAAAATATTTTCATGTCAAGAGGTGTACCTGTACAATATTAGGCTAGTAGTTTCATATTTAATGCTAATTGGTGTTTCATAAGAACTATTGCTTACATTTTTATTTTCATTTTCTCCAATTTCTTTGAATCGGAGTGTCTATAATCACAAATTTCCACTTTTTTGCAGACAGCTCAACATGCCAAAGGTGTCCAGAAGATCAATGGCCAAATAATATGAGCCAATGTTTACCAAAATTAATTGAAGCTCTGTTTTATAAAGATCACAGAACAGTTCTTGTAGTTGCTATAATTTCTGCATTATTTTTTGCTAAATCCTCAATGATTTTGGGCATCTTCATTTTATTTCGAGACACTCCAGTAGTCAGAGCTAATAACCAAACTCTGAGCTTCATTCTCCTGGTTTCTGTCATGTCAAGTTTCCTCTGTGTATTTTTTTTCTTGGGATATCCTACACATGTCACCTGTATGCTTCGTCAGACTTCATTTGGGGTCATCTTCTCAGTAGCTATCTCCTCTATTCTGGCTAAAACCATCATAGTCTACATGGCCTTCAAAGCCACCAAACCTGGAAGCATCTGGAGCAAATTTATTGGTTTGAAAATTGCAAAGTGTGTGGTCTTCTGTTCATTTCTTCAAGTTTTACTTAGTATCATTTGGTTATCTACTTCTCCTCCATTCCCAGAAAGGAACATTCAATTATATCAAGACAAAATTATATTTCAGTGTAATGAAGGGTCATTGCTGGCCTTCTCCATGCTCCTGGGCTATATTGGACTACTTGCAGCTGCTTGCTTCATTGTTGCTTTCTTGGCCAGAAATTTACCAGATAGTTTTAATGAAGCTAAAAACATCACATTCTGCATGCTGGTTGTCTGCAGTGTCTGGGTGGCTTTTATCCCAGCTTATATGAGTGTTACTGGGGTAAATACTGTTCTTGTAGAAATATTTGCTATACTATCATCAAGTATTAGCTTTTTGGGCTGCATATTCTTCCCTAAATGTTATATTATACTAGTGAGACCAGATTTAAATTCAAAGCATATCTTTTCAAAGCATGTATGAAAAAAAAACATTAAAAAAAGGTCCACCAATTAATGAATTTACAAAATATGAACAACTGAAATAAAATAAAACTGATCACTAACTAAATTTTTTACAAGTTTATCAACTGTGCACTTACTATTCATCTGCACACTGCCTTCACCCAAGTTTTGCTTGAAAGATTGGTAGCAGGAACATCTTCCATTCTTCGTGACTCGGGATACCCTGCCCAGCACTCACTAAGTAGTAATGACACCGTAAAGTTACAGGTAGGTAGAGTAAAGGAGAGGTATGGGTACGGGTACAGATACAGATAGAGGGGGGGGGGGGGGGCAGCTCACCTTTTGCATCAGGTCCCCTGAGCCTTTAGTTACCCCCCTGGAGAGGTGTATTTATGGTTATAGAAACAGGTGGTTAGAACTGGCAGATTCAATACAAAGGGAGAAATATTTACTAAAGAGTAGATGAATTATAGCAATAAAAAGTTGTAGGGAGCAGCTATTTTCCTAGGGTATAGTAACTGAAAAGTAATGATCTTGCCAACATCCTAGGGATATCTGATGGTTGGCCCATGTTCCTGCCCCTGTTGGCTGGCAGCAGAGACTCGGGAGTTTAGCTCAAGGGATTTCTTAGCACATGTGCTGCCAGAGGGAGTTGCTGCACTGGGTTATTACATAGCATTCAGTCATTCACAGGGGCTCCAGCATTGGGATCATCTCTAGAGATGAGCGAGCACCAAAATGCTCGGGTGCTCGTTACTCGAGTCGAACTTCCCGCGATGCTTGAGGGTTCGTTTCGAGTAACGAACCCCATTGAAGTCAATGGGTGACCCGAGCATTTTTGTATATCGCCGATGCTCGCTAAGGTTTTCATTTGTGAAAATCTGGGAAATTCAAGAAAGTGATGGGAACAACACAGAAACGGATAGGGCAGGTGAGGAGCTACATGTTGGGCTGCATCTCAAGTTCCCAGGACCCACTATTAACCCACAATAGCGGCAAGAGTGGCCCCCCCCAACAATTTTTACTTCTGAAAAACCCTCATTAGCAAGGCA
Organism: Eleutherodactylus coqui; assembly: GCF_035609145.1. Lineage (NCBI taxonomy): Eukaryota > Metazoa > Chordata > Amphibia > Anura > Eleutherodactylidae > Eleutherodactylus > Eleutherodactylus coqui. The sequence goes on from NC_089843.1 coordinate 32,100,805, forward strand.
TACCTTAGCTAAGCACCACACTACCTCCAACAAAGCACAATCACTGCCTGCATGACACTCTGCTGCCACTTCCCCCTGCACGACCCAGTGTCCACAGCGCACACCAAAGTGTCCCTGCGCAGCCTTCAGCTGCCCTCATGCCACACGCTGGCCTCATAGCCACACCACCCTCATGTCTATTTATAAGTGCGTCTGCCATGAGGAGGAACCGGAGGCACACACTGCAGAGGGTTGGCAGGGCCAGGCAGCGACCCTCTTTAAAAGGGGCGGGCGATAGCCCACAATGCTGTACAGAAGCAATGAGAACTCAAATCCTGTGCCACCTCCATCAGGAGCTGCACACGTGGGCATAGCAATGGGGAACCCATGTGCCACACACTATTCATTCTGTCAAGGTGTCGCATAGTTCAATCGATACTGCAAGGGGATAGCCGTCTGCGCTCTGCCCCCTACCCAAGTCAGCAATCGCGTGCCTACAGCGGACTCCAATGCTAGCATAGCTGTGCACGTCTCATTAGCGCTGTATTGATCCTGTAGTTTGTCCCAATGCAGTGCCCCGGATAGTAGAGCTAATGTCAAATTAAATACAGCTGGGCTTTGGCCCACACTGCATGCCCCAGTCAGACTGGGGTTCTTTATAAGTAGACACAGGCAGGTACAACTCCGTGTGGACCGACAGCATGGGTGGGTCTCAGGAAGCCACCGGCGTTACATAAATAAATCCCATTGCATTGCCCAGCACAGCTGAGGTAACGTCAGATTAAATGCAGGTGGGCTTTGGCCCACACTGCATGCCCCAGTCTGACCGGGGTTTTTAATACATAGACACAGGCAGGTACAAATCCCTAATGTGAAGTCCGTGTGGACCCAAAGCATGGGTGGCTCCCTGGAACCCACCGGTGGTACATAAACAAATCCCATTGCAGTGCCCTGGACAGCAGAGCTAGCGTCAGATACAATAAAGGTGGGCTTCGGCCCACAGTGCATGCCCCAGTCAGACTGGTAATATGTACCTTAACAGTAACCGCGTTGGTGGGAATGTGGTGGCGACTGCGGACCTAGTAGCGCGGTTTTATTTAGTTGGTTTTCGGAATGTGGCCAGGATTAAGTGGGCCGTGGCGGGGGGATGGTGGGGGGGCTCTCTTGTTGTGTCGTTAAAGGTGAAATTCTTGGACTGCCACCAGACGGACTAATGCAAAGGTATTTGCCAAGAATGTTTTCATTGTTGGAGGAGGAGGATGTTTTTGAGGCACTACGTGTCCTCTACACATGTCCGTGGTTATATGCACCTTAACAGTAACCGCATTGGTGGGAAATGGCCTCGCCGCTATCATGTCTTTGGGAAGCCTCCGTTTCCACATACCAGTGACATAGCATTAGCAGCGGTATAGGCAGAGCCCAGAATTAGTAACATTTCAGGGGTAGCATCAGGGACAGGCCCCAGTAACATATCACTAACAGCAGTATAGGGGGAGCACAGTATTAGTTCCATTTCAGTAGTAGTAGCAGTCAAGACAGGTCACAGTAACATTCCCGTTGCAGCAGTTTAGGGAGATAACAGTCTCTTTCACATTTCAGTAGTTGCAGTATAGACAAGGCCCCAGTTACATTTATGTAGCAAAAGTGTAGGCCAACCCCACACACCTTGCTGTACCATGAGTGCAGGCGAAGCCCATAAAAATTACTAGGATTACACTGTAGGCGAGGGCCCCAAAAATTGGTGTACCAACAGTACTAATGTACCTCAGAAAAATTGCCCATGCCCAACCAAGAGGGCAGGTGAAACCCATTAATCGCTTTGGTTACTGTGGCTTCATTTGTAACTAGGCCTGGAGGCAGCCCAGTTAAAATAAAAATTGGTTCAGGTGCAAGTTTCAACGCTTTAATGAGAATTGAAACATATAAACATTGTTTACAAAAGTAATATGAGTGAGCCTTGTGAGCCTAAGAAAAATTGCCCGTTCGGCGTGATTACATCAGGTTTCAGGAGGAGAAGCAGGAGCAGGAGGATGAATATAATACACAGATTGATGAAGCTAAAAGGTCCCCGTTTTTTATGGTGATAGAGAACGATGCTTCCATCTGCGGGTGCAGCCTACGTATTGTTTAGGTACCGCTGCTGTCCGCTGGTGAAGAAGAGAAGTCTGGGGAAATCCAGGCTTTGTTCATCTTTATGAGTGTAAGCCTGTCGGCACTGTCGGTTGACAGGCGGGTACGCTTACCGCGATGATTCCCCCAGCCGCACTAAACACCCTCTCTGACAAGACGCTAGCCGCAGGGCAAGCAAGCACCTCCAGGGCATACAGCGCGAGTTCAGGCCACGTGTCCAGCTTCGACACCCACTAGTTGTATGGAGCAGAGGCGTCACGGAGGACGGTCGTGCGATTGGCTACATAATCCCTCATCATCCTTTAACAGTGCTCCCGCCGACTCAGCCTTGACTGGGGAGCGGTAACACAGTCTTGCTGGGGAGCCATAAAGCTGTCAAAGGCCTTGGAGAGTGTTCCCCTGCCTGCGCTGTACATGCTGCCTGATCTCCGCGCCTCCCCTGCTACCTGGCCCTCGGAACTGCGCCTTCTGCCACTAGCGCTGTCGGATGGGAATTTTACCATCAGTTTGTCCGCCAGGGTCCTGTGGTATAGCATCACTCTCAAACCCCTTTCCTCTTCGGGTATGAGAGTGAAAAGGTTCTCCTTATACCGTGGGTCGAGCAGTGTGTACACCCAGTAATCCGTAGTGGCCAGAATGCGTGTAACGCGTGGGTCACGAGAAAGGCATCCTAACATGAAGTCAGCCATGTGTGCCAGGGTACCTGTACGCAACACATGGCTGTCCTCACTAGGAAGATCACTTTCAGGATCCTCCTCCTCCTCAGGCCATACACGCTGAAAGGATGACAGGCAAGCAGCATGGGTACCCTCAGCAGTGGGCCCGACTGTCTCTTCCCCCTCCTCATCATGCTCCTCCCCCTCCTCCTCCTCCTCCAAAACGCGCTGAGATATAGACATGAGGGTGCTCTGACTATCCAGCGACATACTGTCTTCCCCCGCCTCCGTTTCCAAGCGCAAAGCGTCTGCCTTTATGCTTTGCAGGGAACTTCTCAAGAGGCATAGCAGAGGAATGGTGACGCTAATGATTGCAGCATCGCCGCTCACCATCTGGGTAGACTCCTCAAAGTTTCCAAGGACCTGGCAGATGTCTGCCAACCAGGCCCACTCTTCTGTAAAGAATTGAGGAAGCTGACTCCCACTACGCCACCCATGTTGGAGTTGGTATTCCACTATAGCTCTACGCTGCTCATAGAGCCTGGCCAACATGTGGAGCGTAGAGTTTCACCGTGTGGGCACGTCGCACAGCAGTCGGTGCACTGGCAGATTAAACCGATGTTGCAGGGTCCGCAGGGTGGCAGCGTCCGTGTTGGACTTGTGGAAATGTGCACTGAACCGGCGCACCTTTCCAAGCAGGTCGGACAAGCGTGGGTAGCTTTTCAGAAACCGCTGAACCACCAAATTAAAGATGTGGGCCAGGCATGGCACGTGCGTGAGGCTGCCGAGCTGCAGAGCCGCCACCAGGTTACGGCCATTGTCACACACGACCATGCCCGGTTGGAGGCTCAGCGGCGAAAGCCAACGGTCGGTCTGCGCTGTCAGACCCTGCAGCAGTTCGTGGGCCGTGTGCCTCTTCTCTCCTAAGCTGAGTAGTTTCAGCACGGCCTGCTGTCTCTTAGCCACCGCTGTGCTGCCACGCCGCGCGACACCGACTGCTGGCGACATGCTGCTGCTGACACATCTTAATTGCGAGACAGAGGTAGTGTAGGAGGAGGAGGAGGGTGGTTTAGTGGAGGAAGCATACACCGCCGCAGATACCAGCACCAAGCTGGGGCCCGCAATTCTGGGGGTGGGTAGGACGTGAGCGGTCCCAGGCTCTGACTCGGTCCCAGCCTCCACTAAATTCACTCAATGTGCCGTCAAAGAGATATAGTAGCCCTGCCCGCCTGTGCTTGTCCACGTTGCCGTTGTTAAGTGGACCTTGGCAGTAACCGCATTGGTGAGGGCGCGTACAATGTTGCGGGAGACGTGGTTGTGCAGGGCTGGGACGGCACATCGGTAAAAGTAATGGCGACTGGGAACCGAGTAGCGCGGGACCGCCGCCATCATGTTTTTGAAAGCATCCGTTTCCACAAGCCTATACGGCAGCATCTCCAGGCTGATCAATTTGGCTATGTGCACGTTTAACGCTTGAGCGTGCGGGCGCGTGGCAGCATACTTGCGCTTGCGCTCAAACCGTTGCGCTAGCGACGGCTGGATGCTGCGCTGAGAGACATTGCTGGATGGGGTCGAGGACAGCGGAGGTGAGCGTGTGGGTGCAGGCCGGGAGACGGTCGTGCCTGTGTTCTGAGAGGGGGGTTGGATCTCAGTGGCAGATTGGGGCACAGGGGGAGAGGCAGTGGTGCAAACCGGAGGTGGTGAACGGCCTTCGTCCCACCTTGTGGGGTGCTTGGCCATCATATGCCTGCGCATGCTGGTGGTGGTGAGGCTCGTGGTGGTGGCTCCCTGGCTGATCTTGGCGCGACAAACCTTGCACACCACAGTTCGTCGGTCTTCTGCACTCTCAGTGAAAAACTGCCACACCTTTGAGCACCTCGGCCTCTGTAGGGTGGCATGGCACGAGGGGGCGCTTTGGGAAACAGTTGGTGGATTATTCGGTCTGGCCCTGCCTCTACCCCTGGCCACCGCACTGCCTCTTCCAACCTTGCCTGCTACTGCACTTGCCTCCCCCTCTGAAGACCTGTCCTCAGTAGGCTTAGCAAACCAGGTGGGGTCAGTCACCTCATCATCCAGCTGCTCTTCCTCCGAATCCTCTGTGCGCTCCTCCCTCGGACTTACTGAAATTACTACTACCTGACTGATAGACAACTGTGTCTCATCGTCATCATCCTCCTCACCCACTGAAAGCTCTTGAGAGAGTTGCCGGAAGTTCCCAGCCTCATCCCCCGAACCCCGGGAACTTTCCAAAGGTTGGGCATCGGTCACGACAAACTCCTCTGGTGGGAGAGGAACCATTGCTGCCCAATCTGGGCAGGGGCCCGAGAACAGTTCCTGGGAGTCTGCCTGCTCCTCAGAATGTGTCATTTTCATGGAGTGAGGAGGCTGGGAGGAAGGAGGAGCAGCAGCCAGAGGATTCAGAGTTGCAGCTGTGGACGGCGTAGAAGACTGGGTGGTTGATAGATTGCTGGATGCACTTTCTGCCATCCACGACAGGACCTGCTCACACTGCTCAGTTTCTAATAAAGGTCTACCGCGTGGACCCATTAATTGTGAGATGAATCTGGGGACCCCAGAAACTTGCCTCTCTCCTAATCCCGCAGCAGTCGGCTGCGATACACCTGGACCAGGAGCTCGGCCTGTGCCCACACCCTGACTTGGGCCTCCGTGTCCTCGCCCCCGTCCATGTCCTCTAGGCCTACCCCTACCCCTCAGCATGGTGTATTACGAGTAGAGCAGAAACAGAACGCTGTAATTAAATGTGCTGCTTATTGGCCTGTGGTTGGAGGCTGACTTCGCTTACGGAACGCACAGCAGAGCCAGGAAACAATTATGCGCAAGCCTGTAGTCAGACCTAGGTGCGTATGACTGAGCTACTGGAATTCACAGGGCAGAACCAGTCAAGTGGCCAAAGGCCAGTGGTAGGCCTTAAGTATTTTGCTTCAATTTTTTAAATGGTGAGGTGAAAAACCAGACAGACACCGTATGCAGCGTATATATGTATACTCTTTCCCTCTGGCGGGATGACAGCGATCATGTAACGGACACAGCAGAGCCAGGAAACAATTATGTGCAAGGCTGGGTATTAATCAGCGACTACTACCCCCAGCACACACGCCGTAAACTGAAGACGGTCACTGCCAGGCCAAATATAGTATTTTTTTCCACTTTTTGGGAAAAAGCCCACTGCCTCTGATATACACTGTATTTGGATTTCCCTGTTGGAGGATGACTGTGGTTACTGAAAGCCCAGTGCAGCCAGGAAACAATTATGAGCAAGGCTGGGTATTAATCACCGACTACTCCCCCCAGCAGACACGGCGTAAACTGAAGACGGTCACTGCCACGCCAAATATAGTATATTTTTCCACTTTTTGGGAAAAAGCCCACTGCCTCTGATATACACTGTATTTGGATTTCCCTGTTGGAGGATGACTGTGGTTACTGAAAGCCCAGTGCAGCCAGGAAACAATTATGAGCAAGGCTGGGTATTAATCACCGACTACTCCCCCCAGCAGACACGGCGTAAACTGAAGACAGCCACAGGCAGGCCAAATATAGTATTTTTTTCCACTTTTTGGTAAAAAGCCCCCTGCCTATATAGCCAGTATACCTCTTTCCCTGCCTCACCAGTACTGCCCCTATACTCTGTAAAATGACTGCAGACTGAGGACGCTATGGTCTGCACGCCCGATATACAAAAAAAAAATTGTGCAACACTGCTAAAAGCAGGCTCAACAGTACTGCACACGGTCAGATGTGGCCCTAAGAAGGACCATTGGGGTTCTTGAAGATGAATATAACACCTAACACTCTCCCTATAGCAGCTACAGCAAGACAGCACTTTCCCTGATCTCTCTCAGCGTGCATCTGTGGCGAGCCGCGGGCGGGGCAGATTTAAATACTCGGGTGTCATCTGATCTCCCCAGCCACTCACTGCAGGGGGGTGGGATAGGGCTGGAATGTCACAGGAGGAAGTTGTAATGCCTTCCCTGTGTTTCTATTGGCCAGAAAAGCGCGCAAATTTCTCAGGGAACAAAATGTAATGGAGTCGAGCACCGCGTGGTGCTCGTCTCGAGTAACGAGCATCTCGAACACCCCAATACTCGAACGAGTATCAAGCTCGGACGAGTACGCTCGCTCATCTCTAATCATCTCCTTCTTTGGTCTGTAGGTATTATGCATAGGACCCTCTCTATATACTTACACCCGGGTATATGTGTACAGTTTTTTCAGGACCTCTGACTTGTGTGCACACTGATGTTATTTCTGGTATGTTATGTATATGTACTGCAGCCATTGATATGCCTTTAAAGTTATTCTTCTAACCTTATTTGGTATTCCTGTACATTTATTGATCCGGTGAAATCTGAATAGTGATTCTTGGTAGAGCTGTTCATTGTTAATCTATTCATCTATTCATTGTAGATCTATTCTACAGAAGAGACTCTACATTACATTTGCAGGCTCTATTCTGGGTGGAAGCATTGATAAAACTCATTTACATGCCTACTCAGCAAAGGTTTTAGTTCTTCCTGTCCTATACCTACTTTGGCCATAGTTGCTATGAGACCCAGACAACTAGTGAGAGGATTATTGCCTCATCACCCTCTTGCTCAAGTTTTCAAAATTTTACTATCTGACAAAATCTTTCCCCTTCACGAATTAATAAGGTTAGTGAAGAAACAGGAGACTGACATTCAATTTTGTGTCCATAAATAGGTGAAAAGCATCCATAAGGAGGATTTTCCATCTAGCTCAATCAAAAGTTATCAAATTGGGCCTTCTGAATCTAAACAGTCTACAGCTTCATCCACTGTCTCACAGTGGAAGAAGGACCCTAGAGCATGTTACAAGTGTGGAAAGATAGACCATTCAGTCAAACAGTGTCAGGAAGATGGTGAGGGAACAGTACATTGTGTTGCATTCCTTATACAGAATCAGAGTCCAAGAGGGAAGCAAGGAAGCCCAAAGTCTAGAGACACTCTCATTGGCTCTAAGTGCATTGTTAAAGTCACTGTCAATAGTCATACCACTCATTTTCTGTTAGATACAAGGTCTCGGGTTACCTATCACTTGTTCTACCAGAAGTATGTGAGCAGCATACCTCTTCATTCTACTGGGTGAATGGAATTGGGGGGTCTGAACTAAGAGTAATATTCTGCGGATGGGAACTTACAAGTGTATATAGCTGTTTTAAAATTACAAGACCAGAGTGTCTTTATTATGAAGACTATAGTTCTTGTCTGCCCTAAAACAGGGAACTCTAATGCTGCTCCGGTAATACTGGTCACTAATTGCTATACAGTGCATTGTGCTTACCTCTGTTCAGGGGGTGACTGGCTACTGGCTATTGAATTGGAATAGTATATCATATCGGTGAGAAACCTGTGAAAGTTTCACTGGGTGGTGAGAGTTTAGAATTATGGAAAGAGAGTAGTATCTAGCATTGCCCCTGATCTGCTTCAAGAGGGAAGTTATGTCCTCATTGAACACCCAAAGAAATGATTAGCAAGAATGGCTGGATAGTGATTCCTGAGAGAAAGAATTGGAGGATTTAGGTAGAGATATCTGCATTGGTAACCAGGAGAATATGCTCACCTCACCCTGTCATAATTAGACTATGCCAAAATGTGGCCCACTACTAACCTGTACTTAAAGGGGTTGTCCCGCGAAAGCAAGTGGGGTTAAGCACTTCTGTATGGCCATATAAATGCACTTTGTAATATACATCGTGCATTAAATATTGGCCATACAGAAGTTATATACTTACCCCCTCCGGTGCTGACATCCCCGTCTCCATGGCGCCGACCGAAGCCTTCTTCTGCCTGGATTAGACGCGCTTGCGCAGTCTGCCCTCTTCTGTCCCGCTCTGGCGTGCTCGCGCCGCAGAGGTCTTCTGCACATGCGCAGAAGACCTGTGCGGCGCGAGCACGCCGGAGCGGCCCCTTCAGCGGGACAGAAGAAGCAGACTGCGCAAGCGCGTCTAATCCAGGCAGAAGAAGGCTTTGGTCGGTGCCATGGAGACAGGGACGCCAACACCGGAGGGGGGAAGTATATAACTTCTGTATGGCCAATATTTAATGCACGATGTATATTACAAAGTGCATTTATATGGCCATATAGAAGTGCTTAACTCCACTTGATTTCGCGGGACAACCCCTTTAATGTGAATCTCTATGCTGAAATGTGCAGAGTAAGGGCTCCCACCCACTTGCGTTAGCGATTTGCGTTTTTTAGCGCTGCGATAGAGCGCTAAAACTTTCTACTTTGAAACGAATGAGTTGTAATGTGGCTATGCGCACTTGCGTTTCTTTCTCGCAGCACGGGCGCGTTTTTTTATCGCTTGCGACTGCCCTATATTAGTGCGATGTGCTATTTTTCTCTCGCCCTTGCAAGTCAATGGTTGGCGAAAAAACGCATCGCACATCGCAGAATCGCATTCGCTCGACTGTGTTGCGATGCTTTGCTCTATAATTAGCTTAAAGTGTCAAAAACGCTGCGATAAAAAAACGCAGGACAGCCACAATACATAGAGCTTAGCGATGCGAGTTTAGTGGGGGAAAAATCGTAGCACAATCGCACAAAAATTGCACGTTGGCAACTGCGATATTGCAGCAATTTTAAAAACGCAAGTGGGTGGGAGCCCTTAAAGTCAGAAATACAGCTCCTAACCTCAACTTTGATTTGAGAGACCCAATCTTATCAAATTCACTCGATAGTTAGGAAAAAAGTTCACTCTGCGCTCTTGTGGACTGAATAGTACTTTAAGTCTAAGGTAATAATTAAACCCATATCTAGATTTCCATCCTTTATTTGTAGATATGCCATGCGCATTGGCACCACAGTATGTGCCAAGCATTGAAAAAGGCACATACTATGGTGTCGATACGCGTGGCAGATCTACAAATAAAGGATGGAAACCTAGATATGGGTTTAATTATTACCTTAGACTTAAAGTACTATTCAGTCCACAAGAGCGCGGAGTGAACTTTTTTTTCTATCGAGTGGATATTCACACTAACCCCAAGATTACATAGGGAGTTTTGCTTTGCTCCTGACACCTCTCTGATCTCCTTGGATTGTGAACAAAGACATTTTTTTTTAGTGTCAACTTGGACCGGAGGTGCAGGTGGGATTTCCCTATCCAGGGTTAACCCACCATGCACCATGTGAGTGGTATTCATTCACCTTCTATTATAGTAAAGTAAATCATACACGTGGCACAATTCTGATATACTGCTTGTTCCAATATTATCAAAGGTCTGGATTGAGAAATTGCATTAGAGCCTGTCAGATTTACCAGAAGTGTTTTCCACTGATATGGACAATGTTGTGCTAGGAGTACTTAACATACTTTCCAACTGACTAATACTACCCCATTCCGAGAGAGGGCCAAAGAGTTGCCCCAAAAGATGTTAATGGGCTTAGACAAACTCTACAGCAGAATAAAGACCAAGGAGTCATTGTGGACAGCAAAGTCCTTATGCATCTCCTATTGTGAAGGTAAGGACAAGGTCTGGAGCGATCTGTCTGTGTGTAGATTATATACCTCTGAACCAAAGAACAATACCTGATCAGTATACACTGCCCAGAATTGAAAAAGCTTTAGATGCTCTGAATGGTAACTGCTGGTTCACTGTGTTGGATATGCAATCTGGGTATTACCACGTTCCAGTAGCACCTGAAAATCAATAAAAAAGACAGCTTGCATATGTTTGCTGGGCTTTTATCAATTCGCTTATACACCACAAGCTATAAGAGGTGCACCAGAAAAGTTCCAGAGGCTGATGGAAAGAGTGTTGGATGATCTAGTGCCCCGGAAATGTACTCCGTGTGGATGCAAACTCCGAAGGATTAGGTGGCGTGTTGCCCCAGGAAAACCCAGCTGGGTTATGACCCATACCTTTCATCAGTCAAAGTCTTGCTCCCAGTGAGCAAAATTATCCAGTTCAAAGTTAAATTTTTTAGCACTTAAGAGGGTCATTGTTGAAAAGGTGCACAATTACCTGGACATGAAGCTACTTTTGAAATAAGAACAGAACAATTTACTGACATATATTTTACCAACAGCTAAATGTGATGTTACAGGACATCACTGGTTGGCAGCATTAACTAACTATCAAATTACCATATAAACAGGGGCTGAAGAACATCAGGGTGAATTCTCTATAGAGATGACCTGGATTGCCTACTGAAGAGAAAGAGAATTGGTGGGAAGTAGTACCTGGTCCTGGAGTAAGGGCTGCCATAATTCAAGATCAAGTAGCTTTCTCTGAAACACGACATATAGACTCTGTTGTAGGTGGTCTGGAAGCTGTACCAGGCATGCTTGCATATCATGCAGCCTTGGGATCCTTTGGAAATTGCTCTATACTCCCTAACAGTGGTGGAACAATTACCCTGGGAGACTGGTCTACAAGAGGAAAGGACAAGATGGCAGGATTAACTGGAAGATATGGAGAAAAGAAGGTGGAGCAACCCGAATACGAAAAAAAAGGATATAGGACCATATCCTATACATGAGTGTTCAGATTAGGTTATTGATAAGGGAATGCTCCGTGTATAACAGATGCATATAACCCCAACTGACCGATTCCACCTCTGTGGTGAACATATAGACTATATATACCACAAAAGGTTTAAAAAGGGAGTATAAGGCACAACCCATGGACATATATGAGTACATAATGGTATTTTTGCATTGCTTTTCTACATATTTTAAAACCAGCACATATATATGTTTCGAAGCCATAAAAGCCTCTTCCTCGGTACTTGCTGGGAACACACGTCAGGAGCTGTAAGTGGACTTCTGGCGTGTCACTCATAGAGAAGCTGCACCAGTAATATCAAATTATCTGCCTAACTAGCTCCTTTTTTCTGAAGGCTGAGATTAAACTGCAAACAATAGTTCACAGTTCTGGCAGTTGCGGGTACTTTTGGCATGTAAGGGGGGAGGTTCTCCCTTAGGGCTCAGTCACACGGTCGCCGATCTGCCCGTGTTTCTGCCCGATACAACCGCTGCACTGCAGGTGCGGACGACTCTCCGCACCGGCCGGCAGAAAGAACACATGGCCGGCAATGGAGCCGCTCATGCAGAGAGTCGTCCGCACACAGTGCGGCCATCTTATCGGGCAGAAACATGGGCAGATGGGCACCCGTGTGACTGAGCCCTTCAGATATTTTCAGATAATGTAGTTGTACTTAAACAGTACAACTTCATTTTTCTCTTCAATAACTAAACCAATAAAGGTTGCATCTAATACTCGGTGGGATAAAAAAAAATACCACTCTATTACTTGACTTACAAGGACTATCCCAGCTTCTAACCCCAACAATTCACTCACTCTGCTGAACTCTGCTTCCAGGCCACTCAGAAGACCTCAGAAAAGCCAGTTTTTCTATTCATTGCACACTCTAATACAGGGCTAGTACACCCATAGCCAACTCCAGTAATGGCTTCCCAAAGTCTTTCAGTCCCTCTCTTTGGGAAATACAATTATTTGGACCTATTTGTTAGTCCGGCAAGTAGTTGACCACCCTGCTAACACTGGGAGTTGCACACAAACCCAACTGTCATCACCAGAGCAGCTCCTCACAGCCCCTCTGTGAAAGCAATCAATTATTAGTTTAAAAGCACATAATTCCTTCAGCCGTTTGTCTCACTTCACAAAGAGAGGTCAACAGCAGCTAAATATAATTTCTAATAATAGAGTTCTTCTTGTGATGGATGTCCTTGCATCGTTCCTTCTTATCTGATTCACAAGGCAACAGAACAGTAATTTGTTATGAACTGTTCTTTTCTACTAACTCACAGAAAAATAAACCAAATATGCACCACCTGATAAACTGTAGGACATGTTCAATCACTACATACCATAGTAGCATGCAGAAAGCCAGATTACAATATGGAGAAGCTAAATGTTCATGCACAGACTAATGTGCAGCCACTCAACTCAACGCAGATTGGGGGAGGGTTGACTGCTGACAGACACAGTCTGCACATGTGAACCAATACCAAGGACGTCAGCCATAGATAAGTGTGCGACACCATACAGGAAGGCAATCTCTACTGGCAAAACAGGGAATTGTGATCAGTGAGAGGAGATAAAACTTCTTACTGGAGGCCTCTGCATTTGAACCCTGAGGGGATCCTCCTACACAGGCTTTCCCCAGCTTCTGCACATGCGCCCATAAGCAAAATGCTGGACACATGTACAGGAGATGGGGAGCCCAAGAAATGTAAAATCTTCTTGCTCCCAGGTACCAACGGTCGCCGAGAGCCTGGAGCAGTGGCTGGTGGCCTCGTTGAGCGGTCCCCATTTACATGCTAAAAAGGAAGCGATCTACATTAGGCCGGTCTAACACAGCCCAATAGAAATTGCAGATTCCGCATGCGTTTGATCTACGGTAATCCACGGAACAATCAAATTGGATTACACAATTCCGCTCACATTAGCAGATCAGAATTACGTAATCCACTCGCACAAAACAGAACGCACCATGTTCTATTTTACTGTGGATATCCACAACATAGAGAGCATTGTGCTCTATGGTCGTGGATATACCCACAGCCCATATGCAACTACATTGAGTTTGGGCTGCGGCTGCCTGCATCATTGCAAAGCAACAGAGCAGAATATACAAACAAAAAAAGGTGTACTGTGCATGACCGCCTGTGTGTACGCAGTTATGCGCAGTACATTACGCGGTCGAATGCGGGGTCACGGCTGGGCTCACAGCTGGGATCCACTGCGTGCCTCCACAAGCCAATTTTACATATGGCTGTGGCATTATTCAGATTGCTGCCTGTAATACATAATTTACAAGAGGTCCTGGGAACGCTCCCCTTCCTGCAGTTACAGGAGCAGCTAGTTGAGCACCTTGTGTTTCAGACTGCTGCACCTCAGCAAGCTTACAAAGCCTCAGGCTGACTTCAGCAGCAGGGATGGGGTGTAAAAAGTGGCGTACTGTGAGGGCTTTTACCCACTAGGGGTTTTTTTTTTTAACGCTACGATATTGCTGCATTTTTTTCAATGGGACTCTCTAATGTTAAAATCGCATCACACAAAAATCGCAGAAGTACAAACTAAATCAAAAGGAGACCATGAAATATCAATTTTCTGCATTTGATGGGAATACTATCTATCCCTATTAGGAGAATAGCTATTCTGGCTTTGGGGGAATATCTATTCCGAATATTTTACTAATAAGAGAGAAGAAATCCCACCATACATTTTGAATATGGGGGCAGCTTCAGAAAATATATAATAAGGAGCCTCGTTTCCCACAGCCTCGCCAGCTCCTTTCCGAAATATCTGGGAAGAAACCTGCTAACCTGACCGGAGATCTGTACCATCTTGTAAGGACTTTACTATGCACTTCCAGTAATGAGGCGCAGGATGAGGTCCTGTTAGCCCAACGGTGAGCACTATTCCTTTGTGTAATTGAGAAAAAATCTTCCCAATTCCCTCTCCCAATTCAATAAATGGGCTTTCTTTTGAAGATTATGCGTATGGCCTCTCCCACCACAAAATATTTTGTAGAAATCTTTCATTTTAATTTATAGGGAGGGGGGTCTAACATAAATCTGTATAAATACAGAGGCAACAAAGGTTTGTGGAGAGGAGCGGTCGTCCATATCCTACATTTACTCAGACTTGGGAATACATGAGAAAGCCGGTATCTGAGAGACCACATTTTCCCTGCTAACATTTAAAAGATTTTAATTCTGGACTATCAGCAAGATCTGAAATAAACTTAACTCCCTTTGATCGCCAGTTGCGTGTATTTAAATTGTCTGACCAGAATTCTAAGATCTTTATCGGAAAAGGGACTGTTTTTTGAGGTTTGTATTAGTTGTTTCCAATTTCTTATGGCATTGTCAATCATGGAACTTTTCAGATTTTACCCACTTACCACTTCTCTTGAGTGCAGGGTCCTCCTGTCCTGCCACTCCCGTCCTCTCTCTGCTCTCAGCGCTGCATGCTGCATCCTCCATTTTCTTCTCCTCGCTGCGGCACGCTGAGTAAAAGTCGGTCAGAGGCTTAGGACCCGACTTCACAGGCTTCCTCCATGACATGGCTGTGAGCAGGAACCTTTCTGGAACTTTCACAGTGAAAACTGTAAGTTTCTCATAGTGCTGTGAGTTGCTATAGCAGGGTGGGCAATTGAGCTATCTAACTCACATCCACCATTAAATCAATCCAGGTCATACCCCCCCCCCAAAAAAAAAAAAACAACAAAAAAAAAAACGTTGCCAAAAAAATGAAAATCGTAATTTTTTTCCTCCTGCTTTGCTTAGATTAATTCAAAAACTGTGAAGTCAAAATATGCAGTACACCTCTAGATGAATTCGTTAAGGGGTCTAGTTTTCAAAATGTGGTCATTTGTGGGATTCCTTATCGTTTTGGCCACTCAATGGCTCTACAAATGGGCAACGAGGCCTGGAATTCATTCAGTTGTGCCCTGAAATCCAATGGGTGTTCCCTCCATTACAGGCTTAGCCATGTGTCCTGTAAGTAGATTGGGGCTACAATGGGTATGTTTCTGAACACAGGACAAGGGCTCTCCAAGTGTGCAATGTGGCTTAAAACACCTTCAAGCAAAATTTCTGTTCTGAAAGCCACTGATTGCTCCTTTCGGTTTGGGCCTTGTTGTGCATACAGACATAAGATTAGGGCCACAATGGGTATGTTTACTATTACTACTGGGGCAACTATTGGGGGTCAAAATTACTACTGGGGCAAGTGTTGGAGGTCTGTATTACTACTGGGGCAACTATTGGGGGGTCACTATTACTACTGGGGCAACTATTGGAGGTCTGCATTACTGCTAGGGCAAATTGTGGGGGTCACTATTACTACTTTGGCAACTATCATTTGTGATACTGTCTGCTGAGCTGATGTACCTAAGCAGATCCTGTGAGATACATTTGCTCAGCTGACACATCACACGATTGGCTTAGATACTTCTGCTCAGCAGACGTAATCCACAGGATCTGCTTAGATACAGCAGCTCAGCAGACGTATCACACATGATCGGCTTAGATACGTCTGCTGAGCAGATGTATCTAAGCAGATCCTGTGTGATAGATCTGCTCAGCTGACGTATCACTAATGTTCAGCTTAGATACGTCTGCTCAGCAAACATATTCCACAAGATCTGCTTAGATACAGCAGCTCAGCAGATGTATCACATATGATTGGCTTAGATACGTCTTCTGATCTGCTGTATATAAGCAGATCCTGCGTGATGCGTCTGCTGAGCAGATGTATCTAAGCAGATCCTGTGTGATACATCTGTTCAGCTGACATAGCTCATGATCGGCTTAGCTACTTTTGCTCAGCAGACGTATCACACAGGATTTGCTTAGATAGAGCAGCTCAGCAGATGTATCTAAGCCGATCATGTGTGATACATTTGCTAAGCTGCTGTATATAAGCAGATCCTGTGTAATACATCTGCTGAGCTGCTGTATCTAAGCCTATACTGTGTGATACGTCTGCTGAGCAGATGTCTCTAAGCCGGCCCTGTTTGATCTGAAGGAGGAGTTCAATGCGTTCTGCCATCATCGCGCACATAGAGGGGGGAGGCGCAGGGCATTGTAGAATTGCAGCACAACAGCGCCATCTTTGAAATCTGCTTGCAACATCAGTTTACAAAAAAAAAGAAAGACAGAACAGGTAATATTCCTGGCATTTTGAACCCATGTATGCTGTGTTTTAAAATGGTTAGTGAAAGGAAAGCATTATTATTATAAAAACATTTCACCCTGCGTGGCCGGACAACTCCTTTAAGTTTCACGTGTTATTTAAGAATTATTCTATACTATCGCGCCCTAATATAGGATTTTCCTGTGTCTGCTATTTATCTTGGTATGGAGGAGCAACCCTCTAAGTTACTAGAAGATGAAGATAAAGGTCCAATATGTGATGGTGAAAGCACTTCTTTTTTATTATTTCACAAATTAAAAACCAGCAATAGAATACGTGTTTTGGGGAAGAACCCCTTCGTCAGTTCGGCTGGATAGTACAACAGGATGTCAGGGGTGACACAATTCCAAAGGTGTTTTGGATGTGTCGGAGGTCCTGTGTGTGCAGGAGGACAGGGGAGAAAGAAGTGCTATAGCACACACAGGGCCTCCAACACATCCTTTGTAATTCCTATAGTATACACCGTTTCTTTATGTCTAACACGGTGAAGGCCGCCTTAGTGGCTCGATTTAACCGCACTTTAAAAATGAGAATGTGGTGCTACCTCATACAACATAACACTTTTAGGTATATTGGCATTTCACCCGATTTTGTATACAGTTAGGGCGCCCACCCACTGGCGATTTTTTTTTCTTTGCGTTTTGCGTTTTTCCTGCAGAGCAATTAGAATTGAATGTACTCCTGTCCACTGGCGTTTTGCGTTGCGTTGCGTTGCGTTTTTTAACATAGGAACTGTCAGTTGCATATGTGTCCTTATTTTTCTCCTAATGCACCCATGAAAGTCAATGGAAATTAATGGAAAAGCCACGAAAACGCCGCGAAAACGCGGCAAAAAACGCCGCGAAAAACGCGGGAAAAATGCTGCGAAAACGCGGCGTTTTTCACGCACGAAAATCGCAAACGCCAGTGGGTGGGCGCCCTTATAATCGCATCTATTACAGATCAATTTGGTTACACCGGTTGATGTAACGAAATGGAACTCCTTAAGAATATGGCGGAATATCTACACAGACTGACGCTGAACAGGAAAGTTATGACGTCTACAAGGAAAGTGCAATCACCGGATACTGCATACTGGACTTGAGCCTCCTTAAGACACAAACTTGCGGTGATGGAAAAAAGTCTCTACCTCTGGGATGGACCACCTTCATGCACACTTTGGCAGATATTAATATACCTTCTATGGCCATTGCTGACCTCTGAATGCAGAAGCAATTGGATGAATTAAAAATGAACTATTAGGTCATAGCCTTGCCCGCGCTGAGATTGTAAGAAAAGACTCTTTACTTCATACATGCATTGTCTATTGAAAAAAGAACCTTGATGGCTGTGAAACTCCTGGACTGTTGCTTGTAAAAACCTTGATGGCTGTACATGGCAAATCAAAAGACTCTTATGGGCCATATTTAACTTTATACAAGTGCTTTACTTTATACAATATATTTAATACAACTATGTATTTATTACCTGTGTAGCTATATGAATTATATTTATGTATTTATCCTATAAACTATGTTTTTTATTACGCTGCGTTTTATGTAATCATGTATGCGTTCAATAAAGGTTTTTAAAACTTTGTATCAGGCTGCTGCATGATCTTTATACTAGGTTCTTGTAAAACAAAAAAGGTAGGGGTCTGGTTAAATAGCTTCCTGACACTCTTAGAAAGGCTGTAGATAAAGGCTCATAATTAGAGATGAGCGAGCACCAAAATGCTCGGGTGCTCGTTACTCGGGACGAAATTTTCGCGATGCTCGAGGGTTCGTTTCGAGTAACGAACCCCATTGAAGTCAATGGGCGACCCGAGCATTTTTGTATTTCGCCGATGCTCGCTAAGGTTTTCATGTGTGAAAATCTGGGCAATTCAAGAAAGTGATGGGAACGACACAGCAACGGATAGGGCAGGCGAGGGGCTACATGTTGGGCTGCATCTCAAGTTCACAGGTCCCACTATTAAGCCACAATACCGGCAAGAGTGGGCCCCCCCCCCCAACAACTTTTACTTCTGAAAAGCCCTCATTAGCAATGCATACCTTAGCTAAGCACCATACTACCTCCAACAAAGCACAATCACTGCCTGCATGACACTCCGCTGCCACTTCTCCTGGGTTACATGCTGACCAACCCCCCCCCCCACGACCCAGTGTCCACAGCGCACACCAAACTGTCCCTGCCCAGCCTTCAGCTGCCCTCATGCCACGCCACACTCATGTCTATTTATAAGTGCGTCTGCCAGAGGAAAAGCAGGCACACACTGCAGAGGGTTGGCACGGCTAGGCAGCGGCCCTCTTTAAAAGGGGCGGGGCGATAGCCCACAATGCTGTACAGAAGCAATGAGAAATATAATCCTGTGCCACCGCCATCAGGAGCTGCGCACGTGGGCATAGCAATGGGGAACCTATGTGCCACACACTATTCATTCTGTCAAGGTGTCTGCATGCCCCAGTCAGACCGCGGTTTTTAATTCATAGACACAGGCAGGTACAACTCCCTATTGTGAAGTCCCTGCGGACCGACAGCATGGATGGCTCCCTAGAACCCACCGGCGGTACATAAAAATATCCCATTGCATTGCCCAACACAGCTGAGGTAGTAATGTCGTGCTTAATGCAGGTGGGCTTCGGCCCACACTGCATGCCCCAGTCAGACTGGGGTTCTTTAGATGTGGAAACAGATGCATTTATAATTCTCTGTGGACCCACAGCATGGGTGGGTGCCAGGAAGCCACCGGCGGTACATAAATATATCCCATTGCATTGCCCAACACAGCGGATGTAACGTCAGCTGTAATGCAGGTGGGCTAAAAATTCATTTGATTACACTGTAGGCGAGGGCCCACAAAAATTGCTGTATCAACAGTACTAATGTACATCCAAAAAATTGGCCATGGCCAACCAAGAGGGCAGGTGAAACCCATTAATCGCTTTGGTTAATGTGGCTTAAGTGGTAACTAGGCCTGGAGGCAGCCCAGTTTAACGAAAAATTGGTTCAAGTTAAAGTTTCAACGCTTTTAAGAGCATTGAAACGTATAAAAATTGTTTAGAAAAATTATATGAGTGAGCCTTGTGGCCCTAAGAAAAATTGCCCGTTCGGCGTGATTACGTGAGGTTTCAGGAGGAGGAGCAGGAGGAGGAGGAGGAGGAATATTATACACAGATTGATGAAGCAGAAATGTCCCCGTTTTGGATGGTGAGAGAGAACGATGCTTCCATCTGCGGGTGCAGCCTACGTATTGCTTAGGTATCGCTGCTGTCCGCTGGTGGAGAAGAGAAGTCTGGGGAAATCCAGGCTTTGTTCATCTTGATGAGTGTAAGCCTGTCGGCACTGTCGGTTGACAGGTGGGTATGCTTATCCGTGATGATTCCCCCAGCCACACTAAACACACTCTCTGACAAGACGCACCTCCAGGGCATGCAGCGCGAGTTCAGGCCACGTGTCCAGCTTCGACACCCAGTAGTTGTAGGGGGCAGAGGCGTCACGGAGGACGATCGTGCGATCGGCTACGTACTCCCTCACCATCCTTTTACAGTGCTCCCGCCGACTCAGCCTTGACTGGGGAGCGGTAACACAGTCTTGCTGGGGAGCCATAAAGCTGGCAAAGGCCTTGGAGAATGTTCCCCTGCCTGCGCTGTACATGCTGCCTGATCTCTGCGCCTCCCCTGCTACCTGGCCCTCGGAACTGCGCCTTCTGCCACTAGCACTGTCGGATGGGAAGTTTACCATCAGTTTGTCCACCAGCGCCCTGTGGTATAGCATCATTCTGGAACCCCTTTCCTCTTTGGGAATGAGAGTGCAAAGGCTCTCCTTATACCGTGGATCGAGCAGTGTGTACACCCAGTAATCCGTAGTGGCCAGAATGCGTTTAACGCGAGGGTCACGAGAAAGGCATCCTAACATGAAGTCAGCCATGTGTGCCAGGGTACCTGTACGCAACACATGGCTGTCTTCACTAGGAAGATCACTTTCAGGATCCTCCTCCTCCTCCTCCTCCTCCTCCTCCTCCTCCTCCTCTTCCTCCTCCTCAGGCCATACACGCTGAAAGGATGACAGGCAAGCAGCATGGGTACCGTCAGCAGTGGGCCAAGCTGTCTCTTCCCCCTCCTCCTCATCCTCCTCATGCTCCTCCTCCTCCTCCTGAACGCGCTGAGATATAGACAGGAGGGTGCTCTGACTATCCAGCGACATACTGTCTTCCCCCGGCTCTGTTTCCGAGCGCAAAGCGTCTGCCTTTATGCTTTGCAGGGAACTTCTCAAGATACATAGCAGAGGAATGGTGACGCTAATGATTGCAGCATCGCCGCTCACCACCTGGGTAGACTCCTCAAATTTTCCAAGGACCTGGCAGATGTCTGCCAACCAGGCCCACTCTTCTGAAAAGAATTGAGGAGGCTGACTCCCACTGCGCCGCCCATGTTGGAGTTGGTATTTCACTATAGCTCTACGCTGCTCATAGAGTCTGGCCAACATGTGGAGCGTAGAGTTCCACTGTGTGGGCACGTCGCACAGCAGTCGGTGCACTGGCAGATTAAACCGATGTTGCAGGGTCCGCAGGGTGGCAGCGTGCGTGTGTGATTTGCGGAAATGTGCGCAGATCCGGCGCACCTTTCTGAGCAGATATGACAAGTGGGGGTAGCTTTTCAGAAAGCGCTGAACCACCAAATTAAACACATGGGCCAGGCATGGCACGTGCGTGAGGCTGCCGAGCTGCAGAGCCGCCACCAGCTTACGGCCGTTGTCACACACGGCCATGCCCGGTTGGAGGCTCAGCGGCGCAAGCCAGCGGTCGGTCTGCTCTGTCAGACCCTGCAGCAGTTCGTGGGCCGTGTGCCTCTTCTCTCCTAAGCTGAGTAGTTTCAGCACGGCCTGCTGACGCTTGCCCACCACTGTGCTGCCACGCCACGTGACACCGACTGCTGGCGACGTGCTGCTGCTGACACATCTTGATTGCGAGACAGAGGTTGCGTAGGAGGAGGAGGAGGGTGGTTTAGTGGAGGAAGCATACACCGCCGCAGATACCACCACCGAGCTGGGGCACGCAATTCGGGGGGTGGGTAGGACGTGAGCGGACACGTAGATAGATAACTTCATGTCACTCTTATAAAGGCTGTAGATAAAGCCACCCATAATCATAATATGCTCTGTTCCACAGAATGTATTATGATTGACACATCACAGCACTGGGATTTCCAGGGCTATCATATGCTGATTTGGGAGGGACTGAAGGGGGTGACATAATAACATTGTCTAATGGAACTGGGATTAAGTCTCTGGAAGGGGAACAGCTATAACAAGGGTCAAAAAAGGACAGGGGGCATGGTATCTGTCACTTTCCTAAAAGGGGGCATTTTGACGAAACATGAAGGCGTTATACTACTCACACAATTGTACATCATACAAAAAAAACAATCATGTGAACGAACCCATTGAAATCAATGGGTTTTATTCACTGCGTATTTCATTCACAAGACATCTCAGTCATTGAAGATCGTTACAAGGGAAGTACAATCCGAATATGCTAGGTGACTTTTGCTGGCTCTTTCAGAGGGAAAGAAATGTTTCTTACAGAAGGAAGTCAAGATCCAAGCATTATTTTTCATCAAAAACAGTCTAATAGTAATATTACGGCACGTCCAAACTGTTATCATCTTAAATAGAAAAAATGGTTTGTAACTTGAAAATGAGACGTGCTGCTAATATTCAATTTTACCAGTGTAATCATGATGTTTTAATTTTACAAAAAAATATCAATTACTTTCTGTTAAGAAAATGTTTTAAAAATTTGTTGCACAGTGTAATCGGACTATTTCTATATTTCCGGCTAATAATCATACTCTCAGCTTCATTATCCTTATTTCTCTGATGTTTAGTTTGCTCAGTTTTTTCCACTTCATTGGTAAACCAAAAGACATGACCCTTCCTTTCCTAAGCTGTGGAATATAATGACCAAATCAGAACTGAAAACAACTAATAGAACAATGAATCCAAATTACATAAGTAACTTAAAAGAATTGCTTCAACTTAAAGAGGTGAGGAATTGATTGCCATAGATGCGGGTTTAAAAAAAAATTCAATTATTAGGTGCTATTGCTGAGTGAGTTTCTATTGGCCATAGATTTTCTCTTTAAGTAGGATAAAATGCAATTATACAATCAGAAAATTTATAGAAATTCATTGCATCAGATAAGGTCAAAAAAAGCTTCCCCCATAATGTCCATAAGAAAAAACAACTTAAATTAGTTTTAACTTTTTGCATTTTAAAAAAATATACATACGAATGTCTGTCATTCATTCGGTGAGAGCTGCCTGTGATTGGCTAAGCACCTCAGCCAATCACAATCAGCTCTTTCAGCAGGCAGGGATTTAAAATCCTCCCCTGCTGATAGATCAGCAGTACAGAGCCAGGGACAGTGCAGAGAAGACGCGGCTGAGCCCCGGCAGCTGAAGGGAAGTAAGTATGTATTTTTTTTGTTTGTTTTCTGCACTTCTTTTTACTGTTTTTTCAGGGAAGGGCTTATGTTTAAAGCCCTGCCCAGAAAACCAATGACGGGGTGCCGGCAGCAGGATCCTCTACCACAGCTGTCATGTGTGACAGCTGCGGTAGAGAATTGAAGAATTCCTCTGCTGCATCTATCACAGATGTGGCAGGTGCAGCAACAGGGAATTTTTTTACTAGCAGGGATGAAGGAAACATCTGCCACATGCGGCACATGTGTTCTGCATCCCCGCAGGGGACACAGCAGTGATGGAGAGGTAAGTTTTATTTTAATTTTTTTGCTCTAAAATTATTGTTTTTCAGGGAAGGGCTTATATGTAAAGCCCTTCCATGAAAAACAATTCAGGGGTGCCGGCAGACCATTGTCTTCAATGGAGCCGCCGGAAGCAGTCGCGGCTCCATTGAAGACGTGGGAAGGAGGGGGTGAAATTTCTTTGGAGCGCTGCATGGTGCTCAGTCGGGTAACGAGTACTTTCGAATATGCTAATGCTCGAATGAGCATCAAGCTCAGACAAGCATGCTTGCTCATCTCTAGTAATAACCTTTAGTATGTTTCTAATATTATTTCTAAAGATACAGATTTTTAACCTGATGGCCAGTTCCTTATGTTGATAGAATAATACATCATGGCTGATAATGACTATTCTCATTCACCTTGAATAAATAGCATGCTATGCTATTTTTGCATCTGTAGCTGCATTATAAAAAAAAACAAAACTATGTATAATAAAAACTATAACAGAATTAGTTTTTTCTTGCACTTATCCTAAAATAATAATTGACATGATATCAGCAGAAAGGAAATCTATATGGAGTTTCATGCGGTCGCTATTATCATTTGTGAATTACATGCAGTCATATATGAGGTATGGATAATCATTAGAGATGAGCGAGCACCAAAATGCTCAGGTGCTCGTTACTCGGAACGAAATTCCCGCGATGCTCGAGGGTTCGTTTCGAGTAACGAACCCCATTGAAGTCAATGGGCGACCGGAGCATTTTTGTATTTCGCCGATGCTCGCTAAGGTTTTCATGTGTGAAAATCTGGGCAATTCTACAAAGTCATGGGAACGACACAGTGACGGATAGGGCAGGCGAGGGGCTACATGGTGGGCTGCATCTCAAGTTCCCAGGTCCCACTATTAAGCCACAATAGCGGCAAGAGTGGGCCCCCCCCCCCCCCGCACTGTCAGTGTAAAGATCGTTCTCCCCTGCCATAGCTGTAACAGCTGTAGCAGAGAAGAACGATGTTTGCCCATTGAATTCAATGGAGCGGCAATACAGCCGCTCCATTGAAAGCAATGGGCTGCCGGCGTGCGCGGGGTGAATTGTCGGGAAGAGGTTAAATATATAACCCCTCCCCTGCAATTCATCCAGAAATGTGTAAAAATAAGAATATATACCGGCTTTAAATCCCTGCCTCCAGAAACACATGTGCCTTCAGCCAATCACAGCCAATGACAATGATGTCATTGAATGGCTGTGATTGGCTGTGGTTCTGGAGGCGGGGATTTCAAGCCTTTCGTAGAGAAAGCAATAGTCTGCCGGGAACCAGGAGGGAGCAAGAGCCTGCAAACACCAGGAGGGAGTGACAGCCTGCAGGAGCGCCGCAGATCATCTGAAGAAGTGAGTAATGCTTTTTATTCTTTGCTCCACTGTATTACCGGCGTATAAGGTGACAGTTGGTGGGTCGTCTTATACGCCCCGTCGCCTTATACGCCGGTATATATTTTTATTTTTACACATTTCTGGATGAATTGCAGGGAAGGGGGTTATATATTTAACCCCTTCCCGACAATTCACCCCGCGCACGCCGGCTGTATTGCCGCTCCATTGAATTCAATGGGCAAACATCGTTCTTCTCTGTCACAGCTGTTACAGCTGTGGCAGAAAAGAAGGATTTGTCTTCTATATGTTCTCAATGGGGTCGGCGCTGCTGCCGCCGGCCCCATTGAGCGCATATAGAGAAGATTTATGGCCTTTAGAAGGACCGTTGGGGTTCTTGAAGCCTATAATAACTCCTAACACTCTCCCTATAGCAGCTCCAACACGATAGCACTTTCCCTGAACTAATGTCAGAATGCATCCGTAGCGAGCCGCGGGAGGGGCAGATTTCAATACTCGGGTGACACCTAATTTCGCCAGCCACTCACTGCAGGGGGGTGGTATAGGGCTTGAACGTTGCAGGGGGAAATTGTAATGCCTTCCCTGTCTTTCTATGGGCCAGAAAAGCGCGCTAACGTCTCAGAGATGAAAGTGAAAGTAACCCGAACACCGCGTGGTACTCGTTAAGAGTAACGAGCATCCCGAACACCCTAATATTCGCCCGAGCATCAAGCTCGGACGAGTACGTTCGCTCATCTCTAATAATCATGTAATGTATAAGTTGCATACATTATGTTAAAACATTGATAAGTGATGAAACAAGCTGAAAAAAAATTAGACACTAAAAATAAATATTATGTCTGGAAGTTAGTGGGCACTATTACGTAGATGGGGCCACAAATAGGTGATTATTACTTAGATGGGACCACAGAGGAGTCACTATTACCTAGAAGGGCAACTATTATACATTGGGCCATTGAGAGGATACTACTACAAAGTGGGGCAACGGGAATGATGTTACTACAAAGTTGGGCCAGAATGAAGTAACTATCACAAAATGAGACTACAGATGGGACACAGGTAGCAAGCGCAGGCACAGAGTGGATACTATTGCAAATTGGGGCCACAAAGGCATTACTATTACAAAGTGGGGTCATAAGGAGATTACTTTTCCAAAGTAGGTATATTACTTTTCCAAAGTATGGCCATAAACAAAACAACATCACCAAGTGGAACCACAGAGGTAACACTATTACCAAATAGGGTCACTGAGAAGTTACTGTAAGTAAAGTTGCATCACAGAGTGGTAACTATTACTAAGTAAAGTAACAGAGGGATTATTCTAACTAAGTGAGACCACAAAAGGGTCACTACAATTAAGTAGGGACACAGAGCGGTCCCTATTTATATGTAAGAGTACTTAGAGGAGTATTTGGGGTTGTAGCAGGATGAGGAGAATGTGCAGAGGCAAGTCAAGGCTAGAAGATCCCTGAGAGACACACAGTGCAGGTACACACAAACACTCGCACAGTGCAGGTACACACAGACACACACATAGTACAGGTACACACAGACACACACAGCACAGGTACACACAGACACATACACAGTGCAGGTACACACAGACACACACACAGCACTGATAAACACACACAATGCAGGTACACACAGACTTACATACAGCGCAGGTACACAGACACACATAGCTCAGGTACACACAGACACACACAGTGCAGGTACACAAACACAGCAGGTACACACACCGTGGAGACACACACACAGTGCAGGTACACACACAGCGCATTTACACATACATAGCACAGGCACAAACACATAGCAGATACACAAGGACACACACAGTACAGGTACACAGACACACACAGAGTGCACGTACACACACAGCGCAGGTACACAGACACACACATAGCAGGTACACAAAAAGTGCAGACACATATACAGCGCAGGTACACAGACACAGGACAGGTACACACACATACAGCACAGACACAGGTACAGACACACACAGCGCAGCTACACAGACACACACAGCATAGGTGTACAGACACAAACAGCGCAGGTAGACGCAGTACAGGTACACTCAGTGCAGGTACACACAGACAAACACACAGCGCAGGTACACATAGTACAGGTACACAGAGACACGCACACAGCGCAGGTACTCACAGGAACACACACAGTGCAGGTATACACACAAAGCACAGGTACACATAGACACATTGTCCCTTACCTAAGAGGGAGGTGAAGGGTCCCTGCCTGCAAGCAGAGTAATTGTCCTGATAAGGACAGTCCTGCTGTCTTCTTCCTGGGCCCTAACTATCCCTATAGGAACCCGTGGAGAGATTAATTGACACCACAATGCAAAACAATAAAAGTAACCAAAAAGAAACTGAAAGGATTTAGTAGCACTTATCTGAAAAAGAAGCAATTCACCCATGCTAGAGGAACACCAAACTCCAACCTCTCCTCTAGAGTATTAAATAAGCAGCAAGGAGTTAAGGGAGGGGTATGAATACAAAAGCCCTCCAAACCTGTAGATTGAAAGAGCAACTAGAGAACCACACCCCCAACCTTCTCTCAAGAATGACTAATAATCAGCATACATCATCGAGAGACAGCAATTAGCAATCTTTGCACATTGTGCAATCAACCCTTGTATTGCATAACAAGGCGACAGGCCTGCTCCTGTGTCGCGGCCACCATGCCACGATACTGTTGTGACCAACAAGCTGAAACAGTACCTCCCCTCTGAGGGGCCTCTGGACCCTTAGGGCATGGTTTACCAGGATTCCATTTATTAAATCTTTTAACTAAGTGGACTGCGTTGACTTCAGCCTCTGGAACCCACGTCCTCTTCTCATGAATGTACGCTTGCCAATGCACCAGATACTGAAGCGAGTTCCTGACTCAACAAGAGTCAATGATGGGACTGATTTTAAACCGCAGATTCCCATCTACCAACACTGGCGAAGGAGGTAATGACCCAAGTACCAAACTCGCCACTTCTTTAAGTAAAGATTTGTGGAACACATCGGTGATCTTTAGTGATCTAGGAATCTCCAATCTAAAGGACACTGGGTTAATGCTCTCAGTGATCTTAAAAGGACCAATAAAACATGGACCCAGCTTAAAAGATGGTTGTTACAGCTTGATGTTCCTTGTAGACAACCAGACCAAATCACCCACCTGAAAACTAACCCCCTCTGACCGACTGTTATCCGCCACCCTCCTATAGCTTCATACCAATTTTTTAAGATTTCTCTGCACTTTCTCTCAAACTGGCTCGAGGCTGGACGAGACTTTATGCTCTTGGGGTACCTTCGACATGAATTTAGCAAATGAACCAAATTAATTGCAAAAAAGAGATGTGCCCATAGACTCTAACAATCTGTTGTTCAGAGCAAATTCTGCAAGGGGTAAATACACTGACAAGCATTTTTGATTATCAGACACAAAGCATCACGGATACTGTTCAAGACTCTCGTTACACCTATCCGTCTGACCATTTGTCTCAGGATGGTAAGCAGAAGAAAAAGACAGCTGTATACCTAACTAGCGACACACAAAACGCCAGAACCCAGATACAAGCTGCACCCCTTGATAAGAGACAACATTAGATGGTACCCTGTGTAACCTAACCACATGAGCTATGAAGAGCCTAACCAGTTTCTTAGCATTAGGTAGACCAGATAAAGCAACAAAATGACACATCTTGCTGAAGCGTTCAACCACCACCCAGATAACCAGGTTTCCCTCTGAGGATGGTAAGTCAGTAATGAAATCCATGGACAGATTAGTCCAGAGTCTCTCTAGTACCGGTAGAGGCAACAACTTCCCGGCAGGGAGATGACAAGGCGATTTGGCTCTAGCACATACCTCAGATGTGGAACAAAACAAAAAACATCACATCCCAAAGACGGCCACCAAAAAACTCTACTTATCAACTTACAAGTATTGTTGATGCCTGGATGACCTGCCAAAACAGAAGTATGCTTTTCAGAAAGTACCTGAAACCTCAAAGGTAGAAGAACATTAGGGACTACGTGAATTAAACATCTGGAGAAAGCATCAACCCTGATATTAAGACTACCAGGCCAGTTTGTGACCACAAAATCAAAATGAGCAAAAAACAATGACCACCATGCTTGTCTAGGGTTAAGTCTATTCGCTGATTCTAAATATATCAGATTCTTGTGGTCAGTGATAACTGTCACTGTATGTTGAGCCCCTTCCAGAAGTTGCCACCACTCCTCAAAGGCCAATGTCATGGCCAATGACTCTGTCCCCAATGTCATAATTTTGTTTAATAAAGGAAAACTTTAGTGAACAAAATGCTCAAGGGTGAATATTCTTCAATTCGCCAGTGCTTTGAGATACAATAGCCCCAATCCTGACCTCTGAAGCATCCACCTCAGCATCCACCAGATAAAGAGCCTAAATGCATAGGTTCATCAAGCTCTATGGGTTCTATGGACGAGGCAAGGGATAGCTCACTTGCCCACTCTCTAACCCGCCAATAAATCCATATGTCTTGAGACATGGCCTTGTCAAGAGTTCTAGGTGCGGGATGTGAAACCATGAGGTTATTTATCTTGTCGCTAAGCACAAAGCAAAATTTATTCCGCAATGCAGAGTCATTCCTCTGTAGATCATTAGACCAACGGCGAAACTCAGCACAGAAGTCCTCAATGGGTGATTTCCCCTGACTTAAGCCTCTAATCTTACCCTCTGCCAGAGATACGCTATCGGGGTCATCATAGATCAGCCCTAAAGCTCCAAAAATTTTATCCACAAAACCTCAGAGGTGGGAGGTAATGAAAAAACCCAAGCCTAAGGGTTTCCCTGTAACCTGGAGATCACCATCCCTACCTTCTGCGACTCATCACATGAGGAAAAAGGGTGCAGTTCAAAGTACAATTTGCAGGATTCTCTGAATGCAAAAAACTTCTGCCTTTTACCAAAAAAACGATCTGGCAGGTCCAGTTTAGGTTCTTTAGCTAAACCCATACCCCCTAAGCATTGTTGCTTAACCTCAGCAACCTCAATAGCCAGAGACCTAAGCTGGTTGGACAAGCCATCAACGGGATCCATGCACCTGCAAGGAAAAACCAAAAGCCCACAGAGAAAACGTCTGGCTGCTTATGTCACGTCTATGTGGCACAAGAGCACCATGCTCAGCATGGGTACAGGGTGATGTTCACACTAAATGCAATAGTGGTATACCATGCTATGCAGCACAGTGAGCGCCACTCCAGGAAGATAACAGGGAGGTGAAGGGGCCCTGCCTGCAAGCCGAGTAATTGTCCTGATAAGGACAGCTCTGCTGTCTTCTTCCTGTCTTCCTACAAACATACACAGCACAGGTACACACAAACACTCACACAAACCAGGTACACCCACACACAGCACAGGTACACACACACAACACAGATGCACGCACAGCACAAATACACAAACAGCACAGGTACACATACAAAGCACAGGTACACATAGACAGACACACAGACATGCACAAAGTGCAGGTACACAGACATACACACAGCATAAGTATATGCATAGCACAGGTACACAGAGCGCAGGGACACACACAGCATAGGTACATACAAACAAACACAGTGCACATACACACATACACACACCGTGCAGGTACACACACAGCACAAGGAGATACACAGTGCAGGTATACGGATACACACACAAAGTGCAGGTACGCACACCACCACAGGGACATACAGACACACACACACACAGCACAGTTAAACACACACGGTGCAGGTACACACAGACAGATACACAGCGAAGTTACAAACACAGAGACACACAGCACAGGTACACACACAGCTCAGGTACACACAGACACATACACCATGCAGGTACACACAAACACACAGCGCAGGTACACAAAGACACACACACACAGTACAGGTACACACACAGTGCAGGGACATACAGATACACACACAGTGCAGGTACACTCACAGCACAGGGAGATACACAGTGCAGGGGCATACAACACACACACAGCGTAGGTAAACACAGACACACACACAGCCCAGGTACACACACAGTGCAGGGACATACACACACAGCGTAGGTACACACAGACATACACAGCACAGGTGCATACAAACACTCGCACAGTGCAGTTAAACACACATAGTGCAGGTACACAGACAGATACACAGCGCAGTTACAAACAGAGAGACACGCAGCACAGGTACACACAGACACACATACAGTTCAGGTACACACATAGCGCAGGTACACACACAGCTAAGGTACACAGAAAAACACACAGCGCAGGTACACACACAGTTAAGGTACACACAGACACACACAGTACAGGTACACACACATAGGACAGGCACGCACAGGTACAAAAAGACACATACACCATGCTGTTACATACCCAGTGCAGATACACACACACAGTGTAGGTACACACAGAGCTCAACTACGCAGACACACCCACCGCATAGCTACACACAGACACAGACAAAGCCCAGGTACACACAGGCATAGATGCTGCATGGGTACACACACACACAGCACAGGTACACACAGCCACACACACGCAGCGCAGTTACTGAGGCACACAGAGTGCAAGAACACACACAGTGCAGGTACACAAACACACAGTGTTGATACACACACAGTGCAGGTACACACACAACACAAGTACACAGTGCAGGTAAACACAGACACACACAGTATAGGTATACAGACACAGCGCAGGCACACAGAGATGCACACACAATGCAGGTACACACACACTTAGACACAGCACAGGTACACACAGACACACAGCGAAGGTACATACACAGTGAAGGTAAAAACACACACAGCACACTGCACAGTTACATTTAGACACACACAGCACACGGACATACAGACACGCACACAGTGCAGGCACACACACAGCGCAGGTACACACAGCCATATGCACAGCACAGATACATTCAGACACACACAGCACAAGAACACACACAGTGCAAGGACACAGACATGCACAAAGTGCAGGTACACACACAGCGCAAGGACACACACAGCGCAGGTACACACAGACACACACACAGCACAGGTACACACACAGAGCAGGTACACACGAACATATTTTTTTCGGGGAATGTGTGGCTGGCATCTCGGGCATCTCTGAGGTCCACATGCAGCTAAGGGTTAAAAAGCAGGAACAAGACCAAAAGGCAAAGAGATCAAAGGCAAGAGTGGACAAGAAAAGCA
Source organism: Eleutherodactylus coqui (assembly GCF_035609145.1). NCBI lineage: Eukaryota > Metazoa > Chordata > Amphibia > Anura > Eleutherodactylidae > Eleutherodactylus > Eleutherodactylus coqui. The sequence goes on from NC_089843.1 coordinate 32,132,640, forward strand.
GAAAAAAGAGCTTTCTCCTCATCCAGCAAAGAAGCACGTTTCTGGAAAGAATTGTATGGACTGTAAAATGTGTGTTTTGTAAATTTTGGTTTTTGTTATGTTCTGGGCTATGAGAAAGCCATATTTTCTTGGAGATTACTGTTATGTTTCTTAATTTTATAATAAAAATAGAGTTCCAGCTCCAATAGCGTAATTTAAGTTGTTGCAGTTAAAAAAATTGTACTTGGATTTTGGGCTTGAGCTGGCAGTCCACTGCGAAGCGAGCTTACCCCTGCCTCTTGACACTCCTCGATTTCTCTGCACTGAGTATCTTAGTGGGCCTGTAGCATTTACTTTGCAAAAATGTGAGTGTTTAAAGCAGGCTGGTCGCCTGAATGCTTCAAATAGGAATAATGGAATAGGACCCCTCTTCCATTTTGTTGGTTTTTGGAAGTGGGGTCATGGTTGTGAGAAATGGCCAGGGGCATTCATATTGTGCTGCTAGAGGTGAGATTCTTGAACTGACGCAAGACGAACCAGAGCGAAAGCATTTGCCAAGAATGTTTTCATTAAACAACAACATTCGAAGGTTCGAAGACAATCAGATGTCGTCGTAGTTCTGACCATAAATGATGCCTGGTGAACCAGCAGCGTTATTCCCATGACCCACCGAGCAGATTCTGGAGAAGTGTGGTTGCAAAGCTGAAGCTTAAAGAAATTGACGGTAGTGCACCACCAGGAGTGGAGCCTGCAGCTTAATTTTACTCAACATAGGAAACCTAACTCGGCCCGGACACGGAAAGGATTGACAGATTGACAGCTCTTTCTCGATTCTGTGGGTGGTGGTGCATGGCCATTCTTAGTTACTGGAGCGATAACAAACAAGGCTCCCCCATGCTAACTTGCTACAAAACCCAAGCGGTCCATGTCCAGCTTCTTAGAGGGACAATCCACTTTCAGCCACGCGAGGTTGATCAGTAACAGGTCTGTGATGTCCTTAGATGCCCGATGCTACAAGCACGCTACACTAAATAGACCAGTGTGTGTCTACCCTTCACCGACAGGTGCAGGTAATGGGAATCAGGGTTTGCAATTATTTCTCATGAATAAAAAATTCCCAGTAAGTGCCGAGAAGACGATCAAACTTGACTATCTAAAAAAGTAAAAGTCGTAACAATATTTTTATAGGTGAAACTGCAAAAGGACCGTTACTGAGAAGGCGAGGCTGAGGTATCCGAGAGTAGCCCGCGCCTACCAGAAGACACGATCTGCTACCCTAATATGGGAGCGGTACCAGAGGTTAGGCTTCAGGGTACGTCGCAAAGGTCCTGCAGGTATCGCGGAGAGGAGGCATGCGCTCGAGTGCGGTCTGGCTTCCGACACGCCCTCTCTTAATGTCATCTTGCTCTCCCTACCTGGCATCCTTTCGTCCCCCTAAAGCTGGACCTCTCCAGTGCCATGTCCTGTTTCAGCAAATGCAATAACCTCCAGGTTTCGTCCCAAGGAAGGCTCTTCTGTGGGGCAGAGCCAGGAGATGCCAACATGAGCCGCTGCTGGGGGGCCATGTTGGCACTCATGTGCTGTCCACCTGGATGCAAAAAATTTTCCAAGTGGAGTGCATGGCAAAACCACAGCTATGGCCCGGCTGTGAAGGCCTCAAGGGTAAGGAAGGTAGCTCGGTGGACTCCTGAAACAGCCACCCCACCAGGGGTCGGCCCCCAGGGTTCCAGGTCTGTCAAGCATTACATCCCCCTCTTTGGCAAGATCAGTTGCCATTGCCCGGAGCCGAGGTAGATGACTACCTCCGTGCCCTCCTCTCAAATGTCCAGTCCCTCCGTTCCCCAATGTGTCCATGCCTCTTTCCCAAAATAATTTTTCCACTTGTGCCTATTTTCTCTGGGCAATTTGGGGGATTAAGTTGGTGGTCCCTGCCTTCATAATTGAAGAAATCGCAGGTGTAGCCAGTAGTGCTCTTGCATATGTTGTATAATTTTATATCAAACTTGGCAATTTTTGGAGGGGATAAACTGCCGGAAGAAAAGACGGCCCTTGAAACTCATTAGGGACTCGTCAACAGACAGGTCTTTATCGGACATGTATAAATTTGAAAAGGACTCTTTGAGTAGGGAGATTAGGGGCCTCAGTTTTTTTGAGGCAGTCATGGATAGGGTCATAACTTGGGGGCTTGAGAATTGTTTGTGAAATGCAAGAAACACTGCAGACTTTCAAAGCGAGCTCAGGGCATAACTGATGCAAACACAGGGGTGGCATGTACTGGACTTATGGACCAGTACAAGTGGAAGGAGGATTTTTTTTAACTAAACCCATTAATAAAAATAATCCTAGAAATGTTTTAATTTCTGAGACAGTTGTGAGGTTCCATTGTCTAGAATGCACAGAGATGGGGCGCTCTGCAATAAACTGTCCAGCATAGATGTTTGTCTGCTGGACAATTAATTCCAAGACATGGTCATTGATGAGCAAATGAAAAAAATCAATGGAGGCAAAATTTGTGACATTCACATTAACCCCTGGAGTCACTACAAATGGCGGTATTTGGGGTGAAAAGTTATCACTGGAGCCCCATATTGTGGAAGGAATCGCAGTACTTGGGCCAACGACTCTACAGCTGGTGCAACCTCCATGGAGCTAGAGGTATAAACAGAGTCGCTACTACACAAACTTATCTCCACCTCCGATGCAGTCTCAGTTTCGCTAGAACTGCTGCTGGGGCAAAGTAGTCTGCAGGCCTGCTCGGCACTGTTCCTCCAGCATGCCATTTTGGTGCAAATGTATTTACAGCAAAAGTGGAAATAGAAAAAAGGCAGCTGAGCAAGAAAAAAAGAATAGTGGTGTTCTTCACCTACACTTGGGGTGTCTCACAAAAATTGCGCACCAAGAACCTACCAAGTCATGGGATGCGAGATGCTGAGACACCTCAAGAAAAAAAAAGTTTTCTCTTTCTAACCTTCTCTCGGGGTGTGTTTAGCACGGCAAGTCACAGCGCAAAAAGAAAATTTTCTTTCTCTACTCCCAGAAAACGCTATGTGAGGGTATTCTTGTATCTTGTCACCACCAGGCTGATGAGTCGACATGGGCTGAGGTGAAGGGAATGCCCAGAGCTTCTTATTGGCAGCCACATACATCCCTCACTGCTGTTCCCAGAGCTCCGCGATAGCTGTTGATTGGCTGCTTTTATACACACCTTCAGCCACAATGGACCCTGGTAGTTTCTGTTTACAAAATCTGCATTTGGCAGCTTTGCAGATTGTCAGGTGCACTAAAGCTTTTTGCCTGGGGTTTCAGGGTGGGGTCAGAGGGTTCAGGGACAAGGCAGAGGGTTAAGGGAAGAGGCAGGGGATTCAGGGAAGAGTCAGCCCAGGAGGCTGTCAAAAGGCATATTGGCGGTCAGTAAGGGGTTAATTTTATTTGTAGAGAATGCCCATTCTCATTCACTTTGAATGAGTGACATGTAGAGATGAGCGAACGTACTCGGATAGGCACTACTCGTCCGAGTAATGTGCCTTATCCGAGTACCTCCCCGCTCGTGCTGAAAGGTTCGGGAGCTGCCGCTGCTGACAGGTGAGTCGCAGCGGGGAGCGGGGCAGAGCGGGCGGGAGAGAAGGAGAGAAAGATCTCCCCTCCGTTCCTCCCCGCTCTCCCCTGCAGCTCCCCGCTCCGTGCCGGCACCCGAACCTTTCAGCACGAGCGGGGAGGTACTCGGATAAGGCACATGACTCGGACGAGTAGTGCCTATCCGAGTACGTTCGCTCATCTCTAGTGACATGCTATTCTATTTCTGCATCTGAAATTGCACTGTTAAAAAAATCTCTTTATATATAATAACTAGAGATGAGCGAGCACCAAACTTTTCGTAATGCTCGAGAGCTCTTTTCGAGTAACAAACCCCATTGAAGTCAGTGGGTGATTCGAGCATTTTTGTATGGGACCCATGCTCCGCATAGCTGATGACTTGTCAAACACCAGAAAACATCATAAAGTCATGGAAACACCACAGAAACAGATAGGGAAGGGCAGGGGCAGCATGCATGTCTCCATCTAAGGCTCCCAGGTCCCACTATTAAGCCAAAATGAGGGCAAGAGTCTGGCGTCACCCCCCTAAGAATTTACTTGGGACAAACCCTCATTAGCAAGGCATACGCACTGGCACATCTTAGCTAAGCACCACACTATCTGCAACCAAGGACAATCACTGCCTGCGGGTGACACCGCTGCCTCTTCTCCTGGGTTATATGCTGGCATTGCTGTCCAACCCCCGCCCCCCCCCCCCACGCGCATGACCCCGCCTCCACAAACATAACAAAAGGTTTCCCTGTGCAGGGTTCAGCTGCCCTCATGCCACATGCTCACTTCATAGCCACACCACCCTCATGTCAATTTATAAATGCGTACTGGATGAGGAGGAACCGGTGGCACAAACTACAGAGGGTTGGCAGGGCCTGCAACGCCCCTGTTTGAAAGTGTGGGAGATAGCCCACAATGCCGTTGAGAATTGATGATAAATTGATGTACGATTATCATTCCAATCCCGTGCCACCTCTGTCACAAAATTGTCAGGAACCGCAAACGTGGGCATAATGGGGACTCAGGTGCAAGCACTTCTACACATCTCCACAATGCAGCAGCACATACTAAACCAAAGATTGGTTTGAAGCAGGAGGTGTCACAAAAGTAACCACCACAGGTATACAGTGACCCTGTGAAAGTCGCATGAAATCCGTTTTGCTTCCTGTGAATGCTCCAATCCTGTATCTCGGATAACTGTGGTAATTTGTAGCACGAGAGATAATACATGCCAACCAACGCAGATCCCCTGACCCCAAGCAGGAGGAGGAGGTGGCATAATAAGACCAAGAAACCATGACCGAGGTAGGACCCGCAATATTCTGTGCCAGAAGCATGGGAGTGGGCCCTGGGTCAGGCTCGCTACCAGCCTCCACCTTGTGTGACCCAAGGTGCCGTGAGTGACATAGCAATGGGAAATCCATATGTCCACACACAATTCATTCTGTGTAGGTGTCAGGTAGCTCAACACCGTGCTAGGAAAGCCGTCTGTGCCCTACCCAAGTCATTTAGTGTATTTGTGCCAGATAGCTAAAACACCACAATTGGAAATCTTTGTGCACCCACAGCATAGGTGAGCCCATGAAACCCAAGGAAGGTATTAAACATTAAGTAATTACAGTGCCCAAACATGGCAGACTTTCACTCTGCCGAGGACCTTGGCCTCTGCAAACACCCTCAGCAATCTTGGGCATAAAGCGGACTCCGATGCTAGTACAGCAGTAAATGTCTCATTTAATTAGTTGCGGTTGCTTTCACCACTACAAAGACTGGATTAACCAGGAACAAGCTCCACGGGCCCAACCTGCCGCAGTTGCCCTTCCCTCAGGACCTCGGCTTCTGCAACCACCCTCAGCAATGGTGAGCATAAAGCAGACTCCGATGCTAGTACAGCACTGAACGTCTCATTTAATTAGTTGCGGTTGCTTTCAACGCTACAAAGACTGGATTAACCAGGAACAAGTTCCACGGGCCCAACCTGGCGCAGTTCCATTTCCCATCTTCACTCTGTACCCTACCCAAGTCATTCAGTGTATTTGTGCCAGACAGGTAAAAAAACGCAATGGGAAGTCTTTGTGCACCCACAGAAGAGGCGAGCCCATGAAACTCAAAGACGGTATTACACATGAAGAAATCCGAGTGCCCACACATGGCAGAGTTTCACCCCTCCAAGGACCTCGGTCCACACTTCTGCCCTAGTCATTCAGTGTATTTGTGCTAGATAGGTAAAACACCGCAATAGGAAAGCCCTCTGCACTCTGCACCCTTCCCACGTCAGTCAGTGTATTTGTGCTAGACAGGTAAAACAACACAATGGGAAGCCTTTGTGCACCCACAGCATAGGCGAGCCCATGAAACTCAAAGACGGTATTACACATAAAGAAATCAGAGTGCCCAAACATGGCAATTTCACCCCACCAAGGACCTCGGCCCACATTTGTACCCTAGTCAGTCAGTGCACTTGTGCCAGACCAGTAAAATACCGCTATGAGAAGTCTTTCTGCACCCACAGCATAGGTGAGCCCCTGGAACGCAAACAAGGCAGTTTCACCCTGCCAAGGACCTCCACCTCGGCTCACACCCTCAGTAATCGTGGGCATAAAGCGGACTCAGATGCTTGTGCAGCAGTGAACGTCTCATTAATGCAGTAATGCTCCATTTGTTTGGCCCAAACCAGTATCTCAGATAACTGTGGTAACACGAGAGAAAATTCATGTTGCCCAGTGCTGATCCCCTGACCGCAAGCAGAAGGAGGAGGTGGCATAACAAGACCAAGAAACCATGATTGAGGTAGGACCCGCAATAGTCTCTGTGGCAAGTATGTGAGCGGGCCCTGGGTCAGGCTCTGTCCCAGCCTCCACCTTGTGTGACCCAAGGTGCCACGAGTTACATAGCAATAGTAAATCCAAGTGTTCACACACTATTCATTCTGTGTAGGTGTCAGATAGCTCAACACCGCAAAGAAAAGTCTTTCAGTTTCTTGGGCTCGCCTATGCTGTCAGTGCGCAAAGATGCTATTACACAGGAAGAAATCAGAGTGCCCAAACATAGCAGAGTTGCAGCCCGCCAATGACCTCTGCCTCGGCCCACATTTCTGCCCTAGTCAGTCATTGTATTTTTGCCAGATAGGTAAAACACCACGATGGGAAGTCTTTGTGCACCCACAGTATAGCCAGACCCCAGTAACATTTCTGTAGTAAAAGTATAGGCGGACCACAGTAACATTCCAGTAGCAGAAGAATAGGCAGACCCCAGTAACATTTCTGTAGCAAAAGTATAGGCAGACCCCAGTAACATTTCTGTAGCAAAGGTATAGGCAGACCCCAGTAACATTTCTGTAGTAAAAGTATAGGCAGACCCTTGTAACATCCCTGTAGCAAAGATATAGGCAGACCCCAGTAACATTTCTGTAGTAAAAGTATAGGCAGACCCCAGTAACATTTCTGTAGCAAAAGTATAGACAAACCCCTATAACATTCCTGTAGCAGAAGTATAGGCAGACCCCAGTAACATTTTTGTAGGCGAAGGGCAGAAAGATTAGTCAGACAGCAGTATAGGCGAGGGACAGAAAAATTGGTGTACCAAGAGTACAAGTGCACCCGTGAAAAATTGCTCAACTGCGAGGGCAGGTATAACCCATAAACATTTTTTAAAGATACAGCTCACTGTTGCTTTATTTGTAACAGAGCCTGGAGGCAGCCATGTGAAAATAATTGGTTTCTGTTAAAGTATCAATACTTTTGAAACTTTGAAATATTGCAAAAAAAATTATAAACAGAGCCTTTTGGGCCCGCAGAAAAGACGCTAGCAGCAGGGCAGGCCAGAACCTCCAGGGCGTACAGCGCAAGTTCGTGCCACGTGTCCAGCTTTGACACCCAATAGTTGTATCAGCAGAGCCATCATGGAGGACGGTGGTACGATCGGTGACATACTCCCTCACCATCTTTTTACAGTGCTCCCTCCGACTCAGCCTTGACTGGGGGTGGTGATACAGTCTTGCTGGGGAGCCAAAAAGCTGGCAAAGGCCTTGAAGAGTGTTCCCCTGCCTGCGGTGGACATGCTGCCTGATCCCCGAGCCTCCTCTGCTACTTGGCCCTCGGAACTGTGTCTTCTGCCACTGGCACTGTCAGATGGGAAGTTTAGCATCACTTTTCCCACCAGGGCCCTGTGGTATTGCATCACTCTCGTACCCCTTTCCTCTTCGGGAATGAGAGTGGAAAGGTTCTCCTAATACCGTGGGTTGAGAAGAGTGTACACCCAGTAATCTGTGCTGGCCAGAATGCATCTATCGCGAGGGTCACGGGAAAGGCAGCCTAACATGAAGTCAGCCATGTGTGCCAGGGTACCAGTATGCAACACATTGCTGTCCTCACAAGGAAGATGGCGTTCAGGATCCTTCTCCTCCTCCTCTACAGCCCATACACGCTGAACAGATGAGAAGCAACAGCATGGGTACCCTCTGCAGTGTGCCCAGCTGTCTCTTCCCCCTCCTCCTCATGCTCCTACCCCTCCTCCTTCTCCTCCAAAACGTGCTGAGATATAGATATGAGGGTGGTCTGGCTATCAAGCGACATATTGTCATCCCCCGTCTCCTGTTCCAACCGCAAAGCGACGGCCTTTATGCTTTGCAGCAACCTTCTCAGCAGGCAAAGCAGCAGAATGGTAACACTAATGATTGCCGCATCGCCGCTCACCATCTCTGTAGACTCCTCAAAGTTTCCGAGGACCTGGCAGATATCTGCCATCCATGCCCACTCCTCAGTAAAGAATTGGGGAGGCTGATTACCACTACGCCGCCCATGTTGCAGCTGGTACTCCACTATTGCTCTACGCTGCTCGTACAGCCTGGCCAACAAGTGCAGCGTAGAATTCCAGCGTTTGAGCACGTCGCACAGCAGTCGATGCTCTGGCAGCTGATACCGATGTTGCAGGGTCCTCAGGGTGGCACCGTCTGTGGTGGACTTGCGGCAATGTGCGCAGACGCTGCGCACCTTGCCGAGCAGGTCAGACAAGTGAGGTTAGTTTTTCAGAAACTGCTGAACCACCATAATTGAAGACGTGAGCCAGGCATGGCACGTGTGTGAGGCTGCCGAGCTGCAGAGCCGCCACCAAGTTACGGGCATTGTCACACACGAACTTTCCCGGTTGGAGGCTCACCAGTGAAAGCCAGAAGTCGGTCTGCTCTGTCAGACCCTGCAACAGCTCAGGGGCCATGTGCCTCTTGTCACCTAAGCTGATTAGTTTCAGCATAGCTTGCTGACGCTTGCCCACCGCTGTGCTGCCCACCGCGCGCTACCGACTGCTGGCGACGTGGTCACAATTCTTAATTGAGAGGTAGAGTTGGCTTAGGAGGAGGAGGGTTTGGGGGAGGTGGCATAAAACGCCGCAGATACCGCTATTCTGGTTGTGGGTAGGACATGAGCGGTCCCAGGCTCTGACTTGGTCCCAGCCTCCACCAAATTCACCCAATGTGCCGTCAGGGAGATATAGTCGCCCTGCCCGCCTGTACTTGTTCACTTGTCCGTGGTTAAGTGGACCTTCCCAGTAACAGCATTGGTGAGGGCACGATTTATGTTGCCGGATACATGCTGGTCTAGGGCTGGGACGGCAAACCAGGAAAATAGTGGCAACTGGGGACCGATTAGCGTGGGACTGCCCTCACCATCATGTTTTTCAAAGCCTCCGTATCCAAAAGCCTATACAGCAGCATCTCCAGGCTGATTAATTTGGCAATGTGCATGATTACAGTTTGTGTGTGCGGGTGGGTGGTGGCGTATTTGCGCTTTCGCTCCAATGCTTGTGTTAGCGACAGCTGAACGCTGCGCTGAGAGACATTGCTGGATGGAGTGGAGGACAGTGGAGGTGAGGGTGTGGGTGCAGGCTGGAAGACGCTTGTGCCTTTGTCCTGGGAGGGGGATTGGATCTGTGTGGGAGGTTAGGGCACAAGGGAAGAGGCAGTGGTGTGACCCGGAGGCGGTGAATGGCCTCCGTCCCACCTTGTGGGGTGCTTGGCCATCATATGCCTGCGCATGCTGGTGGTGGTGAGGCTGGCAGTGGTGGCTCCCCGGCTGATCTTGGTGCGACACAGGTTGTATACCACCATTCGTCGGTCATCCGCGCTATCACTAAAAAACATTCACACCTTTGAACACCTAGCCCTCTGCACGGAGGCTTGCCGCGAGGGAGTGCTTTGGGAAGCAGTTGGTGGATTCTTCGCTCTGGCCCTGCCTCTACCCCTGGCCACTCCACTGCCTCTTTCAGCCTGCTCTGCTGCTGCACTTGCCTCTCCCTCTGAAGCCCTGTCCTCAGTAGGCTTAGCAAACCAGGTGGGGTCAATCACCTTATCATCCAGCTGCAGTTCCTCCGAATCCTCTGTGCGCTCCTACCTCGGACTTACTGCCCTTAGTACTACCTCACTGACAGACAACTGTGTTTCATCATCATCCTTACCCACGAAAAGCTCTTGAGACAGTAGCCAGAAGTCCCCAGCCTCATCACCTGGACTCCGCGAACTTTCCAAAGGTTGGGCATCGGTCACGACAAACTCCTCAGGTGAGAGAGGAACCAGTTTTTCCCACTCATGGCAGGGACCCGAGAACAGTTCCTGGGAGTCTGCCTGCTCATCACAATATGTCATTTTCATGGAGTGAGGAGGTCAGGAGGAAGTAGGAGCAGCAGCCAGAGGATTCAGTCCCTAGGCCAGGAGTAGCGAGCTGCGTAGAAGACTGGGTGGTCGATACATTGCTGGACGCATTTTCTGCCATCCACGACAGGACCTGCTCACACTGCTCTGTTTGCAATAAAGGTCTACCCCGCGGACCCATAAATTGTGATATGAAGCTGTGGACCCCAGAAACTTGCCTCTCTCCTAATCCTGCAGCAGCGGGCTGTGATTCACTTCAACCAGGAACTTGGCCTGTGCCCACACCCTCACTTGGACATCCCCGTCTGTGTCCACGTCCTCGACCCTTACCCGTACTCCTCAACATGGTGGATTAAGAATAGAGTAGGACCCAAATAAATTACCCCACTGTATAGCACTAACAACTGTGGCTTAATTCACCGCACACAGAGACTTACAGATAGCGGAGGCTCTATACTGTGACTTGAAAAAATTAACCCACTGCTGAACAGCGGCAGAGCGGAAATACTTTTGCAGTGGCCCAGTAAATATTACAGTACTGTTTAGCAGTTAGACCTCTGTCTAATGTACTGCAGACCCAGAACGGTATAAGTTAAGTGGTTCGCAGTAGGCTAGGAGATGTTAGAGAGAAGTTTCACGTTGAGAGCTGGTTGTACGGCACTGCAGCCTGAGAACACTATTACTGAAAGGCTGGGAACAGGCATAGATGCGTAACACAAAAATTGATGCACTACACCTCCCAGCAAGCCACAAGTATAATGCACACGGTCAGATGAAGCCCCACGAAGGACCGTTGGGGTTATTGCACGGAGGATCAGGACTATATAGTATATAATTTTCCCATAGAAGTGGCTGTGCCCCTACACTCTGTGTCTAATTCACTGCAGACACAGAACGGTATAAATGAAGTTGTTCACAGTAGGCTAGGAAATATTAGAGTGTAATTTCACGGTGAGAGCTGGTTGTACGGCACAGCAGCCTGAGAACGCTATTACTGAACGGCTCGGAACAGGCCTAGATGCGTAATACAAAAATGGATGCACTACATCTCCCAGCAAGCCACAAGTATAATGCACATGGTCAGATGTTGCCCAAAGAAGGACCTCTGGGGTTCATGAAGATAGGATCCTACTCTAACACTTTCCCTATATCAGCAGCAGCTCTTTCCCTAAACTTTGCATAATACAATGCAGACTGAGAACACTATAGCTAAAATGGCCTGCACAGCCTGAGATGAAAAAAACAATGGTGCACTACTGCACCCAGCCAGCCACAACAGTAATGCACACTATGAAGAGTGAGTAGCCCTAAGAAGGACCGTTGGGGTTCTTGACGACAGGATCCTACTCTAACAGTTTCCCTATATCAGCAGCAGCACTTTCCCTAACCTCTGCCAGCATGCGTCTGAGGCGAGCCGCGGCGGGACCACTTTAGGTACTCGGCGGTTACCTGATTGGCCCAGCCACTCACTGTAGGGGGGTGGGATAGGGCTGGCACATCACAGCAGGAAGTGGTAATGCCTTCCCCGCATGTCTCTTGGCTAGAAAATGGCGCTAAATATGCGGGTAAGGAAATGTAATTGACTCGAGTACCGCGTGGTGCTCATCTCGAATAATGAGCATCTCGAGTACCCTAATGCTCGAACGAGCATCAAGCTCGGACGAGTGTGCTCGCTCATCTCTAATATTAACTGCACTTTTCCTAAAATAATAATTGACATTATATTAGCAGAAAGGAAATCTATATGGAGTTTCATGTGGTCACTATTTTGAATTGTGAATTGAATCCAGTCATGTATGAGGTATGGATAATCATGTAATGTATGAGTTGTTTAAGTTATATTAGAACATTCATAAGTGATAAATCAAGCTGAACAAACTGAGACATTGAAAATAAATGTAATGTCTGGACGTTAGTGGGCACTATTACATAAACAGGGCCACAGATGGATGATTATTACCTCGTGGGGGTATTATTGTAAATTACGCCACAGAAAGGACACTACTACAAAATGGGGCCACAGTGAGTTAACTACTACAAAGTGCAGCTACAGAGGAGACACTGGTACCAAGTTCAGTCACAGAGTTGGCACTATTCCAAATTGGGGCCACTAAGGCATTACTATTACAAAGTAGGGCCATAAACGAGACACTGTCAACAAGTGAGACCACAGAGGAAGTATCACTATAAGGCCAATATCATGCTAGCTTAAATGTGCCTGTAATGTGGATGAGTGTTACAGCCTAAGGGCGAGCACCCACTGGCGTTTGCGTTTTCCGCGGGAAAAAAACGCAGCGTTTTCGCCGCGTTTCCCGCGTTTTTTCCGCGCGCTTTTCGCGGCGTTTTTCGCGGCGTTTTCGCGGCGTTTTCGCGGCTTTTCCATTAATTTCAATGGAGAAAAATAAGGACACATATGCAACTGACAGTTCCTATGTTAAAAACGCAAACGCAACGCAAAAAAAACGCCAGTGGACAGGAACACATGTTATCTCTATGCCTGTGCAGGAAAAACGCAAAACGCAAAACGCAAAACGCAGGTAAAAAAACGCCAGTGGGTGCTCGCCCTAACTGTGGGTCTAATTACCCTCTTTTGTTGCAAAATACATTTGGTTTATTCTTACTGCTCCAGTGAGAAGAAATAGTGTGACTGGTCATTTCTGACAACTGGAACCCTCACAGATCCAGAGAGAACACTATTGGTATGGCTCGAAATACGGACAGTGGAGACCGTGCATGTGCACCTCCGCTTCTTTCACTTCAATAGCACCACTGCAGAGAGCCAAGCATTTCAACATCTCTCACTCCCACTAAGCATTTCAACATGACTTTGATGGTTGCATTTTAATGAATGAAGTAGAGGCATGCATGTGCATTTATAAGGGACTCACCCTAAAGGATTAATACCACCATGGAGATGGACTGAAGAAATGTGTCAACAATTGTGTCAAAAGTTCTGTGTGTGCCAAGATTTCTTTATGTGCTGAAATTTGCACCAAATTTTGGCACAGCAGGAGTGAGTAAGCTCAGTGGACACTTGCTGATTGGCTGATATCTGACCATAAGAAGGTCAATTCTTGCTGCATAGTAGGAATGCAGGGATTCAAATGTTAATTTGCAGGATCTGCTGACTGAACTGCTAAGAGAGGAGAATGAGTGTTATACTGAGGAACAGGAGACGGCCAGCTGTGAGAGGGGGTATGAGGAGATCTGAGAGAGAGCTGAACTAAGCCAAGTGCAGGATTTAAAAGGAAGTCCAACTAGGAGACAGATCACGGAGTGGAGAGTAGGTCGACCACCCACACCCCCTGGACTTTGATGTGGTATTGCAGCAGTTAATAGAGGCAGTGACTCTTGCACAACAACTGTAAGTAAGGCTAGCATCATTAATGATGCTAGGTGTACACACGGATTGGGTTGTAAACAGTGAAACTATAGGCCTGCTGCAGATGATATATACTGATCTAAGAATTGGACTGTTGTCACGTGACTACAACTTCAACCCCTTTTAATTTTTTTTACTGAAATATATTACAAGAGAACCGTGCAATTCTACACCTCCACCCATGACACACCCCCTGCTGCCCACTTTTTGATATGCTGCGGGTGCATTCTCAAAATAGTTGGTGAACACGGTGATTGGATTCCCACTGATCAAGTTTTTCCATATCCTGTAGATAGCGAATAATGTCCTATGATAAGAAAAATCCTCAAATGTCTGATATAAAATATAGAACAACATATTGGTGTCAAATATTAAACAGCATCTTAATTTTTGTCCTTTTTTTAAATTGTGAACTTATTTTCAATTCTATTATTTCCAAAACGGTGAAATATAGATTTAATATATTCCTGTGATACTTTTTTTCCCTATTTGCTAAATACATTTTTACATCTCAAGTCTAAAATACAACTCAGAAGAAAATATAAAGGCGTCATCCTGTGATTGTCAGTGCAGTCCTGATCTACTCAGCAGAGATCTATGTCTATCATGGCATTAGAAACAGAGAGCAGACTCTTTACTAATGACTTTATGTTCTGTAACATCTTATGTGATCTTTTATATAACCTCTGCTGGTTATCGCTCTTTTCCTTGATGTTCTACCCTGTGCAGTCACAGAACTCAGAGCCTGGATGCCAACTAAGAATGAAGGATTATACATTTGAATACAAATATTCTCAAGCTGGAGATATTATTATAGGAGGGATCTTCACTGTACATTCATCTGCAATACCTTGGAGAAATGTGTTGGATGAGTTCTCCAAGGCAGTCTGCGTACGGTAAGTACATTAAATTAGGCACTAAACTACACAGCAACATAAAGACAACTATACAGGATACTGTCTGACATAATTAATTGGTATGTTATTGCTTAGTTTATGTAATAAAACTTATTACAAATGATAATAATTTTATTAATTATCTTTTTGATCATTGATCTGTGAATTGTATCTGTTTTTCTTTCTGAACAAAATAATATACCAGTAAATAGTACAAGTGACTCCTGGTGCTGCAGGCCCATCATTGTTCCACATCGTGCAGTGACATTTATAAGTGCTTTCATATGGGGAGGAATTATCACACACATTTATGCATCACAATGTTATATTTAAGAGGCTTAAATTCTGCATTATTTTAAAAATCCAAGTGCCTTCACTTCAAAACCGCAGGATTAAAATCTGCCATGACAAAGTTTTTTGCTGCAGAATTAAGGAGATCTTGTGGAATTATTTTTGTAGATTTCGAACATACAAGCGCATTCTGTGGTCAAAATCACAACACAATTCGCATTATGTGACAATTAGAGATGAGCGAACGTACTCGTCCGAGCTTGATACTCGTTCGAGTATTAGTGTTCGAGATGCTCGTTACTCGTAACGAGTACCACGCGATGTTCGGGTTACTTTCACTTTCATCTCTGAGACGTTAGCGCGCTTTTCTGGCCAATTGAAAGACAGGGAAGGCATTACAACTTCCCCCTGCGACGTTCAAGCCCTATACCACCCCTCTGCAGTGAGTGGCTGGCGAGATCAGGTGTCACCCGAGTATAAAAATCGGCCCCTCCCGCAGCTCGCCTCAGATGCGTTGTGACATAGCTGAGGGACAGTGCTATAGTGTTGGAGCTGCTGTAGGGAGAGTGTTAGGAGTTAGTGTAGGCTTCAAGAACCCCAACGGTCCTTCTTAGGGCCACATCTAACCGTGTGCAGTAGTGTGGAGGCTGCTTTTAGCAGTGTTGCACTTTTTTTTTTTTTGGTATATCGGCCGTGCAGAGCATTGCGCCCTGCAGTAATAGTCCAGGGACAGAAGTGTGGAGGCAGGGAGAGTGTTAGGAGTTATTGTAGGCTTCAAGAACCCCAACGGTCCTTCTTAGGGCCACATCTAACCGTGTGCAGTAGTGTGGAGGCTGCTTTCAGCAGTGTTGCACTTTTTTTTTTTTTGGTATATCGGCCGTGCAGAGCATTGCGCCCTGCAGTAATACTCCAGGGACAGAAGTGTGTAGGCAGGGCCAGAAGACATATATTATTGATTGAATATACGCAGTGGTCCTTTTCCAAAAAATATTGGGCAAAGAATCTATTTGGCCTGCCTGTCACTGTGCTCAGTGTTCTGGGTCCGTGTGTTGGGGGTAGTAGTTCTCCAAAATCATACGCAGCCAGCTAAGTGTTACAGCAGGCTTGCGCCAAATTATTTCCTGGCTCTGAAATCACCACTCTGTTGCAGTTAATAACACTGCAACACTCTGCAGTTCTGTGACACACTCCAGGGACAGAAGACATATATTATTGATTGAATATACGCAGTGGGCCTTTTCTAAAAAATATTGGAAAAAAATCTATTTGGCCTGCCTGTCACTGTGCTCAGTGTTCTGGGTCTGTGTGTGCTGGGGGTAGTAGTTCTCCAAAATCATACGCAGCCAGCTAAGTGTTACAGCAGGCTTGCGCCAAATTATTTCCTGGTGTTCCGTAAGCGAACTCAGCCTCCAACCACAGGCCAATAAGCGGCACATTTAATTACAGCGTTGTGTTTCTGCATTACTGGTAATACAGCATGCTGAGGGGTAGGGGTAGGCCTAGAGGACGTGGACGCGGCCGAGGACGCGGAGGCCCTAGTCCGGGTGTGGGCACAGGCCGAGCTCCTGATCCAGGTGTATCGCAGCCGACTGCTGCGGGATTAGGAGAGAGGCATGTTTCTGGCGTCCCCACATTCATAGCACATTTAATGGGTCCACACGGTAGACCTTTATTAGAAAATGAGCAGTATGAGCAGGTCCTGTCGTGCATGGCAGAAAGTGCTTCCAGCAACCTATCGTCCACCCAGAGTTCTGCGCCGTCCACTGCTGCAACTCAGAATCCTCTGGCTGCTTCTCCTCCTTCCTCCCAGCCTCCTCACTCCATGAAAATGAGACATTCTGAGGAGCGGGCAGACTCCCAAGAACTGTTCTCGGGCCCTGCTCAGATTGGGCAGCAGTGGTTCCTCTCCCACCAGAGGAGTTTATCGTGACTGATGCCCAACCATTGCAAAGTTCCCGGGGTCCGGGGGATGAGGCTGGGGACTTCCGGCAACTGTCTCAAGACCTTTCAGTGGGTGAGGAGGCCGATGACGATGAGACACAGTTGTCTATCAGTGAGGTAGTAGTAAGGGCATTAAGTCCGAGGGAGGAGCGCAACGAGGATTCTGAGGAAGAGCAGCAGGACAATGAGGTGACTGACCCCACCTGGTTTGCTACGCCTACTGAGGACAGGTCTTCAGAGGGGGAGGCAAGGGCAGCAGCAGGGCAGGTTGCAAGAGGCAGTGCGGTGGCCAGGGGTAGAGGCAGGGCCAGACCGAATAATCCACCAACTGTTTCCCAAAGCGCACCCTCGCGCCATGCCACCCTGCAGAGGCCGAGGTGCTCAAAGGTCTGGCAGTTTTTCACTGAGAGTGCAGACGACCGACGAACTGTGGTGTGCAAACTTTGTCGCGCCAAGATCAGCCGGGGAGCCACCACCACCAGCCTCACCACCACCAGCATGCGCAGACATGTGATGGCCAAGCACCCCACAAGGTGGGACGAAGGCCGTTCACCACATCCGGTTTGCACCGCTGCCTCTCCCCCTGTGCCCCAACCTGCCACTGAGATCCAACCCCGCTTTGAGGACACAGGCACTACCGTCTCCTGGCCAGCACCCACACCCTCACCTCCGCTGTCCTCGGCCCCATCCAGCAATGTCTCTCAGCGCACCGTCCAGCCGTCGCTAGCGCAAGTGTTTGAGCACAAGCGCAAGTACGCCGCCACGCACCCGCACGCTCAAGTGTTAAACGTGCACGTAGCCAAATTTATCAGCCTGGAGATGCTGCCGTATAGGGTTGTGGAAACGGAGTCCTTCAAAAGTATGATGGCGGCGGCGGCCCCGCGCTACTCAGTTCCCAGTCGCCACTACTTTTCCCGATGTGCCGTCCCAGCCCTGCACGACCACGTCTCCCGCAACATTGTACGCGCCCTCACCAACGCGGTTACTGCCAAGGTCCACTTAACAACGGACACGTGGACAAGCACAGGCGGGCAGGCCACTATATCTCCCTGACGGCACATTGGGTGAATTTAGTGGAGGCTGGGACAGAGTCAGAGCCTGGGACCGCTCACGTCCTACCCACCCCCAGAATTGTGGGCCACAGCTCGGTGGTGGTATCTGCGGCGGTGTATGCTTCCTCCACTAAACCACCCTCCTCCTCCTCCTCCTCCTCCTCCAACGCAACCTCTGTCTCGCAATCAAGATGTGTCAGCAGCAGCACGTCGCCAGCAGTCGGTGTCGCGCGGCGTGGCAGCACAGCGGTGGGCAAGCGTCAGCAGGCCGTGCTGAAACTACTCAGCTTAGGAGATAAGAGGCACACGGCCCACGAACTGCTGCAGGGTCTGACAGAGCAGACCGACCGCTGGCTTGCGCCGCTGAGCCTCCAACCGGGCATGGTCGTGTGTGACAACGGCCGTAACCTGGTGGCGGCTCGGCAGCTCGGCAGCCTCACGCACGTGCCATGCCTGGCCCACGTCTTTAATTTGGTGGTTCAGCGCTTTCTGAAAAGCTACCCACGCTTGTCAGACCTGCTCGGAAAGGTGCGCCGGCTCTGCGCACATTTCCGCAAGTCCCACATGGACGCTGCCACCCTGCGCACCCTGCAACAACGGCTTAATCTGCCAGTGCACCGACTGCTGTGCGACGTGCCCACACGGTGGAACTCTACGCTCCACATGTTGGCCAGGCTCTATGAGCAGCGTAGAGCTATAGTGGAATACCAACTCCAACATGGACGGCGCAGTGGGAGTCAGCCTCCTCAATTATTTTCAGAAGAGTGGGCCTGGTTGGCAGACATCTGCCAGGTCCTTGGAAAGTTTGAGGAGTCTACCCAGGTGGTGAGCGGCGATGCTGCAATCATTAGCGTCACCATTCCTCTGCTATGCCTCTTGAGAAGTTCCCTGCAAAGCATAAAGACAGACGCTTTGCACTCGGAAACAGAGCCGGGAGAAGACAGTATGTCGCTGGATAGTCAGAGCACCCTCCTGTCTATATCTCAGCGCGGTGAGGAGGAGGAGGAGGAAGATGAGGAGGAGGGGGAAGAGACAGCTTGGCCCACTGGTGAGGGTACACATGCTGCTGGCCTGTCATCCTTTGAGCGTGTATGGCCTGAGGAGGAGGAGGAGGAGGATCCTGAAAGTGATCTTCCTAGTGAGGACAGCCATGTGTTGCGTACAGGTACCCTGGCACACATGGCTGACTTCATGTTAGGATGCCTTTCTCGTGACCCTCGCGTTACACGCATTCTGGCCACTACGGATTACTGGGTGTACACACTGCTCGACCCACGGTATAAGGAGAACCTTTCCACTCTCATACCCGAAGAGGAAAGGGGTTCGAGAGTGTTGCTATACCACAGGACCCTGGCGGACAATCTGATGGTAAAATTCCCATCCGACAGCGCTAGTGGCCGAAGGCGCAGTTCCGAGGGCCAGGTAGCAGGGGAGGAGCAGAGATCAGGCAGCATGTACATCCCAGGCAGGGCAACACTCTTTAAGGCCCTTGACTGCTTTATGGCTCCCCAGCAAGACTGTGTCACCGCTCCCCAGTCACGGCTGAGTCGGCGGGAGCACTGTAAAAGGATGGTGAGGGAGTACGTAGCCGATCGCACGACCGTCCTCCGTGACGCCTCTGCCCCCTACAACTACTGGGTGTCGAAGCTGGACACGTGGCCTGAACTCGCGCTGTATGCCCTGGAGGTGCTTGCTTGTCCTGCGGCTAGCGTCTTGTCAGAGAGGGTGTTTAGTGCGGCTGGGGGAATCATCACAGATAAGCGTACCCGCCTGTCAACCGACAGTGCCGACAGGCTAACACTCATCAAGATGAGCAAAGCCTGGATTTCCCCAGACTTCTCTTCTCCACCAGCGGACAGCAGCGATACCTAAGCAATACGTAGGCTGCACCCGCGGATGGAAGCATCGTTCTGTATCCCCATCAAAAATGGGGACCTTTTCGCTTCATCAATCTGTGTATAATATTCCTCCTCCTCCTCCTGCTCCTCCTCCTGAAACCTCACATAATCACGCCGAACGTGCAATTTTTCTTAGGCCCACAAGGCTCAGTCATATAATTTTTCTAAACAATTTTTATACGTTTCAATGCTCATTAAAGCGTTGAAACTTTCACCTGAACCAATTTTTATTTTAACTGGGCTGCCTCCTGGCCTAGTTACCAATTAAGCCACATTAACCAAAGCGATTAATGGCTTTCACCTGCCCTCTTGGTTGGGCATGGGCAATTTTTCTGAGGTACATTAGTACTGTTGATACACCAATTTTTGGGGGCCCTCGCCTACAGTGTAATCGAATTAATTTTTAGCCGACCTCCATTACAGCTGACGTTACCTCAGCTGTGATGGGCAATACAATGGGATATTTTTATGTACCGCCGGTGGCTTCCTGGCACCCTCCCATGCTGTGGGTCCACAGGGAGTTGTAAATGCATCTGTGTCCACTTCTAAAGAACCCCAGTCGGACTGGGGCATGCAGTGTGGGCCGAAGCCCACCTGCATTAAACATGACATTATTACCTCAGCTGTGATGGGCAATGCAATGGGATATATTTATGTACCGCCGGTGGGTTCCAGGGAGCCACCCATGCTGTGGGTGCACACGTAATTTCCATTGCGGAGTTGTACCTGCCTGTGACTATTTATAAAAAACCGCGGTCTGACTGGGGCATGCAGACACCTTGACAGAATGAATAGTGTGTGGCACATAGGTTCCCCATTGCTATGCCCACGTGTGCAGCTCCAGATGGAGTTGGCACAGGATTGGATTTCTCATTGCTTCTGTACAGCATTGTGGGCTATCGTCCCGCCCCTTTTAAAGAGGGTCGCTGCCTAGCCGTGCCAACCCTCTGCAGTGTGTGCCTGCGGTCCCTCTGGCAGACGCACTTATAAATAGACATGAGTGTGGCGTGGCATGAGGGCAGCTGAAGGCTGCGCAGGGACAATTTGGTGTGCGCTGTGGACACTGGGTCGTCATGCAGGCAGTGATTGTGCTTTGTTGGAGGTAGTGTGGTGCTTAGCTAAGGTATCCATTGCTAATGAGGGCTTTTCAGAAGTAAAAGTTGTTGGGGGGGGGGCCCACTCTTGCCGCTATTGTGGCTTAATAGTGGGACCTGTGAACTTGAGATGCAGCCCAACATGTAGCCCCTCGCCTGCCCTATCCGTTGCTGTGTCGTTCCCATCACTTTCTTGAATTGCCCCGATTTTCACAAATGAAAACCTTAGCGAGCATCGGCGATATACAAAAATGCTCGGGTCGCCCATTGACTTCAATGGGGTTCGTTACTCGAAACGAACCCTCGAGCATCGCGAAAAGTTCGTCTTGAGTAACGAGCACCCGAGCATTTTGGTGCTCGCTCATCTCTAGTGACAATACATGCAACTGTACTGCGTCCTGTAGAATGATTCTACCCATGTGAAAGCACCCTGAATATCTAAGTGTGAATTTTTTATTTTTTTTTTGTTAATTCACTTTTATTAAGTTTTTCTTATACAACATGAACAGTATTGCATAGGTGCACTTGGTTTTACCACCTGCTTAACATCAGGTGGATCAGGTGGATTCCTACAGGGTAAGTACATTGCAATATTAACTAATTAAATCCAATAACTGATCTCTGGTCTATATCACCCTCCCCAGCCCAGTATCTCGGGCTTAAAGGCTTTATTTCCAAGGCTAGGGTGGGCGACACAGACCTCTCCCTGGATGCGTTTATGCACCTGCACTTATATTCACTTTATAAATTGTTGAAAGCATGAGAAAGTAAAAGAGTAGTAACTGGGGTGGGGGGGGGGGGAGGAGGGGGGGGAGTGTGTGTGTGTGTGTGTGTGTGTGTGGGGGGGGGGTGATGTCTGTTATCTGATTTTGGACTTGACTCTTTTATTATGCGGCTTGCTCCACTTTGTTGTTGATAGCTCATAGCTCCTGGCTCCGGTGTCTCCAGAGGTGCTACCTCCTTTACATATTTTCCTGCATGAGTATAGCAGTATAGCCTCTTCTTTCTTTTTCTGCAGATTTTTATAGCATCCTGTCTAAGTGAGAACACCCATGGGTGTGAGGCTGCGACCCCGCCGGGGGATTGCGGAGGAACAGCCACCCGGGCGGCACCCGACAGTCTGCTCCTCAGGGTGGTGCAGCCTCGGACGCACCGGAGAGTCGTAGTTCATTTGGAGGGGGAACAACAATGTCTAGGTTTGGGAATGTGAGATAGCCTAGGGCTAGTGCAAACTATCATCCCCAAAATTAAGTTGTTTTAAGGTTATGTTTGCCGAATGAGGTAACGTTAGGTCAGCTATTGGTTTTTCTTGTTTGCTATTTGAAGAAATCACTAAGTCAGCGAGGATCCATCGCTACTCCTGTGGAATTTGCTGAGCAAGATGTAGAGCGTGTTGTATTGAAATTGGTTTCGCCAGGTTGGGATCACCAAACTGGGGGGGGGGGGGGGTGGGAGGGCTAGTCGTTGTTTGTCATGGTGTTTGAGCAGTAGCTTTCCCAAGGAGACCACACGTTCAGAAAAGCGGTATATGTCGAATTTGTCCAGCTAAGGATCTCCTCGAATTGGTGGATCTGTTTAATCTTTTCTTTCCACATCTTAGTGGAGGGTGGAACTGGGCTTCCCCAGTGTAGGGGGATTAGCGCTTTTGCTGCTGCTATCATAAAAGCGGTGAGTTTGTCTTTCATGGGGTTGTATGACTCACCAGATCTGTTTAGTATTATCATGTCCGGGGTTAAATGAAGTGCTTTATTCAGAATTATTGCTATTTCACTTTCTATTGCTAACCAAAAAGGTTTAATTCTCTTACAGTTCCACCATATGTGTAGATAGGTACCCGTGTTTTCTTGACATCTCCAACATCTGCTCGACTCCGAGAGTTTGTAGGTAAATAGCCAATCAGGTGTTTTGTACCATCTGGATAAAAGCTTGTAATGGTTTTCCTGGAGGCGAACACATGGGGAGACACCATAAGAGGATTTAAATATTGTTTTAAGTTCCGCGTCTGATATTTTTATGTTCAATTCCTTCTCCCACGAGGAGACATATGTTGGTCTGCCTGAGGTACGAGATGTTGTGAACTTTTTGGTCAAGAAAGCAATTTTCCTGGACTCTGTATTTTGGGATTTTATTAACCTTTCGAATTCAGTTGTTGGTCTTGAGGATAGATGTTCTTTTTTAAAGTTTGCAATCGTGTTTGCAATGTGTGCTAGATGAAGGTCTTGCAGTTTCTTTTGTATGTTTAGGGAATTAATTATGGTATTCGGATCCTCGTGTATGCTATTTTGTAAGTCGTGAATTGAATGTCCTTCAAATATGTTCCAGAGATTCTCTGGTGTCCAGGTTTGGGGGTGTTTGGTGATGTATGGGAGTAGGCTTAAAGGCGCACAAGGAGAGGGCGAAGGTGCTAATTCGTGTGACAGGGAGTCCCAGGTCTCGCAGATGCCCCTCAGCAGGATACTGAAGTCCTTAGAGCGGTATGTTTTAGGGTTGGGTAGCCACAGATCCCTAATGAGGTTGTTGCCGTAGGTCAGTTGTGCGATTTTCCTTATTTTATGGTTTTTTGTCGGGGCTATAATTTCTAGCCATCTATTTAGGTTAATTGCCTTATAGTAATCTAGAATATTGGGGAGTCCCACACCACCATGTTCTCTTCTCTTGGACATTAATGAATATGCTAGTCGCGGGCGTTTATACTTCCAAAAGAAGCTTGAGAATTGTGAGTTGATTTTTTTAAAGAAGGATTTGGGTATGTAGCATTTGTAGTTTGTAAAGAATTTTGGGCAATATGTATGTTTTAATGAGGTTTTTTCTCCCAAACCAGGAGATAATGGGAAAGTTGTATGAGGACAAGAGCGATGCGATTTCTAATAATAACGGTCCCAAATTGCTCTCATAGAGTTTAGTTAGGTTACTTGTGATTTTGATACCTAGATAGTCTATGGAGTGTTCTGCCCAGACATACGGGGAGGATTTCTTTACCTCCGCTGCTCTGTGAGGGGGTAGCGATATATTTAGTATAACTGATTTGTTTTTATTCACTTTTAAATTGGAGAAACTGCCATAGTCGTCTAGCAATCGATTCAAACTGATAAGACCAAGTGTGGGATTCGTGATTAAGAATAACACATCATCTGCAAATGCGGCGGCTTGAATACATTCGCCTCCTATTTCTAGTCCTCTGATCTCTGGATTTTGTCTAACTGCCTGAAGCATAATTTCTAGAGTGAGGATAAAAAGTGTGGGGGATAGTGGGCAGCCCTGACGTGTGCCGTTTGTTATATTAAATGGTTGGGATAAAATGTCATTTATTTTTATTCTAGCGTAAGGTTTTGCGTATAGGGAGAAGATGGCTTCAATGAATTGGGGGGGGAAGCTAAATTTGTGGAGGACCGCTCTCATAAATGTCCAGTCAACGCGATCAAAGGCTTTTTCAGCGTCTATCCCCAGGGAGATTAGGGGGATATTTTTTTTCTTGGCATATTGTATAGAGTGTAGTAGGATAGCAGAGTTGTCTTTTCCTTCTCTGCCTTTTACAAAGCCTGCTTGCTCGTCAGATATTAATTTGGGAACGATTCTGCTCAAGCGGTTAGCAATAAGTTTGGCCCAGATTTTGATATCGACATTTAGTAAAGAAATTGGTCGGAAATTATTGCATTGGGTAGGGTCTTTGCCCTCTTTGTGTATTAAGGTGATGTGAGCTTCCTGCGATTGTTTGGGGAGTGGGGCGCCTTTCAAAATTGCATTTAGTGTAGTTCTAAGGTGGGGTTCTAGTGTGTGTTGTAGTGTTTTATAGTAGCCTGATGTGAGGCCATCCGGCCCCGGGCTCTTACCATTTGGGAAGCTATTTATAATCTCTGATAGTTCGTCTTGACTCACGGGATTTAACAGATCTGCCGCTTCTTCCGGGTTAATTTTGGGAAGTGTAAGGTTTTTGAGGAAAGCTTCCATGTTTTTGTATTTGTTTTCTCGATCTTTTTGTGAGAGTTTACCTTCAAGGTTATATAGATTTGTATAATAGTTATGAAATTCTGTCGCAATGTCATGAGCTGATGTGGCTTTCCCCCCTGATTCTTTTTTAATTTCTTTAATATGCATTTTTTCTCTCGCTTTCTTTATAAGAGTTGACATCAGTTTGCCTCCTTTGTCTCCATGAGCGTAGATCTTTTGCTTATAGTTTACAAAGGATTTGGCGAACTTTTTGTCAAGTAGTGACTTTAATTGTTCTCTGAGGGAGTTCAGTTCTGATTGTGTTTTTTCTACTACTGAAAGTTTTCTTATTTGCTCTAAGGAGGCAATTTTCATTAATAGGTCATCTATTTTCTTTTGTTTCTGTTTTTTTAATTTTGAGCCCAGGGATATGAAGAGGCCTCTGACATACGCCTTGTGTGTTTCCCAGATTATGGGGGCGTTTGTATTGTCTTTTGAGTTGATCTCAAAGAATTCAGTTATGTCCTTTATTAACTCTTGTTTGTGTTCCTCCTCTCTCAGTATCGACTCGTTTAAACGCCATCTCCATTCTCCCAAGTTATTGGAAAGTATATTTAGGCAGGTATGCATTGGGGCGTGGTCTGAAATTGTTATGTTAGCTATTTGGGAGCGATGTATTGTCTTTAGTAGTTTGTTTGATACCAGAATATAGTCGAGTCTCTGATATGAGGCGTGGACATGCGAGTAGAAAGTATAGTCTTTTTCAACTGGGTGTAAGAATCTCCATGAGTCAGTTAGATTCAGTTCCTGCAAGACTGAGTGGACTCTTTTTAGGGCTCTCTGCGAGACCTGGGACCTTCCCTTAGATGTGTCTAGCAAGGGGTTAAGAGTAATATTAAGGTCTCCACCTAAGATTATATGCCCAACTGCAAAGGACTTTAGCGTTAGTAAGGCATCCGTTAGCCATTTAGTTTGATTAGTGTTGGGTACGTATATGTTGGCTAGTGTGTAGTGGGTGCCACCTAGTGTGCCTTTTACGAATATAAAACGTCCTTCCGAGTCAGTAAGTTGTTTGTCACTCTGGAAGGGAAGGTCTTTGTGAATGGCAATAGATACTCCCTTGGAAGCTGAAGTCGGGTTACCACTGTGGAACCATTGAGAGAAATAGTTTCTCAGGAGAGCTGGGATTTTATTGCTTTTAAAGTGGGTCTCTTGAAGAAATGCTATTTTCGTTTTATTTTTCCTCAAAAGCCATAACATGTGATGTCTTTTATTTGGTGAATTCAGCCCTTTGATGTTGAAGGTGGTGATCATTGTATTCCCTATTTGGGGAGATGGGGTTTTTTTGGGTTGTTGTTTCAATTCTCGTTGTGGAGGTTGATTGTTTTGTTGACTACGAGGGGTGTCTGTTCTGGCTAGATAACATGTAGACATGTTAGTGGTGTCTGTTTCCTTATAGATATTTTTAGAGTGTGGAAAGTGTGTGTGTGTGTGTGGGGGGGGGGGGAGGTGCGAACAGCGGTTGATGTAGGTTTCTTGACCGGGGAAACTGTATCCGGTCTACTGTTTAATAAACTAAGATGTTGTTGTGTGGATCAGAAGCACCCTGACAACTACCCCAAGCAGGACTCTGTTGTCAGTGTCTCTCTCACCCAAGGACTGCCCTCTGGTGAGGGTCAGTGTGAAAGTTTTGTGTGTAGTAAACTCACTCACATGTGCGGATCCTCACCGGTCGCGCCAGGTCTTGTTTTTCTAGGTCCCGTTTGTACCTTCAGAGGATTCCTTTCATCCCCTTGGCAAGGCTTGTCTTCTTGCTATGTGAGTTAGGGTGCTGTGACCTGTGTATGGATATGGAGAGAGGCACACCAGAATAGAAGATGGTAGGGGAGAGAGGAGGAGGGGAGAAAAACATTAACATAAACGATAACAGAGAAGATTCTCCCTTCAATTCCAGTAAGATTCAATTGGCATAGGAGACCCACAATATCAACTACGCTTATAGGTAAAACAAGTCCATTCTATTCTATTTACTATGGGCTCCCCCAGGCTGAGGGGGAGCCCAGGGAGCTGACCCCCGTACAGCCCCCAGGGCCCCCCCCACCCGGAGCGCCATCTCCCCTATGTAAGCTCTACTTCCCTATGCAGGTACCAGCTATTGAAGATAAGTAATAGACATCCGGCACTAAGTTTTCTTTGGCGTATCTTCTTTTAGGACTGGGACTCTTTCTTTCTGCATATGCTGGCGTCAGTCTGTCAAGGTTAGTCAGAGCGAATATCCGCTCTAGATTACGTGAATCTAGCGAATGATAGTCCATAGGCGAAATTCTGGTATTCTTTCTCTGAACTATGTGGGTTATTTGCAGAGTGTTGCTTTAGTCCAGGAGTTCCAAATTCACAAAACTGTGCCTCCCTCTCATTGAACTAACGCGTCGCTCACCAGAGAGGTTGCCACACTGCGAGGAGAGTCTCTTTAAATGCCCTGGGATGAGACTTTTGGGCCATCTTTTTTGTTTTTTGGTGATTTAGACTTTGTAGTTGTTCTCCAAGGTTCTACTTCTGGGAGTGGAGGTATTGTTAGGTCATATTGTGTTGGTAACCAAGAGGGTATTTCGATTGGGTCTATTTTCAAGTGTTGCCAGACTGCTTCGAGATCTTCAGGAGTTCTGATTGTGAGTCTGCGCCCTGCATCCTTGATTGCCAGACCAAACGGGAACAGCCAAGAATATTGAATTCCTTTTGATTTTAGAGCTTCTAGTAGTGGTCGTAGCAAGCGCCTTTTCGCCAGAGTTGAGGGTGCAATGTCCTGAAAAAATTGTATTGGCGCGTCGTCGTATTTGAATGACTGACGAGTTCTTGTGGCGTTAAGTATGGCACTTGTGTCCGTGAATGAGAGCAGTCCACAAATTACATCTCTTGGCGGGTCTCCTTCTTTAGGTTTGGGTCTGATTGCTCTATGAATTCTCTCAATTCGAATTTGTGCGGCCCTCTCTTCTCCTAATAGATCTGTGAAGATTTCTCCGGCCACTTTGCGTAAGGATTCTGCTGCCCAGGATTCCGGGAGACCTTTTATCCGGACATTGCAGCGCCTGCTGCGATTTTCTTGGTCCTCAATTAAGGTGAGCGCTCTATCTAGGTATGAGCGGTGGGCTTCTACCACTTGTGTGGTAGCTTTTGAATGTTTGATAATGGCTGAGCATGATCCCTCTAGGTCCTCAACTCTGTTGCCTATTTGTTGAAGCTCAGATTTAATGTCCGCAAGTTCTGACATTATTGGTTGCGTAACTTTGAGAAGAGCTTTTTGTAAGAATGATTTGGAGATTTGGGTGCCAAGGTCACATTCTTCTTCTTCTATATCGCTATCCAGCTCTGAGTCCTGAGTCGCTTGGTCTGGGATGTTTTGTGATGGAAGTGGTTTTGCTAGGGCGCTTGGAGAGTGAGAACTTTTTCTTTTTAGGAATTTCTGCATATCGGCTTGATTTTTTTGCCTTCTCGGTGTGTTTGGCGGATCGCAACTGCGTTCTCTGCTGCCTTTCACCATTTTATGTAGTGATGAAGAAATGCAGGGATAGACTTGGCACTTTTTGAGAGAGTCTTGGAGAGTTGTTAACTTGTAATATGTCCCGCTTATGGGTCAGGGGGCAGCTTCGTCCACAATGTTTAAAGATTAGTCCAACATCTTTGTAGGCTATCAGCCGCCCATGAACAGACGGTGCTGCAGGTGTACAGGGAGAATTAGGCTGTGAGGTTGTGTTGGACCCACCTCTGGAGTCCTAGAGTATTGTGTTGCTGAGGATCTGTGTGACACAGTTCCAGAAAAATTAGAGCTATGCTCTTGAGAAGATTGCTGCTTCACTGTATGTCTGCTGGCTGTCTATCAGACAAGTAGTATTGCATCATGGCAAAAAAAAAGTTATTGAGAAGATGTAGTTAGGAACTGGGTGATCCAGTTCCATAAAAAATTAGAGCAACGCTCTTTTAAGTGTCTTTAGCAAGATTCTAAAGCTGGCAGGAGGTGTCAGTCTGCTTTTTGTAGGAATGGGTTGGACTGGGCAGAACCGTTCCAAAAAAAATTAGAGCAGTGCTCTTTTATCTTTATCTGCCTTATTGTAGGTCTGGCAGTTAGGTGTATTAAGATAATATATTGCTCAATGCACTGTCGGAGTGAAGTTCCCTTTCCTCTGTTCCTGCAGCTCCAGTGATTGCCAGAGTAAGGGGGAGGTAATAAGATGGCTGCCAGGCCAGGTGTGGATGCAGGCTCCGGGCAGAAGGAGAGTGAGTTGGGCGGATGGAGGGGGGAGGGGGGGAGCGGGAAAATGCGTGGAGCGGGCCCGGGGGTGCTCGTTTGAATGAGCTTTCCTTACAGGGCTGGGATCGGTCGGGGTTCCGTTACTCACAGTCAGCGCTGCCCCTTCCGTCGGCTTCTGCACTCAGCCCACCGCTGCAGCCGCGGGAACCTCCGTGCAAGATCGCCGCCGTCGGACGCTCACAGGCTCCCCCCTCTTCTCTCTCGGCCCCCGCCGCCGAACCGGCAAGCTCCGGAACAAGACCGCTACCTCTTCCAATGGTTGTCGGTCCGACCGCGCCGTCTCCGCGCGCCGCCTCTCCTCCTCGTCCGGAAATTTAGGCCGCGGCTTGGTGTGGGCTACCAGGCCCCGGTTTTCTTCTGCGGTCAAATCCTCTGGGGAACCTCTCTTCCGATCTCCAGTCTGCAGGGGTGATGATGGTAGGTGTGTGTGCGATTTCTGAGGGCTATAGATAGCCAAAAGGGGGAATAAATTTCCTATGGCTTAGGAGCCCAATTTCAGTGCGTCTGCACACTCTGCCAGCCAGGCCACGCCCCTAAGTGTGAATTTTGATGTGGAATTGCCACTAGATTGAAGCCATTTTCAACTCCACATCAAAATACGTATGTTATGCATGCCGAATTATGCTGCATGTTGCAGAACAATTCTGCTGGTTGAAAGATCCTGTAGGAACAATATAGCCAAGGTACACCACTACAGAGGATCCCACCATGCAACTGTGTATCAACACTGATAGGTATGAGGTAAACTGTGCTTAACCCCAGTTTATCATGTAAATATATATAGCCCGTACTATTATAGCCCGTACTATTAACGACATCCATGGACGCAACCCAAATAAGGACTGGATGGAAAGGATTGGACCAGGGGAACAGAAATACACGAGGCACACCATAATAAAATGAACTGCAAACGGGACTGGTGACCAGACATCCAGATATGACTGAAAACACTAAAACACTTGCTAATAATATCTATATGTATAAAGACGAAAGCCCTCACTGACTCACTCACTCACTGACTGACTCCCCAAAGTTCTCCAACTTCCCGTGGTCGTAGAAACATGAATTTTGGCACAAGCATAGATTATCTCCAAAACAGGAAAAGTAATCCCAACTCGATTATTCAATTCTAGCGCAAAAGAATTAGCGTCCAAATTTAACGTTCATAATATAAATCTCTCACTTCCCAATGTCATAGAAACTTAAAATTTGGCACGGGCATTGAATATGTCATACATTGGAAAAGTTATTAGGTCCCAACTTGATTATTCAATTCTATGCGCAAAAGAATTAGCGTCCAAATTTTGCGTATGGAATCTAATTCTCTCACTTCCCGGTGTCATAGAAACTCGAAATTTGGCACGAGCATTGATTATGTCATAAATAGGAAAAGCTAACGGGTCCCAACTTGATTATTCAATTCTATGCGCAAAAGAATTAGCGTCCACATTTTACGTATGGAATGTAATTTTCTCACTTTCCGGTGTCATAGAAACGTGAAATTTGGCACGAGCATTGATTATGTCATAAATAGGAAAAGCTAATGGGTCCCAACTCGATTATTTAATTCTATGCGCAAAAGAATTAGCGTCCAATTTTTACGTACGGAATTTAATTTTCTCACTTCCGGTGTCATAAAAACGTGAAATTTGGCACGAGCATTGATTATCTCATAAATAGGAAAAGCTAATAGGTCATCACTCGATTATTCAATTCTAAGCGCAAAAGAATTAGCGTCCAAATTGTATGTGCGGAATGTAATTTTCTCACTTTCCGGTGTCATAGAAACGTGAAATTTGGTACGAGCATTGATTATGTCATAAATAGGAAAAGCTGATGGGTCCCAACTCGATAATTCAATTCTATGCGCAAAAGAATTAGCGTCCAAATTTTATGTACGGAATGTATTTTCTCACTTCCCGGTGTCATAGAAACGTGAAATTTGGCACGAGCATTAATTATGTCATAAATAGGAAAAGCTAATGGGTCCCAACTCAATTATTCAATTCTATGCGCAAAAGAATTAGCCTTCAAGTTTTACGTATGGAATGTAATTTTCTCACTTTCTGGTATCATAGAAACGTGAAATTTGGCACGAGCATTGATTATATCATAAATAGGAAAAGCTAATGGGTCCCAACTCGATTATTTAATTCTATGCACGAAAGAATTAGCATCCAAATTGTACGTACGGAATCTAATTCTCTCACTTCCCGATGTCAGAGAAACTTAAAATTTGGCACGGGCATTGATTGTGTCATATATTGGAAAAGTTAATGGGTCCCAACTCGATTATTCAATTCTATGCGCAAAAGAATTAGCGTCCAAATTTTACATACAGAATCTAATTCTCTCACTTCCCGATGTCAGAGAAACTTAAAATTTGGCATGAGCATTGATTATGTCATAAATACGAAAAGTTAATGGGTCCCAACTTGATTGTTCAATTCTAAGCGCAAAAGAATTAGCGTCCAGATTTTACATACGAAATCTAATTCTCTCACTTCTTGGTGTAATAGAAACTTGAAATTTGGCACAAGCATTGATTGTGTCATAAATATGAAAAGCTAATGGATCCCAACTTGATTTTTCAATTCTAAGCAGAAAAGAATTAGCGTCTAAATTTTACATACGGTATCTAATTCTCTCACTTCCCGTTGTCGTAGAAACATGAAATTTGCCATGAGCATTGATTATGTCATAAATAGGAAAAGCTAATGGGTCCCAACTTGATTATTTAATTCTAGTGCAAAAGAATTAACGTCAAAATTTTACGTACATAATCTAAATCTCTCACTTCCCAATGTCATAGAAACATGAAATTTGCCATAAGCATTGAAGATGTCATAAATAGGAAAGTTAATGGGTCCCAACTCGATTATTCAATTCTAAGGGCAAAAGAATTAGCATCCAAATTTTACGTATGGAATCTAATTCTCTCACTTCCTGATGTCATTTTATATAAGGGAAGCGTTGCATGGTTACCTCCAGTAGTGTTTCCTGGGTAACACAGAGAACTATGCAAAATGGTGAACATATAATTTTCCTCGGTATCTCTAAAGTAACCACGACTTTATAAGATTTTCCGTGTGAACACCAGATAAACACCGGTACCAAATTAACTGGGGCGAAGCCGGGTATATCAGCTAGTTTATTTATATAGAACCAACATATTTTGAAATGCTTATCTAGAATAGCAACATACATAAGCAGATGGAATTTTTTGGCCCAGAGGCCTAAGCTCACAAGCCCACGACAAGGGTCCTCGTTGTCTTGCGAGTCGCTACTCTAACAAGACAACTTAAACCCCAGCAAGTCCTGCCTGCAAGCAGGGCAATCATCCCAATAGGGATGGCCCCACACTGGAACCTAGGAGCCTGGTTGGCCATATATGATAAACAACATACAAACTGAAACCCATAGAGCTACAGGTACTGGGAGCACAATGTGACAGCTATTTTTGACAGCTGACAGTTATCTGCAACTGCTGTGATCAGTGATAGTTCTGATTGTTGAAGTTAACTATATAGATGTCATGGGGAAATTGGAGGGGGGCCGGTGGGCTAGCATGGCAGTCCAAAGCCTAGTAAAGGCTCCCAAGGTTGTAATACATCAAAGCTTAGTAAGCCTTGCCTTTGACTGAGTCTGATAAGCAACATTGAAAATCACTATATAGTATGATGCAATACTGAAGTATTGCAGTGTATAGTATAAGCAATTAGGCGATCAAGTTCAGGCTTTAATAGATAATGAAGAACAAAGATTCTAAAATTGAAAACCTAATATTTCAGTTATAAAATTATTAATATCTACGGCTCTCAACAGTTCCGGCTTTCGAGAATATAAACATTTATTGGCATTTATTTTTGCCATTGCTGATAGTAACAATAATCCAGACATTCTGCCAAATATCACTTTGGGATATCATATGTATGATTCATGTGGCCATGTGAATAAAGTGATAAAGGATGTTATGCAGATAATGTCTGGACACTCAGTAACAGCGCCTAATTATTCGTGTATGGATTATGATACACTAGCTGGTTTTATTGGAGACTTAAGATCTGCCACCACTCTACCAATGGCCCAGTTATTGGGTATGTATGGATATGCGCAGGTGAGTTCCAATAATAAATCTTAAAGCATAATTAAACTTGTGGATGCTTTTTTTTCAAAATAGGCTGTCATGTGTACATGGGGGATCACAGCATTGCTTTCAGACAGACAGCTGTAGATCTGCCTTACCACACTATTTTGACTATGGGGTATTTCACCTCATAGTTAGCAGCACTTGAAGAAACCTTGTTTTCACCTTTGACCCCTCTTAGTGGGATTTGGTAGATGCTATTAGGTCTAAAAAGCCAATACACCCAGAAATATTTTCAATAGTATAGCTACTGATACCATGCAAGGCTAAGCCATGATACCTACCGGTGTGAACAAAGATGTAATCTAAAGATAAGCCTAGCTCAGAAGATAGGTTGAGGAAGGGATCAGACAAATTACAGAGTCCAGAAATGTAACCGAGGTCAGAAATACAGAAGACACAGGTAGTCAGAAAGATGCAGAGGTCTTGAACAGGAGAACACACTAATTGCTACTCTCACAATTGGAGTGGAACCAAATTGCTTCAGCATCTACCCTTGGATGTGGATGCCTAATATAATATAGCCAAAAGCATCAAAAGATTTATTGTGGAACAATTATTGGAGCATGTGCTGGCCATTTATGTCTGGGAGCAGCAGTACATGAGATCCCTACCAAGCAGGAGGAATGCAGCACAGCCATAGAAATGGCAACTGACCACAGCCTCAGCAGCAGGTAAATGGAATGACTGCAGCATAAAGCTATGACAAGTTCTGGTCAACATATGTCTTGTATCCTGCATTTTTTTAAGCAGATATCTCATTCAACAGCTTCAATTTTTAATTGTCAATTTCCCTTAAATTTAGCTTCAGGAGGGGATAAAGACTAGCTGCTACAATGTGTCTATACAATGTGCACACATAGGGAAGTAACACTATCATTGACCATACTGAATGTGATGAGAATCTAGGACTAGGTTAAATAAAAAACTTATACTAGAAGCAGTAGCAGCCATGTTGGTGTATGTGCCTCACTGCCTCTGTCTCTCTCCAGCAGCCCCCACTTACTGTTCCTCCCCCTGCCTATGGGCAGTAGATGTATTCTGATCTCTTGGTATGCACATTTCTGTGAATGCTTTTTTTTAATCATTATGTTTTTATTGAATCCAGGAGGAGGTGTTACATAACATACAACTAATATTCAAAATTATATAAAATAGGATTACACTTGTTACCATTGCTGTCCACAGTTCTATATTACTCCTATCTATACATATTTCACACCTTTCTGAGTAAGGGCCCATTTAGATTGGACGAATGTCAGGCAAACGATGCCAGACACTTGTCAGCACACATACTTGCTCCCGTGCTGCTGCACAGGAGCTAGTATCACTGGCTCACAGTGGGGAGGCTGGAGGAGATTTCTCTCCTCGCGCCCCCCCCCCCCCCAACCCTCTCCATTGACCTAACATAG
The DNA here is from genome assembly GCF_035609145.1 of Eleutherodactylus coqui. Taxonomy (NCBI): domain Eukaryota; kingdom Metazoa; phylum Chordata; class Amphibia; order Anura; family Eleutherodactylidae; genus Eleutherodactylus; species Eleutherodactylus coqui. Next base: position 32,167,193 of record NC_089843.1, read on the forward strand.
CAGCGGTTCAATATTGAATAGCTGCTATTTACACTGAGCAATCAACTCACCGTCCATCATTTATGCCGCATAAACAAAGAATGATGAGCTGACCACTCAGTGTAAATAGCAACCTTTCAGTACTGAACGGACGCTATTTGTAATCAATGGAGAGGGGTGGAGAAGCATAAGGAGAGAACTCTCCTGCAGCCTCCCTGCCCCCCCCCCCCCCTTCCCTTACTCGCCACTCTGTGAGCAAGCCAGCACGTATAGCTCCCATGCAATAGCACGGGAGTGAGGACACACAGTGAAGAGTGTCAGGCATCATTTGCCTGGCACTCATCCCATCTAAATGGACCCTCATTTAACGTTTTCTTATTATCTTAAACAGCCCTTTAGGAAGTAGTCTTATAGTTGAGTAAATGTACATATTTCAGGCTAAACAACCTTGTTCAACATTTGTAACAAAATCATAACCTTAACTGAGCATCATTTACCAAATTGAAGCATAGCATCAGTGTTGGTAAAATTGTGTCCACAGATCCCATACATCTATGTACTTTTGATATGTATTGGATCTAATGGCTAACTATTTTCGAAAAGTCCAAGCTCTGCAATTCAACTTTAAAATTCCTCTAGTTTTGGGGGATCAGGGGATTTCCAGTGCTTTGTAATGATTGCTTTGGCCATCATCAGGGAGTGGCCTACCAAATATCTGGTGGGTTGGGGTATAGCATTGAGATTTATTAGTAACATAGCAAGTTTAGTGTCCTTTTGAATTCCTGTTTTTACTATCTTCTGTAACAGGTTATAAATCCCCTTCCAGTAGGTTAACAGCTTTGGACACTCCCAAAATATGTGCGGCAGACACATATTTTTTGCCCACAATTCCTCTAATGTAGACCATCACTCCTAGTAATGTGACTAGCTCTAATTTGTGAAGAATAAAACCATCTCATTTGCACCTTTATTTGTGTTTCCATAATGGCTGCACCTTTTGCTGGCTTCAGTAATGACCTAAATGCTTTCTCCCACATCTCCAAAGTAATTTTGTCCCCCAATTCTTTTTCCCAATTTAGTAAGTGTGCTTTTTTTTTTGTAAATTATAGTTACTAAAAATGAGTGAGCACACTCGCCCGAGCTTGATGCTCGTTCGAGCATTAGGGTACTCGAGATGCTCGTTACTCGAGACGAGCACCACGCAGTACTCGAGTCAATACCATTTCCTTCCCCATATGTTTAGCACCATTTTCTAGCCAATAGACCTGCGGTGAAGGTATTACCACTTACTGCTGTGACGTGCCAGCCCTATCCTACCCCACAGTAGTGAGTGGCTGGGCCGATCAGGTGACTGCCGAGTACTTAAACTGTCCCGCCCGCGGCTCGCCTCAGACACATGCTGGCAGAGGTAAGGGAAAGTGCTGCTGCTGATATAGGGAAAGTGTTAGCGTAGGTCCTGTCTTCAAGAACCCCAACGGTCCTTCTTAGTGCTACATCTGACCGTGTGCATTACTGTTGTGGCTGGCTGGGAGCAGTAGTACACCATTTTTTTTCTTTTTTTTTGATCTCGGGCTGTGCAGGCCATTTCATTTACAGCGTTCTCAGTCTGCAGTGTATTATACAGAGTTTAGGGAAAGAGCTGCTGCTGATATAGGGAAAGCGTTAGAGTAGAATCCTGTCTTCAATAACCCCAAAGCTCCTTCTTAGGGCTACATCTGTGTGCATTATAATTGTGGCAGGCTGGGAGTTGTAGTGCATCCATTTTTGTGTTACGCATCTAGGCCTGTTCGCAGCCTTTCAGTAATAGTTTTTTCAGGCTGCAGTGCCGTACAACCAGCTCTCACCGTGAAACTACACTGAAATATTTCCTAGCCTACTGCGAATGACTTCATTTATACCGTTCTCTGTCTGCAGTGCATAACAGAGTGTTGGGGCACAGCCACTTCTATAGGGAAAGTTATATACACTATACAGTCCGTATCCTCTGTGCAAAAACCCCAAAGCTCCTTAGTTGGGCTACATCTGACCGTGTGCATTTTAGTTGTGTACTGCTGGGAGCTGTAGTGCATCCATTTTTGTATTAAGCATCTAGGCCTGTTCCCAGCCTTTCAGTAATAGTTTTTTCAGGCTGCAGTGCCGCACAACCAGCTCTCACCGTGAAACTGCTCTCTAACATCTCCTCGCTTACTGCAAACGACTTCAGTTATACTGTTCTGTGTCTGCAATGCATTAGACAGAGGTCTTACTGCTAAACAGTACTGTAATATTTCCTGGGCCACTGCAAAGCATTTCAGCTCTGCCGCTGTGCAGAGCGTCTCACAATACCCTTTCCTTGGTGGGGTTGAATTGAAATAGCCGCAGTTACCAGCACTATCCACTGGCTTTAGAGTCTTCTCCCACTCCACACAGCCTCTATTATTTACAAGTCTCTGTGAGCGGTAAATTACCCCTAAGTAACAGCGCAAGACAGCAGGTTAATTTTTTCAAGTCACAGCATAGAGCCTCTACTATCTACAAGTCTCTGTCTGCTGTGAATTAAGCCAAAGTTATTGGGCCCTGCTCTATTCTTAATCTGCCATGATGAGGAGTAGGGGTAAGGGTCGTGGACGTGGATGTCCAAGTGAGGGTGTGGGCACAGGCCGAGTTCCTGGTTGAGGGGAATCACAGCCGGCTGCTGCGGGATTGGGAGAGAGGCAAGTTTCTGGGGTCCCCAGCTTCATATCACAATTTATGGGTCCACGTGGTAGACCTTTATTACAAACAGAGCAGTGTGAGCAGGTTCTGTCGTGGATGGCAGAAAATACATCCAGCAATGTATCGACCACACAGTCTTCTACGCCGCCCACTGCTGCAACTCTGAATCCTCTGGCTGCTGCTCCTCCTTCATCCCAGCCTACTCACTCCATGAAAATGACACATTCTGATGAGCAGACAGACTCCCAGGAACTGTTCTCGGGTCTCTGCCTTGATTGGGAAAAAATGGTTCCTCTCTCACCTGAGGAGTTTGTCGTGACCGATGCCCAACCTTTGGAAAGTTCCCGGGGTCGGGTTAATGAGGCTGGGGTCTTCCGGCAACTGTCTCAAGACCTTTTTGTGGGTGAGGAGGATGATGAGACACAGTTGTCTGTCAGTGAGGTAGTAGTAAGGGCAGTAAGTTTGAGGGAGGAGTGCACAGAGGATTCGGAGGAAGAGTAGCTGGACGATGAAGTGACTGACCCCACCTGGTTTGCTAAGCCTACTGAGGACAGGGCTTCAGAGGGGGAGGCAAGTGCAGAAGCAAGACAGGTTAGAAGAGGCAGAGGAGTGGCCAGATCTGCAGGCAGGGCCAGAGCGAAGAATCCCCCAACTGTTTCTCAAAGCATCCCCTCACGGCAAGCCTCCGTACAGAGGGCTGGGTGTTCAAAGGTGTGGATGTTTTTTAGTGAGAGCGCGGACAACCGACGAACAGTAGTGTGCAACCTGTGTCGCACCAAGATCAGCCAGGGAGCCATCACTACCAGCCTCACCACCACCAGCATGCGTAGGCATATGATAGCCAAGCACTCCACAAGGTGGGACAAAGGCCATTCACCGCCTCTGGGTCACACCACTGCCTCTTCCCCTGTGCCCCAACCTGCCACACAGATCCAATCCCCCTCCCAGGACACAGGCATGAGCGCCTCCCAGCCTGCATCCACACCCTCACCTCCACCGTCCTCCACTTCATCCAGCAATGTCCCTCAGCGCAGCATTCAGCTATCGCTAGCACAAGCATTGGAGTGAAAGCACAAATACGCCGCCACGCACCCACACGCACAAGCTTTAAATGTGCACATTGCCAAATTAATCAGTCTGGAGATGCTGCCGTACAGGCTTGTGGAAACGGAGGCTTTCAAAAACATGATGGCGGAGGCAGTCCCACGTTATTTGGTCCCCAGTCACCACTATTTTTCCCGGTGTGCTGTCCCAGTCCTACTCCAGCACGTTACCCGCATCATTATACGTGCCCTCACCAACACGGTTACTGGGAAGTTCCAATTAACCACCGACATGTGGACAAGAACTGGCGGGCAAGGCCACTATATCTCCCTTTCAGCATATTAGGTGAATTTGGTGGAGGCTGGGACCGAGTCAGAGCCTGGGACCGCTCACGTCCTACCCACACCCAGAATAGCGGGTCCTACACCTCGGTGCTGGTATCTGCAGCGTTTTATGCCACCTCCTCCAAACCCTCCCCCTCCTCCTCCTACGCAACCTCTACCTCAAAATTAAGAAGTGTGAGCACATCGCCAGCAGTCGGTAGCACGCAGCGCGGCAGCACAGTGGTTGGCAAGCGTCAGCAAGCCGTGCTGAAACTAATCAGCTTAGGTGACAAGAGGCACACGGCCCCTGAGCTGTTGTAGGGTCTGACAGAGCAGACCGACCTCTGGCTTTCACCACTGAGCCTCCAACCGGGCATGGTCGTGTGTGACAACGGCTGTAACCTGGTGGCGGCTCTGCAGCTTGGCAGCCTCACATACGTGCCATGCCTGGCCCTCGTCTTCAATCTGGTGGTTCAGCGGTTTATGAAAAACTACCCCCACTTGTCAGACCTGCTCGGCAAGGTGCACCACGTCTTCGCACATTTCCGCAAGTCGACCACGGATGCTGCCACCCTGGGGACCCTGCAACATCGGTTTCAGCTGCCAGTGCACTGACTGCTGTGCGACGTGCCCATACGCTGTAATTCTACACTGCACATGTTGGCCAGGCTGTATGAGCAGCGTAGAGCAATAGTGGAATAGCAGCTGCAACATGGGTGGCGTAGTGGGAGTCAGCCTCCTCAATTCTTTACTGAGGAGTGGGCCTGGATGGCAGATTTCTGCCAGGTCCTCTGAAACTTTGAGGAGTCTACCCAGATGGTGAGCGGCGATGCTGCAATCATTAGCGTTACCATCCCGCTGCTTTGCCTGCTGAGAAGTTCGCTGCAAAGCATAAAGGCCGACGCTTTGCGGTTGGAACAGGTGATGTGGGATGACAGTATGTCGCTTGATAGCTAGACCACCCTCATGTCTATATCTCAGCACGTTTTGGAGGAGGAGGAGGAGGAGGAGGAGGGGGGGGGGGGACAGCTGGGCACACTGAAGAGGGTACCCATGCTGCTTGCCTCTCATCTGTTCAGTGTGTTTTGGCTTTAGAGGAGGAGGAGGATCCTGAAAGTGATCTTCCTAGTGAGGACAGCGATGTGTTGCGTACTGGTACCCGGACACACATGGCTGACTTCATGTTAGGATGCCTTTCCCGTGACCCTCGCGTTAGACGCATTCTGGCCAACACGGATTACTGGGTGTACACTCTTCTCGACCCACGGTATAAGGAGAACCTTTCCACTCTCATTCCCAAAGAGGAAAGGGGTATGAGAGTGATGCAATACTACAGGGCCCTGGTGGAAAAAGTGATGCTAAAGTTCCCATCTGAGACTTTATTCACAGAAAAAGCCAAAAATGCAATACTTGATAGTCTGCAAAGCAGACAAGGTCACCATAGGCACAATCGCCATAAGGCAGGCACAATCGCCATTGGCACAATCGCCGTAGGGCAGGCGCCATCGCCATAAGCCCGTGTCTGCTTTGCAGACTATCAGGTATTGCATTTTTGGCTTTTTCTGTGAATAATGTCTTTGTTGTTTTTCTCACCTCTGTGATTTTATGTAATTTTTATAGTGAGTTAGCGTAGGTACTGACGGATGCGGTGTGGCCTTGACGTGGCCCGTCAGCCTATGCGTTTTTGCCAAAATGCAGTACCAACACCCGCATTTTATCAGTATGCATTAGTATTTTTGTATGTAGTTTGCTATTTGTTGGGGGAGCCCAAGATGTCAGCCAGTGTGGCCCACTTGGAGATACAGTGCAACCCGCTGTTATATCAGTATGGGTTGATATCCTGTATGGTGGGTCACCATCCATCTGTGGCTGGCATCTTTGGTATCGTTCACATGTGCAGGCTGTCAGTATATGCAGTCACTCCTCCCCAATCTGGGCTGGGTTAAGTGAGTGACTGCATATTAACCTGCCATAAACAAGTTGCTCCTCCACACCATTGTCTGGCTGACTGCATAGTTTTAGGGCTTATGGCGGTTGCGCCTGCCCTATGGCGATTGTACTGATGGCGATTGTGCCTGCCTTATGGCGATCGTGCCTATGACGACCGTGTCTGCTTTGCAGACTATCAGGTATTGCATTTTTGGCTTTTTCTGGGAATAATGTCTTTGTTGTTTTTCTCACCTCTGTGATTTAAAGTTCCCATCTGACAGCGCTAGTGTCAGAAGATGCAGTTTCAAAGGCCAAGTAGCAGGGGAGGCGCGGGGATCAAGCTGCATGTCCAGCGCACGCAGGGGAACACTTTCCAAGGCCTTGGCCAGCTTTATGGCTCCCCAGCAAGACTGTGTCACCACTCCCCAGTCAAGGCTGAGTCGGAGGAAGCACTGTAAAAAGATGGGGAGGGAGTAAGTAGCTGATCGTACCACTGTCCTCCGTGATGCCTCTGTTCCATACAACTAATGGGTGTCAAAGCTGGACACGTGGCACGAACTCGTGCTGTACGCCCTGGAGGTGCTGTCCTGCCCTGCCGCTAGCATCTTGTCAGAGAGGGTGTTTAGTGCAGCTGGGGGAATCATCACGGATAAGTGTACTTGCCTGTCAACTGCCAGTACCGACATGCTTACACTCATAAAGATGAACAAAGGCTGGATTTCCCCAGACTTCTCTTCTCCACCAACGGACAGCAGCGGAACCTAATGATTCTTTTTGCTGCAACCAGAGAAAAAAGCATTCTCTATCACAGGAAAAAAGGGGGAATTAGCTTTGTCAATCGCTCTCGGATATTATTACTCCTCCTCCTTCTACTCCTCCACCTAAAACAGCATGTCATCATGCTGAACTGCCAATTTTTCTGCTGCCCAAAAGGCTCTGTTTATAATTTATTTACAATTTTTCAAAGGCTCTGTTACAAATTAAGCAGCCCTCTCCTATACTGTTATCTAACTAATTTTTCCAGACTGCGCCTACACTCATGGTATACCAATGTTTCAGGGGTTCGCCTATACTCTTGCTACAGAAATGTTACTGGGGTCTGCCTATACTTCTGCTACAGAAATGTTACATGGGTCTGCCTATACTTCTGCTACAGAAATGTTACAGGGGTCTGCCTATACCTTTGCTACAGGATTGTTACTGGGGTCTGCCTATACTTCTGCTACAGAAATGTTACTGGGGTCTGCCTATACTTTTGATACAGGAATGTTACTCTTAGGACCAGCAGCTCTCGGGGTCTCCGCATCCGCACCACCGGTCCTATCACCCGAGCTGATTGGGTGCGGCGCAGGGGAGCTCCGGTCTTGGTGACCTTCCCGGGCCGTCGGGGTCCCGGACACTGGCTCCGGGCGCGTGCTCCTGTGCTCAGGGGGCGGCGCCTGGGTGGTCAGTTGCTGGAGATCCGGCGATGCAGTCCACGTTGCCATGACATCCTGACTAGCAGCATCTGCACTTGCTGCGGGATGTCTGGGATCTGCACTCGCTGTCTTTTGCCTGGGTCTGGCTGCTGGCAGGCTCCCCGCCCCAATCAGCTGCTGTAGCGGGAGTTCTAACAGCATTTAAATGTGCCTGTTTCTCTCCAGCATTGCCAGTGTATGTTTGTCTCCAGGCTACACCCGCGTTATTCTTATCTGCTTTCCCGTTGTGACCCTCTGCTTTTGGACCTGACTCTGACTTCGCCTGATCCCTTTTACCACGTATTCTCCTGTTGCCGACCCGGACTTCCTAACTTGCCTCTGTGTCTGTTTGTCTCTGTATTTGTTTGTAAGTCTGACGCCCTGCCCCGCTTCCCTAGTGAGTATAGGGCCCGCGCCCAGTTGTCGCCCTGGGGCCTAGCCCAGGGGGGCAAGAAGGTAGGGACAGGGGTTGCGGGTAGCTTTTAGGGACTTCCAGTACCCGTTACCCCAGTACCCTGACAGTTACACTGGCCCGACAGGGTCAGACTTTTTTCCTCCGACCGGCTATGTTTACCGCTCCTATGGAGGCCGTGTCGGCCTTGTCAAACCAGGTCCAGGACCTGACTTCCCGCTTGGAGCACCAGGAACAGGTGTTGGCTAAAGCTCAGGTTCAGCCTTCCTCGCTGCTGGCGACTATCTCTGAACCTCAGGCCATGCTGCCTAATTTCTTTTCTGGGGTAAGGAAGCAGTTCTTCTCGTTCCGGGAAGGCTGTAAACTGAATACCAGAGGGTGGGCATCGTGATTTCCCGACTGAGAGGAGAACCTCAAAGCTGGGCATTCTCCTTACCCCCTGACTCTCCCTCACGACAGTCTTTAGACACGTTTTTCTCTGCGCTGGGTCAGATCTATGATGAACCCGACCGTGCTGCCTACGCTGTCGCCCAACTGTTGTCCTTGCGCCAGGGTCAGAAGGTGGCAGAAGATTATTGTTCCCAATTCAGACAGCACTGCACTGAGTCGGGGTGGAACGACTCAGCCCTCAAGGACTTGTTCTTGACCAGTCTATCTAAAGACCTAAAGGATCTGCTGGTGGCCCAGCCAGAGCCTGGTACCCTGGAACAAGCAATGTCTTTAGCCATCCGAGCTGACCGGCGCCTGAGGGCCAGACGATCTGCTCGGCCCAGTCTGGTCCATCCGGCCTCCCTGGCCACTTCCGCGGCAAGACCGTCAACCTCACCTCCCCCCGCTGAACCTCTGGAACTGGGGACGATGTCACCTAAGCAGCGAAGGGAATATCGGTTAAAGAAGGACCTTTGTTTCTATTGCGGAGAGTCTGGTCATCGCATCGCTGCCTGCGGGAAAAAACCTCGGCAGGACAAACTTCTGCTCCTAGGCAGTTGTCAGGAGGACTGTCTAGGGGCTCAGGTACCCCCTGTTGTGTCTAAAATGTTCTTGCCCTGCACTTTGGAGTTTCGTTCCTTCTCTCGTGCAGGACAAGCTTTTGTTGATTCTGGGGCAGCAGCAAACTTTGTGAATTTTGATTTTATGGCTCAGATTTTTGGTTCCTTGCTACGTTTAGATCCTCCTATTCAGGTTAAAGGGGTAGACTCCACTCCCTTGCATGCCGGCCTCATCAATTTTGTTACTTCAGAGTTGACATTTACCATAGGAACCCTGCATACTGAGACTTGCAGCTTCCTCGTTATGAAAGACTTGTCGGTGGACATAGTCTTAGGGCTCCCTTGGTTAAGGGAACACAATCCCTTTATTAATTGGAACACGCTGGAGCTGGTCAAGTGGGGGTCCCACTGTACCAATCACATGAATCCAGTGGATCTGGATACTTCTGTTTTGGAGATGGTCGAGTATTTTCATTTTAGATGGCATTATCCTTCCGAACCAAAGCAGGCTAAATTTGGATAAAATGTAAAGTTCCTGCTGTATAGAGACACTAGCTGAAGGGTAGTTATCCCTTTCTAAATCTGCAACAGAGAATGTCAGGGTTATCCCCAGATATGGCAAACCCTTTTCTTGTCAATAGAAAGGGAATTCCCTATGGATTTAATTTTTAAGATCTCTGCTCAGGCTCTTGCCCATGATTTGCGTTTTCCCCGTGTTGAGTTTATAAAGAGACTGTATTAAATTGGTCAAGTATGGTTTGAGCTGTTCTTAATGACTCTAAGGGCGAGCACCCACTGGCGTTTTTTTACCTGCGTTTTGCGTTTTTCCTGCACAGGCATAGAGATAACATGTGTTCCTGTCCACTGGCGGTTTTTTTTGCGTTGCGTTTGCGTTTTTAACAAAGGAACTGTCAGTTGCACATGTGTCCTTATTTTTCTCCTAATGCACCCATGAAAGTCAATGGAAATTAATGGAAAAGCCGCGAAAACGCCGCGAAAAACGCGCGAAAAAATCGCGGGAAACGCGGCGAAAACGCTGCGTTTTTTTCCCGCGGAAAACGCAAACGCCAGTGGGTGCTCGCCCTAAGGGACGGATAAGGGTCAGTATTATACAATTGGCAAACAAACCAATTCTATGCTGTCTGTGTCCTGAAGGAATCTCTTTAATTTTCATTGAAGATCTTATGATTTCTGCTAGCAGTTCTTAAATGAGAACAAGGGGAAGTAGTGAGAGTGGGCACCCCTGCCTCATCCAGTTAGTTATGAGAAACGGGTTGGACATGGTGCCATCTACTAGTATCCTCCCTGAAGGATGGCACGGATCGCATCCTCTCCAAATCCAAAGTATCTCAATGTATCAAAGGCATACTCTCAGTGGAGCCTATCGAAGGTCTTCTCTACATCAAGGGCTAACATTACCATTGGTGCCCGAGAGGCCTCCACTGCATATATGAGAGTCAAAATTCTTCTCATGCCATCCAAGGCCTGCCTGCCCTTGACAAAGCCTATCTGATCTGACAATGATATTGGGAAGGATTTTCAGTAGTCTCTTTGCGAGCGTTTTAGCGTGTATATTGATATTAGTGTTTAATAACAAGATTGGTCTGAATTTCTTGGAGATGTTGGGTTCTTTTCCCGGCTTAGGCAAGACTACAATCGTATCCTGCAATATCTCCGCAGGGAAGTAGCCCTGATGCAAAGCTGTGTTGAAAGCTTCAAGGGCTAGAGATCGGATAGACTCTTTCCTAAGCACCCTGAATCTAACTAAATTGGGAGACAGTGAAGTTGCTACTTTGTTGGGCCCGATTTCGGCCAAAGAAGTAGAGGATATATTAGCTTCCTGTCCTCAGGGTAAGAGTCCTTGATCTGATGGCCTATCAATAGCCTACTACAAAACTTTTAGAACCACACTTATCCCACGCTTGACTGACCTTTTCAGTTTAGTACTACAAGGTGGAGAACTTCTGAAACAGGCACTGGAGGCACACGTTATGCTTATACAGAAAGATAATAAGGACCCTGAACTGTGCGGCTGTTATAGACCTATCTCACTGATCAACCTAGATGTGAAGTTATGGGCCAAACTTCTGGCTAAGAGATTGGAAGACTATATCCCTTCTCTGGTAAACGTTGAGCAATAGTGATTTGTCAAGGGTAGGGAAGGCAGGGATAATTGTCTCCGGCTGTTACATGCGGCTAAATATGCTGAAAATCGCAACATCCCTATGACATTTGTGGGAACAGACGCGGAAAAGGCCTTTGACAGGGTGGACTGGATCTACTTGGAAAGAGTTCTTCACAGATTTAATCTCTCCCTCCCCCCCTTATTTTCGCTATATTTTCTCTCTATACCAAACCACATGCGAGGCTAAAAATTAACGAAATACTATCCCCCGCCGTTTGATATTCGCAATGGTACTCGACAGGGTTGCCCACTATCCTCTACTCTCTATATTCTTGCAATGGAACCCCTCCTACAGCAAGTGAGGCAGGACCCGGATATTAAGGGATTAAGTATCAATTCTCACACCCTATCTATGGTTGCCTTTGCAGATGACATAATGTTTGTAATCTCAGACCTGGAGAAGGGTATTCCCAGACTTGCATTACTCCCGAAGGACTTTGGTGTCCTCTCAAACTTTAAAGTAAATTTCTGCAAATCCACAATCTTCAATATTTCCCTTCCAGAGACGTGTAGCAGTTCTCTGAGATCCAGTTCACCCTTCTTGTGGTCAGACACATCACTGGATTATCTGGGCATTAAGCTAAGTAAAAAAGTAGAAGACCTCTACACCCATAATTTTCAGCCCCTGATTACCCAGGTTAAGTCTTTGCTTCACTCATATGACCTGCCCTTCTTATCCTGGTTTGGTAGGAAGAATATCTTAAAGTCCAATGTACTCACCATTATTTTTATTGTCGTGGATGAGCTTTTTGGGTCCACGGCGTAATCACTGTGAATGTTTGCACCCTTTCCAAATTAATTGTAAATGATTTGTGCGCACAAGAAGATATCACACTGACACAGGTTCAGCATGTGAAAACTTCCTCATTATTCGGTAGACAAATTCTATGGTCGCCTCATCCAACTCTTTGATGATCTCGGATTCACCTCAAAAATCAGGACACACCAACTGATGCTTTCCGCTGCTTTCCTTTCTGGCTTACGAGACCCAATCAAGAAGGGACTGATGGCAGTGAAGCCTAAATACAAAATCTTAACCATTGACATCCTACTACCCGTCACAAAGGGAGTAGCAGGTAATGGGCCCACCCCGGTCATGGTGGCAATGGGAGCTCCACAGAAGCGGACCCAGAATGGACCTGCACAACAAAAGTGTTATAATTGTGTCCACAGAGGGCACTTCAAGAAAGATTGCCGTGCCCCGCCCAAGCAGCGCAAACAATCAAATCAGGCCAGAACACAGACCGAACCAACACCTTCTGATGGTTTTCCGCCTCCACCTCCACCACCTCCGATATCTTACCATGGCCCATCCTACTAGGATGCTGGCAAGCCTGTGTCCAGTATGGTCTCTTTCCAGCAGAACCCTGCAGTTGATAATACCGGACCCCAAGCCCAAGTGACTCTTTCCATCGCAGGGAAACCAACTACCTTTCTACTGGACACTGGTGCAGCCTGGAGCATCATTCGCGCTGATGATTTTACTTTCAAACATCTGCTGGATGATAGGACCATACTGACTGTGGAAGTAGGTGGAAGACCCTTTTCGAACCCACTAAGCAAGGCACTCCCCGTCGGCATACAGAATATCCTGGCAAGATTTGTGATCCACAAGACTTCACCTCTCAACCTATTGGGAGCAGACCTCCTATCAAGACTTCAAGCTACAATTTCCTATACCGAAGACGGTGGCATAATGGTAACCTCTCCTCTATCCGAAGACGACCAGATTACGCTTGCCTCGGAACCTTTCCTCGTGGTCTGCCAAGACATACAGAAAACAATACCGGAGATAGTAAAAGCAAGAATCCCTGCTACTCTATGGTCAAAAGGGCCCGATGACATTGGTCGTCTGCGAGTTTCTCCAGTGATTGTGAAGATGAAGCCCAGAATGCCATTCCCATGAAGACCACAGTACCCATTGAAGCACTCTGTTTCACTAGCCATTGATGACCAGATCAAGATGTTGGTCCAGAATGGAGCCCTTGCCCCATGTGAATCACCATGCAACACTCCCTTGTTCCCAGTGAAGAAGAAGACACCAAAGGGTGAGCCAAGCAAATACCATATGGTTCAAGACCTCTGGGCAGTGAACCAGGCCACCATAATGGATATTCCAGTGGTCCCTAACCCACACACTTTACTGTCTGGAATTCCACCATCAATGTCTGGATCCATGGATGGAGGAACACCCCACAGTGGTCTTGCTCCAATACGTGGATGACCTGTTACTCTGTGCGGACGATCTAGACATAGCCTCTTCCTCCTCTGAAAACCTTCTGTGCTATCTGGCGGATCAAGGTTGTAAGATCTCAGAAGCTAAAGTACAGTGGTGTTGCACCACCGTCATCTTCCTTGGCCATTGCATTTCCCAAGGAGTACGACACCTGACAGAAGACCAAATTGCCGCCAGTCAACGAGTACCCCTTCATCGGACTGAGAAGGCTCTTTAGGCTTTCCTGGGACTGATCTCATACTGCAGAGCCTGGATTACAGAGGCTTCCTTGTTAATGCAGCCCCTGTATGAGGATATCAAAAGAATCCCCGAAGATGACGGAAAAGCCAAGGCCTCTTTTACGCTCTCAGAAGGCTTGATAAGAAATTTCAATACGCTCAAGACCCTGATCTCCAAAGCGCCCGCATTGGGACTGCCAGACTATGACAAACCATTTGCTCTATTTGTGTCCGAAAATCAGGGCCATGCATCAGGTGTCCTCACGCAGAAACACGCTAGAAAATCGCAGCCCATTGGCTATTTCTCTGCCAGACTCGACCCAGTGGCCAGAGCTGGGCCCTCCTGCTTACGGGCAGTCTTCGCAGCCCATGTTTTGCAGGACAAAACGTCAGATCTCGTGTTGGGCTACCCTCTGACTGTCCTAGCTCCTCATGACATTGCTGCCGTACTTAACAAACTCAGCCGAAACATCTGTCAGCAGCAAGGCATCTACGTTTACAATGCTCATTACTGATTCCAGACAATGTCACGTTGCAGCGTTGTAATATCCTCAACCCTTCCACCCTCCTTCCAATTCTTCAGGGGGAATGTGAGGATGAAGAAGAGGAAGAAGATGCTGAGGAGAAGCCAAATGGATTTGTCTCATACTACAACATTCCACGTCCTTTGCATGACTGTGTCAAGATGATGCAACAAGAGATCTCTCATCTACCATCAGTCTATGACAAACTACTGGAACACGTAGACTACACACTGTTCATGGACGGCTCCAGATTTGCCAATGAGATGGGTCAATACCATACCGGTTACGCAGTTACCACCGTCACGAAGATAATCCAAGCACAACAACTCCCTCCCACCACATCACTACAAGAAGCCGAACTACAGGCCCTCACACGGGCGTGTGAGATTGCCCAGGATTGCACAGCCAACATCTACACATTCACGGTATGCTTATAGAGTGGCACATGACTTTAGGTTGATCTGGAAAGTTAGAGGATTCCTCACAGCTGCAGGCACCCCAGTCATGCATCATCAAGCCATCAGGCACCTGCTGGATGCCCTCCAACTGCCACGGAAGGTGGCCGTACTAAAGGTGAAAGCTCACGACAAGAAGAACATGGAAGAAGCTGTTGGTAATCACACAGCTGACCAGGCAGCAAAAAGAGCTGCAAGGGGGGAGTTTGGAAAAATTGGAATTCAGGTGGAAGCGCGACCGGTTAGTGTAGAACATGCGGAGAAGCCAGATCCATCCATGATGGTCAGTGTGGATGAGAAGATACAACCAGACTACCTTACAGAAGCACAAATGAGAGCAAGCAAAGAAGAAAAAGAAGAATGGGCAAAAAAGGGAGCAAAAAAGGGGCGAACAAGGACTGTTCACGGTGACAGGCCGCCCATGTTTGCCTAGAAGCTTTTACCCAGCAGTGTTGCAGTGGGCACATGGCCCAACCCATTTGTCCAAAATGCTCATGAACTCATTGATCCAGAAATACTACCTGGAACCTGGCATCTCAACGTTTTTGGACAAGTACTGCAAATCCTGTGCTATTTGCACGCAATGTAATCCAGGAAAGATGGAGCAGACACCTGGAAAACACCTGGCCAAGCCACTGTATCCGTTTCAACGCATTCAGATTGACCACATCCAAATGCCAAATTCAGGACGTTTCGAGTACGCCTTAGTGGTAGTGGATGTATTCTCGGGGTGGCCAGAAGCATACGCAACCACCAATATGACTGCCAAGACTACAGCCAAGAAACTCATGACCGAGTTGGTTTGCCGTTTCGGAATACCAGAAGTCATTGAAACTGATCAAGGCCCAGCATTTACCACCAATGTTACCAAGGAGATATGGCAGGCATTAGGCAGCAGCCTTTTGTTTCACACCCCCTATCACCACCAGAGTAGTGGTAAAGTGGAGAGACTAAATGGTACCCTGAAAACAAAAATACTTAAAATGTCACAAGAAACTGGTATGCCCTGGCCAAAAAACCTCCCCATAGCACTCTATAGCGTAAGGTACACGCCAAGGTGAAAACACCAACTGTCACCTTACGAGATTCTTTTTGGGACCGCCCCCAGACTAGGGTGTTATTTTCCCCAACAGTTACAGTTACATTCAGATGTTCTGACCAAGTACGTTATGTCTCTTGCAAAAGAAATAACTAAAGTTGATGCACGAGTGTTCTCTTCCATTCCAGACCCAGATTAAGACACAGGCACCCATTCCATACAACCCGGAGAATGGGTCTACATCAAGAAGTTCCTGATGAAGCACCCTCTTGAGCCCAGAATTGACGGTCTATTCCAGGTGCTGTTGACTACTGCCACCTCAGTGAAGTTGGAGGGGAAGCCTACCTGGATTCACGCGAGCCACTGCAAGAGGGTCTCATCCCGGAAGGACGAAACATCATGAGATACTTAGGTCAAGTTATCTTAATGATTCTCCTTTGTGGGGTTCTGATGATATGGTATGAAAGGGACACCTCGGTGAATAACCAGAAGCGGTGGGCTACATGGATGGAGGAAGGGCATCCCAATATGTGGGAATATTTAGCCAAATATGTGCTCAATGTAACTAGCATGTGTATGCCTAACCTAAGGAGTTGGGAAGATATTTTACGGACTTGCCTACTGGCCATTCCCACTCCAGTAAAAGTGTTGAGATCAATTTATGCAATCGTACATGACGACAATGAAGTAGGGGAAGATAATGTTATCCAAGAAAATACTTTTCTTAACATATATGAATATTGTCCCCATTGTAAAGCCGTAGAACACACTGAGTGGGCCAACATGACTGAGTTCCAGGTCAGAAATGTTTCACAGGCTGAGGTATGTTATAATTTTACATGTAATCCACAGAACATTGGGAAATGTGAGACAGACCAGGTGGTCACTAGTGACTCCCAAATACTCTGCTCCCGTACAGAGGAACAATGTCAAAAGGTATCGACCACTATGTTTTGTGAAAAGGTAGTTCGAAGCCCCAGCCATTTCAGACATGTTAAACTACTGGTGGGATGGGTGTTGTCCTGTGGTAATTTGACATACACATATATCCCCGCCAGTATTTCAGGAGGACCGTGTGCATTGTCCCGGCTAAGTATCCTCATGTACCAAAGACCTGACCTCCATGAACCCACACTTAGGTATCAGAGGGACATTCACGGCCTAGACAATAGTTGTGAAGGACCACCTACTCTACTGAGTTTTTCAGAACACTCTGCACTGGCTTTCAGTATTGTGGGTACTCCCACATTAGCCAGTATAATGCAAGAGTGATTAACGGTTTAGCATGCAACATGATAAAGGGTCTAAAGGCCACTTCCCAAGCACTGGACCTACTACTCCTAAATGTACAAAACATTCGGAAAGCAACCCTGCAGAACAGAGCCACCATAGACTATTTCCTTATGACTTTGAACCATGGGTGCGAAGAATTCAAAGGGATGTGTTGTTTTAACCTCACTGATAATTCCGTATCGATCCATAAAAAAAATCAACCAACTGAAAGATCTAGCCACTAGTATTAAACAATGAATGAATCAAGGGTGGTTTGATTGGTTAACCGGGTCATGGTTTCGAGTTTACTATGATAAAGAAGGTATTAATTATATCTGGCACCATGATAGCTGTCATAATTTCTGTTTGTTGTATACAGTGTATTCCCACCCTGATGACTACCTGTTCCACTGTGATGTCCACCAAGAAGTCCACTGTCAATATAGACTCCGTCATCATGAACCTAGAAGACTATGACGATACCGAACCATCCTACACCCCCATGACAGCATTAGCTCCCATCTACAACACACTCCAGATTTAGGGCCTAATCACCCTCCTCGGAACGAGACAGTGGCTACAGGGAACTCAGACTAGCTGTGGTTCAGTCACAAGGGCTGTGAATATCCCCATGGTCGACCCGGAGAGCGTGGCCTGCTCGAAGGGCTAGCCTCGATCTGGGACGTCGAGGACGGTCAATAGTTGAGGATTATTAACGGGGTAGTGTATGGACAGTTAGTGTAGGGACAGTTAGTGAAATAGACAGTTTCAAGGGGGGTTTGTAGTGGATATACGCAAAATCTATATTTCTGTGACAGTGGACATAAATTTCATATGTAGTGGACAGTGGACCTGTAATAGACAGTTTTACGTATACTATCTTTATCTTCTATATACCTATGACAGTTTTACGCATACTATACATTTCTTACCTTCAATATGGCTATAACAGTATTTTTCCATCTTGTGTTTGCTTACTAACATATATTTTTATATACCCAATATATCCACTTCCTCATATGTACAATGAGACTCTCCGTTTCCCTATACTCTAACAGACTTTGAAAAAAAAAACTAACATTAAGTGGAACGCTCTACTTCCCGATTCCTAGCAGGCTTAAGCAGAAGCTGACAGTTAGTGGGACACTCTACTTCCCGATTTTTAGCAGACTGTAGCTAAAACAAGTTAAACACAGGAAACCGCAGTTTCTAACATTACCGCTTTTTAGCAGATGTGCTAGTCAACATAAACCGTTTACGGAATTTTTTTTACTAATAATAGTTCAAGGCATAACCTCCAATCATACCGGACCATCCACATTTGGTACCCAAGACAACTCACTCATCTCATCTTGCCCCCTCCGGACTGATATCATGTGACGGGCAACGTCAAGAATAACAGATGACCGGATGAAGGAAGAATCTTAAGACGCTTATCCAATAAATAATCAATACGTTGTATCTATGTAATCTTTGGCATGCCCAAAAAGGGCAGATATGTTAAACTCTTTAAAAGAGGCTACGCACCCACAAATAAAGCTGCATAATGAGGAAGTTTTCACATGCTGAACCTGTGTCAGTGTGATATCTGTTTGTGCGCACAAATAATTTACAATTAATTTGGAAAGGGTGCAAACATTCCCAGTGATTACACCGTGGACCCAAAAAGCTCATCCACATCAGTATAAGCTGCGTATGCTCCCAATCCACTTACCGCTGTCCTTCTTTAACCCCTTCACGACCAAGGACATACCGGTACGTCCTGTGGCCGCGGGGTATGTATGAAAAGAGGTTGCATTGCAACCATTTATAACAGCTGACACCCATGGGCAATAGCTGCGAGCGGCCGCGTGGCCGATTGCAGCTGTTAACCATTTAAATGCCGCTGTCAATTCTGACAGCGGCATTTAAATCCCCCCGAACGATGTTCGGGGGTCCCGCACGGCCTCCCCCCCGCGGTGAGATCGGGAGAGCCGTTCAGGTGTCATGGCAGCCGGGGGCCTAATGAAAGGCCCCAGGGCTGCCTTAACAGACTGCCTATCAAGCCATCCACACAGGGTGGCTTGATAGACTGCCTGTCAAAAAGCAGTATGACGTAATGCTATAGCATTACGTCATACTGCAGGAGCGATCAAAGCATCGCATCTTAAAGTCCTCCAGGGGGACTTCAAAGTAATGTAAATAAAAAATCAATAAAGTTTTTTTATAATTAAAAAAAAAAAATTGTAAAAGTTTAAATCACCCCCCTTTTGCCATATGTATTATTAAAAAATCTAAATAATAAATTAAAAATATGTATTTGGTATCGCCGCGTCCGTAAAAGTCTGAAGTATCAAAGTTGCGCATTATTTTTTCCACACAGTGAACGTCATAAATGCACTTTTATAGTTACCCTGTCTCCCAGAAAAAATGCAATAAAAAGCGATCAAAAAGTCGTATGCATTCCAAAATGGTACTATCAGAAACTACAGGACATCCTGCAAAAACTGAGACCTTGCTCAACTACGTCGACGGAAAAAAAAAAAGTTATCGCGTGCAGAAAATGACGGCAGAAAATAATTGAAAAAAATGTAATGTCTCTGAAAAAAAAAAGAGAAGTATGGTAAAAAAAAGAACTATACAAGTTTGGTATCGTAGTAATCGTACCGACCCATAGAATAAATTTATTGTGTAGTTTTTGGTGCCGTTTGTGCGCCGTAGAAGCAAGACGCACTAAAAATGGCGAAATGTCGTTTTTTTTTCAATTTTACTCCACTTAGAATTTTTTAAAAGTTTTTCAGTACATTATATGGTACTTTAAATAGCACCATTGAAAAATACAACTCATCCCACAAAAAACAAGCCCTCATACAGTGACATCGATGGATAAATAAAGGAGTTACGATTTTTTTTAAAGGGGGGAGGAAAAAACGAAAATGGAAAAAGAAAAATGGCCGCGTCATTAAGGGGTTAAAACGTTGCGTACAGCTCCCTTTGGCTTTGTATGGAGACAGAGGAGACTGCATTTAGCTTATAGCCTAATGATCAGAATGCGGTCTGAGGGCGGAATTGATCTGCCTTGCATCCGGGATTTCTATCAGGTTATCCAACTTAATTACTGAATGGATTTGACTCAGCCCTCTAGGGACCTGTTGTTGTGTGACCTTGTAGCTGGTTCATATGGTGACACCTTATTGGAAGACCTCTGGTTTCCAGTTAGGAACACCTACAGAGCAAGAGGCTTTAATCCCTTGTTAAGAGGACCATGTGAGACCTGGGATAGACTCAGAGAATCTCTGGCTCCAATCCCCTTCCCCGATTACGCCAATCCGAGTTTTGTATAAGCTTCTGGGGCTTCCCTCCGACCCAGGGGTGGCTAGTATTTGGAGGCAGTTCCAAGGGAGGGCGGTTGGGGACCTACAAGTACAGGCACATAAGGCTCCAGGGGAGATTTTGCAAATTTTGCTGCCCCACAAAACCTTTTCTTTCCTGCAGAAAATACATGTCACTAATGCTTTCACTGAGTTCTTTGCAAAATGTAAATCTACTAGATCTAAGACCCATTTTAAAAGAACCTTTGGCGAGAACAACCTCAGCTCGAGAAAATTCTCAAATATACGGAGATGCTTTATTGCCCCTCCGATGTTCTCCAAGCCTTCTTTTCTCATCTCCTGGGAAAAAGAACTGAACATATCCCTGTCTATTGCTGACACCAAGTTAATTCTGAAAATGGTCTATGGTCAATCTCCATGTATTCTTATGCAAGAGTGGCATTATAAATTGTTGGTTATGTGGTACAAGACACCGCAATGGCTCTGTGATTACAAGCAGGCATCTCATAATAGATGTTGGAGATGCGATGCTGCGGTGGGCTCCTATCTTCACATTTGGTGGGACTGCTTGATCATTGCTCCTTTCTGGAGGGAGGTGGAGGGTGTCCTGAGGGTGCTCTCTCCGGGTTTCTCAATCTCAGCAGACATGGTCTCCTTTGGAGACCATCCGCGGGCTTCCACCCCTTGAAAAACAAACTGATAGCATTCCTGTTAAATGCAGCAAAGGCTTTTATCCCCCTTAATTGGCTCCAGAAAAACACCCCCTCCCTTAGCCCAATGGAAGGAAAAAGCTGACTTAATTTGTAATTTGGAGGAATTGTCGAGCTGGTCTAAGGGTACTCATGATAGCTTTGCTCAGATTTGGAACCCCTGGCAGAAATTGAGACAAAAACCCTAGTGACAGGGGAATTTAAAGTTGATAATTGTTTGACTTATGAGACATGTTGTTGTGAGGCTCTTCCCGGGGAACAGGTGTTGTCTCTTCTGCAGCGGTTAGTACATTGCGCCCCCAGATGTTGATCCTGTCTTTGACGTTGTCGCCCATGATGACCTGGATGACAGTGAGATCGGCATTGCTAGATATGTATACGTATGTATGCGTGTGTATATATATATATATATATATATATAGATATAGATATATAATGTGCATGTATATGTAGGTGTGTATGTGTGTGTGTATGTATATATGTATGTATGTGTATATATATATATATATATATATATATATATATTCTCTTCTTTTGTTTTATTTTGTGCTATGCCTCCCTCTGTCCTGCTCCCCCCATCACCCCACACACACACACACACACAAATTCCCACCTCTTTTCCTCTCTCTATCTTCCTTTCTCTTTACAGCACTTTCTCCGGTCATCAGAAGGCCTGAAGAGATGGAGATCATTCTTTATGGCAGTACCTGAGTTTTAGTGGATATCTGTTAAATTTGAAGGAGAATGTAGGATTTATTTTTCTTTTGTTATATTTTGTATGGAAAATGTTTGAAAATATCAATAAAAAATTGATTTATAAAAAAAAAAAGAATAAATGGCAGAATCAATAACACCCAGAACAAGTGATACCTCCTGCTCAGCTATTTGTTCAAAACTTTTGTTCACTTTCTTTATGTGGAGAAAGAACCAATCTGCCAGCAGGCATATTTTTGTTTGGCCAATTGTGTCGGTTCTTAGAATGATATTGGACAGCATGTTCTACCAATCTTGGCACTTTATTTACACTAGAATGTCAGTGTGTGTTGGTTGTTCAGAAGAAAACTTTCTAGATGCATTTGCTGAACTGTTTATTCACAGACGCAGGACAAACACCTGGTGGCTATTAATTATTTTCACTGTAAGGGTTCGATGAGACTCTAAAATTTAACTTTTAATAGATAACTTGTTAAAGGCTTGGTGTACAAGTCTTGAAGGAGACACACAAAGACATAGACGGATGTAAATTACTCCTGTAGCAGGGACCCCACTGATAATATTGCGGAGGGAGACAGGACTGCGTTTTAGGAGGAAAAAGACGAGACCTCCATTAGCGAGAGTCTCTAGAAAATTTCAAAACACCGTTCTTTATGCCCGCCAGCTAAAAAACTTAATTCAAAAGAGGCTGGATATATCAACAAGGTCAGCTAGGAATTGTGGTAATCGTTCATAAGATGATTTAACTCAAAGCTTAAAAGCCCAGCAGTCCTCAGATGATTCTATGCCAGAGGTAGATATTAATATAGAAATCGCTTAGGCGTGCACCGCACGTGAAGACTGAAAGGCCAGAAATAGGAGAAATGACCCACATAAATGAACCATAAATATCATGTGGGATCATGAATCCATGTTGAATGTTAATAATTCTAGGTATAGAACCAACCAAACGGAGTTATTTAAAAAGAAAATACGCGGTTCGACGCGTTTCCGCTACAGATATTGCAGCATCATCAGGAACCTATACTTAGTGGCAAACCAGGATTCTGAATGGATCCAAAGGTCCTAGACTATTAGATAGCGTTAACAGGAACCTATACTCAGTAGTCAACCAAGGTTCTAAATATACTCTGAGGTCCTAACTAGAGATGAGCGAACGTACTCGTCCGAGCTTGATACTCGTTCGAGTATTAGCGTGTTCGAGATGCTCGTTACTCGTGACGAGTACCACGCGATGTTCGAGTTACTTTCACTTTCATCTCTGAGACGTTAGCGCGCTTTTCTGGCCAATAGAAAGACAGGGAAGGCATTACAACTTCCCCCTGTGACGTTCAAGCCCTATACCACCCCCCTGCAGTGAGTGGCTGGCGAGATCAGGTGTCACCCGAGTATATAAATCGGCCCCTCCTGCGGCTCGCCACAGATTTATTCTGACATAGAGGAGGGAAAGTGCTGTTGGTGCCGGAGCTGTTATAGGGAGAGTGTTAGGAGTATTTTAGGCTTCAAGAACCCCAATGGTCGTTCTTAGGGCCACATCTAACCGTGTGCAGTAGTGTGGAGGCTGCTTTTTGCAGTGTTGCACATTTTTTTTTTTGTATATCGGCCGTGCAGAGCATTGCGCCCTGCAGTAATTATACATAGTCCAGGGCCAGTAGTGGTGGTGAGGCAGGGACAGAAGACATATATTTATTGAATATAGGCAGTGGGCCTTTCCAAAAACATTTGGGAAAAAAAATCTATTTGGGCTGCCTGTGACTGTCCTCAGTGTACTGGGTCTGTGCTGGGTGTAGTTGTCCTCCTAATTCATACGCAGCCAGCTAAGTGTTACAGCAGGCTTGCGCAAAATTATTTCCTGGCTCTGTGTTGGCTGTTACATCACCGCTGTATTCCAGTCCACAGTGCAACAGTCTGCAGTTATTTTACATACTCCAGGGCCAGTAGTGGTTAGGCAGGGACAGAAGACATATATTTATTGAATATAGGCAGTGGGCCTTTCCAAAAACATTTGGGGAAAAAAATCTATTTGGGCTGCCTGTGACTGTCCTCAGTGTACTTGGTCTGTGCTGGGTGTAGTTGTCCTCCTAATTCATACGCAGCCAGCTAAGTGTTACAGCAGGCTTGCGCAAAATTATTTCCTGGCTCTGCTGTGCGTTCGGTAAGCGAAGTCAGCCTCCAACCACAGGCCAATAAGCGGCACATTTAATTACAGCGTTCTGTTTCTGCACTACTGGTAATACAGCATGCTGAGGGGTAGGCCTAGAGGACGTGGACGCGGGGGAGGACGCGGAGGCCCAAGTCAGGGTGTGGGCACAGGCCGAGCCAGTGCGGTGGCCAGGGGTAGAGGCAGGGCCAGACCGAATAATCCACCAACTGTTTCCCAAAGCGCCCCCTCGCGCCATGCCACCCTGCAGAGGTCAAGGTGCTCTACGGTGTGGCAGTTTTTCACAGAGACGCCTGACGACCGACGAACAGTGGTGTGCAACCTTTGTCGCGCCAAGAGAGCATGCGCAGGCATATGATGGCCAAGCACCCCACAAGGTGGGACGAAGGCCGTTCACCGCCTCCGGTTTTCACCACTGCCTCTCCCCCTGTGCCCCAACCTGCCACTGAGATCCAACCCCCCTCTGAGGAGACAGGCACTACCGTCACTTGGCCTGCACCCACACCCTCACCTCCGCTGTCCTCGGCCCCATCCAGCAATGTCTCTCAGCGCAGCGTTCAGACGTCGCTAGCGCCACTATTTGAGCGCAAGCGCAAGTACGCCGCCACGCACCCGCACGCTCAAGCGTTAAACGTGCACATTGCCAAATTGATCAGCCTGGAGATGCTGCTGTATAGGCTTGTGGAAACGGAGGCTTTCAAAAGCATGATGGCGGCGGCGGCCCCGCGCTACTCGGTTCCCAGTTGCCACTACTTTTCCCGATGTGCCGTCCCAGCCCTGCACGACCACGTCTCCTGCAACATTGTACGCGCCCTCACCAACGCGGTTACTGCCAAGGTCCACTTAACAACGGACACGTGGACAAGCACAGGCGGGCAGGGCCACTATATCTACCTGACGGCACATTGGGTGAATTTAGTGGAGGCTGGGACAGAGTCAGAGCCTGGGACCGCTCACGTCCTACCCACCCCCAGAATTGTGGGCCCCAGCTCGGTGCTGGTATCTGCGGCGGTGTATGCTTCCTCCACTAAACCACCCTCCTCCTGCCCCAATGCAACCTCTGTCTCACAATCAAGATGTGTCAGCAGCAGCAGCACATCGCCAGCAGTCGATGTCGCGCGGCGTGGCAGCACAGCGGTGGGCAAGCGTCAGCAGGCCGTGCTGAAACTACTCAGCTTAGGAGAGAAGAGGCACACGGCCCACAAACTGCTGCAGGGTCTGACAGAGCAGACCGACCGCTGGCTTGCGCCGCTGAGCCTCCAACCGGGCATGGTCGTGTGTGACAATGGCCGTAACCTGGTGGCGGCTCTGCAGCTCGGCAGCCTCACGCACGTGCCATGCCTGGCCCATGTCTTTAATTTGGTGGTTCAGCGCTTTCTGAAAGGATACCCACACTTGTCATACCTGCTCGCAAAGGTGCGCCGGGTCAGCGCACATTTCCGCAACTCCAAGACGGACGCTGCCACCTTGCGGACCCTGCAACATCGGTTTAATCTGCCAGTGCACCGACTGTTGTGCGACGTGCCCACACGGTGGAACTTTATGCTCCACATGCTGGCCAGGCTCTATGAGCAGCATAGAGCTATAGTGGAATACCAACTCCAACATGGGCGGCGTAGTGGGAGTCAGCCTCCTCAATTATTTACAGAAGAGTGGGCCTGGTTGGCAGCCATCTGCCAGGTCCTTGGAAACTTTGAGGAGTCTACCCAGATGCTGAGCGGGGATGCTGCAATCATTAGCGTCACCATTCCTCTGCTATGCCTCTTGAGAAGTTCCCTGCAAAGCATAAAGGCAGACGCTTTGCACTCGGAAACGGAGGCGTGGGAAGATAGTATGTGGCTGGATAGTCAGAGCACCCTCATGTCTATATCTCAGCGCATTGATGAGGAGGAGGAGGGGGAGGAGCTTGAGGAGGAGGGGGAAAAGACAGCTTGGCCCACTGCTGAGGGTACACATGCTGCTTGCCTGTCATCCTTTCAAGGTGTATGGCCTGAGGAGGAGGAGGAGGATCCTGAAAGTGATCTTCCTAGTGAGGACAGCCATGTGTTGCGTACAGGTACCCTGGCACACATGGCTGACTTCATGTTAGGATGCCTTTCTCGTGACCCTCGCGTTACACGCATTCTGGCCACTACGGATTACTGGGTGTACACACTGCTCGACCCACGGTATAAGGAGAACCTTTCCACTCTCATTCCCGAAGAGGAAAGGGGTTCGAGAATGATGCTATACCACAGGGCGCTGGTGGACAAACTGATGGTAAACTTCCCATCCGACAGCGCTAGTGGCAGGAGGCGCAGTTCCGAGGGCCAGGTAGCAGGGGAGGAGCAGAGATCAGGCAGCATGTACAGCGCAGGCAGGGGAACATTCTCCAAGGCCTTTGCCAGCTTTATGCCTCCCCAGCAAGACTGTGTCACCGCTCCCCAGTCAAGGCTGAGTTGGTGCGAGCACTGTAAAAGGATGGTGAGGGAGTACGTAGCCGATCGCACGACCGTCCTCGATGACGCCTCTGCCCCCTACAACTACTGGGTGTCGAAGCTGGACACGTGGCCTGAACTCGCGCTGTAAGCCCTGGAGGTGCTTGCTTGTCCTACGGCTAGCGTCTTGTCAGAGAGGGTGTTTAGTGCGGCTGGGGGAATCATCACGGATAAGCGTACCCGCCTGTCAACCGACAGTGCCGGCAGGCTTACACTCATCAAGATGAACAAAGCCTGGATTTCCCCAGACTTCTCTTCTTCACCAGCGGACAGCAGCGCTACCTAAGCAATACGTAGGCTGCACCCGCGGATGGAAGCATCGTTCTCTATCACCATCAAAAACGGGGACATTTTTGCTTCATCAATCTGTGTATAATATTCCTCCTCCTCCTCCTGCTCCTCCTTCTGAAACCTCACATAATCACGCTGAACAGGCAATTTTTCTTAGGCCCACAATGCTCAGTCATATAATTTTTCTAAACAATTTTTATACGTTTCAATGCTCATTAAAGCGTTGAAACTTGCACCTGAACCAATTTTTATTTTAACTGGGCTGCCTCCAGGCCTAGCTACCAATTAAGCCACATTAACCAAAGCGATTAATGGGTTTCACCTGCCCTCTTGGTTGGGCATGGGCAATTTTTCTGAGGTACATTAGTACTGTTGGTACACCAATTTTTTGGGGCCCTCGCCTACAGTGTAATCCCATTAATTTTTTGCCCACCTGCATTACAGCTGACATTACATCAGCTGTGTTGGGCACTGCAATGGGATATATTTATGTACCGCCGGTGGGTTCCAGGGAGCCACCCATGCTGTGGGTCCACACGGAGTTGTAACTACATGTGTCCACTTCTAAAGAACCCCAGTCTGACTGGGGCATGCAGTGTGGGCCGAAGCCCACTTGCATTAAACATGACATTACCTCAGCTGTGATGGGCAATACAATGGGATATATTTATGTACCGCCGGTGGCTTCCTGGCACCCACCCATGCTGTCGGTCCACACGGAGTTGTAACTGCATGTGTCCACTACTAAAGAACCCCAGTCTGACTGGGGCATGCAGTGTGGGCCGAAGCCCACTTGCATTAAACATGACATTACCTCAGCTGTGATGGGCAATGCAATGGGATATATTTATGTACCGCCGGTGGCTTCCTGGCACCCATCCATGCTGTCGGTCCACACGGAGTTGTAACTACATGTGTCCACTTCTTAAGAACCCCAGTCTGACTGGGGCATGCAGTGTGGGCCGAAGCCCACCTGCATTTAATCGGACGTTACCTCAGCTGTGATGGGCACTGCAATGGGATACATTTATGTACCGCCGGTGGGTTCCAGGGAGCCACCCATGCTGTGGGTGCACACGGAATTCCCATTGCGGAGTTGTACCTGCCTGTGACTATTTATAAAAAAACGCGGTCTGACTGGGGCATGCAGACACCTTGACAGAATGAATAGTGTGTGGCACATAGGTTCCCAATTGCTATGCCCACGTGTGCAGCTCCTGATGGCGGTGGCACAGGATTATATTTCTCATTGCTTCTCTACAGCATTGTGGGCTATCGCCCCGCCCCTTTTAAAGTGGGTCGCTGCCTAGCCACGCCAACCCTCTGCAGTGTGTGCCTGCGGTTCCTCTGGCAGACGCACTTATAAATAGACATGAAGGTGGTGTGGCATGAGTGCAGCTGAAGGCTGCGCAGGGACACTTTGGTGTGCGCTGTGGACACTGCGTCGTGCGGGGGGGGGGGGGGTTGGGCAGCATGTAACGCAGGAGAAGTGGCAGCGGAGTGTCATGCAGGCAGTGATTGTGCTTTGTTGGAGGTAGTGTGGTGCTTAGCAAAGGTATGCATTGCTAATGAGGGCTTTTGAGAAGTAAAAGTTGTTGGGGGGGGGCCCACTCTTGCCGCTATTGTGGCTTAATAGTGGGACCTGGGAACTTGAGATGCAGCCAAACATGTAGCCCCTCGCCTGCCCTATCCGTTGCTGTGTCGTTCCCATCACTTTCTTGAATTGCCCCGATTTTCACAAATGGAAACCTTAGCGAGCATCGGAGATATACAAAAATGCTCGAGTCGTCCATTGACTTCAATGGGGTTCGTTACTCGAAACGAACCCTCGAGCATCGCGATAATTTCGTCCCGAGTAACGAGCACCCGAGCATTTTGGTGCTCGCTCATCTCTAGTCCTAACCTACTAGAGGAAAACGAATCAGGATGGAAGATAGGCGATACTAGAGATTCCCACCCTGTTGATAGCAAGAACGAAAACAAAAAAGGTAGCAGCACCAGCCCGTGTTGTAGGCTGGAGGCTAATTCACAAGGTAGCACCACAAGGGCTAGGACCTTTGGATCTATTCAGAATCCTGGTTTGCCACTAAGTATAGGTTCCTGATGATGCTGCAATATCTGTAGCGGAAAGGCGTCGAACCGCGTATTTTCTTTTTAAATAACTCCATTTGGTTGGTTCTATACCTAGAATTATTGACATTCAACATGGATTCATGATCCCACATGATATTTATGGTTCATTTATGTGGGTCATTTTTCCTATTTTTGGCCTTTCAGTCTTCACGTGCGGTGCACGACTAAGCCATTTCTATATTAATATCTACCTCTGGCATAGAATCATCTGAGGACTGCTGGGCTTTTAGCTTTGAGTTAAATCATCTTATGAACGATTACCACAATTCCTAGCTGACCTTGTTGATATATCCAGCCTCTTTTGAATTAAGTTTTTATCTGGCGGGCATAAAGAACCGTGTTTTGAAATTCTCTAGAGACTCTCGCTAATGGAGGTCTCGTCTTTTTCTTCCTAAAACGCAGTCCTGTCCCCCTCCGCAATATTATCAGTGGGGTCCCTGCTACAGGAGTAATTTACATCCGTCTATGTCTTTGTGTGTCTCCTTCAAGACTTGTACACCAAGCCTTTAACAAGTTATCTATTAAAAGTTAAATTTTAGAGTCTCATCGAACCCTCACATTTGCTGAACTGTAGCCAGAAAAAAGAGATTGTTAAAGGAGCAAGTAGTTGATAAAAGCTGGAGGTTGGCTTACAGTATAGAAGCAGTGTAAAGTCACACAACAAACAGTACGATGCTAAAGGGAAGCGCTTACTCATACTTGGAAAAAAAAAGAAAGCCAGAGTCAAAATAGTAAGTAAAAGCCAAATAAAGCACTGACTTATAAACTAAGAGACCTCATACAAGGGAAGACTGTCAGTTGCAGAAGCTCCAACAGTGATCAGGCAATTATTTATAGATGGATGACTGCCTGTTTACGTTGGCTGATCAGCATTTAGGTTTTATAAGTGCATAAACTAAACAATGAACCATTTTTGAATGAATTATCGTTCATCATTCGATAAGTGACAACTGTCACCGTGGCAGAATAAGTCCTAAAATTTACAAAAGGTCACAGAAACTTTTATTAAATATACCTGATAAAATAAAAAATAGAATGACACTTGTATATATTATCCAACTAGGATCATACCCAGTTTGGATTGATAACCAATATGACCCAAGGGGAACCTAAATTTGCAATTTTATGCTCTTATGTCCGTATGTTTATGCACATAGGGTTATAGTCTTCTAATAACGCGGTGAAAGAAATTGTATTAAATTTTAATAAACATCCAATTCATCATAGAAAAAGTTTTTCAGATGTGTCACCTGGTATATCTAGAGGTCTATTTCCCTATCTCAAGGTTTTTTGAAGAGCAAAAATCCCATAGGTCTAAACTCATATCAGTGAAGCACTGTACACATGAAACAGTATATGCATAATAGGAGATTATTGAATTTTCCTCGATATTAAATTCTATCATGGCATAAGTTAGGTACCAATATAGATATAGATATGCAGTCACCGATTGGCAATTCATGCCAATGTTGTGTATTGATCTTCAAAAGACATTGAATTACTACCCACCTATAATGCCGCTTATCTATACTCAGGATGCCAAAGTGTATATAGCATTGTTCCCCCTATTTATTAATTGATTGACCGTACAGGGCACTCTAAAGTCTATCACTAGGCTGCCAGATGATATACCAAGGCAGACCTAGGAATAATGCATGGCAGCCTCAAATGCCTTATTGCTATTGCCAAGAGTGCTGATAACATTTTTATTCATTGTTTGTCTAGGGTAGCATCTCTATTTTCTTCTTAGATCCTTTTCCAAGCTGCCTATTGACACGTTTCCACAGCCAGCTAATGGATCTGGCTGGTTCATAAGGATGGCTAAGCTATCTAAGAGTAGTTCTTCTCTGATCTAGCTAATGACACAGTCTGTCCGGCTGTCAGCTTGTTTTGTGCAGAGATGGTAGGACAAGGTTAGGTACAGGCTTGATATACCCATGTCTCCACCTCCCCACCAATCCACGGGTATGTCTCCATTACACCAATCAGCATAGAGGAATCAAATCAGCTCTGACCTCTGTAGTCTCGCAGCATTTTGTAGATCTCAGGCAGGCACAAATTATCATTCAATGTGCTTCACTTTCATCGCCATAGCACCGCGGTATCTTGAGAGGGCGTGCATGCACAGGAGACAACAGTGTTAGGGCATCCAGTGCTCGTCAATACTAGATGTTCTGTGCATGCACCAGCACCTCTGCGGACTTACGGAAGGAAAATATCTCCCAGTACTAAGTGTATCTCCTGGTACTAAGTCCATGTTGAATCATCGAGCGCTGATAGCACCTATATAATATTTTGCAAGGCTGTAGAAAAAACCCTATTCATAATATATCATATTGCTAGAAAAGGCAAAGAAGGCGCTTGTCTGAAGGTATTCACTACAAGCAAAGCGATCGTTGGGAGACATTTATCCACAGTATGTATAGACGAATGTCATGTATGATCGGAGGTCTCATTAGAGCAAAAAATCTTTAACTACAATACACGCATAATATAAACCTCAAATATCCATATCCTGATGCAATAAAAAATAAATAATAAATGATAAATCCTTTTATTGATTTGGGTGATGTAAATGTCAAATAACAGCAAACCCTGAGCAATTTCACACAATATCCCTGGGAATTTACCAAGGAAGTTTTTTCAGAACAATTTCATTGTCTTTAAATAGGTATGTGGTAAGTATGTGGTATGTATCTGGTAAGTATATATTATACTAGTTTTATGGTAAAGATGACACCAATATTTATATTTAAACAGATAGTTAATAGAGATGAGCGAACGTACTCGGTAAAGCACTACTCGTCCGAGTAATGTGCTTTATCCGAGTATCTCTCCGCTCGTCCTGAAAGATTCGGGGCGCTCCGCTGCTGACAGGTGAGTCGCAGCGGGGAGCGGGGCAGAGCGGGCGGGAGAGAAGGAGAGAGAGATCTCCCCTCCATTCCTCCCCGCTCTCCCCTGCAGCTCCCCGCTCCGCAGCGGATAGTAGTGCTTATCCGAGTACGTTCGCTCATCTCTAATAGTTAACCTTTGACATATAATCACCCAGAGGGGCGATATAAATTATTCTCGCTATGATCAGTATTATTTAGGTGATATGACATAAATGTTGGATAAGACCAACAATACCGCAGTATAAATCAGGCATACGATTTACGATTGAGAACAAAAATATTAACCAAAAGCAGCATTCGCAAGCCAAGAGGTATTATTATTGGCAAAAAAGGAATATATGAGAGTGACTGTTACAAAATGACACAACATGATGTACTATGTTGTTGTCTGATCATTAGAGATGAGTGAACGTGCTCGCTTAGGACAATTACTCGATCGAGCATCACTTTTTTCGGTAACTGCCTAATCAGGCGAAAAGATTTGGTGGGCCCCGGGGGTGAGTGGGGGGTTGCGGTGGGGAGTGTGGGGGGGGGAAGAGAGATCCCCCTATTCCCCCCTGCTACCCCCGCTCCACCCCTGGCACCCTTGAATCTTTTCGCCCGAGCAGGCAGCTACTCGAAAAAAGTGATGCTCGATCAAGTAATTGTCCTAAACAAGCATGCTCGCTCATCTCTACTGATCATCCCTAGACTAGAGGAGGACAAAAAGTCGGTTAATAATTAATTTTTGATAAAGGGCGTGAAGGAGAGCTGCTCATTTAAGCCCTTTGGTAAAACTGATCCCATAGAGGAAATCCATGCACTCTCCTTCGTAAGTAGCTTCTGGTCAACATCACCACAGGGCCGATCTGGTCTCAAAATTTCTATACCCTGAAATTTGATAGTGTCTGGCTTGTTATTATGGAATTCACGTAGATCGGTTGCCAGGCTTGTGTGTTCATTTATGTTTATATTGCCAATATGGACAAGGACCCTCTGTCTCAACTGCTGTTTTGTCTTCCCAATGTAGTCAAGGGACCATGGGCAAGTTGCCAGGTATATAAGCCCACTTGACCTACAATTCATGAAATCTCTTTTATTGTAACACAAGCCTTTTGCCAAGCTCTTAAAATTCAGACCCTTTTTGATATATTTACAGGATTTACAGTGTGCACAAGGGAAACAGCCCTTGACCCGATCAGATGTTAGCCATGTTGGTATCCCTGGTTCTTGTGAAAAGTGGCTGTGTACAAAGCGATCTCATAAATTTCGACCCCTTCTATAAATAATCATGGGTCATGTAGGTAGGCAGAGGGTCAAGTCCTTATGCTTCAAGAGGATATACCAATACTTTTCAATAGCACTTCTCACTTCTGGACAGTGGTCATCAAACATCTTGATAATGCGTACTTTTTTTTTTGGGGGGGGGGGGGTCCTCATGTCTAGGTTTTTGGGCCAAAAATGTTTCTCTCTTCATTTTGTGCACCCTTTCTCAAACTTGAGCAATGACTTCTCTAGGATAATCCCTACTAATAAATCCCTCCATCATTTTGTCGCCTTTCTTTTATATTCCACCTAACTTGAGCAATTTATTTTTACTCGCATCAGCTGGCCCTTTGGGATCTCCTTTTTAATGAGTTAAGGTGATGGCTATCCCAATGTAACAAATTATTTGTTGCAGTGGGTTTTCTGTACATTGTGGTCTCCAAAGTACCCATCTCAGTTCTCCTAATCTGGAGATCCAAAAATGTCAAGGCATCAGAACATATTTCTGCGGTAAAAAAGAGACCAAGGCTATTGATGTTCAGATTTCTTACGAACTTATAGAAATCATCCATTCCTCCCAAACACAAGATAAAGACGTCATCGATATATCGGATCCACAGATCCACATTCAATGTCCAGTTTTCATTACTCTCGAGTTTGGCATTATCACCTACAGGGCTTATCCTTGACATATCGTACACGGTCCTGCTCCTGAGAGAGATTGCTGTGGCATGGGTGTGCAAAATTGTGTAGCCAAGGATTCTGGGTCTAGAGTGTATGTCCCCTCTCCTTGGATCTATACACTGACCGTTGCCCTCACGCATCGGGAGCTATAACACCGATTCCCCTCTTTGTGGGATTTTTTGTCCTCTAGGAAGGATCACATGGAAAACTTTATCCTCTCCTGATCAATCCTTGTGATGTTGTGCCTGTTTTTCTGTTTGTTAGTCTGTAGTTTTTAGATTAATAAAGTTTAATTTTTGTGCACATGCCTGTGAATGGGCTTTATATGAATTTGAGTTCCCTCTGCCCGAGTGAATTCTATGATAGATAAATGTACAAAGTAACAATCCTCTGGAAATACAGTGAATTCAGTTATGCAGTCTGTCAATTTGCTGTAGATCACATGCAGAACACAGCATGAATAAATACATCTAGGTATACGGCTAGGCACACCCACATGATACTATAAGTTAGTTTTTTGTGTTCTAAAATAATCAGCTTATATAATGCATTGTACCAAGTGCAAACAAAAATTAACAAAATAATCTTATTTTATATTTTCAGGTGAGTTACGGGGCAAGAGACTCCCTGCTCAGTGACAGAACAGTATATCCACATTTCTTTCGAACAGTTCCGGATAATATGATGCAGTATGCAGTTTTAGTAAAAATGTTGTTATATTTTAAGTGGAACATGGTTTGTGTCTTCACCACAGATGATGAGATTGGAGAACGGGAAGTTCGCCTTCTTAGCAAGGAGCTCACTAAATCTGGAATATGTATTGAAATAACTATTCCACTTAAAAATATCAAGTTTATAGATTCATCTGTAATGAAACATTTGAAAGCTGAAGTTATTATACTTTGCGGTACAAGTTCTAAGGTGGTTCAGTTAATTCTACGTCATTTAGAACAATCTGTCAGAAACAAAACTTTTATTTTTATGACATCTTGGTCGCATGATTCTACTTTGTATGGAAAGGACATTAATTGTAGCCTTATTTTTATGCCTCCAAGACACAGTGTAAATGGATTTGAGGAATGGGCTCTAAGCTTTCATCCATCCACACACCCAAATGATCCAGTTCTGGAGGATCTTTGGATAACCTCATTTAACTGTCTTTCAAGAAATTATCTGAAAAATACTCTTTTACAATATAGTGTTACTGTTCCTTTTCATAATTGCACTGGTGAGGAACGCTTTACAGATCAAACTCATTATTATTCAGATGGAATGCCATACAAAGTGTACACAGCTGTACAGATGATGGCCCAAGCATTGGATGATATGCATAAAACCTTACAAATTAGCACAATAAACAAAGAGAACAAAGAGGATAATGAGACTAATATATACAGAAAAAATGTAAGAAAACACCTTGACACTATAAGATGATTTTACTAAACTTGTTGGTTCCACGTATGTTTCCTGAATTTAAATTAAATAAAATACAACACACAATTTTACTTACTAATTTATACAGTCGTAATAACGCTTTCTGGTAAAGAGACCTTAGCTTGTTATTTTGCTGCCCACCCAACTTCTACTTCCAAAGTTTATTTTCCTAATTGGCCAAAACTATTATCCTCATTCTTCTCATACGGTTTTTTCACCTTCTTCCGGTGTTGTTACCATCACAATATCTACTGTTTCCATGACAGAATCAGGTGTTCAACAGCAGCAGGGAGGAAAGTCTCTGCAAATGCAAAAAGATTTGGGGGATAGGGGTAAATAGAGGAGATGACACAATAGATTTTCTTTTAAACCTACCTCAAAATTTAACTTTTAAATTAATAAGTCATGACATAAATACCACATGTCTAAAATCCAAATATGAGGAAACGCCAGAGATATGTAAAAAAGTAGTTTTTGTAGTCTCACCTGGTGTGAAAAGCTTGGCATCTTAAGGTACCAGCTGTGGTTTGGGGATGGTTCCTGGTGTGTTAACTCCTATGCCTGATTGCATCTGCTGATTCAGGGGAGATTTGCAGGCGTTACAGGGGTCCTCACAAGGAGGATCCCCCTGTATAAAAAAAGAATGAACTTAGTTAGAAAAGACCCTGCGCTCATAAAGTTCACCAATTCATCATAGATATGCTATAGGATGTTTCTGCCAAAGGATAAAAACTTACTTCCAAGGAGGGGAGATTATGGTGTCCACAGGACCCCCTCCTGTTACAAATGCCTCAATGATTTTCCAATCAGGCAAATACTGTGAGGTGATCCTCTTCTTTATTTAGCGATAACATTTAGGTCAATGCGTTTTGTGGTGCCTCATGCACCATTCTCAAGCCATGCAGTAATACATAACTTGTGTAAATATATAGTGCTTTACCTGCTTCTATTGTCATCGCTTCTTCTGCTTGTCCCTGATGGAAGGAGGCAGCCCCGTACACACGTCATAGTGACGTCATCACGCCTTATTACCTGACCAGGTCGGTCCTATCACATGAGCATATCAGCACGTATATGTGTCCCAACTCCATTCTGAGTGGAATACATAGTAGTTTTCAGTCATTCTTTCTGGCTTAAGGTGCCATGGCGTGGAAATAGATCAATCTGCAATATCAATGTATTCATCTTACTCTAATGAAATGCTTTTTACATAACTGGTCCATATAACAATATACAATTAATATTTATTTGATTAGTTAATCATGGTGGCTATCAATCAATATTAAATTATATATACATATATATAGTTTTTTTATACATATGTATAGGGAAAAGTGAGTGAGAGAATGGAATTAAAATCCTGTATATATATATATATATATATATATATATATATATATATATATATATATATATATATATATATATATATATATATATGCAAACTAGCTGATATACCCGGCTTTGCCCGAGTTAATTTGGTACTGGTGTTTATCTGGTGTTCACACGGAAAATCTTATGAAGTCATGGTTACTTTAGAGATACTGAGGAAAAACATAAGTTCACCATTTTGCATAGTTCTCTGCGTTACCCAGGAAACCCCACGTGGAGGCAACCATGCAACGTTTCCTTTATATAAAATGACATCAGGAAGTGAGAGAATTAGATTACGTACATAAAATTTGGACACTAATTCTTTTGAGCTTAGAATTGAATAATCGAGTTGGGACCCATTAACTTTTCATACTTAGGACACAATCAATGCTCGTGCCAAATTTCATGTTTCTATGACATTGGGAAGTGAGACATTTAGATTATGTACGTAAAATTTGGACGCTAATTCTTTTGCGAATAGAACTGAATAATGGAGTTGGGACCCATTAGCTTTTACTATTTATGACATAATCAATGCTCGTGCCAAATTTCCCGTTTCTATGACACCAGAAAGTGAGAAAATTACATTCCGCACGTAAAATTTGGACGCTTATTCTTTTGCGCATAGAATTGAATAATGGAGTTGGGACCCATTAGCTTTTCCTATTTATGACATAATCAATGCTCGTGCCAAATTTCACGTTTTTATGACACCGGAAAGTGAGAAAATAACATTCCGCACGTAAAATTTCGACGCCAATTCTTTTGCGCTAGAAGTGAATAATCGAGTTCGGACCCATTAGCTTTTCCTATTTTTGACATAATCAATGCTTGTGCCAAATTTCCTGTTTCTATGACACCGGAAAGTGAAGAAATTACATTCCGCACGTAACATTTTGACGCTAAATAGGATGTACTCTTCCTGCCATTCAATGGTATTAAAAAATATATATATCTGGAAGCTTTTCTATATGCAGGTGATGTGACTACAAGCCTCTTTAATTGGTGATCTATATACTCTGATAATGCTCTTGTTATTGAGCCTACTCCTGCAATAATCGGACGCCCGGGAGGTGACATTTTATTTTTATGGATTTTTGGTAAAATGTAAAAGAAAGGCGTTTCTGGATATTGGATTAAAATATAATTCCTCAGCCAATCACAATCTGCTCTTTCAGCAAGCAGGGATTTTAAATTCCCGCTGCTCAAAGAACAGGACCACAGAGCGGGGTGCAGCGTGGAGAAGACACGGCTGAGCCCTGGCAGCTGAAGGCAGGTGATTATGTATTTTTTTTGTTTTTTACACCCCTTTTCCTTGTTTTTTAGGGAGGGCTTATATTTCTAAAGCTCTTCTCTGAAAAAAAAATTACAGGATGCTGGCAGCTGGATCCCCTACATCAGCTATCATGTGTGACAGCTGCGGTAGGGAATTGAAGAATACCTCTGCTGCATCTGTCACAGATGTGGCAGACGTAACATAAGATTATGTTATTATGTTACATAGTAACATAGTATGTAAGGCCGAATGAAGACAATGTACATCTAGTTCAGCCTGTTTATCCTCCTATGTGGTTGGTCCAGAAGAAGGCAAAAAACCCCAAGAGGCAGGAGCCAATTGTCCCGTTTGGGGGAAAATTCCTTCCCGACTTCCAAATGGCAATCAGACTAATCCCTGGATCAACCTCTAATAGTTCCTACCTGCCTGTATACCCAGCTTAACAATTAACCTAGGATATATATCCTGTAATATTTAGAGATAAGCGAGCATACTCGTCCGAGCTTGATGCTCGTTCGAGTATTAGGGTGTTCCAGATGCTCATTACTCGAGACAAGCACCACGCGTTACTCGCATCAATTCCATTTCCTTCCCTGAAAGTTTTGCACCATTTTCTGGCCAAGAGACATGCAGGGAAGGCATTACAACTTCCTCCTGTGACGTTCCAGCCCTATCCCACCCCCCTGCAGTGAGTGGCTGGCGAGATCAAGTGACAGCCAAGTATATAAAGCAGTCCCGCCCGCTGTTCGCCTCAGACACACGCTGGCAGAGATTAGGGAGAGTGCTGTTCCTGCAATAGGGAGAAGGTTAGGCTGTAGCGTCTTCAAGAACCCCAACGCTCCTTCTTAGGGCCACATCTGATCGTGTACATTACTGTTGTGGCTGCTGGGAGCAGTTTTGCTAATTTTTTTTTATATCGGGCGTGCAGGCTATAGCGTTCTCAGGCTGCAGTCTGTACTACGTAGTATAGGGGCAGTATTGGTCAGGCAGGGACAGTGGGTAGTGTGGAATCCTGTCTACAAGAACTCCAACGGTCCTTCTTAGGGCTACCTGTGACCGTGTGCTTTTAACTCCGTGGCTGCTGGGAGTTCTAGTCGCTAACTATTGCACAGCTAGGCCTGCTTGCAGGCTTCTCTATAATTTTTTTTCTGGCTACAGTTTGCGTAACATAAGCGCTGTCTCCCTCCAACTGCACACCAATAATTCAAAAAATGTTTACACCGCTGTGTGTCTGCCGTCAACTGCACGCACAGCGTACGGCGACAGCGCCTGATAGAGGGAAAGTCAGATACATGCTATATAGCCTGCATTGCATTTCCCCCAATTTTTTTTTTTAATCCGTCTTACGGCTACCTGTGACCGTCTGCATTTCACTGTGTGGCTGCTGGGAGTTCAGGTGCATCACTATTGCATATTGCACAGCTAGGCCTGCTTGCAGGCTTCCGTGTAATATTTTTTCTGGCTGCAGTTTGCGTAACATAAGCGCTGTCTGCCTCCAACTGCACGCCAATAATTCAAAAAATTTTTACACCGCTCTGGGTCTGCCATCAACTGCACGCACAGCGTACGGGGACAGCCCCTGATAGAGGGAAAGTCAGATACACGCTTTATAGCCTGCATTGCATTTCAAAAAATAAAGAAAACTCCTTCTTAGGGCTACCTGTGACTGTGTGCATTTAACTGTGTGGCTGCTGGGAGTTGAGGTGCATCACTATCGCACAGCTAGGCCAGCTTGCAGCCTTCCGTATTATTTATTTCTGGCTCACAATTTTTTTTAGACGCTCAGTGTCTGCTCTGTTCGTAATCCACCATGTTGAGGGGTAGGTGTAGGGTTAGAGGATGTGGATGTGGATGCGGGCGAGGATCCGGAGTTCATAGTGAGGGTGTGGGCATAGGCCAAGTTCCTGGTCCAGGTGAATCCAGCCGGCTGCTGTTGGACTAGGAGAGAGGAAAGTTTCTGGGGTCCCCAGCTTCATATCAAAATTTTTGGGCCCACATCGTAGACCTTTATTACAAAATGAGCAGTGTGAGCAGGTCCTGCCGTGGATAGCAGAAAGTGCATCCAGCAATGTATCGACCACCCAGTCTTCTACGCCGTCCACCGCTGCAACTCTGAATCCTTTCGCTGTTGCTCCTCCTTCCTCCCAGCCTCCTCACTCCATGAAAATGACACATTCTGATGAGCAGGCAGACTCCCAGGAACTGTTCTCGGGCCCCTGCCCTGATTGGGAAAAAATGGTTCCTCTCCCATCTGAGGAATTTGTCATGACCGATGCCCAACCTTTGGAAAGTTCCCGGGGTCCGGGTGATGAGGCTGGGGACTTCTGGCAACTGTCTCAAGAGCTTTCAGTGGGTGAGGAGCATGATGATGATGAGACACAGTTGTCTATCAGTGAGGCAGTAGTAAGGGCAGTAAGTCCAAGGGAGGAGCGCACAGAGGATTGGGAGCAAGAGCCGCTGGTCGATGAGGTGACTGACCTGACCTCTTTTGCTAAGCCAACTGAGGAAAGGGCTTCAGAGGGGGAGGAAAGTGCAGCAGCAGGACAGGTTGGAAGAGGCAGCGGGGTGGCCATGGGTAGAGGCAGGGCCAGAGCGAAGACTTCCCCAACTGTTTCCCAAAGCACCCCCTCACGCCAAGCCACCGTGCAGAGGCCAAGGTGCTCAAAGGTGTGGCAGTTTTTCACTGAGAGCGCGGACGACCGACGAACAGTGGTGTGCAACCTTTGTCGCGCCAAGATCAGCCAGGGAGCCACCACCACCAGCATGCACAGGCATATGATGGCCAAGCACCCCATTAGGTGGGACGAAGGCCGTTCACCGCCTGTGGGTCACACCACTGCCTCTCCCCCTGTGCCCCAACCTGCCACTCAGATCCAACCCCACTCTCAGGACACAGGCACGAGCGTCTTAAAGCCTGCACCTACACCCTCACCTCTGCTGTCCTTGGCCCCATCCAGCAATGTCTCTCAGCGCAGCGTTCAGCTGTTGCTAACAGAAGCATTGGAACGAAAGCGCAAGTATGCCACCACGCACCCGCACGCTCAAGCTTTAAATGTGCACATTGCCAAATTGATCAGCCTGGAGATGCTGCCATGCAGGCTTGTGGAAAAGGAGACTTTCAAAAATATGATGGCGGGGGTGGTCCCGCGCTACTCGGTCCCCAGTCGCCATTATTTTTCCCGGTGTGCCGTCCCAGCCCTGCAACACCATGTCTCCCGCAAAGTTATATGCGCCCTCACCAACGCGGTTACTGGGAAGGTCCACTTAACAACGGACACGTGGACTAGTACAGGTGGGCAGGGCCACTATATCTCCCTGACGGCACATTGGGTGAATTTAGTGGAGGCTGGGACCGAGTCAGAGCCTGGGACCGCTCATATCCTTCCCACACAGGCTACAGCAGGTCCTGGTCATGGTTTCTTGGCCTTGTAAGGCCACCTCCTCCTCCTGCTTGGGGTCAGGGGATTAGCAATGCGCATCATGTATTTTCTCTCGTGCTAACACAGTTATCTGAGAAACTTGTTTGGGCCAAAGGAGAGGAGCGTAACTGCATTAATGAGACGTTCACTGCTGTACTAGCATCAGAGTCCGCTCTATGCCCGCGATTGCTAAGGGTGTGGGCAGAGGCCTATGGCCTCGGCACACTTAAAGTCTGCCATGTTTGGGCACTCTGATTCCTTTATATTTAATGCTGCCTTTGGGTTCCTTCGACTCGCCTATGCTGTGGGTGCACACAGACTTCCCATAGCGGTGATTTACCTGTTCGGCACAAAGTCACTGACTGACTGACTTGGGTAGGGTGCATAGTGCAGATGCCTTTCCCCTTGCGCTGTCGCTAGAGCTATCTGACACCTAGACAGAATGAATACTGTGTGGGCACATGGACTGCCCATTGCTATGTCAGTCGTGGCACCTTGGGTCTCATAAGGTGTTTGCTGGGCCCAAGCCTGGCCAGAGGCCCGCTCACATCCTTTCAACACAGGCAACAGCGGGTCTTGCTCATGGTTTCTTGGCCTTGTAAAGCCACCTCCTCGTCCTGCTTGGTGTCATGGGATCAGCAATGCGCATCATGTATTTTCTCTCGTGTTAACACAGTTATCTGAGAAACTTGCTTGGGCCAAAGGAGAGGACGGAGCGTTACTGCATTAATGAGACGTTCACTGCTGTACTAGCAGCATTGGAGTCCGCATCATGCCCGCAATTTCTGAGGCTGTGGGCCGAGGCCTATGTCCCGGGGGAACTGCAAATGCGCCAGGTTGGGCCTGTGGAACTTTTTCCTGGCTAATCCAGTATTTGGAGCAGTGAAAGAAAACGTAACTGATTTAATGAGACCTTCACAGGTGTACTAGCATCGATGTCCGCTTCATGCCTACAATTGCTAAAGCTGTTAGCTGAGACCTATGTCGTCGGCGCAGTGTAAGTCTGCCTTGTTTAGCCACTCTGATTTCTTTATTGTTTATGTCTTGGGTTGCCTATGACCCACCTATGCTGTTGGTGCACACAGACTTCCCATAGCGGTGATTTAACTGTCCGGCACAAAGTTATTGACTGACTTGGGTAGGGTGCATAATGCACATGTCTTTCCCCTTGCGCTGTCACTAGAGCTATCCAACACCTAGACAGAATGAATACTGTATGGGTACATGGACTGCCCATTGCTATGTCAGTCGTGGCACCTAGGGTCTCACAAGTTGTTTGCTGGGCCCAAGCCTGGCCAAGGGCCCGCTCACATCCTTTCAACACAGGCAACAGCGGGTCCTGCTCATGGTT
Organism: Eleutherodactylus coqui; assembly: GCF_035609145.1. Classification (NCBI taxonomy): domain Eukaryota; kingdom Metazoa; phylum Chordata; class Amphibia; order Anura; family Eleutherodactylidae; genus Eleutherodactylus; species Eleutherodactylus coqui. Next base: position 32,209,423 of record NC_089843.1, read on the forward strand.
TCTTGGCCTTGTAAGGCCACCTCCTCGTCCTGCTTGGTGTCAGGGGATCAGCAATGCGCATCATGTATTTTCTCTCGTGCTAACACAGTTATCTGAGAAACTTGCTTGGGCCAAAGGAGAGGACGGAGCGTTACTGCATTAATGAGACGTTCACTGCTGTACTAGCAGCATTGGAGTCCGCATCATGCCCGCAATTTCTGAGGCTGTGGGCCGAGGCCTATGTCCCGGGGGAACTGCAAATGCGCCAGGTTGGGCCTGTGGAACTTTTTCCTGGCTAATCCAGTCTTTGGAGCGGTGAAAGAAAACGTAACTGATTTAATGAGACCTTCACAGGTGTACTAGCATCGATGTCCGCTTCATGCCTACAATTGCTAAAGCTGTTAGCTGAGACCTATGTCGTCGGCGCAGTGTAAGTCTGCCTTGTTTAGCCACTCTGATTTCTTTATTGTTTATGTCTTGGGTTGCCTAGGACCCACCTATGCTGTTGGTGCACACAGACTTCCCATAGCGGTGATTTAACTGTCCGGCACAAAGTCATTGACTGACTTGGGTAGGGTGCATAATGCACATGTCTTTCCCCTTGCGCTGTCACTAGAGCTATCCAACACCTAGACAGAATGAATACTGTATGGGTACATGGACTGCCCATTGCTATGTCAGTCGTGGCACCTAGGGTCTCACAAGTTGTTTGCTGGGCCCAAGCCTGGCCAAGGGCCCGCTCACATCCTTTCAACACAGGCAACAGCGGGTCCTGCTCATGGTTTCTTGGCCTTGTAAGGCCACCTCCTCGTCCTGCTTGGTGTCAGGGGATCAGCAATGCGCATCATGTATTTTCTCTCGTGCTAACACAGTTATCTGAGAAACTTGCTTGGGCCAAAGGAGAGGACGGAGCGTTACTGCATTAATGAGACGTTCACTGCTGTACTAGCAGCATTGGAGTCCGCATCATGCCCGCAATTTCTGAGGCTGTGGGCCGAGGCCTATGTCCCGGGGGAACTGCAAATGCGCCAGGTTGGGCCTGTGGAACTTTTTCCTGGCTAATCCAGTCTTTGGAGAGGTGAAAGAAAACGTAACTGATTTAATGAGACCTTCACAGGTGTACTAGCATCGATGTCCGCTTCATGCCTACAATTGCTAAAGCTGTTAGCTGAGACCTATGTCGTCGGCGCAGTGTAAGTCTGCCTTGTTTAGCCACTCTGATTTCTTTATTGTTTATGTCTTGGGTTGCCTAGGACCCACCTATGCTGTTGGTGCACACAGACTTCCCATAGCGGTGATTTAACTGTCCGGCACAAAGTCATTGACTGACTTGGGTAGGGTGCATAATGCACATGTCTTTCCCCTTGCGCTGTCACTAGAGCTATCCAACACCTAGACAGAATGAATACTGTATGGGCACATGGACTGCCCATTGCTATGTCAGTCGTGGCACCTAGGGTCTCACAAGTTGTTTGCTGGGCCCAAGCCTGGCCAAGGGCCCGCTCACATCCTTTCAACACAGGCAACAGCGGGTCCTGCTCATGGTTTCTTGGCCTTGTAAGGCACCTCCTCGTCCTGCTTGGTGTCAGGGGATCAGCAATGCGCATCATGTATTTTCTCTCATGTTACCACAGTTATCTTAGAAATTCGTTTGGGCCAAAGGAGAGGACGGAGCGTTACTCCATTAATGAGACGTTCACTGCTGAACTAGCAGCATCGGAGTCCGCATCATGCCCGCGATTGCCGAGGCTGTGGGACGAGGCCTATGTCCCGGGGGAACTGCAACTGCGCCAGGTTGGGCCTGTGGAAGTTTTTCCTGGCTAATCCAGTCTTTAGAGCGGTGAAAGAAAACGTAACTGATTTAATGAGACCTTCACAGGTGTACTAGCATCGAAGTCTGCTTCATGCCTACGATTGCTGAAGCTGTTGGCCGAGGCCTATGTCACCGACGCAGTGTAAGTCTGCCATGTTTGGCCACTCTGATTTCTTTATTGTTCATGTCTGGGGTTGCCTAGTACCCACCTATGCTCTGGGTGCACACAGACTTCCCATTGCGGTGTTTGACCTGTCTGGCACAAAGACACTGACTGACTTGGATAGGGGGCAGAGTGCAGATGGCTTTCCCCTTGCGGTGTCGATTGAGCTATCTGACACCTAGACAGAATGAATACTGTGTGGGCACATGGATTCCCCATAGCTATGTAACTCATGCCCACGTTTGCAGCTTCTGACGGAGGTTGGCACTTTATTGGAATGAAAATTGAACATCAATTTCTCATTCATTCTCAACTGCATTGTGGGCTATCGCCCCCTCCCTTTTAAAGAAGGTCCCTACCTGGCCCTGCCAACCCTCTGCAGTGTGTGCATCCGGTTCCTCCTCATCGCAGACGCACTTATAAATAGACATAAGGGTGGTGTGGCTATAAAGCGAGCGTGTGGCATGAGGGCAGCTGAAGGCTGCGCAGGGACACTTTTGTGTGTGCTGTGGACGCAGGGTCATGCGGGGGGTTGGGCAGCATGTAACCCAGGAGAAGAGGCAGCGGTGTGACCCGCAGGCAATGATTGTACTTGGTTGGAGGTAGTGTGGTGCTTTGCTAAGGTGTGCCTTGCTAATGAGGGTTTGTCCGAAGTAAAAATTGTGTGGGGGGGGGCACTCTTGCCGCTATTGTGGCTTAATAGTGAGACCTGGGAACCTGAGATGCAGCCCTGCATGTTGCCCCAGCCCTGACCTCTCTGTTTCTGTGGAGTTTCCATGACTTTCGGATGTTTTCCAGGTTTTCACAAGTGAAAACCTTAGCGAGCATCGGTCATATACAAAAATGCTCGAGTCGCCTATTGACTTCAATACTTCAGTTACTTGAAACGAACCCTCGAGCATCGCAGAAAGTTGGACTCGAGCAACGAGCACCCGAGCATTTTGGTGCTCGCTCATCTCTATTTTTAATATTAAGTTCCACTCGCCAGTGAATGCCTAATCACTGGGAAATGCAGACCTTATACTGACTCTTAAGCCTCTGGGTACAATTTTATTATCCCTATATAGACAAAGGTATAACCAATCTATTGTATGTCTCCATAGGTCCGCCATACATGATTTCAGTTTAAACTTTAAAACCACTTTTTCAGGTCCATTCATCTGTGAAGCTGGGGGGAACAGATTTAATGTCCAAATTCAAATAGTCCTTTAGATCTCAATGGAGAGAACCTCTCACTATCAGGGGGAGGGATTCCATTCACTTATGAGAAGTTCCATTTATCTTGTCGCTGTATCCCAAGAATAGAAAAGTGCACATCATAGTGACGTCACGCCTCATCATTTGACTGGGTTGGTCCTATCACCTGACTACATCAGCACGTATGTGCGTTCCAACTCTGTTTTGAGTGGAACACAGAGTAGTTTTCATTCTCTGTGGCTTAAGGCGCCGTGGTGTGGAAACAGATCAATCTGCAATATCAATGAATTCATCTCACTCTAAAAAAAATGCTTTTTACATAACTGGTATATTAACTAATGAAATTATTATTAATTGTATGTTGTTTTATGAATTAAATATGATATGAATGAAAACTACTATGCATTCCACTCAGAACAGAGTTGGAACGCATGTATGTGCTGACGTGGTCAGGTGATAGGCCCGACCTGGTCAGTTGATGAGGCGTGATGACGTTACTACGACGTGCGCTTGGCACCATCCCCTTTCCATCAGGGACAAGCAGAGGAAGCTATGGCATAGAAGCAGGTAAAAGGTTATATATTTACACATGTTATGTATTACTGTATGGCTGGAGAAAGGTGCATGAGGCACCAAAACGCGTTGACCTATATTTAGAGATGAGCGAACGTACTCGTCCGAGCTTGATACTCGTTCGAGTATTAGCATGTTCGAGATGCTCGTTACTCGTGACGAGTACCACGCGATGTTCGAGTTACTTTCACTTTCATCTCTGAGACGTTAGCGCGCTTTTCTGGCCAATAGAAAGACAGGGAAGGCATTACAACTTCCCCCTGCGACGTTCAAGTCCTATACCACCCCCCTACAGTGAGTGGCTGGCGAGATCAGGTGTCACCCGAGTATAAAAATCGGCCCCTCCCACGGCTCGCCACATAGTTTAGGGAAAGTGCTGTTGGTGCCGGAGCTGCTATAGGGAGAGTGTTAGGAGTATTTTAGGCTTCAAGAACCCCAACGGTCCTTCTTAGGGCCACATCTAACCGTGTGCAGTACTGTGGAGGCTGCTTTTTGCAGTATTGCACTTTTTTTTTTTTGTATATCGGCCGTGCAGAGCATTGCGCCCTGCAGTAATTAGACATAGTGCAGGGCCAGTAGTGGTGAGGCAGGGACAGAAGACATATATTGTGAGGCAGGGACAGAACACATATATTGTGAGGCAGGGACAGAAGACATATTTGTTTGTATTTAGCAACAGCAAATATATCTGTTGCAATATATGCTTGCTATACTCCAAAATTGAAATAACCTGCACAAAGGTACTATGGAAACTGATAATGAAGAAAGGCTTAAAAAATTAGCCCGAATGTTTAACCAGACTGCATCTGGCTACACTAAAGATGGTAAAGTGAAAGAGCTTATTTTTTCCCTAGAGAAAAACAAAAAGAAAGAGTTGAAAGTGTGGTGGGATATGCACAGTCTGAAAAAATACATAGACATGTGCATGATCCCAAGAGGCTTACGTTTAAAAAAAATACCCACATTTCAATACTCAGAAGCATTTAAAGAGGAATGGGAGAAAATATTATCAGAATGCTCACTAAAATTAATGCAATTAATAGTGGACACGGAAGAAATGAAAATACAAGAAATTAGGAATGATATCAAAGAAATAGAAGTTAATCTGGTTGCATTAGTCAGTAATGAAGATTATGTACAAATAAATAAAAAAATGAAGGAAAATCTCAACAAAATGGAGGAAGCAATTCTGAATGTGAAAAGCAACAAGTTACAGCGGGATGAAACCGACTATAAAGAAAAGGAGGTATATAATTGGAAAAGAAAGTATAGAAACACTAGATCTATACTGAAGAGTAAACCACGCTATAGAAAACACAGCAGAGTGACTTTTTCCACTACTGACACGGAGGATTATGCAACTGAAAAGGATTCCTCCAGCTGCACAGCGTCTAGTCCAGATTCAGTAACGCAACCAAACCGCAGAAAGAGATATCAACAACAAAAAAACGGAGAAGCTTACCAACAAGTCCGGAGGTATCCAGACAGAAGACAGAGACATTAGGTAATAATGTTATAGTACTATCCCCCCTTATAATCTCTGACAGCCAATTGAAAATTTTAGGAAAAGGACTGAGCTTCGTACCAAAGAATAACTTTAATGTATTTGAAACTATTCTAGATATCAATCGCTTCATAAGATCCCTCACTGTTAAGAGACATTTCCATATAAAGAAAGAACTAGGGTTTTATGAGGAGAAACAATCAAGTATAAAACAGGATACAATAAATGAATTTGTGGGAAAGAGTGTGAATGAAACCATAGCCTTAATGGATTTGACAGACCTGGAAAAGGAAAGTGAACACACATGCGCAATACAACCATGTGAAAGGAATAAAATGGACATTAAGATCCCAAATCCAAGGTTTTATCCTATTGAGTCTAGATCTGATTATATGAGTGACTTTCAATTCATATTAGAACAAGAACTTTTGGAATTAAAAAATAAAGAAGAAAAAATTGCTAAGAATAAGGATAATTTAACATCTAAAGAAAGAAAAGAATTAAAAGCACTCACAGATAATAAGAATATAACCATAAAAAAATCAGATAAAGGAGGTAACATCGTTATTATGGACTCTGCATTCTATGCCACACAGATGAATAAAATCCTAACCAATGAGATGGTTTATAAAAGAATGGTAATGGATCCAACAGATGATTGTTTGAAGAAATTAAAAAATCTTATATCTAAAGGTCTTAATATGGGCATATTGGAAGAAAAAGAAGCCAGTTTCCTGGTCCCGGAAAATCCTTCTATGGCTGTGATGTATGGATTACCTAAAGTCCACAAAAAAATTTTTCCCCCTCCCTTCCGACCGATTGTAGCAGGGAGCGGTTCACCCTGTGAGCGCCTTAGCTCATGGGTGGACCGATCCCTGCAGGCTTTGGTCGGAAGAGTGCCAGGTTATTTACGTGATAGCAAAATGGTTATACAACAGCTAGAAAAATATGATTGGAATTGTGATTCTTGTTGGATTACATGTGATGTAGTGGATTTGTACTCGAGCATACCACACCATGTGGCTCTATCAGCTGTCAAATATCATTTAGATTTTCATAGTGATTATACAATGGCATTAAAAGAATTTATTTTACTTTCCATTGAATTTCTTCTCACACATAATTTTTTTATGTTTGATAGCAAATATTATTTACAGATATCGGGAGCTCCTATGGGCTCTCGTTTTTCCCCAACTATAGCAAATTTAACAATGAGTTTTTGGGAAACGAAGTTTATTTTTTGCTATGATAATCCATTTAGGGGCCGCATGGTGTGGTATGCTCGCTATATAGATGATATTATTGTCATTTGGAACAATGAATTGAAAGAGGATATGAACATCACCTTAGAAAAATTTGGAGCGTATATCAATAAGAACAGTTACAACTTAAAATTCACTAGTGAATGGAAAGAAAATACAGTATTTTTTTTGGATCTGACTATTATAGGATCCAAAACTAACAATAAGATCGTCTTTAAACCTTTCAGAAAAGAAACCGCGGGTAACACTATATTACATGCACTTAGTGCACACCCACAACATGTAATTAATGCTATACCGTTAGGTGAAATGATTAGGGCTAAACGATCTTGTTCTTCCAACGAAGATTATGAGAAAACGGAAGTTGAAATAATCAATAGATTAAAGGAGAGGGGTTACAAAAAACGTTTACTTAAAAATGTATCCCGCAAAATGAAAAATAAAGGAAGAAGTCAACTGTTAGAAGATACACATAATAGTGAAAACAGTGACAAGATCAATCCATTAGTTTTCTCTACAAAATATAGTGAACAATTCCATAGCATTAAGAAAATATTTGTGAAATATTTACCTGTATTAAATCAAGACAGGATAACCAAAAACATCTTAGATAGGGGTATAAGGGTAGTAGCCAAAAGAGGCAGAAATTTATATGACACCTTATCTCCCAGTTCTTTTTCCTCTAAAGAGACTAACATCAATAAAAACTGGTTGAAATATAATGGCTTCGTCAAATGCGGTAGCACAAGATGTAGTACATGTGAATACGCATATAAATGTAATAGCTTCAGCAATAGCTCAAATGATAAGTGTTTCCAAATAAAAGAGTATATGAATTGCAACTCATTTAATGTAATCTACATAATAATGTGTATAGAATGTAAACTGATGTATGTGGGTTGCACTATACGCAAGTTACGCAACCGCATAACGGAACACATCAGAAATATAGAAAAAGGGAACAAACAACATTCGGGAGTAGTGAAACATTTTATTGAAACCCATGGTGGAAATATTAAAAATCTAAGATATTTTGGCATAGAAAAATTAACGAGACATAGAAAACAAAAAGTGGATCGTACGGAAGTTTTCAAGCGTGAGGGTTTTTGGATACTCACCTTGAACACGAGGCAACCAGAAGGACTTAATGTTAAAACGGATTTACTATATATATATTGAGTATAAGAATATATTCTCTTATAATCTATTCTTCCTATCTAGTGTAGCATTGATGTAAGATGAATATCATCGCATATACGGGCATATCAAACTTTGATTATGAGCCAACAACTATTTTTTGCAGTTTAAAGGGATTCTGGCATTCTGTTTCATATCCATTAGATTTCTATAGGAGAAGAACATCTTGAATATGCTATTATATGGATACGGTGTAATATAACAAGTGATATGCATAGTTACCATTGGTTCTATGCATTTTTCATGTTATTTAAATGTGATTTATGGATAGGTAGAGCATAATTACCACAAAATAAATTGGACTTAATGTGTTTATAACAGCAATACCATGATAGATAGTAGGTGGTTTCAATGCGTTTTCAAGGCTATTATTATGGTAACATGCGTTTTCAATGCGTTTATTATGCTAATAATACACACAAAAAAAAAAGAATTTTTATTTTTTTATTTTTATTTTTTTTGAAATTTTTATTTATTTATTTATTTTTTTTAATTTCTAGACAAACATAATGCATTCACAACAGCTATACTATAATAGGCAGCATATGATTTTTATGCATCTGCAACATAAGTATGATACAAAAGATATGGCACACACAATGTTGAAGCGTTTATTTACAAAGATTTAATATTCCATTAATATAGAGAAAAATACGTCAAGGATATATGTACATATATATTTTTTCATGTGACTTTTTGATGCTGGCTTGTAATTTGTATGTTTCTTCAGGGTTTAACTTGAAGAAAATGTCTATTCATAAGATTTATGTCTTCCTAATATAAAGATTATTCAATACGTTCACAACGTGGGTCGTTATGTAACAGATATATAATAGCATTCTGTAAAGAGATAAGAAATATCTGTTCATATAATGCATTAATACCAGCATGCATTTTGCATGCGTTTTTTCTTGTGGGTGTTACATCTAATCATATATAAATAATGAAAGCCATGATATTTGAACAACAGGAGCAACCTATTACCGCTAGTAGAATGTTTCCATATTAGTATGCGGTTCCAATGCGTTTGTTTTGTATATGTCATATAAAGACACACATGAGTTATAGTAAGTAAATGCTCACTTATATGTTATGCCACTTTATGCTGCAATGATTTTTATCATGATAAAAGCCATACAATGATGTTGTCATAACGTTGGTAATTATGTTTGAAAGATACTTCTCTCACTATTATATCACATAAAAGGAATCTTTTTAAGATTATGACATGCCCAAAAGTCCCAGTTTAAACTAGTACCATAAGGTTTAATAACAATTTGTAAAAGTCAATTAATGAATATGGTTTGAGCTGCAGGTCTGAGGGAAGGAAACCAGCAGATAACCAGCAAGTAACGAAGGAGTTAACATGTCAGACATTTGGTATCAGCAGTGATTGTTTTTAACCTATAAATAAGCAGTCTTATGTTTTGTACATTGAGGTGAACAAGGCTTTACGCCTATACGCGGTCTTGTACTTGTAAAACCATGTACCTGTGAAACCATGTACCTGACTATGCAAGCCTGATATGGAAATAAAGCAAAGGAAAAATTTTATCCATGTGTCCGGATTCCCACACCTTTTTTTGCTAATGAACAAGCCATAGGACCGGATGGCTAAATGGATCTAAGGTTGTTTTTCCTTTGGGCAGACAAACTACAAGTACCGCAAAAGCTCTTCTATAGGTGAGATAATTTTTTCATTATTGTTAAATCACCGCTGTATTGCAGTCCACAGTGCAACACTCTGCAGTTCTTTGACATACTCCAGGGCCAGTAGCGGTGACGCAGAGAGAGAAGAGATATATTGATTGAATATAGGCAGTGGGCCTTTGCAAAAACATTTTGGGAAAAAAATCTATTTGGGCTGCCTGTGACTGTCCTCAGTGTTCTGGGTCTGTGCTGGGTGTAGTAGTCCTCCTAATTCATACGCAGCCAGCTAAGTGTTACAGCAGGCTTGCGCAAAATTCTTTCCTGGCGTTCCGTAAGCGAAGTCAGCCTCCAACCACAGGCCAATAAGCGGCACATTTAATTACAGCTTTCTGTTTCTGCACTACTGGTAATACAGCATGCTGAGGGGTAGGGGTAGGCCTATAGGACGTGGACGCGGGCGAGGACGCGGAGGCCCAAGTCAGGGTGTGGGCACAGGCCGAGCCAGTGCGGTGGCCAGGGGTAGAGGCAGGGCCAGACCGAATAATCCACCAACTGTTTCCCAAAGCGCCCCCTCGCGCCATGCCACCCTGAAGAGGTCAAGGTGCTCTACGGTGTGGCAGTTTTTCACAGAGACGCCTGACGACCGACGAACAGTGGTGTGCAACCTTTGTCGTGCCAAGATCAGCTGGGGAGCCACCACCACCAGCATGCACAGGCATATGATGACCAAGCACCCCACAAGGTGGGACGAAGGCCGTTCACCGCCTCCGGTTTGCACCACTGCCTCTCCCCCTGTGCCCCAACCTGCCACTGAGATCCAACCCCCCTCTCAGGACACAGGCACTACCGTCTCCTGGCCTGCACCCACACCCTCACCTCCGCTGTCCTTGGCCCCATCCAGCAATGTCTCTCAGCGCAGCGTCCAGACGTTGCTAGCGCCACTGTTTGAGCGCGAGCGCAAGTACGGCGCCACGCACCCTCACGCTCAAGCGTTAAACGTGAACATTGCCAAATTGATCAGCCTGGAGATGCTGCCGTATAGGCTTGTGGAAACGGAGGCTTTCCAAAGCATGATGGCGGCGGCGGCGGCCCCGCGCTACTCGGTTCCCAGTTGCCACTACTTTTCCCGATGTGCCGTCCCAGCCCTGCACGACCACGTCTCCCGCAACATTGTACGCGCCCTCACCAACGCGGTTACTGCCAAGGTCCACTTAACAATGGACACGTGGACAAGCACAGGCGTGCAGGGCCACTACATCTCCCTGACGGCACATTGGGTGAATTTAGTGGAGGCTGGGACAGAGTCAGAGCCTGGGACCGCTCACGTCCTACCCACCCCCAGAATTGCGGGCCCCAGCTCGGTGGTGGTATCTGCGGCGGTGTATGCTTCCTCCACTAAACCACCCTCCTCCTCCTACGCAACCTCTGTCTCGCAATCAAGATGTGTCAGCAGCAGCAGCACGTCGCCAGCAGTCGGTGTCGCGCGGCACAGCAGCACAGCGGTGGGCAAGCGTCAGCAGGCCGTGCTGAAACTACTCAGCTTAGGAGAGAAGAGGCACACGGCCCACGAACTGCTGCAGGGTCTGACAGAGCAGACCGACCGCTGGCTTGCGCCGCTGAGCCTCCAACCGGGCATGGTCGTGTGTGACAACGGCTGTAATCTGGTGGAGACTCTGCAGCTCGGCAGCCTCACGCACGTGCCATGCCTGGCCCATGTCTTTAATTTGGTGGTTCAGCGCTTTCTGAAAAGCTACCCACACTTGTCATACCTGCTCGAAAAGGTGCGCCGGGTCAGCGCACATTTACGCAACTCCAAGATAGACGCTGCCACCCTGTGGACCCTGCAACATCGGTTTAATCTGCCAGTGCACCGATTGCTGTGCGACGTGCCCACACAGTGGAACTCTACGCTCCACATGTTGGCCAGGCTCTATGAGCAGCGTAGAGCTATTGCGGAATACCAACTCTAACATGGGCGGCGTAGTGGGAGTCAGCCTCCTCAATTATTTACAGAAGAGTGGGCCTGGTTGGCAGCCATCTGCCAGGTCCTTGGAAACTTTGAGGAGTCTACCCAGATGGTGAGCGGGGATGCTGCAATCATTAGCGTCACCATTCCTCTGCTGTACCTCTTGAGAAGTTCCCTGCAAAGCATAAAGGCAGACGCTTTGCACTCGGAAACGGAGGCGGGGGAAGACAGTATGTCGCTGGATAGTCAGATCACCCTCATGTCTATATCTCAGCGCGTTGAGGAGGAGGAGGGGGAGGAGCATGAGGAGGAGGGGGAAGAGACAGCTTGACCCACTGCTGAGGGTACACATGCTGCTTGCCTGTCATCCTTTCAGCGTGTATGGCCAGAGGAGGAGGAGGAAGAGGAGGAGGAGGGGGAGCAGCATGAGGAGGAGGGGGAAGAGACAGCTTGGCCCACTGCTGAGGGCACACATGCTGCTTGCCTGTCATCCTTTCAGCGTGTATGGCCAGAGGAGGAAGAGGAGGAGGAGGAGGAGGAGGATCCTGAAAGTGATCTTCCTAGTGAGGACAGCCATGTGTTGCGTACAGGTACCCTGGTACACATGGCTGACTTCATGTTAGGATGCCTTTCTCGTGACCCTCGCGTTACACACATTCTGGCCACTACGGATTACTGGGTTTACACACTGCTCGACCCACGGTATAAGGAGAACCTTTCCACTCATATCCAAAGAGGAAAGGGGTTCGAGAATGATGCTATACCACAGGGCGCTGGTGGACCAACAGATGGTAAACTTCCCATCCGACAGCGCTAGTGGCCGAAGGCGCAGTTCCGAGGGCAGGTAGCAGGGGAGGCGCGGAGATCAGGCAGCATGTACAGCACAGGCAGGGGACCATTATCCAAGGCCTTTGCCAGCTTTCTGGCTCCCCAGCAAGACTGTGTCACCGGTCCCCAGTCAAGGCTGAGTTGGCGGGAGCACTGTAAAAGGATGGTGAGGGAGTACGTAGCCGATTGCAGCACCGTCCACGGTGACGCCTCTGTCCCCTACAACTACTGGGTGTCGAAGCTGGACACGTGGCCTGAACTCGCGCTGTATGCCCTGGAGGTGCTTGCTTGTCCTGCGGCTAGCGTCTTGTCAGAGTGTGTTTAGTGCGGCTGGGGGAATCATCACGGACAAGCGTACCCACCTGTCAACCGACAGTGCAGACAGGCTTACACTCATCAAGATGAACAAAGCCTGGATTTCCCCAGACTTCTCTTCTTCACCAGCGGACAGCAGCGATACCTAAGCAATACGTAGGCTGCACCCGCGGATGGAAGCATCGTTGTCTATCACCATCAAAAATGGGGACCTTTTTGCTTCATCAATCTGTGTATAATATTCCTCCTCCTCCTGAAACCTCACATAATCACGCCGAACGGGCAATTTTTCTTAGGCCCACAAGGCTCAGTCATATAATTTTTCTAAACAATTTTTATACGTTTCAATGCTCATTAAAGCGTTGAAACTTTCACCTCAACCAATTTTTATTTTAACTGGGCTGCCTCCAGGCCTAGTTAGTTACCAATTAAGCCACATTAACCAAAGCGATTAATGGGTTTCACCTGCCCTCTTGGTTGGGCATGGGCAATTTTTCTGAGGTACATTAGTACTGTTGGTACACCAATTTTTTGGGGCCCTCGCCTACAGTGTAATCAAATTAATTTTTAGCCCACCTGCATTACAGCTGACGTTACATCAGCTGTGTTGGGCACTGCAATGGGATATATTTATGTACCGCCGGTGGGTTCCTGGCACCCACCCATGCTGTCGGTCCACACGGAGTTGTAACTACATGTGTCCACTTCTAAAGAATTCCAGTCTGACTGGGGCATGCAGTGTGGGCCGAAGCCCACCTGCATTAAGCACGACATTACCTCAGCTGTGATGGGCAATGCAATGGGATATATTTATGTACCGCCGGTGGGTTCCAGGGAGCCACCCATGCTGTCAGTCCACATGGAGTTGTAACTGCATGTGTCCACTTCTAAAGAACCCCAGTCTGATTGGGGCATGCAGTGTGGGCCGAAGCCCACCTGCATTAAGCACGACATTACCTGAGCTGTGATGGGCAATGCAATGGGATGCATTTATGTACCGCTGGTGGGTTCCAGGGAGCCACCCATGCTGTGGGTGCACACGGAATTCCTATTGCGGAGTTGTACCTGGCTGTGACTATTTATAAAAAACCGCGGTCTGACTGGAGCATGCAGACACCTTGACAGAATGAATAGTGTGTGGCACATAGGTTCCCCATTGCTATGCCCACGTGTGCAGCTCCTGATGGAGGTGGCACAGGATTGGATTTCTCATTGCTTCTGTACAGCATTGTGGGCTATCGCCCCGCCCCTTTTAAAGAGGGTTGCTGCCTAGCCGTGCCAACCCTCTGCAGTGTGTGCCTGCGGTTCCTCCTCATGGCAGACGCACTTATAAATAGACATGAGTGTGGCGTGGCATGAGGGCAGCTGAAGGCTGCGCAGAGACAGTTTGGTGTGCGCTGTGGACACTGGGTCGTGCGGGGGGGGGGGGGGATTGGGCAGCATGTAACCCAGGAGAAGTGGCAGCGGAGTGTCATGCAGGCAGTGATTGTGCTTTGTTGGAGGTAGTGTGGTGCTTAGCTAAGGTATGCATTGATAATGAGGGCTTTTCAGAAGTAAAAATTGTTGGCAGGGGGGGGGGCCCACTCTTGCCGCTATTGTGGCTTAATAGTGGGACCTGGGAACTTGAGATGCAGCCAAACATGTAGCCCCTCGCCTGCCCTATCCGTTGCTGTGTCGTTCCCATCACTTTCTTGAATTGCCCAGATTTTCACAAATGAAAACCTTAGCGAGCATCGGCGATATACAAAAATGCTCGGGTCGCCCATTGACTTCAATGGGGTTCGTAACTCGAAACGAACCCTCGAGCATCGCGAAAAGTGCGTCTCGAGTAACGAGCACCCGAGCATTTTTGTGCTCGCTCATCTCTACCTATATTTTATCACTAAATAAAGAAGAGGATCACCTGACATTTAGCTGAGTGGAAAATCATTGAGGCATTTATAATAGGAGGGGTTCTATGGACACCATATCCCCCTCCCCCGATGTAAGTTTTTATCCTTTGGCAGAAACATCCTATAAAATATCTATGATGAATTGGTGAACTCTATGAGCACAGGGTCTCTTTTAACTAGATTCATTCTTCTTTTTATATGTCTAACATAATATTGGTCAAACTCATGCTGCTAAAACAGCTTTGATCCATAGAGGCATTGACTACACAAGACCTTTTACAGTGTCATGTGGTATCTTGCAGCAAAATATTAGCAGCAAGTTGGAAGATTATTGTAAGTTGTTTTTTCTATGGATTGGATACATTTTTTTTATATTTTCCAGCAAATAGTACAGATGTTTTACTGGACTGATATAGTTGTTTCTCTTTGAACAACTCTATCCTGTGGATCTCCCTAATTTTCATCTATACCAAAAGCTTTTGGTATGGGAATGTCCCTAAATAAGTCCCAGTTGAATATGGGTTGCAGAACTACTTGAAAAGCACACATCCAAAATGTTTTGTCAATTCCTCCTTTTAGTCCCAATCTTTAACTAAGGGTTTCCACCAGCCGGATTCATGCAGGCTATAATCAGCTTCAATTACTACAGTTAAGTAAATTGCTTCTTTGCTTGCAAAGGGATGAATATTAGAGATGAGCGAACGTACTCGTCCGAGCTGGATACTCGTTCGAGTATTAGCGTGTTCGAGATGCTCGTTACTCGTGACGAGTACCACGCGATGTTCGGGTTACTTTCACTTTCATCTCTGAGACGTTAGCGCGCTTTTCTGGCCAATAGAAAGACAGGGAAGGCATTACAACTTCCCCCTGCGACGTTCAAGCCCTATACCACCCCCCTGCAGTGAGTGGCTGGCGAGATCAGGCGTCACCCGAGTATAAAAATCGGCCCCTCCCGCGGCTCGCCACAGATGCGTTCTGACATAGAGGAGGGAAAGTGCTGTCTTGGTGGAGCTGCTATAGGGAGAGCGTTAGGAGTATTTTAGGCTTCAAGAACCCCCAACGGTCCTTCTTAGGGCCACATCTAACCGTGTGCAGTACTGTGGAGGCTGCTTTTTGCAGTTTTGCACTTTTTTTTTTTTTTTTTTGTATATCGGCCGTGCAGAGCATTGCGCCCTGCAGTAATTAGACATAGTGCAGGGCCAGTAGTGGTGAGGCAGTGACAGAAGACATATATTGTGAGGCAGGGGCAGAACACATATATTGTGAGGCAGGGGCAGAAGACATATTGATTGATTGAATATAGGCAGTGGGCCTTTGCAAAAACATTTGGGGAAAAAAATCTATTTGGGCTGCCTGTGACTGTCCTCAGTGTTCTGGGTCTGTGCTGGGTGTAGTAGTCCTCCTAATTCATACGCAGCCAGCTAAGTGTTACAGCAGGCTTGCACAAAATTATTTCCTGGCGTTCCGTGTTGGCTGTTAAATCACCGCTGTATTCCAGTCCACAGTGCAACGCTCTGCAGTTATTTGACATACTCCAGGGCCAGTAGCGGTGACGCAGAGAGAGAAGAGATATATTGATTGAATATAGGCAGTGGGCCTTTGCAAAAACATTTTGGGAAAAAAATCTATTTGGGCTGCCTGTGACTGTCCTCAGTGTTCTGGGTCTCTGCTGGGTGTAGTAGCCCTCCTATTTCATACGCAGCCAGCTAAGTGTTACAGCAGGCTTGCGCAAAATTCTTTCCTGGCGTTCCGTAAGCGAAGTCAGCCTCCAACCACAGGCCAATAAGCGGCACATTTAATTACAGCGTTCTGTTTCTGCACTACTGGTAATACAGCATGCTGAGGGGTAGGGGTAGGCCTATAGGACGTGGACGCGGGCGAGGACGCGGAGGCCCAAGTCAGGGTGTGGGCACAGGCCGAGCTCCTGATCCAGGTGTATCGCAGCCGACTGCTGCGGGATTAGGAGAGAGGCACGTTTCTGGCATCCCCACATTCATCTCACAATTAATGGGTCCACGCGGTAGACCTTTATTAGAAAATGAGCAGTGTGAGCAGGTCCTGTCGTGGATGGCAGAAAGTGCATCCAGCAATCTATCGTCCACCCAGAGTTCTGCGCCGTCCACTGCTGCAACTCTGAATCCTCTGGCTGCTGCTCCTCCTTCCTCCCAGCCTCCTCACTCCATTACAATGACACATTCTGAGGAGCGGGCAGACTCCCAGGAACTGTTCTCGGGCCCCTGCTCATATTGGGCAGCAGTGATTCCTCTCCCACCAGAGGAGTTTATCGTGACTGACGCCCTACCTTTGGAAAGTTCCTGGGGTTCGGGGGATGAGGCTGGGGACTTCCGGCAACTGTCTCAAGAGCTTTCAGTGGGTGAAGATGACGATGAGACACAGTTGTCTATCAGTGAGGTAGTAGTAAGGGCAGTAAGTCCGAGGGAGGAGCACACAGAGGATTCGGAGGAAGAGCAGCAGGACAATGAGGTGACTGACCCCACCTGGTTTGCTACGCCTACTGAGGACAGGTCTTCAGAGGGGGAGGCAAGGGCAGCAGCAGGGCAGGTTGCAAGAGGCAGTGCGGTGTCCAGGGGTAGAGGCAGGGCCAGACCGAATAATCCACCAAATGTTTCCCAAAGCGCCCCCTCGCACCATGCCACCCTGCAGAGGCCGAGGCGCTTAAAGGTCTGGCAGTTTTTCACTGAGAGTGCAGACGACCGACGAACAGTGGTGTGCAACCTTTGTCGCGCCAAGATCAGCCGGGGAGCCACCACCACCAGCCTCACCACCACCAGCATGCGCAGACATATGATGACCAAGCACCCCACAAGGTGGGACGAAGGCTGTTCACCGCCTCCGGTTTGCACCGCTGCCTCTCCTCCTGTGCCCCAACCTGCCACTGAGATCCAACCCCCCTCTCAGGGCACAGGCACTACCGTCTCCTGGCCTGCACCCACATCCTCACCTCCACTGTCCTCGGCCCCATCCACCAATGTCTCTCAGCGCACCGTCCAGCCGTCGCTAGCGCAAGTGTTGGCGCGCAAGTGAAAGTACGACGCCACGCACCCGCACGCTCAAGCGTTAAACGTGCACATAGCCAAATTTATCAGCCTGGAGATGCTGCCATATAGGGTTGTGGAAACGGAGTCTTTCAAAAGTATGATGGCGGCGGCGGCCCCGCGCTACTCAGTTCCCAGTCGCCACTACTTTTCCCGATGTGCTGTCCCAGCCCTGCACGACCACATCTCCCGCAACATTGTACGCGCCCTCACCAACGCGGTTACTGCCAAGGTCCACTTAACAACAGACACGTGGACAAGCACAGGCGGGCAGGGCCACTATATCTCCCTGACGCCACATTGGGTGAATTTAGTGGAGGCTGGGACAGAGTCAGAGCCTGGGACCGCTCACGTCCTACCCACCCCCAGAATTGCGGGCACCAGCTTGGTGGTGGTATCTGCGGCGGTGTATGCTTCCTCCACTAAAGCACCCTCCTCCTCCTCCTCCAACGCAACCTCTGTCTCGCAATCAAGATGTGTCAGCAGCAGCAGCATGTCGCCAGCAGTCAGTGTCGCGCGGCGTGGCAGCACAGCGGTGGGCAAGCGTCAGCAGGCCGTGCTGAAACTACTCAGCTTAGGAGAGAAGAGGCACACGGCCCACGAACTGCTGCAGGGTCTGACAGAGCAGACCGACCGCTGGCTTGCGCCGCTGAGCCATCAACCGGGCATGGTCGTGTGTGACAACGGCCGTAACCTGGTGGCAGCTCGGCAGCCTCACGCACGTGCCATGCCTGGCCCACGTCTTTAATTTGGTGGTTCAGCGCTTTCTGAAAAGCTACCCACGCTTGTCAGACCTGCTCGGAAAGGTACGCCGGCTCTGAGCACATTTCCGCAAGTCACACACGGACGCTGCCACCCTGCGCACCCTGCAACATCGGTTTCATCTGCCAGTGCACTGACTGCCGTGCGACGTGCCCACACGGTGGAACTCTACGCTCCACATGTTGGCCAGGCTCTATGAGCAGCGTAGAGCTATAGTGGAATACCAACTCCAACATGGGCGGCGCAGTGGGAGTCAGCCTCCTCAATTCTTTACAGAAGAGTGGGCCTGGTTGGCAGACATCTGCCAGGTACTTGGAAACTTTGAGGAGTCTACCCAGATGGTGAGCGGCCATGCTGCAATCATTAGCGTCACCATTCCTCTGCTATGCCTCTTGAGAAGTTCCCTGCAAAGCATAAAGGCAGACGCTTTGCGCTCGGAAACAGAGCCGGGGGAAGACAGTATGTCGCTGGATAGTCAGAGCACCCTCCTGTCTATATCTCAGCGCGTTGAGGAGGAGGAGGAGGAGCTTGAGGAGGATGAGGAGGAGGAGGGGGAAGAGACAGCTTGGCCCACTACTGAGGGTACACATGCTGCTTGCCTGTCATCCTTTCAGCGTGTATGGCCTGAGGAGGAGGAGGAGGATCCTGAAAGGGATCTTCCTAGGGAGGACAGCCATGTGTTGCATACAGTTACCCTGGCACACATGGCTGACTTCATGTTAGGATGCCTTTCTCGTGACCCTCACGTTACACGCATTCTGGCCACTACGGATTACTGGGTGTACACACTGCTCGACCCACGGTATAAGGAGAACCTCTGCACTCTCAAACCCGAAGAGGAAAGGGGTTCGAGAGTGATGCTATACCACAGGACCCTGGCGGACAAACTGATGGTAAAATTCCCATCCAATAGCGCTAGTGGCCGAAGGCGCAGTTCCGAGGGCCAGGTAGCAGGGGAGGCGCAGAGATCAGGCAGCATGTACAGCCCAGGCAGGGGAACACTCTCTAAGGCCCTTGACAGCTTTATGGCTCCCCAGCAAGACTGTGTCACCGCTCCCCAGTCAAGGCTGAGTCGGCAGGAGCACTGTAAAAGGATGGTGAGGGAGTACGTAGCCGATCACACGTCCGTCCTCCGTTGACGCCTCTGCCCCCTATAACTACTGGGTGTCGAAGCTGGACACGTGGCCTGAACTTGCGCTGTATGCCCTGGAGGTGCTTGCTTGTCCTGCGGCTAGCGTCTTGTCAGAGAGTGTGTTTAGTGCGGCTGGGGGAATCATCACGGATAAGCGTACCCACCTGTCAACCGACAGTGCCGACAGGCTTACACTCATCAAGATGAACAAAGCCTGGATTTCCCCAGACTTCTCTTCTCCACCAGCGGACAGCAGCGATACCTAAACAATACGTAGGCTACACCCGCGGATGGAAACATCGTTCTCTATCACCATCAAAAACGTGGACCTTTTAGCTTCATCAATCTGTGTATAATATTCATCCTCCTGCTCCTCCTCCTGAAACCTGACGTAATCACGCCAAACGGGCAATTTTTCTTACCCCCACAAGGCTCAGTCATATAATTTTTGTAAACAATTTTTATACGTTTCAATGCTCATTAAAGCGTTGAAACTTGCGCCTGACCCAATTTTTATTTTAACTGGGCTGCCTCCAGGCCTAGTTACCAATTAAGCCACATTAACCAAAGCGATTAATGGGTTTCACCTGCCCTCTTGGTTGGGCATGGGCAATTTTTCTGAGGTACATTAGTACTGTTGGTACACCAATTTTTGGGGGCCCTCGGCTACAGTGTAATCAAATTAATTTTTAGCCCACCTGCATTACAGCTGACGTTACATCAGCTGTGTTGGGCACTGCAATGGGATATATTTATGTACCGCCGGTGGCTTCCTGGCACCCACCCATGCTGTCGGTCCACACGGAGTTGTAACTGCATGTGTCCACTTCTAAAGAACCCCAGTCTGATTGGGGCATGCAGTGTGGGCCGAAGCCCACCTGCATTAGGCACGACATTACCTCAGCTGTGATGGGCACTGCAATGGGATACATTTATGTACCGCCGGTGGGTTCCAGGGAGCCACCCATGCTGTGGGTGCACACGGAATTCCCATTGCGGAGTTGTACCTGCCTGTGACTATTTATAAAAAACCGCGGTCTGACTGGGGCATGCAGACACCTTGACAGAATGAATAGTGTGTGGCACATAGGTTCCCCATTGCTATGCCCACGGGAGCTGCTCCTGATGGAGGTGGCACAGGATTGGATTTCTCATTGCTTCTGTACAGCATTGTGGGCTATTGCCCCGCCCCTTTTTAAGAGGGTTGCTGCCTAGCCGTGCCAACCCTCTGCAGTGTGCCTGCGGTTCCTCCTCATGGCAGACGCACTTATAAATAGACATGAGTGTGGCGTGGCATGAGGGCAGCTGAAGGCTGGGCAGGGACAGTTTGGTGTGCGCTGTGGACACTGGGTCGTGCGGGGGGGGGGGGGGGGGGGTTGGTCAGTATGTAACCCAGGAGAAGTGGCAGCGGAGTGTCATGCAGGCAGTGATTGTGCTTTGTTGGAGGTAGTGGGGTGCTTAGCTAAGGTATGCATTGCTAATGAGGGCTTTTCAGAAGTAAAAGTTGTTGGGAGGGGGGGGGGCACTCTTGCCGCTATTGTGGCTTAATAGTGGGACCTGGGAACTTGAGATGCAGCCCAACATGTAGCCCCTCGCCTGCCCTATCCGTTGCTGTGTCGTTCCCATCACTTTCTTGAATTGCCCATATTTTCACAAATGAAAACCTTAGCGAGCATCGGCGATATACAAAAATGCTCGGGTCGCCCATTGACTTCAATGGGGTTCGTTACTCGAAACGAACCCTCGGGCATCGCGATAATTTCGTCCCGAGTAACGAGCACCCGAGCATTTTGGTGCTCGCTCATCTCTAATGAATATATATGTCCTCCCTGCTCACTGACAATCGGTAGAAAAGACATTGCTCCCTTGCTTGTGGTCTTTCCCAAACCAAATGTTTGCAATGAGTAAAACATTGTCACAATTCTCCTGATTTAAAATTAATTAAACTCTGTGTTTTGAATATTAGTAGTATAGCATATACAACACTCATCAACTAGGCAAAGCGACAGGTGCCACGCCCCCTTAACCTAATCTCTGACCCCTGACCTTTTACCCACTCATTGATGTGACATCTGGCAGCCTTCTGGAATCTGGGGTCACCATCAACATTCTAGACCTGTGATGTATCATGAGACACACTGTGAATACAGCATGTATCATTACATTAAGCCTTTTTTATATTTATAGCCTAACTTGATGTTACGTACCATTCAAATCCCCTTATGAGTAAAAGGGCTCATATATAAAATGCATCCTCCAGCCCTAATAAGGCTTTATGTATAGGCTGACACGGTCAGTATTATAAAGATCACACAGTAGACAAAATGCAACCTTTTAACCCCTTAATGATGCGGTCCTTTTTCTTTTTCCACTTTTGTTCCCCCCCCCCCCCCCCTTCAAAAAAATCGTAACCCCATTATTTATCTATCGACAGCGCTGTATGAGGGCTTGTTTTTTGCAGGGCAACTTGTATTTTTAAATTGTCCCATTTACTGTACCATATAGTGTACTGAAAAGCGTTTAAAATATTCTAAGTGGAGTAAATAAAAAAAACCAAAAAAAAAACCACATTCCGTCATTTTTCAGTGCATCTTGTTTCTACGGCGCACAAACTGCAACAAAAGCAACATGATAACTTTATTCTATGGGTCAGTATGATTACTACGATACCAAACTTGTATGTTTTTTTTTTTTTTTTTACTGTACTAGTCTTTTTTTTTTAATTGACATTTAATTTTTTTCAATTATTTTCTGCAGTCATTTTGTGCGTGCAAAAACTTTTTTATTTTTCTGTAGATGTAGTTGAGCGAGAGCTCATTTTTTGCAGGATATCATGTAGTGTCCGATAGTACCAATTGGGAATACATACAACTTTTTGATTGCCTTTTATTGCGTTTTTTTTCTGGGAGTGAGTGTAACTGAAAAAGTGCATTTCTGGCATTCTTTTTTATTTTTTTTTCAGGCAACGTTCACCGAGTGGGAAAAATAATGTCCTACTTTGATAGATCGGACTTTTACGGACGCGGAGATACCAAATACATATTTTTATTTTATGATTTAGATTTTTTAATAATAGATATGGCAAAAGTGGGGAGATTTAAACTTTTCTTTTTTTTTACAATTAATAAAACTTTATTGATTTTTCTTTAATTTAAAGTCCCCTTGGGGGACTACAACCAGCGATACTTTGATTGCTCCTGCAGTGTGACGTAATGCTGTAGCATTACGTTATACTGCCATTTGACAGGCAGTCTATCAAGCTACTCCACGGGGATGGCTTGAAAGGCAGTCTGCTAAGGCAGCCCTAGGGCCTTTCAGAACAAGTGTTCTTGTGGATGCGTCTGGGATATCTTATTGAATCTCGATAGAGAGACATGAAGAGTCCTTCTTAAAATCCTCATGGAGTTAAACTTAATTTCTCTAAATGCCAGAGGTCTGAATACACCCTTCCAGAGATCAGCTCTGTGGAGGAAGGCAAGGGACTCTGGAGCAGACATAGTCTGCGTACAGGAAACCCACTTTGCCCAAGACAGGACTTTCCACATATCCCATCAAAGATTCCCCACGATCTTCCTAGCCAACGCCAACAAAAAGAAAGCGGGAGTGATGGTGGCGATAGGAGCTTCAGTGGACTTCCAACTAATTGAGGAAATAAAGGATGATGAGGATAGATTCCTTATATTGATTTCTAAAATTAACGGACTACTGATGACATTAGTCAACGTATAATTCGAAGCAAATTAGATTTCTGAATAGATTAATAAGGAAAGTCAGAAAAGTCCAACAAGGCAATCTCCTGATATGTGATGATTTTAATCTAATTGCCGATAATACCTTGGATACTAGCTCCTCGAGCAGAAGAAGAAACCCAAATCTTTCCACCTGGTTCCCTGGGGCAAACCTATTTGACTCCTTTAGATGTCTAAACGTCAACTCTAGGGAATATACCTTCTACTCTTTTCACCACAAGTCATTCTCCAGAATCAACATGTTTCTGGTGGACTTCCCAATACTTAAAAAAGCCCAAGAGGGGAAAATTGGAGTAACATCTTGGTCTGACTATGCTCCAATTACTCTTGATCTGAAATTGGGTCCCAAAACCTCTTCATTTGAAAATTGGAGAAACAACCCTTTCTTAATGAAGGAGCCAAATTATCAAATGAAAGTTAAAGAAGCAATAGAGCAATATTTCAAATTCAACGACTCCCCAGAAACGTGCCGGTTCACCTTGTGGAACGCACACAAATCAGTTGTCAGAGGGGTGATGATCCAGCAGGGTTCCATTTAGAAAAGGGAAAGAGACAAACTCCTTAAAAACACCCTTTTACGATTAGAGGAAACAGAAAAAGAGCTACAAAACAATCCCTCTACTATAAATCACAACACCCAAGGAGAACTAAGAATTAAAGATCGAAACATCCTCATCGAAAAACATGAAAATAACCTAAAAAGATTAAAATCTTCCTTCTACATAAGCAATAAAAAATGTACTTGAATTATGGCCAATAGAGTAAAACAAAAAAGAAATAAAGCAAAGATACCCTTTATGGTAGATCTAAACTCGGGGATAAAAACCTCCAATCCACTAGAGATAGCCGAAATCTTTTGTAGATTTTACAAATCGCTCTACAACCTTAACAAAGACTTATCTATTTCGCAACCTACTGAAGACAAGATAAATCACTTTCTAGCATCAATTCAACTACCAAAATTGAATAATTCCCAACTTAACAAACTAAACGCTCGAATCTCCATTCAAGAAACTCTAAAAGTAATCAATAAATCTAAAAAAGATAAAGCACCAGGCCCTGATGGATTCTCCAATGAATATTATAAACTTTTCAAAACACAACTAGCCCCACATCTAACTGGTGTTTTCAACTGTGCCATATCGGAGGGCCGTCTTCCCTCTGAGATGTTACAAGCTAACATAAGCACAATACCCAAACCAGGTAAAAATACATCCTCCCTAGCCAACGTCCGACCAATTTCCCTACTCAATAACGACACTAAATTTTACGGAAAGATTTTGCCTTTACGATTGTTGAAGGTTGCCCCAGACCTTATACATAGCGATCAGGCAGGTTTTGTAAGAGGCAGGCTGACGTCGGACGCGACCAGTAGACTACTGGATATACTGGAGGAGGTGGAGGCCTCTCGGATGCCTTGTCTGCTCCTAACTTTGGACACGGAGAGGGCGTTCGACAGGATCCACTGGGGATACACCTTCTCAGTGTTGAGGAAGATGGGGTTTGAAGGAGAAATTTTAGGTGCAATTCAAGCATTATATGGATCCCCCTCTGTAAAGGTCCTAATCAATGGAGTAATCTCAAACTCTTCCGAAATAACAAATGGGACTAGACAAGGTTGTCCATTGTCTCCCACCTTGTTTGTCCTCACCATAGAGCCTTTGGCAGAGGTGATCCGAATGGAGCCAGGTATTAGAGGGGTGCCCCTATCGTCCAGACAACAGAAAATTGGCATCTTCGCGAATGATGTGGTCCTGATGCTGTCCTCCCCTTTGGAGTCACTTAGAGTGGCATCTAATCTCTTATCCAATTTTGGCGAGATCGCATACTATAAAATCAATCCAACAAAATCAAAAATTTTGGCGCTCAATACTTCAACTAAACTCCAGTCCCTTATTAAAAAAGAATTTCCGTACAAGTGGAAGTCGATGGGCATCCAGTACTTAGGGATAACAATCACACCTTCCCCAGAACAAACAACGAGTCTTAATATGGAGTCTGTAATAGAAGATATAGACAAATCTCTGCAGGCTTATAGTAGAGTTGAATTCTCATGGCTGGGGAGAATAGTCATATATAAAATGATGATCTTCCCCAAAATACTATATGGGTTCCGCTGCATCCTCTTCTTATGCCCTACTAGATTTCTCAGGAGATTACAAAAACAATCATCACTATTGATTTGGGGCTACAAAAAACCTAGAGTGGCCGCCTCCATAATGTATAGCCCTAGAAAACTAGGAGGTATGGGAGTCCCTAACATAGAAGCTTACTATAAAGCTAATATTATCAAACAAATAAGAGCTTGGTGCGTTCCCCACTCAGGGATCAGTTGGCCAAATATTGAGCAGTGCGCTTTAGGTAAAAAATCACTACGGGACTTATTGCTAGCGGCTAGTCTAGACCCCAAGTCTGAGCTTCCGAGGAACTCCATAATAACCTCAGCAATCACCACATGGATACTCCTATTAAAAATATCCAGGAACCACTCCCCGAGGAAGCTCGCTCCCCTCCCCATGGAGATCCTGGAATTCTGGTCCACAAATCTATATACACACAACTGGAAAGTTAAAGGTATCATCTCAATCTCAAATTTAGCAACAGGGGAAAAAATGAAATCCTTCGACTCCCTCAAAACAGAATTTAACCTCCTTTGATATTTACAAATTTCTAATATATGGGCTTCCCTCCTTGCCTGGAAACTCTCATTACCAATTTACTTATATAACCTTCTTTTTAATCCCCTCACTCACTTGATCTCAAGACTCTATATGAGATGTTTTGCGGGGAGAGCCAAAGACAGTAATTTACATAAAAAGGCCCATATTCTGAATTGGGAGAGAGAACTAGGGCGTTCCTTCTCTACTGAACAATGGAACCTAGCACATAGCTGGGCCATTAAGGCCTTCTCTTGCGCTTCCTTGATGGAAGACCACAGCAAGGTTACCACTAGATGGTACAGATCCCTAGTTCGACTATCGGACTTTATACCAGAATGTTCGGATAAATGTTGGAGGGAGTATGGAGGAAGGGGTACATTATTACATATTTTCTGGAGTTGCCCATTGATACAACCCCCTTGGCAGGGATTCTTCCTTTTTCTATGGAAAATAACAGGGTGCAGAGTTCCCTTCTGTACACAATCAGCGATTTTCTTGTTAAGAATCAAGGCAATACCAATTGATCTCAGAAAATGGGTTTCCTACGGACTCCTCTGCATCAAACTACTAATTACAAGAAACTGGAGAACAAAACGCATTCCCACAATGTCAGACATAATTCACTAACTCTTGGAACACTGTTTTTATGAAAAAATCTTTGCATATAGAAATGATAATCTTAAACACTTTGCTCAGACATGGGGACCCTGGCTCGATCATTTTCAACCCTATTACTCAAACTTATGAGCTAGATACATGTTTGCTATATAAGTATTTACCTATTTGCTTACACCCCTTTCATGGGAGTACTCAAAACTAGAGATGAGCAAGCACCAAAATGCTTGGGTGCTCGTTGCTCGAGTCGAGCTTTCCCAGATGCTCGAGAGTTTGTTTCGAGTAACAAACCCCATTGAAGTCAATGAGCGACTCGAGAATTTTTGTATATCACCGATGCTCACTAAGGTTTTCATTTGTGCAAATCTGCAAAACCTACGAAAGTGATGGAAATGACACAGATGCGGATAGGGCGGGCGAGGGGCAACCTGCAGGGCTGCATTTCAGGTTCCCAGGTCTCACTATTAAGCCACAATAGCGGCAAGAGTGCCCCCTCAACATTTTTTACTTTGGACAAACCCTCATTAGCAAGGCACACCTTAGCTAAGCACCACACTACCTCCAACCAAGCACAATAACTGCCTGTGGGACACACCGCTGCCTCTTCTCCGGGGTTACATGCTGCCCAACCCCCCCCCCCCCCGCACGACCCTGCGTCCGCAGCGCACACAAAATTGCCCCTGCGCAGCCTTCAGCTGCCGTCATGCCACACGCTGGCCTCATGACCACACCACCCTCATGTCTATTTATAAGTGTCAGCCATGTGGAGGAACTGGAATCATACACTGCAGAGGGTTGGCAGGGCCAGGCAGCGACCCTCTTTGAAAGGGGGGGGGGGGCGATAGCCCACAATGCTGTTGAGAAGTGATAATAGATTGACGTTCCATCTTCATTCTAATCCTTTGCCACCTCCTTCAGGAGCTGCAAGTGTGGGCATAAAGGGGACTCTGCTGCCAGCCCAGCACTTCTACACATCTCCACAATGCAGCAATACTCGGTGTGGGAAGTATGTGAGCAGGCCCTGGGTCAGCCTCTGTCACAGCAAACACCTTGTGTGGCCCAAGGTGCTGCGAGTGACATAGCAATGGGGACTCCATGTGTCCAAACACTACTCATTCTGCCTGGGTGTTGGATATCTCATCGACAACGCAAGAGGTAAACCGTCTGCACTCTACACCCTACCCAAGTCTGTCAGTGTTTTGGTGACAGACAGGTACAACTCTGCTATGGCAAGTCTGTGTGCACCCATAGCTTGGGTGGCTAGCAGGAACACACAGACGGTACATAAAGAAATCCCATTGCAGTGCCCCAGATAGCTGATGTTACGTGAGAGGAAATACATGTTGGCTGCGGCCCACACGCCATGCCCCAGACATTCTGGGTTTTTTCAAAAGTGCCAGGCAGGTAAAACGCCGCTATGGCAAGTCTGTGTGCACCCACAGCATGGGTGGCTAGCAGGAACACACAGACGGTACATAAAGAAATCCTATTGCAGTGCGCCAGATAGCTGAGGTTACATGAGAGGAAATACATGTTAGCCGCGGCCCAAACGCCATTCCCTAGTCAGTCTGGGGTTTTTTGGGGGCCAGATAGGTAGAACACCGTGATGGGAAGACTTAGTGCACCCATAGTATACACAGACCCCTGTAATATTCCTGTAGCAAAGGTATAAGCTGACCCCAGTAATATTTATGTTGCAAAAGTCTAGGGAGACCCCATTAACATTTCTGCAGTAACAGTATATACAGACCCCAGTAACATTTCATTAGCAGTAGTGTAGGCAGACCCCTGTAACATTTATGTAGCTGCAGTATTGCCACACCCCTGTAGCATTTGTGTAGCAGTAGTATATGCAGACCCCCTTTAACATTTACGTGGCAGAAGTATGGGCAGACCCCAGTAACATTCTTGTAGCAGAAGTATAGGCAGACTCCTGTAATATTTAAGTGGCAGCAGTATAGGCAGACCCCTGTAACATTTATGTGGCAAAAGTATAGGCAGACCCCAGTAACACTTCTGTTGCAGCGGTATAAGCAGACCCCTGAAACATTTAAGTAGCAGAAGCATAGGCAAACCCCTGTAATATGTCTGTAATAGAAGTATAGGCAGACCCCAGTAACATTTCTGTGGCAGCAGTATAGGCAGACCCCTGAAACATTTTTGTAGCAGTAGTATAAGCAGACACCTGTAACATTTAAATAGCAAAAGCATAGGCAAACCCCTGTAACATTAACGTGGCAGCAGTATAGGCAAACCCTAGTAAAATTAACGGGGCAGCAGTATAGGCAGACCCCAGTAACATCCTTGTGGCAGCAGCATAGGAAGACCCCTGCAAGATTTACGTTGCAGAAGTATAGGCAGACCCCTGTAACATTTATGTGGCAAAAGTATAGGCAGACTCCTGTAACTTTCTTGTAGCAGAAGTATAGGCAAGCAGGCAGACCCCAGTAAAATTTCTGTAGTAATAGCATAGGCCAACCTCTGAAACATTGGGATACCATGAGCGTAGGCAAAGGCCGGAAAAATTAGTTGGATAAGGGTGTTGGCGTGGGCCCCAAAAATTAGTGTACCAAGAGTACAAGTGTACCTCTGAAAAATGTATCAATCAAGAGGGCAGGTGAAACCCATAAACATTTTTTTGAAGATACAGCTCACTGTTGTTTAATTTGTTACTGTCAGAACCAGCAACTCTCAGGGCCGCCGTGCCCACACCACCGGTCCTGCCACCCTGGTTACAGGAGTGCGGCGTAGGGGAGCCCCGATTCTACTGATCTCCCCTGGGCCGCTGTAAAACTGGTCGCCGCCGGGTTGCTAGGGAGGCAGCAGGAGCTTCCCTATTTACTTGACTACCAAGCATGCTTCCTTGGTAACTGTCTGTTCAGCAAGGCTGGGGACGTGTCCCCAGCACCTCCTTGATGGGCCCCGCTGCTGTCAGGCTCCCCTCCCCAATCAGCTGCTAGGGCGGGAGCTCTGACAACATTTAAATGTGTGTGTTTTCCTTCCAGCCCTTGCCAGTGTTAGTTTGGTTCTCCAGCTGCATCCGCGTTTATTTGACTGCTCTTGTGACCCCGGCTTTTCTGACTTCTGCTCTTGGACTTTGACTACATTTTTGTCTTCCCCTCTGTATTGCGTACCCTCCTGTTGCCGACCCGGATTGTCTGACCACTCTACCGTTTGTCTTCCCGTGTCCCGCTTCCCTAGTGAGGGTAGGGACCGCCGCCCAGTTGTCGCCCTGGGGGTTAGCCAAGGAGGGCAAGTAGGCAGGGACAGGGGTTGTGGGATTTCTCAAGGACCCCCATATCCCGGACACTGTCCTGACAGTAACAGAGCCTGGAGGCAGTCCTGTTGAAAAAAATGGTTTATGTTACAGTCTCAATACTTTTGAAACTTTGAAAAATTGTAAAAACATTGTTAGATGAGCCTTTTGTGCTGCAGAAAAATTGGCCATTCAGCGCGATGACCTGTTGTTCCAGGAGGAGGACTAATGTCAAAGACAGATTGACAAAGATAAATGCCCCGTTTTCCCGGTGATACAGAAGAGTGCTTTTATCTGCGGTTGCAGCAAAAAGATTGTTTAGGTTCCGCTGCTCTCCGCCGGTGGAGAAGAGAAGTCTGGGGAAATCCAGGTTTTGTTCATCTTTATAAGTGTAAGCATGTCAGCACTGGCAGTTGACAGGCGGGTACGCTTGTCCGTGATGATTCCCCCAGCTGCACTAAACACCCTCTCTGACAAGACGCTAGCGGCAGGGCAAGAAAGCACCTCCAGGGCATACAGCGCAAGTTCGTGCCACATGTCCAGCTTTGACACCCAATAGATGTATGGAGCAGAGGCATCACGGAGGATGGTGGTACGATCAGCTGCGTACTCCCTCACCATCTTTTTACAGTGCTCCCTCCGACTCAGCCTTGACTGGGGAGTGGTGACGCAGTCTTGCTGGGGAGCCATGAAGCTGGCAAAGGCCTTGGAGAGTGTTCCCTTGCCTGCGCTGAACATGCTGCCTGATCTCCGCGCCTCCCCTTCTACTTGGCTCTCGGAACTGCGCCTTCTGCCGCTAGCGCTGTCAGATTGGAAGTTTACCATCAGTTTGTCCACCAGGGCCCTGTGGTATTGCATCACTCTCAAACCCCTTACCTCTTTGGGAATGAGAGTGGAAAGGTTCTCCTTATACCAGGGGTTGAGAAGGGTGTACACCCAGTAATCCGTAGCGTCCAGAATGCGTGTAACGCCAAGGTCACGAGAAAGGCAGCCTAACATGAAGTCAGCCATGTGTGCCAGGGTACTAGTATGCATAAATGATAGATGTGTCAGCAGCACTTCGTAAAAGCCCAAATAGGCTTGAACCAATT
The DNA here is from genome assembly GCF_035609145.1 of Eleutherodactylus coqui. NCBI lineage: Eukaryota > Metazoa > Chordata > Amphibia > Anura > Eleutherodactylidae > Eleutherodactylus > Eleutherodactylus coqui. The sequence goes on from NC_089843.1 coordinate 32,240,083, forward strand.
CCCTGCGATGCCCACCGTGGTCTGGATCCAGGTCAAACCAATAGTTGTAGATACTTGTAGAAAGATCATGCAGACAGCAGTTGCGGTGCAAAAACAAGAAGTAGTTTTATTCCTCCCAAAACATGTAACAGCTACAACTTTTTTTTTCAGATGTTTTTGAAAAAAACAGCAGCCTAGATAGCGTGTATATGTCTTTCCCTCTATCAGCGGCTGTGGCCGTATGCTGTGTGTGAAGTTGATGGGACGCACAGAACGTTGTATAAAATTAGGCAATTATTTGCCTGCACTTGGAGGCTGACAGCGGTTATGTTACGCACACTGTAGGCCAAAAAAAATTATACGCTAGGCTGCAGAAAGGCCTAGTTGGCTAATAGTGAGCCCCTACAACTCCTAGCAGCCACGCAATAAACTGCACACGCGCACAGGTAGCCCTAAGGAGGATTTTTATTCAGATGTTTTAAAAAAAAAAAACAGCAGCCTAGATAGCGTGTATATGTCTTTCCCTCTATCAGCGGCTGTGGCCGTACGCTGTGCGTGAAGTTGACGGGACGCACAGAGCATTGTAAAAAATTAGGCAATTATCGGCCTGCACTTGGAGGCTGATAGTGGTTATGTAACGCGCACTATAGGCCAAAAAAATTGTACGCTGGGCTGCAGAAAGGCCAAGCTGGCTAATAGTGAGCCACTACAACTCTTAGCAGCCACAACAGTAATGCACAGGGTCACAGGTAGCCCTAAGAAGGAGCTTTTTTGGGGTACTTGTTGAAAGGATTCTACACTAGCAATGTCCCTGCCTTCCCAGTACTGCCCCTATACTCTGTATAATTGGCTGCAGACTGGGAACGCAATAGTCTGCAGAGCCCAAGATGAAAAAAAAAATGGTGCAAAACTGCTCCCAGCAGCCGCAACAGTAATGCACACAGTCACAGGTAGCCCTAAGAAGGAGCTTTTTTGGGGTACTTGTTGACAGGATACTACACTAGCACTGTCCCTGCCTGACCAGTACTGCCCCTATACTCTGTGTAATTGGCTGCAGACTGAGAACGCAATAATCCTCCTCATCGCAGACGCACTTAGAAATAGATATGAGGGTGGTGTAGCTATGAAGTGAGTGTGGCATGAGGGCAGCTGAACGCTACGCAGGGAAACTTTTGTGCCTGCTGTGGACGCAGGGTTGTGCGGGGGGTTGGAAAGCAATACCAGCATGTAACCCAGGAGAAGAGGCAGCGGTGTCACCCGCAGGCAGTGATTGTGCTTGGTTGCAGGTAGTGTGGTGCTTAGCTAAGGTGTGCCTTGCTAATGAGGGTTTGTCCAAAGTAAATTGTTTGGGGGGTGACGCCAGACTTTTGCCCCATTTTGGCTTAATAGTGGGACCTGGGAGCCTCAGATGGAGCCATGCATGGTGCTCGCTCATCTCTAATTATGGAGTTATTAGAATTATGAACACGCTACAGCTTACAAATCTTTTGAAATTGGATACTTATACCAAGTATTTATTTGATGGTGTATTTCCCTGTGACTTCTTACCAACTTATAATGTGCCTAAAAACCAACAGTATATATAATCAATACCTGCTTTGATTAACCAGTACTGCCCACATGAGCAGTGCTGACTAGTCAGACCCGCATGTATTGTCGAACAATTACTAACAATTTATACTATGTACAATGTGCATCAGGAAGTCAGAGAAACAGTGCTGCCATCTTCTTTTCTCCAAGCTCAGAGGGTCGGTTTAATTTCAACTGGATTCATCTGGCTATTTAGCGGAGGGCAGTATGGCATAGATAAGAAATCAATTACAAGTTTTGAGAGTCTTTTCTTACAAAAAGGGCAGTCCACTATTTTAATTATTTAAGTTCAGTGTGAAAGTCCAGTATATGACAGTTTTTACATACTGCAGCAGAGCATAGGTCACATGCATTACTACAGAGATTTTTTCATTATTATTTTGGAAAACCTTTATAAGCGAAATAATTGTGTATTTATGTTGTAGTTGAGACGTTACATGAAGCTAATATGTATTGATGGTCCAGAAACAAAAAGATTATGTTTTAACAATAAAGGTGAAACACCTGAAACATTAGAGATTCATAATTTCATTCAAATAATATTTAATGATTCATCAGGAACACAACGTACACTAGGACTCACAGCACTTGTTGGTACATTTGATGAAGCACTTCCACCAGATCAGCAGCTGAATATTTCATCTTTAGATATAAAATGGATTAACAATAAGGTAAGCCATAATGCTATATTACAAATTGCTGCAAAATCTAATAGCATTTTTTAGCATACCCCATTATTAAAGTGGTTTTCCCAGGACTAAACAGGAACAAATTGTTGAGTGCAGACTATTATGCAGTCACCCACTGAACCCAGCCCAAATTGGGGAGGAGCGATTGCAAACTACCATAGCCTGCACATACGAATGATACCAAAGAAGCTAGGCAAAGATGGGTGTGCCCCACCATACAGGATAGCAACTCTCACTGACAAGCAGTGGGCTGCCCTGTATCTACAAAGTGGGCCACAATGGCTGAAATCTTGGTCTCCCTTAAATCACTAGCAAGCTGCATACAAAAAATACTGATGCATAATAGTAAATGCGAGTGTTAGTTCTGTATTTTGACCAAAACGCAGAGGCTGACAGGCCATGTTGAGGGCACCATGCGTCCGTCATTTCCCACGCTATCTCACTATAAACTACATTAATGTAGTAGGTTCCACAGCCAGTTCACATGTGCGGGCTATGGTAGTTTGCAGTCGCTACTCCCGAACCTGGTCTGGGTTGTGTGGGTGACTCCAAAATAGTCTGCACTGAACAACTTGCTCCTCCATATCATAGAGTCTCTGATTGTATTCTATTAGGGTATACGGCCATTGCACCTGCCCTATGACAATTGTGCCTGTGGTGAATGTGCCTGCTCTGCTTTTTTTTTTTTTACTTTTTCAGTGAATGTTTTTGCTTTCTGTTTTTCTCTCACCTCTGTTATTTTAATGTCGACTTTATGTTAAGAAGGATTTTATTAAATTAAACTGTGTGCATTAACAGAAGAACATTTCGCAGTCATGTAAAACTTCACTGCACTTGCTGTCTCCTTCCGTCGCAGTAAATATTTTACTTTCCGGTATATGTATATATAAAAACAAGCAATACACATTTCACCACTTTCCTTAAGCGCGCTGTTGCTTAAGGTACCGCTGTATATCTGTTTGTCCCCTGCTCACTCGAGGAGTGCCCTGAAGCTCTCCCCCTCTCTCCTTGCTGGTCTTTTTCTTATTCTTTTCTTTAGTTAGCCGTTGTAAAGGGTCCATGAAGGTGCCGCTGAGAAGGAGCTCTGCACTCAGCCTTCCATCTCGCTCAGCAGTCAGGATCTGCCCAAGTAATGAGATTTTCAGAAGGAAGTTTCCGATTTGAATGTATCTGTTGGGGGTAAAACAGTTTTTCACCATTCAGTATTTCTTTTAAGGACTATTTTTATAATTTTCAATGTAAATGTAAGTATATGTACAGTAGTTCAATACATAAATCATATGCATTAAGCTCCTAAGCCATCTCCTGTTGTGGCTGTAGACCCCTAGAATTTTATCATTTAACTCGATATCTATGTACAGTGATTGGAGTGCTGAGTTTACAGAACAGCTCTTAGACCCATACAAAGAAATATAAGGAAATTAGCACATATTTACAGATGTTGGCAAGTTTAACTTGACTTATTGCTTTAGGATAATTTTCAATGACTTTAAGACTTTTCAATGTCTTAAAGTAACCCTCGACAGAGCATTGGTAGTGTTAGATGGGCTATACACTTCTAGAAAGATCTGCTCATGTGATCAGTGTTAACCAATCAGAGAACAGTGCCCCGTGTGCATTAGCTAATAAGACAAATGCAGTGAAAATATTGGACAGCTGAAACAGGCATAGTAGGACAAATGCCTGTGTTTATAGAATTTAAATGTGGCTGAATTATTTTGTACAAATGACAAAGTTTCTCAATATAAAATTCTTTAATCAGACAAAAGATGGCATAAACTTCAAAATCCGTCTTACAGCAAATAATTAATTAAAACTGTAAACAACACTATCTGCAGTGTTTTGATTGAGAAATGTGTTGGCAACAAGACCAATTACCGGATTTACAATTACCTACCGGAACACATTTTTCTATCCAATTGTTTTCTTTTATAATAATATTCCTTCAGATTTAGGCCGCCTTCACACAGGCGGAAATCCCGCGGCGGGATTTCCTGCGGGATTTCCGCCACTGAAAGCCTGCATAGGAGTGCATTACAATAAGCACTACTATGCAGATGGCCGCAGTTTGGCCGCGTGAAATCTCGCACGGCAAACAAACGGCGGCATGTCCTATTTCTGTGCGGGGCTCGCTGAGACCCGCACAGAAACGTCACTCACCCGGCCGCCGGCTCCGGTCTGCGCATGCGCCGGCTGCCCGGCAGCCGGCACATGAAAGAGCCGGGGCCGCCAGGCGCGGGTGAGTACGTGCTCCTCCCTGCAGGCGCTGGGGTAAGGTCCCGCAGCAAGAATCCTCGACGCCGGATCCGACCCGCCCGTCTGCAGGCGGCCTTACACTCCACATAAATGACAAACATGTTTTTTTTTTTTCTTTACAAAGCCTTTCCTAGAACCCTTTCAGTTATAAACCAGTTATGTTAGATATTCTTTTTAAATCTCTGATGCCAATGGACAATACATAAAAGAGAAGTGATTCACTGTTCACTATTACCTCTTTGCTTTCTTCTTTCACTCCTTCTCAGCAAATCTCTCTTGTCAAATCTAACAGCTTTATCCAAAGATTCATTTGATAAATTAAGCTAATAACCTCTTAGCATGAATTGGGACTTCAGTTCAAACGTTTTTTGTAAGGAAAAATTGGCTGTTTTTTATGATGTAGAATATGTCAGTTTGGCCACATGGTGAATAAGTAACAACACAGTTTAGAGAATTTAATTTCAAACATCAAATATTCATTACAATGAATGCAGTTTCAACATTTTATAAGTTCCATAATATCTTAAATTACATGTACTTATCTACCATTCCAACATTTTCTTCTATAATTTTTAGAAATTAAATGGCAAAGTATGTACCTACACATTGTTTTTCCTCAAAACCTTACCGTAATTTAATTAATTCCAAAGCATTCTTAACTTACCATTAACTGGTCTATGATAAGGGAGGTTAGATGCAAAAGGCAAAAGACTAGAATCAATATTTTGTGCAAACTTCAAATCTATAATAGTGTCACCCAATGTAGTAGGTGATTTGATATGTACATAATCTAAATTATAGTATTTCTTCATAAAGCTAAGATTAAAATGTTAAATTATCCCTAGCATTCATGATGTTCACATCACCGATGTGGTAAAAGTAATCATTCTATCTGTATAATGATTAAGGCTGATGTGGCCATTTTATTTCATTAGTGCTTATCGCCAAGAACATAGTGGACTTCTTGCAGAGTGGTGTTCCGCGTATTCTACCAATATACCATAGAGTTCAATTACGCTCTGAAAAAAGCAAACTTCTCCTCCACATAGTCTTCGTAGAATTGGCGGTTTTCTATTTGTTTGCACGTGATATTCTCAGTGGCAAAACATATTCAAATATACAATGAATACCTTCAACAATGCACAAATGCATAATCTTTAGAGATGAGTGAGCACCCAAATGCTCGAGTCTCTCTCTCTCTCCAAAAAATTTGCCAATGACGCGCACTGCGGCAGGGAGGAGCCAAAAACTCGGGCGGGGTCGAACACAGCTTGATGCTCATTCGAGTAATGAGCACCATCGAGAATGCTAATACTCGAACGAGCATCAAGCTCGGCAGAGTTTGTTCACTCAACTCTAACAATCTTCATTGCCGTGTGTAGAATGTGTTGAGGCATAACCTGACACTGATCCTTTCTTCTAATTTCTTGTCGCTGTGGTAACTGCTGAACCAGTGCTGGTGAAGTAGATGGCATTGCATGGTAACTTAGCGCCAGTGAACTTTGTTCTAAATAATCTGTATATTATAAAATATATACAATAGTTGGTTTTGTAGATATTTTTTTTTTTTTTATAAATCAATATTTATTTGAGTTTTTTGACAAAATATACTCATAATACAATACAATATAATGGAGTTCTAGATTCCGAAGACAACGTGCATGACAGCCTTACAAAATATGCCCTGATAACTAAAAGAAACATTTCAGGGCGACTCTGAACCGTCCAAACAAAATGAACCGGAGCGGTGCTCGTGAGCTGTGGAGGTCTTTCCTACTATAATGCAGGAAGCTACGTATGTTGGTCTCCACTACCTTTTAACAAAATGCAGAACTAACTGACACGGAACGAACAGGGGGGTAGGTAGAAGGGGGGGTGGAAGGTGCGGAAAGGTTGGAAGAAAAGGGGGGGGGGGGTTGGGAAAGGGGATAAAGGCCCACTCCACCTAGTCACCAGGTTTCCACACCACTGCCCTCCAGGGGGACCATGTCTCAATAAACTTATCGTGTGTGCCCTTGGTCCAGCTCGATAACTCCTCTAAATTGGCAAGGAGGTTCACTCTGTCTCTCCAAAGCTCAATTGAAGGGGGATTTTTCTGTTTCCACAACGTGGGGATAAGAGCCTTAGTTGTATCAATGAATAAAGCAACCAATTTGTGCTTAAGGGGATGAAAGGCCAGGGACGGCCTCCACAGGAGAACCACCTCAGGGGAGAGCGTCAGACTCGGCAACATCTGTTTTAGGATCCCCTCTAGTTCCCTCCAAAAGGAAGTAATGAGGGGGCACTCCCACCATAAATGTAGGTATAAACCAGTATCCAACTCGCATCTCCAACAACAATCCTGGGCCAGTAGTTTATGGTCAGACAGCCATTGGGGGGGTTCTATACCATCTTGCCAGAAGTTTATAATGCGCTTCCTGGGAGGTGACGCATGGGGAGAGTCCAAAAGCAGTCTTCAATATGAGTTTACTCTCGCTAGGAGTTAGGGATATCCCGAGTTCCCTTTCCCATGAGACAAGGAAGGCAGGTTTCGTCTCCCTCGGGGGGGGGGGGGGGGGGAATAAAATGTTTGCGTATGTAGGAGACTTTTCTGGTAGCCAGATTAAATCCTTTCAGCGCCGTCTCGAAAGGGGTAGGGGGTCTGACATCCCTATGTCTTCTTAAGAATCCGTTTATGATTTTTAACAGGTGTGTGGATAATAGAAGCGGGGTTGAGCGATTAGGGAGGATATTCTCCAGGGAGGATAAGGGAGCCTGATGTGCTATAGAGATCACATCCTGAAAGTTTTTGTTTTCTAGGAGCTTCCATACTCTAACTGAACAGGGATCTAACATAATAGCCATATATCTGTATAGTGCAGATAGCAGCTTGTATGGTGAGGGGCTAGGCGCCAGAGTGTTCCCCAAAGTAGACCAAGTCTCAAGAGTCCCCCTTAGGAGCGGGTTCCTCCTCCTCTGCCCCCCCCCCCCCGGGAACCAAAGTTCCGCGTCAAGGGTCGGGCCGTAGGCCCCTCTGGCAAGAAGCTGAATCATGGGGTCCCTGCAGGGGCATGCTAGTTCCATCCAGTGGTCTAGATGGGCAGCCAAGTAGAACTCTCTTGGGCATGATAGGTCCACTCCCCCCTCCGAGCGCCTCCTGATGAACATGCTATGGGCCAGCCTAGGCCTCTTTCCCCTCCAGATGTACCTGGAGAAGATTGTACGGAGAGTTTTGAAAAAACTGGAGGGGATTAAAATTGGTAGAAGCCTGATTTTATAGAGGATGATGGGAATAACATATGATTTTAATATATTTTTTCTTCCCAACCAGGATATGAAGGGCATATCGTAGGCTCTCAACAATTTTTTGGATTTTGGGCAGAAGCGGGAGGAAGTTAGTAGAGTATAGGTCCCCGGATTTTTTGGTGAGCTTTATGCCCAAGAAGTCGATTGTTGAATCCGTCCAAGTGAAGGGGAAATTATTTTTAATGTCCCTAAAACGGTTAGGGGGGATGGATATGTTTAAGGCGATTGATTTGGCTAGGTTGATTTTAAAATTGGAGAGTGCACCGAAGTCCTCCAGCAGCGAGACTAGGCGGGGGAGGCCCGTCTCCGGGTTAGTAATAAGAAAGATGATGTCGTCAGCGTAGGCAGTGGAAGAGAGCTTCTCCCTACCGACATTCAGGCCTTGTATCAAAGGGTCTAACCTTACTTTCTGTAAGAAAGGTTCAAGTGCCAAGATGAATAAAGTAGGGGAAAGGGGGCAGCCCTGCCTTGTACCGTTATTTATATTGAACGGAGGGGAAAGAGTCATTAACTTTGAGTCGAGCGTAGGGCGTCAGAAATAAGGAGAAAATTGCTGCTATAAATTTGGGAGGGATGTTGTAGTGCTTTAGGACCTGCTCCATGTAGGTCCAGTCGACCCGGTCGAATGCTTTTTCGGCATCTGTGCCGATAAAAGCGAGCAGGATGTTGTGAGTTTGGGAATAACTGGCCGCATGGAGCAGTCTAAGGCAGTTATCTCTACCTTCTCTGCCCTCAACAAATCCGGCTTGTTCGGGATTTATCAGATTCGTGATGTACTTTTCAAGTTGCTTGGTAAGTATTTTGGCCCAAAGTTTTATATCAAAATTAATGAGGGAGATAGGGCGGTAGCTCCCGCAAGATTCAGGATCTTTGTTCTCCTTATATACTAAGGTGATATGCGCCTCTTGCGCCTGCTTAAGTAGAGGAGTACCGTTCAACAAGGAGTTAAATAGTTCGGTTAGTTTAGGTATAAGTGTGGATTTGAAGGCCTTGTAGTAACTAAGAGGCAGGCCGTCAGGGCCAGGGCTTTTACCCGGTGGGGAGGAGTTTATCAGTTCTTCGACTTCTTGGGCAGTGATAGGGGTTAGCAGGTCAATCGAGTCCTCCTCTTTTATTTTGGGTAGGCTGAGTTCTTCAAGAAAAGAGTCTATCCTTGCCTTAAAATCTAGGGTGGACTCTGGAGAGAGAGGGTCTCTTAGGTTATAAAGATTGGAGTAAAAACTTTGAAATTCCCTAGCGATTTCGGGAGTAGCGGAGACCGTCTGACCCGTTGTCGTTTTGATGGACTTTATAAGGTTTCTCGTACGTGCTTTCTTTAGGAGCGCGGAGGTATATTTGCTTCCCCTGTTCCCCTGAGCATAATTGACATGTCTGAGGTACAGGTGCTTTTTATTGTATTTCGCCTCAAGGATGAGTTTAAGTTCTCTTCTGCGGGAAGCTAGCTCCTCAGAGGAGGACATACTAAGAGTTTGTTTCGTCGCGCGTTCGAGTTTAGAGATTTGGGCCAGTTTATTATCAATTTCTATTTGCTGTTTTCTCTTTGCTCTTGTCCCTGCTGCGATCAAGAGCCCCCTCATAAAGGCCTTGTGGGTCTCCCATATAAGTGGGACAGACAGGTTGTCCGACTTGTTTAACTGGAAAAATTCTTCCATCATATTTTTTAGTCGCGTTCTTTCCTCCTCCTGATCGAGAAGGGAGGGGTTGAGTCTCCACCTCCACTCCCGGGGGGGGGGGGGGGGCAGTTGGCAGGCGAAGGTCTAGGTGTACCGGGGAATGCTCAGTGACTAATATTGAGTCAATCAAGGCTCTCTCTACCTGCTGGAGGAGGGAGAATGATACGAAGACATAGTCAAGGCGCTGGAAGGAGGAGTGGACCTGCGAGAGGAAGGTGTAATCCCTTTTAGTCGGGTTCCAGTATCTCCAGCTATCTATCAAATTCATCTGCGCTAGGGTACGAATCAGTTTGGCTAATTTCCTTTGGGGTATACGTGACTTTCCTGTTTAGGAGTCCACTATAGGGGAGAGAGTGAGATTAAAATCTCCCCCTAGGATGATCTGGCCATCCGCAAAGAGTTTGAGGACCTCTAACTGTTTGACAAGCCAGGTCACCTGATCAGTATTCGGAGTGTATAAATTCGCGAGGGTTACCTTGGTATTATTTAAAAGACCTCTCAAGAGGAGAACCCTGCCCTCCTCGTCTGAATGGCGTGCCTCACAGGTGAAATTGAGGGATTTGTGGAGCAAGATGGAGACCCCCTTTGAGGTGGAAGATGGATGTGAGTTGTGGAATGCGAGTGGATATTGCTTACCTGGGAGAGCCAGGCATCTGTCGCCCCTGAAGTGGGTCTCCTGCAGAAAGACCACGCCCGACCCGTACCTCCTTAGTAGGAGAGCTACGTGATGCCTCTTCTGAGGAGTATTCAAGCCATTAACGTTGAGCGTCGTGATACGTAGGAGATCATCCATGTCTCGACCTTGGGGATGGTAGACCCTTCCTCTCTTTGTCGGGAAGGAAAGAAGCAGATGTTATACAACGAGGTTAAGCTTATCCTAAAAAGCCTAGCTCTTCTCTCTTAGGAAGGGGGTGTAGAGTGAGCTGACTGGGAGTTTGGATAAGTTGGGGGGTGGAGTAAGGGAGAGGAGGACGGGAAGGGAGTTTACAGTAAGGGAAGAGTACAGACAAACAATAAACAAACAGCAGTTACTAACGAGTAACCGAAGTGGGTTAGCGTCCTCGAGTCCAAAAGGTTTAGACTCGGTGCTAAGTGGGAGCGAGTCGTCTGTGCTCTGGGAAAAGAGGACAGAGGAGTATGTGACCAGCCCGACCAGCCAGCCCCTCACTAGGTCTCAAAATTAGAAAAATAAAAATATGTAACAGCCACTGAGAGGGAAAACCCTCTCACTAGGGGGAACATAACAGAACAACAATCAGAGTAGTGGTTTTACTACTCGCGAACAACCATTCAAATATAACTGAGCAGAAGGGGCCGTATCCCCCTAGGAGACCAGGATGGCGAGTGGATCCTCCTGGGGGAGACTATACGTGGCGTGATACTGACTTAATAGAATAAAAGTCCTTTTCACGGCACTTTAAGCAAGGCCCGTGGAGGGAACTCACAGGATACCAAACATGGGAAAAAAGGAGTCAGCACAGACTCAAGTGTCAGAGTTGGCCACAGAGTCCCTAGCCTTTTTCTTCTTCCCTTTCGGGGATTTGAAGTTACCCGCCACTTGCCAGGCCTCAGGAGGGGTCAGCTTCGGTAGTTTCGGGAACTCCAGAAGGGGGAGCCAACAAGGCAGCTCAATTGGGTCCATCTCCAACTGTTACCAGCAGTTGTGGAGATCCTCTGGAGAGCGGACCATGAGTCTGCGATTCTTATAGAAGATGCTAATGCCGAAAGGGAAAATCCAGGCGTAGCGTATATCTCTTGCCCTTAGTGCTTCTAGAAGAGGGCGCAGGATACATCTCTTCGCAAGAGTAGCCGGCGAGAGATCTTGAAAAATCTGAATGGGAGAGCCCCCGTAGGTGAGTTCTTTGCATATTCTTGCTGTTTTTAATATAGCAGAAGTGTCCTGGAACGATAGCAATTTGCAAACAACATCGCGCGGCGGATCTGTCGGGGGCGGTGGCGGTCTGAGAGCTCTATGGACCCTTTCCACGGTTATTGAGACTGCTCTTTCTGCTCCCAGGAGCTGTTCAAAAATTTCCGCAGTAACCTTACGGAGGGATTCCGCAGCCCAGGATTCCGAGAGGCCCTTAAGATGTAAATTACACCTCCGATTCCGGTTTTCTAAATCTTCTTGGAGGATAAGGGCACGATTGAGGTGTTCATGTTGCTCTTTCAATATGCTGGCTACAGCTAGGGCATGGGAGGTGATGGAAGCAGAAGCAGTTTCTATATCTTCTATTCTGCGGCCCATGTATTTAAAGTCCTCCTTTATTTCTGCTAAATCTGCTGTGATGGGAGTCAGGGCATTCATAATAAGCTCCTTCATGAAGCCTTTTGACACCATTTCTGTGTCCTCCTCATCTGAAGAGAGCTATCCCTCCCCCTCCTTACTGTAATTAGTTGCAGCTCCCTGAGCCGGCGCCATCTTGGAGGACGGGTGCGGGGAGCGGAAGCTCCGTTCTTTAAGGTACCGCTGCATGCCCGTCTGGCTTTTGGAGGTTTTCGGTGTGCAGGGTAGTTCCCCTCCTCTGTCCTTCACTGTTCTTCTCATTGTAGCGGCTGTAAATGGTGCTGGGAGACCTCTGTGAGCGCTGTACTGTGGGAGCTCCGGTCTCAAGCGGCCATGTTGCTCCGCAGTCAGGCCTGGTTTTGTAGATATTGAAGCCATTGTTGAACAATGATATGACACTAGTTTTCCCTGACTGCTTGAAGTCCTTCTCAAACCAATGTCTATCACAAATATGCAAATATCCAAATTCGTTGTTTGACATGTGTGACAGATGCAGCAGAGGAATTCTTCAATTTTCTACAGCAGCTGTCACACATGTCAGCTGCGGTAGAGGATTCTGCTGCCAGCGATTGATTTCAGGGAAGGCCTTTAAATATAAGCCCTTCCCTGAAAATAAAGTAAAAGGGGTTTAAAAAACCAAAAAAATAGATACTCACCTCCCTATGAATACAGAACAAAAATGTCTTTTAGTATTGTTCCAAATTCTTGCATATGTATTGCTCCGCAAATACTTCACATTTGGTGCACTCGCTGTTGATTTTGATGGTTGTGGCTCATTATTGACCTCCATGGGTTGAATTCTGTCACCTGATAATTAAATGTTTATGTCATCATAAATGCTATTTGAAATTTCGAATTGAGCAGTGGAAACACTTGGCGCATTTGCATTTGTTTGCCTTGGCAGTGCAACACGTCAACTTTGGGGTGTTTCCACCAAGTCTGTTAATGTCAACATCAGACATCTGGGTCTTCTTGGTTTCCCCATGTCTTGAAATTTCTTCCTGTTGATGTTTTCTATAATTCTTCTGGTGTTTATTATGCATATATTTGGACATTTATTAATTTTTGCAACATTTCCATACCTTGAAGGCTGAGATCTAAATAAGTATTACATTTTGGGGTTTTATATAACCTATTTTAGAAAGCGCAAAAAGGCAAAACAAATGACACCCCAAACATCATGCTTGTGCAATGGAAGCCAGAGCTAGACTAAGCTAATGTGCACCTCTGTGTACATCTATTTCATGACCTAACTTTACACTGTCATTGCCTCAAACAATTATGTCAGTGCTAGATCAATAAGTATCTAAAATATGATTTATTTAATGCTTTATTGAATACAATATCATTCCTGTAACTATTATTAATAGTTTTAATATCATTGAATTTTTGGTGATCACTTTCTTAGTGACACAAATCAAGCATAGCACCCTGGTTTCAAAACATAAGGTGTATTTTACGTCAAAATTCATATAGTTCCTCCTCTGTGAAAGGCACTTATTCATGAGAATCACAAATATTCTATACTGCCCATTTGTTCCTCTTCACTTCCCTCTCTCCTCTGCACACTGACTAAAAACAACAGCTATAAATTCAAGATTCCTGACTCCATTACAAAGCTTAGCTTTAAAATGACACCAAAAGCATGTCAGCAGCCTTGATAGAATCGGAGCCACAGCTGTTTAAACTAGAATGAGCTCTGGTAGTCCAAAACTGTAATGTCCTTTTCCTGCAGAACAAACAGAGCTGATGCTATTGGGGGTCAATTTGAAAGAAAAGACAAAAAGGTCAATGTCTGGAGAAGAAAAATATAATCTACCTGAGGCAAATTGCATTTTTACTGAGAGGTGAAGCTGTGGAATAGTCCCCTTAGTAAGTGGTGTTAGTATAAACAGTGGATGGCATCCAATAATGCCTCGATGGTTTCTTAGAATAATATAGCATGAATACTTATGTGCATGTGGAGGCTTGCTGCTTTACTATACGATTACTACTTGGGAACAAGTTAGAATTTTTTCCCTTTTAGGGCAGATTGACTTATGCCTTAGGGTGCGTTCACACAAGCGTGTTTTTGTGCATACATACGCACGCACAAAAACATGCTTCTATTTGCAACAATGCATTCCCTATGGTGTGTGCACATGTCCGTACTTTGCATGTGCGTGCCTGCAAGGATAGGACATGCGTGCACCATAGGGAATACATGCATTGTTTTCAATGGAGCCATGGCTGCTACCGGCGGCTCCATTAAAAAAAATGGTCTGCCGGCACCCTGCATTCTTTTTCAGGGAAGGCCTTTACATATAAGCTCTTCCCTGAAAAAAAATGCAGGCATTCTCCTCAATGGAGCCGCTGTGGCTCTATTGAAGACAACAGTATGCTGGCACACCTGAATTGTTTTTCAGGGAAGAGCTTTACATATAAGCCCTTCACTAAAAAAGAAAAAATTTAGTGTTAAAAAAAAAATTACTTACCTGTCCGCCGATTGATTTCAGGGAAGTGCTTTAAATATAAGCCCTTCCCTGAAAATCAAGTAAAAGTGGTTTAAAAAACCAAAAAAAATAGATACTCACCTCCCTTCAGCTGCCGGGGCTCAGCCGTGTCTTCTCCTGCTGTCCCCTGCACTGTTGTGCTGATCTATCAGCAGGCGGGGATTTAAAATCCCCACCTGCTTAAAGAGCTGAATGTGATTGGCTGAGGTGCTCAGCCAATCACAGGCAGCTCTCCCCGAATTAATGAGGGGTGATAGCTGCCTGTGATTGGCTGAGCACCTCAGCCAATCACATTCAGCTCTTTCAGCAGGCGGGAATTTTAAATCCCCACCTGCTGATAGGTCAGCACCACAGTGCAGGGGACAGCAGGAGGAGACGCGACTGTGCCCCAGCAGCTGAAGGGAGGTGAATGTCTATTTTTTTGTTTTTTAAGCCACTTTTACTTGATTTTCAGGGAAGGGCTTATATTCAAAGCCCTTCACTGAAATCAATTGCCGGCAGCAGAATCCGCTACCGCAGCTGACATGTGTGACAGCTGAGGTAGAGAAATAAAGAATTCCTCTGCTGTATCTGACACAGATGTGGCAGATGTAGCAGCAGGGAATTCTTTTAACTAGCGGGGATGAAGGAAACATCTGCCGCATGCAGATGTATTCTTCATCCCCGTGGGGGACACATCAGTGGCCGACAGGTAAGTAATTATAATTTTTTTTCTTACACTACTTTTAATTGGCTTTTCAGAGAAGGGCTTATGAAGCGCTCTGAAGTGCTCAGCTAATGACAATCAGAGCTTTCAGCAGGCAGGGATTTTAAAATGTGGCTGTATTATACCCATCAAAATGGGCATTAAGATGAAAGATTACTTCAGTCAGTATCGTATATACCACCTTCACTAAAATAAGCTAAGCCTTTTCTCTATACACAAGCACATGTAGAAGCTATAAAAGGCAACACAGAACCTGAGTATGATCCTGTGCAGATCACAGTATATTCATATTTTTTTCTCTTCATAGATGCCATATAGCCGATGCTCAGAAAGGTGTTATCCAGGCTTTAGAAAAGCTATGGAAGAAGGACGTCACGTGTGCTGCTATGACTGTATCTTATGTTCTGAAGGAGAAATTTCCAATGAATCTGGTAACAGTGAATACAATTAGAACAAAATCTCAATATTCAATAAAAGTATGTAAAATGAACCTCCACCATACTTAGAAATGATCTACCAAACTTGAGTATTATATAAATGTAAATATAGGGCCGACCACTAAAAAAAAAAGTACCAACTCTACCCCAAAGAAAAATTATAATATACCCTGTGACCTCTGAAATAAAATACGTATGGTGGCATAAAAAATTAATTTTCTTTTCATCTCTATCTGGGCCAGATCACCATGGAGATTTTGTTCAGCTGCAACTAGTCTCTTCACAGTTTATCCATCCTAACAACATTCCCAATATTCCTCTCAGCACCTCCTATACAATTACAGTTCCCATACTTTGATCACCACAAAACAATAATGTCCCCTTTGTGACTTCCACAGTAATAAAGTGCAGTCTTTGTGGCCCCACAGCAATTAGTACTTCTTTTAGAGTCCCCCACAGTAATTGGTCTCCCCTTCTTTTTGCTCCTTGTGGCCTTTTGGGCAATAGTTCATCCACTTTTATGCCCCCGTCCTAAAATATGTGCATTTCAGTTGCATAAATACACAGCGTATTTAGGTGACTGTGTGAATGAGCCCTAAAACTTCTATTTCTATATTTCAGATGCTGAAAACTGTCAGAAGTGTTTTTACACCGAATGGCCAAATGAGACAAGAGACAAGTGTGTCCCCAAAATTATGGAATTTCTCTGTTATGAAACTGATGTTGTAGCTTTTGTTTTCCTGTTATTTTCAGTTGTATCTTCTATTATGATTCTATTAATAATTGGAATATTTGTATATTTCCGGAATACTCTTGTTGTCAGAGCTAATAATCGTACCCTCAGCTTCATCATCCTTATCTCTCTGAAGTTTAGTTTGCTCTGTGTTTTCCTCTTCATTGGTAAACCAGAAGACACGACCTGTATGTTCCGTCACATCGGCTTTGGCATCATCTTCACTGTTGTGTTGTCATCTATCTTGGCCAAGACTATCATGGTTTGTGTCGCTTTCAAAGCCACCACACCGGGCAGCAGCTGGAGAAAATGGATTGGTGTCAAAGTTCCCAACTGTATAGTGTTGATCTTCTCATCTCTTCAGGTTCTGAATGGAATATTGTGGTTGTCATGTTCTCCTCCATCTCAGGAGTCAGACATGGACTCATATCCAGGAAAGATCATTATTCAGTGTAATGAGGGTTCACGACTGGCCTTTTATTTCATGATGGGTTATATGGGGTTTCTGGCAGCAGTGAGTTTACTTCTTGCATTCTTGGTGAGGACTTTACCTGATGTCTATAATGAAGCCAAATATATTACCTTCAGTATGTTGGTGTTTTTCAGTGTCTGGATGTGTGCTATCCCAGCCTATGTGAGCAGTAAGGGAAAAAATACAGTTAGTGTAGAAATTTTTGCTCTATTGGCTTCATGTAATGGGATAGTGCTTTCTATATTCTTACCTAAACTGTGGAATATACTGACCAAACCAGAACTGAAAACAAGAAGATTATTAGAAAAATAATTCTGAAGTATATAAGTAAATTGAAGGAATCCTCTCATTTTAACAATCCCTTCTTTAACCGTACAGATCTAGCAGCGCTAAAGAATGGTGCAATAGTGCATTATTCTGTTAATCAGTTGTTGCTGAGCTAATTGTGTAGCACTGCTGCCCTTTATAAAGAATGGCTGCACTATACAATTAGCATAGCTCAGCTGAAAGCTGCCTGGTGGTCTGTGCTACACATCTGTAGAGCAGGTACCAAGACAACTGTAGCCTCCTAGATGTTGAATTGATTGCTATGGATTCAGGGTACGAAATGGTCAGTGATTACCTGCTATTAAAAGAGCAAGCTACTCATACATTCTCTTTATGAACTGAACGATACATATATTAGTATTCTATAAACATATACTGTACATATACATGGCTAACAAAGAAGTTATTTATTCTTCTTTATTTCACTGATATTACTAATATTAGTGCCAGTAAACAATTATAAACTCCAGAGCACTGGAGTAAAGACTCACTTTCAGCTCATTTATTCCAATATGGTTATTTTTGTATGCAGAAACATCAAATTGGACAATTAATAACTAGGGATGAGCGAACGTGTCCGTTACGGACACATCCGCACCCGGACACCGGCTTTGCCGAACACTGCAGTGTTCGCGCGTAAGTGTCCGGGTGCCGCCGGGGGGCGGGGAGATGCGCGGCGGCGCGGGCGGCAGTAGCGGGGAACAGGGGGGAGCCCTCTCTCTCTCCCTCTCCCCCCCACTCCCCGCCGCACCCCCCCGCGCTGCCACGGCGGCCCCCGAACTTTTTCGCCCGAACACTGAAGTGTTCGCAAAGTTCGGTGTTCGGGCGAAAAAGGGGCGGAGCCGAACGTGTTCGCTCATCTCTATTAATAACCCATTTTCCTTGCAGTTTTAGCCATCCTGACCATGCCCCATTTTTTTCAAATTTGACGTGTAACACCTAATCTTATGGTAACATTGACATGCTTTTACTCCACATTAAACACTCTACACTTTGTTAGTGGTAAACTTAGGTAGACATATTTATATTTTAAAAAAATCTTAGATTGATAGAATATTTTGAAAAATGTTTGTAAAACAGATATGCACTCCTAGCACATAAAGTCATTAATAAATAACATTATCTATTAGGTCAACTTTTTGTTGCCATCATTTTGAGAGCATCCTTTAAAGGGGTTGCCCGGTCATAAAATATTAATGCCATCACTTCTGTTTGCCCAATACAATGCACTTTGTAATATACATTGTGCATTGTAAATGAGGCAAACAGAAGTTATTCACTTACCTTTAGGGGTGCCCCCCCCCCATGTGTTGCTCCTCCGGCTGTCCTTGGATACGACAAGTCTTTCCCTCTTCTTGTCGGGCCGGCTCCAGGTCTTGACGGGACGGGAACGCGCTACTTCTTCTTCGCATGAGCAGTAGATCTTCTTCTGCCGGGATCGTGTGCTGCTTCAGGAAGCCCAGTTCTGCCTGCAGGGGATGCGTGGCCACCGGATCATCAGCTGAAAGGTAAGAATTTGAGGGGAGAAGGGGCAGTGCTGGGGTGCTCACTGGTCGGGGGGGGGGGGGGAATTTGAGGGGGGGTGCGGGGGGCCAGGCTCTCACTGGTCGGGGGGGTGTGGGTGCCCAGCTGTTACTAGTTGGGGGGGGGTGCGGGTGCATGCATGTCACTTGGCACGGGGGGGGGGCAGCATTACACTTGTCTGGGGGTGTGTGGGGTGGAGGTGCCATGACTGTAGCTGGTACTGCGGGTGGTGTGCCGGGCTGTCACTGGTCATGCAGGTGGTGGGGAGGGGGGTTCTATCACATAGACTTGTCGCTGGGGATGCTGTCACATAGACTTTTTGCAGTGCAGGTGCCGTCACATAGACTTATGGCCGTGGGGTGCTGAGACATAGACTTTTGGCCTTGGGGTACTGACACATAGACTTGTCATGGTGAGGTGTGCTGTTACATAGACTTGTCGCTGTGGAGTGTCCTGTCACATAGACTTGTCGCAGTGGGGTGTGCTGTCACATAGACTTCTTGCCGGGGGTCGGGGTGCTGTCACATAGACTTGTAACTGTTGGGTGCTGTTACATAGACTTCTTGCTGGAGATTGGGGTGCTGTCACATAGACTTGTCATGGTGGGGTGTGCTGTCACATAGACATGTGGCTGTGGAGTGTCCTGTCACATAGACTTGTCGCTGTGGAGTGTCCTGTTACATAGACTTGTCGTGATGGGGTGTGCTGTCACATAGACTTGTTGCAGTGGAATGTGATGTCACATAGACTTGTCGCGGTGGAGTGTGCTGTCACATAGACTTGTCACTGTGGGGTCTGCTGTAACATAGACTTGTAACTATTGGGTGGTGTCACATAGACTTCTTGCCGGGGGTCGGGGTGCTGTCACATAGACTTGTCATGGTGGGGTGTGCTGTCACATAAACTTGTCGCTGTGGAGTGTCTTGTCACATAGACTTGTTGTTGTGGAGTGTCCTGTCACATAGACTTGTCGCGGTGGGGTGTGCTGTCACATAGACTTGTCACTGTTGGGTGCAGTCACATAGACTTCTTGCCGGGGGTCAGGGTGCTGTCACATAGACTATATTATTTTGCAGCATCTACCTGCAGTCTAAACGACACGTTAATTTAATTTTATGAGTCAGTACAATTCCAGTAATACCCAAAACTATAGAGTATTACTGTATTTTGCATGTTCTACTATCTGGGTAAAATACATGTTGTTTTTCTATTTTTATGTTGCTATATTTTGGAAGCCATAACTTATATATCTACAGAGCTATGTAAGGACTTGCTTGTTATGGGACAAGCTTATACTGTCATTGGTACCAGTTATGTCCAAGCTGGGTGCAAAATACCTTGCTGGGATTAGATTAATTTTTTGTACTAAAATGATGGATGTGCACAGAATTCACACAAAGGACATAAAATATTTATAATGAAAACAAGAAGTGGAGGAGCAGATAATCTGACTCTAACTTACTTATGTGATGAGACCCTACCTACCTATGTTGGCGCTATACAAACAAAGATTATAATTATTATTTATTACCTAAAAGCAAAGCACTTGCCTTAATGAGGGCAACCGTTTATCAGGAACCTGGAGCGACCCTGACTCTCCCTAGTTGGATAACAGAGATTTCATTTCTGCAATAAATTACAATGCATGTGGTACAGATGTTAAATAAACACATAAAGAAGTAGATGAAATACCAATGCAAAAATGGCAACTAATCAGGACAATAGTGTCACGGGAGAGGACCCCTTTAAAATATAATCTTTATTAAATGCAATTTAAAAACTTTAAATATGTTTTTTTAGGACCAGTAGCAAAAGACAAACAAACATGTATCAAGTGAGGCTGATGCAAGAAAACGGCATCACCCACGTGCATATACACTAGTGGTTGGCTATGTGCTATCTTGTGCACCTACAATAAAGGTGCTCACAATAGCCTACAGAACTCTCCCCTTGCACCTATGTAATAATGATTACGGTGCCAATGTAAACTTCTTTCTGGCAGCGTAAAAGAGGTGATCAGTATATATATCTTCCCCTCTCTAAAAGTGCAAAATCGTGAGTAACCACCCTGCCGGGTAAAAAAACGTCAATGTGGGAGGATATTACTCAGCAATCGTATATTAAGACTCATCATAGCTGTGAGGTGTTGCAATGCTTAAATAGGGGCATTGGAGGTCTGGTAGATAACCCCATTTGTTTAGGAATATTCAGGACTGGGTATATCGACAAAAGGGGGGGGGGTCAGCATATAACATGACCTAAAACTGTTTAACCCCTAATTTGAGAAGCCAACGCCAAATAGAGATAAGGAAAAGGTTTGAGTGGCGAATTTCTGGTTCAAACTCAAGATGGATGATGGGTTCAGTGAGTTGGACCAGCAAGTCGGTTCGCTAAAGGGTTCAGATTTACTTACAAAATTCAATTCATATTCAGATCTCAGTTCAGTTCGTGGGTCTACACATTTCGTCGCGAGAGCGACTCATCAGGAACCCATGAAAAAATAGAACCCTTGGAAAGTTTTACAAATGGCTCCAAAGGAGGATGTTTGGAGTACTGGTTGTCTAAAAATGAAAAGCGACACTTGTAAGCCTCCAGAACAACTGTAAAAAAGGAGAGTAGTGTGGAGTAGCTGAAATAAAGTAAAGCACTCAAAAATAAGAGTGTTACAAAAATACTCAAATTAGTAGATTAGAATACTCTCCACTATGCTGTCGCTGTCTGACTGGGTGGAAAACTGGCTAGTGTAAGCTCAGATATCTAAAGCCCTAATGAACAATCTCGCCAAGGCTAGAAAAAATTCCCTATCCCCCAAGAAAAATAACAAACAAGGACACAGATATAGTCTCCAGCCTTAGAGAAACTGCTCCCCAGTCTACCACTGCTAGTCTTTCCTTGTGCAAATGAGAATAGGGCTGATCCCTTTGCACTGTGACAGCCCTTCAGATATTTGTAGACAGCTATTAAGTCTCCTCTCACGCTTCTTTTTTGCAAGCTAAACATTCCCAGATCCTTTAACCGTTCTTCATAGGACATGATTTGCAGACCGCTCACCATCTTGGTAACTCTTCTCTGAACTTGCTCCAGTTTGTATATGTCTTTTTTAAAGTGGAATGCCCAGAACCGGACACAGTATTCCAGATGGGGTCTGAATAAGGAAGAGTAGAGGGGGATAATTACCTCATGTGATCTAGACTCTGTTTCTCTTAAAACATCCCAGGATTGTGTTTGCCTTTTTGGCTGCTGCATCACATGGTTGACTCATTCTCAGTCTATGATCTATTAGTATACCCAAGTCTTTTTCAAATGTGCTGCTGTTTAGCCCAATTCCTCCCATTCTGTATGTGCATTTCTCATTTTTCTTGCCCAGATGTAGGACTTTGCATTTCTCCTTGTTAAATACTATTCTGTTAGTTGCCGCCCATTGTTCAAGCCTTTTTGAATATTTTCTCTCTCTTCCCTGGTGTTAGCTATCCCTTCTAGCTTTATGTTGTCTGCAAATTTGATCAGTTTCAAATCAATTCCCCCCTCCAAGTCATTGATAAAACGTGGAACAACACCAGGCCTAGAACAGAGCCTTGTGGTACCCCACACTTGGATGTGCAGCCATTTATGACCACTCTTTGAGTATACCAATACAAGAAATGGAAGTGGCAGCATCTGTGGTGCGATAAAAGATATATTTTTATTCCTTCAGAACAGTTAAGATACAACGTTTCGACTCTTAGAGTCTTTTTCAAGTATTAAATTACAATCAACATACAACACTTATATAGAAACCTTTCACAATAGTAGAACAAATCACAATACAGGAAGTTAGTAAAACAGTACCTCCTACCACCATTCAACACACCTGTACCTGGAGTCATCATGGCAAGACACTCTTCTGTGCACCTGTCAGCACATCCAGCCATTGCTTTTGCGCATGCGTCATGTCCCACAATACATTGCGACTAGAGTTACCACGATATCCCCAATAAATCCAGGCAGAAATCAATCGAGCATGTGCAGGATCACAGGAAGGCTAGAGGAAATCAGCGTTACCATGGCAGTGTAAATACATCATCCGAAGGCCTATCGTGCACACGCAGGATAATCAAGGGCCCAAATGGGGTCAGTGTAATATCAAAGGGTGTAATATCATGGTTACTTAGGTACACTAATGCATGCGCAGTTGATTAAAGACTCATCAAAACTCTCTGCACAGTTGATAATAAATCCGATGTGCTAATTAAATATATCTCATGTTGTGGATTTCAATCTGTGTCAGCCCATGGTGTCAATTAATATATATTTAAACGTGCATCATTAGAACATAAGGGACATAACCACACAACATATGGCATTAGACATCTCACCATATGAGATTTACATTAACGAGGGCTGCTATTATAGCTCCACAACCTTCAATATTATCACTCCAATTACTGGTGAATGAGACCAATCGTATTAATTGATTCTAGATTTATTTATTATATGCAGGATATGTACATAACGCCTGGATATAATATGCAGTACACCCATAGATGAATGGCCTGAATCACCTTCAAGCAAAATGTCTGTTCTGAAAGCCATCGGCTGTGCCTTTCAGTTTCGGTCCCATTGTCCATACAGAAATAAGATTAGGGCCACAATAGGTATGTTTCTGAACAGAGGACAAATAGGGGTTTCTTTCCTGAAAAGAAACTGTGGGGTCAAAATACTCATGACACCACTCAGTGAATACATTAAATGTGCATTTTTTAATGGGGTCAGTTGTGGGGGTAGCTATCATTCTGATAACTATTAGCCTTTGCAATCTTATACTGGTGTAGGAAAATGAAATGTTCCTCAAAATGTTAATAATCAATGATAATCAATTTCTAAAATGGGGCCTGGCCATTAAGGTACAAACAGGCTTTGTCCCTAAGAGGTTAACTTGGATGCCTAGAAAAACATAACAATAAAAAAATTATAACAGACTCCAAAAGGTGTATAAAAATGTTTTAGGACTTTCCCCAAATTTTCTAGAGAAAAAAGGCCCTGGTTTATCTTTGTGAGCTATGGAGCATTTATGTATGGACCCATACAGAGGAAACAAAGTAAGTGAAAGAACAGTAAAATGTAAACATAATAGTCTACAAAGTGTATGTGCTGGGGGCAGAAGGGTGGGGTGGGGGGACAAAGTTCTGTTGGTTTAGGCAGATTCTCCTAATTTGAAGCTGAAGAGTTCCACTAAGGCCTCATGTCCACGGGCAAAAGAAGAATTAAAATCCGCAGCGGATTTTAACTCTTCTCCCGCACACGGATCCGCACCCCATAGGGATGCATTGACCACCCGCGGGTAGATAAATACCCGCGGATGGTCAATAAAAGTGATTTTTTTAAAAATGGAGCATGAAAAAATCTGCACCATGCTCCATTTTCATGCGGGTCTCCCGCGGGGACGGCTCCCGCGGGCTTCTATTGAAGCCTATGGAAGCCGTCCGGATCCGCGGGAGACAAAAATCAGATTTTACTTACCCGCTCCGGTTCTTCTCTTCGCCGCGGCGCCATCTTCTCTCAGTCGCGGCCGGATCATTTTACTTCGGGCCGGCGCATGCGCGGGGCACATCACCGACGTCATCCTGCGCATCCGCCGGGCCGAAGAAAGAAGATCCGGCCGCGACGCAGAGAAGATGACGCCGCAGCGAAGGAAGGATCCGGAGCATGCGGGAGGTAAGTTTATTCTGATTATTCTTATTTTCAGCCCTCATGTCCGCGGGGCAGGAGGGACCCGCTACGGATTCTCCATGGAGAATCCGTAGTGGGCCTGATTTCCCCCGTGGACATGAGGCCTAAAGGTGATTTTTTTTCAACAAAGGTGTTCACATTTTAGCCTGGGGTTTTGGAAGTTTGGGATCTGGGAGGAAGTTGGGGTTAGCTCGTGCATCCATAGACGTCTGTCTTGGGTCCAGGATGGGGATGCCCCATAATTTCAGTGCTTCTTGTGGTTTTTGAAAGATTTGGGTTGTATTGTCCTTTGTAATATAATTTTTGTCAGAAAGCCCCATTTGTAAGGCATTCCTGCCTTACTCATAGCTGCATTTAGGCCAGCAAATCCTCTACTTGCCTCCAACATGGCCTGGGACAATTCAGTTTATATCACACAGTGCATTCAGTCACACATCAGAATAGGGCTTGGAAGCACCTACAGTTTCCTTGCGGCATTCATTAGGGTTTCCTTTGTGCAGTAGTAATGAATTTGTGGTATATTGTCCCTCGGCCTTGACTCTTGAAAAAATGTGGGTCTGGGTACCTTGTGTGCCCTATCTATTTTCAAATCATGATCAGAGATGTCAGGTCGCATTTTGTGCATAAGTCATATTATATATGCTGGAATATCTGTTGATGACATGGTTTCTGGTACTCCAGACATTATTCTGCCTGCTCTTCTCTTCTTGATCAGTGAGCTAGTTTTTAAACTTGTCTACCATTTCTTTTAGATCATAGTGAGCATCTAGCAGGTCATTGTGTGATTTGACTATTTCCTCCATCTTACTTTCTGTGTGATCCATTTTTTTTTTTATTAAACTCTGGAATAGATGCATTAGCATTGGAGGATAAACCCTTCAAATCTGCTTATATAGATTCACTGAGTGCAATGATGTCCTTTTTAATAAAAGACTCTGTGGCTGGTCTGTCAGAGAATGCAAGGCTTGTGATTCCACCAGCCATGGCTTTATTAAGAGTTATAAGTTATGTGTCTCTTCTATTACTGCCATGCACAGCCACTGTTTTTCTGGACACTCTAATGAGGGAGCTGGTATTATGTGACTGCTAGGATGGCACCATCTTGGAGGAGTAATGCTCACTCCACTCTGCCACCTCCTGTCTGGAGGTTCCTTCACTGCTGCATGCTTGGGCTCATTTCCACAATTAAATGTGGCTCACTGCTTCCGCATCCAGTGGGATGACTATTTCTGCACTGTGAAGCGGCTTCTCTGCCGGGGGCCCGAATATGGGCGATTCACTTGCAGCCATTGCTGGAGGGGACTCGCGCTATGAAAAAATCATCCACTACTGGGGATTCATGTGGCTCGTCTTCTTTCTCATCATCCCTGCAGCCCTAGGATATTGTTTAGGTCAATGCCCTGAGAGATTCACCTGTGGGTGCTGATTTAGTTGCTTCTTGAGTGACGTGCCACTGCTGCTGTCTCAGATCTCCTTCAAGCCACACCCCCAACTTTCTAAAAGTGTTTCAGTTTGTATGGTACATTACATAGGACCATTGACAAATACAAATCTCCCCTTAAAAAACAAGTCCTCAGACATCTATGTTAATGGTTAAATAAAAAAGAGTTATGATTTTTTAAAAGGGGTGCGAAGCAGGAAATGAAAAATGTTTGCTTCATTGAGGGGTTATTGATTATTACGTCTAATATTGTATTGCCGCTTAAGGCATCCAGACTCCTCTTGAACTCTTATCAAATTTGCTTGACATAAGAGAATTTTCAGAAGTAAGCGCTCGGAGGCAAATTTGTTAAATTATTCCTGAGACAAGCCCCCACCCCAATCTCAGACACATTTACTTTAACCACAAAAGGCTTTGATGTATCTGGTTGGACTTATATAGGAGCAGAAGCAAAACATTTCTTGAGAAGATCAAGGCCTTTTTTGGCCTCTACAGACCTTTTGGATGGATCTGCTCTATTCATGGTCATGTCAGTGAGTGGTGTTACGATCTCACAAAAACTCCAAATAAACTTTCTATAGTAATTCACAAATCCTTAAATTCATTTAAGAGCCTTGAGATTCTCAGTTTGAACCCATTCCTGAATGGCTTGAACCTTTCTTTGGGATAATTTGAAAACCCTGTGGTGTTCTGATGTGAGCAAAAAGAAAATCTGACCTGCAAACAGATATTTTTCTCTCTTAGCAAATAAATAATTTTCTCCAAGTGCCTGTAATACTTGATGAACATGAGATACATAAAGAGAAGTCTGAGAATATATGAGAATGTCATCTAAATACACTAAAACAAAACAACCAGTAAAACGATTCCAAACATAATATATAAAGTCCTGAAATATTTCTGCAGTATTAGTCAAACAAATCAGTATTACCAGATTTTCAAAATGCCCTCTGGGGTGTTAAACACAGTCTTCCACTCATCCCATTTTCTGATAAATATGAGCTTATATACTCTTGTAAGATCTAGGTTAAAGAACCAACTATCACCTACTTAGAAGTTAAAGAAATATAGAATGAGCAGAAGTGGATATGGATAACATACAGTCATCTTATTAAGTTCTCTGAAATCAGATAAGGATACAATCATCTCTTTTTTTATTACAAAAAATAATCCAGCAGCTAGTTGTGAAGTAGAAGAGTGTATGTGTCCTTTCTTCAAACAGTGTTATATTCTTTTAATGCTTGTCTCTCTATTTCTGTGAAATTGTACACACAACCTGTGTTATGACTTACTGTTACCATGCGGTGGCTGCCGGGGCCGCGGGTGGTTGGTCGGCGCGGTGCGAGTGCTCGTGGGTCTGGGCGGCGTGCGCACGGCGTCTGTGAGTGCAGCTCTATGCACGAGTCCCTGTTATGGGATTCTGCTGGGAGGTGTCGCCTCCCCCTCTCCGCCCCTGGGCGGAGGCTTCTGTTTATAAGGCTGGCAGTGAGGTCCATTCACTGCCAGTTCTTGGTTTCTGTTCAGTGTGCTAGCTTCCTGCCTCTGTCAGTCTCCTGTGTTTCAGCTTGTGTGCTTTATCTGCCAGGTTATCCATCTGCCTTGGTCTGCTTTATTTTCTGTTGGTATATTCATTTGCCCTTCCTGTCGGTATTCTACCCTGTTCCATCTTGGTACGCCAGCGTCCCTCTTCGGTCCCTAGCAAGTGTAGGGACCGCCGCCCAGTTGCCCGCCTAGGGTTAGCCAGGAGTGGAGGCAAGTAAGGAGGGACAGAGGTTGCGGGTAAGTTCCAGGGCAACCCGGGCTGGCGTATCATCGGATAGGATACCGTAACACTTACATTTAGGAATCAAATCAATGGAACAATCATATGTCCTGTGAGGAGGTAATTTTTCCACTAGTTCAATAGAAAAAAAAACACTTGGAAAATCTCTAAAAAATCTGGGAGTGCATCAGTCTGGACAGTAGCTATTTTTTACAGATATACACTTGTGCTAACAATGCCTTTGGTTTTCAGAGAGCCATAATAACCGTGGAGAAATAATGCAATTATGCTGTATATGCATGTTTCATGAAATTTTAATTAAAACATAAGAATTACATCTCATGGTTAGTGATAGTTGTCTTTGTCTGGCCATAGAAGAAATGTCCATATTTATCTCATAGGAAAACTGTTCGTCATTATTGATGGGAACATAGTAGGAAAGCTCTGGGTCATTCATAAGCTGTAAACAAACTATACATTATAAGCATTGTTTTTTTGGATGTCTGAAGAAAGGACAATTTCTTTCCATTTGTTAAACTAGAGCAGGATGGGACTAGGGCTGAAATTCAGCTCCAACATTCCAAGGCATTCTGGCCCATGTATGCAATCCTCCTATTGAAGTATATGGAAATTGCAGTGGGCAAGAATTTGTGGATGTCCTCCTGATCGGTCATGAAAGCTTAATTGGTGAGAGCCTATCGCCAGAGACCTCCAAAATCATCTACTCCTTGGGCCGGTGAGCTTGTATACTGCGCTATGTTATGCAGGAAGCAGACAGCTCCATTTCCGCATCTGTGGCCAGGCTAGGCATTACAGACCAAGATCCCATTGAATTGAATAGAAACTTGGCCCCGAATGCCAAGTCAAGCAATTTCCCTAGACATTGGGAAAATAGAATAAGAATGGGAAAATGAGAGAAAAAAGCTAAAGACGGATAAGGCTGCAATTCGGAAAAAAAACGCCATGCACATCGAAAAAAAATATCACAAGAATGGAGTCCTAAGTTTCTCCAAATGAATGAAGTGCTGCTCAGCTATGTCCAGTGGCATGCATGTCTGACCATGATATTTCATTTGGTAATGCTGCAGACGCTTGCTGTTGAGATCAGTTTGGTTCCCAGTAGTCAGATCTCCCCCTAATCAGCAAGCTATTCCCAATGCTGTAGATAGGGCATAACGTTTTTTCATGGGACAACCGCTGTACGTTGTCTGGAACATTCTGCAGCCAATGAGACAAATGCAATTAGTTATTTATTTCTATAATTTAGTTTCTGAATTTCTATCACTATACAATGGACCAAAATGTTAATGATTTCATGTATTACTTTATTATATACCATATGTTGTCCATTGTTCACCATCATACATAAATTAGGTAATGTCCCTGATGCCAACAGTTATTCTATCAGAAAATACATGTAGCCCGCTCTCTGCAGTCATGTGTAAATCTGGCCATGATTGCAGGGGCTGGTCTGCTTGTACAGTCTGACATTAAGCATTCAATTGACAATCCAGTTTTGTAATTATTGTAGATTTCTTTTTTTTCATAGTAGTTCATTTTATTTTATGGAATAACAGATGAATTGGGAACATATTCAGCTGCAAAAACAGACCTGTACATATTTACAACCACAGAAGGAACATATGACACATAAACATAAGGTAGTATTTGAAGACACAAAGCAAGTTGGACAATGCTAGATTTTGTAGACAGATGGTCCTATTGAGCTGGGCAAAGAGAAGAAAAGATCAGAACTGCCAAAAGAAAATTGAAACCAGATCCGCAAACCAAGCGGATGGAAATTTATAGAACAGGATAAAAAAGGAACAAAAACCAAACTCATAGAGTGATGTGCGGAAGAAATAAAAGTAGTGGCAGGTGGGGGGAAGGAAAAAAGAGGAGAAAGGAGGAGGAGGGTGGATGTTAGCTCGAGCCCTCATCCACGTGAAAAAAAAGAAAATCAATGTCCAAGTCAAGTAATCCAGTTATTAGAAATGAGCGATCACCCAAATGCTTGGGTACTTGTAGCTCGAGTCGAACTTTTCTCAATGCACGGGAGCTCGTTTTGAATAACAAACCCCATTGAAATCAATGGGCGACTCGAGCATTTTTGTATGTGACCCATGCTCCGCTAAGGTTTTCATTTGTGAAAATCTGGAAAACCTACGAAAGTGATGGAAACGACACAGTAACGGATAGGGCAGGTGGGGGGCAACATGCAGGGCTGCATTTCAGGTTCCCAGGTCTCACTATTAAGCCACAATAGCGTCAAGAGTGCCCCCCCCTAGCAATTTTGTACTTTAGACAAACCCTCATTAGCAAGGCACACCTTAGCTAAGCACCACACTACCTCCAACCAAGCACAATCACTGCCTGCGGGACACACCGCTGCCTGTTCTCCTGGGTTACATGCTGCTCAACCCCCCCCCCCCCCCGCGCACGACCCTGCGTCCGCAGCGCACGCAAAAGTGTCCCTGCGCAGCCTTCAGCTGCCCTCATGCCACACTCTGGCTTCATAGCCACACCACCTTCATGTCTATTTATAAGTGCATCTGCCATGAGGAGGAACCGCAGGCACACACTGCGACCCTCTTTGAAAGTGTGGGCGATAGCCCACAATGCTGTTGAGAATTGATAATAGATTGACGTTCGATCTTCATTCCAATTCTGTGCCACCTCCGTCAAACGCTGCAAATGTGGGCATAAAGGGGACTCAGCTGCCAGCCCAGCACTTCTACACATCTCCACAATGCAGCAATACTCGGTGTGGGAAGTATGTGAGCGGGCCCAGGGTCAGTCTCTGTCCCAGCAAACACCTTGTGTGGCCAAAAGTGCTGCGAGCGACATAGCAATGGGGAATCCATGTGTCCACACACTACTCATTCTGTTTGGGTGTCGGATAACTCATCAACAACGCAAGGGGCAAACCATCTGCACTCTGCACCCTACCAAGTCTGTCAGTGTTTCGGGTACAGACAGGTGAAACACCTCTATGGGAAGTCTGTGTGCACCCACAGCATGGGTGGCTCACAGGAACTCACCGACGATACATAAAGAAATCCCATTGCAGTGCCCCGGATAGCGGAGGATACGTGAGAGAAAATACATGTTGGCTGCGGCCCACACTCCATGCCCTAGTCAGTCTGGGTTTTTTAAAAGTGCCAGGCAGGTACAACTCCACTATGGCAAGTCTGTGTGCACCCACAGCATGGGTGGTGTGGGAGATATCCTATATGTATTTTCTGTATTTTTGTCAACTGTGAATATACTGTATTTTGTCTATAATGGTTTAAACCTCTGGGGGAAGAAACATCACCCCCCCCCCCACCTCCACAAGAATTTAAGGAGCAGTGCCTATTGTCCCAAATACTGGTTAAACCAGTTCTAACTGGCCACTAATCACTGTGACAGTAGGGTTCTTTTTAAACTTAATTATTTACACTGGGAAGAGCCCACTAACTAATTTTAAACATAAAATATAACTTTTATTCACTCTGTTAAAAATTGAGCTCACTGACAAACATACACAGATATATATCAATCTAAATGATCAATTTACGATCAGTAAAGTATCAACACTGTAGTTCCAATATCAATAGATTCTGTTGGTGGACAAAAAGTATATAAATTATGCACGATCAACTTGTTTTTGTGTATCGTGCAGAAATTAATTTATTCTCCCACAGTCGACGCGTTTCTTCAGTCACCTCCAACCTGTGACTGATTCATCAGGATGGGGAGACAGTATATTACAGAAATAGGTCCACTTTGATGATGGATAGTGAGGATGTATTAATCACTTATCAAAAACTCCCTTTTTTTTCCTTGTGGATTTTTATATAGTACGGGAGTTTTCTTTTCCCCAAAATTTGATGATACTTGTGTTGCAAATGGTCTGAATTATGATATTAGTTGGTTTCAGCTCAGTACTTGAAGTATCCAGCCCAGATTGATTTAGGTTTAATCATGGTTAACGGATGCCACCCGAGCTAAATCTCTAACCACATTAATGACATCATTCAGGAATCATGTGGTTACGATAATACACGGACTGGTATCCAACTGCAACATAGTACTGGAATCGGATGTGATATCTGATAGCACCCTTCAACCTTTCCCACACAGCACAGCATGTGCAACCGCTGGGATCAATGTCCCACAATAAACTGACAGACCTGAAGGTCTGTTACAGCTCTCTTTAGTGATCTGGGCAGCAAACTAAGTCAGCTTTAGTGTTTAGTCACTGCAATTGAGCCAAAGTATCTAGCTCTTTTGACTTAGACTAACCTAAAGCTGCACTAAGGACACTAATGATAACACAGTTTATCAATGGGCTCATAATATTGAGGCCCAACTGTGTTTATGACCGCCTATATAAAAACATTTCAAGTAGCTGTGTAACATCTGTTAGCTACTTACTGATGGTTTATAAACAAACATCAGGGACAGCTATACAGAAGTACCCCAGTAAGTTACTAGAATAATTTATGGAATAAGATCACACTGATGACCATTAGTCTAACAGAGTCACAGTGAAGATACATACATCAGTTGGATACCAGTCCGTGTATTATCGTAACCACATGATTCCTGAATGATGTCATTAATGTGGTTAGAGATTTAGCTCGGGTGGCATCCGTTAACCATGATTAAACCTAAATCAATCTGGGCTGGATACTTCAAGTACTGAGCTGAAACCAACTAATATCATAATTCAGACCATTTGCAACACAAGTATCATCAAATTTTGGGGAAAAGAAAACTCCCGTACTATATAAAAATCCACAAGGAAAAAAAAGGGAGTTTTTGATAAGTGATTAATACATCCTCACTATCCATCATCAAAGTGGACCTATTTCTGTAATATACTGTCTCCCCATCCTGATGAATCAGTCACAGGTTGGAGGTGACTGAAGAAACGCGTCGACTGTGGGAGAATAAATTAATTTCTGCACGATACACAAAAACAAGTTGATCGTGCATAATTTATATACTTTTTGTCCACCAACAGAATCCATTGATATTGGAACTACAGTGTTGATACTTTACTGATCGTAAATTGATCATTTAGATTGATATATATCTGTGTATGTTTGTCAGTGAGCTCAATTTTTAACAGAGTGAATAAAAGTTATATTTTATGTTTAAAATTAGTTAGTGGGCTCTTCCCAGTGTAAAAAGTTCTAACTGGCCAAACCTATCTAGGAGTGCTTTGTCTTGGACAGCAGAGAGGAGAAACAGGATGTTCTCCTCATGAGACCAAATTCAAGAATGAACTGAGCGTGCTCACTGAAGTTCCTCCCAGATGGATGACATCACAAGCTACCTCACAAATACCTCCCTCTGAGAACGACCAATAGGCTCGCTAACTACTGTAACTGTATTCCTAAATTACTTCACTTCCTGTGTTGAAACTTATTTAAGTTTTACGCGCGCTTAATAAAGGGAGATTCTTTTGGGACACATGATGTAGCCGTGTGGTCTTTGAAAGGCTCTCCAGGCCTGTACACATATTATTTAATTTGGAAACGCACAGTATATCGAATAGTGAATTTTTCGCTAACAAATTTGGAGGCACCGCTGGGATAATGAAGATACAGAGATATGAAGATATTTCATCGTTATCCGGACACAAGGGGACTTCGAAGTAGAGATGGACAGATAATGAGCTCAAACAAGGTAATAAGTTATTCTTGTACCTGTACCATCTCTCCCTCTCTGCTATGATCCGCCCCAGGCCGGGTGAGTTGAAATATGATAAGTCTGTATCAAAAGAAGAATAAGTAGATATACTGTGTGGTTTTTATGTTGTCTGTGAAGTAATGTCCTGAGTGTAAGAAGGTGTGAGCTATGGGGGGTTATATTGTCTCTGTAGTAGTGAATGGTGTGAACAGACTGTGCAGGTTAATAAGGA
The DNA here is from genome assembly GCF_035609145.1 of Eleutherodactylus coqui. Lineage (NCBI taxonomy): Eukaryota > Metazoa > Chordata > Amphibia > Anura > Eleutherodactylidae > Eleutherodactylus > Eleutherodactylus coqui. The sequence continues at coordinate 32,273,359 of NC_089843.1, forward strand.
ACAAAGAAAGTGGTATAACTTGTTAAAAAAAAAGTAAAAAGGAAAGTTGATATAAGCAAAGTTAGCTCAAGGGTTAATAACAGTAGTGTCCATGTGGTCAGAGAGTTTCCATTGTGCAACATGTGGCTGAAGAGGTCTCCCTTTGTTATGTGGGGGGAGGGGTGCACATGGAATGCTTGCATTTGCCATGTTGGCATCCATCAACTCAAGGGAATTTGGGCTTGGAGTAAAGATGTGGGCGCGCCAGAGAAGTCTCCTCCGATTATGGCAGGCCAAGCAGGCTGTTGAGGTTCCACAATGTGGTGCCCAAAGTACAGATCTGCGCCATGAGGTGCGGGAGTAGAGAATCTCAATTAATTAAGGATTTTTCCAATTACGACAAGATGGGCAGGGACGAAATTGTAAGTGCTTATTAGTGAGGTAAGCCAGACCTGTGTCGTGAGGTGTGGGAAAAATCAAAGTATGACTCGCAAGCAAATTCAATGAGATGATGTTTGTAAACATAACTGGACACACAAAAATGGGTGAAGGAAAAAGCAAGTCAATGAGTTAAGGAAAGGTAGAAGGTTTAACAATGAACGGTGATAATGGCTGCTATCTGGAGTGGTGAATATAAGCATGCGGGTGGAAATGGGCATAAGTTGTATTGTGTTTGTCATTGGATAGCCTATTCTGAACAAAATATGTAAAAACCGCGGTACATAAGAGTTTTTCTTATAACTATATACTTTGTTCAATATGGGAAGTTCTATGTACAGTAAATACAATCCCAGTTTCTACTTCACATGAGATACTTATCAGTCTGTATATGAGTGAGTGAAAACCCCAGTGAGTGTGAATTTGTGTGTATAGATGAAGGGCCCGTATGAGAGTTAGATTGTGTTATATGGTGTGTATACTGTCCGGTGGCTAGAAACTAAATGAGGCAAGAAAGACAAAACGCTGAGCCAAGCCACAGGGGGTGGAGCTAGGTGATGTAAGGAGATGGGAGGGAAGAACAATAGGAAGAGGTTTTGCTCCACCCTCCACACAGACCAGCCTAGGAGAGAAGTGTGTCTCCATTTAAGTGGATGTTGGTATATATATATGTATATTGTGGTAATGTATAGAGGGAAGGTCACTATTAGACTCCATGTTAAGTCTTTCACTTGAACAAATGTAGGTGACCAAAGGAGGGGCATCTAATTTATTTCTAAGGGTAATTGTGTGAGATAATAGTCCAGGATTGCCACAGTGTATATATATATATATATATATATATATATATATATATATATATATATATATATATATATATATATATATATATATATAATATATATATATATATATAAGTTCTTGGAGTATGTGGAGAATTTAAAAATATTGAGTTGTGTTAATTTGATTATTGAATTAAGTTACTAAAATGAGATAATTGTGTACTTGAGACACCTAAGTACTTTAGTCAAATTAATAACAAAAGTTCTATTTTAGAGTGTATCTCATTTTCAGTTAACAACAGTATTTTACGTGAAAATCGTTACATTTGATTAAAAAAAAAAAAAAGTACATTTTGGATGCCAGTAATTGAGTTTATCCCGAATGGTATCAGGGATACTAGTCCCTTAGTAAACCAGTAGTTAACCATCATTTGTGCAGTTGTTATGGTTGTAGTTTGTAATAACAATATTTCATCTCCTGTTTGCAGTATGTTTTAGTGCAGGTACCGGAGATGGTGTGGGGCCCCGTAACGTCATGCTCCCTCAAGGGGCCATAAAATACTGTATAGAGTGCAAACTAAACATCTTTCAGCTTCCAGGCTATGTATGAGACTGCCCTGCTAGCACCCTCACATATCGCAATCAAGAGGGGTATAGTTCCAAATGATGTTTCATGTCTTTTACTGAATTTAGAAAGTTAAGAGGAAGGGGCAGCAAGGGCAGACCATGACATTAAATAGCAAGCACATGGTTGTATGATTGTAGAAACACAAATGAAAAGAGAAACTAGGGGTCCTAACAATAATGTTGTAACTGCCATGATTAATGTAAATCTTGAGTTTTACCCATAGATGGTTCCAAATATCGGTGAAATGGACAAGTAAAACAGGCTATGCAGTGGTAACCGACAGAAAGAGGTAATTATACAAAAAACACTCTTTTCCTCCTGAGACACTCAGTTACTCAGGAAATAGAGGTGATGGCGCTCACTGAAACATGTTAGCTGGCTGCAGGTAAGACTGTTTGTGTCTGCACCGACTTAAGGTACACATTGGGAATCGTACACGATTTCACATCCTATGTGGCACAGTGGAAGTTTCATGGGGTCCTCGAGTAAGCCAATCCAGAATGCAGAAGCAGTGTCTTTGTTCTACAAGGTTTTAGCTCTTTCCGCACAGGTGACTTATCATCAGAGTCCAGGCTTATGCCAAAGAGACAACCACTGAGACTGGAAGGAACCAGAGAGCAGGCACCGCAGCAGCCTGACTTCCCTTGAATGAGGTAACGGCTGGTAACCTGCTTGCACCCGAAACAGGTGTAGATATTTCTCTGTTGCTTGAATTACAGGAACAGGCCTCAAAAGAAGAAAAAGGAGTGGAATAGCGAGCGGAATGCTACTGGGGTCTGGCAGAAAGGTAAATGCCTGTGCCTCCCCTGCACGCTGTACTCCATGATGTCACATCTGATCCCTGAGCTAACCCATTCATCCAAGGAGGTAATGTGTGGTATGGTGTCTTCTGCTTGGCTTACCCCAGGGTTCAACACTGCTGCAATAGGGTTTGTACAGGGATGCATAATATGCGCCCGTTACAATCCAGGCCAATTGGTCAAGGTACCTTCTCGGTGCGAGCCAGACTATCTGTATCAGTGACTGCAGGATGATAGCATACAGCTACCACAGGTAGGTGTTTGGAGTTGTTGGTTTGCATAGACCTCTTTTAATGTTATTTGGAGGCGTGGCTTGAAAAAATAAAAATAAAATAAAAATAATTTTTAACACGCCAAAAATATGACCTAAGAATATGTTTTATGAAAGTAATTTTGAATATTTGGATACAGCAGAAGTCATAGTAAAAAAATGGAGGTAAACATTTTATTAGTCATCTACTTGGTTAGAACCAAGCCTGATTGTAAAACTTAAGTTTAGTCCTTATAAACGTTTTGTTGCGTAGGGCTCCTGTAATAGGCCTATGCTTATTCCAGGCCAAAAAGGAGGGCCTCACCTCCCATGTGAGTGCCTTATATCAGGAGTTATATCAACTGTCACTCATAAATGTGTATTCTCCATGTTTCCAGATCAAAATGCAAAGAATCCTTTCAAGTACTGTTAACCACTACGATCACAGTGAAACCTCAAGAAAAGCTAATTTGGGTTCATGTCAGACATTGAATAAAGATAATCAAGGAAGGAGACAAATGTGGCCCATAATCCTTTGTTATATGTAGGACCCTTGCGGTCATTGGGCTGTCATTTATCTTCTTCCTCATAAGGGTAACAGAAGACGTACATCCTATGAAGAGGGTTATACTGTTTCATATGTAATGTGTAGAAGCGTAACTTGAAGCTCCCGGGCCCCGATGAAAAACTTGGAACCGGACCCAGAACTATAATGCTTTACTCATAGTACTGGGTTCCCTATATGAAGAAGAGAGGCCTTATGGACCCCTATGGCTCCTGGGCCCGGGTGCAACCGCATCCCCTGCATCCTCTATAGTTACGCCCCTGGTAATGTGTCAAAGATCAGAAAAATGTCAACAGATGCAATAAGGTAGCAGTAAGTGTACCAATGTTTCAGCCATATTGTGTAATCAGACCAATGTTAATATGTAACAAACAATATAACCTGAGATCACACCTTGGAAAGCCAGTCACATTCAACATGTTGTATGATCTAAACTATGAACAAGGTGGCTTATGCAGAAGACGTGGAATAAAGATCAATCTTTCAGGAGCCATCTACCTAGAATACCGTTGGGAAACTGTAACGTGTTGTGTGGTATTTTCCTTATCCTGGACATCACCCAGCAGTAGGAAGGGGTAAGGCAGGAGGCATTTCCCATGGCGGAGGTGACAGCTAGGGTCCCCTGTAGGTGGTAGGGAAAGGCCCGAGAACACAAATAGGAAGGAAAAACTATCCAGGAGAATGAAAATACGCACAACAAAGGAGGGAATTGTGGGAGATATCCTATATGTATTTTCTGTATTTTTGTCAACTGTGAATATACTGTATTTTGTCTATAATGGTTTAAACCTCTGGGGGAAGAAACATCACCCCCCCCACCTCCACAAGAATTTCAGAAGCAGTGCCTATTGTCCCAAATACTGGTTAAACCACTTCTAACTGGCCAAACCTATCTGGGAGTGCTTTGTCTTGGACAGCAGAGAGGAGAAACAGGATGTTCTCCTCATCAGACCAAATTCAAGAATGAACTGAGTGTGCTCACTGAAGTTCCTCCCAGATGGATGACATCACAAGCTACCTCACAAATACCTCCCTCTGAGAACGACCAATAGGCTCGCTAACTACTGTAACTGTATTCCTAAATTACTTCACTTCCTGTGTTGAAACTTATTTAAGTTTTACGCGCGCTTAATAAAGGGAGATTCTTTTGGGACACATGATGTAGCCGTGTGGTCTTTGAAAGGCTCTCCAGGCCTGTACACATATTATTTAATTTGGAAACGCACAGTATATCGAATAGCGAATTTTGCGCTAACAGTGGCTAGCAGGAACCCACAGACGGTACATAAAGAACTCCCATTGCAGTGCCCCGGATAGCTGTGGTAATGTGAGAAAAAATACATGTTGGCCTCGGCCCACAATCCATGCCCTAGTCAGTCTGAGTTTTTGGGGGGGCCAGATAGGTAGAACACCATGATGGGAAGACTTAGTGCACCCATAGTATACACAGACCCCTGTAATATTCCTGTAGCAAAGGTATAAGCTGACCCCAGTAACAGTTATGTTGCAAAAGTGTAGGGAGACCCCAGTAACATTTCTGTAGTAACAGTATAGACAGACCACAGTAACATTTCATTAGCAGAGGTATAGGCAGCCCCCTGTAACATTTCTGTAGCAGGAGTATAGGCAGAGCCCACTATTAGTAACATTTCAGTAGTAACAGTATAGACAGACCCCAGTAACATTTCTGTAGTAACAGTATAGACAGAGCCGAGTAACATTTCTGTAGCAGAAGTATAGGCAGACCCCAGTAACATCCTAGTGGCAGCATTATAGGCAGACCCCTGTAAAATTTACGTGGCAGAAGTATAGGCAGACCCCAGTAACATTTTAGTAGCAGAAGTATATGCAGACCCCATAGTAACATTTATGTAGCAGCAGTATTGGCAGACCCCTGTAACATTTCTGTTACAGCATTACAGGCAGAGCCCATTATTTGTAAAATTTCAGTAGTAACAGTATAGACAAACCCCACCAACATTTCTGTAGGAACAGTATAGACAGAGCCGAGTAATATTTCTGTAGTAACAGTATAGGCAGACCCCAGTAACATTTATGTAGCAGCAGTATAGGCAGCCCCCTGTAACATTTCAATAGCAGGTGTATAGGCAGAGCCCAGTATAAGTAACATTTCAGTAGTAACAGTATAGACAGAGCCGAGTAACATTTCTTTAGCAGAAGTATAGGCAGACCCCAGTAACATCCTAGTGGCAGCATTATAGGCAGACTCCTGTAACATTTACGTGGCAGCAGTATAGGCAGACCCCAGTAACATCCTTGTGGCAGCAGTATAGGCAAACCCCTGTAAAATTTACGTGTCAGCAGTATAGGTAGACCCCAGTAACATCCTTGTGGCAGCAGTATAGGAAGACCCCTGTAACATTTAAGTGGCAGCAGTATAAGCAGACCCCAGTAACATCCTTGTGGAAGCAGTATTTGCAAACCCCTGTAAAATTTAGGTTGCAGTAGTATAGGCAGACCCTAGTAACATTTTTGTAGCAGAAGTATAGGCAGACACCATTAACATTTCTGTAGTAACAGTATAGACAGATCCCAGTAAAATTTCTGTAGCAGAAGTATAGGCAGACCCCTGTAACATTTACATGGCAGCAGTATAGGTAGACCTCAGTAACATCCTTGTGGCAGCAGTATAGGCAGACCTCAGTTACATTTTTGTAGCAGAAGTATACGCAGACCCCTGTAACATTTAAGTGGCAGCAGTATAGGCAGACTCTAGTAACATCCTTGTGGCAGCAGTTTAGGCAGACCCCTGTAATATTAACGTGGCAGAAGTATAGGCAGACCCCTGTAACATTCAAGTGGCAGAAGTATAGGCAGATCCCTGTAACTTTCTAGTAGCAGAAGTATAGGCAGGCAAACCCCAGTAAAATTTCTGTAGTAATAGTATAGGCCAACCTGTGAAACATTGGGGTACCATGAGCGTAGGCGAAGGCCGGAAAAATTAGTTGGATAATGGCGTGGGCCCCAAAAATAAGTGTACCAAGAGTACAAGTGTACCTCTGAAAAATTTATCAACCGCGAGGGCAGGTGAAACCCATAAATATTTTTGTGAAAGATACAGCTCACTGTTGCTTAATTTGTAATAATTTGTAATAATTCAAGTTAAAGTATCAATACTTTTAAAACTTTGAAAAATTGTAAAAACTTTGGTAGATGTAGATGAGCCTTTTGGGCCGCAGAAAAATTAGCCGTTCAGCGCGATGACATGTTGTTTCTGGAGGAGGAGTAGCAGGAGGAGGACTAATGTCAGAGGCAGATTGACAAAGAAAAATCTCCCGTTTTCCCGGTGATAGAGAAGAGTGCTTTGATCTGCGGTTGCAGCGAAAAGAATCTTTAGGTTCCGCTGTTCTCCGCCGGTGGAGAAGAGAAGGCTGGGGAAATCCAGGCTTTGTTCATCTTTATAAGTGTAAGCATGTCGGCACTGGCAGTTGACAGGCGGGTACGCTTGTCTGTGATGATTCCCCCAGCTGCACTAAACACCCTCTTTGACAAGACGCTAGCTGCAGGGCAAGCCAGCACCTCCAGGGCATACAGCGCAAGTTTGTGCCATGTGTCTAGCTTTGACACTTAATAGTTTTATGGAGCTGAGGCATCACGGAGGACGGTGGTACGATCGGCTACGTACTCTCTCACCATCTTTTTACAGTGCTGCCTGCGACTCAACCTTGACTGGGGAGTGGTGACGCAGTCTTGCTGTGGAGCCATAAAGCTGGCAAAGGCCTTGGAGAGTGTTCCCCTGCCTGCACTGAACATGCTGCTCCGCGCCTCCCCTGCTAGTTGGCCCTCGGAACTGCGCCTTCTGCCGCTACCGCTGTCAGATGGGAAGTTTACCATCAGTTTGTCCACCCTGTGGTATTGCATCACTCTCGAACCCCTTTCCTCTTCAGGAATGAGAGTGGAAAGGTTATCCTTATACCGTGGGTTGAGCAGGGTGTACACCCAGTAATCGGTAGTGGCCAGAATGCATCTAACGTGAGGGTCATGAGAAACGCAGCCTAACATGAAGTCAGCCATGTGTGCCAGGGTACCAGTACACAACACATCGCTGTTACTCCCTAGGAAGATCACTTTCAGGATCCTCCTCCTCCTCGTCCACAGGCCATACACGCTGAACAGATGGGAGGCAAGCAGCATGGGTACCCTCTGCAGTGGGCCCAGCTGTCTCTTCCCCCTCCTCCTCCTGCTCCTCCCCCCCTCCTCTTCCAAAACGCGCTGAGATATATACATTAGGGTGCTCTGATTATCAAGCGACATACTCTCTTCCCCGTCTGCTGTTCCGACCGCAAAGCGTCAGCCTTTATGCTTTGCAGCGAACTTCTCAGCAGGCATAGCAGAGGAATGGTGACGCTAATGATTGCAGCATCGCCGCTCACCATCTGGGTAGACTCCTCAAAGTTTCCGAGGACCTGGCAGATGTCTGCCATCCAGGCCCACTCCTCGGTAAAGAATTGGGGAGGCTGACTCCCACTACGCTGCCCATGTTGGAGTTGGTATTCCACTATTGCTCTACGCTGCTCATACAACCTGGCCAACATGTGCACCATAGGATTCCACCGTGTGGGCACATCGCACAGCACCCGGTGCTCTGGCAGATTAAACCGATGTTGCAGGGTCCGCAGGATGGCAGCGTCCGTGGTGGACTTGCGGAAATGTGTGCAGATGTGGCGCACCTTGCCGAGCTGGTCTGACAAGTGTGGGTAGTTTTTCAGAAACCGCTGAACCACCAGATTGAAGACGTGGGCCAGGCATGGCACGTGTGTGAGGCTGCCGAGCTGCAGAGCCGCCACCAGGTTACGGCCATTGTCACACACGACCATGCCTGGTTGGAGGCTCAGCGGCGAAAGCCAGAGGTCGGACTGCTCTGTCAGACCCAGCAACAGCTCGGGGGCCGTGTGCCTCTTGTCACCTAGGCTGAGTAGTTTCAGCATGGCCTGCTGACGCTTGCCCACCGCTGTGCTGCCGTGCCACACCGACTGCTGGCGACGTGCTGCTCACATTTCTTAATTGAGAGGTAGAGGTTGCATAGGAGGAGGAGGGGGAGGGTTTAGAGGAGGTGTCATAAAACCGCCGGAGATACCAGAACCGAGGTAGGACCCGCTATTCTGGGTGTGGGTAGGACGTGTGCGGTCCCAGGCTCTACCTCGGTCCCAGCCTCCACCAAATTCACCCAATGTTCCGTCAGAGAGATATAGTGGCCCTGCCAGCCAGTACTTGTCCACGTGTCCGTGGTTAAGTGGACCTTCCCAGTAACCGAGTTGGTGAAGGCACGATTGATGTTGTGGGAGACGTGCTGGTGTGGGCCTGGGACGGCACACCGGGAAAAAAAGTGGCGATTGGGGACCGAGTAGCGCGGGACCATCGCCACCATCATGTTTTTGAAAGGCTCCGTTTCCACAAGCCTGTACGGCAGCATCTCCAGGCTGATCAATTTGGCAATGTGCACGTTTAAAGCTTCAGCGTGCGGGTGCGTGGTGGCGTATTTGTGCTTGCGCTAGCGACAGCTGGACGATGCGCTGAGAGACATTCCTGGATGGGGTCGAGGACAGCGGAGGTGAGGCTGTGGGTGCAGGCTGGGAGGCTCCTGCCTGTGTCCTGAGAGGGGGGTTGGATCTGAGTGGCAGCTTGGGGCACAGGGGGAGAGGCAGTGCTGCGACCCAGAGGCGGTGAACGGCCTTCGTCTCACCTTGTGGGGTGCTTGGCCATCATATGCCTGCGCATGCTGATCTTGGCGCGTCACAGGTTGCACACCACTGTTCCTCGGTCATCCACGCTCTCACTGAAAAACATCCACACCTTTGAACACCTAGGCCTCTGCACGGTGGCTTGGCGCGAGGGGGTGATTTGGGAAACAGTTGGGGGATACTTCGCTCTGGCCCTGCCTCTACCCCTGGCCACCCCACTGCCTCTTCCAACCTGTCCTGCTGCTGCACTTGCCTCCCCCTCTGAAGATCTGTCTTCAGTTGGCTTAGCAAACCAGGTGGGGTCATTCACATCATCGTCCAGCGGCTCTTCCTCCTAATCATATGTGTGCTCCTCCCTCAGACTTACTGCCCTTACTATTACCTCACTGATAGACCACTGTGTCTCATCATCATTGTCCTCCTCACCCACTGAAAGCTCTAAGTCAGTTGCCGGAGGTCCCCAGCCACATCACCCGGACCCCGGGAACTTTCCAAAGGTTGGGCATCGGTCACGACAAACTCCTTAGCTGAGAGAGGAACCATTTTTTCCCAATCAAGGCAGGGGCCTGAGAACAGTTCCTGGGAGTCTGTCTGCTCATCAGAATGTGTCATTTTCATGGAGTGAGGAGGCTGGAAGGAAAGAGGAGCAGCAGCGAGAAGATTCAGAGTTGCAGCAGTGGACGGCGTGGAAGACTGGGTGGTCGATACATTGCTAGATGCATTTTCTGCTATCCACGACGGGACCTTCCCACACTGCTCTGTTTGTAATAAAGGTCTACCACGTGGACCCAAAAATTTTGATATGAAGCTGGGGACCCCAGAAACTTGCCTGTCTCTTAATCCTCACCTGGACCAGGAACTCGGCCTGTACCCACACCCTCACTCGGACCTCCACGTCCTCGCCCGCGTCCACGTCCTCTAGCCCCACTCCTACCCCTCAGCATGGTGGATTACGAATAGAGCAGACACAGAGCGGTGTAAATAATTATGGAATTATTTGCGTACAGTTGGAGGCTGACAACGGTATTGTAACGGGAACTCAAGGCAGAAAAAAAGAATACAGAAGGCTGCAAACAGGCGTAGCGGCACAATAGTGATTCACTACAACTCTCACCAGACACCCTGTAAATTTCAGACGGTCAGGGGTAGCCCAACCAATGAGCTTTTATTTAATTTTTTTTTAAAAAGAATACAGGCTATATAGCGTGTATATGACTTTCCCTCTATCAATGGCTGTCACCGCACGCTGTGTGTTAAGTTGACTGCAGACTGAGAACGCTATAGCTGTAATAGCCTGCACAGCCCAAGATGAAAAAAAGGTTTTGGTGCAAAACTGCTCCCAGCAGCCACAACAGTAATGCACACAATCAGATGTGGCCCTAAGAAGGACCGTTGGGGTTCTTGAAGACACTAACACTCTCCCTATAGCACCAGCAGCACCCTCCCTAATCTCTGCCAGCATGTGTCTGAGGTGAGCCGCGGGTGGGACTGCTTTAAGTACTCGGCGGTCACTTGATCTCACCAGCCACTCACTGCAGGGGGGTGGGATAGGGCTGGAACGTCACAGGAGGAAGTTGTAATGCCTTCCCTGCATGTCTATTGGCCAGAAAATGGCGCTAAACAGGCAGGGAAGGAAATGGAATTGACTCGAGTACCGAGTGGTGCTCGTCTCGAGTAACGAGCATCTCGATCACCCTAATACTCGAACGAGTATCAAGCTCGGACAAGTATGCTCGCTCATCTCTACCAGTAATCATTCCATTGTGACCAAATACAAAGCAGTCAAAAATGTCATTAGCACTGGCAGTGAGATACTTCATGCCGCAAACATCTTTGATTCTGGCTACAAGAAACTGACTGGAAGGGGCAAAGTTTGCTTGCAAAGCAAAGCAGTAAGACACTTAGCTGCAGTGCATTTGTAAAGGCATCCTGGAGTGAAGCTTGTTCAAAGTTTTTGGGGGGTAAGTTCAACAAGAACAAAACAGTAATTACAGGAGGAGTGTATCTCAGGGTAGTCTCTAAAAGGAATTACATATTTGTTCAAAAGGAACTGGAAGTGGGCAGTCACAAAAATTGTGGAATAATGTGACTTGCTAGGCCTGCCACTGTCAACAAAGATCTGGCACTCTAGGGTTTAATTTTTGCAACAGAGAAGGGTATGATACTATTACCTTGGTATTTTATATTGTTCTTTTTATACAGGGTACAAAGGGATGATTTGGCTGCCTTTTGCCCAGTAGATATGGGTAAGGACTAGAGATGAGCGAACGTACTCGGTAAGGGCGATTTCGCAATTGAGCACTGCGATTTTCGAGTACTTCACTACTCGGGTGAAAAGTACTCGGGGGCGCTGTGGGTGAGCAGGGGGTTGCAGAGGGGAGTGGGGGGGAGAGGGATGGCTCCCCCCTGTTCCCCGCTGCTACCCCCCGCTCCGCCGCACCTCCCCCTGCCCCCCGGCGACCCCGAGTACTTTTCACCCGAGTAGTGAAGTACTCGAAAATCGCGGTGCTCGATTGCGAAATCGCCCTTACCGAGTATGTTCGCTCATCTCTAGTAAGGACCTTCCCAGGTATCACTCCTAATGCACCATATAAGTGTGTTTAAATCAAGCATAGGTACGGGGTGAAAATAATAGTTCATAGTTATTGGATATGAGCCTTTAGTGGCAGGCATGTTGGCGTAATTATATGTCAGGGTGTTTCTTCTCCTAACCAGGTTTTGTAATGAATACAAACTATTAAATTGGTGGTGCGTCAACGCTACGCAAGCTGCAAGATCGTGTGAGGAGGCGGCTATTAAATGAATTCACAATATAACCTCGCGGTTGTTAACAATGGTATGATGGACACACGTTTGCAACACCCCTTCTCTTGTATTTTAGCAGGACAATCTACCTCTGGGGAAAGTTATTTTGTGAATAAACTGTTATATAACTCTGCAATGTATATATTGCACAAAGCCAGCAACATCATCTGGTTTTATTCGTGTTGGCGGATGCTTTGTGACGAACTCTTTGCCTCTTTTATTAACATTAGATTTATAAAGGGCCTACCTCAGACCTTTATAGATGACTTATTCCCACTTGGTAAGGTAAATTTGACCATTGCTGATGATCTCATTGAGAGTGCCAGCGAAAATGGCCCGAAATAGAGAGAGCGTTTACAGAGTATGTACATCACAGAAATCTGAGCATTTTGTACCTTGTGCCGAACATATTTTGTCAAGGTAAGAAAAGTTGTATGATGAATTTAAACACTAAGTACATGGTCCTTTTTTAATAACCCTCATGATAAATTGCAAATTGTCACACTAGCTAGAAAGATGTACCCCGGAAAGACGCGCTGCTTCTTAGAAGCTTTTAAGGATGCCACGAGCGCTCCTTATGGATATCTGCTATTAGTCTTAAGAGGCCATATGCCTGAGGAGCATCGCTTGAGAACGGGTTTGTTTCCCCGCCTCTTTACCTGCTGTGTATATCCCTAAGAAAAATGCTTCTAAAAAGTGAGTTTGCTTTTTTGTGACTTATTTTATTCCATGCACATTGTGCCGACAGGATGTCTGAGAGAATATGTTAAAAAGTCAGAAAGTGTATTTTACGGAACGCGAGCAATGATCTCCTCACAGCTATAGCTGAGATCGCTTTAAATATCTTAAAAGGTAGGACACCTCCAAAAGCACTACAGAGGAAGATACTAAAAAAATGTCAGACTGCTATAAAGCGGTTGGGTGATAAAACACTGGCCGTAAAGAAAAAGAAGCATATAAAGAATCAGGCCAGCGGTTTTATAGGTTCGCTCTTGAGCTTTGTGATCCCAATAATTACGAGTCTGCTTGCGAACCAAGCATGCAGAGAAAATGTACTTAGTGCCTAAACGTTGAGAAGGAAATATATATATATATCCTTGTAGGTAGAAAAGAAAACACTGGAATATATACATTTATATAGATATAGTTATGTGCCTTTCTTTTTATATGTATACTAACTTTATTCTCATATGTACTAACTCTATGAAAAACTTAATACGTTGCCTTCCATCAGATATTCTGAAGGCCTTGCCAGGCGAAGACAAAATGTATTTTAAACACAGCAAAGAAGAACCAGACACAAGGCCGTGTACTTGGCCGTTTTCCCAGAAGCGCCATATCTAGATGAAGACCGTTCAACTATGCATCTGAACTTTCACTGTCTCAGGCCGGAAATCCGGGCTTCCCATATATGGTTATGCGGTGGATTTGAGCCAATGAGACTATTACTCATTTCTAGTGATGAGACCAAAGGGTATAAGATCTCATGTAATCTGTAATAAAGGCGCAGCGCAGTCATGTCCCCGTGTGAGGAACTATACCAGACCTCCGTGTGGTGTTTTCTTCTTTACCGCCGGCAGCGGGGCAAGTGGGGTGGGCCTGATTGGTGCTGTACTTAGAAAATTTCTCTGACAACGTGATCTTCAAAAGATAAGGCAAGCCATTACAATGACACTGAACATACGATAGATGGCTATTCATCGACTTGATGATGAAGTTAGCTCAATTTTACAGCATGGTGACATACCTGATGATGTGCAAATTAAAAAATACAGCAATGTTTTCTAAAAATACTTAGTATACACTAAACAGGATATAAAAGAGCTAGCAACTTTAAACCTTGTAACCACGGGTGAAACTGGTCATCAGCAATAGTCAATTACCTCTCCTTAAATTGTAAGTCATGTGAATCCACGGTTCAAAAAAAATGCAGAGCTTTTGCTAAACAGACTGTCGCAGAAAGGCGAAATTACATTGTGGAACACAAAAGATGAGTTCATTTACAATGGAGAGCCTATGTGCGGCTCAAACATACTGGACTTGATCCGTCATGCTATGCAGAGCCATAGCACTACCAAGAAAAATCACCTGGGATGTTTTTATGCGCTCGATGGCCGAGATTAATATACCTTTTATGGTAATTGGCAACCACAGTACTAGAAAAATTTTCCAATCTTTAAAAACAGGTTCGGACACTGTTTTGCGCACAGTACCCGCCAAAACAAAAAACTGACTTTCAGCCCTATGCCACGCAGCATAACAAAGAGGAGCTTGCTGCCTAAAAAGCAATCAACTCCACTGTTTCCCATAGCGTGGCTAAGTTTGTAAAGGATTGTAAAAATGTAATTATCTATCTGTTAACATACAGTGCTATACATATCTATGTATTAATTCTATAACCCATATTTTTATATTTTTGATGTATACCGTTTATGCGTTCATTTATGTAATAACTATAATCCATATTTTTTTTATCGCACCTCGGTTATATAATCAGTGCGCTCAATAAGGCTTTATAAAACTTTGCATTTTGTCTATTGTGTGTTTTCTATAATACTGTCACTGTCGGACTATACATAAAAGCTTATTAGGAGTGGAAATGCTAAAACCTTATTAGGGGGGTGGAAATGCATTCTATATATTAAGCATTATATGCATAAGGCGACTTAAATGGTACATAACATCAAGTCAGACTATAAATAAAATAAAGCCTTTATTATTATGAGATACACTGTATTCTCAGTGTGTCTCATGATACATCACACGCCTAGAATGCGGATGACACCCTGATATGTCACAGCCCTAACAATGCAGAAGAAGCCCCCAAGTTCCTGAAAGCTGCCAGATGTCAAGTCAAAAGGCAGGGTCAGAGGGCATGGGTAGGGGGTGTGGCACACATCACTTTCCAAAAGGGGATGGTTTGACGAAAGGTCCATACTACATACGACTACTAACAGCGCATTAAAATAGTAGTATTCAATAAAATAGAATAGAGTAATCGATCCCTGAATAATAGCAAATACTCAGAATAAGTATAAATACTAGAGATGAGCGAGCACCAAAATGCTCGGGTGCTCGTTACTCGAGCCAAACTTTTTGTAATGCTCGAGAGCTCGTTTCCAGTAATGAACCCCATTGAAGTCAATGGGACACTTGCGCATTTTTCAGGGTGACCGATGCTTGGTAGCTGCCTGACTTGTTTTCTATGGAGCCGGCAGCTCCATTGAAAACAATTGTCTGCCGGCACCCCTGAAATGTTTTTCAGGGGAGAACTTTACATATAAGCCCTTCCCTGAAAAATAAAAATGTTGGTGTAAAAAAAGACAAATTAAAAAAAAAAACGTACCTCTCTGCCGCTGCCAAGTCCCATGGGGATGCAGAACACATCTGCCGCGTGCGGCAGATGTTTCCTGCATCCCCGCAAGGAAAAATAATTCCCTGATGCACCTGCCACATCTGTGACTGATGCAGCAGAGGAAATCTAAATTGCTGCTGGGAACAAAGGATTCCCTACCGCAGCTGTCACACATGACAGCTGTGGTGGAGGATCCTGCTGCCTGCACCCCTGAAATGTTTTTAAGGGAAGGGCTTTAAATGTAAGCTCTTCCCTGAAAAACAAAGGAAAGTGTTAACCCCCCCCCCCCCCCCCAAAAAAAAAAAAACCCAAAAAAACATACTCACCTCCCTTTGGCTGCTGGGCTCAGCCGCATCTTCTCTTGGCTGTCCCCAGCTTTCTAGTTCTGAGCGCTTCAGCCAATCACAATCAGAGTTACCAGCATGCGGGGATTTTAAATCCCCGCATGCTGATAGCTGAGATCTATAGAGCCGGGGAAAACGACAGAAGTCGCCGCTGATCCCGTGCAGATGAGTATTTTTTTTTTACACTATTTTAAATGGCTTTTTTTTAGGGAAGGGATTATGAAGCCCTTCCCTGAAAAGCCATTGATGGCTGACAGGCCTCAGCGGCGACTCCTGCTGCTGTCCCCAGCTCTATAGTTCTCAGCTATCAGCATGCAAGGATTTAAAATCCCCGCCTACAGGTAGCTGAGAACTAGAGAGACGGGGACAGCGGCAGAAGTCGCGATTTTTATATGAATGTCCATGTGTCCCTAGTAGAGATGAGCAAGCATACTTGTCCGAGCTTGATGCTCGTTCAAGTATTAGGGTGCTTGAGATGCTAGTTACTCGAGATGAACACCACGCGGTACTCGAGTCAATTGCATTTCCCTTCCCCACGTGTTTAGCGCCATTTTCTAGCCAATAAACATGCAGGGAAGGCATTACTACTTCCTGCTGTGACGTGCCAGCCCTCTACCCCCCGCAGTAGTGAGTGGCTGGTGGGATCAGGTGACCGCCGAGTACTTAAATTGGTCCCACCCTCGGCTCGCCTCAGACACATGCTGGCAGTGGTTAGGGAAAGTGCTGAGGCTTATACAGGGAGAGTGTTAGAGTAGGATCCTGTCTTCAACGATCCATCTTAGGGCTACTCCTCATCCTGTGCATTACAGTTGTGGCTGACTGGGAGCGGTAGTGCACCAATTTATTTATTTTTTTAAACATCTATCCCTCTGCAGAGCATTACAGCTATAGCTGCTCACTCTCATCATTAAAAAGTATGCAAATATTTCCTGGCCCACTGCAGAACAGCATTTCACAGATATCGTTCTATGTGTTGGGTGAAGTTGCCGCAGTTATCAGCACAATCCACTGGCTGTATAGCTTTCTGCCCCTGTGCAGACCGCATCTCACAATACCCTTTCCTTGGGTGCGGTGAAGTTGTCCCTGTTATTAGCACTGTTCACTGGCTGTATAGTTTTCTCCCACTCCATACAGCCTCTCTATTATATACAAGTCTCTGTGAGCGGTAAATGACCCCTCGGTATCAGCGCAAGACAGCGGTTTATTTTTTATGGTCACAGCATAGAGCCTCCAGTATCTACAAGTCACTGTGTGTGGTAAATTAGCCACAGTTCTCAGTGCTATACGGTGGGGTAATTTATTTAGACCCTGCTCTTTCCTTTATCCAACATGATGAGGAGTAGGGGTTAGAGTCGAGGACGTGGACGCGTCCGAGGGCGTCCGAGTGAGGGTGTGGGCACAGGCCGAGGTCCTGGGTGGGATGCATCACGGAGGGATTACGCTACGCTCCCCAGCTTCATATCACAATTTGCGGGTCCGCGTGGTACACCTTTATTAAAAGAAGAGCAGGTCCTGTCATGGATGGCAGATAATGTGTCCAGCAATTTATCCAACCCCCAGTCTTCTACGCAGTCTACTACTCCTGGCCTAGGGACTGCAACTCTGAATCCTCTGGCAGCTCCTCCTTCCTCCCTGCCTCATCTCCCAAGGAAAATAACAGATTCTGAGCAGGCAGACTCCCAGGAACTGTTCTTAGGTCCCTGCCCAGAGTGGGAAAAAAGATTCCTCTCTCACCTGAGGAGTTTGTCGTGACCAATGCCCAACCTTTGGAAAGTTCCCGGAATCCGGGTGATGAGGCTTGACGATGAGGTGACTGACCCCACCTGGCTTGCTAAACCTACTGAAGACAGGGCTTCAGAGGGTGAGGCAAGTGCAGCAGCAGGAAAAGTTGGAAGAGGCAGTGGGGTGACCAGGGGGGGAGGCAGGGCCAGAGCAAAGAATCCCCCAACTGTTTCCCACACCACCCCGTTGCAGCAAGCCTCTGTGCAGAGGACTAGATGTTCAAAGGTGTGGATGTTTTTCAGTGAGAGCGCGAATGACCAACGAACAGTGGTGCGCAACCTGCGTCACACGAAGATCAATCGGGGAGCCACCACTACCAGTCTCACCACCACCAGCATGCGCAGGCATATGATGGCCAAGCACCCTACAAGGTTGGATGAAGGCCATTCACCGCCTCCGGGTCACACGACTGCCTCTTTCCCGTGGACAAGTAATGAAGGGCAAGGCCACTATATCTCCTTGACGGCACATTGGGTGAACTTGGTGGAGGCTGGGACCGAGTCAGAGCCTGGGACCGCTCACGTGCTACCCACACCAAGAATAGCGGGTCCTACCTCGGTGCTGGTATCTGTGGCGTATTATGCCAGTTCCTCCACCCCCCTTCCACCTCCTCCGCCACCTCTCAATTACGAAGTGTGAGCACGTCGCCAGCAGTCGGTAGCGCGCGGCATGGCAACACAGCTAAGGACAAGCGTCAGCAAGCTGTGCTGAAACGAATCAGCTTAGTTAACATGAGGCACACGCCCCCCCGAGCTGTTACAGAGTCTGACGGACCAGACCGACCTCTGGCTTTTGCTGCTGAGCCTCCAACCGGGCATGGTCGTGTGTGACAATGGCCATAACCTGGTGGCACCTCTGCAGCTTGGCAGTCTCTAACACGTGCCATGCCTGGCGCACCCCTTCAATCTGGTGTTCAGCAATTTATGAAAAACTACCCGCACTTGTCTGACCTGCTCGGCAAGGTGCGGCACGTGTGCGCACATTTCCGCAAGTCCACCACGGACACTGCCACCCTCAGGAAACTTCAACGTCGGTTTCAGCTGCCAGAGCACAGACTGCTGTGCGTCGTGCCCACACACTGGAATTCTACGCTGCACATGTTGGCCAGGCTGTACGAGCAGCGTAGAGCAATTGTGGAATACCAGCTGCAACATAGGCAGCGGAGTGGTAATCAGCCTCCGCAGTTCTTTACAGAGGAGTGGGCATGGATGACCAACATCTGCCAGGTCCTCGGAAACTTTGAGGAATCTACCCAAATGGTGAGCGCTAATGCGGCCATCATTAGTGTTACCATCCCGCTGCTTTGCCTGATGAGAACTTCGCTGCTAAGCATAAAGTCCGACACTTTGCTGTTAGAAGAGGAGATGGGGGATAACAGTATGTTGCTTGATAGCCAGACCACCCTCACGTCTATATCTCAGCAGGTTTTGGAGGAGGAGGAGGGGGAAGAGACAGCTGGCCACACTGCAGAGGGTACCCATGCTGCTTCCCTCCCATCTGTTTAGCATGTATGGGCTAAAGAGGATGAGGAGGAGCATCCTCCTAGTGAGGACAGCGATGTGTTGCGTACTGCGACTCTTGCACACATGGCTGACTTCATGTTAGGCTGCCTTTCCCATGACCCACGCATTAGACACATACTTGCCAACACGGATTACTGAGTGTATACCCTTCTCGACCCACAGTATTAGGAGAACCTTTCCACTCTCATTCCTGAAGACAAAAGGGGTACGAGAGTGATGCAATACCACAGGGCCCTGGTGGAGAAAGTGATGCTAAAGTTCCAATCTGACAGCGCTAGCGGTAGAAGATGCAGTTCAGAGGGCAAACTAGCAGGGGAGCCGCGGAGATCAGGCAGCATGTCTAGCGCAGGCAGGGGAACACTCTCCAAGGCCTTTGCCAGTTTTATGGCTTCCCAGCAAGACTATGTCACACTCCCAGTCAAAAATGAGTCAGAGGGAGCACTGTAAAAAGATGGTGAGGGAGTACATAGCCAACTGTACCACCATCTTCCGTGATCCCTCTGCTCCATACAACTATTGGGTGTCAAAGCTGGACACATGGCCCAAACTTGCGCTTCACGCCCTGGAGGTGCTGGCTTGCCCTGCCGCTAGCGTCTTGTCAGAGAGGGTGTTGAGTGCGGCTGGGGGGGAATTTCACGGATAAACGTACACGCCTGTCAACTGACAGCATCGACATGCTTACCCTCATAAAGATGATCAAAGGCTGGATTTCCCCAGACTTCTCTTCTCCACTGGTGGAAAGCAACGTATCCTAAGGATTCTTTTCGCTACAACAGGAGAAAATTGCATCCTCTATCACTGAAAAAAAGGGGAGAATTAGCTTTGCATATCCCTTTGGGAAATTACTCCTCCTTCTACTAAAACAGCATGTCATCATGCTGCACTGCAATTTCTATGTGGCCCAGAAGGCGCTGTTTAAAAATTTTAAAAGTTAAACTTAAACCAATTTTCTCTTTGGAGGGCTGCCTCCAGGATCTGTTAAAAATTAAGCAATAGCGAGCTGTATCTTTAAAAAATGTTTATGGGTTTCACCTGCCATCGGCGTTCAGCAATTTTTCACGGGTACCGTTGTATTCTTGGTACACCCATTTTTCAGGCCATTGCCAATACTGTTAGCAAACTAATTTTTCAAGGCTTCACCTGTACTCTTGATGAACAAGTTTTTTCAGGTGTTCGCCTATACTATTGGTACACCAATGTTTGGGGTCCACCTATACTCTTACTACTGAAAGCTTTGAGGGGTTCGCCCATACTCTTGCTACAGAAATGTTACTGGGGCCCACCTATACTCTTGCAACAGAAAAGTTTCAGGGGTCCGCCTATACTGTGGGTGCACAAAGGTTTCCCATAGCGGTTTTCAGCTGCCTGACACATTAACAGAATGAAATGTGTGGGGACACATGAATTTCCCATAGCTATGTAACTCACAGCACCTTGGGTCACACAAGGTGGAGGCTGGGACCAAGCCTGACCCAGGGACTGCTCACATGCTTCCCACACAGAGTATTACGTGGTCCTACCTTGGTCATGGTTTCTCGTCCTTATTATGCCACCTCCTCCTCCTGCTTGGGGTCTGGGGATCAGCGCTGGGCAACATGTATTTGCTCTCACGTTAGCACAGTTATCTGAGACACTGTTTTGGACCAAACAAAAGAAGCATTACTGAATTAATAAGACATTCACAGCTGTACTAGCATCCGAGTCCGATTGGGGGTCCCACCCACTGGCGATATTTTCTTTCTTGCGCTGCGAGAGCACGAGAAAACTCTTGCATCGCAGCGCAAGAAAGAGGCCAGTATAAAACCGGCATATCGCAAGTGGTTTCAATGGGGCCAGCAACAGCAGCGCTAGCCCCATTGAGAGCATAGGGAGAATGCCGCGGACTTCTGCCACAGCTGTGACAGCTGTGACAGCTGTGGCACTGCTGCCGATCCCATTGAAATCAATGGTTTCAGCCAAGCCCCGCAGAATGATTATTGGGGAAGGGCTTGAAATCGATAATCATCAATAAGTGGTGAAAAAATAAAAAAAATTATTACTCACCTCTCCTGCGCTCAGCCGCGTTCTCCTGCTGGCTCCCCGTCACTGCTATGAAGCTCTTTCAGCAGTCGGGTATTTAAAAATCCCCGCCTCCTGAAAGGGCTGTGCAGATTGGCTGAGGGCTCAGCCAATAGCAGCTACTGCTTAGCTATTGGCTGAGTGCTCAGCCAATCACCCATAGCCCTTAGCTATTCATTCATAGCTAAGATATAGCTATTCATGCCAATCTGCACAGCCCTTTCAGGAGTTTCCTTCATCCTCGGTACCCGCGGGGATGAAGGAAACTCCTGCCACAGCTATCACAGCTGTTACAGCTGTGGCAGAATTCCCCGGCATTCTCCATCTCTTTTCAATGGGGCTAGCGCTGTTGCCGCTAGCCCCATTGAAAAGACTGGCGATATGTCGGCGTGATGCCGATATCCCGACGTCATGCCGATTTTTTTCTCGCACTGCGATGCAAGACTTTTACTTTAGAATCGCATCGCAGTGGAGAAAATATCGCCAGTGGGTGGGAGCCCTTATGCCCACGATTGCTGAGGGTGTGGGCAGAGGTTGTGTTACGGCACTCTGACCCCCCGAGCAGCAGGTGGGGTGCCCTGAACTTCCCGCACCCCACTGTCCCTGTCTACTTGCCTCGACCCTGGCTAACCCCAGGTGGACAACTGGACGTCGGTCCCTATCCTGGCTAGGGACCTGGCGACTACAAGGAAAAAACTAACAGGGGACAGAGTGCCGACAGAAAAGGCAGATGGAATGACCAAACCGGAACAGACTAAGCAAAGCAAAACTAGAAGGGAGCTGACTAGCAACTAGGAGCTGACTGAGACAGGCTGCAGACAGGATTGACTAGTGGCTAACAGAACCAATAACTAGCCGTGAGCTCAGGTCACTGCCAGCCTTATAAACGAAAGACTCCGCCCAGGGGCAGAGAGTGGGAGGAGCCAACTCCCCCACTCAAGCACAAGAGAGAGGAAGGGATGCGGGCGGCGCCCTACGGGCGGACCCGCCCACGCCACCGCACACCGGCTGCCCCACGTCGCCGGGAGAGCCCTGACGCCACAGCTCCAGGACGCCGGAGCCGAAGCCGGAGCGGCGCGCGCTGACCGCGGGACACTGCGCCGCGCTGCATGGTAACAGGTTGAGGTCCTGAGGGGAAGAATCAACTGCGCCAGGTTTGGCCTGTGGAAATTCTTTGTGGTTCATCCAGTCTTTGGAGTAATGAAAGCAACCGTAACTGATTTAATGAGACATTTACAGCTGTACTAGCATCTGAGCCTGCTTTATGCCCACGATTGCTGAGGGTATGGGTAGAGACCGAGGTACTGGGGGAAGAATCAACTGCGCCAGGTTTGGCCTGTGGAACTTCTTTGTGGTTTATTCAGTCTTTGGAGCGATGAAAGCAACGTAACTGATTTAATGAAACGTTCACAGCTGTACTAGCATCCAAACCCGCTTTATGCCCACGATTACTGAGGGTGTGGGCAGAGGCCGAGGTCCTGGGCCGGGTGAAACTCTGCCATGTTTGGGCACTCTAATTTCTTCATGTGTAATACCATTTTTGGGCTCGCCTATGCTGTGGGTGTACAAAAACTTCCCATTGTTTTGTTTTACCTGTCTGGCACAAATACACTGACTGACTAGGATAGGGTGTAGACGGCTTTCCCATTGCAGTGTTTTACCTATCTAGCACAAATATACTGAAGGACTAGGGCAGAAATGTGGGCCGAGGCTGAGGTCCTTAGCGGGGTAAAACTCTGCTATGTTTGGGCGCTCTGATTTCTTCATGTGTAATTCCATCTTTGAGATCCTTGGGCTCGCCTATGCTGTGAGTGCACAAAGACTTCCCATGGTGGTATTCAACTATCTGACAACGACACAGAATGAATTGTGTGGGGAAACATAGCTTTCCCATTGCTATTTACCTCACGGCACCTTGGGTCACACAAGGTGGAGGCTGGGACCGAGCCTGACCCTGGGCCAGCTCGCGTGCTTCCCACACAGAGTATTGCTGCATTGTGGAGATGTGCAGAAGTGCTGGCACCTGAGTTCCCCTTATGCCCACGTTTGTGGGTCCTGACTGTTTTGTGACGGAGGTGGCACGGGATTGGAATGATGATCGTACGTCAATTTATCATCAATTCTCAACAGCATTGTGGGCTATCGCCCACATTTTCAAAGAGGGTCACTGCCTGGCCCTGCCAACCCTCTGTAGTTTGTGTCTCCGCTTCCTCCTCATTGCAGACGCACTTATAAATTGACATTAGGGTGGTGTGGCTATGAAGCGAGTGTGTGGCATGAGGCCAGCTGAATGCTGCGCAGGGAAAATTTTGTGTGCGCTGTGGACGCAGCGTCGTGCGGGAAGTTGGACAGCAATGCCAGCATGTAACCCAGGAGAAGAGGCAGCGGTGTCATTCGCAGGCAGTCATTGTCCTTGTTTGCAGCTAGTGTGGTGCTTAGCTAAGATGTGCCAGCGCGTATGCCTTGCTGATTATGGTTTGTCCCAAGTAAATTGTTAGGGGGTGACTTCTAGGCTCTTTCCCCCATTTTGGCTTAATAGTGGAACCTGGGAGCCTCAAATGCAGCCATGCATGCTGCCCCATCGTTCCTTATCCGTTTCTGTGGTGTTTCCATGACTTTCTGAGGTTTTCTGGTGTTTCTCAAGTCATCCCCATGTTGAGCATCAGTCCCATACAAAAATGCTCGAGTCTCCTATTGACTTCAACGGGGTTCCTTACTCGAAACGAGCTCTCGAGCATTACGAACAGTTCGATTCGAGCAACCAGCACCCGAGCATTTTGGTGCTCGCTCATCTCTAGTCCCCATGTTCTATAGGCTGCCTAAGGTGCGTAAAAATGTAAATGATCCACCGGGATGCTCATAGTGTCTGGCCTGGAGGGATTAACTGAGTCCTTCTGTAAATTTGTGGATTTTTATAAAGTTGCTCACAGACTTGCCTTAATATGTCAGAGATACATCTAATGTTTTGAAGAGACTGGACAGATTATGCTTGGATGATTATAGTGAACATATGTATGTATATCAATACATGATTATAGTGAACATATGTATGTATATCAATACATAGGAGCATAATACATAGTGAGAGCCTTGCAGCTAACCACTTTTATTCTCGGGATGTCCAATTGGGATGAGGATTAATGCCCATTTATTTTACAGCTTCCTGAGTTTGTTTTAACATGTAATTTTTTCCCCTTTAAGGACTCATTTTATATTCAGAGACAGGGGAAAACCATGGGCATTGCCTGTGCGCCTTTGCATGTCAACCTCTTTTTGGGTTACTGGGAGAGGGAAGCATTTTGGGGCAGAGACATGCAGGCTATTGATGGGGCTGTCCTCTGGCACAGATACATTGATGACTTGTTTTTGATTTGGAAGGGAGTGGAAGTGGACTTGACAGAATTTATACTTTGTCTTAATCAAAATCATCACAATATCAGGTTAATGAGTCAGCACAGTTATTCACATGTTGACTTTCTTGATGTTGTGATTGCAAGAGATGAGTCTAACATGATTCAGACTGATGTATGCAGCAAGCCTTCCTCCATTAATTCCTTTTTTTTTTTTTGTAAATCAATGTTTATTGGTTTTATGAAAATTACAGAGACAAAAACAGTCAGAAATAGTAATAAGAGGTACAGAGGCATTCAAATATACTTCTTAGTGTCACCCCGGTTGCCCTAGTCAGGGGCAACTAAAGTGTCTAGAAACGATACAGGAGGAAGGGAACTTTGCTAGCATCAAGCCCTATGAACCTCTTCTAGGAAAAAGAAGAGAACGAGAGGTGGGGGCTGTGGCCGCCGCACTGATAGCCCTGAAAAACTAAACAGCCACCTGCTGTTTTCTGACGCACAGGACGAACAAAAGGACAAGTAGGATAAGTTGGGGGTGGAGGGGGGGGGGGAAGGGGCAGGGAAGAGAGGAGGGGGAAAGGGAGGCGGAAGATGGTGCTATCCAGGATAGGACGGTCCCGGACTGTCAATTTAAAGAGTGCCGCCCCAAGAGTTCCCCACACCACCCCAACGGGCGCCCAGGGGGGGTCAGCCCGTGAAGCAGCATGAGCGGCCGGGGGGGGAGGTCCTAAGGAGAGGCATCCGTGGTATAGGTAGTATAGAGGGGAGGGGGCTTGTCAGCCATTACCCCCACGCTTACTCTATGGCTCAGCCCTGGGTCGCTCTCCTGATGGCCCGCCAGGGTCCCCATAACTCTAAGAACCTGTCATGCGTTCCATTGGACCAGCTTGAAAGTTCTTCTAGGTTTGCTAGCATTTCGACTCTGGACCTCCAAAGAGTCAACGTGGGAGGGTCCTTCTGCTTCCACATCGCAGGAATGAGGGATCTAGCTGTGTCCACCAGGAGAGCAATCAGTCTATGCTTAGTCGGGCGAAAGGTAGGGGTAGGTCTCCACAGGAAGACCACATCAGGGGAGAGCACAAGATCGGGGGAGATCTTTTTCATCTCATCCGTTACACTGCTCCAGAAGGGAACTATAAGCGGGCAGTCCCACCATATATGGAGATAAGAACCCGTGGAGCCCCCACACCTCCAGCACTCGCTTCCTGCCACCAGCTTGTGGTCGTGTAACCATTGCGGGGTCCTGTACCACCGCGCCAGGAGTTTATAGTGGGACTCCTGTGCGGTGACACAAGCAGAGAGCCCAAACGCTGTTTTTAAAATCGATCTGGTCTCACTATCGGAAAGGGTGATGCGAAGTTCCATCTCCCAGGAGACGAGGAAGGCAGGTTTCATCCGGGAAGGGCGAGTTACGTAGTTCTTGCGAATGTGAGCTATTTTTCTCAGGGCGGGAGTAGCGAGATTACTAATCGCGGTTTCAAAGGGAGTGAGTGGCCTGACGGAACTGCAAGTTTTCCTGAATTCATTTAGGGTTTTCACCATGTGGGTCAGAACCAGGAAGGGGAGGGGGCGATTAGGTAGGAACTCATTTAAGGTAGTAAGGGGTGCTTCCTGAGTGAGGTCAAATACGTCTTGAAAACGTTTTTCAGAAAGCATCCTCCAAGCCCGTGTCGAGCATGAGTCCAGAGGAAGGTTCATATATTTGTAGAGGGCAGATAACGGTGTGCGTGGGGAAGGGGAAGGCGCCAGAGTCTTCCCTAGAGCGTCCCATGACTCCATCGCGCCCTCTAAGAGGGGGTTATTTCTACGAACTCTACTCCTCCTATTTTCTGGGAACCATAGGTCCTCCACCAAGGATGGGCCATAGGACCCCTTTGCTAAGCGCTGAATCAATGGGTCATTGTTTGGATGTGTGAGTTCTATCCAGTGATTCAAGAGGTTAGCTAGATAGAATTCATGCGGACAGGGTAGGTCCACTCCTCCCTCCGTGCGCCCCCTAGCCAGAAGGCTGTAGGCCAACCTGGGTTTCCTCCCCATCCAGAGGTATCTGGAAAAAAGTGAGCGAAGCGTCTTAAAGAAACTGGGTGGGAGATATATAGGGAGGAGCCTCATCTTATAAAGGATAATGGGGATGATATAGGTTTTCAAGATGTTTTTACGGCCTAGCCACGAAATAAAGGGGAGATCGTAAGATCGTAATAGCTTCTTGATCTTCGTTAAGGTAGGGAGGAAATTTATCGCAAACAGATCCTCCGCCCTCTTTGTTAATTTTATACCCAAGAAGTCAATGTCCGAGTCGGACCAGGAAAAGGGGGATATTTTCTTGATAGCCTTGAATCGGGCAATAGGAATAGAAACGTTTAGGGCCACGGACTTGCTGAAATTAATTTTAAAATTAGAAAGGTCTCCGAAGGTCTCCAACAAGGAGGTAAGGCGAGGAAGCCCCTCCTCCGGGTTGGTAATAAGAAAGACTATATCGTCGGCATATGCTGCCGTTGACAGGACAGCGTTCTCGATTCTCAAACCCTGTACAAGCGGATCCAGTCTAATTTTTTGGAGGAGTGGCTCCAGGGCGAGGATAAAGAGGGTGGGGGAGAGGGGACACCCCTGCCTAGTACCGTTTTTTATATCAAATGGTGGGGATAGAGAATTATTAATCTTAAGCCTTGCGTGGGGCATTGCGTAAAGAGAAAAAATTGCAGATACAAATTTGGGGGGAATATTAAAGTGGAGCAAGACTTGTTCCATATACAGCCAATTCACGCGATCAAACGCCTTTTCGGCATCTGTGCCTACTAAGGCTAGTGGTATATTATGGGTTTGAGAGAATCTGGATGCATATAGGAGCCTTAGGCAGTTATCCCGCCCCTCTCTACCCCCTACAAAGCCCGTCTGCTCTGGGTTGACTAGGGAAGTAACATGTTTCTCTAGACGTTTAGTTAAAATTTTGGCCCATAATTTCATGTCGAAATTAATCAGGGAGATGGGACGATAACTTCCACAGGACTCAGGGTCCTTGTTATCTTTATGCACTAGGGTAATGTGCGCTTCCTGCGCTTGTCTAGGCAGGGGGGTCCCACTCAGGAGAGAATTATAAAGTTCAGTTAGTTTGGGGATGAGAGAGGCACCAAGGGATTTGTAATATACAAGGGGGAGGCCGTCCGGGCCCGGGCTCTTGCCGGGAGGAGACGAATTTAGAAGGTCACCCACCTCCTGTTGAGTGATCGGAGACAGAAAAGATGCAGCTTCGTCTTCTTGGACTTTGGGGAGATTTAAGTCTATAAGAAACTGGTCAATTTGTTTTTTAACGATGAGAGTATTTTCAGAGGAGAGGGGGTCCCGTAGGTTGTAGAGGGAAGAATAGAAAGCTTGAAATTCTTTGGCAATTTCGGGAGTGGAGGTAACCCGCTGAACTGAGGGGCATTTAATGGCCTTTATGAGATTCCTTGTTTGGGCTTTTTTAATGAGGGACGACGTAAACTTACTGCCTTTGTTTCCTTGCGCATATGAAATGTGTTTGAGGTAGAGATATTTTTTATTAAATTTGGCTTCTAGGAAAAGTTTAAGTTCTGTACGAAGAGAGCCAAGTTTATCAGCAGAAGCTTTACACTGGGAGAGTTTGGTCAGGCGCTCAAACTTGGCAATTTGGGTAAGGAGTTCGTCAATGTCCTTTTGCTGCTTCTTCTTTGCCCTGGAGCCAGCGGCAATCAGAAGTCCTCTCATAAAGGCCTTATGAGTCTCCCACACTACCGGGACTGACAGATCGTCTGAGGTATTAAGTTGGAAGAATTCCTCCAGAGCTTTGCATAGCTGGGATCTGTCTTCCGCTGAGTCATGGAGAGATGGATTAAGCCTCCACCTCCACTCCCGCGGGAGGGAATTTGGAAGGTGGAGAATCAGGTGAACAGGCGCGTGGTCCGATATCACAGCTTTTTTTGAGTGTTGCAATAGGGTGGAGGAGACGAAAATATAGTCTAAACGCTGGAAGGAGGAGTGGACCTGCGAGAAAAAAGTATAATCCTTGGTGGATGGGTTGAGACATCTCCAAGCATCGACTATGTTTAGCTGTGAAAGGCACCTAATAAGTTTGCTCAACTTTTTCTGCGATATTTGGGATTTCCCTGACGAGGAGTCCATATCAGGAGAGAGAGTGAGATTAAAGTCCCCTCCTAAAATAACCTGGCCACAAGCGAAGTGCTTGAGTGTTTCTAATTGACTTGTAAGCCAAGCAATCTGGTCTTTATTGGGGGCATAGAGATTCGCAAGAGTCACTTTGTTTTCGTTAAGGCGTCCTCTCAAGAAGAGAACCCTGCCCTCCTCATCTGCGTAGTGAGCCTCACAGAAAAAGTTAAGGGATTTGTGTATTAATGTTGACACTCCTTTGGAAGCGGAGGAGGGGTGGGAGCTATGAAAAGCCATCGGGAACTGACCCCCAGGGAGGGATAAACATCTGTCCCCTTTAAAATGGGTCTCCTGTAGAAACACTACCCCTGAGCCATACCTTTTCAGAAGAAGGGCCACGTGGTGTCTCTTGTTTGGGGAATTCAGGCCGTTGACGTTGAAGGTAGAGAACTGGAGAGGTCTTGTCATCACGGTCCCGTGGACAGCAAACGATTCCTAACTAGGAGAGGAAGAGAACAGGCAAATTACACAGGTGTAGGCCTAAGTATCAAATCCAGGGGGGGGGTCCCCTGGGTGAGCACCGGATTAGAGATAAGGAGTGGGGTGTGAAGGGGGAGAGGGGATGGGGGAAAATGAGAGGTAGACACAAGAGGGAGGCACGGAAGAGGGGGGGATAGGTTGCAAACCACAACCTTAAATAGAAAGTTAAGGTCAGCGGTTCCTAAAAATGAGGAGTCCGCTGGGGTGTGGGGCGAATTGTCTGGGTCCTACAAAGGAGGTCCAGCAACTACTCTGATAACGGCCTAACCAGGTAGGCGCCCGCAAAAGTCCCGACAATAGCGGGTAAATATAGAAAGCATATAATCGCTACTATAGGAGGAAAACAGCATTAGTACAAATATTCTGCTTAAGACAGCAACAACGAACAGTGTGAACAAAATAGGCGATAGCCCAGGGTCTTCGATAACGGAAGGTGAATATCAACATGGAAACGCATCACAGAAGACGCAGTCACCAGGAGGGTCCGAGCTGGATAAAAGTGAAGCCAGGTCAGCGTCCGGTGGGAGGCAAAGTGAACGTTCTAAATGACATCACTTCTTCAGTCGTCAGGGGCAACAGGAGGGTCTTTGGCCTTCTTCTTTTTGTTCCTGGGAGATTTGAGGTTACTCGCCACCTGCCAGGATTCTGGGAGGGATAGCTTTGGAAGCTTGGGGAACTCTGGCAGGGGTAGCCAGTTTGGCAGATCTATCGGATCCATTTCAAGGTGCTCCCAGCAATTGCCAAGGTCGTCTGGAGTACGAATCAACAATCTGCGGCCTTTGTATGATATATTAATGCCGAAAGGGAAGAGCCATGCGTATCGAATGTCTCTTGCTCTAAGGGCTTCGAGCAGAGGTCGCATAATTCGCCTTTTTGCAAGAGTGGCAGGGGATAGATCCTGGAAAATTTGGATTGAAGAGTCCCCGTATGTTAAATTTTTGTGCTGTCTTGCAGCTTTCAGGATGGCAGACGTGTCCTGGAAGGTGAGGAGCCTGCAGATAACATCCCTGGGGGGGTCTGCAGGCGGAGGGAGGGGTCTAAGAGCGCGGTGGATGCGTTCCACGGAAATTGTCGCCGCTCTGTCTTGCCCAAGTAGCTGGCCAAATATTTCGATAGCAACTTTAGATAAGGCTTCCGCTGCCCAGGATTCAGATATTCCCTTAAAACGGATGTTGCACCTCCGGTTACGATTCTCCAGGTCCTCCTGGAGAATAAGGGCTTTATTTAAATTTTCGTGCTGTTCCTTTAAGACCTTAGCCATGGCAAGGGCATGAGATGTAGCAGAGGCAGAGGCAAACTCAAGCTCCTCCACTCTGCCGCCCATCTGCCTTATGTCCTCTTTAATCTCAGTTAGCTCATTTATAAGGGGGCACAGAGCCTTTGTAATAAGCTCTTTCATGAATCCCCGAGACACAGGGTTGGAATCCTCTTCATCAGAGGAGAGTTCTCCCTCCCCCTCCTTACTGTAGCCAGATGCAGCCTCCGAGGCCGGCGCCATCTTGGTGGATGGATGAGGGGAGCGGGAGCCGCGCTCCTTCAGAAAGCGCTGCATTCCCGTCTGACTTTTGGAGGCTTTGGGTGTGCAGGCTTGATCCCCACTTCTGTCCTTCAAAGGTTTGGGCATTTTGATGCTGCAGTCGGTGCTGTGGGTCCACCGCGGGCGCCTTGCTGAGGGAGCTCCGGTCTCAAGCGGCCATCTTGCTCCGGAGTTAGGCCACGCCCCTCCATTAATTCCTTTTAACATGTTTTTTCATCACATGTTTCATCCACTGTCAAGGCTGCCCTGGCTGGACAATTCCCCAGGATGAGGCGGATCTGCTCTAGTAATTCTAAATTTGAGTTACAATCAAAAGTTTTGGCAGGCAGATTTATAGAACATGGATATGGCCACCAGATTATTCGGAAGCAATATTGGAGTGCAAAAATTATGCCTAGACCTGAATTATTATACCCCAATAGGGAGCCCAAAGTGGCGGATGGCATTTTATTTCAAATTTGAATGATAAATGGTCATCAATGAGATCAATGTTACCCAATAATTGGCATATTTTGCGTTAAGATCCAACTTTGGCACAGATTTTACCTTTGAGACCTACACTAACCGACAAATGTCCACAGCCATTATAGACCTAAGGGAAGGAATCCCTTTACTTCAAAACCCCTCGGGTGGGATGCTTTCCATGTGGGGTTTGTTTTGTTTATAAAAATATAGTATGTACCCCAAAGTTTTTGTCGGGTGATGTCAGGAGACAGTTTGACATACGGCAGTATATCAACTGTAGCAGCTCCAATGTGGTGTATCAGGCAACATGTCCCTGTAACAAAAGGTATATTGAACTAGAAAGCACGTGCATGCTATTGAAGCAGCCAAGAAGAACAACGGTATCCTTTCCTTTAAAACAATACTACGGCATTTTAAGGAATGCCACAATTGTAACCCAAGTGGCTTCCAGGCATGCAGAATTGAGTTGGTTTGTTGCGAAATCAGGGTTCGGGGACATTGGGAGATTGTTTCCTGGGAGACTTATATCTCTGTCCTTTTCATCTTTTCTTGAACTCACTATTTCTATTATAGTTTATTTGTATGCTTATTCATTTAACTAGATTGGCCCGATGTTCGCTATGCGAACATAAAAAGCTTGGAAGAATGGTTGTGTTTTAAGAACTGTTGAGCCGAAGATTTGGCTTGAAAGGTTCGCTGTCTACGGCTTGGTCTACCACGTTTTGGGGACATGGCGACAGTCAATTTTATTACTTGTCAGTGTATTATACCACTTAGTAAAGTATATTGTGGAGCTCCCAGTATATTCAGTATACCCTACAGTAATCTCTGATGTGGGAGGGGCTGTATGCCGGAAAAACTGAAAAGAGGGATAGAGGCCCTCAAAATGTGGTCTTAGTACCGGCATATCAATTATAAAGGAAAAAACTATGGTCTATGAATGGAGGCATAAATGATGAGATGGATGGCAGCGGGCCGCATACTGTGTGGGGGGCGTGGCCGGCTGTATGACGCGGTCACATGATGTTTGTGTGCCGCATCATCTCAGGGGGATGTATGTGACACGGCACGCCGTGTCTATTAGCGGAACGAGGCCAGCTCTAAGACGTGGTCACGCTGTATAGGCGTGCCGCGCCTGCTCCGAGGGGCGTGACGCGGTCTCGCTGTAATGGCGTGCCGCGTCTTATCGGGGGGGGGCGTGGCCTCGCTGTATGACGTGGTCACGCTATGATTGCATGACGCGTCATGGCGGAGGTCACATGATCAACTGTATGACGCGGTCACTCTGTATTGGCATGCCGCGTGATAATGATGGAATGATCAGCGTTGCGGGGCTGGTTAATTGGGATGGTAAATTAGGATAAGAAGCAACATAATTGGGAAAGTGATATGAGGGCAATGTGACCTGCCTAGGAGTCGTAAGGCAGAATTGAAACAAGGTCATAATGGTTATAACAATAAATCTATATATATAAAGACGAAAGCCCTCACTGACTCACTGACTGACTGACTCACTCACTCACTCACTGACTGACTCGCCAAAAGTTCTCCAACTTCCCGATGTCGTAGAAACATAAATTTTGGCACAAGCATAGATTATCTCCAAAATAGGAAAAGTAATTGGGTCCCAACTCGATTATTCAATTCTAGCGCAAAAGAATTAGCGTAGAAATTTAACGTGCATAATCTAAATCTCTCACTTCCCAATGTCATAGAAACTTAAAATTTGGCATGGGCATTGAATATGTCCTAAATAGGAAAAGCTAATGGGTCCCAACTCGATTATTCAATTCTATGCGCAAAAGAATTAGCGTCCAAATTTTACGTACGGAATGTAACTTTCTCACTTTCTAGTGTCATAGAAACGTGAAATTTGGCACGATCATTGATTATGTCATAAATAGGAAAGGCTAATGGGTCCCAACTCGATTATTCAATTCTATGCGCAAAAGAACTAGCGTCCAAAGTTTACGTACGGAATGTAAATTTCTCACTTTCCGGTGTCATAGAAACGTGAAATTTGGCACGAGCATTGATTATGTCATAAATAAGAAAAACTAATGGGTCCCGACTCCATTATTCAATTCTATGCGCAAAAGAATTAGCGTCCAAACTTTATGTACGGAATGTAATCTTCTCACTTTCCGGTGTCATAGAAAGGTGAAATTTGGCACGAGCATTGATTATGTCATAAATAGGAAAAGCTAATGGATCCCAACTCGATTATTCAATTCTATGCACAAAAGAATTAGTGTCCAAATTTTACGTACGGAATGTAAATTTCTCACTTTCCGGTGTCATAGAAACGTGAAATTTGGCACGAGCATTGATTATGCCATAAATAGGAAAAGCTAATGGGTCCCAACTCCATTATTCAATTCTATGCGCAAAAGAATTAGCGTCCAAATTTTATGTACATAATCTAAATCTCTCACTTCCCAAAGTCATAGAAACATGAAATTTTGCACGAGTATTGATTATGTCATAAATAGGAGAAGCTAATGGGTCGTAACTCGATTATTCAATTCTATGCGCAAAAAAAATTAGCATCCAAATTTTACGTACGGAATGTAATTTTCTCACTTTCCGGTGTCATAGAAAGGTGAAATTTGGCACGAGCATTGATTATGTCATAAATAGGAAAAGCTAATGGATCCCAACTCAATTATTCAATTCTAAGCACAAAAGAATTAGCGTCAAAATTTTACGTACATAATCTAAATCTCTGACTTCCCAAAGTCATAGAAGCATGACATTTGCCATAAGCATTGAATATGTCATAAATAGGAAAAGTTAATGGGTCCCAACTCGATTGTTCAATTTTAAGCGCAAAAGAATTAGCGTCCACATTTTATGTACGAAATCTAATTTTCTCACTTCCCGATGTCATAGAAGCTTGAAATTTGGCACGAGCATTGATTATGTCATAAGTAGGAAAAGTTAATGGGTCCCAACTCGATTATTCAATTCTAAGGGCAAAAGAATTAGCGTCCAAATTTTACGTATGAAATCTAATTCTCTCACTTCCTGATGTCATTTTATATAAAGGAAATGCCGCATGGTTACCTCCATATGGTGTTTCCTGGGTAACGCAGAGAACTATGCAAAATGGTGAACATACGTTTTTCCGGTATCTCTAAAGTAACCCCGACTTCATAAGGTTTTCTCGTGTGAACACCAGATTAACACCAGTACCAAATTAACTTGGGCGAAGCCGGGTATATCAGCTAGTATAATATAATAATAACATATATAAATAAATGGCATGATGATAAAATGGTAAGAAGCCGGATAATAACCGGCATATTAATAAAAATGTTATATAAGTTAATGGTGTGGCTCGTTTAATTGTTAAAACATATAAAATGGTATAAAATGGTAATAAATTGTTAATGGATGATGATGAATTATGAATTTGATGAATATGAATGGCTGGGAAGAGGGGGGCGGAAACGTGTGTATGCTGTGTGTATATCTCTCTCTGTGTCTCTCTCTGTCTGCCGTGTGTTTCTCTGTGTCTTTCTCTCTCTGTGTATGCTGTGTGTATATATCTCTGTGTCTCTCTCTGTGTCTGCCATGTGTGTCTCTCTCTGTCTGCCACGTGTCTGTCTCTCTCTCTCTCTATTTGCTGTATGTGTCTCTTTGTGTATCTCTCTCTGTTTGCCATGTATGTGTCTCTGTGTGTGTGGCTCTTTCTGTATCTCTCTCTGTCTGTCATGTGTGTCTCTCTCTATGTCTGCCGTGTGTGTGTGTCTCTCTCTCTCTCTCTGTCTGCCACGTGTCTCTCTCTCTCTCTGTCTGCCACATGTCTCCTCTCTGTTTGCCATGTATGTGTCTCTTTGTGTGTGTCTCTCTCTGTGTCTCTCTCTCTATGGCTCTCTATGTCTGCCGTGTGTCTTTCTCTCTCTGTGAAGTGTATGTCTCTTTTTCTCTGTGCCTCTCTTTGTGTCTCTCTGTCTCTTTCTTTACCATATGTTTCTCTGTCTCTCTCTCTCTACCTGACATGTGAGTTTCTCTCTGTGTATCTCTCTGTCTGCCATGTGAGTCTCTCGCTATGTGTGTCTTTCTCTGTCTGCCGCATGTGTCTCTCTCTCTGCATCTCTCTCTGTCTGCCGTGTCTCTCTCTCTCTTTGTGTCTCTGTATGCCATGTGTGTCTCTCTCTCTTTCTGTCATGTGTGTCTCTCTCTCTTTCTGTCATGTGTGTTTCTCTCTCTGTGCCTCTCTCTCTGTCATGTGTGTTTCTCTCTCTGTGCCTCTCTCTCTGTCTCTATGTGTGTATCTCTCTCTGTCTGCTGTCTTTCCCTTTGTCTGCCACGTGTCTCTCTCTCTCTGTCTACCATGTGTCTGCCTCTCTCTGTTCGCCTTGTGTGTATGTCTCTCTCTCTGTCTGCCATGTGTGTCTCTCTCTCTGTGCCATATGTATCTCTCTCCTGTGTCTCTCTTTGTCTGCTGTTTGTGTATCTCTCTGTGTCTCTATTTGTCCGCCATATGTGTCTCTGTCTATCTGTGATTCTCTCTATCTGCCGTGTGTGTCTCTCTCTCTTTCTTCCATGTCTCTCTCTCTGTCTGCTGTGTGTGTCTCTCTCTTTCTGTGTCTCTCTCTGTCTGTCACTTGTCTCTTTTTCTGTCCACCGTGTGTCTGTCACTCTCTATTTTTCATGTCTGTCTCTGTCTTTCTCTCTATGTCTTTCTCTGCCGTGTGTGTGTGTGTGTCTCTCTCTCTTTCTCTGTCTGTCATGTGTGTGTCTCTCTCTGTCTACCATGTGTGTGTGTCTCTCTTTCTGTCT
Organism: Eleutherodactylus coqui; assembly: GCF_035609145.1. NCBI lineage: Eukaryota > Metazoa > Chordata > Amphibia > Anura > Eleutherodactylidae > Eleutherodactylus > Eleutherodactylus coqui. The sequence goes on from NC_089843.1 coordinate 32,309,175, forward strand.
ACCATGTGTGTGTCTCTCTCTTTCTGTCTGCTGTGTGTGTCTCTCTCTCTCTGTCTGCCACGTGTCTCTCTCTGTCTGCTGTGTGTCTGTCTCTCTCTCTGTTTGCCGTGTGTGTCTCCCTCTCTGTCTATCTCTGTCTGGTGTGTGTTTCTTTCTCTGTGTGTCTCTCTGTGTGCCGTGTGTGCTTCTCTCTGTGTGTCTCTCTTTCTCTGTCTACCATGTGTGTCTCTGTTTCTCTGCCTGTCATGTGAGTTTCTCTCGTACTCTCTATCTTTCTCTCTGTCTGTCGTATGTGTCTCTCTCTCTCTTTCTCTGCCATGCATATGTCTCTCTGTCTCTGTCTGTGTTTGTGTGTGTCTTTTTTGTCTCTCCCTCTCTCTGTGCCATGTGTGTCTTTCTCTGTGTCTCTCTCTCTCTCTCTGTGCCGTGTGTGTCTCTCTCTGTGTCTCTATATTTGTGTATGTCTCTCTCTCTCTTTGTCTTTCTCTCTGTCTCTGTGTGTCTATATAACTTTGTGTCTCTGCCGTGTGTGTGTGTCTCTTTCTCTCTCTGCCTTTCTCTCTGTGTGTCTCTCTCTTTGACTCTGTGTCTCTGTGTCACTCTCTGTGTGCTGTGTGTGTCTCTCTTTGTGCCTCTCTCTCTCTGCCATGTGTGTTTTTCTCTCTGTGCCTCTCTGTGTCTCTTTCTGTCTACCATGTGTTTCTCTGTCTCTGTGTGTATGTCTCTCTCTCTCTCTCTCTCTCTCTCTGTGTCTTCTGGATGTTTCTCTGTCTCACTTTGTCTCTCTCTGCCTGCCATGTGAGTTTCTTTATTTATCTGTCTCTCTCTCTGTCTGTCCTGTTTCTCTCTCTATGTCTCTCTCTCTGTCTGCAATGTCTCTCTCTCCCTGTCTGCTGTGTGTCTCTCTCTCTCTTTCTCTGTCTGTTGTCTGTGTCTCTGTCTTTCTGTGTATCTCTCCCTGTCTCTCTGTGTCTCTCTGTCTGTCATGTGTGTCTCTGTCTCTTTGTGTCTCTCTCTGTCTGGCATGTGTGTGTCTCTCTCTTTCTGTGTGCTGCTCTCTGTTTGCCCTGTGTGTCTATCTCTGTGCTTCTCTCTGTGCCATGTCTTTTTTTCTCTATTTGCCTCTCTGTGTCTCTTTCTCTGTCTCTCTGTGTGTCTCTCTCTGACTTCCAGATGTGTCTCTGTCTCTCTGTCTGCCATGTGTATCTCTGTCTCTCTGTGTCTCTCCATGCCTGCCATTTGAGTCTTTCTCTCTCTGTCTCTCTCTTTGTCTGCCATGTCTCTCTCTCTCTCTCTCTCTCTCTCTCTCTCTGTGTATGACTTTCTCTCTGTCTCCCTCTCTCTGTGCCATGTGTGTATCTCTCTGATTCTTTCTGTGTCTCTATCTCTTTGTCTTTCTCTCTGTCTCTCTCTGTGTCTCTGTCTGCCATAAGTGTGTCTCTCTCTCTGTGCCCCTCTCTCTCTGTGTCTCTCTTTGTGTCTCTCTCTTTTTCTGCCATTAGTGTGTTTCTCTCTGTCTACAGTGTGTGTGTCTCTCTCTCTGTGTTCCTCTTTGTCTGCCATATGTGTATCTCTATCTGTGCCTCTCTATCATGTGTGTCTTTCTCTCTGTGCCTATCTGTGTGTCTCTCTCTCTGTCTGCCATGTGTGTCTCTGTCTCTCTGTGTGTCTCTCTGCCTGCTGTGTGAGTGTCTCTCTCTGTCTCTCTTTATCTGTCTGCCATTTGTGTCTCTGTCTCTCTGTGTATCTCTCTCTCTGTCTCTCTGTCTGCCGCGTGTGTTTCTTTCTCTCTGTGTCTCTCGCTGCCTGCCAAGTGAGTTTCTTTCTTTGTGTATCTCCCTCTCTGTCTGTCGTGTGTCTCACTCTTTCTTTCTTTTTCTGCCGTGTGTCTCTCTCTCTCTTTCTCTCTCTTTTTCTGCCATGTGCCTCTCTCTCTCTCTGTTGCTCTCTCTGTGTGTCTCTCTCTGTCTCTGTGTGTGTGTGTGTCTCTCTCTCTTTCTCTGTCTTCTGGATGTTTCTCTGTCTCACTTTGTCTCTCTCTGCCTGCCATGTGAGTTTCTTTATCTATCTGTCTCTCTCTGTCTGTCCTGTTTCTCTCTCTATGTCTCTCTCTCTCTCTGTCTGCAATGTCTCTCTCTCTTTCTCTGTATGTTGTCTGTGTCTCTGTCTTTCTGTGTATCTCTCCCTGTCTCTCCGTGTCTCTCTGTCTGTCCTGTGTGTCTATGTCTCTTTGTGTCTCTCTCTATGTCTGGCATGTGTGTGTCTCTCTCTTTCTGTGTGCTGCTCTCTGTTTGCCCTGTGTGTCTATCTCTGTGCTTCTCTCTGTGCCATGTGTTTTTTCTCTCTGTGCCTCTCTGTGTCTCTTTCCCTGTCTCTCTGTGTGTCTCTCTCTGACTTCCAGATGTGTCTCTGTCTCTTTCTCTCTGTCTGACATGTGTATCTCTGTCTCTCTGTGTCTCTCCATGCCTGCCTTTTAAGTCTTTCTCTCTCTGTGTCTCTGTCTGCCATGTCTATCTCTCTCTCTCATTCTGTTTGTATGACCTTCTCTTTGTCTCCCTCTCTCTGTGCCTTGTGTGTATCTCTCTCTGATTATTTCTGTGTCTCTATCTCTTTGTCTTTCTTTGATAAGAATCTGTCTCTATGTGTCTCTCTCTGTGTCTCTGTCTGCCATATGTGTGTCTCTCTCTGTGCCCCCTCTCTCTCTCTCTGTCTCTCTTTGTGTCTCTCTCTTTTTCTGCCATTAGTGTGTTTCTCTCTGTCTACAGTGTGTGTCTCTCTCTGTGTGTTTCTTTTTGTCTGCCATATGTGTATCTCTATCTGTGCCTCTCTATCATGTGTGTCTTTCTCTCTGTGCCTATCTGTGTGTCTCTCTCTCTGTCTGCCATGTGTGTCTCTGTCTCTCTGTGTGTCTCTCTGCCTGCTGTGTGAGTGTCTCTCTCTGTCTCTCTTTATCTGTCTGCCATTTGTGTCTCTGTCTCTCTGTGTATCTCTCTCTCTGTCTCTCTGTCTGCCGCGTGTGTTTCTTTCTCTCTGTGTCTCTCGCTGCCTGCCAAGTGAGTTTCTTTCTTTGTGTATCTCCCTCTCTGTCTGTCGTGTGTCTCACTCTTTCTTTCTTTTTCTGCCGTGTGTCTCTCTCTCTCTTTCTCTCTCTTTTTCTGCCATGTGCCTCTCTCTCTCTCTGTTGCTCTCTCTGTGTGTCTCTCTCTGTTTCTGTGTGTGTGTGTGTCTCTCTCTCTTTCTCTGTCTTCTGGATGTTTCTCTGTCTCACTTTGTCTCTCTCTGCCTGCCATGTGAGTTTCTTTATCTATTTGTCTCTCTCTGTCTGTCCTGTTTCTCTCTCTATGTCTCTCTCTCTCTCTGTCTGCAATGTCTCTCTCTCTTTCTCTGTATGTTGTCTGTGTCTCTGTCTTTCTGTGTATCTCTCCCTGTCTCTCCGTGTCTCTCTGTCTGTCCTGTGTGTCTCTGTCTCTTTGTGTCTCTCTCTATGTCTGGCATGTGTGTGTCTCTCTCTTTCTGTGTGCTGCTCTCTGTTTGCCCTGTGTGTCTATCTCTGTGCTTCTCTCTGTGCCATGTGTTTTTTTCTCTCTGTGCCTCTCTGTGTCTCTTTCCCTGTCTCTCTGTGTGTCTCTCTCTGACTTCCAGATGTGTCTCTGTCTCTTTCTCTCTGTCTGACATGTGTATCTCTGTCTCTCTGTGTCTCTCCATGCCTGCCTTTTAAGTCTTTCTCTCTCTGTGTCTCTGTCTGCCATGTCTCTCTCTCTCTCTCATTCTGTATGTATGACCTTCTCTTTGTCTCCCTCTCTCTGTGCCTTGTGTGTATCTCTCTCTGATTATTTCTGTGTCTCTATCTCTTTGTCTTTCTTTGATAAGAATCTGTCTCTATGTGTCTCTCTCTGTGTCTCTGTCTGCCATATGTGTGTCTCTCTCTGTGCCCCCTCTCTCTCTCTCTCTGTCTCTCTTTGTGTCTCTCTCTTTTTCTGCCATTAGTGTGTTTCTCTCTGTCTACAGTGTGTGTCTCTCTCTGTGTGTTTCTTTTTGTCTGCCATATGTGTATCTCTATCTGTGCCTCTCTATCATGTGTGTCTTTCTCTCTGTGCCTATCTGTGTGTCTCTCTCTCTGTCTGCCATGTGTGTCTCTGTCTCTCTGTGTGTCTCTCTGCCTGCTGTGTGAGTGTCTCTCTCTGTCTCTCTTTATCTGTCTGCCATTTGTGTCTCTGTCTCTCTGTGTATCTCTCTCTGTCTCTCTGTCTGCCGTGTGTGTTTCTTTCTCTCTGTGTCTCTCGCTGCCTGCCAAGTGAGTTTCTTTCTTTGTGTATCTCCCTCTCTGTCTGTCGTGTGTCTCACTCTTTCTCTCTTTTTCTGCCGTGTGTCTCTCTCTCTCTTTCTCTCTCTCTTTTTCTGCCATGTGCCTCTCTCTCTGTCTGTTGCTCTCTCTGTGTGTCTCTCTCTGTCTGCTGTATGTGTCTCTGTGTTTCCTCTATGTTTGACATGTGTGTCTCTGTCTCTCTCTGTCCCATTCTATGTCTGGCATGTGTGTCTCTGTCTCTCTCTCTCTGCCTGCCATGTGAGTTTCTCTCTCTGTCTTTCTTTCTGCCTGCCGTGTTTCTCTCTCTCTGTCTGCCATTTGTGTCTCTCTTTCTCTGTCTGTTTTCTCTCTCTCTGTGTAACTCTCTCTGTGCCTTTCTCTCTGTCTGCCACGTGTCTCTCTGTGTCTGCTGTGTGTCTGTCTCCCTTTCTGTTTGCCATGTGTTTGCCCTCTCTCTGTCTCTGTGTGTGTGTCTCTCTCTTTGCTGTGTGTCTCTCTCTGTGCCTCTCTCTCTTTTTGTGCCATCTGTGTGTCTCTCTCTGTCTATCGTGTATCTCTCTCTCTCTCTGTTTGCCATGTGTGTGTCCACTAGGAATCCATTAAAGAGTTGAGGGCAGCTACAAATTCCTCCATATTATCCTACAGATGTGCCGTGCATTCTCCAATGGCTGTAATATCTGAATGTATAGCTGCAATGGCCTCTTTTATATGTTTTTGTACACAGTTTTTTAAATTGTGGATCATGAATTTCATCATGTCAGTTGAGATATGATCTGATGAGGGATCAGGAGGCTGGGGCGCACAGGAGTTGCTCGGTAAGAGTTTTTGTTAGACATTTTAAGTAAAGTTGCTACTCTGAGGAGAAGATAATGTTGCCATATTAGAGGCAGACAGCTAGAGATGAGCAAGCAACAAAATGCTCGGGTGCTCGTTGCTCGAGTCGAGCTTTCCGCAATGCTCGAGAGTTCATTTCGAGTAACGAACCCCACTGAAGTCAATGGGCGACTTGAGCATTTTTGTATATGACCGATGCTCGCTATGTTTTCATTTGTGACAATCTGCAAAACCTACAAAAGTGATGGAAACGACACAGAAATGGATAGGGCAGGCAAGGGGCAACATGCTGGGCTGCATGTCAGGTTCCCAGGTCTCACTATTAAGCCACAATAGCAGCCAGAGTGCCCCCCCCCTAACAATTTTTACTTCGGACAAACCCTCATTAGCAAGGCTGACCTTAGCTAAGCACCACACTACCTCCAACCAAGCACAATCACTGCCTGTGGAACACATCGCTGCCTCTTCTCCTGGGTTACATGCTGCCCAACCCCCCCCCCCCCCCCGCACGACCCTGCATCCGCAGCACACATAAAAGTGTCCCTGCGCAGCCTTCAGCTGGCCTCATAGCCACACCACCCTCATGTCTATTTATAATTGCGTCTGCCATGAGGAGCAACCAGAGGCACACACTGCAGAGGGTTGGCAGGGCCAGGCAGCGACCCTCTTTGAAAGGGGGGGGGGGCAATAGCCCACAATGCTGTTGAGAATTGATAATAGATTGATGTTCGATCTTCATTCCAATCCTGTGCCACCTCCGTCAGGAGCTGCAAACGTGGGCATGAAGGCGACTCCGCTGCCAGCCCTGCACTTCTACACATCTCCACAATGCAGCAATACTCGGTGTGGGAAGTATGTGAGCGGGCCCTGGGTCAGCCTCTGTCCCAGCAAACACCTTGTGTGGCCCAAGGTGTTGCGAGTGACATAGCAATGGGGACTCAATGTGTCCACACACTACTCATTCTGTTTGGGTGTCGGATACCTCATCGACAACGCAAGGGATAAACCATCTGCACTCTGCACCCTACCCAAGTCTGTCAGTGTTTTGGGGACAGGCAGGTACAACTCCACTATGGCATGTCTGTGTGCACCCACAGCATGGGTGACTAGCAGGAACACACAGACGGTGCATAAAGAAATCCCATTGCAGTGCCCCGGATAGCTGAGGTTAAGTGACAGGAAATACATGTTGGCTGCGGCCCACACTCCATGCCCTAGACATTCTGGGTATTTTAAAAGTGCCAGGCAGGTACAAATCCGCTATGGCAAGTCTGTGTGCACCCACAGCATGGGTGGCTATCAGGAACACACAGACGGTACATAAAGAAATCCCATTGCAATGCCCCGGATAGCTGAGGTTACGTGACAGGAAATACATGTTGGCTGCGGCCCACACTCTATGCCCTAGTCAATCATGTTTTTTTTTGGGCCAGATAGGTAGAACACCGCGATGGGAAGACTTAGTGCATCCATAGTATACACAGACCCCTGTAATATTCCTGTAGCAAAGGTATAAGCTGACCCCAGTAACAGTTATGTTGCAGAGGTCTAGGGAGACCTCAGTAACACTTCTGTAGTAACAGTTTAGACAGACCCCAGTAAAATTTCATTAGCAGAAGTATAGGCAGACCCCTGTATCATTTCTGTAGCAGAAGTATAGGCAGACCCAGGTAACATTTACGTGCCAGAAGTATAGGCAGAACCACAGTAACAGTTATGTAGCAGCAGTATAGGCAGACCCCTGTAACATTCCTGTAGCAGCAGTATAAGCAGACCCCTGTAAAATTTCTGTAGCAGAAGTATAGGCAGACCCCAGCAACATTTCTGTAGCAAAGGTATAGACAGACCCCAGTAACATTTCTGTAGTAAAAGTATAGGCAGACAACAGTTACAGTTATGTAGCAGCAGTATCGGCAGACCCCAGTATCATTTCTGTAGCAGCAGTATAGGCAGACCCCATCACCATTTCTGTTGTTGAAGTATAGACAGACCCCAGTAACATTTTTGTAGCAGCAGTATAGGCAGACCCCTGTAACATTTATGTGGCAGAAGTATAGGCAGACCCCAGTAACAATTCTGTAGCAGCAGTATAGGCAGACTCCAGCATCATTTCTGTAGCAGAAGTATAGGCAGACCCCTGTAAAATGTACGTGGCAGCAGTATAGGCAGACCCCAGTAACATTTTTGTAGCAGAAGTATACGCAGACCCCTGTAACATTTCTGTAGTAACACTATAGACAGATCCCAGTAACATTTCTGTAGCAGAAGTATAGGCAGACCCCTGTAACATGTAAGTGGCAGCAGTATAGGCAGACCCCTGTAACTTTCTTGTAGCAGAAGTATAGGCAGGCAGGCAGACCCTAGTAAAATTTCTCAAGTAATAGTATAGGCCTACCACTGAAACATTGGAATACCATGAGCGCAGGCAAAGGCTGGAAAAATTAGTTGGATAAGAGTGTAGGCGTGGGCCCCAAAAATTAGTGTACCAAGACTACAAGTATACCTCTGAAAAATTGATCAACCGAGAGGGCAGGTGAAACCTATAAACATTTCTTTTAAAGATACAGCTCACTGTTGCTTAATTTGTAATAGAGCCTGTAGGCAGCCCTGTTGGAAAAATTGGTTCATGTTACAGTCTCAATACTTTTGAATCTTAGCAAAATTGTAAAAACATTGGTAGATGTAGATGAGCCTTTTGGGCTGCAGAAAAATTGGTCTTTCAACACAATGACATGTTGTTTCTGGAGGAGGAGTAGCAGGAGGAGGACTAATGTCAGAGACAGATTGACAAAGAGAAATGCCCAGTTTTCCCGGTGATAGAGAAGAGTGCTTTTATCTGCGGTTGCAGCAAAAAGAATCTTAAAGTTCCGCTGCTCTCTGCTGGTGGAGAAGTCTGGGGAAATCCAGGCTTTGTTCATCTTTATGAGTTTAAGCATGTTGGCACTGGCAGTTGACAGACAGGTACGCTTGTCTGTGATGACTCCCCCAGCTGCATTAAACACCCTCACTAACAAGACGCTAGCGGCAGGGCAAGCCAGCACGTCCAGGGCATACAGCGCAAGTTCGTGCCACGTGTCCAGCTTTGAAACCCAATAGTTGTATGGAGCTGAGGCATCACGGAGGACGGTGGTACGATCGGCTACGTACTCCCTCACCAACTTTTTACAGTGCTCCCTCCGACTCAGCCTTGACTGGGGAGTGGTGATGCAGTCTTAAAGCTGGCAAAGGCCTTGGAGAGTGTTCCCCTGCCTGCGCTGAACATGCTGCCTGATCTCCGCGCCTCCCCTGCTACTTATCCCTAGGAACTGCGGCTTCTGCTGCTACCGCTGTCAGATGGGAAGTTTACCATCAGTTTGTCCACCAGGGCCCTGTGGTATTGCATCACTCTCGAACCCCCTTCCTCTTCGGGAATGACAGTGGAAAGGTTCCCCTTATACCCGGGGTCGAGAAGGGTGTGTACCCAGAAATCCTTAGTGGCCAGAATGCATCTAACGCGACGGTCATGAGAAAGGCAGCCTAACATGAAGTCAGCCATGTGTGCCAGGGTGCCAGTACGCAAGACATGGCTGTCCTCACTAGGAAGATCACTTTCAGGATCCTCCTCCTCCTCGTCCACAGGCCATACACGCTGAACAGATGGGAGGCGAGCAGCATGGGTACCTTCTGCAGTGGGCCCGGCTGTCTCTTCCCCCTCCTCCTCCTGCTCCTCCTCCTCCTCCTCCATAACGCGCTGAGATATAGACATGAGTGTGCTCTAACTATCAAGCGACATACTCTCTTCCCCCGTCTCCTGTTCCGACCGCAAAGCATCAGCCTTTATACTTTGCAGCGAACTTCTCAGCAGGCATAGCAGAGGAATGGTGACGCTAATGATTGCAGTATCGCCCCTCACCATCTGAGTAGACTGTTGCAGGGTCCGCAGGGTTGCAGCATCAATGGTCGACTTGCGGAAATGTGCGCAGACGTGGCGCACCTTGCCGAGCAAGTCTGACAAGTGCAGGTAATTTTTCAGAAACCGCTGAACCACCAGATTGAAGACATGGGCCAGGCATGGCACGTGTGGGAGGCCTCCCGAGCTGCAGAGCCGCCACCAGGTTATGGCCGTTGTCACACACGACTATGCCCGGTTGGAGGCTTAGCGGCGAAAGCCAGATGTTGGTCTGCTCAGTCAGTCCCTGCAACAGCTCGTGGGCCATGTGTCTCGTCACCTAGGCTGAGTAGTTTCAGCACGGCCTGCTGACGCTTGTCCACCGCTGTGCTACCGCGCCACAACGACTGCTGGCGACGTGCTGTTCACATTTCTTAATTGAAAGGTAGAGGTTGCGTAAGAGAAGGATGAGGGGGAGGGTTTAGAGGAGGTGGCATAGACCGCCGCAGATACCAGAACTGAGGAAGGACCTGCAATTCTGGGTGTGGGTAGGATGTGTGTGGTCCCAGGCTCTGACTCGGAGATATAGTGGCCCTGCCCAGCAATACTTGTCCACGTGTCCGCAGTTAAGTGGACCTTCCCAGTAACCGCATTGGTGAGGGTACGATTGATGTTGCGGGAAATGTGCTGGTGTAGGGCTGGGACGGCACACCGGGAAAAATAGTGGTGACTGGGGACCGAGTAGCGTGGGACTGCCACCACCATCATGTTTTTAAAAAGCCTCCGTTTCCACAAGCCTGTACGGCAGCATCTCCAGGCTGATCAATTTCGCAATGTGCACGTTTAAAGCTTGAGCGTGCAGGTGCGTGGCGGCGTAGTTGCGCTTGTGCTCCAAGGCTTGCGCTAGCGACAGCTGGATGCTGCGCCGAGAGACATTGCTGGCTGGGGCCACGGACAGCGGAGGTGAGGGTGTAGGTGCAGGCCGGGAGGCACTTGTACCTGTGTCCTGAGAGGGGGGTTGGATCTGAGTGGCAGGTTGGGGCACAGGGGGAGAGGCAGTGGTGTGACCCGGAGGCAGTGAACGGCCTTCGTCCCACCTTGTGGGATGCTTGGCCATCATACGCCTGCGCATGCTGGTGATGGTGAGGCTGGTACTGGTGGCTCCCCGGCGGATCTTAGCGTGACACAGGTTGCACACCACTGTTCGTCGGTCGTCCGCGCTCTCACTGAAAAACATCCACACCTTTGAAGATCTATGCCTCTGCAGGGTGGCTTGGCGCGAGGGGGTGCTTTGGGAAACAGTTGGGGGAGTCTTCGCTCTGGCCCTGCCTCTGCCCCTGGCCACCCCACTGCCTCTTCCAACCTGTCCTGCTGCTGCACTTGCCTCCCCCTCTGAAGACCTCTCCTCAGTTGGCTTAGCGAACCAGGTGGGGTCTGTCAGCTCATTATCTAGCGGCTCTTCCTACGAATCCTCTGTGCGCTCCTCCCTCGGACTGCCCTTACTACTACCTCACAGATAGTCAACTGTGTCTCATCATCATCGACCTCCTCACCCACTGAAAGCTCTTGAGACAGTTGCCGGAAGTCCCCAGCCTCATCACCCGGACCCCGGGAACTTTCCAAAGGTTGGGCATTGGTCATGACAAACTCCTCAGGTGGGACAGGAACCATTTTTTCTAATCAAGGCAGGGGCCCGAGAACAGTTCCTGAGAGTCTGTCTGCTCATCAGAATGTGTCATTTTCATGGAACGAGGAGGCTGGGAGGAAGGAGGAGCAGCAGCGAGAGGATTCAGAGTTGCAGCAGTGGACGGCGTAGAAGACTAAGTGGTCGATACATTGCTGGATGCATTTTCTGCCATCCATGACAGGACCTGCTCACACTGCTCATTTTGTAATAAAGGTCTACGACGTGGACCCGAAAATTGTGATATGAAGCTGGGGACCCCAGAAACTTGCCTCTCTCCTAATCCCGCAGCAGCCGGCTGCAATTCACCTGGACCAGGAACTCGGCCTGTGCCCACACCCTCACTTGCATCTCTGCATCCTCGCCCGTGTCCACGGCCACTTCCTCTAGGCCTACCCTTACCCCTCAGCATGGTGTATTATGAAAAAGAGCACACACAGAGCAGTCTGAATAATTATGCAATTAGTGGCGTGCAGTTGGAGGCTGACAGCGGTTGTTACGCACACTGCAGTCCGCAAAAAATTATAAGCTAGGCTGCAAAAAGGCCTAGCTTGGTAATAGTGAGCCACTTCAACTCCCAACGGTATTGTAACGGGAACTCCAGGCAGAAAGAAAGAATACAGAAGGCTGCAAACAGGCCTAGCGGCACAATAGTGATGCACTACGACTCCCACCAGACACACAGTAAATTTCAGACGGTCAGAGGTAGCCCAATCAAGGGGCTTTTATTTAAATTTTTTTGAAAAGCAATACAGCCTATATAGCGTGTATATGACTTTCCCTCTATCAGTGGCTGTGGCCGTACGCTGTGCGTGAAGTTGACGGGACGCACAGAGCGGTGTAAAAAATTAGGCAATTATTGGCCTGCACTTGGAGGGTCACAGCGGTAATGTAACGCACACTGTAGGCCAAAAAAAATATACGCTGGGCTGCAGAAAGGCCTAGCTGGCTAATACTGAGCCACTACAACTCCCAGAGGCCACAGCAGTAATGCACACGATCGCAGGTAGCCCTAAGGGCTCCCACCCACTGGCTTTTGTTTCTCCACTGCGCTGCGAGAGTAAGTGAAAACTCTCGCAGAGCAGTGCGAGAAAATCGCTGGGATATCGCTGCGACATCGCCAGTCTTTGCAATGGGGCCAGCGGCAGCAGCGCTAGCCCCATTGAAAAGATGTGGAGAATGCCACAGCTGTGACAGCTGTTACAGCTGGGGCAGGAGTTTCCTTCATCCCCGTGGGGATGAAGGAATCCTCTGTCACAGCTGTGACAGCTGTCACAGTTGTGGCAGAAGTCCACGGCATGCTATCCTATTGCTTTCAATGGGAGCGGCACTGCTGCCGATCCCATTGAAAGCAGTGGTTTCTGACAAGCCCCGCAGAATGATTATCAGAGAAGGGCTTGAAATATAAGCCCTTCCCCGATAATCATCAAAAAGTGGTTAAAAAAATAATAAAAAGTTACTCACCTCACCTGCTGTCAGCCGCGTCCTCCGTCTGCCTCCCCGGCACTGCTACTGAGCTCTTTCAGCAGACGGGGATTTAAAAATCTCCGCCTACTGAAAGGGCTGTGCGGATTAGCAGCTAGTGCTTAGCTATTGGCTGAGCGCTCAGCCAATGGCAGATAGCTCTTAGCAACACAACAGTAATGCACACGGTCACAGGTAGCCCTAAGGAGGAGCTTTTTTGGGGTACTTGTTGACAGGATTCTACACTACCACTGTCCCTGCCTGACCAGTACTGCCCCTATACTCTGTATAATTGGCTGCAGACTGAGAACGCAATAGTCTGCATAGCCCAAGATGAAGGAAAAAAATTGTGCAAAACTGCTCCCAGCAGCCACAACAGTAATGCACACGGTCAGATGTGACCCTAAGAAGAACCGTTGGGGTTCTTGAAGACGCCAACACTCTCCCTGTAGCACCAGCAGCACCCTCCCTAATCTCTGCCAGCCTGTGTCTGAGGCGAGCAGCGGGCGGGACTGCTTTATATACTCGGCGGTCACTTGATCTCGCCAGCCACTCACTGCAGGGGGGTGAGATAGGGCTGGAACGTCACAGCAGGAAGTGGTAATGCCTTCCCTGCATGTCTATTGGCCAGAAAATGGTACAAAACATGCAGGGAAGGAAATGGAATTGACTCGAGTACCGCGTGGTGCTCGTCTCGAGTAACGAGCATGTCGAGTATCCTAATACTCCAGCGAGCATCAAGCTCGGACGAGTACGTTCGCTCATCTCTAACTCTTACCCCTAGTCTTCATCATGTTGGATAATGCACTTGGTCAAAATGCTGCACAAATTGCGAGTTATTTTGCGTACACTTATAGGTAGAGATGAGCGAACGTACTCGTCCGAGCTTGATACTCGTTCGAGTATTAGCGTGTTCGAGATGCTCGTTACTCGTAACGAGTACCACGCGATGTTCGGGTTACTTTCACTTTCATCTCTGAGACGTTAGCGCACTTTTCTGGCCAATAGAAAGACAGGGAAGGCATTACAACTTCCCCCTGCAACGTTCAAGCCCTATACCACCCCCCTGCAGTGAGTGGCTGGCGAGATCAGGTGTCACCCGAGTATAAAAATCGGCCCCTCCCGCGGCTCGCTACAGATGCGTTCTGACATAGAGGAGGGAAAGTGGTATCTTGGTGGAGCTGCTATAGGGAGAGTGTTAGGAGTATTTTAGGCTTCAAGAACCCCAACGGTCCTTCTTAGGGCCACATCTAACCGTGTGCAGTACTGTGGAGGCTGCTTTTTGCAGTGTTGCACATTTTTTTTTTTTGGTATATCGGCCGTGCAGAGCATTGCGCCCTGCAATAATACTCCAGGGCCAGAATCGCTTAGGCAGGGACAGAAGACATATTGATTGAATATAGGCAGTGGGCCTTTGCAAAAAAATTTGGGGAAAAAAATCTATTTGGGCTGCCTGTGACTGTCCTCAGTGTTCTGGGTCTGTGCTGGGTGTAGTAGTTCTCCAAATTCATACGCAGCCAGCTAAGTGTTACAGCAGGCTTGCGCAAAATTATTTCCTGGCTCTGTCTGGGCTGTGAAATCACCGCTGTATTGCAGTTCACAGTGCAACACTCTGCAGTTCTTTGACATACTCCAGGGCCAGAAGTGCTTAGGCAGGGACAGAAGACATATTGATTGAATATAGGCAGTGGGCCTTTGCAAAAAAATTTGGGGAAAAAAATCTATTTGGGCTGCCTGTGACTGTCCTCAGTGTTCTGGGTCTGTGCTGGGTGTAGTAGTTCTCCAAATTCATACGCAGCCAGCTAAGTGTTACAGCAGGCTTGCGCAAAATTATTTCCTGGCTCTGTCTGGGCTGTGAAATCACCGCTGTATTGCAGTCCACAGTGCGCAGAGAGAGAAGAGATATATTGATTGAATATAGGCAGTGGGCCTTTGCAAAAAAAATTGGGGGAAAAAATCTATTTGGGCTGCCTGTCACTGTCCTCAGTGTTCTGGGTCTGTGCTGGGTGTAGTAGTTCTCCAAATTCATACGCAGCCAGCTAAGTGTTACAGCAGGCTTGCGCAAAATTATTTCCTTGCTCGGTCTGGGCTGTGAAATCACCGCTGTATTGCAGTTCACAGTGCAACACTCTGCAGTTCTTTGACATACTCCAGGGCCAGAAGCGCTTAGGCAGGGACAGAAGACATATTGATTGAATATAGGCAGTGGGCCTTTGCAAAAAAATTTGGGGAAAAAAATCTATTTGGGCTGCCTGTCACTGTCCTCAGTGTTCTGGGTCTGTGATGGGTGTAGTAGTTCTCCAAATTCATACGCAGCCAGCTAAGTGTTACAGCAGGCTTGCGTAAAATTATTTCCTGGCTCTGTCTGGGCTGTGAAATCACCGCTGTATTCCAGTTTACAGTGCAACACTCTGCAGTTCTTTGACATACTCCAGGGCCAGAAGCGCTTAGGCAGGGACAGAAGACATATTGATTGAATATAGGCAGTGAGCCTTTGCAAAAAAATTTGGGAAAAAAATCTATTTGGGCTGCCTGTGACTGTCCTCAGTGTTCTGGGTCTGTGCTGGGTGTAGTAGTTCTCCAAATTCATACGCAGCCAGCTAAGTGTTACAGCAGGCTTGCGCAAAATTATTTCCTGGCGTTCCGAAGTCAGCCTCCAACCACAGGCCAATAAGCGGCACATTTAATTACAGCGTTCTGTTTCTGTACTACTGGTAATACAGCATGCTGAGGGGTAGGGGTAGGCCTAGAGGACGGGGACACGGGCGAGGACGCGGAGGCCCAAGTCAGGGTGTGGGCACATGCCAAGCCAGTGCGGTGGCCAGGGGTAGAGGCAGGGCCAGACCGAATAATCCACCAACTGTTTCCCAAAGCGCCCCCTCGCGCCATGCCACCCTGCAGAGGTCGAGGTTCTCTACGGTGTGGCAGTTTTTCACAGAGACGCCTGACGACCGACGAACAGTGGTGTGCAACCTTTGTCGCGCCAAGATCAGCTGGGGAGGCACCACCACCAGCATGCGCAGGCATATGATGGCCAAGCACCCCACAAGGTGGGACGAAGGCCGTTCACCGCCTCCGGTTTGCACCACTGCCTCTCCCCCTGTGCCCCAACCTGCCACTGAGATCCAACCCCCCTCTGAGGACACAGGCACTACCGTCTCCTGGCCTGCACCCACACCCTCACCTCCGCTGTCCTCGGCCCCATCCACCAATGTCTCTCAGCGCAGCGTCCAGACGTCGCTAGCGCCACTGTTTGAGCGCGAGAGCAAGTACGCCGCCACGCACCCGCACGCTCAAGCGTTAAACGTGCACATAGCCAAATTGATCAGCCTGGAGATGCTGCCGTATAGGCTTGTGGAAACGGAGGCTTTCAAAAGCATGATGGCAGCAGTGGCCCCGCGCTACTCGGTTCCCAGTCGCCACTACTTTTCCCGATGTGCCGTCCCAGGCCTGCACGACCACGTCTCCCGCAACATTGTACGCGCCCTCACCAACGCGGTTACTGCCAAGGTCCACTTAACAACAGACACGTGGACAAGCACAGGTGGGCAGGGCCACTATATCTCCCTGACGGCACATTGGGTGAATTTAGTGCAGGCTGGGACAGAGTCAGAGCCTGGGACCGCTCACGTCCTACCCACCCCCAGAATTGCGGGCCCCAGCTCGGTGGTGGTATCTGCGGCGGTGTATGCTTCCTCCACTAAACCACCCTCCTCCTCCTCCTACGCAACCTCTGTCTCGCAATCAAGATGTGTCAGCAGCAGCACGTCGCCAGCAGTCGATGTCGCGCGGCATGGCAGCACAGCGGTGGGCAAGCGTCAGCAGGCCGTGCTGAAACTACTCAGCTTAGGAGAGAAGAATCAGACCGCGCACGAACTGCTGCAGGGTCTGACAGAGCAGACCGACCGCTGGCTTGCGCCGCTGAGCCTCCAACCGGGCATGGTCGTGTGTGACAACGGCCGTAACCTGGTGGCGGCTCTGCAGCTCGGCAGCCTCACGCACGTGCCATGCCTGGCCCATGTCTTTCATTTGGTGGTTCAGCGCTTTCTGAAAAGCTACCCACACTTGTCATACCTGCTCGGAAAGGTGCGCCAGGTCAGCGCACATTTCCGCAACTCCAAGACGGACGCTGCCACCCTGCGGACCCTGCAACATCGGTTTCATCTGCCAGTGCACCGATTGCTGTGCGACGAGCCCACACAATGGAACTCTACGCTCCACATGTTGGCCAGGCTCTATGAGCAGCGTAGAGCTATTGCGGAATACCAACTCCAACATGGGCGGCGTAGTGGGAGTCATCCTCCTCTATTATTTACAAAAGAGTTGGCCTGGTTGGCAGCCATCTGCCAGGTCCTTGGAAACTTTGAGGAATCTACCCAGATGCTGAGCGGGGATGCTGCAATCATTAGCATCACCATTCCTCTGCTATGCCTCTTGAGAAGTTCCCTGCAAAGCATAAAGGCAGACGCTTTGCACTCGGAAACGGAGGCGGGGGAAGACAGTATGTCGCTGGGTAGTCAGAGCACCCTCATGTCTATATCTCTAGCGCGTTGAGGAGGAGGAGGAGGGGGAGGAGCATGAGGAGTAGGGGGAAGAGACAGCTTGGCCCACTGCTGAGGGTACAGATGCTGCTTGCCTGTCATCCTTTCAGCGTGTATGGCCAGAGGAGGAGGAGGAGGAGGAGGAGGGGGAGGAGCATGAGGAGGAGGGGGAAGAGACAGCTTGGCCCACTGCTGAGGGTACACATGCTGCTTGCCTGTCATCCTTTCAGCGTGTATGGCCAGTGGAGGAGGATCCTGAAAGTGATCTTCCGAGTGAGGACAGCCATGTGTTGCGTACAGG
This sequence comes from Eleutherodactylus coqui, assembly GCF_035609145.1. Lineage (NCBI taxonomy): Eukaryota > Metazoa > Chordata > Amphibia > Anura > Eleutherodactylidae > Eleutherodactylus > Eleutherodactylus coqui. The sequence goes on from NC_089843.1 coordinate 32,326,173, forward strand.
TACCCTGGCACACATGGCTGACTTCATGTTAGGATGCCTTTCTCGTGACCCTCGCGTTACATGCATTCTGGCCACTACGGATTACTGGGTGTACACACTGCTCGACCCACGGTATAAGGAGAACCTTTCCACTCTCATTCCCGAAGAGGAAAGGGGTTCGAGAATGATGCTATACCACAGAGCGCTGCTGGACAAACTGATGGTAAACTTCCCATCCGACAGCGCTAGTGGCCGGAGGCGCATTTCCGCGGCCCAGGTAGCAGGGGAGGCGCAGAGATCAGGCAGCATGTACAGCGCAGGCAGGGGACCATTATCCAAGGCCTTTGCCAGCTTTCTGGCTCCCCAGCAAGACTGTGTCACCGGTCCCCAGTCAAGGCTGAGTTGGCGGGTCCACAGGTAGTTGTAACTGCATGTGTCCACTTCTAAAGAACCCCAGTCTGACTGGGGCATGCAGTGTGGGCCGAAGCCGACCTGCATTAAACATGACATTACCTCAGCTGTGATGGGCAATGCAATGGGATATATTTATGTGCCGCCGGTGGCTTCCTGGCACCCACCCATGCTGTCGGTCCACAGGGACTTCACAATAGGGAGTTGTACCTGCCTGTGTCTATGAATTAAAAAGCCCGGTCAGGTTGGGGCATGCAGTGTGGGCCGAAGCCCACCTGCATTTAATCTGACGTTAGCTCTGCTGTCCAGGGCACTGCAATGGGATACATTTATGTACAGCCGGTGGGTTCCAGGGAGCCACCCATGCTGTGGGTGCACACGGAATTCCCATTGCGGAGTTGTACCTGCCTGTGACTATTTATAAAAAAACGCGGTCTGACTGGGGCATGCAGACACCTTGACAGAATGAATAGTGTGTGGCACATAGGTTCCCCATTGCTATGCCCACGTGTGCAGCTCCAGATGGAGGTGGCACAGGATTGGATTTCTCATTGCTTCTGTACAGCATTGTGGACTATCGCCCCGCCCCTTTTAAAGAGGGTCGCTGCCTAGCCGTGCCAACCCTCTGCAGTGTGTGCCTGCTTTTCCTCTGGCAGACGCACTTATAAATAGACATGAGGGTGGCGTGGCATGAGGGCAGCTGAAGGCTGGGCAGGGACAGTTTGGTGTGCGCTGTGGACACTGGGTCGTGGGTGGGGGGGGGGGTGAGCAGCATGTAACCCAGGAGAAGTCGCAGCGGAGTGTCATGCAGGCAGTGATGGTGCTTTGTTGGAGGTCGTGTGGTGCTTAGCTAAGGTATGCATTGCTAATGAGGGCTTTTCAGAAGTAAAAGTTGTTGGGAGGGGGGGGGCCCACTCTTGCCGCTATTGTGGCTTAATAGTGGGACCTGGGAACTTGAGATGCAGCCCAACATGTAGCCCCTCGCCTGCCCTATCTGTTGCTGTGTCGTTCCCATCACTTTCTTGAATTGCCCAGATTTTTACAAACGAAAACCTTAGCGAGCATCGGCGATATACAAAAATGCTCGGGTCGCCCATTGACTTCAATGGGGTTCGTTACTCGAAATGAACCCTCGAGCATCGCGAAAAGTTTGTCTCGAGTAACGAGCACCCGAGCATTTTGGTGCTCGCTCAGCTCTACTTATAGGCCAAAATAGACACTGTAAACTGAGTATAGTGTTGTTAGATAGTGTGGATTGACAGGAGCCCCACACGTGTATATAATGTATGCTTTGAGCCCCAAAATATAGACAATAAACAGTGTATACTGTTGTTAGATTGACAGCACCCGCACATGGGTATATAGCGTACGCTTTGAGCCCCCCCAAATTTTCTAAAACAGTGTATACTGTTGTTAGATAGCGTGGATTGACAGCACACACACATGGGTATATAGCATACGCTTTAAGCCCCACCCTCCCAAAAAAGAAATATTTTAAGCAGTGTATACTGTTGTTAGATAGTGTGGATTGACAGGACCCACACATGGGTATATAACGTACGCTTTGAGCCACCAAAAAAATAAAAATGATAGGAGTTTTGTTAATTCCTATCTAGTCTCTGTAAACCACTAGCAGTATTCTATATATATATATAAATGAATGTATGTCTGTCTGTCTGTGTGTCGGTTTGTCCTTTATGCGCTACTACACCATTCATCCGAAGTTGTTGAGTACACTCCTGGGAAGGTTACTGGCATAGTACATCTATCTTATGATAAATGGCGTGCGTGCGAGCGTCGTCGACAGTTACGCCCCCCCCCCCCACGTAGAACGTTCGGTTTCCATCATTGCCACTAATTCTCTCACTTCCTGATGACGTAGAAACATGAAATTTGGCAAGAGCATTGATTATGTCATAAATAGGAAAAGCGAATGGGTCCCAACTCCATTATTCAATTCTAAGCGCAAAAGAATTAGCGTCCAAATTTTATGTACAGAATCTAATTTTCTCACTTTCCGGTGTCATAGAAACTTGAAATTTGGCACGAGCATTGATTATGTCATAAATAGGAGAAGTTAATGGGTCCCAACTCGATTATTCAATTCTAAGCGGCAAAGAATTAGCGTCCAAATTTTACGTACGGAATCTAATTTTCTCACATAGAAACTTGAAATTTGGCACGAGCATTGATTATGTCATAAATAGGAAAAGCTAATGGGTCCCAACTCAATTATTCAATTCTAAGCGCAAAAGAATTACCGTCCAAATTTTATGTACGGAATCTAATTCTCTCACTTCCCAATGTAATTTGGCACGAGCATTGATTTTATCATAAATAGGAAAAGTTAATGGGTCCCAACTCGAATATTCAATTCTAAGCGCAAAAGAATTACCGTCCAAATTTTACGTACAGGATCTAATTCTCTCACTTCCCAATGTAATTTGGCACGAGCATTGATTTTATCATAAATAGGAAAAGCTAATGGGTCCCAACTCGAATATTCAATTCTAAGCGCAAAAGAATTAGCGTCCAAATTTTACGTACGGAATGTAATTTTCTCACTTCCCAATGTCAAAGAAACTTGAAATTTGGCACGAGCATTGATTATGTCATAAATAGGAAACGCTAATGGGTCCCAACTAAATTATTCAATTCTAAGCGCAAAAGAATTACCGTCCAAATTTTACGTACGGAATCTAATTCTCTCACTTCCCAATGTAATTTGGCATGAGCATTGATTTTATCATAAATAGGAAAAGTTAATGGGTCCCAACTCGAATATTCAATTCTAAGCGCAAAAGAATTAGCGTCCAAATTTTACGTACGGAATCTAATTCTCTCACTTTCCAATGTCATAGAAACTTGAAACTTGGCACGAGCATTAATTATGTCATAAATAGGAAAAGCTAATGGCTCCCAACTCGATTATTCAATTCTAAGCAGAAAAGAATTAGCGTCCAAATTTTACGTACGGAATCTAATTTTCTCACTTCCTGATGTCATCTATATATATAAAAATGAATGTCTGTCTGTCTGTCTGTCCTTTATGCATTACTACACCATTCATCCAATCGTCATGAAACTTTGGGAAGTTGTTGAGTACACTCCTGGGAAGATTACTGGCATAGATCAACTATCCTACGATAGGTGGTGCGCGTGCGAGCATTGTCGACAGTTATGCCCCCCAGACAAAGATCGTTTGATTTCTATCTCAAGCACGAAAGCAAAAGGCATCACGAGCAACGGGATGCGTGTTCAACTACAAAATGATGCATCCGCCGAATGTTTCGCAAGACAATTGCTGGATATTGAGAATGCTGAGGTTAAATGAAAGCTGTGCTGTGATTGGTTGCTATTTCTTATACTGCTGAGGTAACATGAAAGTTGTGCTGTGATTGGTTGCTATATATTATACTGCTGAGGCAACATGAAAGCTGTGCTGTGATTGGTTGCTGCTTCTTATACTACTGAGGTTACATGAAAGCTGTGCTGTGATTGGTTGCTATATATTATACCGCTGAGGTAAAATGAATGCTGCACTGTGATTGGTTGCTATTTTTTATATTGCTGAGGCAGAATAAAATTTGCGCTGTGATTGGTTGTTATTTCTTTTACTGCTGAGGTAACATGAAAGCTGCGCTGTGATTGGTGGTTATATATTATACTGCTGAGGTAACATGAAAGCTGCGCTGTGATTGGGTGTTAGATATTATACCACTGAGGTAACATGAAAGCTGCGCTGTGATTGGTTGTTATTTATATATATATAAACGAATGTATGTATGTCTGTCTGTCTTCGCAGCAACGCGCGACGGGTAAGCTAGTACTGCATAAAAACGGTAACAGTATGCGGTATACAGCTGGCATGCTTGAGAATGCTTTGTGTGCACTACTGCTCCCAGTCAGCCAAACTGCTGATGCACACAATGAGAGGAGTTGTAGTCCTAGAAAGGACTGTTGGGTTCTTTGAACAAGGATCCCTGCCTAGCCGCAACCTCTACCCTACACTATCGCTGTCCCTGAATAGCAGCAGTTCTGTCCCTTAGCTAATGCAGCCTGCGTGTGAGGCGAGCCTCAGGTGACCTGAGTGTTTATGCTCGTAGGTCACCTGATCAGGGCAGCCAGTCACTGCTATAGACGTGCACAGGGTTGCACATCACAGCAGGGGGTACCAAAGCCTTCCCTGCCTATTTATGGGCTAAAAAAAGGTACAAAACATGTGGGGAGGAGAGGGTGAAATTTTCTCGAGCACCTTGTGGTGCTCGGCTCGAGTAATGAGAACATCGAGCAGGCTAAGCATGTTCGCTCATCTCTAGTAGAGATTAAAACCATTAGGGAGTCTATCTCTCAGTATTCTACTATGCAGCAATTCCATGATTTGGATAATAAAATTAAAAACAATCTTTCTAAACTTGAATCTCAGAAGTTGAAAAAGTTAAATATATTTGAGATCTACAGGACTATGGGACAATGAGACTATTAAACCACGCTCCATTTTAAAGCAGCATAAACCAAACAGATCCAAAGTATCCAAAGTGAACTTTATTTCTACTGAATTGGATTCATCTGATACCACTTCTGATATGACTCTCTTTGATAGATCAGCATGTGACGCAATTACACGTCATATGAGTAAAGAGGAGGCACGTAGTGTCACTCGGCGATATCCACGAAAACAGTAATGTAATTTGTCAATTTATCTGCTATAATTATCACACAATTTCAAACTTCATTGCTGTCCAGGGGTTTATCTTTTGCTCCTTCATGTCATTTTGATCTGTATTCCACTTTGCTTGATATAACACACTAATGAGGTTGTCAACACTGAGCCAGTAAGCCTGCTGCAGGGGATAGATACTGACCTGAGAGAATCAGGCTGTTGCCAAGTAGCTACCACTTCAACCCTTTCTTATTATTGGACTAAAATATATTGCAGAGGAATCCTGCATTGCTACCCCTCTACCCATGGCACATCTTCTGCTGCCCACGTTAGGACGCACTTGGAGTTTATTCTCAGAATACTTGGTGGTCATAGTGGTCAGATTCCCACTGAACAGCAAGTTTTCCAATATCCTGTAAATAGCAGATAATCTGCAGTAGTAGGAATAATCCTTTAATGTCTGATATCGAATACAGAACAATATATCAGAGTAAAATAATAAACACTATCTTAATTTTTTTTTGTCTCTTTTTTAATATTTGTATTTATTTGCAATTCTATTATTTCCTTCACGAGTAAACCGGGGAAATATAGATTTAATATATTCCGGTGAGACTTTTTTTTCATGTTTGCCAAATACATTTTTACATCTCAGGTCTAAAATACAACTCAAAAAAAATTATAAAGGCGTCATCCTGTGATTGCCAGTCACTCCTGATCTTCTCAGCAGAGATCTATGTCTATCATGGCATTAGAAACAAAGAGAAGACTCTTTACTAATGACTTTATGTTCTGTTACATCATATGTGATCTTTTATATAACCTCTGCTGGTTATCGCTCTTTTCCTTGATGTTCTACCCTGTGCAGTCACAGAACTCAGAGCCTGGATGCCAACTAAGAATGAAGGATTATACATTTGAATACAAATATTCTCAAGCTGGAGATATTATTATAGGAGGGATCTTCACTGTACATTCATCAGCAATACCATGGAGATATGCATGGGAAGAGTTCTCCAGCGCATACTGCATATAGTAAGTGCAAAAAAATTAGGCCATAATATAAAAGCAACTATACAGGTTACTGTATGACATCACTGATATCTCTTATTGCTTATTTCTATGTAATAAAACTAATTATGAAATGCTAATAATTTTATTAATGATTTAACTTCTTTGATTATTGATCTATGAATTGTATCTGTTTTTTCTATCTGAGCAAAATAATATACCAGTAAATAGTACAAGTGACTCCTGTTGCTGCACGCCCATCATTTTTCCACATCATGCAGTTAAATCTGTGGGTGCTTTTGCTTGGGACTGATTTGGCGCACACATTTATGCATCACAATGTTATACTTTTAGGGCTTGAATCCCGCATTCTTTTAAAAATCAAACCACAGGATTAAAATCTGCTCCAAAACAATTTCTGCTGCAGAATTACGGAGGTCTTGCCAAATTATTGTTGTAGATTTCTAACATATAAGAGATGTAATCTACCAAAAGTCTGCAGTTAAAATAACACAAGAAATTCAATAAAATCCATTCCGTGATTAAAAACGCAACAAAATCCTAATTATTTGACAAAATCTGCAAATATGCTGCGTCCTGTAGAATGATTCTGTCCATGTGAAAGAACCCTTAACGTCTAAGTGTAGATTTTGATGTGGAATTGCCATTAAAATTAATCCATTTTCAACTCCAAAATGTGTACGTTACACATGCCAAATTATGCTGCATGTTGCAAAATAATACCATCTGTTTAAAAGATCCTCTAGGAACAATAAGCCAATTTACACCACTCCAAAGGTGCATCAACACTAAAGGCCCATTTAGACACAACGATTATCACTCAAAATTTGCTCAAAAGCTGTCTTTTGAGTGATAATCGTTGTGTGTAACTGCACTGACATCATGCAGTGTTCATTTTCCCGTTGCTCATCGTCGTTTTTCAGCATGCTGAAAGATGACGATGAGCCTTATGAGGGATTCACAGTGGGATACAAATGATACTATTGTTTCAGCTATATTCCGCTCCCTGATAACAGGCTGGGTATGAAGAACAGAGCAGGCCAGCTCTGTTCTCTATACCTGCCACGGAGCGCTCAGCTGTATAACAGCCAGGCACTCCGTGCAGAAAACATCTGGATGCAGAAGACAAGCGGGCACTTGGAGCCGAGAACAGCTGGATGAGGGACACCCCGCTTGTCTTCTGCATCCTCCGCTGTATAACAGCTGGCGCTCAGAACAAGGGAACAGCTGAATGCAGAAGACAAGCGGGGACACCATGCTTGTCTTCTGCAACCTTCACTGGCAGCGCATCTTGAGCGATCATCGTTGTGTCATTTACAGCGCAAGATGATCGCTCAAAAGTCACTTCAGCAACATCCTTTGAGCGATTATTGTTGTGTCTAAATGGGCCTTAAGGCCTTATTCACATGTATTGTGCATCATGCAACTGTGTATCAACACTAGGGCCTTATTCACCTCATCATGGTGGTGATTTCTCCTTCAATGCAAGTGTTCAAACAAAAGCTCGACAAATATCTGTCTGGGCTGATTCAGTGAATCCTGCACTGAGCGGGGAATTGGACCCGATGACCCTGGAGGTCCCTTCCAACTCTACCAGTCTATGATTCTATGATGATGGAAATATATATCATGAGGTTGCAAATAAGAAAGAAGGAGCCCACGGTAGCATACGGATGCAATAAAAATGTCAACGTCTTTATTCCTCCATTAAAAAGTAGTTGTCCTACAGGTGATTGCTAAGTTTCAACCTTTCAGTCAGGTCTTTTTCAAGCATAATAAACCATTGGTTGACATAGCATATATATAGTATTCCACAAACATATTACACCAATCACAAAGTATACAGACAGCTGAATTAGGAAAAAGAATAAATAGCAATCAAGGGATTAAAGATAAGGTCCATATCTCACATGTGCATTCCATCTGCAATGGCATTGCTAAGAATCCACTGCACATGAGCAGTAATCGGCATGTCCCACGAGTGTATGATGTGGCACCGTCATCCAACGCTCAGAGAAAGACAGCGCATGTGCAGTCCGCAGGAACGCACGAAGGCAAAATACCCAAGATGGACCATAGCGTCCTCTTTCCTGGCAAGCACATAGACATCAGCACCATAAGATCAAGATAGTCAATATCTGCATAGTGGGCTGTACCTCAGCATAGACCATTCAAAACCCATAGGGGCCAGATAAGAAAGCTGCAATTAAGTTATAAAATAGGATAAAGGTGAATGGAATCCCAAATGGGCAATTTAATATAACAATATTGCCATTTTGATCAAAAATATAGATATCAGATCATGAGAAGATATGTGCACCCTATATACAAACAGGGTAAAAAGCCACTATTTTTAATTGTTTAAATATCTTAGATAACATATATACTAGACTTGATATATCTATATATAATGTCAGCAAGATTCAAATGGAAACCTATTTAGAAAATAAATACAGTATCCGAAGCATCAATAAGAATTGCACATAAAAAAGTTTTTGTTCTATTCTTTCACATATTAAAAACAAATACAAAAGCATGAACTCATGTTGGGACCTCGGCAAATAGAAGACACATCCAGATCATATACAATCCTACAAAACAGTAGAAAAAAATGAATATTAAAAACAGAATAACATACTATAAAACTATGCATAGCAATATGTCAACCTACACAAAATGCCAAAATCATGACTCATATATAGGGTGTGCAAGCATATTCTAAGTTAAGGCCACCAGGGGCCAAGGTACCCAACTCATGAATCCATCTTAGCTCATTGCATTTCAGAAGTCTCACACGGTCACCTTCCCTAGGCAGAGAAGTTACCCAATCTATTATTCTATATTTGAGCTGACAAATAGAGTGCTTGAATGCAATGAAGTGTTTAGGAATTGGCAAGTCAGTTTTCTCTGTACGAATTTTACTCTTATGAATAACTATGCACATACGGGCCTCCATGCATGTCTCTCCCACATACCCAAGGCCGCAAGGGTATGTTATGAGGTAAACCACAAATTTGGTGGTACAAGTAAATCTCCCTTTCGGGTAATATTTCTTCCCTGTTCGTTGATGTCTAAAGTGGTCACCTCTAACCATATTGCTGCAGCAGGACCACGTTAAACACGGAAAATTACCATTTTTAGAAGGTAGTAAAGTTCACTGTACTGACTCCCCTATCGGGGATACTAAAGGATGCAGCAACCTGTAACGTGAATTGCGGCTCCTCTTAAACACCATCATGGGGGGTTGTGTAAACTCTGCAACATTGTCACAGTATTTACCAATGATCTTCTGAATTATATTCTCAACCCTATAACTTGCAGGGCCATATGTCGATATAAATGGAATTCAGTTTTTTTTTTTTACAGCTCTAGATTTTTCAACCACTAATTCCTCCTAAGTAAGCCTCCTTGCTCTAACTCGTGCATCATCCAACAACTGCATAGGATATCCCCACCAGTGAAAAATGGTGTATGGATCGGTTATATATAGCCACACCTGGCAGCTATGAGCTGTAGTCACATCTATGCAGGCCATAGGAATAGCAAACTCAAAGGACACAACTCAAAAAGGCTCTATAAGAAAAGGATTGGAACAGGGGAACGTGCATACATGCGGTACACCATAACAAAATGAACTGCAAATGGGACTTGTGAGCAGACATCCAGCAATGACTGGCAAACACCAAAATACTTAACTAAAATACCAACATGCATAAGCAGATCTAATATCTAAAGTTACTGAGGTATTGGTTTGCATTTTGGCCAAGATACTCAAGCTCATGAGCCCACGACAAGGGTCCTCGTCGTCTTGTGAGTTCCTCCTCTAACAAGACAACTTAAACCCCAGGGAGTCCTGTCTGCAAGCAGGGTGATCGTCCCAATAGAACCCAAAGGCCTAGTTCTACATGGATGGTAAATGACATACAAGCTGAACTAGACACTTTTCGCATCAACAGACAAGGGAATTACGGATTACGGAATTCCACCCAGACCCTAATGCATGCAGCAACTATATAGATGCCCCAGCACAACTGTCCACAGAAAAAAACTGGATTAAAGGAATTCATATTGACATGGGTGGGTAGACTACTGAAAAAAGAACAAAAACAAAACAGAGCATCAGAGTTGAGCTTCAACTCTTTCCAAGCCATTTATTTTTTCTCATCCATTCTCCCCAGCTCCAATTTATTTGGAGCTGGGGAGAATGGATGAGAAAAATACATTTTCCCTGCACCCTCCTGAACTGACAGAGTTCAGGAGGGTGCAGGGAGGGACCTGCTTACCTGTCCAGCGTCTTCCGCATTCTCCTTCTGCCTCCCGGCTCGGCGATCATGTGACCGCTGGGGTCAGGTGGCACCTGGCGGTCACATGATCGCCGGGCCGGAAGGGAGAAGGAGAATGCGCAAGACACCGGTCAGGTAAGCAGGTCCTCCCATGGTGCAGGCTCCCAGCTCGGCGTGCATGTGACCGCTGGGGGACAGGTAACACCGGTGGTCACATGATCGCCGGCCAAAATGTCTATGCATTACGTAGCGCTAATTGAGAGCTATGTAATGTGTAAAGGAGAAGGCAGAAAGGGTTAAAAACCCTTTCTGCGTTCTCCTCGGGGGTCCTCGATGCGGACCAGTGCAGGAATGCATCTGCACCCGATGTGTCGGAGCTGTGGAGGAAAATGATGATGCCCCGACATTGGATTGGAAATGGTTAATAGATGATGAAGAACAAATATTAGAATATTGAAGAGCTAATATTTCAGTTACAAAATTATTAAAATCTATGGCTTTCAACAGTTCCAGCTTTCAAGAATACAGACATCTATTGGCATTTATTTTTGCCATTAATGATATTAACAATAGAACAGACATTCTGCCAAATATCACTTTGGGATATCATCTGTATGACTCATGTGGCCATGTGAATAAAGTAATAAAGGATGTTATGCAGATAATGTCTGGACACTCAGTAACAGCTCCTAATTACTCATGTTTGGATTACAGTACACTAGCTGGTTTTATTGGAGACCTAAGATCTACCACAACTCTACCAATGGCCCAGTTATTGGGTCTGTATGGATATGCACAGGTGAGTTCTAATAAGAAATCTTAATGCATAATTAAGCTATCATGTGTACATTGGGGATAACAGCATTACTTTGCAGCAAAGAAATGTGGATCTGCATTGCCACACACTATTTTGACTATGAATTTCTGTTAGCAGCACTTGGAGAACCCTTGTTTTCACCATTGACCCCTCTAAGTGGGATTTGGTAGGCACTGTGAGGTACAGAATGCCAATACACCCAGAAATATTTCCAGTAGTGTGGCTGCTGCTGCCATGCAAGGCTAAGCCATGGTGCCTAAGGGTGTGAACAAAGATGTAATGGGTAGTAGCTGTAACCTGATGTCTCAGTGTGCATATTTCTGTGTATGAATCTTCCACGTACATTCAGAGAGAGTGATCAGTGCAGGAGACAGGGGGAGGAAGAGACACATCTGATAATTGGAGTTTTTCTCTAATAAGACATTTTACAAAGTTTTTTATATTTGCTTGGAAAATATTAAAAGAATAGTTAGTATTTCATAATCATACTATAATCATAGGTCAATTTACATTTTACTACCTTCCCGTTCCTGTTTTTGGACCTGATGTTGCCTTTTGCCTAACCCTCTTGCACCGCCTACCCTCTCGAACTGCCTACCCTCTCGTTGCTGACCCGGATAGTTTGACTCGCCTTGCTGTTGTTTGTTCCAGTGTCTGTCTGTTCGTAGTCCCAGTGTTCCCCTTCCTTAGTGAGTGTACGGACCATCGCCCAGTTGTCGCCCTGGGGCTTAGCCTGGGGGGCAAGCAGGTAGGGACAGGGGTTACGGGTATTTTCAGGGGCCTCCAGCTTCCCGGACCCTGAGTCCTGACATTAGCACTGGCAAATAGGAAGTCAGATCCCTGTATCTGACCGGCAACTTTGAACCCCTTGAAGGAGGCTGTGGTGGCCCTAGCTAACCAGGTCCAGGTTCTGAATAGCCTGGTTCAGGACCTAACTACCCGCCTGCAGCATCAGGAACAGCAGGTAGCTACAGATTCTGTACAGCCCCCTCCTGTTCCTAGTACAGTATCAGAATCACGGGCTACTCTTCCAGATTTCTTTTCTGGGCAGAGAAGTCAGTTTTTTTGTGTTCAGAGAGGGTTGCAAGCTCTACTTTGACCTTCGAACCCACTCCTCCACCACGGGATATCAGAAAGTGGATATTGTTATTACCCGCCTGAGGGGAGAACCCCAAATTTGGGCCTTGTTGTTACCAGCTGGCTCGCCCACCCAATAGTCTCTAGATGCCTTTTTCTCTGCTTTGGGCCAGCTATACGACCAACCTGACCGGGCTGCCTACGGTGTTTCAAAACTCCTAGCCATGCGTCAAGGTCAGAGGTTGGCTGAGGACTATTATTCTCAATTCCGCCAACACTGCACGGAATCTGGGTGGAACAACGCCGCCCTGAAGAATTTAGTTTTAGCCAGCCTGTTGGAAGGTCTTAAGGACCTATTGGTAGCCAACCCTGAGCCTAAGACCTTGGAGCAAGCCATGTCATTAGCAATTCGGGCCGACCGACGCCTGAGGGCCAGACGTTCCGCTCGGTCCAGTCCAGTCTGGATGCTTCTTCGAATGAACCAACTGTATCACCTCCCACCACAGAACCTATGGAGCTAGGAACCATGACCCCCAGCAACTTCGGGAGTATCGCCTAACGAAGAACCTCTGTCTCTACTGTGGGGAATCAGGTGGTCGCATTGCGATCTGCGGGAAGAAGCCGCGGCAGGAAAACTTCCACTCCTAGGCAGTTGTCAGGAGGACTGTCTAGAAGCTAAGGTACTCCCTGTTTTGTCTACATTATTATTGCCCTGCACCTTAGAATTTTGGTCTTTTACCCGTGTCGGGCAAGCGTTTGTTGATTCTGGTGCTGTTGCTAATTTTGTTAACTTTGACTTCGTAGCTCAACTGTCTGGGTCCTTTTTACATTTAGACCCTCCCGTTCTGGTCTCCCGGGTTGATTCCACTCCATTGCAGGCCAGCCTTATAAATCTAGTCACCCCGAAGTTACGGTTAACGGTAGGAGCCTTACATACCGAGTCCTGTTTGTTTCTGATTATGAGAGATTTCTCTGTAGACATAGTATTAGGCCTACCCTGGCTAAAGGAACATAACCCCATAGTTAATTGGGGCATGTTGGAGTTGGTCAAGTGGTGTTCACGCTGTGCCAATCACGTGCGTCCAGTGAAGGTGGATATCTCCACCTGCGAGGCGATTGAGTTACCAGATTACCTCTCTGAGTTTTCGGACGTCTTCTTCAAACAGTTGTCTGAAGCCTTGCCTCCCCATATTCTAAACCTCTGGGGGAATGGAACATTGCCCCACATCCAAAAGAATTAAAGGAGCAGTGCTTTGTGTCCAAAAAACTGTTTGACCAGCAGAGAAATTAACCAGGGCTCAAGTTACAAAATAAATGTCTTTGTGTAAAGGGACAGGAAATGGCTGGTTGGAGAGAAACACGGGAAGTATTTCCTATGGACAACAAGTCAGGAATGAATAGAGCATACTCAATGGAAGCTCCTCCCGGGTGAATGATCTCACAGCTACCTCACAAATACCTCCCTATGAGAATGACCTATCAGCACACAAAATTATGTAACTGTAACCTAACTTCCTGATTTAAAGTTTTCCCTGCCTGAATAAAGATAGAATCTTTTCGGGACACATGATGTAGACATGTGGTCTTTTGAAAGTGTCTCCAGGCCTGTACATTATTCCTATCTAATATGGCACCCTCAGTGTATCGGATAGTGAAAATTGCACTAACAATATCCAGGTTTGGCCAAAGGGCACATCCGACCCTCGTAGTCTCCAGTAGGTGCCGGACTTTTCTTTGTGGAAGAGTAGGACTGGGGTCTTAGACCCTTTATTGACTACAGGAAATTAAATAAGATCACAGTCAGGAACCAGTACTCCCTCCGCTCATCCTAGACCTCCTTAACCAGGTTGCTGGTGCTCAATGATTCTCTAAGCTCGACCCAAGGAAGCTTACAATCTAATTCGTATCCGGGAGGGGGATAAGTGGAAGACGGCATTTAATATGCCCCTCGGTCACTTTGAGTACCTTGTTATGCCTTTTGGGTTGTTTAACGCCCCTGTCATTTTTCAAGAGTACATGAATTTCGTCTTTCAGGATATCATGGGTGTGTTTGTTGTAGTATATCTGGACGATATTATAATTCTCTCCACGGTCTGGGAGACACATCGTGTGCATGAACAGACTGTGCTAACTCGGGTCAGGGCTAACAAGTTATTCACAAAACTTAAGAAATGTGTTTTTGGTGTACAAAAGATCTTGTTATTAGGATATGTCATTACTAGAGATGAGCGAGCACACTCATCTGAGCTCGATGCTCGTTCGAGCATTAGGGTACTAGAGATGCTCGTTACTCGAGACGAACACCACGCGGTACTCGAGTCAATTACATTTCCTTCAATGCATGTTTAGCGCCATTTTCTAGCCAATAAACATGCGGGGAAGGCTTTACCACTTCCTGCTGTGACGTGCCAGCCCTCTCCCAGCCCACAGTAGTGAGTGGCTGGGCCGATCAGGTGGCCGCCGGGTACTTAAACTGGTCCCGCCCATGGCTCGCCTCAGACGCATGCTGGCAGAGGTTAGGGAAAGTGCTGCTGCTGATATATGGAAAGTGTTAGAGTAGGATCCAGTCTTCAAGCACCGTAACGGTCCTTCTTAGGGCTACATCTGACCGTGTGCATTATAGTTGTTGCTTGCTGGGAGTAGTAGTGCATCCATTTTTGTATTATGCATCTAGGGCCTAGGCCAGTTCCCAGCCTTCCAGTAATAGCGTGCTCAGGCTGCAGTGCCGTCCAACCAGCTCTCACCTTGAAACTACTCTCTAACATCTCCTAGCCTACTGCAAGCGACTTCATTTATATCGTTCTGTGTCTGTAGTGCATTAGACACAGAGTGTTGGGGCACAGCCACTTCTATAGTTATACACTATACAGTCCTGATCCTCTGTGTAAGAACCCCAAAACTCCTTCTTAGGGCTACATCTGACCGTGTGCATTATAGTTGTGCCTTGCTTGGAGTAGTAGTGCATCAATTTTTGTATTAGGCATCAAGGCTAGTTCCCAGCCTTTCAGTAATAGTGTTCTTAGGCTGCAGTGCCGTACAACCAGCTCTCACCATGAAACTGCTCTCTAACATCTTCTAGCCTACTGCAAGCGACTTCGTTTATACCGTTCTGTGTCTGCAGTGCATTAGACACAGAGTGTTGGTGCACAGCCACTTCTATAGGGAAAGCTATACACTATACAGTCCTGATCCTCTGTGCAAGAACCCCAAAGCTCCTTCTTAGGGCTACATCTGACCGTGTGCATTATACTTGTGGCTTGCTAGGAGTAGTAGTGCATCAATTTTTGTATTACACATCTAGTCCAGTTCCCAGCCTTTTAGTAATTGCATTCTCAGCCTGACGTGTCGTACAACCAGCTCTCACCGTGAAATTGCTCTGTAATATTTCCTAGCCTACTGCAAACGACTTCAGTTATACCGTTCTGTGTCTGCAGTGCATTAGACAGAGGTCTCACCGCTAAACAATACTGTAATATATCCTGGGCCTCTGCAAAGTATTTCAGCTCTGCCACTGTGCAGAGCATCTCACAATACCCGTTCCTTGCTGGGGTTGAGATAGCCACAGTTACCAACACTATCCACTGGCTTTAGAGTCTTCTCCCACTCCATACAGCCTCTATTATCTACAAGTCTCTGCGAGCGGTAAATTACCCCTAGGTATCAGCGCAAGACAGGGGGTTAATTTTTTTAAGTCACACCATAGAGCCTCCTCTATCTACAAGTCTCTGTGTGCGGTGAATTAAGCCACAGTTGTCAGTGCTGTACAGTGGGGTAATTTATGTGGCCCTGCTCTATTCTTAATCCGCCATGATGAGGAGTAGGGGTAAGGGTCGAGGACGTGGACGCGGACGTCCAAGTGAGGGTGAGGGCACAGGCCGAGTTCCTGGGTATGGTGAATCACAGCCGGCTGCTGCAGGATTAGGAGAGAGGCAAGTTTCTGCGGTCCCCAGCTTCATATCTCAATTTACGGGTCCGTGTGGTAGACCTTTATTACAAACAGAGCAGTGTGAGCAGGTCCTGTCGTGGATGGCAGAAAATGCGTTCAGCAAATGTATCGACCACCCAGTCTTCTACGCAGTCCACTACTCCCAGCCTAGGGACTGCAACTGTGAATCCTTTGGCTGCAGCTCCTCCTTCCTCCCAGCCTCCACACTCCACGACAAAATGACATATTCTGAGCAGGCAGACTCACAGGAACTGTTCTCCAGTCCCTGACATGAGTGGGAAAAAATGGTTCCTCTCTCACCTAAGGAGTTTGTCGTGACCGATGCCCAACCTTTGGAAAGTTCCTGGGGTCCGGGTGATGAGGCTGGGGACTTTCAGCAACTGTCTCAAGAGCTTTTTGTGGGTAAGGATGATGATGAGACAAAGTTGTCTGTCAGTGAGGTAGTAGTAAGGGCAGTAAGTCCGAGGGAGGAGCGCACAGAGGATTCGGGGGAAGAGCAGCTGGACGATGAGGTGACTGACCCCACCTGGTTTGCTAAGCCTACTGAGGACAGGTCTTCAGAGGGGGAAGCAAGTGCAGCAGCAGGACAGGTTGGAAGAGGCAGTGGGGTGGCCAGGGGTGAAGGCAGGGCCAGAGCGAAGAATCCCCCAACTGTTTCCCAAAGCACCCCCTCGCGGCAAGCCTCCGTGCAGTGGGCTACGTGTACAAAGTTCTGGATGTTTTTCAGTGAGAGCGCAGACGACCAACGAAAAGTGGTGTGCAACCTGTGTCGCACCAAGATCAGCCGTCACCCACCCGCACGCACAAGCTTTAAACATGCACATTGCCAAATTAATCAGCCTGGAGATGCTGCTGTACAGGCTTGTGGAAACGGAGGCTTTCAAAAACATGATGGCTACTCAGTCCCCAGTCGCCACTATTTTTCCTGGTGTGCCGTCCCAGCCCTACACCAGCACGTCTCCCGCAACATAAATCGTGCCCTCACCTACGCGATTACTGGAAAGGTCCACTTAACCAGGGACGCGTGAACAAGTACTGGCGGGCAGGGCCACTATATCTCCCTGACGGCACATTGGGTGAATTTGGTGGAGGCTGGGACCGAGTCAGAGCCTGGGACCACTCACGTCCTACCCACATCCAGAATAGCAGGTCCTACCTCGGTGCTGGTATCTGCGGCCTTTTTTGCCACCTCCTCCAAACCCTCCCCCTCCTTCTCCTTGGCCATGTCTACCTCTCAATTAAGAAGTGTGAGCATGTCGCCAGCAGTCGGTAGCGTGGGCAGCACAGCGGTGGGCAAGCGTCAGCAATTCATGCTGAAACTAATCAGCTTAGGTGACAAGAGGCACACAGCCCCGAGCTGTTGCAGGGTCTGACAGAGCAGACCGACCTCTGGCTTTCGCCGCTTAACCTCCAACCGGGCATGGTAGTGTGTGACAACGGCCGTAACCTGGTGGTGGCTCTGCAGCTTGGCAGCCTCACACACGTGCCATGCCTGGCCCACGTCTTCAATCTGGTGGTTCTGCAGTTTCTGCAAAACTACCCCCATTTGTCTGGCCTGCTTGGCAAGGTGCCCCGCGTCTGCGCACATTTCCGCAAGTCCATCATGGACACTGCCACCCTAAGGACCCTGCAACATCGGTTTCAGCTGCCAGAGCACCGTCCTCTGTGCGACATGCCCACACGCTGGAATTCTACGGTGCACATGTTGGCATAGCTGTACGAGCAGCATAGAGCAATAGTGGAATACCAGCTGCAACATGGGCAGCAAAGTGGGAGTCAGCTTCTGCATTTCTTTACTGAGGAGTGGGCATGGATGGCAAATATCTGCCAGGTCCTCGGAAACTTTGTGGAGTCTACCCAGATGGTGAGCGGCGATGCGGCAATCATTAGCGTTACCATCCCGCTGCTTTGCCTGCTGAGAAGTTCGCTCCTTGATAGCAGACCACCCTCATGTCGATATCTCAGCGCGTTTTGGAGGAGGAGGAGGGGGAGGAGCAGGAGGAGGAGGGGGAAGAGACAGCTGGGCACACTGCAGAGGGTACTCATGCTGCTTGCCTCTCATCTGTTCAGCGTGTATGGGCTGTAGAGGAGGATCCTAAAAGTCATCTTCCTAGTTAGGGCAGTGATGTGTTCCATACTGGTACCCTGGCACACATGGCTGACTTCATGTTAAGCTGCCTTTCCCCTAACCTTCGCGTTAGACGCATTCTGGCCAACACAGATTACTTGGTGTACACCCTTCTTGACCCACGGTATAAGGAGAGCCTTTCCACTCTCATTTCCGAAGAGGAAAGGGGTACGAGAGTGATGCAATACCACAGGGCCCTAGTGGAAAAAGGGATGCTAAAGTTCCCTTCTGATATCACTAGTGGCAGAAGATGCAGTTCCGAGGGCCAAGTAGCAGGGGAGGCACGGAGATCAGGCAGTATGTCCAGCGCAGGCAGGGGAACACTCTCCAAGGCCTTTGCCAGCTTTATGGCTGCCCAGCAAGACTGTGTCACCACTCCCCAGTCAAGGCTGAGTCAGAGGGAGCACTGTAAAAAGATGGTGAGGGAGTACGTAGCCGATCGTACCACCGTCCTCCTTGATGCCTCTGCTCCATACAATCATTGGGTGCCAAAGCTGGACACGTGGCACGAACTTGCACTGTACGTCCTGGAGGTGCTGGCCTGCCCTGCCGCTAGTGTCTTGTCAGAGAGGGTGTTTAGTGCAGCTGGGGGAATCATCACGGATAATCATACCCGCCTGTCAACTGCCAGTGCCAACATGCTTACACTCATAAAGATGAACAAAGGCTGGATTTTCCCAGACTTCTCTTCTCCACCAGCGGAAAGCAGCGGAACCTAAAGATTCTTTTTACTGCAACAGGAGAAAAAAGCATCACCTGAAAAAAGGGGAAATTAGCTTTGTCAATCATTTTCAGATATTATTACTCCTCCTTCTCCTACTCTTTCTCCTAAAACAGCATGTCAATCACGCTGAACTGCCAATTTTTCTGCAGCCTCTGCAGGCTCTGTTTATAGTTTTTTTTTTTTACAATTTTCCAAAGTTTCAAAAGTATTGATACTTTAACAGAAAACAATTTTTTTTCACAGGGAAGCCTCCAGGCTCTGTTACAAATTAAGCAACAGCGAGCTGTATCTTTAAAAAATGTTTATGGGTTTCACTTGCCCTCGCGGTTGAGCAATTTTTCAGGGGTGCACTTGTACTCTTGGTACACCAATTTTTCTGTCCCTCGCCTATACTGTTATCTAACTAATTTTTCCTGCCTTCGCCTACACTCATGGTACAC
This sequence comes from Eleutherodactylus coqui, assembly GCF_035609145.1. Lineage (NCBI taxonomy): Eukaryota > Metazoa > Chordata > Amphibia > Anura > Eleutherodactylidae > Eleutherodactylus > Eleutherodactylus coqui. Next base: position 32,345,673 of record NC_089843.1, read on the forward strand.
CAATGTTTCAGGGGTTCGCCTATACTCTTGCTACAGAAATGTTACAGGTGTCTTCCTATACTTTTGCTACAGAAATGTTACAGGGGTCTGCCTATACCTTTGCTACAGAAATGTTACAGGGGTCTTCCTATACTTTTGCTACAGAAATATTACAGGGGTCTCCCTATACCTTTGCTACAGAAATATTACAGGGGTCTGTCTATACCTTTGCTACAATAATGTTACTGGGGTCTGCCTATGCTTTTGCTACAGAAATGTTACTGGGGTCTGCCTATACCTTTGCTACAGAAATGTTACAGGGGTCTGCCTATACCTTTGCTACAGAAATGTTACTGGGATCTGCCTATACCTTTGCTACAAAAATGTTACTGGGGTCTGCCTATGCTTTTGCACTTGTACTCTTGGTACACCAATTTTTCTGTCCCTCGCCTATACTGTTATCTAACTAATTTTTCCGGCCTTCGCCTACACTCATGGTACACCAATGTTTCAGGGGTTCGCCTATACTCTTGCTACAGAAATGTTACAGGTGTCTTCCTATACTTTTGCTACAGAAATGTTACAGGGGTCTGCCTATACCTTTGCTACAGAAATGTTACAGGGGTCTGCCTATACCTTTGCTACAGAAATGTTACAAGGGTCTGTCTATACCTTTGCTACAATAATGTTACTGGGGTCTGCCTATGCTTTTGCTACAGAAATGTTACTGGAGTCTGCCTATACTCTTGCTGCAGAAATTTTACAGGGGTCTGCCTATACTTTTACTACAGAAATGTTACTGGGTCTGCCTATACTCTTGGTACACCAATGTTTCAGGGGTTCACCTATACTTTTTCTATTGAAATGTTACTGGGGTCCACCTATACTCTTACTACAGAAATGTTACTGGGGTCCGCCTATACTTCTGCTACAGAAATGTTACTGGGGTCCGCCTATACTTTTGCTACAGAAATGTAACTGGGGTCCGCCTATACTCTTGCTACAGAAATGTCACAGGGGTCTGCCTATACTGTGGGTGCGCAAAGACTTCCCATTGCGGTGTTTTGCCTATCTGGCACAAATACACTGACTGACTAGGGCAGAAATGTGGGCCGAGGCCAAGGTCCTTCGCGGGGTGAAACTCTGCCATGTTTGGGCACTCTGATTTCTTTCTGTGTAATATCATCTTTGTGCACTGACAGCATAGGGGAGCCCAAGGAGCTCAAAGACTTCCCCCTTGCGGTGTTGAGCTATCTGACACCTACAGAGAATGAATAGTGTGTGGCCACATGGATTTCCCATTGCTATATAACTCGCGGCACCTTGCGTCACACATGGTGGAGGCTGGGACTAAGCCTGACCCAGGGCCCGCTTACATACTTCCCACACAGACTATTGCGGGTCCTACCTTGGTCATAGTTTCTTGGATTTGTTATGCCACCTCCTCCTCCTGCTTGGGGTCAGGGGATCAGCACTGGGCAACATGTATTTTCTCTCTGTTACCACAGTTATCTGTGCCACTGGTTTGGGCCAAACAAAAGGAGCATTACTGCATTAATGAGACTTCACAGCTGCACTAGCATCCGAGTCCGCTTTATGCCCATGATTACAGAGGGTGTGAGCCGAGGTTGAGGTCCTTGGCAGGGTGAAACTGCCCTGTTTGGGTGCTCTGATTTCTTTATGTGTAATACTTTCCTTGGGTTCCAGGGGCTCGTCTATGCTGTGGGTGCACAAAGACTTCCCATTGCATCGCTTTACCTGTCTGGCACAAACACACTGACTGACTGGGGCAGAAATGTAGGCAGAGGCTCTTAGCAGGGTGAAACTCTGCCATGTTTGGGTACTCTGATTTCCTCATGTGTAATACCATGCTTGAGTTCCTTGGGCTCGCCTATGCTGTGAGTGCACAAAGACTTCCCATTGTGGTGTTTTACCTGTCTGGCCCAAATACACTGACTGACTAGGGTAGAAATGTGGGCCGAGGTCTTTGGTGGTATGTCACCGAGGCAGAAAAGTTCCCTTAAAAATGAATATATTTCGCCGACGGGAACCACTAAATGTAAAACCTAGCTTTTATTGAATCTGATTAATTTTTTTTTTCTTTTGCGTATTTGGATGTGTTTATTGATATCTATGCTTATAGGAATAGATAGAAAAAGCCTATCCTCTGCATTTGTTTGTTGATATACAAGCACAAATACCTTCCCTGAATCACAGGAATAAGGTACTGCTCACTCTGCTAAACAATATGACCACCCCCTGTTTGATTGGGAGGCGTGGATGATACTATTTAAACCCCACTGTGTGGATCACTTACCATCTATGCTCAAACACTGACGGCCATTGTGCTGTTTAGATCTGTCTCCAAATTATTCCATCCTGATGACGCTGCAACACTATTTTAGCGGCAGAAACGCGTTGATGGCTTTTGGAGGGCATTAATAATGACCGTAGAAAAATACTTCGGTCATTATTTATTCAGGGACAGCTATACAATTTAATAGGCACTCTAACATTAGTGCAACTGACCCTATGAGACAGAAGTGATTATTATTTTTATCAGATAAATTAGTGATTTGGCTCTATAGTAAGCCCTATTTGAATAGGATAAAGCCATCTCTGCAAATTTAAATTAACTGAGACACATGCATAAATGATAAATGCATGTCTCTGATCTGGTGCCCATGTGTTGAAACATGACACATTGGCTGAGGATAACACAGTAATTGTATTGAGAGGTGTGCATATATATGCATCATATGCATATCTCGCAATCTTCAATCTCTCTGCGTCATAATAGGACATACTGGGAGAGGTTAATGCAATTATAACCTCATTTATTATCTCTATGAGTGCTTAAGTGATTATCACTCATTTGCTCCCAATGCAATTGTGGCTCAATAGTGACAAGTAACACACTCATCTGTGGGCTCTCTGCTATATTTCAACACAAAGCAGAGTGAGCACTTTGTCAATCGTGGCTATACCGGAGGATAGTATGGTTCTTGTTTGAGCGTATTTATACAGATGATAAACTCATGAGCTATAAAACAACATACTGACTTGGGGGCTATGTGTCATATTGTTAAGCAGAGTGAGCAGTACCTTATCCCTGTGATTCAGGGAAGGTATTTGTGCTTGTATATCAACAAACAAATGCAGAGGATAGGCTTTTGCTATCTACTCCTATAAGCATAGATATCAATAAACACATCCAAATACGCAAAAGAAAATTTTTTAAAATCAGATTCAATAAAAGCTAAGTTTTACATTTAGTGGTTCCCGTTGGTGATATATGAGGTCCTTGGTGTTTGGGCACTGTGATTTCTTTATGTGTAATACCATTTTTAAGTTCCTTGGGCTCACCTATGCTTTGGGTGCACAAAGACTTCCCATAGCGGTGTTTTACCTGTCTGGCACAAATACACTGACTGACTAGGGTAGAAATGTGGGCCGAGGTCCTTGGTGGGATGAAACTCTGCCATGGTTGGGCACTGTGATTTCTTTATGTGTAATACTTTCCTTGGGTTCCAGTGGCTCGTCTATGCTGTGGGTGCACAAAGACTTCCCATTGTGGTGTTTTACCGGTCTGGCACAAATACACTGACTAACTAGGGTACAAATGTGGGCCGAGGTCCTGGGCGGGGTGAAACTCTGCCATAGGCGAGCCCAAGGAACTCAAAGACTTCCCATTGCGATGTTGAGCTATCTGACACCTACACAGAATGAATTGTGTGGGGACACATGGATTTCCCATTGCTATGTAACTCACGACACCTTGGGTCACACAAGGCAGAGGCTGGGACCGAGCCTGACCCTGGGCCCGCTCATGTGCTTCCCACACAGAGTATTGCTGCATTGTGGAAATGTGTAGAAGTGCTGGCACCTGAGTCCCCTTTATGCCCAAGTTTGCGGCTCCTGACAATTTTGTGACGGAGGTGGCACGGGATTGGAATGATGATCGTATGTCAATTTATCATTAATTCTCAACAGCATTGTGGGCTATCGCCCACACTTTCAAAGAGGGTCGCTGCCTGGCCCTGCCAACCCTCTGCAGAGTGTGCCTCCGGTTCCTCCTCATCCAGTACGCACTTATAAATTGACATGAGGGTGGTGTGGCTATGAAGCGAGCGTGTGGCATGAGGGCAGCTGAACACTGTGCAGGGAAACTTTTTTGTGCGCTGTGGACGCAGGGTCATGCAGGGGGTGGGGGGTGGTTGGACAGCAATGCCAGGCTGTAACCCAGGAGAAGAGGCAGCAGTGTCACCCGCAGGCAGTGATTGTCAATGGTTGCAGGTAGTGTGGTGCTTAGCTAAGATGTGCCAGCGTGTGTGCCTTGCTAATGAGGGTTTGTCCAAAGTAAATTGTTAGGGGGGGTGACGCCAGACTCTTGCTCCCATTTTAGCTTAAAGTGGGACCTGGAAGCCTCAGATGCAGCCATGCATGCTGCCTCTGCCCTTTCCCATCCGTTTCTGTGGTGTTTCCATGACTTTCTGATGTTTTCTGGTGTTTGACAAGTCATCAGCTCTGCGGAGCATCGGTCCCATACAAAAATGCTCGAGTCGCCCATTGACTTCAATGGGGTTCATTACTCAAAACGAGCTCTCGAGCATTACGAAAAATTCGACTCGAGCAATGAGCACCCGTTCATCTCTAGTCATTACACCATGGGATATCCAAATGGATCCTTGAAAGGTGAAAGCTATCACAGAGTGGACCTAACCAGTCACCATGAAGGCCCCGCAATGCTTCCTGGGGTTTGCTAATTACTACCGCAAGTTCATTAAGAACTTCTCTGTGATGGCTAAGCCTTTAATAGATCTCACCAGGAAGGGGGTGCATGTGTGTACCTCATCTTCAGATGCGCTTGCAGCCTTCGCTACACTAAAAGCTGCCTTCTCTTCTGCACCTGTCCTCGTACAACCAGACCTTACCTGCCCGTTTGTGGTGGAGGTGGGTGCCTCCGAGTTTGCAATAAGGGCGGAACTTTCTCAAGGTTTGTCCACACTCACTAATCTTAGACCTTGTGCTTATTTTTTTAGAAAGTTTTCCTCCACGGAACAAAACTACAATATTGGGGAGTTACTTGATATTAAGTGGGCTTTTGAAGAGTGGAGGCATTTTTTGGAAGGGGTACGTCATCAGATCATGGTACTCACAGACCATAACAACCTTATTTATTTAGATTCAGCTAAGACGTTGAATGTGCGACAAGCCCGTTGGCCCCTATTGTTTTCACGCTTTAATTTTCTGGCCACCTATCCACCCGGCTCGAAGAATGTGAAGGCGGATGCCTTATCTAGGAGTTTTGGCACTTCGACACCCCCTGAGTCTGAGCCTGAGACTGTCCTTCCCCCTGGAGTGGCTCTCGCCGGTGTCTCCTCTGACTTCGCACCTTTGATTCATGCTGCACAGCACTCTGCCTCTGAAGCCTTTCTGGAAGGCAAATTGTTTGTTTCTCTGCCATTGAGGTTGAAAGTGTTAGAGGAGACACATGCCTCGGTTCTAGCTGGTCACCCTGGTATCTGGGGAACTAAAGAACTACTTTCCAGAATATATTGGTGACGGCATATGGCTAGGGACGTTCGGACATTTGTCACTACTTGTCCGGTGTGTGCCAGGGGGAAGTGTCAGGAGACGTCCTGAGGGGCCTCTTCTTCCCTTGCCCATTCCATCCAAGCCTTGGTCACATCTGTCCATGGACTTCATAACCGATTTGCCATCGTCACAGTGGAATACATTCATTTGGGTCATTGTGGATTGGTTCTCTTAGATGTCACATTTTGTTCCTCTGCCCAAGCTACCAAGCGCCAAATTATTATCCGATATGTTTATCAAGGAGGTGGTTTGGTTGCATGGAATTCCTGAGGATGTGGTCTCTGATAAAAGAGTACAGTTTGTCGCTTGGTTCTGGCGGGCTTTCTGCAGGAACTTAAATATTGGGTTGTCCTTTTCGTTGGCTTTCATCCCGAGTCGAACAGAGAAACCGAAAGAATGAATCAAGAATTGATTCAATAACTATAACTGTTTGTTTCTGATAATCAGTATCAATGGGTTAATTTTTTACCTCTTGCCAAATTTGCCATAAACAACCATGTAAATTCGTTATCTCAGGTCTCACCGTTTTTCTGTAATTACAGGTTCCATCCCCGATATTATTTTCTGCTCCTTCAGTTTCTGACTAGAGATGAGCGAGCACCAAAATGCTTGGGTGCTCGCTGCTCGAGTCGAGCTTTCCATGATGCTCGAGAGTTCGTTTCGAGTAATGAACCCCATTGAAGTCAATGGGCGACTCGAGCATTTTTGTATATCGCCGATGCTCGCTAAGGTTTTCATTTGTGCAAATCTTCAAAACCTACGAAAGTGATGGAAACAACACAAATACGGATAGGGCAGGCGAGGGGCAACATACAGGGCTGCATCTCAGGTTCCCAGGTCCCACTATTAAGCCACAATAGCGGCAAGAGTGAGCCCCCCCTCTAACAATTTTTACTTTGGACAAACCCTCATTAGCAAGGCACACCTTAGCTAAGCACCACACTACCTCCAACCAAGCACAAGCACCACCTGCGGGACACACCGTTGCCTCTTCTCCTGGGTTACATGCTGCCCAACCCCCCCCACACACACACACACACACACACCACCCTGCGTCCGCAGCGCACACAAAAGTGTCCCTGTGCAGCCTTCAGCTGCCCTCATGCCACACTTCATAGCCACACCACCCTCATGTCTATTTATAAGTGCATCTGCCATGAGGAGGAACCGGAGGCACACACAGCAGAGGGTTGGCAGGACCAAGTAGCGACCCTCTTTAAAAGTGGCGGGGCGATAGCCCACAATGCTGTAGAGAATCGATGAGAAATTGACGTTCGATCTTCATTCCAATCCCATGCCACCTCCGTCAGGAGCTGCAAACGTAGGCATGAGTTACATAGCTATTGGGAATCCATGTGCCCACACAGTATTCATTCTGTCTAGGTGTCGCATAGCTCAATCGACACCGCAAGGGGAAATCCATCTGCACTCTGCCCCCTACCCAAGTCAGTCATTGTCTTTGTGCCAGACAGGTCAAACACCGCAATGGGAACTAAGTGTGCACCAACAGCATAGGTGGGTCCTAGGCAACCCAAGACATGAACAATAAATAAATCAGAGCGGCCAAACATGGCAGACTTGCACCATGCTGACAACATAGGCCTCGGCCAACAGCTTCAGCAATCGTAGGCATGAAGCGGACTACGTTGCTGGTTCATCTGCGACGGGCTCAGTAAATCAGTTACCTTTCCTTTCACCGCTCCAATGACTGGATTAGCAGGAAAAAGCTCCACAGCCCCAACCTGGCGTAGTTGCACTTCCCCTGGGACATAGGCCTCAGCCCACACCCTCAGCAAACGCAGGCATGAAGCGGACTTCGATGCTAGTTCATCTGCGATGGGCTCAGTAAATCAGTTACCTTTCCTTTCACCGCTCCAATGACTGTATTAGCCAGGAAAAAGTTGCACAGCCCCAACCTGGTGCAGTTGCAGTTCCCCCGGGACATAGGCCTCGGCCAACAGCTTCAGCAATCATAGACAGGAAGCGGACATTCACTGCACCCAGGGCATAGGCCTCTGCACAAACCCTCAGCAATCGTGGGCCTACTACGCGGACTCCAATGCTAGCGTAGCTGTGAACGTCTCATTAGCGCTGTATTACTCCTCTTGTTTGCCCCAATGCAGTGCCCCGGATAGCTGAGCTGACGTGAGATAAAGTACAGGTTGGCTTCGGCCAACACTCCATGCCTTAGTCAGTCTGGCCTTTGTTCATAGTCACAGGCAGATACAACTCCGCTCTGGGAAGTCTGTGTGGACCCACAGCATAGGTGAATCCCAGGAAGCCACCGACGGTACATTAATAAATCCCATTGCAGTCCCCTGGATAGCTGAGCTAACGTCAGATAAAATACAGGTTGGCTTTGGCCCACACTGTATGCCCGAGTCAGACTGGTTTTTTTTTATTAATAGTCACAGGCAGGTACAACTCCGCTCTGGGAAGTGTGTGTGGACCCACAGCATGGGTGGGTCCCAGGAAGCCACTGACGGTACATAAATAAATCCCATTGCAGTCCCCCAGATAGCTGAGGTAACGTGAGATAAAGTACAGGTGGGCTTCGGCCAACACTGCATGCCCGAGTCAGACTGTTTTTTTTTTTTATTAATAGTCACAGGCAGGTACAACTCCGCTATGGGAAGTCTGTGTGCACCCACAGCATGGGTGGCTCCCTGGAACCCACCGACGGTACATAAATAAATCCCATTGCAGTGTCCCGGACAGCTGAGCTAACGTCAGATAAAATACAGGTTGGCTTCGGCCCACACTGCATGCCTGAGTCAGACTGTTTTTTTTTTTCTATAAATAGACATAGGCAGGTACAACTCTGCTCTTGGAAGTCTGTGTGGACCCACAGCATGGGTGGGTCCCAGGAAGCCACCGACGGTACATTAATAAATCCCATTGCAGTGCCCCGGATAGCTGAGCTAACGTGAGATCAAATACAGGTTGGCTTTGGCCCACACTGCATGCCCGAGTCAGACTGGGTTTTTTTTATTAATAGTCACAGGCAGGTACAACTCCACTCTGGGAAGTCTGTGTGGACACACAGCATGGATGGGTCCCAGGAAGCCACCGACGGTACATTAATAAATCCCATTGCAGTGCCCCGGATAGCTGAGCTAACGTCAGATAAAGTACAGGTGGGCTTCGGCCAACACTGCATGCCCGAGTCAGACTGGTTTTTTTTTTATAAATAGACACAGGCAGGTACAACTCCCTCTGGGAAGTCTGTGTGGACCCACAGCATGGGTGGGTCCCAGGAAGCCACCGGCGGTACATTAATAAATCCCATTGCAGTGCCCCGGATAGCTGAGCTAACGTGGGATCAAATACAGGTGGGCTTCAGCCCACACTGCATGCCCGAGTCAGTGTGGATTTTTTTGGGCGGCCCGGTACATAGAACACCGTGATGGGAAAACTTAGTGCACCCATACTATGCACAGACCCCTGTAGTATTCCTGTAGCAAAGGTATAAGCTGACCCCACTAACAGTTATGTTGCAGAAGTCTAGGTAGACCCCAGTAACATTTCTGTAGTTACAGTATAGACAGACCCCAGTAACATTTCCGTAGCAGCAGTATAGGCAGAGCCCAGTATTAGTAAGATTTCAGTAGGTAAAGTATAGACAGACCCCAGTAACACTTCAGTAGCACCAGTATAGGCAGAACCCAGTATTAGTAACATCTCAGTAGTAACAGTATAGACAGACCCCAGAAACATTTCAGTTGCAGCAGTATAGGTAGAGCCCAGTAACATTTCAGTAGCAGCAGTATAGGCAGAGCCCAGTATTAGTAACATTTCAGTTGTAACAGTATAGACAGACCCCAGTAACATTTTAATAGCAGCAGTATAGAGAGAGCCCAGTATTAGTAAGATTTCAGTAGTAAAAGTATAGACAGACCCCAGTAACACTTCAGTAGCAGCAGTATAGGCAGAACCCAGTATTAGTAAATTTCAGTAGTAACAGTATAGACAGACCCCAGTAACATTTCAGTTGCAGCAGTATAGGTAGAGCCCAGTAACATTTCAGTAGCAGTAATATAGGCAGAGCCCAGTATTAGTAACATTTCAGTAATAACAGTATGGACAGACCCTAGTAACATTTCAGTAGCAGCAGTATAGGCAGAGCCCAGTATTAGTAACATTTCACTAGTAACAGTATAGACAGACCCCAGTAACATTTCAGTTGCAGCAGTATAGGCAGAGCCCAGTATTAGTAACATTTCAGTAGCAACAGTATAGACAGACCCCAGTAACATTTCAGTTGCAGCAGTATAGGCAGAGCCCAGTAACATTTCAGTAGCAGCAGTATAGGCAGAGCCCAGTATTAGTAACATTTCAGTAGCAGCAGTATAGGCAGAGCCCAGTATTAGTAACATTTCACTAATAATAGTATAGACAGACCCCAGTAACATTTCAGTTGCAGCAGTATAGGCAGAGCCAAGTATTAGTAACATTTCAGTAGCAACAGTATAGACAGACCCCAGTAACATTTCAGTAGCAGCAGTATAGGCAGAGCCCAGTATTAGTAACATTTCAGTAGTAACAGTATAGTCAGGCCCCAGTAACATTTCAGTAGCAGCAGTATAGGCAGAGCCCAGTATTAGTAACATTTCAGTAGTAACAGTATAGACAGACCCTAGTAACATGGCAGTTGCAGCAGTAAAGGCAGAGCCCAGTATTAGTAACATTTCAGTAGTAACAGTATAGACAGACCCCAGTAACATTTCCGTAGCAGCAGTATAGGCAGAGCCCAGAAACATTTGTGTAGCAGCAGTATTGTCAGACCCCTGTTACATTTCTGCAGCTGAAGTATAGGCAGACCCTTGTAACGTTAATGCAGTTACGCACCTCTCCTTTGGCCCAAACAAGTTTCTCCGATAACTGTGGTAACAAGAGAGAAAATACATGATGCGCATTGCTGATCCCCTGACCCCAAGCGGGAGGAGGAGGTGGCATTACAAGGCCAAGACACCATGACTAGGACCTGCTATAGTCTGTGTGGGAAGCACGTTAGCGGGACCAGGGTCAGGCTCTGTTCTGCGCCTCCACCTTAAATTTTGCCTCCATGGGCAAAATCAAACCTTCAGATTCGAATAAGAGCCAATGGACAAAGGTAAAGCCACAGAACAAAAGTGGAAGCGACAACAGCTATGTGGAAAAGCTAGTATTTTCTAAGACAAGAGGGGCATTTGATAGAAATGAAAAGGATATTCTAGGTACTAAAAGTCTGAACTCCTCCTCATCTCAATCACAAATATGGAAAGGCTTCATTCATATGTTTTCTGTTGACCATTTTAAAGTGTTAGCAATGCAAGTTTCTGGCTATACCACTCTACTTTGTCAGGAATTACCAAAGATGATCACAAGTAAAGACCTCATCAATCACTCCAAAATCAGTTCGTCAGTATGTGGATCTCAGCTGGCCTGCTTCCACCAAGGATATGTGCCTGCTGCTACTATGCCCCAAGCCCTGGAGGGATGCTGTGTTCTATAGTCGGCTCTATTCCTACCTCAGCTGTACACTGAAATATGTAATTATTATCAGTACCAACAAGATGGAAGCCACTATTGCTCCAACGGTCGGCTGAAAGCTTCAGCTAGGAATAATCGAATATGACCTTGGTTGTATTTAGTTGGTTTTAGGAACTGTGGCCAGGATTAAGAGGGAAGGGGGGGGGGGCATTCCTATTGTGCCGGTTTAGGTGAAATTATTGGACCGGCGCAAGACAGACCACAGCAAAAGCATTTGCCAAGAATGTTTTCATTGTTGGAGGAGAAGGAGGGGGAGGGTTTAGAGGAGGTGGCATTACAAGGCCAAGACACCATGACCAGGACCCGCTATAGTCTGTGTGGGAAGCACGTTAGCGGGCCCAGGGTCAGGCTCGGTTCCGTGCCTCCACGGGCAAAATCAAACCTTCAGATTCGAATAAGAGCCAATGGACAAAAGTAAAGCCACGGAACAAAAGTGGAAGCGACAACAACTATGTGGAAAAGCTAGTATTTTCTAAGACAAGAGGGGCATTTGATAGCAATGAAAAGGATATTCTAGGTTCTAAAAGTCGGCACTCCTCCTCATCTCAATCAGAAATATGGAAAGGCTTCATTGATATGTTTTCTGTTGACCATTTCAAAGTGTTAGCAATGCAAGTTTCTGGCTATACCACTCATCTTTGTCAGGAATTACCAAAGATGATCACAAGTAAAGGCCTCATCAATCACTCCAAAATCAGTCCGGGAGTATGTGGCTCTCAGCTAGCCTGCTTCCACCAAGGATATGTGCCTGCCTGCTACTCTGTCTCCAGCCCTGCAGGGATGCTGTGTTCTATAGTCTGCTCTATTCCTACCTCAGCTGTACACTGAAATATGTAATTATTATCAGTACCCACAAGATGGAAGCTACTTTTGCTCCAACGGTCGGCTGAATGCTTCAGCTAGGAATAATCGAATACGACCCCGGTTGTATTTAGTTGGTTTTCGGAACTGTGGCCAGGATTAAGAGGAACGGGGGGGGGGGGGCATTCCTATTGTGCCGGTTTAGGTGAAATTCTTGGACCGGCGCAAGACGAACCACAGCAAAAGCATTTGCCAAGGATATTTTCATTGTTGGAGGAGGAGGAGGAGGAGGGGGAAAGTATAGAGGAGGTGGCATAGACCGCAGCAGATACCAGAACCGAGGCAGGACCCACAATTCTGGGAGTGGGTAGGATGTGTGCGGTCCCAGACTCTGACTCGGTCCCAGCCTCCACCAAATTCACCCAATGTGCCGTCAGGGAGATGTAGTGGCCCTGCTCGCCAGTACTTGTCCACGTGTCCGTGGTTAAGTGGACCTTCCCAGTAACTGGGTTGGTGAAGGCACGATTGATGTTGCGGGAGACGTGCTGCTGTAGGGGCTGCGACGGCACACCGGGAAAAATAGTGGAGACTGGGGACCGAGTAGGGTGGGACTGCCGTCATCATGTTTTTGGAAAGCCTCCGTTTCCATACGCCTATACGGCAGCATCTCCAGGCTGATCAATTTGGCAATAGGCACGTTTAATGCTTGAGAGTGCGGGTGCGTGGCGGCGTATTTGCGCTTGCGCCAGAGACAGCTGGACGCTGCGCTGAGAGACATTGCTGGATGGGGCCGAGGACAGCGGAGTCTGCCTGCTCATCAGACTAGCCTTAATGGGTGATATTATTACTAAGGTTTTAACTCGGGAACTAGAGAGTCGCCATAACATACAGTAGGTATAATTCAATCTCTGCAAGACTGCTATAGGTCAGTCTTGTAGAGGATAAATCAGTAGTCATTAAACTCTCTTTTAAAGGTGGAACTATTGTTATAATGGATAATGTTGAGTACAAAATCATGTTAGACTGATTGTTCATGTAGATCCCTGAATACACAATCAGTTCTTAGATCAACAACTAACTGGAGAGAACTGCTTGGACACCCACATACTTTAGTACTTATCTGAAAGTCCCCAGCATCATCACCCGGACCCTGGGAACTTTCCAAAGTTTGGGCATTGGTCACAACAAACTCTTTAGGTGGGAGAGGAACCATTTTTTCCCAATCAAGTCAGGGGCCCGAGAACAGTTCCTGGGAGTCTGTCTGCTCATCAGAATGTGTCATTTTCATGGAGTGAGGAGGCTGGGAGGAAGGAGGAGCAGCAGTCAGAGGATTCAGAGTTGCAGCAGTGGACGGTCTAAAAGACTGGGTGGTCGATACATCGCTGGATGCATTTTCTGCTATCCACGACAGGAACTGCTCACACTGCTCATTTTGTAATAAAGGTCTACCATGTGGACCCCAAAATTGTGATATGAAGCTGGGGACGCCAGAAACTTTCCTCTCTCCTAATCCCGCAGCAGCCGGCTGCGATTCACCTGGACCAGGAACTCGGCCTATGCCCACACCCTCACTTGGACCTCCGCGTCTTTGCCCGCGTCCACGACCACGTCCTCTGGGCCTACTCCTACCCCTCAGTATGGTGTATTTCGAATACAGCAGACACAGAGCGTTGTAAAAAATTAGGCGATTATTGGCCTGCCCTTGAAGGCTGACAGCGGTACTGTAACGCACACTGTAGGCCGAAAAAATTATACGCTTGCCTGCAGAAAGGCCCAGCTGGCTAAGTAAATCAGTTAGGTTTTCTTTCTAAGCTACAATTACTGGATTAGCCAGGAAAACGTTGCACAGCCCCAACCTGGTGCAGTTACAGTTCCCCCGGGACATAGGCTTTGGCCAACACCTTCAGCAATCGTAGGCAGAAAGCGGATTTTCACTGTACCCAGGACATAGGCCTCTGCACAAACCCTCAGCAATCGCGGGGCCTAGAGCGGACTCCAATGCTAGCGTAGCTGTAAACGTCTCATTAGCGCTGTATCGCTCCTCTGGTTTGTCCCAATGCAGTGCCCGGACAGCTGCGGTAACGTGAGATAAAATACAGGTTGGCTTCGGCCCACACTCCATGCCCTAGTCAGTGTGGGTTTTTTTTAGGGCCAGATACATAGAACACCGCGATGGGAAAACGTAGTGCACCCATACTATGCACAAACCCCTGTAATATTCCTGTAGCAAAGGTATAAGCTGACCCCACTAACAGTTATGTTGCAGAAGTCTAGGGAGACCCCAGTAACATTTCTGTAAATACAGTATAGACAGACCCCAGTAACATTTCAGTTGCAGCAGTATAGGCAGAGCCCAGTAACATTTCAGCTGCATCAGTATAGGCAGAGCCCAGTAACATTTCAGATGCAGCAGTATAGGCAGAGCCCTGTAACATTTCAGTAGCAGCAGTATAGGCAGAGCCCGGCATTAGTAACATTTAAGTTGTAACAGTATAGACAGACCCCAGTAACATTTCCGTAGCAGCAGTATAGGCAGAGCCCAGTATTAGTAACATTTCAGTAATAACAGTATAGACAGACCACAGTAACATTTCAGGAGCAGAAGTATCGGCAGACCGAAGTAACATTTCTGTTGCAGAAGTATAGGCAGACCCCTGTAGCATTACTGTGGCAGAAGTATAGGCAGGCAGACCCGAGTTACATTTCTGTAGCAAGAGTGTAGGCCAACCCCCAACACATTGGTGTACCATGAGTATAGGCGAAGGCCAGAAAAATTACTTGGATTACAGTGAAGGCGAGGGCCCAAAAAATTAGTGTACCAACAGTACAAATGTACCCCAGAAAAATTGCTCAACCGAGAGGGCAGGTGATACCCTTTAATATTTTAGCTTACTGTGGCTTAATTTGTAACAGAGCCTGGAGGCAGCCCAGTTAAAAAAAATTGGTTCATGTTGAAGTTTCAATGCTTTAATTAGAAACGTAGAAATATTGTTTGAAAAAAGTTATATGAGTCTTTTGGGCCGCAGAAAAATTGTCAGTTCAGCGTGATGACATGATGTTTCAGGAGGAGGAGCAGGAGGAGGAGGACTAGTATCATACACAGATTGACAAAGGTAAATGTCCCTTTTTTTACGGAGATAGAGAACAACGCTTGCATCCGCGGTTGCAGCGACAAGAATGTTTAGGTAATGCTGCTCTCCGCTGGTAGATAAGAGAAGTCTGGGGAAATCCAGGCTTTGTTCATCTTTATGAGTGTAAGCATGTCGGCACTGTCAGTTGACAGGTGGGTACACTTATCTGTGATGATTCCCCCCAGCTGCACTGAACACCCTCTCTTACAAGATGCTAGCGGCAGGGCAAGCAAGCACCTCCAGGGCATACAGCGCGAGTTCGTGCCACGTGTCCAGCTTTGACACTCAGTAGTTGTACGGAGCAGAGGCGTCACGGAGCATGGTGGTACGATCGGCTACGTACTCCCTCACCATCTTTTTACAGTGCTCCCTCTAACATAGCCTTGACTGGGGATTGGTGAGCAGTCTTGCTGGGGAGCCAGAAAGCTGGCAAAGGCCTTGGAGAAAGTTCCCCTGCCTGCGCTGAACATGCTGCCTGATCTCCGCGCCTCTCCTGCTTCTTGGCCCTTGTAACTGCGCCTTCTGCCACTAGCGCTGTCAGATGGGAAGTTTACCATCAGTTTGTCCACCAGGGCCCTGTGGTATTGCATCACTCTCGAACCCATTTCCTCGTCGGGAATGAGAGTTGAAAGGTTCTCCATATACCGTTGGTCGAGCAGTGTGTACACCCAGTAATCCATAGTGGCCAGAATGCGTCTAACGCGAGGGTCACGAGAAAGTCAGCATAACATGAAGTCAGCCATGTGTGCCAGGGTATCGGTATGCAACACATTGCTGTCCTCACTAGGAAGATCACTTTCAGGATCCTCCTCCTCCTCCACAGGCCATACACGCCTAACAGATGAGAGGCAAGCAGCATGGGTACCCTCTGCAGTGGGCCCAGGTGTCTCTTCCTCCTCCTCCTCCTCCTCCTCAGGCTCCTCTCCCTCCTCCTCCTCCCCCTCCTCCTCCAAAACGTGCTGAGATATAGACTTGAGGGTGCTCTGACTATCCAGTGACATACTGTCTCCCCCCGTCTCCTGTTCCGACCGCAAAGCGTCAGCCTTTATGCTTTGCAGGGCACTTCTCAACAGGCATAGCAGAGCAATGGTGATGCTAATGATTGCAGCATCGCCGCTCACCATCTGGGTAGACTCCTCAAAGTTTCCAAGGACCTGGCAGATATCTGCCATCCATGCCACTCCTCTGTAAAGAATTGAGGAGGCTGACTCCCACTACGCTGCCCATGTTGGAGTTGGTATTCCACTATAGCTATACGCTGCTCATACAGCCTGGCCAACATGTGCAGCATAGAGTTCCACCGTGTGGGCACGTCGCACAGCAGTCGGTGCACTGGCAGATTAAACCGATGTTGCAGGGTCCGCAGGGTGGCAGCGTCCGTGTTGGACTTGCGGAAATGTGCGCTCACCCGGTGCACCTTGCCGAGGAGGTCTGACAAGTGTGGGTAGTTTTTCAGAAACCGCTGAACTACCAAATTAAAGACGTGGGCCAGGCATGGCATGTGCGTGAGGCTGCCGAGCTGCAGAGCCGCCACCAGATTACAGTCTGTCAGACCCTGCAGCAGTTCGTGGGCCATGTGCCTCTTCTCTCCTAAGCTGATTAGTTTCAGCACGGCCTGCTGACACTTGCCCACCGCTGTGCTGCCGCGCGACTGCTGGCGACGTGCTGCTGACAGATCTTAATTGCGAGGTAGAGGTTGCATAGGAGGAGGAGGAGGAGGGGAAAGGTTTAGTGGAGGTGGCATACACTGCCGCACATACCAGCACCGAGCTGGGGCCCACTATTCTGGGGGTGGGTAGGACGTGAGCGGTCCCAGGCTCTGACTCGGTCCCAGCCTCCACCAAATTCACCCAATGTGCCGTCAGGGGGATATAGTGGCCATGCCCGCCTGTGCTTGTCCACGTGTCCGTTGTTAAGTGGACCTTCCCAGTAACCGCGTTGGTGAAGGCGCGTTCGATGTTGCGGGAGACGTGGTCGAGCAGGGCTTGGACGGCACAACGTGAAAAATAGTGGTGACTGGGAACCGAGTAGTGCGGGGCCGCCGCCGCCATCATGTTTTTGAAAGCCCCTGTTTCCACAAGCCTGTACGGCAGCATCTCCAGGCTGATCAATTTGGCAATGTGCACGTTTAAAGCTTGAGCGTGCGGGTGCGTGGTGGCGTATTTGCATTTTCGCTCCAACGCTTGTGCTAGCGACAGCTTGACGCTGCGCTGAGAGACATTGCAGGATGGGGCCGAGGACAGCGGAGGTGAGGGTGTGGGTGCAGGCCGGGAGACGCTCATGCCTGTGTCCTGAGAGGGGGGTTGGATCTCAGTGGCAGGTTGGGGCACAGAGGGAGAGGCAGTGGTGCAACTCGGAGGCCGTGAACGGCCTTCGTCCCACCTTGTGGGGTGCTCGGCCATCATATGTCTGCGCATGCTGGTGGTGGTGAGGCTGGTAGTGGTGGCTCCCCGGCTGATCTTGGCGCGACAAAGGTCTCACACCAGTGTTCGTCAGTCATCCGCGCTCTCAGTGAAAAACTGCCACACCTTTGAGCACCTTGGCCTCTGCACGGTGGCTTGGCACTTGGGGGTGCTTTGGGAAACAGTTGGGGGATTATTCACTCTTGCCCTGCCTCTACCCCTGGCCACCCCACTGCCTCTTCCAACCTGTCCTGCTGCTGCCCTTGCCTCCCCCTCTGAAGACCTGTCATCAGTTGGCTTATCAAACCAGGTGGGGTCAGTCACCTCATCGTCCAGCGGCTCTTCCTACGAATCCTCTGTGCGCTCCTCCCTCGGACTTACTACCCTTACTACTGCCTCACTGATAGACAACTGTGTCTCACCATCATCGACCTCCTTACCCCCTGAAAGCTCTTGAGACAGTTGCCGGAAGTCCCCAGCCTCATCACCCGGACCCTGGGAACTTTCCAAAGGTTGGGCATCGGTCACGACAAACTCCTCAGGAGGGAGAGGAACCATTTTTTCCCAATCAGCGCAGGGGCACGAGAACAGTTCCTGGGAGTCTGCCTGCTCATCAGAATGTGTCATTTTGATGGAGTATGTAGGCTGGGAGGAAGGAGAAGCAGCAGCGAGAGGATTCAGGGTTGCAGCAGTGGACGGCGTAGAAGACAGGTTGCTGTAGATATTGCTGGATGCACTTTCTGCCATCCACGACAGGACCTGCTCACACTGCTTATTTTGTAATAAAGGTCTACGACGTGGACCCAAAAATTGTGATATGAAGCTGGGGACCCCAGAAACTTTCCTCTCTCCTAATCCCGCAGCAGCCAGCTGCGATTCACCTGGACCAGGAACTGGGCCTATACCCACACCCTCACTTGGACCTCCGCGTCCTCGCTAGCATCCTCTCTCGCGTCCACGTCCTCTAGCCCTACCCCTCAGCATGGTGGATTATGAATAGAGCAGACACTGAGCGGTGTAAAAAATCTTTGAATTCTTGGCGTGCAGTTGGAGGGACACAGCGCTTATGTTACGCAAACTGCAGCCATAAAAAAAATAATATGGAAGCCTGCAAGCAGGCCTAGCTGCGCAATAGTGAGGTACTAGAACTGCCACAGAGTTAAATGCACACGGTCACAGGTAGCCATAAGAAGGACCGTTGGGGAACTTGTTCACAGGATTCTACACTAACACTGTCCCTGCCTCACCAGTACTGCCCCTGTGCTCTGTATAATTGTCTGCAGACTGAGAACGCAATAGTCTGCAGAGCCCAAGATGAAAAAAAAAATTGGTGCAAAACTGCTCCTAGCAGCCACAACAGTAATGCACACAGTAAGATGTGGCCCAAAGAAGGACAGCTTGGGTTCTTGTAGACAGGATTCTACACTACCATTTTCCCTGCCTGACCAATACTGCAGCCTGAGAACTCTATAGCCTGCACGCCCGATATAAAAAAAAAATGAGCAAAACTGCTCCCAGCAGCCACATCAGTAATGCACACGGTCAGATGTGGCCCTAAGGAGGACCGTTGGGGTTCTTGAAGACGCTAACAGCCTAACACTCTCCCTATAGCAGGAACAGCAGGAACAGCACTCTTCCTAATCTCTGCCAGCGTGTGTCTGAGACAAGCAGCGGGCGGGACTGCTTTAAATACTCGGCGGTCCCTTGATCTCACCAGCCACTCACTGCAGGGGGGTGGGATAGGGCTGGAACGTCACAGGAGGAAGTTGTAATGCCTTCCCTGCATGTCTATTGGCCAGAAAATGGCGCAAAACTTTCAGGGAAGCAAATGGAATTGACTCGAGTAACGCGTGGTGCTTATCTCGAGTACACCCTAATACTCGAACGAGCATCAAGCTTGGACGAGTACGCTCGCTCATCCCTATTTCTGACACGTCGTCTGCAGATTCTACTATCGATGAACTGTGCACAGTTTGGGCCCAGGTTCATAAGAACCTTTTGTGTTCCCAGGGAAGACTTCTTGGTCAGGCTAACAAAAGAGGCATGATCTCGGCACCCTTCGTGGTTAGGGAACAGGTTTCACTTGCCTCAAAAAACTTAAAACTTAAGGTTCCATCCCTAAAGCTGGCTGCCCGATTTGTTGGTCCCTTCACCATCCCTCATCCCACCTTCCTTCTCGCCGGGTTGCTAGGGACGTGGCGGGTGCCGCCCCTCTCTGCGTCCTCTGCACCATGACAACCCTGCACGCTTCTCCTTAGTAAGTGTGAGGACCATCACCCAGTTGTCGCCCTGGAGCATAGCCCAGGGGGGTAAGTAGGTAGGGACAGGAGTTGCAGGTATTTTTAGGGACCCCCAGACCCCGAGTCCTGACAAAACTACAGCAAGAAAAGGCTTGACAAGTTTTAAAACTAAAGACTTCGTCAACAGGCATTGAGCAATCTTTATTATTTTCCTCCTTTCAGATTCATGCAGTAGGAACAGTAATTACCTGAGAGAAGTCACAAGTGAAAACAGTTTGCAAAGCCAAGGAATCTTTGGGCCATGAAACCTATAGGTTGAGATAAATTCTGAATATTTGAATAGAAATTATTTAGCCCAGAACTGGAGGTTGTGAAATTTCAAACCTTTTTCTAGCTTGCAATACTAGCAAGAAAAGTTGGACCAAAAACTAACCAAAAACTAACGCTGAACTGTGGAAATTAAGCCAACAAAAGACTAATTGAAAGAACCACAGATGGGCACATGATATGCAAAAAAAAATAATCTTTTTTAATCAGCTAAAAAATAAAAAAATTACCAAAGGACAGAAATACAGACAAGAAAAATATAGTGAAACCAAAGGAAAAAGGGCCTAATGCTATAGCACATGCCACATTAAATACATATCAAAGCATATATGAATCTAACATGCATACACGTTTCTCAAAGATTAACAAATTAAGACAAATACATAACAGTACAAGCAGAACTGCAAATTACATAAAATAAACAGTATATAAAAAAGGGGGACAGACCTAATGGTTGGTGAATGCTCAGACGCATATTTAGCTTGTAAGCATTCTCAAGAGTATACCATACCAAACTATTTTTGCTGATTCAGGAAGACATTACCCTACCCGAAAATTCCTAATGACTTTTTTTTAAACAATCTCTTTTTATTGAAAAACAACAAAAACGGCAGGGAAGGTAACCCCTTTAAGACAACCAAGAAAAAAAGACTCATTAGCTACCTTATGAGGCAGTGATCATACTCTCCTTAAATTTGGATTAAAAGGGGAGGAAGACATGAGAAAACGTAGACCTCAAGGTTGGGTTTCAGAAAGGCAGATTTTAATGAAGTAAGAAAGAGTGTAGGAAGATCCAATGGCTGGATGTTCTTAAGGACAGAAATGTCCAAGAAGGTCAGGAAATATTGTGAAATGAGATTCTCAAAGCACAACCATTAACTATCCCTAAAAGAAGGAAGAATAGGGAGCAGTTTAAGAGATCAGGATGGATGAACACAGAACTTGCACACATGTTAAAAACAAAGAAAAATATGTTTATCAAATGGAAAGAGGGGGAAATATCTAAAGAAGAATATAATGCAGTATGCAGAAACTGTAGTTAAGAACTAAAGCTAATAATAAATTGAGGCTTGCAACAGAGGACTAAAGCAATAAAAAAAAGATTTTGGGGTATGTCATTCGCAAATAAAAGTCAAAGATGCTATTGGATGCTTACAAGATGAAAATGGTGCATTGGTTAAGAATGATGTTGAGAATGCCAAACTTTTAAAATCCTAATTTGTATTTGTTGGCTCTCAGCGCTTAGTCATACGGGCGCATCGGCGCCCGTGTTCCTGCACTAAAAGATGGCCACACTGCAAATCTCCGCAGCACCGGAAGAAAGAACATGTGACCTGCTCCATTGCCCGTCATGTGTTCTTTCTTCAGCCGCTGCAGAGAGACGTCCGTACTGAAGTACAGCTGTCTTCTCCATGCAGTTAGAAAGCAGATGGAACATCAGCTGATTTTCCCTGTGCTATTGGGGGAATAAAAGAATGTAGGCTATCTATAAGCAGAGAGATGGTGAGAGAACACTTAGCTAACTTAAATGAATTCAAGTCTCAAGGTCCAGATGAATTACATCCTAGAATACTAAAGGAAGCAGCAGAGGTAATAGCTTAATAATCTTTGAAAATTCCTGGAGAACAGGAGAAGTTCCAGAAGATTGGAAAAGGGCATATGTTGTCCCTATCTTCAAAAAAAAGGTGGATCCTGAAAACTACGGACCTGTGAGCCTGACTTCTATAGCCTGAAAGATCTTTGAACAAATTATTTAACAGCATTTATGCAAGTGCTTGGATAAAAATAGAGAAAATAACCAGAACTAATGCTGGACAAATATATCAAATACAAGAATAACAAAATAAGAAGAAAACCTTTGTGCCCTGCTAAAAAGAAATATTGCATAGACTGGTTGACATTTCTAAGATAAAAGTTAACTTTTGTCTCCATAACTAGTACAATCAAGAACAATTGATAAATAGCAACTGAAGGGCATAGGTGGGGGAGGTATAGGGAGGAAGTTGGAATGGGATATAGGGGTAAAGGAAGGGGGGACTGCAAGAGTTCCATTAGAATTTTTAGCAAAACTGAAGTGCGCATTGGTAAGCGAGATGGGAGTTGTACATATACACATTAGTTGCTATGCTTAACATTTGAATTTGTTTTGCTGTCACTGTAACCATGATGCCCACAATGACAGGAATTTGTCCCTTGAGCTTGTTTCCCATGCTGCAATCTTTTCAAAGCGGAAAATCTGAGAGACTTTCTCTCCATTGCGTTATTGTGGGGATCTCTTTCAACTTCCAGTGAAGGGGGATGAGTAGTTTTGAGGCTGATAATAGAGTGGTAGCCAAGGATTTATTTGATGGTCTGAATTGTTTAGAGGTTTGCATAATAGGACCTCCTCAGGTGTGAAGGTCTTATTTGTTCTTCAAATCTTATTCATATTTTCCAGAATTAACTGACAAAATACTTGATCATTGGGCAATGCCACCAGATTTGGAGAAGTGTTCCCTTCTGGGATTCACATCTCCAGCAGACATCTGACTCCCAGGGTCTACTTTTGCCATGAAAAATGGTGTTCTATACCATCTGGTGATGATTTTATATCAATTTTCTGTGATGCGCACACATTTGGAGAAACCATGAGAATTTCTTAGAATCATGGCAGCTTTTTCTTTGTTACAGATAGCTCTGAAGTCCCTCTCTCATTCCCTGATGAACCAAGGCCTATAAGAGGCGGATTGTAAAAGCAAGCCTCTATATAATCGTGTTACCAATCTTTTTGGATGTGGGGGAAAAGCTGGATATGTCTTGAACCCCTGGGGATCTCTGAGTTTATTGTGGCAGGACGTCCGATATCTTCTCAAGGAGCAGCAGACATCTGCCCTCCCAAGGAAGTCCGCGAGATAACCCAATATGAGTGTGTTCCTGATCGAATGTTCCAGTGGCTTTTATGATATCATGAATAGTTAGGTTTTGAGTCTTATCCACAGGCCTACTGTACCCGATGTTCTACTGGCCAGGATGGAGGGAATGAAGAATGCAGGGGACATAGGTGGCAAAGACCAGTGGCGTAATGAGTCTTGGTGTAGCATCGTCAGCACTTTAACAGAGCCTATTGTGATTGGGCTCAATGCCACGGACGTAATTGGGGAGAATTCATTTGACCAAAGAAGTATTTGTTTGTCAGGCCAGAGTATGTCTTTTTCTAGATTTATAGTCAGTGAATCCAACTAGGATCTAGTAAAAAGATCCATCTTTTGATATAAATCGCTTTATAACATAAGAATAGTTTTTGGTATGGCCATCCCTCCTTCTTTCCTTTTTTTATTAATTGTGGGAATGCCAGGCGTGCTTTGTATCTCTCCCAGACAAATTTCCTGAAGAGTTGATGCATCTGGGAGAAGAAAAAACCAGACACATCTATTGGGACTGTTTGTAGGATAAAGATAACATAGCTAGCCACTGGATTTTTCCTACCCACCGATGAAATGAACAGGAAATTAAGTTGTTGTAGCTGGGTCCTACGTTTTTTGAGGAGTGGGGTGTCCTAATGACTATTTTAACAAAAGAGTAATAGTTGCATAAAAGAGAAGTTAGGTGACATTGTGGATCGGGGCACAGAGAGGGATGATTAATGTGGGGACAAGAGCAAATGGCGGTACCAATAACATCCAGAGCAATTGATACCTCCTGCCCAGCTAGTTGTTCAAAACATTTGTTCAGTTTTTGTATGTGGAGAAGTAACCAATCTGCCAGCAGGCATATTTTTGTTTGGCCAGTTGTGTTGGTTTTAAGAACAAAATTGGACAACATGCTCCACAAATCTTGGCACTCTTTTAACTCTGGAACTTCACTGTGTGTTGGTTGTCCAGAAGGCAATTTTCTATATGTATTTTCCTGAACTGTAGCCAGAAAAGAAAAGATTGTTAAAAGGAGCACATAGGTGATAAGTAGTTGATAAAAACTACTGGAAGTCTTAGAGTAAAGGCCCTTTTACAAGTGGTTATCACTTAAGCAGCTGAATGACTTAACAAATTGATGACTTTGTTGCTTAAAGTATAATTGCTTGAAATCATCTCTGTTTGCTACATTAGCTTAAGTAAACTCAGTATTAGTTGTTTCCTCAGCTAGGTGGGTGTATCTGGCTGGGAGGATTTTAATTAGTGTGAAGAAATCCATTTTCTTCAGCTGGCATGGGTAAACAATGTACTCATTATTTTTGGAAAGGCAAACACTCACCCCTCCCCTCATATCCTCCAGCTTTTCAAAAGACTGAACAAGTCCAATTGAAATGTAACTAGAGATGAGCGAGCACCCAAATGCTCAGGTCCCCTTATTCGAGTCGAGCCTTTCGTAAAATTCGGGAGCTCTACTTGAGTAACGAACCCCATTGACTACAATGGGAGACTCGAGCATTTTTGTATGTGGGATTCCGCTTTTTTTTTTTTCCCTAGGTTTCACTCTCTCCCCCCCCCCCCATGCCTACCAGACAACAAATTTGCCATTGACGCATCACAGTGGATAGGGGGCAAAACAGGCACATCACAGCGGGGAGGAGACAAAAACTGGGGCGGGGTCGAACACGGCTTGATGCTCCTTCCAGTAGCGAGCACCATCGAGTATGCTAATACTTGAACGAGCATCAAGCTCGGCAGAGTATGTTCACTTAACTCTAAATGTAACACATTTTGAGCTGCCTGATGACTGTTTTTATGCCAGCAAAAAACAGCTGTAATTGACAAGTGAACGAACAGTTCATGACTGCTAGCATTTACATGTAACGATTAACATATAAATTCATTCGTTTGAGCAAGTTGTGAGTGAATTGTTGCGTGTAAAGTCCCACAGCGAAGAAAATAATGCTAAAACGAAGAGCATAATCACAATTGTAAAGAAAAAAAGCCAGTGTCAGAGTAGTAAGTGAAAGCCAAATAAAGCACCAACTTATACACTATAGGTACTTTTACATGGGAAAACTATCAGCCGCAAAATCCCAAATAGTTATTTCAGCACTAATCGCTCCTATAATTTTACACACAGGTGAGTATCACTGAATAAATGGAGGGAGAACAGGTTGGAGATCATTCTGACCCAGCTGCCTCTATTCAAAAGTAAACAGGCATTCATCATAAATGAACAACTGCCTGTTTATACGGGCTGATAGTCAGTCAGGTTTTATAAGTGCATAAACTGAGGGGAAAACTCTGAAATATTCACCTTATGTAATACATTATACCAAGTGTAAACCAAACTAACAAAATAATCTTATTTTATATTTTCAGGTGAGTTACGGGGCAAGAGACTCCCTGCTCAGTGACAGAACAGTATATCCACATTTCTTTCGAACAGTTCCGGATAATGAGATGCAGTATGCGGTTTTAGTAAAGTTGTTGTTATATTTTAAGTGGAACATGGTTTGCATCTTCACCACAGATGATGAGATTGGAGAACGGGAAGTTCGCCTTCTTAGCAAGGAGCTCACTAAATCTGGAATATGTATTGAAATAACTATTTCACTTAAAAATACCAAGGTAATAGATTCATCTGTAATGAAAGATTTGAAAGCTGAAGTTATTATACTTTGCGGTACAAGTACTAAGGTGGTTCAGTTAATTCTATTTCATTCAGAACAAACTGTCAGAAACAAAACTTTTATTTTTTTGCCATCTTGGTCACATGATTCTTTAAATCATGAAATGAACGTTAACTGTAGCCTTATTTTTATCCCTCCACGACACAGTGTAAATGGATTTGAGGAATGGGTTCTAAGCTTTCATCCTTCCACACACCCGAATGATCCAATTCTGGAGGATCTTTGGATAACCTCATTTTACTGTCTTTCAAGAAATAATCTGAAAAATGTTCTTTTACAATATATTGTTTCTGTTCCCTTTCATAATTGCACTGGTGAAGAACACTTTACAGATCAAACTCATTATTATTCAGATGGAATACCATACAAAGTGTACACAGCTGTACAGATGATGGCGCAAGCATTGGATGATATGCATAAAACCTTACAAATTAGCACAATAAACAAAGAGGCCAATGAGACTTATGTATACAGAAGAAATGTAAGAAAACAGCTTAAGATTGTAGGATAACTTTACTAAACTTGTTGGTTCCACGTATGTTTTCTGGATTTAGATTTTTTAAAAATACAGACACATAATATTACTTATTAATTTATACAGACATTTATACTTGGTAAAGAGAATTTAGCTGGTTGTTTGGCTGCCCACCCAACTGCTACTTCTAAAGTTTATTTTCCTATTTGGTCAAAACCTTGATTTTCATTCTCCTCTTTCTGTCTTTTAAACATCTTCCGGTCTTCTTGCCAACAATATCTTCTGTTTCCATTACAAAATCAGGCGTTCAAGAGCAGCAGGGAGGGAAAGCTCTGCAAATGCAAAAGTGAGGGGGGTATAGGGGTAAATAGAGGAGATGACACAATGGCTTTTCTTTTAAACATACCTCAAAATTTTACTTTTAAGTTAATTAGTAGAGATGAGCGAGCACCAAAATGCTCGGGTGCTCGTTACTCGGGATGAAATTTTCGCGATGCTCGAGGGTTCGTTTCGAGTAACGAACCCCATTGAAGTCAATGGGCGACCCGAGCATTTTTGTATATCGCCGATGCTCGCTAAAGGTTTCCATTTGTGAAAATCTGGGCAATTCAAGAAAGTGATGGGAACGACACAGCAACGGATAGGGCAGGCGAGGGGCTACATGTTGGGCTGCATCTCAAGGTCCCAGGTCCCACTATTAAGCCACAATAGCGGCAAGAGTGCCCCCCCCTCTCAACAATTTTTACTTCTGAAAAGCCCTCATTAGCAATGCATATTTTAGCTAAGCACCACACTACCTCCAACAAAGCACAATCACTGCCTGCATGACACTCTGCTGCCACTTCTCCTGGGTTTCATGCTGCCCAACCCCCCCCCCCCCCGCACAACCCAGTGTCCACAGCGCACACCAAAGTATCCCTGCGCAGCCTTCAGCTGCCCTCATGCCACACCACCCTCATGTCTATTTATAAGTGCATAAGCCATGAGGAGGAACCGCAGGCACACACTGCAGAGGGTTGGCACGGCTAGGCAGCAACCCTCTTTAAAAGGGGTGAGGTGATAGCCCACAATGCTGTAGAGAAGCAATGAGAAATATAATCCTGTGCCACCGCCATCAGGAGCTGCACACGTGGGCATAGCAATGGGGAACCTATGTGCCACACACTATTCATTCTGTCAGGGTCTCTGCATGCCCCAGTCAGACCGGGGTTTTTTATAAATAGTCACAGGCAGGTACAACTCCGCAATGGGAATTCCGTGTGCACCCACAGCATGGTTGGCTCCCTGGAACCCACCGGCGGTACATAAATATATCCCACTGCAGTGCCCAGCACAGCTGAGGTAATGTGATGTTTAATGCAGGTGGGCATTAGCCCACACTGCATGCCCCAGTCAGACTGGGGTTCTTTAGAAGTGGACACATGCAGTAACAACTCCGTGTGGACCGACAGCATGCGTGGCTCCCTGGAACCCACCGGCGGTACATAAATATATCCCATTGCAGTGCCCAGCACAGCTGAGGTAATGTCAGGTTTAATGCAGGTGGGCTTCAGCCCACACTGCATGCCCCAGTCAGACTGGGGTTCTTTAGAAGTGGACACATGCAGTTACAACTCGGTGTGGACCGACAGCATAAGTGGGTCCCAGGAAGCCACTGGCGGTACATAAATATATCCCATTGCAGTGCCCAGCACAGCTGAGGTAATGTCAGGTTTAATGCAGGTGGGCTTCGGCCCACACTGCATGCCCCAGTCAGACTGGGGTTCTTTAGAAGTGGACATATGCAGTTACAACTCCGTGTGGACCGACAGCATGGGTGGCTGCCTGGAACCCACCGGCGGTACATAAATATATCCCATTGTAGTGCCCAGCACAGCTGAGGTAATGTCAGGTTTAATGCAGGTGGGCTAAAAATTACTAGGATTACACTGTAGGCGAGGGCCCAAAAAAATTGGTGTACCAACAGTACTAATATACCTCAGAAAAATTGCCCATGCCCAACCAAGAGGGCAGGTGAAACCCATTATTCGCTTTGGTTAATGTGGCTTAATTTGTAACTAGGCCTGGAGGCAGCCCAGTTAAAAAAAAAATTGGTTCAGGTGCAAGTTTCAACGCTTTAATGAGCATTGAAACGTATAAAAATTGTGACTGAGCCTTGTGGGCCTAAGAAAAATTGCCCGTTCGGCGTGATTACGTGAGGTTTCAGGAGGAGGAGCAGGAGGAGGAGGATGAATATAATACACAGATTGATGAAGCTAAAAGGTCCCCGTTTTTGATGGTGATAGAGAACGATGCTTCCATCCGCGGGTGCAGCCTATGTATTGCTTAGGTATCGCTGATGTCCGCTGGTGGAGAAGAGAAATCTGGGGAAATCCAGGCTTTGTTCATCTTGATGAGTGTAAGCCTGTCGGCACTGTCGGTTGACAGGTGGGTACGCTTATCCGTGATGATTCCCCCAGCCGCACTAAACACCCTCTCTGACAAGACGCTAGCCGCAGGACAAGCAAGCACCTCCAGGGCAAACAGCGCGAGTTCAGGCCACGTGTCCAGCTTCGACACCCAGTCACGGAGGATGGTCGTGCGATCGGCTACGTACTCCCTCACCATCCTTTTACAGTGCTCCCGCTGACTCAGCCTTGACTGGGGAGCGGTGACACAGTCTTGCTGGGGAGCCAGAACGCTGTCAAAGGCCTTAGAGGGTGTTCCCCTGCCTGTGCTGTACATGCTGCCTGATCTCCGCGCCTCCCCTGCTACCTGGCCCTCAGAACTGCGCCTTCTGCCACTAGCGCTGTCGGATGGGAATTTTTCCATCAGCTGGTCCGCCAGTGTCCTGTGGTATAGCATCACTCTCGAATCCATTTCCTCTTCGGGAATGAGAGTGGAAAGGTTCTCCTTATAACGTGGGTCGAGCAGTGTATACATCCAGTAATCCGTAGTGGCCAGAATGTGTGTAACGCGAGGGTCACGAGAAAGGCATCCTAACATGAAGTCAGCCATGTGTGCCAGGGTACCTGTACGCAACACATGGCTGTCCTCACTAGGAAGATCACTTTCAGGATCCTCCTCCTCCTCAGGCCATACACGCTGAAAGAATGACAGGCAAGTAGCATGGGTACCCTCAGCAGTGGGCCAAGCTGTCTCTTCCCCCTTCTCCTCATCCTCCTCATGCTCCTCCTCCTCCTCCTCAACGCGCTGAGATATAGACAGGAGGGTGCTCTGACTATCCAGCAACAAACTGTCTTCCCCCGCCTCCGTTTCCGAGCGCAAAGCGTCTGCCTTTATGCTTTGCAGGGAACTTCTCAAGAGGCATAGCAGAGGAATGGTGACGCTAATGATTGCAGCATCGCCGCTCACCATCTGGGTAGACTCCTCAAAGTTTCCAAGGACCTGGCAGATGTCTGCCAACCAGGCCCACTCTTTTGTAAAGAATTGAGGAGGCTGACTCCCACTACACCGCCCGTGTTGGCGTTGGTATTCCACTATAGGTCTACGCTGCTCATAGAGCCTGGCCAACATGTGGAGCGTAGAGTTCCACCGTGTGGGCACGTTGCACAGCAGTCGGTGCACTGGCAGATTAAACCGATGTTGCAGGGTAGGCAGGGTGGCAGCGTCCGTGTGGGACTTGCGGAAATGTGCGCTAAGCCGGCGCACCTTTCCGAGCAGGTCTGACAAGCGGCGGTAGCTTTTCAGAAAGCGCTGAACCACCAAGTTAAAGACGTGGGCCAGGCATGGCACGTGCGTGAGGCTGCCGAGCTGCAGAGCCGCCACCAGGTTACGGCCGTTGTCACACACGACCATGCCCGGTTGGAGGCTCAGTGGCGAAAGTCAACGGTCGGTCTGCTCTGTCAGACCCTGCAGCAGTTCGTGGGCCGTGTGCCTCTTCTCTCCTAAGCTGAGTAGTTTCAGCACGGCCTGCTGACGCTTGCCCACCGCTGTGCTGCCACGCCGCGCGACACCGACTGCTGGCGACGTGCTGCTGCTGCTGACACATCTTGATTGCGAGACAGAGGTTGCGTAGGAGGAGGAGGGTGGTTTAGTGAAGGAAGCATACACCGCCGCAGATACCAGCACCGAGCTGGGGCCCGCACTTCTGGGGGTGGGTAGGACGTGAGCGGTCACAGGCTCTGACTCGGTCCCAGCCTCCACTAAATTCACCCAATGTGCCGTCAGGGAGATATAGTGGCCCTGCCCACCAGTGCTTGTCCACGTGTCCGTTGTTAAGTGGACCTTGGCAGTAACCGCGTTGGTGAGGGCACGTACAATGTTCGGGAGACGTGGTCGTGAAGGGCTGGGACGGCACATCGGGAAAAGTAGTGGCGACTGGGAACCGAGTAGCGCGGGGCCGCCGCCGCCATCATGCTTTTGAAAGCCTCCGTTTCCACAAGCCTATACGGCAGCATCTCCAGGCTGATCAATTTGGCTATGTGCACATTTAACGCTTGAGCGTGCGGGTGCGTGGTGGCGTACTTGCGCTTGTGCTCAAACACTTGCGCTAGTGACGGCTGGACGGTGCGCTGAGAGACATTGCTGGATGGGGCCAAGGACAGCGGAGGTGAGGGTGTGGGTGCAGGCCAGGAGACGGTAGTGCCTGTGTCCTGAGAGGGGGGTTGGATCTCAGTGGCAGGTTGGGGCACAGGGGGAGAGGCAGTGGTGCAAACCGGAGGCGCTGAACGGCCTTTGTCCCACCTTGTGGGGTGCTTGGCCATCATATGTCTGCGCATGCTGGTGGTGGTGAGGCTGGTGGTGGTGGCTCCCCGGCTGATCTTGGCGCGACAAAGGTCTCACACCAGTGTTCGTCAGTCATCCGCGGTCTCAGTGAAAAACTGCCACACCTTTGAGCACCTCGGCCTCTGCAGGGTGGCATGGCGCGAGGGGGCGCTTTGGGAAACAGCTGGTGGATTATTCGGTCTGGACTTGCCTCTACCCCTGGCCACCGCACTGCCTCTTCCAACCTGCCCTGCTGCTGCACTTGCCTTCCCCTCTGAAGACCTGTCCTCAGTAGGCTTAGCAAACCAGGTGGGGTCAGTCACCTCATCGTCCTGCTGCTCTTCCTCCGAATCCTCTGTGTGCTCCTCCCTCGGACTTACTGCCCTTACTACTACCTCACTGATAGACAACTGTGTCTCATCGTCATCGTCCTCCTCACCCACTGAAAGCTCTTGAGACAGTTGCCGGAAGTCCCCAGCCTCATCCCCCAGACCCCGGGAACTTTCCAAAGGTTGGGCATTGGTCACGACCAACTCCTCCGGTGGGAGAGGAACCATTGCTGCCCATTCTGGGCAGGGGCCCGAGAACAGTTCCTGGGAGTCTGCCTGCTCCTCAGAATGTGTCATTGTAATGGAGTGAGGAGGCTGGGAGGAAGGAGGAGCAGCAGCCAGAGGATTCAGAGTTGCAGCAGTGGACGGCGTAGAACTCTGGGTGGTCGATAGATTGCTGGATGCACTTTCTGCCATCCACGACAGGACCTGCTCACACTGCTCATTTTCTAATAAAGGTCTGCCGCGTGGACCTATTAATTGTGAGATGAATCTGGAGACGCCAGAAACTTGCCTCTCTCCTAATCCTGCAGCAGTCGGCTGCGATACACCTGGATCAGGAGCTCGCCTGTGCCCACACCCTGACTTGGGCCTCCACCTCCTCGCCCGCGTCCATGTCTTCTAGGCCTACCCCTACCCCTCAGCATGGTGTATTACTAGTAGTGCAGAAACAGAACGCTGTAATTAAATGTGCCGCTTATTGGCCTGTGGTTGGAGGCTGACTTCGCTTACGGAACGCACAGCAGAGCCAGGAAATAATTTTGTGCAAGCCTGTATTGAGACCTAGGTGCGTATGACTGAGCTAGTGGAATTCACAGCGCAGAAGCAGTCAAGTTGGCAAACGCCACTAGTAGGCCTTAAGTATTTTGCTTCTATTTTTGGAACGTCAGAGCTGAGATAGTAGACAGATACTGTAGGCAGCGTATTTATGTATACGTTTTCAATGTGGACAGGATCACGGCGGTGATGTTACGGGCACCACAGAGCCAGGAAACACTTTTGCGCACGCCTGCAGTGAGACGTAGGTGCGTAGGACTGAGATAGTGGAATTCACAGCGCAGAAGCAGTCAAGTTGGCAAACGCCACTAGTAGGCCTTGAGTATTTTGCTTCTATTTTTTGAATGGCAGAGCTGAGACAGTAGATAGATACTGCAGGCAGCGTATATATGTATACGGTTTCAATGTGGACAGGATCACAGCGGTGATGTAACGGGCACCGTAGAGCCAGGAAACATTTTTGCGCAAGTCTGCTGTAACGCTTAGGTGTGCATTAATTAGGACTACTACCCCCAGCAGACACGCAGTACACTGAGGACGGTCACAGGCAGCCCAAATATAGTTTTTTTCCCAAAATTTGTTTGAAAAACCCACTGCCTATATAGCCTGTATATCTCTTTCACCTTTCCCACTGTCCCTGCCTCACCAGTACTGGCCCTATACTATGTACAATGAGTGCAGACTGAGGACGCAACGGTCTGCACGGCCGATATACAAAAAATAAAAATGTGCAACACTGCTAAAAGCAGCCTCAACAGTACTGCACACGGTCAGATGCGGCCCTAAGAAGGACTGTTGGGGTTCTTGAAGCCTAAAATCACTCCTAACGCTCTCCCTATAGTAGCTCCAGCATCACCGGCACTTTCCCTCAGCTATGTCAGAATGCATCTGTAGCGAGCTGCGGGAGGGGCCGATTTAAATACTCGGGTGACACCTGATCTCGCCAGCCACTCACTGCAGGGGGGTGGTATAGGGCTTGAACGTCGCAGGGGGAAGTTGTAATGCCTTCCCTGTCTTTCTTTTGGCCAGAAAAGCGCGCTAATGTCTCAGAGACGAAAGTGAAAGTAACTCAAACATCGCGTTGTGCTCGTTTCGAATAACGAGCATCTCGAACCCGCTAATACTCGAACGAGTATCAAGCTCGGACGAGTACGTTCGCTCATCTCTATTAATTAGCCATGGCATAAATACCACATCTCTAATATTGTGTAGGTTACACTCATGCTGCTAAAACAGCTTTCATCCATGGAGGCATGGACTCTACAATACTTTTGACAGTGTCCTATGGTATTTTGCAGCAAGATGTTAGCAGCAGATCACATAAGTCCAGAAATTGCAAAACTTTTGGAAATTGTGGTTTTCACGGATTGATAAGTTGTTCATGTTTTCCTTTGCACCAAGGATGTTTTATTTGACTGAGATCTGGAGAATTTGGTAGTCTAGTCAAGTCAACACCTTAACTTTTTTGCCATGTTCCTTAAACCACACCCTCTTCTATTGCTCCATGGTCCAGTTCTAATGAACCAACCTTTTCTTCTTTCCTTACTATATATACAGTAGTTGTTTCTCTTGAACAGCTCTGTCTTGTTGCGCTCCCTAATTTTCTTCTGTACCCAAAGCTTTTGGTATATGAATGTGCCTAAGTAAGTCCCAGTTGAATATGGGTTGAAGAACTCCCTGAGAGGCACACATCCTAAATGCTTTGTCAATTCCTCCTTTGAGTCCTAATCTAAGGGTTTCCTCCCACCTGATTCATCCAGTCTATAATCAGCTGCTGGCCATAATCATTGGAGCCCAGTTAAGTAAATTGTCTCTCCTGCTTACAAATCTTGGAGATGAATAGGCATGCCATGCTCACTGACATTCTGTAGAAAAAACATTCCCCCTTTTTGTAATCTTTTACATAACCAAACCTTTGCAATGTGTCAAACATTGCTACAGTTCTCCTGCTCTAGAATTTATTAAGCTCTGTGTTTTATTATGTACAGACCCTTATCGTGTTGTTTCGGTATTTGTCGTGCATTATACTCCAGGGTACCTACACGCATCTATGTATTTACTTACTATGGTGTAATAATACAGAGGTGCAATTGATTTGGATTTACTTTGTACTTCTTTAAACTTTAACAACTGACTTAGTAATTCTTGTTCATCCTCACAGAACCCCTGTTGTCCAGTATTAATAACATTAACAGTTCAGTACAGACTGTACAAAGGTACTTTATCTTTTTGGCTGGCAATGGCAGAACTATAAGAAGAAAGCAGACTGTCTATGCTAGCCCTTACTTTAGCATTTAACCCCTTGAGTGGCGGGTTTCCTACCACCCTGTCGTGCCCACCAGGGCAGGTTTTTTAAAAGGGTCTAATCATTGAATTTCAACTAGTTTTGCAGTTGCGTCTCAAGAGCCATAACTTTTTCATTTTTCCATTGACATGGCCATATGAGGGCTTGTTTTTTGCGGGACAAGTTGTGATTTTTTAAACAGGGGGAGGAAAAAAAGAAATGGGGAAAAAAGAAAAAAAGGGGCCATGTCATTAGGGGTTAAATAATGTATTAACTTCCTTCTCTGGGTCATTACGATGCATGGATACCACATGTGTGATTGTATTTTTGATTTTTTTCAAAGTAAAGGGAGACAAGTGTTTTTATAATTTTTTTAAATAATTTTTTTACTTTTTTTTTTTTCTTTTGTCCCTTTAGGGGACTTCCACAGGGACCCATCAGGACCCCTGATCACATTCCGGGGGTCCGATGGTGACAGCCCTTTACATGCTGCAGTGACAGCCCTTTACATGCTGCAGTCACATAGACTGCAGCATGTAAAGGGTTAACACAGCAGAGATCGGAGGTTTTCTCTGATATCTGCTGTAAGAGCTAGTACCTAGCTATCCTCTGACAGCTAACAACCAGCTCTCCCTGCCACAGAGACCAACGGCTTGCTTCTGACAAGCCGATGATCTCTATGGCAACCTGTAAACAAACCAGTGCAGGAGATTGCCGGCATGTCGGCAATATCTTCTGCTGGTTTTTCAAAGCCCTTGCCTTGTTCTCTGTGGGTCTGTGCAGGCAGAGCACACTGTCACAGCTTGTGGCATTGTACTCTGCAGCTCCCATAGTGATACATAGCCCGGAAATCTTCCGGGCTATGTTGCTATGAGCAGTGGAGCTCGTCCCGGAAAATTTCTGGGCGTGCCACTCAAGGGGTTAAAGCTCCTCTTTTTCTGTTGGCATCGCCATGGAAGGAAAAACAGAAGCACAATGCATAATGCTGGGAGTGTTTCACTCAATATGTTTGTAACCAAGCTCCTCTAATTCTGAGGGAGGGTTCTCTACTATACCTTCCATAGCCGTGCAGTGTCAGCAATATCAGAGTATTTTTCTGATTTATAAAACATATTGTTTTGCTTTCTTCAAATGTATGTCGATCTTGTAAGCATAACAATTTAGTCAACAGTGGTTTAAGTCTTGTATCCAATTGTCTAGACCTAAGTATCATCCAATGGCACAGATACTGTATAATAATAATAATAATGATGGTAATCATAATATCCTAAAAATTTTGGTAGGGTATTGCAAGGAATTAAAGTGACTGGACAAACAAAAGTGGCTGGACCAGCTTCTTTGGCTACCTGATGAACACTGTGCACTAGCATACATCATTAGTCTTAGACACTACAAGTTGCTTTGAATAACCAGTACTGCCCACATGAGCAGTGCTGACTAGTTAGACCAACATGCAAAGTCTAAGACTAACAATGTATACTATGCACAATATGCATCAGGTAGTCAGAAGGAGTGCAGACGGCCTTTTTCCCCCTAGACCCAGAAGGTAACCTTACTTTCAATTGGACTCGTCAGGTTATTTTGTTGAGGGTGGTGAGACATAGATGAGAAATTAATGACAAGGTATGAAAGTCTCTTCTTACAAATAGTGAAGTTCAAAATTTTAATTATTGAAGTCCAATGTGAAAGTCCAGTTGATTACAACGTTTACATACTACAGCAGCAGAACTTAGGCCACATGCCATAGAGGATTATTTATTATGTCTTGTAAAAAATTTTATGAGTTCAATAATTGTGTGTTTATCTTATAGTTGAGACGTTACATGAAGCTAATATGTATTGATGGTCCAGAAACAAAGAGTTTATGTTTTAACAATAAAGGTGAAATACCTGAAACATTAGAGATACTTAATTTCATTAAAACAATAACTAATCATTCTTCAGAAACACAATATACAGAAGGCTGTGCAACACTTGTTGGTACATTTGATGAAGCACTTCCACCAGATCAGCAGCTGACTATTTCATCTTTACATATAAACTGGATTAACAATAAGGTAAGTCATAATGCTATATTTAGAGATGAGCGAGCATACTCGTCCGAGCTTGAGTATTAGGGTGCTCGAGATGCTCGTTACTCGAGACGATCACCACGCGGTACTCGTCTCGATTAAATGAGCACTGACCATTGAATTCAATGGAGCTGGCAATACAGCCGGCTCCATTGAAAGCAATGGGCTGCCGACGAGCGCGGGATGAATTGTCGGGAAGGGCTTAAATATATAAGCCCTTCCCTGCAATTCATCCAGAAATGTGTAAAAAAAAAAAATAAAAAAAAAAAAATATATATATATATATATATATATATATACTCACCTTGTCCCGGCAGAACGATGTTAGCCCATTGAATTCAATGGAGCCGGCAATACAGTCGGCTCCATTAAAAGCATCTGATTGGTCCCGCTGAGCCGATCAGAGGCAGCAGTCACTCACCCATTCATAAATTCATGAATGGGTGTGTGAGTGGAATCTGCCTCTGATTGGTCAGGCTGTGACCAATTAGAGGCAGCTCATTCAGCAGGCGGGGATTTTAAATCCCCGGCTGCTGAATACTACTCACAGCTGTTCAGAGCAGTTCAGGAGG
Organism: Eleutherodactylus coqui; assembly: GCF_035609145.1. Lineage (NCBI taxonomy): Eukaryota > Metazoa > Chordata > Amphibia > Anura > Eleutherodactylidae > Eleutherodactylus > Eleutherodactylus coqui. The sequence continues at coordinate 32,382,480 of NC_089843.1, forward strand.
ACTGCCGCTGGCCGCGCTGAACTCCGTCTGCCGGGAGCAGGTGAGTATATATATATTTTTTATTTTTACACATTTCTGGATGAATTGCAGGGAAGGGCTTATATATTTAACCCCTTCCTGACAATTCATCCTGCGATCGCCGGCAGCCCATTGCTTTCAATGGAGCCAGGTGTATTGCCGGCTCCATTGAATTCAATGGGCTAACATCGTTCTGCCGGGACAAGGTGAGTATATTTTTTTTTATTTTTACACATTTCTGGATGAATTGCAGGGAAGTTCTTATATATTTAAGCCCTTCCCGACAATTCATCCGGCGCTCGCCGGCAGCCCATTGCTTTTAATGGAGCCAGGTGTATTGCCGGCTCCATTGAATTCAATGGGCTAACATCGTTCTTCTCTGCCACAGCTGTTACAACTGTGGCAGAGGAGAAGGATCTTTATGCTAACAGTGCGGTGGCGGGGGTTGGGGGGGGGGTCTCACTCTTGCCACTATTGTGGCTTAATAGTGGGACCTGGGAACTTGAGATGCAGCCCAACATGTAGCCCCTCGCCTGCCCTATCCGTTTCTATGTGGTATCCCATCACTTTCTCGAATTTCCCAGGTTTTCACAAATGAAAACCTTAGCGAGCATCGGCGATATACAAAAATGCTCGAGTCGCCCATTGACTTCAATGGGGTTCGTTACTCGAAACGAACTCTCGAGCATCACTGAAAGTTCGACTCGAGTAACGAGCACCCGAGCATTTTGGTGCTCGCTCATCTCTAGCTATATTACAACTTGTTGCAATATCCAATTGCATTTTCTAGCATAACCCTATTATTAAAGGGGTTTTCCCAGGACTAAACTACTGATGGCCTATCATCTGGATACATTCCAAAATACATAACATCATGCTATCTTCATCTGGTTAGTAGGTGTATTTACTGCTATTTAGCTTGAAAGTTTTCAGGTGGTCAGGCTGACCATGAGTCAAACGGCTTAAATAACAACAATGAAGGAGAAACTCCAGCTCCTTAAAAATACTTTTTTTAATTCTTTTTTTAATTTCAAAAATCTATAAAATTACAAATATACGAAAACTGCCTAAACAGTCAGAAAAAACTCTTGCATTTTTTCCTTTTTACTTACTGCGCAGTCGCAGTAAATAGAGCGCAGAGTGCGTTCCACAATACATCCAAACCACTCTGTGAGCGATGCTGTTTTGCGCATGCGCACGAGTTAGATCACATGATGCATTCCACTCGACATACTGTAGACCCCACTGTGTACGGGCACAGACAGTGGAGCACACGCTGCGCTCCACATGAGGTTATCCTGTGACCTCCTCTCTCTGTGTCCAGCAGCCCAGCGGCGAACGCCTGGACATGCCTCATGTCAGAATCAAAGCAACGTTTAGGTAGTTGAGTTTATATATATATATATATAATAGATCCCAAATGCTCGAGAAAGGCGCTATGAGCACAGAAACACATCGTATTGGACATTTGTAGTCTATTGTCAGCTGGTTGATAGGTGAGAGGATTCTTTACCCATATGCAAGCTATCGTTTGTAACATTTGGATTGTGTTTCATTTCCTGGCTGGGGTATTAAATACTTTCGATATATATATAGAAGTCTGGAGCAGAGGAGTTTTTTCAGACTGTCTAGGTAGTTTTCATTTGTTTTTTGGACTATTACCCCCTCCACCCAGTGTTGGGCTGCCTCCAGCTGGTTGTGGCCTCAGGGCCCTGTGTGCTCTTTCAATATTGATAGCACCAGCTTTTTCAGATCCGACCAGTTCTGCAAATATTTCTAACAGCACTTTCTTGAGGACATCAGGTGCCCACGACTCTGGTAAACCCTTAATGCGCAAATTGTTCCGCCGATTGCGGTTTTCCAAGTCCTCTTGCATAAGAAGCATTTTATTTAATTGCAGGTGCTGCTCCTTTAAGATGTCGGCCATACCCAAAGCATGTGATGTGACTATAGCTGATGCTCCCTCTAGCTCCTCTACCCTCCTCCCCATATGCCTCACCTCTTCTTTTATTTCAGCAAGTTCTGCCAGGACTGGGCTCATCGTTTTGATGAGTAGAGACTTCATAAAGCTCCTGGATAAAGGTCCCTCTTCTTCTCCCTCTGAGTCAGAGTCGTCTTCCCGCACTGTGCACAGTGCGGCTGCAGCTGCCGGTGCCATCTTACTTGTAGCATGGGGGGACCTGGTTGCCTTTTCCTTCAGATATTTCTGGAGATCGGATTGTCCCCGAGCCAGGAGCGGTGTCAGGGAATGTTCCCCTCCTCTTTCTTTGCTGTGTCTTCCTATTTTGGACATGTTGGCTGCTGATAAGTGCCTGTAATCAGTGCCGTAGTGAGGGAGCACACTCTCTATGCAGCCATCACTCTCGGTAGCTGGGCTCCGCCCCCAGCTTTTCCAATTTTGACACAGTCAATGCTCGTGGCAAATTTCAACTTTCTATTACACCAAGAAGTGAGAGAATTAGATTCCGTACGTAAAATTTAGGCGCTAATTCTTTTGCGCTTAGAATTGAATAATCGAGTTGGGACCCATAACCTTTTCCTCTTTATGACAAATCAATGCCCTTCCAAGTTTTACGTTTCTATGATACTGGAAAGTGAGAGAATTACATTCCGCACGTAAAATTTGGACGCTAATTCTTTTGTGCTTAGAATTGAATTATCGAGTTGGAACCCATTATCTTTTCCTATTTATTATATAATCAATGCCCGTTCCAAATTTCACGTTTCTATTACACCAGAAAGTGAGAGAATTACATTCCGTACGTAAAATTTGGACGCTAATTCATTTGCGCTAGAATTGATCAATCGAGTTGGGACCCATTAACTTTTCTTATTTATGACATAATCAATGCTCGTGCAAAATTTCAAATTTCTATGAGATTGGGAAGTTGGAGAATTAGATTCCATATGTAAAATTTGGACGCTAATTCTTTTGTGCTTAGAAATGAATTGGGACCCATTAACTTTTCCTATTTATGACATATTCAATGCTCGTGCCAAATTTCAACTTTCTATTACACCAAGAAGTGAGAAAATTAGATTCCGTACATAAAATTTGGACGCCTTTTCTTTTGCGCTAGAATTAAATAATCGAGTTGGGACCCATTAACTTTTCCTATTTATGACATATTCAATGCTCGTGCCAAATTTCAACTTTCTATTACACCAAGAAGTGAGAAAATTAGATTCCGTATGGAAAATTTGTACGCCTTTTATTTTGCGCTAGAATTGAATAATCGAGTTGGGACCCATTAACTTTTTCTATTTATGACATATTCAATGCTCGTGCCAAATTGTAAGCTTCTATGACATTGGGAAGTGAGAGATTTATATTATCTACTTAAAATTTGGATGCTAATTCTTTTGCACTTTGAATGAAATAATCGAGTTGGGACCCCATAGCTTTTCCTATTTATGACATATTCAATGCTCATGCTAAATTGTAAGCTTCTATGACATTGGGAAGTGAGAGATTTATATTATGTACTTAAATTTTGGACGCTAATTCTTTTGCGCTTAAAATAAAACAATAGAGTTGGGACCCATTAGCTTTTCCTATTTATGACATATTCAATGCTCATGCCAAATTGTAAGCTTCTATGACATTGGGAAGTGAGAGATTTATATTATGTACTTAAATTTTGGACGCTAATTCTTTTGCGCTTAGAATAAAACAATAGAGTTGGGACCCATTAGCTTTTCCTATTTATGACATATTCAATGCTCATGCCAAATTGTAAGCTTCTATGACATTGGGAAGTGAGAGATTTATATTATGTACTTAAAATTTGGACGCTAAATCTTTTGTGCTTAGAATAAAACAATCGAGTTGGGACCCATTAACTTTTCCTCTTTATGATGTAATCAATGCCCATTCCAAATTTCACGTTTCTATGACACCGGAAAGTGAGAGAATTACATTCCGTACGTAAAATTTGGACGCTAATTCTTTTGAGCTTAGAATTGAATAATCGAGTTGGGACCCATTGCCTTTTCCTATTTATGACACAATCAATGCCTGTTCCAAATTTCACGTTTCTATGACACCGGAAAGTGAGAGAATTACATTCCGTACGTAAAATTTGGATGCTAATTCATTTGCGCTAGAATTGATCAATCGAGTTGGGACCCATTTTCTTTTCTTATTTATGACATAATCAATGCTCGTGCAAAATTTCAAATTTTTATGAGATTGGGAAGTTGGAGAATTAGATTCCATACGTAAAATTTGGACGCTAATTCATTTGCGCTTAGAATTGAATTATCGAGTTGGGACCCATTAACATTTCCTATGTATGACATATTCAATGCTCGTGCAAAATTTCAACTTTCTATTACACCAAGAAGTGAGAAAATTAGATTCCGTTCGTAAAATTTGGACGCCTTTTCTTTTGCGCTAGAATTGAATATTCGAGTTGGGACCCATTAACTTTTCCTATTTATGACATATTCAATGCTCGTGCCAAATTGTAAGCTTCTATGACATTGGGAAGTGAGAGATTTATATTATCTACTTAAAATTTGGACGCTAATTCTTTTGCGCTTAGAATTAAATAATCGAGCTGGGACCCATTAACTTTTCCTCTTTATAATGTAATCAATGCCCATTCCAAATTTCACATTTCTATGACACCGGAAAGTGAGAGAATTACATTCCGTACGTAAAATATGGACGCTAATTCTTTTGCGCTTATAATTGAATAATCGAATTGGGACCCATTAGCTTTTTCTATTTATGACATAATAAATGCTCGTGCAAAATTTCAAATTTATATGAGATTGGGAAGTTGGAGAATTAGATTCCGTACATAAAATTTAAACGCCTTTTCTTTTGCGCTAGATAAAATAGAGATAATCTATGCTTGTGCCAAATTCATGTTTCTACGACATCGGGAAGTTGGAGAACTTTTGGCGAGTCAGTCAGTGAGTGAGTGAGTCAGTCAGTGAGGGCTTTCGTCTTTATATATATTTAGATTCAATGCTCGTGCCAAATTTCAACTTTCTATTACACCAAGAAGTGAGAAAATTAGATACCGTATGTAAAATTTGTACGCCTTTTCTTTTGCACTAGAATTGAATAATCGAGTTGGGACCCATTAACTTTTCCTATTTATGACATAATCAATGCTTGTGCCAAATTTTAAGCTTCTATGACATTGGGAAGTGAGAGATTTATATTACGTACTTAAAATTTCGACGCTAATTCTTTTGCACTAGAATTGAATAATTGAGTTGGGATCTCTTTATTTTTCCTATTTTGGACATAATCTATGCTCTTACCATATTTCATGTTTCTACGACATCGGGAAGTTGGAGAATTAGTTGCGAGTCAGTCAGTGAATCAGTGAGTGAGTCAGTGAGGGCTTTCATCTTTATATATATATATATATATATATATATATATATATATATAGACTAGCTCATATACCCGGCTTCGCCCGAGTTAATTTTGTACTGGTGTTTATCTGGTGTTCACACGGAAAATCTTATGAAGTCGTGGTTACTTTAGAGATACTGGGGAAAAAATATGTTTACCATTTTGCATGGTTCTTTGCATTACCCAGGAAACACCACAATCAATGCCCGTGCCAAATCTCAAGTTTATATTACCCCAAGAAGTGAGAGAATTAGATTTACGTAAAATGTGGATGCTAATTCTTTCGCGCTTAGAATTGAATAATCGAGTTGGGACCCATTAGCTTTTCCTATTTATGATATAATCAATGCCCGTGCAAAATTTCACGTTTCTATGACACCGGGACGTGAGAGAATTAGATTTTGTACGTAAAATGTGGGCGCTAATTCTTTTGCGCTTAGAATTGATCAATCGAGTTGTGACCCATTAACTTTTCCTATGTATGATATAATTATTGCTCGTGCCAAATTTCAAGTTTTTATGACATAGGGAAGTGAGAGAATTAGATTACGTACGTAAAATTTGGACGCTAATTCTTTTGCGCATAGAATTAAATAATCGATTTGGGACCCATTAACTTTTCCTATTTATGACATAATAACCAATGCTCGTGCCAAATTTGAAGTGAGAGAATTAGATTACGTACGTAAAATTTGGACGCTAGTTCTTTTGCACATAGAATTAAATAATCGAGTTGGGACCCATCAACTTTTCCTATTTATGACATAATCAATGCTTGTGCCAAATTTTGAGTTTCTATTACACCGGGAAGTGAGAGAATAAGATTCCGTACGTAAAATTTGGATGCTAATTCTTTTGTGCTTAGAATTGAATAATTTGAGTTGGGACCTATTAGCTTTTCATATTTATGACATAATCAATGGCCGTGCTAAATCTGTAGTTTCTATGACACCAAGAAGTGAGAGAATTAGATTCCGTACGTAAAATTTGGACGCTAATTCTTTTGCGCTTAGAATTGAACAATCGAGTTGGGACCCATTAGCTTTTCCTATTTATGACATAATCAATGCCCGTTCCAAATTTCAAGTTTCTATGACACGGGAAAGTGAATTACATTCCGTACGTAAAATTTGGACGCTAATTCTTTTGCGCTTTGAATTGAACAATCGAGTTGGGACCATTAGCTTTTCATATTTATGACATAATCAATGCCCGTGCTAAATCTCAAGTTTCTATGACACCAAGAAGTGAGAGAATTAGATTCCGTACGTAAAATTTGGACGCTAATTTTTTTTCGCTTAGAATTGAACAATCGAGTTGGGACCCATTAGCTTTTCCTATTTATGACATAATTAATGCCTGTTCCAAATTTCAAGTTTCTATGACACGGGAAAGTGAGAGAATTACATTCCGTACGTAAAATTTGGACGCTAATTCTTTTGCGCTAGAATTAAATAATCGAGTTGGGACCCATGAGCTTTTCCTATTTATGACATAATCAATGCTCGTGGCAAATTTTAACTTTCTATTACACCAAGAAGTGAGAGAATTAGATTCCGTACATAAAATTTGAATGCTAGTTCTTTTGCGTATAAATTGAATAATCGAGTTGGGACCCATTAACTTTTCCTATTTATGACATAATCAATGCTCGTGCCAAATTTCGAGTTTCTATGACAACGGGAAGCGAATTAGATTCTGTATGTAAAATTTCGACGCTAATTCTTTTGCGCTTATTATTAAACAATCGAGTTGGGACCCATTAGCTTTTCCTATTCATGACATAATGAATGCCCGTTCTAAATTTTTAAGTTTCTATGACACGGGAAAGTAAGAGAATTAGATTTCGTATGTAAAATTTGGACGCTAGTTTTTTTTGCGCTACAATTGAATAATCGAAGTGGGACCCATTAATTTTTGCTATTTATGACATAATCGATGCTCGTGCCAAATTTTAAGTTTCAATGACATTGGGAAGTAAGAGATTTAGATTATGTACGTAAAATTTCGACGCTAAGTCTTTTGCGCTAGAATTAAACAATCGAGTTGGGACCTCTTTACTTTTCCTATTTTGGACATAATCTATGCTCTTACCAAATTTCATGTTTCTAGACATCGGGAAGTAGGAGAATTAGTGGTGAGTCAGTTAGTGAATCAGTGAGTGAGTGAGTCAGCCAGTCAGTGAGGGCTTTTCCTTTATATATATAGATGAGCGAGCATACTCGTCCGAGCTTGATGCTCGTTCGAGTATTAGGCTGTTCGAGATGCTCGTTACTCGAGAAGAGCACCACGCGGTGTTCAAGTCAATTCCATTTCCTTCCCTGAAAGATTTGTGCCATTTTCTTGCCAATAGAAACGCAGGGAAGGCATTACAACTTCCTCCTGTTGGTTCCAGCCCTATCCCACCCCGCTACAGTGAGTGGCCGGAGAGATCAAGTGACCGCCGAGTATATAAAGTGGCGCCACCTGCGGCTCGCCACAGACGCACCCTGGCAGAGATTAGGGACAGTGCTGCTGATGATGATATTATAGGGAGAGTGTTAGCGTCTACAAGAACCCCAACGATCCTTCTTAGGGCCACAGCTCACCTAGTGCACTACTGTTGTGGGTGCTGGGAGCAGTTTTGCATTTTTTTTTTTTTTTGTATATCGGGTTGTGCAGCCCCATTACAGTTATAGCGTTCTCAGGCTGCAGTCTGTACTACGTAGTATAGGGGAAGTATTGGTAAGGCAGGGACAGTGGTAGTGTGGAATCCTGTTTACAACAATTCCAACGCTCCTTCTTAGGGCTACCTGTGCATTTAACTCGGTGGTTGCTGGGAGTTGTAGTACCTCAGCATAGCACTGCTAGGCCTGAGTTAAGCCTTCAGTTATATTTTTTGCTGGGTGCCGTTAGCGTAACGTAAGCGCTCTCTGCCTCCAAGTGCACGCCAAGAAAGCACTAATATTTTTCACCGCTCTGTGTTACCAGTCAGCTGCCGGCGCAGTGTACGGTGCAGGACAGCCATAGAGGGAGAGTCCAATACACGCTCCATTGCCTGCATTGCATTGGAAAAAAGCTAATTTTAAAAAAGAAATCCTTTTTACGGCTGCCTGTAACCCAGTGCACATTACTGTGTAGCCGTGGGACTTGAAATGAATCTGAACTGCATAGTGCACAGCAAGGCCTGAGTTCAGCCTTCAGTTTCATTTTTTGCTGGGGTCAGTTAGCGTAACGTAAGCGCTCTCTGCCTATAAGTGCACGCCAAGAAAGCACTAATATTTTTCACCGCTCAGTGTTACCAGTCAGCTGCCGGCACAGTGTACGGTGCCAGACAGCCATAGAGGGAGAGTCCAATACACGCTCCATTGCCTGCATTGCATTGGAAAAAAATAAATTTTAAAAAAGAAATCCTTTTTAGGGCTGCTTGTAACCCAGTGCATATTACTGCGTGGCCTGTTGGACTTGAGGTGAATCTCAACTGCATAGTGCACAGCAAGGCCTGAGTTCAGCCTTCAGTTTCATTTTTTGCTAGGGGCAGTTAGAGTAACGTAAGCGCTCTCTGCCTCCAAGTGCACGCCAAGAAAGCACTAATATTTTTCACCGCTCTGTGTTTCCAGTCAGCTGCCAGCACAGTGTACAGTGCCAGACAGCCATAGAGGTAGAGTCCAATACACGCTCCATTGCCTGCATTGCATTGGAAAAAAACAATTTTAAAAAAGAAATCCTTTTTACGGCTGCTTGTAACCCAGTGCATATTACTGCGTGGCCTGTGGGACTTGAGGTGCATCTCAACTGCATATTGCACAGCTAGTCCTGCTTGCATCCTTCCTTATAATTTATGTCTGGCTTCATTTTGCGTTGTATAACCGTTGGCAGGCACCAACTGCACGGCAATAATTCAAAAAATTTTTTACACTGCTCAGTGTCTGCTCAATTCTTAATCCACCATGCTGAAGGGTATGGGTAGGGGTAGAGAACGTGGACGCGGGCGAGGACGCAGAGTTCCAAGTGAGGGTGTGGGTATAGGCCCAGTTCCTGGTCCAGGCGAATCACAGCCGGTTGCTGCGGGAGTAGGAGAGAGGACAGTTTCTAGGGTCCCCAGCTTCATATCACAATTTTTGGGTCCACATCGTAGACCTTTATTAAAAAACGAGCAGTGTGAGCAGGTCCTGTCGTGGATGGCAGAAAGTGCATCCAGCAATCTATCGACCACCCAGTCTTCTACGCCATCCACTGCTGCAACTCTGAATCCTCTGGCTGCTGCTCCTCCTTCCTCCCAGCCTCCTCACTCCATGAAAATGACACATTCTGAGGAGCAGGCAGACTCCCAGGAACTGTTCTCGGGCCCCTGCCCAGATTGGGCAACAATGGTTCCTCTCCCACCGGAGGAGTTGGTCGTGACCGATGCCCAACCTTTGGAAAGTTCCCGGGGTCCGGGGGATGAGGCTGGGGACTTCTGGCAACTGTCTCAAGAGCTTTCAGTGGGTGAGGAGGACGATGACGATGAGACACAGTTGTCTATCAGTGAGGCAGTAGTAAGGGCAGTAAGTCCGAGGGAGGAGCGCACAGAGGATTCGGAGGAAGAGCCGCTGGGCGATGATGTGACTGACCCCACCTGGTGTGATAAGCCAACTGAGGACAGGTCTTCAGAGGGGGAGGCAATTGCAGCAGCAGGACAGGTTGGAAGAGGCAGTGGGGTTACCAGGGGTAGAGGCAGGGCCAGAGCGAATAATCTACCAGCTGTTTCCCAAAGCACCCCCTCGAGCCAAGCCACCGTGCAGAGGCCAAGGTGCTCAAAGGTGTGGCAGTTTTTCACTGAGACCGCGGAAGACCGATGAACAGTGGTGTGCAAGGTTTGTCGCGCCAAGATCAGCCGGGGAGCCACCACCACCAGCCTCACCACCACCAGCATGCACAGGCATATGATGGCCAAGCACCCCACAAGGTGGGACGAAGACCGTTCACCACCTCCGGCTTGCACCACTGCTTCTCCCCCTGGGCCCCAAGCTGCCACTGAGATCCAACCCACCTCTCACGACACAGGCACGACCGTCTCCTGGCCAGGACCCACACCCTCACCTCCGCTGTCCTCGGCCCCATTCAGCAATGTCTCTCAGTGCAGCGTCCATCTGTCGCTAAGAGAATCGTTGGAGCGAAAGCGCAAATACGCCGCCACGCACCCGCACGCTCAAGCTTTAAATGTCCACATAGCCAAATTGATCAGCCTGGAGATGCTCCCCTACAGGCTTGTGGAAACTGAGGCTTTCAAAAACATGATGGTGGCGGCGGCCCCGCGCTACTCTGTCCCCAGTCGCCACTATTTTTCACGGTGTTCCGTCCCAGCCCTGCACGACCACGTCTCACGCAACATTGTACATGCCCTCACCAACTCGTTTACTGGCAAGGTCCACTTAACAACGGACACGTGGAAAAGCACAGGCGGGCAGGACCACTATATCTCCCTGATGGCACATTGGTTGAATTTAGTGGAGGCTGGGACCGAGTCAGACCCGGGACTCATGTCCTACCCACCCCCAGAATTGCGGGCCCCAGATCGGTGCTGGTATCTGCGGCGGTGTATGCCACCTTCACTAAACCTTCCTGCTCCTCCTCCAACGCAACCTCTACCTCGCAATCAAGACGTGTCAGCAGCAGCACGTCGTCAGCAGTTGGTGTCACGTGGCAGCACAGCGGTGGGTAAGCGTCAGCAGGCCGTGCTGAAACTACTCAGCTTAGGAGAGAAGAGGCACACGGCCCACAAACTGTTGCACAGTCTGACAGAACAGACCAACCGCTGGCTTTTGCCACTGAGCCTCCAACTGGGCATGGTCGTGTGTGACAACGGCCGTAACCTGGTGGCGGCTCTGCAGCTCGGCAGCCTCACGCACGTGCCATGCCTGGCCCACGTCTTTAATGTGGTGTTTCAGCGGTTTCTGAAAGGCTACCCACACTTGTCAGACCTCCTCGGCAAGGTGCGCCGGGTCAGCGCACATTTCCGCAAGTCCAACACGGACGCTGCCACCCTGCGGACCCTGCAAGATTGGTTTAATCTGCCAGTGCACTGATTGCTTTGCGACGTGCCCACACAGTGGAACTCTGCGCTCCACATGTTGGCCAGGCTCTATGAGCAGTGTAGAGCTATAGTGGAATACCAACTCCAACATGGGCGGCGTAGTGGGTGTCAGCCTCCTCAATTCTTTACAAAGGAGTGGGCCTGGATGGCAGACATCTGCCAGGTCCTTGGAAACTTTGAGGAGTCTACCCAGATGATGAGCTGCGATGCTGCAATCATTAGCGTCACCATTCCTCTGCTATGCCTCTTGAGAAGTTCCCTGCAAAGCATAAAGGCTAACGCTTTGCAGTCGGAAAAGGAGGCGGGGGAAGACAGTATGTCGCTGGATAGTCACAGCACGCTCATGTCTATATCTCAGCGCATTGAGCAGGAGGAGGAGGGGGAGGAGCCTGAGGAGGAAGAGACAGCTGGGCCCACTGCAGAGGGTACCCATGCTGCTTGCCTCTCATCCATTCAGCGTGTATGGCCTGAGGAGGAGGATCCTCAAAGTGATCTTCCTAGTGAGGACAGCCATATGTTGCTTACAGGTACCCTGGCACACATGGCTGTGTTGCTGTGGGGCATGTCGCAACTGATACTACTGAAATGTTACTGGGGTCTGTCCCTACGGTTAGTACTGAACTGTTACTGGGTTCTGTCTATACTTATACTACTGAAATGCTACTGGGTTCTGTCTATACTGCTGCAAATTAAATGTTACTGGGTTCTGTCCCTACTGCTGCCAATGAAATGTTACTGGGGTCTGTCCATACTCTTACCACTGAAATGTTACTAATTCTCGGCTCTGCCTATACTGCTGCTACTTCTATGTTACAGGGATGTGGAAACGGAGGCTTCCCAAAGACATGATGGTGGCGAGGCCACGCTACTAGGTCCCCAGGCGCAACAATTTTTCAGCAACCCGGTTACTGGGAAGTTGCATATAACCACGGACACGTGGACAGGACATGTACTGCCTCAAAAACATCTCCCTCCTCCTCCAACAATGAAAACATTCTTGGCAAATGCTTTCGCAGTGGTCCATCTGGTGGCAGTCCAAGAATTTCACCTTAAATGACACAATAAGAAAGCCCCCTACCACCCCCAGCCACTGCCCACTGAATCCTGGCCACATTCCAAAAACCAACTAAATAAAACCGCGCTACTATATCCACACTCCATAACTTCATCCTGGCCACATTCCGAAAACCAACTAAATAAAACCGCGGTAGTATTCCGTTATCCCTAGCTGAAGCTTTCAGCCGACTGGTAGAGCAATGGTGGCTTCCAACTTGTTGGTACTGCTAAGTCCAAAGATAAGCGTACAGCTGAAGTCGGAATACAGGTGTCTATAGAACACAGCATCCCTGCAGGGCAAGGGACAGAGTTGCAGCAGGTACCGACCCTTAATGGAAGCAGGCCAGCTGAGAACCACATACTCCCTGAATGATTTTGGACTCACCAATGATGAGGCCTTTACTTGTGATCATCTTTGGTAATTCCTAAGAAAGATACGTGCGTGGTAGTAGCCGGAAACTTGGATTGCTGTTTGCTAACACTTTGAAATGGACAACTGAAACCATAGGAATGAAGCCTTTCCATTTTTCAGCTTGAGATGAGAAGGAGTGCAGACTTTCAGTACCTTGAATATCCTTTTCATTGCAATCAAATGCCCCTCTCTTGTCTTAGAAAATATTAGCTTTTCCACATAGGTGTTGTCTATCTGTCTATACTGTTACTACTGAAATCCCACTAATACTGGGCTCTGCCTATACTGCTATTACGGAAATGTTACAGGGGTCTGTTGATACCGTTATTACTGAAATGTAAGTGATACTGTGCTCTGCCTATACTGCAGCTACTGAAATGCTACTGGGGTCCGTCTATACTATTACTACAGAAGTGTTAATAGGGTCTCCCTAGACTTCTGCAACATAACTGTTAGTGGGGTCAGCGTATACCTTTGCTACAGGAGTATTACAGGGGTCAGTGCATACTATGGGTGCACTAAGTGTTCCCATCGTGGTGTTCCACGTACATGGCCCAAAATAAAATAACCCAGACTGACTAGGGCATGCAGTGTGGGCCGAAGCCCACCTGTATTTAATCTGACGTTAGCTCTGCTGTCCAGGGCACTGCAATGGGATGTATTTATGTACCGCCTGAGGGTTCCAGGAAGCCATCCATGCTGTGGGTCCACAGGGACTTCACATAGGGGAGTTGTACCTGCCTGTGACTACTTATAGAAAACCCCAGTCTGACTGGGGCATGCAGTGTGGCCCAAAAACCCACCTGTATTTTATCTGACGTTAGCTCTGCTGTCGAGGGCACTGCAATGGGATGTATTTATGTACCGCCGGTGGGTTCCAGGGAGCCACCCCTGCTGTGAGTGCACACGGAATTCCCATTGCGGAGTTGTACGTGCCTGTGACTATTTATAAAAAAACCCAGTCTGACTGGGGCATGCAGTGTGGGCCGAAGCCCACCTGTATTTCATCTGACGTTAGCTCTACTATCCGGGGCACTGCATTGGGACAAACTACAGGAGCAATACAGCGCTAATGAGACGGGCACAGCTACGCTAGCATTGGAGTCTGCTCTTGGCCCATGATTGCTGAAGGTTTGTGCAGAGGCCTATGTCCTGGGTGCAGTGAAAGTCCACTTCCTGCCTACGATTGCTGAAGCTGTGGGCCAGGGCCTATGTCGTGGGCGCGGTGCAAGTCTGTCATGTTTGGTCGCTCAGATTTATTTTTTGTTCAGGTCTTGGGTAGCCTAGGACCCACCTATGCTGTTGGTGCCCACTTAGTTCCCATCGTGGTGTTTGACCTGTCTGGCACAAAGACACTGACTGACTTGGGTAGGGGGCAGAGTGCAGATGGCTTTCCCCTTGCGGTGTCGATTGAGCTATGCGACACCTTGACAGAATGAATACTGTGTGGGCACATGGATTCCCCATTGCTATGCCCACATTTGCAGCTCCTGACGGAAGCGGCACAGGATTGGATTTCTCATTGCTTCTGTACAGCATTGTTGGCTATCGCCCCGCCCCTTTTAAAGAGGGTCGCTGCATGGCACTGCCAACCCTCTGCAGTGTGTGCCTCCAGTTCCTCCTGATCGCAGACACACTTATAAATAGACATGAGGGTGGTGTGGCTATGAAGTAAGCGTGTGGCATGAGGGCAGCTGAAGGCTGCGCAGGGACACTTTTGTGTGCGCTGCGGACGCAGGGTCGTGTGTGGGGGGGTTGGGCAGCATGTAACCCAGGAGAAGAGGCAGCGGTGTGTCCCGCAGGCAGTGATTGTGCTTAGTTGGAGGTACTGTGGTGCTTAGCTAAGGTGTGCCTTGCTAATGAGCGTTTGTCCGAAGTAAAAATTGTTAGGGGGGGGCACTCTTTCCGCTATTGTGGCTTAATAGTTGGACCTGGAAACCTGAGATGCACCCCAGCGTGTTGCCCCTCGCCTGCCCTATCAGTTTCTGTGCCGATTCCATCACTTTCTTGGGTTTTTCAGACTTTCACAAATGAAAACCTTAGCGGAGCATGGGTGATGTACAAAAATGCTTGAGTCGCCCATTGACTTCAATTGGGTTCTTTAGAAGTGGACACGTGCAGTTACAACTCCGTGTGGACCCACGGCATGGGTGGCTCCCTGGAACCCACCAGCGGTACATAAATATATCCCATTGCAGTGCCCAACACAGCTGATGTAACGTCAGCTGTAATGCAGGTGGGCTAAAAATTAATTGGATTACCCTGTAGGCGAGGGCCCCCAAAAATTGGTGTACCAACAGTACTAATGTACCTCAGAAAAATTGCCCATGCCCAACCAAGAGGGCAGATGAAACCCATTAATCGCTTTGGTTAATGTGGCTTAATTTGTAACTAGGCCTGGAGGCAGCCCAGTTAAAATAAAAATTGGTTGAGGTGAAAGTTTCAACGCTTTAATGAGCATTGAAACGTATAAAAATTGTTTACAAAAATTATATGACTGAGCCTTGTGGGCCTAAGAAAAATTGCCCGTTCGGCGTGATTATGTGAGGTTTCAGGAGGAGGAGCAGGAGGAGGAGGAGGAATATTATACACAGATTAATGAAGCAAAAATGTCCCCGTTTTTGATGGTGATAGAGAACGATGCTTCCATCCGCGGGTGCAGCCTACGTATTGCTTAGGTATCGCTGCTGTCCACTGGTGAAGAAGAGAAGTCTGGGGAAATCCAGGCTTTGTTCATCTTGATGAGTGTAAGCCTGTCGGCACTGTCGGTTGACAGGCGGGCACGCTTATCCGTGATGATTCCCCCAGCCGCACTAAACACCCTCTCTGACAAGACGCTAGCCGCAAGACAAGCAAGCAACTCCAGGGCATACAGCGCGAGTTCAGGCCACGTGTCCAGCTTCGACACCAAGTAGTTGTAGGTGGCAGAGGCGTCACCGAGGACGGTCGTGCGATCGGCTACGTACTCCCTCACCATCCTTTTACAGTGCTCCCGCCAACTCAGCCTTGACTTGGGAGCGGTGACACAGTCTTGCTAGGGAGCCAGAAAGCTGTCAAAGGCCTTAGAGAGTGTTCCCCTGCCTATGCTGTACATGCTGCCTGATCTCTGCGCCTCCCCTGCTACCTGGCCCTTGGAACTGCGCCTTCGGCCACTAGCGCTGTCGAATGGGAAGTTTACCATCAGTTTGTCCACCAGCGCCCTGTGGTATACCATCATTCTGGAACCCCTTTCCTCTTCGGGAATGAGAGTGGAAAGGTTCTCCTTATACCGTGGGTCGAGCAGTGTGTACACCCAGTAATCCGTAGTGGCCAGAATGCGTGTAACGCGAGGGTCACGAGAAAGGCATCCTAACATGAAGCCAGCCATGTGTGCCAGGGTACCTGTACGCAACACATGGCTGTCCTCACTAGGAAGATCACTTTGAGGATCCTCCTCCTCCTCCTCCTCCTCTGGCTTATACCTCCTCAAGAGGCATAGCAGAGGAATGGTGACGCTAATGATTGCAGCATCCCCGCTCAGCATCTGGGTAGACTCCTCGAAGTTTCCAAGGACCTGGCAGATGTCTACCAACCAGGCCCACTCTTCTGTAAAGAATTGAGGAGGCTGACTCCCACTACGCCGCCCATGTTGGAGTTGGTATTCCACAATAGCTCTATGCTGCTCATAGAGCCTGGCCAACATGTGGAGCGTAGAGTTCCACCGTGTGGGCACGTCGCACAGCAATCGGTGCACTGGCAGATTAAACTGATGTTGCAGGGTCCGCAGGGTGGCAGCGTCCGTCTTGGAGTTGCGGAAATGTGCGCTGACCCGGCGCACCTTTCCGAGCAGGTCTGACAAGTGTGGGTAGCTTTTCAGAAAGCGCTGAACCACCAAATTAAAGACATGGGCCAGGCATGGCATGTGCGTGAGGCTGCCGAGCTGCAGAGCCTCCACCAGGTTACGGCCGTTGTCACACACGACCATAATCGGTTGGAGGCTCAGCGGCGCAAGCCAGCGGTCGGTCTGCTCTGTCAGACTCTGCAGCAGTTCGTGGGCTGTGTGCCTCTTCTCTCCTAAGCTGAGTAGTTTCAGCACGGCCTGCTGACGCTTGCCCACCGCTGTGCTGCCGTGCCGCGCGACACCGACTGCTGGCGACGTGCTGCTGCTGACACATCTTGATTGCGAGACAGAGGTTGCGTAGGAGGAGGAGGAGGGCGGTTTAGTGGAGGAAGCATACACCTCCGCAGATACCAGCACCGAGCTGGGGCCCGCAATTCTGGGGGTGGGTAGGACGTGAGCGGTCCCAGGCTCTGACTCTGTCCCAGCCTCGACTAAATTCACCCAATGTGCTGTCAGGGAGATATAGTGGCCCTGCCCGCCTGTGCTTGTCCACGTGTCTGTTGTTAAGTGGACCTTGGCAGTAACCGCGTTGGTGAGAGCGCGTACAATGTTGTGGGAGACGTGGTCGTGCAGGGCTGGGACGGCACATCGGGAAAAGTAGTGGCAACTGGGAACCGAGTAGCGCGGGGCCGCCACCATCATGCTTTTGAAAGCCTCCGTTTCCACAAGCCTATACGGCAGCATCTCCAGGCTGATCAATTTGGCAATGTGCACGTTTAACGCTTGAGCGTGCGGGTGCGTGGCGGCGTACTTGCACTTAAACAGTGGCGCTAGCGACGTCTGGACGCTGCGCTGAGAGATATTGCTGGATGGGGCCGAGGATAGCGGAGGTGAGGGTGTGGGTGCAGGCCAGGAGACGGTAGTGCCTGTGTCCTCAGAGGGGGGTTGGATCTCAGTGGCAGGTTGGGGCACAGAGGGAGAGGCAGTGGTGCAAACCGGAGGCGGTGAACGGCCTTCGTCCCACCTTGTGGGGTGCTTGGCCATCATATGCCTGCGCATGCTGGTGGTGGTGGCTCCCCGGGTGATCTTGGCGCGACAAAGGTTGCACACCACTGTTCGTCGGTCGTCAGGCGTCTATGTGAAAAACTGCCACACCGTAGAGCACCTTGACCTCTGCAGGGTGGCATGGCGCGAGGGGGCGCTTTGGGAAACAGTTGGTGGATTATTCGGTCTGGCCCTGCCTCTACCCCTGGCCACCGCACTGGCTCAGCCTGTGTCCACACTCTGACTTGGGCCTCCGCGTCCTCGCCCGCGTCCTATAGGCCTACCCCTACCCCATAGCATTGTGTATTACCAGTAGTGCAGAAACAGAACGCTGTAATTAAATGTGCCGCTTATTGGCCTGTGGTTGGAGGAGGACTTCGCTTACGGAACGCCAAGAAATAATTTTGCGCAAGCCTGCTGTAACACTTAGCTGGCTGCGTATGAATTAGGAGGACAACTACACCCAGCACAGACCCAGAACACTGAGGACAGTCACAGGCAGCCCAAATAGATTTTTTTCCCAAAATGTTTTTGGAAAGGCCCACTGCCTATATTCAATCAATATGTCTTCTGTCCCTGCGTCACCACTACTGGCCCTGGAGTATGTAAAATAACTTCAGACTGTTGCACTGTGGACTGGAATACAGCGGTGATTTAACAGCCAACACAGAGCCAGGAAATAATTTTGCGCAAGCCTGCTGTAACACTTAGCTGGCTGCGTATGAATTAGGAGGACTACTACACCCAGCACAGACCCAGTACACTGAGGACAGTCACAGACAGCCCAAATAGATTTTTTTCCCCAAATGTTTTTGGAAAGGCCCACTGCCTATATACACTAAATATGTCTTCTGTCCCTGCGTCACCACTACTGGCCCTGGAGTATGTAAAATAACTGCAGACTGTTGCACTGTGGACTAGAATACAGCGGTGATTTAACAGCCAACACAGAGCCAGGAAATAATTTTGCGCAAGCCTGCTGTAACACTTAGCTGGCTGCGTATGAATTAGGAGGACTACTACACCCAGCACAGACCCAGTACACTGAGGACAGTCACAGGCAGCCCAAATAGATTTTTTTTCCCAAATGTTTTTGAAAAGGCCCACTGCCTATATTCAATAAATATATGTCTTCTGTCCCTGCCTCACAATATATGTCTTCTGTCCCTGCCTCACAATATATGTCTTCTGTCCCTGCCTCACAATATATGTCTTTTGTCCCTGCATCACCACCACTACTGGCCCTGGAGTATGTATAATTACTGCAGGGCGCAATGCTCTGCACGGCCGATATACAAAAAAAAAAAAAGTGCAACACTGCAAAAAGCAGCCTCCACAGTACTGCACATGGTTAGATGTGGCCCTAAGAAGGACCGTTGGGGTTCTTGAAGCCAAAAATACTCCTAACACTCTCCCTATAGCAGCTCCGGCACCAACAGCACTTTCCCTCCTCTATGTCAGAACAAATCTGTGGCGAGCCGCGGGAGGGGCCGATTTTTATACTCGGGTGACACCTGATCTCGCCAGCCACTCACTGCAGGGGGGTGGTATAGGGCTTGAACGTCGCAGGGGGAAGTTGTAATGCCTTCCCTGTCTTTCTATTGGCCAGAAAAGCGCGCTAACGTCTCAGAGATGAAAGTGAAAGTAACTCGAACATCGCGTGGTACTCGTCTCGAGTAACGAGCATCTCGAACACGCTAATACTCGAACGAGTACCACGCTCAAACAAGTATGCTCGCTCATCTCTACCAGTAATCATTCCATTGTGACCAAATACAAAGCAGTCCAAAATGTCATTAGCACTGGCAGTGAGATACTTCATGCCGCAAACATCTTTGATTCTGGCTACAAGAGCCTGACTGGAAG
Organism: Eleutherodactylus coqui; assembly: GCF_035609145.1. NCBI lineage: Eukaryota > Metazoa > Chordata > Amphibia > Anura > Eleutherodactylidae > Eleutherodactylus > Eleutherodactylus coqui. The sequence goes on from NC_089843.1 coordinate 32,402,128, forward strand.
GGGCAAAGTTTGCTTGCAAAGCAGTAAGACACTTAGCTGCAGTGCATTTGTAAAGGCATCCTGGAGTGAAGCTTGTTCAAAGTTTTTTGGGGGTAAGTTCAACAAGAACAAAACAGTAATTACAGGAGGAGTATATCTCAGGATAGTCTCTAAAAGGAATTACATATTTGTCCAAAAGGAATACGTTCGCTCATCTCTATTTATGAATACAGAATGAAAATGTCTATTTCAATTATCCCAAATTCTTGCATTTGTATTGCTCTGCGCATATATCACATTTGGTTCATTTGGATGGTTTTGACTCATTATTGATCTCCATGGGTTTAATTCTATCACTCAATAAATGCTATTTGCAACAAACTGAGTGGTATTTATTATGCATATATTTCGGCATTTTTTTTAATTTTTACGAAATTTCCATTCTTCAAGTTGGCGCACAACTGTTGGGGGGTAATATAAAGCAAAGACAAAAAGGTCAATGTCTGGGGAAGAAAAATATAATCTACCTGAGGGGACTTAATAATCATTAAAAAGATGTGAAGCTGTGAAATATTCACATTAGTAAGTGGTGTTAGTATAAACAATGGATGGCATCAAATAATACCTCACTGGTTTTTTAGAATACTGTAACATGAATATTTATGTGTATCTGAAGGATTTGTGCTTTAGAACATATAATTTTTTCCCTTTTAGGGCACATTGGTTTATGCCTTATAGTGTAGTATTCTGAGTTCAGTAGAGCCACACAAGGTCCAATGTTGTATTATATTATAAACCCTAAAATGTGGCTGCATTATACCCATTAAAATGGGCATTAAGATGAAAGATTACTTCATTCAGTAGCATATATACCACCTTCAATAAAATAACCTAAGCCCTTTATCTATACATAGGTACATGTAGAAGCTATAAAAGGCCACACAGATCCTGAGTATGATTTTGTGATGGGCACCTTATATTCATATCTTTTTTTCTCTTCCTAGATGCCATATAGTCGATGCTCAGAAAGGTGTTATCCAGGCTTTAGAAAAGCTATGAAAGAAGGACCTCACACATGCTGCTATGACTGTATCTTGTGTTCTGAAGGAGAAATTGCCAATGAATCTGGTAACAGCAAACAAATTAAAACAAACGCTTGGTTTATTTAGAGGACGTGTAATGAATAGAGATGAGCGATCCTACTCAGCCACGCCCCTTTTTCGCCCGAGTACCGCGATTTTCGAGTACTTCCATACTCAGGCGAAAAGATTCGGGGGGGCGCCGTGGGTGAGCGGGGGGTTGCAGCGGAGAGTGGGGGAGAGGGAGAGAGATAGGGCTCCCCCCTGTTCCCCGCTGTTACCCCCCGCATCGCCAAGCCTCCCCCCGCCCCCCAGCGCCCCCCGAATCTTTTCACCCGAGTATGGAAGTACTCGAAAATTGCGGTGCTCGATCGAGTAATTACTCGAAACGAGTACGTTGGCTCATCTCTAGTAATGAACCTCCACCATAAACATCCTACTAAACCTTAGCATTATATAAATGTAAATATAGGGCTGACCACTGAAAATAATAGAGTACCAACTCTACCCCCAAAGACAAACTATAATATACTCCATGATCTCTGAAATAATTTAAATATTGAGCCTTCAAAAAATGGGTTTTTTTAATCTCTATTTTAGCCATATCACATTGAAGATTTATTTCAGCTGCAGCAAGTCTCTTCACAGTTTACCCATCCTAACAATATCCCCAATCCTCCCCTCAGTACTTTCTATATAGTTACAGTTCCTACACTCTGATCACCACAAAACAATAATGTCCTCTTTGTGACTTACACAGTAATTAAGTGCAGTCTTTGTGGCCCCACATTAATTAATACTTGTCTTTGAGTCCCCCGGTAATTTGTCTCCCATTTGTGGATCCCATATTATCTATGTTCTTTGTGACCTCTTAGGCCGCTTAGTTATTTTCCCTTTTCCGTGGAATTCACAAAAATAGTTTCTTCACTTTGTGGCCTCTACAGTCATACTTTCTTTGCTTGATGCATTAAAATAAAAACATGAACAATACCGACTTCCGATAAATCTGAGATATTGGTTATTGTTTTGTCCAAAATACACAAGCTCACAAGCCCATGTCAAGGGTCCTCATTATCTTGTGAGTGTCTACACTAACATACGTCTTCTAGTGGTTTTAAGTTGATGTTAGTGTAGGGACTAACAAGAGATTGAGTACTCTTGACTTGTGAGATTGTGTATTTTGGATAACATATTAACCAATACCTCTTATCAAATCGGTATGCAATCAGTATATGTCAATGGCAGGCTTTAAATACTAGAGGAGCCAAATAAAAATAAGTCTGGTGTACTATACATACTATGTGGCCTGACACCCTTTGTATGTTTTATCTGTATGCAAGTATAGTGCTAAGTAGTTGCTCCTGTTAGTACAAGGTAGGTATGTGAGTGGTTATTTATCAGTACTTTGCACATGTGCAATGCTCCCCATTTAGTAGTATAGCTGTATTTATGTTGATGGATGAGTTGTTTCTATCTGCCCTTTGTTATCCGTACATTGGTAAGTATATGACAAATTTTACTGTATATTCCCTTGTTTAGTTTTTTTTTTTAATATAACTTCTTTGAGCATTTGCTACAAGTCATTACCATTTTTTATTTGCTTCACTAAAAGCTCATTCACTTGGGTGTAAAAATTTAGGCGCTTGATTTGAGGTGAATAGAACCCATTGATTTAAATGAATTTATTCTCATCTGCGTATTTTTATACAATTTTTGGTTGTGTGAAAAGAAAACCACAGCATGTCCAATTTTGGTGCAAATTACGCGACAAAATAGCCCGTTTTAAAGTAAATTGCCCACTGAAATCAATAGGGACATTCTTGCGGTTTTACACAGGGTATACGTGCATTTCCATTTCATAAATACGCTGTGTATTCACTTGACTGAAATACATATACTCCTGTGTGAATGAGCCCTTATATATATAACACTTATATTTCAGATGCTGAAAACTGTCAGAAGTGTTTTTACACTGAATGGCCAAATGAAACAAGAGACAAGTGTGTCCCCAAAATTATTGAATTTCTCTTTTATGAAAAAGATGTTGTAGCTTTTGTTTTCCTGTTACTTTCAGTTTTATCTTTTGTCACGATTCTATTAATAATTGGAATATTTGTATATTTCCGGAATACTCTTGTTGTCAGAGCTAATAATCGTACCCTCAGCTTCATCATCCTTATCTCTCTGAAGTTTAGTTTGCTCTGTGTTTTCCTCTTCATTGGTAAACCAGAAGACACGACCTGTATGTTCCGTCACATCGGCTTTGGCATCATTTTCACTGTTGTGTTGTCATCTATCTTGGCCAAGACTACGATGGTTTGTGTTGCTTTCAAAGCCACCACACCGGGCAGCAGCTGGAGAAAATGGATTGGTGTTAAAGTTCCCAACTATATAGTGTTGATCTTCTCATCTCTTCAGGTTCTGAATGGAATATTGTGGTTGTCATGTTCTCCTCCATCTCAGGAGTCAGACATGGACTCATATCCAGGAAAGATCATTATTCAGTGTAATGAAGGTTCACAACTGGCCTTTTATTTCATGATGGGTTATATGGGCTTTCTGGCAGCAGTGAGTTTAGTTCTTGCGTTCTTGGTGAGGACATTACCTGATGTCTATAATGAAGCCAAATACATTACCTTCAGCATGCTGGTGTTTTTCAGTGTCTGGATTTGTGCTATCCCAGCCTATGTGAGCAGTAAAGGAAAAAACACAGTTACTGTAGAAGTTTTTGCTGTATTGGCTTCATGTAATGGGATCATGTTTTGTATATTCTTACCTAAGCTTTGGGATATACTGACCAAACCAGAGCTGAAAACAAGAAGATTATTAGAAAAATGAATCTGAATTATATATGTAGCTTGAAAGAATTCTCTCATCTTTACAATCCCTTCTTTAATTGTATGGATCTAGCAGTGATAACGAATGGTACATTAGCGCATTAATCTCTTAAGCAGTTGCGGCTGAACTAAATGTGTAGCACTGCTGCCCTTCATAATAAATGGCTGTACTATAAAATTAGCATAGCAGGATAGCATGGTTGTCCTGCAGGATAGCAAACTGGTGGTCTGCACTACACATCTGTAGTGCTGGTGCCAAGTCATCTGTAACCAGCTATGTTATTTAATGATTGCCATGGATTCAGGATTAGAAACTGTGATTAACTACTATTACAGGAGCAAGCTACTGTTGTGAATACATTCTCTTTATGACCTGAATGATACATATATAAGTATGCTATAAATATATACTGTACATATAAATGGCTAACAAAGAAGTTAATTATTTTTCTTTATTTCCCGGCTATTTCCTATAGTAGTGTCAGTAAACAATTATAAACTCCAGAGAACAGAAGTAAAGACACACTTTCAGCTAATGCATTCCAATATGGTTATATTTGTATGCAGAAGCATCAAATTGGACCATTATTAACCCATTTTCCTTGTAGAAATTGACATGTATCACCCCGTATTGTAATAACATTGGCATATTTTTACTCCACATTAACCCCTTAGTGACAAAACCTATTTGCGCCTTAGTGACGGAGCCAATTTTTGGAAATCTGACATGTGTCACTTAACATATCATAACTCCGTAAAAGGCTTTGCATATCCAAGTGATTCTGACAATGTTTTTTCGCCACATGTTGTACTTCATTTACTGGTAAAAATAGACCCATAGAATTTGTGTATATTTATTAAAAGCGCCAATATTGGGAACATTTTGAAAAAATTGTCATTTTTTCACATTTTCAACTGTAATATCTCAAATATGTGCAAACATACTGTACAAATTTTTGCTAAGATATATATTTCCATCTGTTCACTTTATTCTGCATGCACGTTTGAAAAACTTTGTTTTTTCTTTAACCATTTAGGAGAGGTACAAATTTAACATTAATTATCAACATTTTGAGGAACACTTTATTTTCTGGCACCAAGCCAAGATTGCAAAGGCTCATAGGTGTCAGAATGATAGATAACCCCACAAATGACTCCATTTTAAAAACTACACCCCTTAAAACCAAAAGGAGCAGCCGTTGGCTTTCAGATCAGACATTTTGCTTGAAGACGTTTTAGGCCTCATTGCTCACTTGTAGACCCCTTGAGCGGCCAAAACGAGGAGGACCCCCACAAATCACCTGATTTTGGAAACTAGACCTCTTAGCGCATTCATCTAGGGGTGTACTGCATATTTTGACCCAGCAGTTTTTGAATGAATCAAAGCAAAGCAGAAGTAAAAAATTATGATTTTAGATTTTTTTAACAATTATGTGATTTTAAAAACCGGTTTTTGTGGACAGCAGACATATGAATGGAGGTTTTCACCCAAAAATGGATACCCCCATTTGTCCCGTGTTTAGAAACATACCCATTGTGGCCCTAATCTTCTGTCCGTATGCACAACGGGGCCCTAACCGAAAGGAGCAGCGGGTGGTTTTCAAAACAGACATTTTGCTTGTACGTGTTTTAGGCCCCATTGCACCAAAACTGGGGAAAGGTCCGCGGATAAGGATCCCATCAGTGGACAACGCCGGAGGCCTTATTTAAGTAATTTCACCTCCCCTCATGGATCCAATCCGTGACGGGAGGTGAAAATTGAGCTTTTTTTTTTACTTTTACGTGATCGCCGTTATCTATTGGATAACGGTGATCACGTGACTGGGAAATGCATACCATGGCACCCCATGAATGTTCAGAAATATTCCACATGTAGCTCTAGTTTGCACCATGACTGAAACAAAAGTTATTGTAGAGAACCTACCAAAATTAATAATTTAAAATATAACTTTTAATAATATTGTTTAAAATATTTGGACCTACTAGCTTAAAACACAGAAAAACAAAACGCACACAAAAATCTGGTTTACCCTAACCCCAGATTAATATTTTCCAGGCATCATACTAGTGTTTAACACATATTATAGATGACCGTGGTGGTAAAAGTGACATAAAGTTGTTTTATACAAGATTCCTGGATGACTAAAAGATGTACCTCTCACCTGATGCTATATTAGATAAGGTAATATGTGGATAGTGTCCTAACGGGATCAATCCTTATTTAGAAAGTGGATACTCAATTGGATAATACAGCTGAACAGAGCATCGATTTCAGACAGATTTTTGAAGTCTATTATATGTATAGCATTGAATAACTTTATTTAGACACTCCAGGCAGGCTAAGATAAATTCTCTAGCCTTATATGTCAAACTTGTGTGTTATCTTTAGTTTCCGATAGAGACATATAGCTGCGGTTATTAGTTTAGCCAAAATTACTGAGGTTGAAAGTTGGGTTATTACAACATTCACTATGGGTGCAGCCAATCAATTCTTAGTTTTCTGTGAATTCCTGACTGTCCCTTATAAGTCTGTCCTATTATAACCATAGACGAACCTCCACTCCCAGGAAGGATTGACACAAATTGTTAATCACTCTTGCACTAATAGTAGTGCTATCGTTACACTAGTAATCTAGAGAAAAATTTGACTGTCCCTTGTGCACCTATCCTAGTCTCACCACAGTTGGACAACAAGTCCCAGGATGGACTAATAATAATCGATAATAATCCTCTTATTGCACTTTTAACTCATGGTGCTGCTGATCGCTATAATGTCTTTGCAATGTGGACAGAATGTTCATTCGCTATTTTCTGTCCTTATGTGATACTGCTTGCTGCTTTCTATCATCAACGCGTTTCCTCAGCTTCAAATTAACTGTTGCTGATTCATCAGGATGTTAGAAATGTTCACAATCATGCACAGCCATGATGGCAGGCTATACACACTGATGCAGTTATAAAAGCCACATTCATGTACAGCCTTAACATCCAGCTATACAATCCCATGCAGCCATAAATGCACACACATGTTCTGGGTATGTTTTCCCAGGATATACTGACAGTCTTGGTAGGTGGATGGTCCACCTATGTTTAAGTAGTAGAGGCTCCATCTCACCTCTACCTCATTTTCAACTATGACTGAAACACAGGTCTCTGAAATGATGAAGCATTTTGTGGATTTTGGACCTCCCCTTTTTTGGGCCATTTTCAAGGCACATATTCAAATTTGCAGAAGCCTTGAGGTGCCAAAATATAAGAAACATTCCACAAAAGACACAGTTTGGCAACTAAACCCTCAAACAATTCAAAAATGTGTATATTGAATGTTTGACCCCATAGATGTTTAATAATTGAACTTTGAAAACAAATAATACAAAAAAAATAAACATAGGTTTGGCTCCAAACGTTTCATTTTTGCACAATCCCACAATCTGTTTTCCAATTTTTTATAAGTATTGAATTGCACTATACATAGATGTGAACTGCTTTTTAGGCACATGGGAAGGTTAAGTAAAGGAGTGCCATTTAGCTTTTGGAGCACAAAAGTTGCTTGAATGAATTTTGAATGTCTGTCATATTTGCAAGCCGCTGAAGTAGCCAGAAAGTTGAACACTGTAAATGCGACTCCTATTTTGGAAACAAGAGCAATTTATCCAGAGGTATTTGGACTGCACAGGTCATGGTGGTAATTATTAACATTGAGGGGACATGAAAATGAAAAATTGCATTTTTTATCCAAAACACAGATATAGCCCTAATTTTGTAATTTTCATGAAGGGCCATTTGAGAAAAAAAAATTCTGAGAAACATGATTTTTTAGTTGTCTTGGGAAGGTGTATAGAGCTATGTTAATTTAATTTTATGGGTCAGTACAATTACAGTAATACCCAAACATACAGTTTTTGTATGTTTTACTAACTGGACAAAATACATTTTTTTTCCCTATTTTTACATTGCCATATTCTGGAAGCCATAACTTACATAGCTACTGACCTATGTACGGACTTGTTTTTTTATCGGCCAAGCGTATGCTATCATTGGTACTAGTTATGTCCAAGCTAGATACAAAATACCTAATTGGGATTATTGTACTAAAAAGACTGATGTGCACACAGTGCTCTAACACACAGAACATATAATATTTATAATGGAAGCAAGAAGTGAAAGAACAGGAAAGCTGACCTTAAAATACTTATGTGATGAAATCCAACCTAAAAGTGAAGCACTTGCCCTGATGGAAAACAGAGATGATAATAATAACAATAATAATAATAATAATCTTTATTTGTATAGCGCCAACTTATTCCGCAGAGATTCTATTTCTACAATAAATAACAATGCGTGTGGAACTAATTTAAACAAATACACAAAGAATCAGATGAAATATAGTTGCAGAAATGGCAACTAATCAGGAGAATAGACTTATCTGGCAATGGAAACGGAAAGAGGCCGCCAATGTGACCAGAAAAACTTTTAGACAAGAAGTATAACTGATATCCCCAATGAAGAGGAGTCAGAATAAATGTGTACAGACAGGCACTTATTGGTCAGTAGAGACACATGCCTCCCAACCAACCAATTCATCTATATGCCAGCATTTAAATGCTCAGCTTAACCCATTAACGACCAAATGCAGTAAATATATGGCACCTGGTCTTGGGCTTTAAGCCTAGCTGATAGTAAGATTAAGATTTAAGCCTCCTGCTCTGCAATCATTTAGAGACAGGATGGGTTATCAGCTGTTAATGACCCATGCTCTCACTGCTTCTTGGCCCACCTGACGCCTCAAGCAACCTTAATTTAAAGGGTGAGTTGCTGCAGCAACCCCCATCACCACCCTCTTCGGGTCCTATCAGGCACCATGGGTGCCGCCCAGGGCAGGAAGGGTTTCAGGCCAAAGGCGGCTGAAATCATACAGACATGTCGCCTAAAAAAATGTGTGTGGTCTTTTTTTTTTGTTATAAAAAATGCAGTGTCGATGAGCTATTTGTGCTAAAAATGCTCTTTTGGCAAAGGCTCCCGTCTTAAAAGCCTTGATTTTGTGTATTAAAAACACATTTTTGCTTTGATGTGTTGTATTGTGTGTTCAATGCATTTATCATATTTAAACTTGGATAGGTAAGCACACGAGTAGCTATGCTCAAAGGCAGTTAGTCATCCCAGCTCGTATACAGTTGTAGAAGGAAGGTTCTGGTCTTGGTTGCTTTTCATACTATCAATAGTGTAAGTAAAGTAAAGATGAAGGAACAAGCGAACAATAGCCTCATCCTGAAAGGCTCTCTGAACATCTAAGAATGTTTGTTGAGCTGAGTGCTTTAATCAATGGGTATTTTTGTAAGGCTGAGTCCCTTTTTGTTTTGTTTTGAGCAAAAAGTGAGGGTACCATGCTTAACACACACCTACAGTCAGTATGTTATGGGTAACAAGCAAGCTTTGACATGTTTGCTTACAAACATCGCACAACCTTTCCCTACTGTGACACTTTAGCCATGGACAAAATACTCTAAGGGCGAACATTAGATAATGTCCAGACAACTAACAAGCTTGAGAATTATTGTAGGAATAGTTGTAGGATACTTTGGACCTCGTCTCATACTCTGCTATGCTTTTTAACACACAAAGCACATAATCAAAGGTATTGTGGTCCGCAGGTGTTATTCACCTGCGTCTATCCATGTGTCCGCCCATGAAGCATGTAGTATTATTTATTTTAGGTAACTGTTGAGGCACGTTTGCTTTGTATGCTTCGCATGCTTCGCATTCTAGCCTATCCCCCCCTACTTTCTTTGATCAAATTTTCAATGGTACCTATGGATGAACATGCAACATAAATGTATGCCTGTTTGAAGTGGGCGGCAAATTTTTCTAGGAGACAAATGCAATCGAAGGAGTAAACTGTGTGTCTTGCGTCATATGTGTGTGCCCCACCTTGCGCACTTATGTGCCTCCCCTGCATGCCTGTTATGCTGGATAGTGTCTGGGCAGCACCATTTTGATTTTTTGATACGAAGCTTAAAGATGACTGGCAGAACCTTACCATTGGGACGTTGCAAAACCCCTCTGCTGGTCCAGATATTGGACCAGTTCAGTTATGATGGCAAACATGGGCCCTAACTGCACCCCACAAGTATAAGAAAATGATATTGCGGAAGATCCAACAGGCAATGGTGCGGAAGTATGGGACTGTGTGGAGCCAGATTCAATTGCAAAAGAGGTAGAGCGATCTGAAATTAACCCCTTGAGTGGCACGCCCGGAAAAGTTCCGTGACGAGCTCCACTGCTCATAGCAACATAGCCCGGAAGATTTCCGGGCTATGTAGCACTATGGGAGCTGCAGAGCACAATGCCACAAGCTGTGACAGTGTGCTCTGCCTGCACAGACCCACACAGAGCAGTGCAAGGGCTTTGAAAAACCAGCAGAAGATATTGCCGACATGTCGGCAATGTCCTGCTTTGTTTACAGGTTGCCATAGAGACCATCGGCTTGTCAGAAGCAAGCCATGGTCTCTGTGGCAGGGAGAGCTGGTTGTTAGCTGTCAGAGGACAGCTAGGTACCAGCTCTTACAGCAGAGATCAGAGAAAACCTCCGATCTCTGCTGTGTTAACCCTTTACATGCTGCAGTCTATGTGACTGCAGCATGTAAAGGGCTGTCACTGCAGCATGTAAACGGCTGTCACCATCGGACCCCTGGAATGTGATCAGGGGTCCTGATGGGTCCCTGTGGAAGTCCCCTAAAGGGACAAAAAAAAATAAAAAAATTTTAAAAAATGTAAAAAAAAAAAAGTAAAAAAAATATTAAAAAAATAAAAAAAAACACTTGTCTCCCTTTACTTTGTAAAAAATCAAAAATACAATCACACATGTGGTATCCATGCGTCGTAATGACCCAGAGAAGGAAGTTAATACATTATTTAACCCCTTAATGACATGGCCCCTTTTTTCTTTTTTCCCCATTTCTTTTTTTCCTCCCCCCTGTTTAAAAAATCACAACTTGTCCCACAAAAAACAAGCCCTCGTATGGCCGTGTCAATGGAAAAATGAAAAAGTTATGGCTCTTGAGACGCAACTGCAAAACTAGTTGAAATTCAATGATTAGACCATTTTAAAAAACGTGCCCTGGTGGGCACGACAGGGTGGTAGGAAACCTGCCACTCAAGGGGTTAAAGGACCCTCGGCATTTACAGACTATCCTGTGTGACCTTCATCATCAGGAAAGAGGTAACACGAGTGTGTGTTTGGGTGTGATCAGAAAGTATTGGCACATATTGATGTTGGGCATGGCAAAGAGCGTTTTTTTTCCAATGGATCATGCAAACATTTAGTTCATGGCTTATGGGCCTTTAGCCCTATTGCAACACATAAAATGTACACTTTAATGGCAGGAACATACTGGCACAGACTTGCATCTACAATTTTGTGGCATGGAGTGTGAAGTGTGGTAAGCCATGAAGTGTGTATGAAGCACATCATAGAGCCAGAGGACACACAACTGTCCCATGGGCGTGCCCATCAGACTGTATTTTAAAAGTATGTATATAAGGGTTCTCCATTTGAAAAGTGTAAATATTACAGTTGTAACAACAACGTGCCTTCCTGACAGCCTTTGGCAATGTTTTATAATATGTAAATAGCTCCATATCACATAGTCTGTGCCTGTTCATCATTGGATATTTCAAAGCCTTACTTCAAAACGAAATTTTAAGCATATACACGTTCCAGAAGCCAAGAAAATATCCCCAGCGCTCGTGGTCTCCCAGGATATCAAAGGACACAAAGGTCTATGCAATATAATTATATTTTATTACTAGTTGCTACACGTTTCGGCGGACTGAACCGCCCTCTTCAAGCATAAAATAACATTTAACAAACATACATTTATACATTTAATTTGCACCCACATGAATCCGCGGACGCCGCTTGCCGGAGCCATCTTGCGGTCACGTGTGATCATACGTAATGGTCACATGCTCTACACGTCATTCTCTACATCATGTGATCTTTCCCGTTACTACTACCAATATTCATTCATAAAAACCGGCATTTGTTTGTTTTCAACCTGTTTGTTGTCCGCACATTACTTATTCCTTATATGTTGATTCCTTTTAACTATTTCATTTTTAAAAACATTCTCTAACGTCACTTAATTTGCTTTTATAACTAAAATCTTATCTATATATATAAAGCTGAAGGCCCTCACTCTGACTGACTGACTCACTGACTGACTCGCCAAAAGTTCTCCAACTTCCCAATGTCGTAGAAACATGAAATTTGGCGCAAGCATAGATTATCTCCAAAATAGGAAAATAAATTGGGTCCCAACTCGATTATTCAATTCTAGCGCAAAAGAATTGGCGTCGAAATTTAACGTACATAATCTAAATCACTCACTTCCCAATGTCATAGAAATGGGAAATTTGGCACTAGCATTGATTATATCATAAACAGGAAAAGCTAATGGGTCCCAACTCCATTATTCAATTCTATGCGCAAAAGAATTATCATCCAAATTTTGCGTACGGAATGTAATTTTCTCACTTTCCGGTGTCATAGAAACTGGAAATTTGGCACGAGCATTGATTATGTCATAAATAGGAAAAGCTAATGGGTCCCAACTTGATTATTCAATTCTATGCGCAAAAGAATTAGCATCCAAATTTTACGTGCGGAGTGTAATTTTCTCACTTTCCGGTGTCATAGAAACGGGAAATTTGGCACGAGCATTGATTATGTCATAAATAGGGAAAGCTAATGGGTCCCAACTCCATTATTCAATTCTATGCGCAAAAGAATTAGCGTCCAAATTTTACGTACATAATCTAAATCTCTCACTTCCCAATGTCATAGAAACATGAAATTTGGCACAAGCATTGATTGTGTCATAAATATGAAAAGTTAATGGGTCCCAACTCGATTATTCAATTCTAAGCGCAAAAGAATTAGTGTCCAAATTTTATGTATGTAATCTAATTCTCTCACTTCCTGATGTCATTTTATATGAAGGAAACGTCACATGGTTACCTCCACGTGGTGTTTCCTGGGTAACGCAGAGAACTATGCAAAATGGTGAACATATGTTTTTCCTCAGTAACTCTAAAGTAACCACGACTTCATAAGATTTTCCGTGTGAACACCAGATAAACACCAGTACCAAATTAACTCGGGCGAAGCCGGGTATATCAGCTAGTCCATATATAAATATATAATTTTTTACCTTCACATCCAATCTATTTATACTCATAGTAGAAATTCTAAATTTATCAATATTTTAGCCTCCAATCAAATAGTCATTATATAAATATTCATAAAAACATCTATCATTAAATATGCATAAAAAATCATCATAGAAAATATACCATAGTAAAAATTATAACTGATACCATCTAACCTAAAATTACTTAATTAATCTATCCTATTTTTACACATCACATTTATATTTATATCCCATCAATATAGTTTATTTCTATTCATTCATTATGTCCGTTAAAATATAATAAGCTAAAATAGATAAAAGGGCTATATTATATTTTTTCTAAAATCTCATTAAGCCCAGATGGTTGTAATGTTTGCAATCTGTAGATCCAGAACATTTCCTTTCGTTTTAATTCATTTGTAGATTTACTGAATAGTGTCTAGACACACTGTGTTTGTTAAAACCTCGTTTTATATTAAATTTATGATTTGCTAAACGAGCACGGACTGCATTTTTTGTTCTCCCTACATATTTTAAACCGCATTCACATTCAGGGCTTAGTCAGACGGGCGTTTTTTCGCGGGATTTGCGCCTGCGCATGCGTCCGGTGATTTTATAAAACCATTGCTTTGCAATGGTATCGGACACATGAGCGCTTTTTATGCGCTCGTCCGATAAATTATAGAACAGAAATCGCAGATCGCACCTATCTGCGATCTGCGATTCCTGTTCTCTTCTCTATATGCGCTCAATGGGGCCAGTGGCAGCAGCGCCGACCCCATTGAGAACATATACCTGAAAATCATCCTATAATGTGTAAAAAAAAAAAAAAAAAAAAATTATGTCAGCATAAAGATCGTTCTCCTCTGCCATAGCTGTAATAGCTGTGGCAGAGAAGAACGATGTTTGCCCATTGAATTCAATGGAGCCGGCAATACAGCCAGCTCCATTGAAAGCAATGGGCTGCTGGCGATCGCGGGATGAATTGTCGGGAAGGGCTTAAATATATAAGCCCTTCCCTGCAATTCATCCAGAAATGTGTAAAAATAAAAAAAAATATATATATACTCACCTGGTCCCGGCAGACGGAGTTCAGCCGCGGCCAGCGGCAGCTCTCCTGAACTGCTCTGAATGACAGCTGAGAGCTGCCCCTGATTGGCCCTGCGCTGAGCCAATGAGAGGCAGCACTCACTCACCCATTCATGAATTTATGAATGGGTGTGAGTGAGAGCTGCCTCTGATTGGTCAGGCTGTGACCAATCAGAGGCAGCTCATTCAGCAGGCAGGGATTTTAAATCCCCGGCTGCTGAATACTACAGAGAGCAGTTCAGAGCAGTTCAGAGCAGTTCAGGAGAACTGCCGCCGGCCGCGGCTGAACTCCGTCTGCCGGGACCAGGTGAGTATATATATGTTTTTTATTTTTACACATTTCTAGATGAATTGCAGGGAAGGGCTTATATATTTAAGCCCTTCCCGACAATTCATCCAGCGATCGCCAGCAGCGCATTGCTTTCAATGGAGCCGGCTGTATTGCCGGCTCCATTGAATTCAATGTGCTGGACAGCTCCGGCCCGTTTCTATTGAAACGCGGCTAGGAGCAGTATTTTCGGGCGATTTTTCGGCCCCGGTCGCGCAATTTGCGGATGCGCATCCATCATGCGATCCGCAAATCGCGGCAAAAAACGCCCGTGTGACTAAGGCCTCAAGGAGGTATATTATGTGTGTACTATCGCAATCAATTTTATTATTATATTGAACGGTAATATCCTTTCCATCTATATTTAATACAAGTGTTTCTCTCTGCTGTTGGATATGGGCACAGCATTTACATCTAATTTTACGGCATTTAAATACTCCTTTTTCTGATTTTTTTATTATTATTTGGTTAATAGGGTTATTTTTATTTTTATTCTTTAGTTCTACTTTGGATGGTGCGATTATCCTTTGTAATGTTCTATTCTTTCTAAAGACTAGTCTCGGGTCTGTTTCTAAAAAAGGTTTTAAAACAGGATCACTTAATAGCACTGGCCAATGTTTTTTTTTAGGATATTTCTTATTTTACTAGCTTGATTATTATATTTTGTGATAAAAGATGTATTTTTAATAAAATTATTATCTTTCTCTATATCTTTTTTACTTCTTTCTATGAGGGTTTTTTGTGTATGTTCTCTTTCGCATTTATCATGTTTTTTGGATAGTTTTCTCTAAAAATTTAATTTTTAAAATTTCTGATTGTAAAACATAGTCTGTAGTTTTTGTGCAATTTCGCCCAATCCTTTTATATTGTCCGTATGGAATATTTTCTTTCCAATGGCGGGCATGGCAACTAGTAAAATCTATATAATTATTACAGTCAACCTTTTTAAAATGTGTAAAGGTAAAAATTCCATTATTTTCCTGATTTAGTTCTAAGTCTAAAAATGTCAATTTTTTCTTATCTACTGTATGTTGACTGTAAATTTCAAATTATGGTCATTTAAATTAAGGTCATGGGTAAATTGCTCTAATTCCTTTTCTCCTTCGTCGCAAATAATTAAAACGTTGTCTATAAATCTTTTATGTAAAATAATCCTACTATTAGAGATGAGCGAACACCAAAATGTTCGGGTGCTCGTTATTCGGAACGAACTTCCCGCGATGCTCGAGGGTTCGTTTCGAACAACAAACCCCATTGAAGTCAATGGGCGACCAGAGCATTTTTGTATTTCGCCGATGCTCGCAAAGGTTTTCATGTGTGAAAATCTGGGCAATTCAACAAAGTGATGGGAACGACACAGCAATGGATAGGGCAGGCGAGGGGCTACATGTTGGGCTGCATCTCAAGTTCACAGGTCCCACTATTAAGCCACAATACCGGCAAGAGTGGGCCCCCCCCCCCTCCCAACAACTTTTACTTCTGAAAAGCCCTCATTAGCAATGCATACCTTTGCTAAGCACCACACTACCTCCAACAAAGCACAATCACTGCCTGCATGACACTCCACTGACACTTCTCCTGGGTTACATGCTGCCCAACCGCACCCCCTCCCCCCCACAGCGCACACCAAAGTGTGCCTCATGCCACACCACGCTCATGTCTATTTAGAATTGCGTCTGCCATGACGAGGGACCGCAGGCACACACTGCAGAGGTTGGCACGGCTAGGCAGCGACCCTCTTTAAAAGTGGCGGAGCGATAGCCCACAATGCTGTACAGAAGCAATGAGAAATAGAATCCTGTGCCACCGCCATCAGGAGCTGCACACGTGGGCATAGCAATGGGGAACCTATGTGCCACACACTATTCATTCTGTCAAGGTGTCTGCATGCCCCAGTCAGACCGGGCTTTTTAATTCATAGACACAGGCAGGTACAACTCACTATTGTGAAGTCCCTGTCGACCCACAGCATGGGTGGCTCCCTGGAACCCACCGGCGGTACACAGAAATATCCCATTGCATTGCCCAACACAGCTGAGGTAGTAATGTCGTGCTTAATGCAGGTGGGCTTCGGCCCACACTGCATGCCCCAGTCTGACTGGGGTTCTTTATAAGTGTACAGATGTAGTAAAAACTCTGTGTGCACCTACAGCATGGGTGGGTGCCAGGAAGCCACCGGCGGTACATAGAAATATCCCATTGCATTGCCCAACACAGCTGAGGTAGTAATGTTGTGCTTAACCCTTTCCAATCCAATTTGTATATGGTTTTCCTAGGGGGCTTACTCTTTTTCTGCCGTTATACAACGGCGCTATATGCTGGCTAAAGCCAGTACTGCATGAGCTGTCACGTAGGATAGGCTCCGACAGCAGAGAGGCTGGCAATATACAGTAAGAGAACCCCGACGGACGTCTACCAACAACGGAGCTGTACAGCCTTAAACCCTAATGTCTTCACAGGTCACACAGTGGACTGGAAAGGGTTAATGCAGGTGGGTTTCGGCCCACACTGCATGCCCCAGTCAGACTGGGTTTCTTTATAAGTGGAAACAGATGCATTTATAATTCCCTGTGGACCCACAGCATGGGTGGGTGCCAGGAAGCCACCGGCGGTACATAGAAATATCCCATTGCATTGCCCAACACAGCTGAGGTAGTTATGTCGTGCGTAATACAGGTGGGCTTCGGCCCACACTGCATGCCCCAGTCAGACTGGGGTTCTTTAGAAGTGTACAGATGTATTAAAAACTCCGTGTGCACCTACAGCATGGGTGGCTCCCTGGAACCCACCGGCGGTACATAAAAATATCCCATTGCATTGCCCAACACAGCTGAGGTAGTAATGTCGTGCTTAATGCAGGTGGGCTTCGGCCCACACTGCATGCCCCAGTCAGACTGGGGTTCTTTACAAGTGGACACATGTAGGTTAAACTCCCTGTGGACCCACTGCCTGGGTGGGTGCCAGGAAGCCACCGGCGGTACATAGAAATATCCCATTGCATTGCCCAACACAGCTGAGGTAGTAATGTCGTGCTTAATGCAGGTGGGCTTCGGCCCACACTGCATGCCCCAGTCAGACTGGGGTTCTTTACAAGTGGACACATGTAGGTTAAACTCCCTGTGGACCCACTGCCTGGGTGGGTGCCAGGAAGCCACCGGCGGTACATAGAAATATCCCATTGCATTGCCCAACACAGCTGAGGTAGTAATGTCGTGTGTAATACAGGTGGGCTTCGGCCCACACTGCATGCCCCAGTCAGACGGGTTCTTTAGAAGTGTACAGATGTATTAAAAACTCAGTGTGCACCTACAGCATGGGTGGCTCCCTGGAACCCACCGGCGGTACATAAAAATATCCCATTGCATTGCCCAACACAGCTGAGGTAACGTCAGCTGTAATGCAGGTGGGCTAAAAAAATTAATTTGATTACACTGTAGGCGAGGGCCCACAAAAATTGCTGTATCAACAGTACTAATGTACATCCCAAAAATTGGCCATGGCCAGCCAAGAGGGCAGGTGAAACCCATTAATCGCTTTGGTTAATGTGGCTTAAGTGGTAACTAGGCCTGGAGGCAGCCCAGTGTAACGAAAAATTGGTTCAAGTTAAAGTTCCAATGCTTTTAAGCGCATTGAAACTTATAAAAATTGTTCTGAAAAATTATTTGAGTGAGCCTTGTGGCCCTAAGAAAAATTGCCCGTTCAGCGTGATTACGTGAGGTTTCAGGAGGAGGAGCAGGAGGAGGAGGAGGAGGAATATTAGACACAGATTGATGAAGCAGAAATGTCCCCGTTTTGGATGGTGAGAGAGAACGTAGCTTCCATCCGCGGGTGCAGCCTACGTATTGCTTACGTATCGCTGCTGTCCGCTGGTGGAGAACAGAAGTCTGGGGAAATCCAGCCTTTGTTCATCTTGATGAGTGTTAGCCTGTCGGCACTGTCGGTTGACAAGCGGCTACGCTTATCTGTGATGATTCCCCCAGCCGCACTAAACACCCTCTCCGACAAGACGCTAGCCGCAGGACAAGCATGCACCTCCAGGGCATACAGCGCGAGTTCAGGCCACGTGTCCAGCTTCGACACCCATTAGTTGTAGGGGGCAGAGGCGTCACCAAGGATGGTCGTGCGATCCGCTACGTACTCCCTCACCATCCTTTTACAGTGCTCCCGCCGACTCAGCCGTGACTGGGGAGCGGTGACACAGTCTTGGTGGGGAGCCATAAAGCTGGCCAGGCGCTTAAAGACTGTTGCACTGCCTGGGATGTACATGCTGCTCGATCTACGCACATCCCCTGCTACCTTGCCCTCGGTACTGCGCCTTCTGCCACTAGCGCTGTCGGCTGGGAATTTTACCATCAGCTTGTCCGCAAGGGTCCTGTGGTATAGCAACACTCTCGAACCCCTTTCCTCTTCGGGAATCAGAGTGGGCAGGTTCTCCTTATACCGTGGATCGAGCAGTGTGTACACCCAGTAATCCGTCGTGGCCAGAATGCGTGCAACGCGAGGGTCACGAGAAAGGCATCCTAACATGAAGTCAGCCATGTGTGCCAGGGTACCTGTACGCAACACATGGCTGTCTTCACTAGGAAGATCACTTTCAGGATCCTCCTCCTCCTCCTCCTCCTCCTCAGGCCATACACGCTGAAAGGATGACAGGCAATCAGCCGGTGTACCGTCAGCAGCGGGCCAAGCTGTCTCTTCCCCCTCCTCCTCATCCTCCTCATGCTCCTCCTCCTCCTCCTGTACGCGCTGAGAAATAGACAGGAGGGTGCCCTGACTATCCAGCGGCATACTGTCTTCCCCCGCCCCCGTTTCCGAGCGCAAAGCAGCTGCCTTTATGGTTTGCAGGGAATTTCTCAAGATGCATAGCAGAGGAATGGTGACGCTAATGATTGTAGCATCGCCGCTCACCACCTGGGTAGACTCCTCAAAATTACCAAGGACATGGCAGATGTCTGCCAACCAGGCCCACTCTTCTGAAAGGAATTGAGGAGGCTGACTCCCACTGCGCCGCCCATGTTGGAGTTGGTATTCGACTATAGCTCTACGTTGTTCATAGAGCCTGGCCAACATGTGGAGCGTAGAGTTCCACCGTGTGGGCACGTCGCACAGCAGTCGGTGCACTGGCAGCTTAAAGTGATGTTGCAGGGTGCGCAGGGTGGCAGCGTCCGTGTGGGACTTGCGGAAATGTGCGCAGAGCCGGCGCGCCTTTACGAGCAGGTCTGACAAGCGTGGGTAGCTTTTCAGAAACCGCTGAACCACCAAATTAAAGACGTGGGCCAGGCATGGCGCGTGCGTGAGGCTGCCGAGCTGCAGAGCCGCCACCAGGTTACGGCCGTTGTCACACACGACCATGCCCGGTTGGAGGCTCAGCGGCGCAAGCCAGCGATCGGTCTGCTGTGTCAGACCCTGCAGCAGTTCGTGGGCCGTGTGCCTCTTATCGCCTAAGCTGAGTAGTTTCAGCACGGCCTGCTGACGCTTGCCCACCGCTGTGCTGCCACACCGCGCGACACCGACTGCTGGCGACATGCTGCTGCTAACACATCTTGATTGCGAGACAGAGGAGGAGGAGGAGGGTGCTTTAGTGGAGGAAGCATACACCTCCGCAGATACCACCACCGAGCTGGGGCCCGCAATTCTGGGGGTGGGTAGGACGTGAGCGGTCCCAGGCTCTGACTCTGTCCCAGCCTCCACTAAATTCACCCAATGTGCCGTCAGGGAGATGTAGTGGCCCTGCCCGCCTGTGCTTGTCCACGTGTCCGTAGTTAAGTGGACCGTGGCAGTAACCGCGTTGGTGAGGGCGCGTACAATGTTGCGGGAGACGTGGTCGTGCAGGGCTGGGACGGCACATCGGGAAAAGTAGTGGCGACTGGGAACTGAGTAGCGCGGGGCCGCCGCCTCCATGATACTTTTGAAGGACTCCGTTTCCACAACCCTATACGGCAGCATCTCAAGGCTGATGAATTTTGCTATGCGGACGGTTAACGTTTGAGCGTGCGGGTGCGTGGCGGCGTACTTGCGCTTGCGCTCCAACAGTTGCACAAGCGACGGCTGGACGGTGCGCTGAACTACACTGCTGGATGCGGCCGAGGACAGCGGAGGTGAGGGTGTGGGTGCAGGCCAGGAGACGGTAGTGCCTGTGTCCTGAGAGGGGGGTTGCATCTCAGTGGCAGGTTGGGGCACAGGGGGAGAGGCAGGGGTGCAAACCGGAGGCGCTGAACGGCCTTCGTCCCACCTTGCGGGGTGCTTGGCCATCATATGTCTGCGCATGGTGGTGGTGGTGAGGCTGTTGGTGTTGGCTCCCCGGCTGAGCTTTGCGCGACAAAGGTTGCACACCACTGTTCGTCGGTCGTCAGGCGTCTCTGTGAAAAACTGCCAGACCTTAGAGCACCTCGGCCTCTGCAGGGTGGCATGGCGCGAGGGGGCGCTTTGGGAAACACTTGGTGGATTATTCGGTCTGGCCCTGCCTCTACCCCTGGCCACCGCACTGCCTCTTGCAACCTGCCCTGCTGATGCCCTTGACTCCCCCTCTGAAGACCTGTCCTCCTGAGTAAGCGTTGCACACCAGGTGGGGTCAGTCACCTCATCGTCCTGCTGCTCTTCCTCCGAATCCTCTGTGCGCTGCTCCCTCGGACTTACTGCCCTTACTACTACCTCACTGCAAGACAACTGTGTCTGATCGTCATCGTCCTCCTCACCCACAGAAAGTTGTTGAGACAGTTGGCGGAAGTCCCCAGCCTCTTCCCCCGGACCCCGGGAACTTTCGAATGGTTGGGCATCAGTGACGATAAACTCCTCTGGTGGGAGAGGAACCGCTGCTGCCCAATCTAAGCAGGGGCCCGAGAACAGTTCCTGGGAGTGTCCCCGCTCCTGAGCAGGTGTTATTGTAGTGGAGTGAGGAGGCTGGGAGGAAGGAGGAGCAGCAGACAGAGGATTCGGATTGGCAGCAGTGGACGGCGCAGAACTGCGGGTAGACGATAGGTTGCTCGAAGCACTTTCTGCCATCCAGGACAGGACCTGCTCACACTGCTCATTTTCTAATAACCGTCTCCCGCGTGGACCCATTAATTGGGCGATGAATGTGGGGACGCCAGAAACGTGCCTCTCTCCTAATCGCGCAGCAGTCGGCTGCGACACACCGGGATCAGGAGCTTGGGCTGTGCCCACACCCTGACTTGGCCCTCCGCGTCCTCGGCCGCGTCCACGTCCTCTAGGCCTACCCCTACCCCTCAGCATGCTGTATTACCAGTGATTTGATTTCACAGGCAGGAAATAAATTGGCGCAAGACTGCAGGCCAAATATAATTTTTGCCCTTTTTGGAAAACGAAAGGCCCCACTGCCTCTAGTGAATGAATTATCTAAGTTTAATAACTGTGCTGTGTCCCTGCTAATGTGTCACAGAACGTGAGGGTAGCAGAGTTATTATAACTCTGGCAGAGCAGGTATTTTTTTCCCAATTAAGGAAAGCAAATGGCGAAGCCAGCAGTAAAGCGTAGCTGGGTGCGTCTGATTTAGCAATGTTGTTCACGCAGCTCACACGTGTCCACAGCCCTTAGGACGGACAGAGGCTGGACAAATAGATTTGTTTTCAGTTTTTTTCCACCAAAAGGCAGCACTGCGTATATTCAATGAACATGAGAAGTTTAATAACTGTGCTGTGTCCCTGCTTATGTGTCACAGAACGTGAGGGTAGCAGAGTTATTATAACTCTGGCAGAGCAGGTATTTTTTTCCCAATTAAGGAAAGCAAATGGCGAAGCCAGCAGTAAAGCGTAGCTGGGTGCGTCTGATTTAGCAATGTTGTTCATGCAGCTCACACGTGTCCACAGCCCTTAGGACGGACAGAGGCTGGACAAATAGATTTGTTTTCAGTTTTTTTCCACCAAAAGGCAGCACTGCGTATATTCAATGAACATGAGAAGTTTAATAACTGTGCTGTGTCCCTGCTTATGTGTCACAGAACGTGAGGGTAGCAGAGTTATTATAACTCTGGCAGAGCAGGTATTTTTTTCCCAATTAAGGAAAGCAAATGGCGAAGCCAGCAGTAAAGCGTAGCTGGGTGCGTCTGATTTTTACAGGTTGCAGACGCAGCTCACACGTGTCCACCGGCGTTAGGCCGGACAGAGGCAGGACAAATTTAATTATTTTCCGTTTTTTGGCACCAAAAGGCAGCACTGCGTATATTCTATGAATAATAACTGTGTTGTGGCCCTGCCTATACAATTCTTTCCCTGCAGTATCAATGGAGGGTGCAATGGTCTGCAGAGGCGATTTTGAGAAGCAAAAAAAAATGCAGCACAGCTAACAGCAGCCTGGACAGTACTGCACACGGATAAATATGGCCCTAGAAAGGACCGTTGAGGTTCTTGAAGGCTACACTCACTCCTAACACTCTCCCTGCCTATGCAGCACTTCTGTCCCTAATGCCGGGTGCAATGCTCTGCACTGCCGATTTTGAGAAAAAAAAATTTGCCACTGCTAACAGCAGCCAACACACAGCTATCAGTGGCCCTAATAAGGACCTTTGGGGGGTCTTGAAGCCTACACTAACTACCAATTATTTCCCTACAGCAGCTCCGGTACAAACAGCACTGTCCCTCATCTAACTCACCAGGCATCTGAGGCGAGCCGCGGGAGGGGCCGACTTTTATGTTCGGGTGACACCTGATCTCGCCAGCCACTCACAGCAGGGGGGTGGTATAGGGCTTGAACGTCACAGGGGGAAGTTGTAATGCCTTCCCTGTCTTTCAATTGGCCAGAAAAGCGCGCAAACGTCTCAGGGAAGTAAGTGAAAGTAACCAGAACACCGCATGGTGTTCGTTACGAATAACGAACATCCCGAACACCCTAATATTCGCACGAATATCAAGCTCGGACGAACGCGTTCGCTCATCTCTACCTACTATGTAAAAATCTGCTTTCTTCAAACGCACCAACGTATAGATTTGCGTAGGTTGGTGCGAATTTACAGCCCATCGCTGTCCCCCGTACTTGATTGAAATATCTATTGCTGTAAGTGAAGTAATTATTTTCTAAAATAAATAAAATGGATTTTATTATGACCCTTACTTGGGATGCAGGCATTAGTGGGTCTAATTCTAAAAACTTTTTTACTGCCTGAATACCTTTATCGTGTGGAATACAGGAGTAAAGCCCCTCTACGTCTAAGGAACACCAAATATATGTGTCTTTCCCTTCAATATCTTTAAGTGTTTCTTTTAGGTGTCCAGAGTCTTTTATGTATGTGGGTAGGTTCTGCATATACTTCTGTAGTTGCCTATCAATGTACTCTGCGAGTCGACTTGTGACAGATTGTATCCCCGCAATTATGGGTCTGCCGGGAGGGTCTAAATTATTTTTGTGAACTTTTGGCAGGTGATGAAAATATGGTATGTATTTGCATTATATATTTCTCTTCCAATTTTGTGATACCCTGATTATCAATACCTTCCTGAACTAATACATCTAAAGCTTTTTTTATATTATTCGTGGGGTCTATTTTTAATTCTATGTATTGTTCCTGGTTTTCTAAAATATTTAAGCTCTCTTTATTGTATCTTGCTAAATCCATGAGAACTATTCCTCCTCCCTTATCTGCTTTTTTTTATAACCAATTCACTATAATATACCTCCTTGAATGTGAATGCGGTTTAAAATATGTAGGGAGAACAAAAAATGCAGTCCATGCTCGTTTAGCAAATCATAAATTTAATATAAAACAAGGTTTTAACAAACACAGTGTGTCTAGACACTTTGCAGAAAAGCATAAATGTCAATCCCGAACCCTAAAAATTACACCGCTAGAGCAGATATTCAGTAAATCTACAAATGAATTAAAACGAAAGGAAATGTTCTGGATCTACAGATTGCAAACATTACAACCATCTGGGCTTAAAGGGGTTGTCCCGCGAAAGCAACTGGGGTTATACACTTCTGTATGGCCATATTAATGCACTTTGTAATGTACATCGTGCATTAATTATGAGCCATACAGAAGTTATTCACTTACCTGCTCCGTTGCTAGCGTCCTCGTCTCCATGGTGCCGTCTAATTTCAGCATCTAATCGCCCGATTAGACGCGCTTGCGCAGTCCGGTCTTCTCCCTGGTGAATGGGGCCACTCATGCCGAAGAGCTGGTCCTCGTAGCTCCGCCCCGTCACGTGTGCCGATTCCAGCCAATCAGGAGGCTGGAATCGGCAATGGACCGCACAGAGCCCACGGTGCACCATGGGAGAAGACCCGCGGTGCATTGTGGGTGAAGATCCCGGCGGCCATCTTGCTAAGGTAAGGAAGAAGTCGCCACAGCGCGGGGATTCGGGTAAGTACTAAACTTTTTTTTTTTAACACATGCATTGGGTTTGTCTCGCGCCGAACGTGGGGCCTATTGAAAAAAAAACAAAAAACGTTTTCGTCGATTTTAGAAAAAATATAATATAGCCCTTTTATCTATTTTAGCTTATTATATTTTAACGGACATAATGAATGAATAGAAATAAACTATATTGATGGGATATAAATATAAATGTGATGTGTAAAAATAGGATAGATTAATTAAGTAATTTAGGTTAGATGGTATCAGTTATAATTTTTACTATGGTATATTTTCTATGATGATTTTTTAGGCATATTTAATGATAGATGTTTGATTATGAATATTTATATAATGACTATTTGATTGGAGGCTAAAATATTGATAAATTTAGAATTTCTACTATGAGTATAAATAGATTGGATGTGAAGGTAAAAAATTATATATTTATTTATGGATAAGATTTTAGTTATAAAAGCAAATTAAGTGATGTTAGAGAATGTTTTTAAAAATGAAATAGTTGAAAGGAATCAACATATAAGGAATAAGTAATGTGCGGACAACAAACAGGTTGAAAACAAACAAATGCCGGTTTTTATGAATGAATATTGGTAGTAGTAACGGGAAAGATCACATGATGTAGAGAATGACGTGTAGAGCATGTGACCATTACGTATGATCACACGTGACCGCAAGATGGCTCCGGCAAGCGGCGTCCGCGGATCCATGTGAGTGCAAATTAAATGTATAAATGTATGTTTGTTAAACGTTTATTTTATGCTTGAAGAGGGCGGTTCAGTCCGCCAAAACGCGTAGCAACTAGTAATAAAATATAATTATATTGCATAGACCTTTGTGTCCTTTGATATCCTGGGAGACGACGAGCGCTGGGGATATTTTCTTGGCTTCTGGAACGTGTATATGCAAACAGCCGAGTTCGGGCTGTTACCCTGATGATCGCTCTCTGGTGAAACCGGATAGGGAATCCCAGGAACCACTTTAAGCAAACAAAGATACAGGTGCCGGTGGACCCTCTAAGCAGGGGGTCATACCGAGCACCAGGTGAGTACTTAAGTATTCACACTAATTTTTTAAAATCCATTACGAATGAGTAGGCGCTGATTTTGTTCTTTTATGTAATTATAAGCATGGTGTTCTTGTTGGATTTGTGTTTAATTTAGTGGTCAATGTATTGTCCAAACAGATGAGACACAAAGTCACAGGACGAAATTTGGGCAGGCTGGCCTCACCTCCACCAGAGGCCACTCTGGAGGAGCCAACCAGTAAGTGTTAAAGACTATGCAGTAATATTAGAAGCATACTGCCATGTTAACTCAATTATTATACATTTGGTTTAAGTATTTAAAACAATGCCTTGCTCTCATCGTCTGCAGAAGAGCCCCCTGCCAGTGATCCTGGATCAGTAGAGGATTCCCCTGTCAGGCTGGCTCCTCTGAGGTCACCAAAGCCTCCGGTGGAGGTGGAGAGACCTGACTTGGACCCGTCCAGCCCTTTGACAGGTAATTGCAACACACTGCTTACATACTGGGACCTGAACAAATAACTATCTTGGATAACAGTAGGATAGGCAGCCAAATGTCTCCTTGAATATTTGGCTCTGACTACGCTGCACACAGTTGAAATAATAAACGTGGTTTCCACCCACAGTAGGTGAGCAAGGGACCAAGGGACATGTGCCTTCTCTGAAGTTTCATGCTTTTTAGCCAAATTCTATTAATATTAATGACTGAAACAAATGTGTATTTGTTGTATTGTTGAGACTTATTAGCACTAATGTTTTTTTTGTTTGACCCACAGCGTAGAGAGATGTTCCCCCTGATGAGAGGGTGGCCTGGTATTTCAGCAAGATCTGTCTATGCCACCTGCAGATAGAACTTCTGCAGTCGCCTAGACAGAGTCCGTGAGCCCCTGGCCAACATCCATCAGTTGGGAGTTCATCACTTTTGAGGGGGAGTATATCTTATGAAATCTTATGAAATAAAACACAAAATGCTGAGTTTCACTCATAGTACACAACTTGTGTACCTTGTTTGCCGATTTTTGATTTCCCGGAAAGGTACTATGCCTTTTGACATAGACAGACTTTTATGGTATGTGAGTGCTTAGAGCTGCAAAGCTTTTTTGGCATGGAACTGTAATGTACTCAGGTCAATACAAGTAGTTCACATAGAAACAAAAACATAGTTTAGAGGGGGCACAGTCCATTCATCCAATAAAAGGCCAGCATGTAGGGCACAATAGTCATTGTTAACACATGCTTACAATGGTGGGCCAGGCGACAATACTTGAGTTTCTACATATGCAAGTTGTGGTTAGTCTGGGCACTTCACTTCGCAATTAACAATTTGTTTTCGCATTGCAAGCATACATGTTTGAAAAAAGGTGGCTAATATCTGTGAAATGTTCCAACATCTGAAGACATGCTTTTGGTTACACAACCAGTATGCCAATGCAACATTCAGGGTTGACCTATAAAAATAAAATGCACATATTTGAAGTCACTCCACCAACAAACATTGCCATCAAACATATCTCTAAAAACATATATTCTCATTTTGCGAATGTTTGAAAAACAGTATCGTTAGGAGGAAATTGAGCAAAGGATGTATGTAGATCACTCTTTCAGTCAACATCACTAGAGTGGCAACAGCACCAGATATGCTCATATACGTGATTGTTTGGAAGAGGTCATATTGGAATCACTTACAAACACAATGAATACGTGGCCTTGACATTCACCTGCACTATATTCACACGTCTTCATAAAATACAGTACTGCTGTATCCCTAGTCTGATGGCGCTCCTTGACCACACCAGAATACCTATAGAGAATGACCAAAAAAAGGTTACAATTAGAGATGAGCGAGCATACTTGGTAAGGCGATATACTCGAGAGAGCATCACCTTTTTCGAGTACCTGCTGGCTCATCCCTGAAGATTCAGGGGGGCCGCGGGGGTCAGGGGCAGCATGGGGGAGCGGGGAGGAGAGTGAGAGCGATCCCTCTCTCTTTCCCTCCCGATCCCCTCTGCAACCCCGCTCACCCCCGCGGCCCCCCCGAATCTTCAGGGACGAGCCAGCAGGTACTCGAAAAAGGCGATGCTCTCTCGAGTATATCGCCTTACCGAGTATGCTCGCTCATCTCTAATGTTTAGCCATATTTCTCTGGCAACAGGAAATATGCCCTTCAAAATGTATAGAATGTAATGTTTGATAACATTTGTGGTTATGGCAAACAACACCACAAACATCTGCAAGCCAATTGAAATTTTGCTTGTCAAAAAATCAAATCACAGCCTGCCAAATTTGCACTACATACACACAAATGGTGAGCTGATTTCCTGGGAGAACAGAGGTGACCATACTTAGCACTAAAATGCGACGAGGACCACAGTTGAAGGAGAAAAAAAAAATCACGTCTCATTTTTAAAGGGGGTCTCTTGGATGAGACCAAAAACGAGGTATTATTCACTACATTGGCCACCTTCTGCTCCTTGGCAAAATAAAAGCAAAATAGGTCCCAAGTGGGAGATCACATTTGCTATATCGACAGAAGGTGGCCAATTTAGTACAAGCTTGCAATCCACGTCAAGGATCCTCGTTATTTGTGAGTCCCTAACTACCAGAAAGTGCCAATAATGATCTAACTAATAAAAAAAGGTGGGCATAGCCAGCTTTAAAAAAAAAAAAACTATCTTGAGAAACCAGCTCATCAGCCTCCTCGCGCATGGTCCAACTGCCACAGAAGTGATCCTCGTGGAGAGAAGAAGTACTCCACGGAGAGGTCCCTGACTTGGATAGCAGAGCTCCAAAACTTTGCGCCAAAAGCAGTGGGTAAAGCATCCACAGTATTCAAAGCAGTATCATACTGCCGGCAAAATTTTTGTAGAATCACACAAGCGCTAATTATCGCAGACACGTTGCCAACGATTAGTGAGAATAGCAAACGCACACGCCACATAATGACGGGCATGTGTGAGGTGGTAATTAAACACCTGCCTCCCGGTGTCAATGTTCCTACGTGCAAAGAGACGCATAACATGATTAGACAAGCCAAATGCCTCATCTGCCACAAAGACAAATGGGGCTTCTGTACTTGACGAATCACGAAAAGTCTGGGGCATAGGCACAGAAAGCTGCTCTTCCCTCAGCCGCCTACCCATTCTGGAAGCTCTGAAAATGTGAGCATCCCCAGCGCTCCCAAAGGACCCAATATCAACCAGCAGGAATCGATAGTTGCTGTCAGCAACAGCAAGGAGGACCACCAAAAAGAACTGCCTACAGTTGAAAAACTGAGACCCTGAGTTAGGGGGCTTTGGACACGAATATGCTTCCCGTCCAGCACCGCAAAGCAGTTGGGAAACTGCGCAGTGCTCATAAAACCCTCAGCAACATCCATCCAATCTTAAAGAGAGGGTGGAACCATCACCAAAGGTACAAGATGCTGCCAAAGGTTGTCACAGGTCTCCCTGATGATTTCACCAATGGTAGAGCAGCTAATCCAGAAAGCCAAATGCAGTGAAGCAAAGGAATTCCCAGTAGCCAGAAATCTGGTGAAACAGAAGATAAAGAAGATATCTTACAATGAAGGTACAAACCTTGCAGTGTCAAACATGGGCCAAACTATTAAACATGGGCCAGCATCATTAACAAACATATACGTACAACACAACTATCCAATGACGAATGAAACATATTGCACATTGGGCTACACGATTTGCGAAAAATTTTTCTCCTGGCCACTAATTTAACTGTAGGCGGTGAAGTATGCGCACATATAGTTAGTTCAAAGGGCATAATTGCAAAAAATAAAATTTGGCCCTACATGAAGTGGTCCCCCCACCTTGCCCCCCCAAAAAACAACCACAAAAAAGCCTTTCACCTCCATTAACACAGGCTCCTATGGGGGAGGAAGGGGGGCAGCGCTGACAAAGAGCCTTCACAACAAAGTGTGGCTTATTATTAGGCATTAATTCCTATAAAAAGGGAATTTTAAGAGCTACACAGTTAGAAAATGACCCAAAGCCGTCACCAACCAAAATCGTTGTCATATGCGCCCTGTAAACCAAAACCATACATATAATATATCAAAACATCTGAAACAAAGACAGGAGCACATTCCTTACTTTATTTTAGGATAAATATGCTAATTTAAAAATATAAATGTTAAAAAAATTATTTTGTTAGCTTTCTACCCCCAATAAAACTAATAAATGGGAAAAAATCTGTGAAAAAAGATATTTTAAAAAAAATCGCCCTATATGTCATGGACAAAATGCAGCACAAATAATTTTGGTAGCTAAAGGAAAAAAAATAAGGCAGTAAAACTACCACATGGTTAAAACCCCTAAAATGTATCTAGCCCTTAAGGTACAAAACAGCCTGGTCCTTGAAGGGTTAACAGCACTCTCCATTTGGTAAAAATAACATGATACCTTTCTTATCTTGATAGGGGGGCTTTCAGACGAGTGTGTGCATGTGCGTACATAGGTGCGCACAAAACCACGCATCTATTAGAACCATTGGTTCCCTGTGGTGTGTCCATGTTCTACAGGTGTGCAAACGCATGTACCTGCAAAAC
This sequence comes from Eleutherodactylus coqui, assembly GCF_035609145.1. NCBI lineage: Eukaryota > Metazoa > Chordata > Amphibia > Anura > Eleutherodactylidae > Eleutherodactylus > Eleutherodactylus coqui. The sequence goes on from NC_089843.1 coordinate 32,432,537, forward strand.
ATCGGAAATGCGAGCACCATAGGTCAGTGGTGTGCATGTCAATATTCTCCACGGGGAGTCCCCTTATTACTGAACACTGTTTCAGCACTGTCACAGTTTTCAGTGACAAGGGGACTCCCTGCAGGGCTGAAGAATTCCCCTGCCACAGCTGTCACAGCTGTGGCACAGGAGCGCAATGTTCTCCCATTGCTTTCAATCAGACCAGCATTTCTGCAGCCCCATTAAAAGCAATCAGCTGCCGGCAAGCCTTGCAGGGATTTTCGGGGAAGAGCTTTAAATACAAGCCTTTTCCTGAAAATCATCCCTAGAATGTGTTAAAAAAAAACAAAAACATATATATATATATATATATATATATATATATATATACTCACCTCTCCGCACCTGCCAGGGCTCAGGCGCGTCCAGCAGCATCTTCTCTCTGCACTGCTCTGAATCTCTTTCAGCAGGCGGGGATTTAATGCTGCTGGACGTGCCTCAGCCCTGGCAGTGGCGGAGGGGTGAGTATATATATATATTTTTATTTTTAGCACATTCTACGGATGATTTCCTGGTAAGGGATTATATTTAAAGTGCATATATTTATAGAAAGGTCATTAAAAAAAGCATATTGTGGTCAGGAAGGGTTTAAAGTTGACTCAACCAAGAGCAAAAATATTGCCCAGTCTTCTTGATTATCAGGAACACAAAATGTAACTAATGTTATAAACTCTCTCAGTCTGATTCTTCGTTTCCGGCTGATAAATGGATAACAAATATAAACAAACTAAAGTGTCTGCAGAACAAACCCCAAAATTTAGAAATTAACTGAACACCATGGTCAGCCACAATATCAATAGGCAAACCATGAAGTGTCTGACGATATGCGTCATGAAAATCTTAGCTAATGTTTTAGCATTAGGAAAACTAGGCAAGACAAAATGATAACTGAATTACACTCAGAGCTTGAGAGATAAGTGATAAATTCCATAGATAAATGGGTTCAAGGTCTCTCCAGAATAGGCAAAGGCAACAGCTTACCTGCAGGCAGGTTACAAGGAAACTTGTCACAAGTCCTAATGTAGCTCTCTAAAGTTGGCCTAATAGTAGACCACTACAAGTTTCTAGAATTAACTTTCTAGTTCTTTTAACCCCTTAGTGACGGAGCTTTTTTGCTTTTTTCCATTTTTGTTTTTTCCTACTCCCTTTTAAAAAATCGTAGCTCCTTTATTTATCCATCGATGTCGCTGTATGTGGGCTTGTTTTTTGCGGGATGAGTTGTATTTTTCAATGGCACTATTTATTGTACCATATAATTTACGGAAAAACTTTTTAAAAATTCTTAGCGGAGAGAAATGGAAAAAAAACGACATTCCACCATCTTTCGGTGCGTCCTGTTTCTACAGCACACAAATTGCAACAAAAACGACCTGATATTTTTATTCTATGGGTCAGTACGATTACTACGATACCAAACTTGTATAGTATTTTTTTTGCTGTAGTACTTTTATTTTTTTTTTAAGATATTTAATTTTTTTCAATTATTTTCTGCGGTCATTTTGTGCGCGCAATACCTTTTTTATTTTTTCGTCGACGTAGTTGAGCAAGGGCTCGTTTTTTGCGGGATGTCCTGAAGTTTCCGATAGTATCAATTTGGAATACATACGACTTTTTGTTCACTTTTTATTGCGTTTTTTCTGGGAGACAGGGTAACTAAAAAAGTGTATTTCTGGCGTTCTTTATTTTTTTTTTCACACGACGTTCACCATGTGGGAAAAATAATGCACTACTTTGATAGATCAGACTTTTACGGACGTGACGATATCAAATACATATTTTTATTTTTTGATTTAGATTTTTTAATAATTGATATGGCAAAAGGGGGGTGATTTAAACTTTTATAACTTTTTTTTTTAACAATTAAAAAAACTTTATTGATCTTTTTTTTTACTTTACTTTGAAGTCCCCCTGGAGGACTTTAACATGCGATGCTTTGATCGCTCCTGCAGTATGACGTAATGCTATAGCATTACGTCATACTGCTTTTTTACAGGCAGTCTATGAAGCCACCCTGTGTGGATGGCTTGATAGGCAGTCTGCTAAAGCAGCCCTGGGGCCATTCATTAGGCCCCTGGCTGCCATGACACCTGCACGGCTTCCCCGATCTCACCGCGGGGGGGCTGTGCGGAACCCCTGAACAGCGTTCGGGGGATTTAAATGCCGCTGTCAGAATTGACAGCGGCATTTAAAGGGTTAATAGCCGAGATCGGCCGAACGGCCGAGCGCAGCTATTGCCCGCGGGTGTCAGCTGTAATAAACAGCTGATGCCCGCGCTGTATGGAGGGAGATAGCGGTGCTACCTCACTCCATACACGTCCTGCAACAGCAGGACGTAGTTTCCCGATGGGGCGGTCATTAAGGGGTTAATGCTAGGATGCCCACTAGCACAGAATCACATATCTCTATCAATAGTTTAAATGTACAGGAAAAAAGCCCTTCCCTTGATCAAGACCCATCAAAATTCTGAGCTTGTTTAACATGTTCTTCCAAACTTACTGAAAGTGCTCACACCACAGCCCCCTAGGGGAGAATGGAAGCAGGTGGCTCCTCTGACATCTTTGGACAAAACTTCTAGACAAGGCATGGACTCTGACTAGAGATGATTACTCGAGCGAACATTGTCCTTAATGAGTACCTGCCCGCTCAGAAGAAAAGATTCGGGTGCCGGCAGGGGCGGGGAGCGGCGGGGGAGAGTGGGGGGGAACAGAGAGGAGATCTCTCTCTCCCTCCCTCTCTCCTCCCCGCTTCCCCCTGCTCACTCCCACAACTCACCGCTCACCCGCGTCGGCACCCGAATCTTTTCTTCCGAGCGGGCAGGTACTCGCTAAGGACAATACTCGATCGAGTAATTCCCCTTTGCTAGTATGCTCGCTACTCTCTAAGGGTGCATTCAGACGACCGTATATCGGCTGAGTTTTCACGCCCAGCCGATATACGGTGTCTCTCTCTGCAGGGGGAGGAGGTTGGAAGAGCCAGAGCAGTGCTCTGAGCTCCCGCCCCCTCTCTGCCTCCTCTCCAACCTCCTGCACTATTTTTCAATGAGGAGAGGAGGGATGGGGGTGGAGCTAATTACTGACACTTAGCCCCGCCCCTGTTCCGCCTCCTCTCATTGCAAATAGTGCAGAGGGGCGGAGAGGGGGCGGGAGCTCAGAGCACTGCTCCCGGCTCTTCCAGCCTCCTCCCCCTGCAGAGTGAGACGCCTTATATCGGCTGGGCGTGAAAATCCAGCCTAACTCTGACATTTTTGCTCACTGATCAATGTGTAATGGTAAATTAAAATGAGAGAAAAACAAGGATCAATGAGCTTGTCCAGGATTAAATCTTTGACAGATTCAAGATAAATCAGGTTTTTGTGGTCAGTAAGTCTTGCTAATTGTAACATAGTAACATTGTATGTAAGGTTGAAAAAAGACATATGTCTATTCACTTTAGCCTATGAACCACAATGTTGATTCAGAGGAAAGAAAGAAATCCAATCAGATAGTAGCCAATTTTCCCCATTTAACAGCTCATTGTAGCTGTTAACCCTTTAAATGTCACCATCAATCTTGACAGCAGCATTTAAAAGCCCCGATCAATGTTAGAGGGGCCCACATTGCCCCATGAGAAGAGCACAGGTTGCCATGTGGCTGCCATGGCAGCCAGGGGCCATATAAAAGGCCCCAGAGCTGACATTACAGATTGCCTATCAAGCCATGCCTGTGGCATTACATCATATTGCAGGAGCAATCAAAGCATGACAAGTTCTTGTCTCCTCTGGGGATGAAAAAAAGCAAAAACAAGTCTAAAAAATGTTCTCCTCATGTGCCCCATAATCTCTTTTGATGTACACCATGGTCCTATTTGCTTTTCAGCAGCTGCCTGACACTGATTGCTTCAGCTAAGCTTAAAGTTAACTAAAACCCCTGAGTAATTTTCCATATAATGGTAACATGCATTTGCTCAGCTATGTGCATAACTTTAAATTTATCAGTGTTAAATCTCATTTGCCACTTTTCTGCCCCCAAACCTACCCAGATCCTTTTGCAATTTCCTTGTGTTCTCTCTTGTGTAAATATCCTTACATGGTTTTTGTTATCTAGAAATATTGATATTTTACCGCACAATTCTTCTACCAGGTCATTAAAAATATATTAAAAAGAATTGGGCCCAAAACCAACTCTGTGGTCCCCCACTAATAATGATGACACAATCAGAATATGTACCATGTATAACCCCTTTCTGCTTTCGATCACTGAGCCAGTTACTTTACATTAATTCTCACCCAGAATAGGGGTGCGTTCACACCTAGGTACGAGCAAAAACACGCGTGAACACAGCTGCGTGCTTGTTGTCAATGAAGCCGCGGCCTCTGCCAGCGGTTCCATTGAGAACAATGCTCTACCCTCTGCATTCTTTTCCAGGGAAGGGCTTTACATATAAGCCCTTCCCTGAAAAAGAAACATTTTAGTGCAAAAAAAATAAAAAAACGTACCTCTCCGCCGCTGCCGTGACCCCCGCTGGCATGAAGAACATGTTTCCTTCATCCCCGCTAGTTAAAAGAATTCCCTGCTGTTACATCTGCCAGATGCAGCAAAGGGAATTCTTCAATTCTCAAAAGCAGCTGTCAAACATGACAGCTGCGGTAGAGAATCCTGCTGCCGGCCCTTTGTAAGCCGTTCCCTGAAAAGCCATTTAAAAAAAAAGAAAAAAATACTCGCCTTCCTTCAGCTGCCGGGGCTGACCCGCTGTCCCCGGCTCTGTAGTTATGAGCTATCAGCAGCCGAGGATTTAAAATCCCCGCCTGCTGGTAGCTCTGATTGTGATTGGCTGAAGCAATTCAGCCAATCACAATCAGAGCTACTAGCAGGCGGGGATTTTAAATATATATATTAAGGTTGAATGAGTGTTTTATGTAAATAATACAAAAGAAATTAAAGACATATGTGATTGAAATCATATTGCTATTTGCAAATAAAAATAATAAATATATACCAAATTTGTAACCTAAAAAATATAGATATAAATAATGCGACTGGTAATATTGTTACGATGGTATAAACACAGTAATGTATTTCTTTTATCTGTTTCTATACATTAATGCATGTGCAGACCGGAGCCAGCGGCTGAGGAGTGACATTTCTGTGCGGGGCTCTGCCGCGTGCAGAGGGCCTATACGTGAGTATTTCTGCAATCATTGCTTGAGAGCATGGATAAAAGCAGCAAGGTGGGCCTTTTTTTGTTTTACTATATTGATAGAATTTCTGTATATTTATTAAAAGCGCCAAAATTGGGACAATTTTGTGAAAAAAATGTCATTTTTCTCACATTTTTAACTGCAATATGTCAAATATGTGCAAACATACTGTATAGATTTTTGATAATACATACATTTTCAACAGTTTATTTTATTCTGCAAGCACATTTGAAAAACATTTGGGTTTTTAATAGAGATGAGTGAGCACCAAAATGCTCGGGTGCTCGTTACTCGGGACGAAATTTTTGCGATGCTCGAGGGTTCGTTTCAAGTAACGAACCCCATTGAAGTCAATGGGCGACTCGAGCATTTTTGTATATCGCCGATGCTCGCCAAGATTTTCATTTGTGCAAATCTGGGCAATTCAAGAAAGTGATGGGAACGACACAGCAACGGATAGGGCAGGCGAGGGGCTACATGTTGGGCTGCATCTCAAGTTCCCAGGTCCCACTATTAAGCCACAATAGCGGCAAGAGTGCCCCCCCCCCCAACAATTTTTACTTCTGAAATGCATACCTTAGCTAAGCACCACACTACCTCCAACAAAGCAAAATCACTGCCTGCATGACACTCTGCTGCCACTTCTCCTGGGTTACATGCTGCCCAACCCCCCCACCCCCCCGCACGACGCAGTGTCCACAGCGCACACCAAAGTGTCCCTGCGCAGCCTTCTGCTGCCCTCATGCCACACCACCCTCATGTCTATTTAAAAGTGCGTCTGCCAGAGGAACCGCAGGCACACACTGCAGAGGGTTGGCACGGCTAGGCAGCGACCCTCTTTAAAAGGGGCGGGGCGATAGCCCACAATGCTGTACAGAAGCAATGAGAAATATAATCCTGTGCCACCAACATCAGGAGCTGCACATGTGGGCATAGCAATGGGGAACCTATGTGCCACACACTATTCATTGTGTCAAGGTGTCTGCATGCCCCAGTCAGACCGCGGTTCTTTATAAATAGTCACAGGCAGGTACAACTCCACAATGAGAATTTCGTGTGCACCCACAGCATGGGTGGCTCCCTGGAACCAACCAGCTGTACATAAATGTATCCCATTGCAGTGCCCATCACAGCTGAGGTAACGTCCGATTAAATGCAGGTGGGCTTCGGCCCACACTGCATGCCCCAGTCAGACTGGGGTTCTTTAGAAGTGGACACATGCAGTTACAACTCCGTGTGGACCGACAGCATGGGTGGGTGCCAGGAAGCCACCGGCGGTACATAAATATATCCCATTGCATTGCCCATCACAGCTGAGGTAATGTCATGTTTAATGCAGGTGGGCCTCGGCCCACACTGCATGCCCCAGTCAGACTGGGGTTCTTTAGAAGTGGACACATGCAGTTACAACTCCCTGTGGACCCACAGCATGGGTGGCTCCCTGGAACCCACCGGCTGTACATAAATGTATCCCATTGCAGTTCCCATCACAGCTGAGGTAACGTCCGATTAAATGCAGGTGGTCTTCGGCCCACACTGCATGCCTCAGTCAGACTGGGGTTCTTTAGAAGTGGACACATGCAGTTACAAATCCATGTGGACCGACAGCATGGGTGGGTGCCAGGCCATCGGCGGTACATAAATATATCCCATAGCATTACCCATCAGATGTAACGTCAGCTTTAATGCAGGTGGGCAAAAAATTAATTGGATTACACTGTAGGCGAGGGCCCACAAAAATTGGTGTACCAACAGTACTAATGTACCTCAGAAAAATTGCCCATGCCCAACCAAGAGTGCAGGTGAAACCCATTAATCGCTTTGGTTAATGTGGCTTAATTGGTAACTAGGCCTGGAGGCAGCCCAGTTAAAATAAAAATTGGTTCAGGTGAAAGTTTCAACGCTTTAATGAGCATTGAAACGTATAAAAATTGTTTACAAAAATTATATGACTGAGCCTTGTGGGCCTAAGAAAAATTGCCCGTTCGGCGTGATTACGTGAGGTTTCAGGAGGAGGAGCAGGAGGAGGAGGATGAATATTATACACAGATTGATGAAGCTAAAAGGTCCACGTTTTTGATGGTGATAGAGAACAATGCTTCCATCCGCGGGTGCAGCCTACGTATTGTTTAGGTATTGCTGCTGTCCGCTGGTGGAGAAGAGAAGTCTGGGGAAATCCAGGTTTTGTTCATCTTGATGAGTGTAAGCCTGTCGGCACTGTCGGTTGACAGGCGGGTACGCTTATCCGTGATGATTCCCCCAGCCGCACTAAACACCCTCTCTGACAAGACGCTAGCCGCCGGACAAGCAAGCACCTCCAGGGCATACAGCGCGAGTTCAGGCCACGTGTCCAGCTTCAACACCCAGTAGTTGTAGGGGGCAGAGGCGTCACCGAGGACGGTCGTGCGATCGGCTACGTACTCCCTCACCATCCTTTTACAGTGCTCCCGCCAACTCAGCCTTGACTGGGGAGCGGTGACACAGTCTTGCTGGGGAGCCATAAAGCTGGCAAAGGCCTTGGAGAATGTTCCCCTGCCTGCGCTGTACATGCTGCCTGATCTCTGCGCCTCCCCTGCTACCTGGCCCTCGGAACTGCACCTTCTGCCACTAGCGCTGTCGGATGGGAATGTTACCATCAGTTTGTCCGCCAGGGTCCTGTGGTATAGCATCGCTCTCAAACCCCTTTCCTCTTCGGGTATGAGAGTGGAAAGGTTCTCCTTATACCGTGGGTCGAGCAGTGTGTACACCCAGTAATCCGTAGTGGCCAGAATGTGTGTAACGCGAGGGTCTCGAGAAAGGGATCCTAACATGAAGTTAGCCATGTGTGCCAGGGTACCTGTACGCAACACATGGCTGTCCTCACTAGGAAGATCACTTTCAGGATCCTCCTCCTCCTCTTCCTCCTCCGGCCATACACGCTGAAAGGATGACAGGCAAGCAGCATGGGTACCCTCAGCAGTGGGCCAAGCTGTCTCTTCCCCCTCCTCCTCATGCTCCTCCCCCTACTCTTCAACGCGCTGAGATATAGACATGAGGGTGCTCTGACTATCCAGCGACATACTGTCTTCCCCCGCCTCCGTTTCCAAGCGCAAAGCGTCTGCCTTTATTCTTTGCAGGGAACTTCTCAAGAGGCATAGCAGAGGAATGGTGACGCTAATGATTGCAGCATCCCCGCTCACCATCTGGGTAGACTCCTCAAAGTTTCGAAGGACCTGGCAGATGGCTGCCAACCAGGCCCACTCTTCTGTAAAGAATTGAGGAGGCTGACTCCCACTACGCCGCCCATGTTGGAGTTGGTATTCCACTATAGCTCTACGCTGCTCATAGAGTCTGGCCAACATGTGGAGCGTAGAGTTCCACCGTGTGGGCACGTCGCACAGCAGTCGGTGCACTGGCAGATTAAACCGATGTTGCAGGGTCCGCAGGGTGGCAGCGTCCGTCTTGGAGTTGCGGAAATGTGCGCTGACCCGGCGCACCTTTCCGAGCAGGTATGACAAGTATGGGTAGCTTTTCAGAAAGAGCTGAACCACCAAATTAAAGACATGGGCCAGACATGGCACGTGCGTGAGGCTGCTGAGCTGCAGAGCCGCCACCAGGTTACGGCCGTTGTCACACACAACCATGCCCGGTTGGAGGCTCAGCAGCGAAAGCCAGCGGTCGGTCTGCTCTGTCAGACCCTGCAGCAGTTCGTGGGCCGTGTGCCTCTTCTCTCTTAAGCTGAGTAGTTTCAGCACGGCCTGCTGACGCTTGCCCACCGCTGTGCTGCCACTCCGCGCGACAACGACTGCTGGCGACGTGCTGCTGCTGACACATCTTGATTGCGAGACAGAGGTTGCATTGGAGGAGGAGGAGGAGGGTGGTTTAGTGGAGGAAGCATACACTGCCGCAGATACCAGCACCGAGCTGGGGCCCGCAATTCTGGGGGTGGGTAGGACGTGAGCGGTCCCAGGCTCTGACTCTGTCCCAGCCTCCACTAAATTCACCCAATGTGCCGTCAGGGAGATATAGTGGCCCTGCCCGCCTTTGCTTGTCCACGTGTCCGTTGTTAAGTGGACCTTGGCAGTAACCGCGTTGGTGAGGGCGCGTACAATGTTGTGGGAGACATGGTCGTGCAGGGCTGGGACGGCACATTGGGAAAAGTAGTGGCGACTGGGAACCGATTAGCGCGGGGCCGCCGCCGCCATCATGCTTTTGAAAGCCTCCATTTCCACAAGCCTATACGGCAGCATCTCCAGGCTGATCAATTTGGCTATGTGCACGTTTAACGCTTGAGCGTGCGGGTGCGTGGCGGCGTACTTGCACTTGCGCTCAAACAGTTGCGCTAGCGACGTCTGGACGCTGCACTGAGAGACATTGCTGGATGGGGCCGAGGACAGCGGAGGTGAGGGTGTGGGTGCAGGCCGGTAGGCACTCGTGCCTGTGTCCTCAGAGGGGGGTTGGATCTCAGTGGCAGGTTGGGGCACAGGGGGAGAGGCAGTGGTGCAAACCGGAGGCGGTGAACGGCCTTCGTCCCACCTTGTGGGGTGCTTGGCCATCATATGCCTGCGCATGCTGGTGGTGGTGGCTCCCCAGCTGATCTTGGCGCGACAAAGTTTGCACACTACTGTTCGTCGGTCGTCAGGCGTCTCTGTGAAAAACTGCCACACCTTAGTGCACCTTAGCTTCTGCAGGGTGGCATGGCGCAAGGGGGCGCTTTGGGAAACAGTTGGTGGATTATTTGGTCTGGCCCTGCCTCTACCCCTGGCCACCGCACTGGCTCGGCTTGTGCCCACACCCTGACTTGGGCCTCCGCGTCCTCGCCCGCGTCCACGTCCTCTAGGCCTACCCCTACCCCTCAGCATGCTGTATTACCAGTAGTGCAGAAACAGAATGCTGTAATTAAATGTGCCGCTTATTGGCCTGTGGTTGGAGGCTGACTTCGCTTACGGAACGCACAGCAGAGGCAGGAAAGAATTTTGCGCAAGCCTGCTGTAACACTTAGCTGGCTGCGTATGAATTAGGACAACTACCCCCAGCAGAGACCCAGTACACTTGTGGACAGGAATACAGTGGTGATGTACGAGGCAACACAGAGGCAGAAAAGAATTTTGCGCTAGCCTGCTGTAACACTTAGCTGGCTGTGTATGAATTAGGACAACTACCCCCAGCACAGACCCAGTACACTGAGGACGGTCACAGGCAGCCCAAATATACTCTTTTTCCCAAATGTTTTTGGAAAGGCCCACTGCCCATATACACTAAATATGTCTTCTGTCCCTGCCTCACCACTACTGGCCCTGGACAATGTAAAATTACTGCAGGACGCAATGCTCTGCACGGCCGATATACAAAAAAAAAAAAGTGCAACATTGCAAAAAGCAGCCTCCACACTACTGCACACGGTTAGATGTGGCCCTAAGAAGGACCGTTGGGGTTCTTGAAGCCTAAAATAACTCCTAACGCTCTCCCTATAGCAGCTCCGGCACCAACAGCACTGTCCCTCAGCTATGTCACAATGCATCTGAGGCGAGCCGCGGGAGGGGCCGATTTATATACTCGGGTGACACCTGATCTCGCCAGCCACTCACTGCAGGGGGGTGGTATAGGGCTTGAACGTCGCAGGGGGAAGTTGTAATGCCTTCCCTGTCTTTCTATTGGCCAGAAAAGCACGCTAACGTCTCAGAGATGAAAGTGAAAGTAACTCGAACATCGCGTGGTACTCGTCTTGAGTAACGAGCATCTCGAACACGCTAATACTCGAACGAGTATCAAGCTCGGACGAGTACGTTCGCTCACCTCTAGTTTTTAACCATTTAGGAGACATACAAATTTAACATTTATTACTAATATCTTGAGGTACATGCTGTTTTCTTCACCAAGCCAAGATTGCAAAGGCTCATTGGTGTCAGAAAGATGGATACCCCCACAAATCACCCCCCTTTTTTTCTTTTTACAAAAATGCACCTCTTAATTTATTCACTGAGGGATGTCATGAGTATTTTGACGCCACAGTTTTTTGCAGGAGTTAATGCAATTGCGACGAGAAAAAATAAAATGTCATATCTTTGCAAATATGTCTTTTTACAGACAGTGTTTTTTTTTTTGTTTTGTTTTTTTTTAATAGAGCACATGCAAATGAGGATTTGCATCCCAAAAGTATACAGGAAACCCCTGTTTGTCCTGTGTTCAGAAAAATACCCTTTATGGTAATACCCTTAATAATATATCTGTATGCAAGGGGGTTATTTTTGGGTTAGTCGAACTATTTGTTTTATATTCGTGGTTAATAGGAGGATCTGTCTAATTTTTGTACTATGTTAATTGATGGTCTTGCGAGACTTGTCTTTATTTCTATTGCTACTGCCTAATGTCTGAAATATTTGAAAAAATTTAATAAAAAGAGATTAAATATCTGTATGTAGAACAGGGCCCAAAACCAAGGGAGCAGCCGATGGCTTTCAGAAGAGAAATTTTGCTTGAAGGTGTTTTAGGCCCCATTGCTCACTTGTTGAGCCCTTGAGCTGCCAAACCCCTACAAATGACCCCATTCTTAAAAACTAGACTCTGTATTTAATTTATTTAGGTTTGTACTGTTTATTTTGACCCCGCAGTTTTTGAATGAATGCAAGAAAAGTAGAAGGAAAAAATTTCAATTTTCATTTTTTCGTTAATTATTAGACATGAGCGAGCACCAAAATGCTCGGGTGCTCGTTGCTCGAGCCGAGCTTTTTGTAATGCTCAAGAGCTCGTTTCGAGTAACGAACCCCATTGAAGTCAATGGGAAACTCGAGCATTTTTCAAGGTGACCCATGCTCTGTATCCACGGCTCCATTGAAAACAATGGTCTGCCGACACCCCTAAATTGTTTTTCAGGAAAGAGCTTTACATATAAGCCCTTCCCTAAAAAACACTAATTTTAGTGTAAAAGAAAAAAAAAAAAAAAACTTACCTGTCCGCTGCTGCCGTGTCCCTCGCGGGGATGAAGAACACACCTGCCGCATGTGGCAGATGTTTCCTTCATCCCTGCTAGTAAAAATAATTCCCTGCTGCTTCACCTGTCACATCTGTGACAGATGCAGCACAGGAATTCTTCAATTCCCTACCGCAGCTGTCACACATGACAGGGCTTTAAATGGGTTGTCTGCCCTAAAAAATTCATGTGAGCACTTCTGTTTGCCTATTACAATACACTTTGTAATATACATTGTGCACTGTAAATTGGGCAAACGGAAGTTATGTACTTACCTTCAGGGGTGACCCCCGTGTGTTGATTCTCCGGTCCTCCTTGGATACGACAAATCCATCTTATTTTCTTGTCGGGCCGGCTGGCTTGCAGGCGACGCACTGGCGGGCATATTAACTTTTTCTTCCCCACTTCTGTCCTTATCAGCAATTCCAGCAACCTGATTGGTTGTTTGGTGAATCAGTCAACCCAAAGAACCAATCAGGTTGCTGGATTTGCTGATTAGGGCAGAAGTGGGGAAGAAAAAGTTACTGCTACTGCTCTGCCGGGAAGTGTAAGGACGGCGACCATCTTGGATTCATTCAGCATGTCAGTTTCACAGAGAGAAGACAAAGAAGATAAAAGGTAAGTTAAATAATGTTTTTGTTTGTATAATGATGTATGATATGTTCTAATACATTTACTTTACAGGTCATTAGTGGGCAAAAAAAATAAATAAAATAACCATGGGCGGCCAGACAACCCCTTTAAACATAAGCGCTTACCTGAAAAACAATAATTTTAGTGTAAAAAAGTTACCTGTCCACTGATGCTGTATCCCCCGCAGGGATGAAGAACACATCTGCTGCATGCAGCAGATGTTTCCTTCATCACCATGAGGAAAAATAAAATCCCTGCTGCACCTACCACATCTGTGACAGATGCAGCAAAGGAATTCTTCATCCCTGCGGGGAATAAAGAATACCCTACCACAGCTGTCACAGATGACAGCTGTGGTAGAGGGTCCTGCTGCTGGCACGGGGTAATTGTTTTTAAGGGGAGGGCTTTAAACATAAGCCCTTCCCTGAAAAACAATAATTTTAGTGTAAAAAAACCCCAAAAACTCACCTGTCCCCGCTGCCATGTCCCCACGGGGATGAAGAACACATCTGCTGCATGCGGCAGATGTTTCCTTCATCCCTGCGAGGAAATGGAATTCCCTGCTGCACCGCCACATCTGTGACAGATGCAAAAAAGGAATTCTTCAACCCTGTAGAGAATAAAGAATTCCCTACTAGAGATGAGCGAACGTACTCGGTAAGGCCGATTTCGCAATCGAGCACCGCGATTTTCGAGTACTTCACTACTTGGGTGAAAAGATTCGGGGGTCGCCGGGGGGCGGGCGTGGCGTGGTGGAGCAGGGGGTAGCAGAGCGGAACAGGTGGGAGCTCTCTCTCTCTCCCTCCCCACTCCCCTCTGCAACCCCCTGCTCACCCACAGCGCCCCCGAGTACTTTTCACCTGAGTAGTGAAGTACTCGAAAATCGCAGTGCTCGATTGCGAAATCGGCCTTACCGAGTACGTTCACTCATCTCTATTCCCTACCAAAGCTGTCACAGATGACAGCTGTGGTACGGGATCCAGCTGCCAGCATCCTGAAATTGTTTTAAGGGAAGGGCTTCAAATACCAGCCCTTCCCTGAAAAACAAGAAGAAAAGGTGAATAAAGTAAAAAAAAAGAATTCTCGCCTTTCTTCAACTACCAGGCCTTAGCCGCATCCAGCCGGCTCTTCTCCCTGCACTGCTCTCAGTAAAATTCAGCAGGTGGGGATTTAAAATCCCCGCCTGCTGAATGGGCTGCCTCTGATTGGTTGAGCAATGTGACCAATAATAGGCAGCTCTCAGCTAATGAATGACAGCTGAGAGCTGCCTCTGATTGGTCCCTGCGCTCGGCCAATCAGAGGCAGCTCTCAGCTGCCATTCAATAGCTGAGGGCTGCCTCTCATTGGTCACAGTGCTCAGCCAATAAAAGGCAGCCCAATCAGCAGGCGGGGATTTTAAATCCCCACCTACTGAATACTACGGAGAGCAGTACAGGGAGAAGAGCTGTCCGGACGTGGCTAAGCCACAGCAGCTGAAGAAAGGTGAGTATTAGCAGAGGGGCAGAGTGAAACACACACTCCCCCGCCCCCCCCCCCCTTTAAAAGCTAGAACGGCCATTTTAAGACCCATGAGGTAGTGAGACACACTGCTCAGCGACAAGCCAGTAACCACTAGATCCCAGCAAGCACCAACCAAACGTTCAAAATAATAAAAAAAGCTACAGAGCTACCCCAGAAAGCACTCAAAATACGAAGTGAACTTTACAAAACATAATAACAAAACACAGCAGAGAAGCTGACCAAAGAATAGCATCCGCCATTAACGGATAATGGACGGCAGGAAATAGCAGAAGCACCTTAACATCCAGCTGCAGAGCCATCCACCTGACAACCGCAAGGTGTTAAAAGAAGTCTGTTTCCCTAACACGTGTGCAATACTATATACAACAGCATATCAGCAAGTAAACTAATTACATGGAGGACTTTGTGGTCAAGATGGGGAGAACTAGAGCAAAGCAAAATGAAACACCGGCAAAAGCCACGGCTAAAAAACCAACGGAAAAAGAAATGACACCGTACAAAAATCCCCCCTCTATGCCTCCCTCACCGTTAGACCAAGAAAATTTATTATCTCAAGACGTGACAACGATAGACTATAAGGCCTTAGCGATTGAGGTGGCAAAGCTGATTGCTCCAGATATTCAAACTACACTGGCAAACACTGTGGCGGGCACCCTGCATGATCTCAGAGACGCGGTATCCCAACATGGCAACCGACTAGACGTAATGGAATACGGCATAGAGGCAATATCTTCAGAGCAGAGCGCCAACACCAAAAATGTAGAGAAACTGATACGAGACAACAGACTGCTCTGGGACCGGTTAGAGGACCTAGAAAATAGATCTCGACGAAACAATCTACGTATTATCGGAATCCCAGAATCCTATCTACAAAAAGATCTACGCCAACTATGTGAATCAACGATTCCCAATATTTTGGGAATTTCCCAAATATGTAGGATCGAAAGAGCTCACCATCTAGGCCCTGACAATCGATCCATAAACTCAAATACTAACGCAAACGCAGCAACTAAAGTACGCCCGAGACCGACAATAGTAAAATATCTGGATTTCACAGATAAATCGCTAATCCTACGCAATTTTAAAAGTTGCAACAACATACTAGAACTCGAGGGCCACAAAATACTAATCTTTGCAGACTACTCAGCGGAAATACAACGCAAGAGAAAAAAGTTCTCCCCAATATGCTCAGAACTCTACAAGAAAAAATTAAAGTTTACACTGCTATACCCGGCGATATTGAAAGTATTCTATACTAATGGAGATACTCTCATTTTCCATGATCCGAGGAAAGCGGAACAAGCACTATTCTCCCCAAGAGCAAGAAAAACACCGGAAAAGCAGAAGAACCACGCAAGCCCGACGATAGATGAAAGTAGCCACGGACAAGCTGACAAACAAAACCAATCGCCAACATCAGAAGAAACGACAACAACAAGAGAACCCCGTCGCAAGAACACAGCAACGTCTGACCCACCACCGTGAGATCGTCAGCCGTGAGTATGAAAACACATGAGAGACATTTCAGAGACACTTCAAGAACAAAGAATCTATAATTTAGATTATTTGACATAGAGAGAACTTTAATCAGTTTACAGATATTATGCTATAGTTAAAAATGTTATAGAATGTAATAGAGCAAGACAAAAGAAAATGCTGGAGCGGAAAGAAAGAATACATTTATGTATATATATATTTGAATGAAACTGCTTTTGTTCCATTCCACTATGTGACCCACGTAGGAGCAAGGAATAGGAATAAGAAAAAGCACAGCCGACATTGCACGGCTGCAAGTAAATCTTGCCCACGAAAACTGCTCGCAAAGTGGAATTGAAGGAAGTCAGCTTAAGCACTCTCCCTAGGGAGGTACGCAAGGCGTTGTACCCTAAGGGAGAAAGCATAATATTTCTTTCCTGGTGCCCGACTAACTGCTATCCCAACATTAACCATTAGACGCAGGTGGAAGGACACCAGAGATAAGGAAAAGGTTAACCTCAGTTAAAAGTTAAAGTTTATAAGTGGGGACTCGTTGATGTAGCCAGGTGAGACCAGCCCACGTAACAATTAGATAGAAGCACAAAACAACACAAAAAATGAAAATTATAACGTGGAATGTTAAGGATCTAAGATCGCCCCACAAACGAACGTCAGTTCTCCGACATCTCAAAAGACTTAAAACAGATATAGCACTACTCCAAGAAACTCACTTAACCAAAGAAGACTTTTTCCGTATGCGAAATCTCTGGGTAGGGGAAGTATATGGATCACCATCAGTGCAATCAAAAGCAGGGGTGCTGATTCTTATTAGAAATGGCTTAAACCTTGAGGTGCAGGATCAATGGAGTGACACAGAGGGGAGGATTGTAAATCTACATATAAAAATAGGATCAGAGAGATTTAGTGTTTACAGTGTGTACGGACCGAACTCAAACAATAAACAATTCCTAACAAAACTATCCAGCAGACTACTTACAGACACAGAGCCCCATAAAGTAGTGGGAGGGGACTTTAACGCGACAAAGCATCAGAAGACCGACGCAGCCAGAACAACAAGGGAGATAGTAACAGACACCAAGACACCAATCTAACGAACTTTATACACAACGTCAGGTTTAAAGATATATGGAGGGAACTTAATCCAGAGGGGCGCGAATATACACACTTCTCACATGCGCATACTTCATGGTCTAGAATAGACTATGTATTTACAACACCCCAGCTAGTTTCTAGAACATCTAGCATCACCATAGGAGAAATGATAATTTCGGATCACGCTCCTGTGATATGCTCCCTAAACGAGCAAACACCAAGGGGAACGGACTACATATAGAGATTCCCAACATTTCTGATAGAAGACGAAACCTTTTGTGCCTCACTAAGAGGATGGTGGCTGGAATATATGTCCGATAATGAACCACATACGAGCAACCTCCAACTGCTGTGGGATGCGGCCAAAGCAGTAGTAAGAGGCAGAATAATAGCCTACGTAATCTCCCTTAAAAAGAAAATCAAGGACAAAATAAACAACTACAGCACACAACTACGGGAAACATACACCCAATTTCAAGAGAAACCAAATGAAAGTAACAAAAAAAAAATGGAAGTCAGCAAAAGAATCCTATGAGACATGGCTCCATAAAAGAGAACAGATGTTATACAACGGAAAGAGGCAAAGTTAATCAAATATGGAAACAAAGCAGGGAAAATAATGGCTAACCTGGCAAGGGGACCGTCTCATAGGAACAATATAGTGGGCCTAAAAGACAATTTAGGGAAAACACAAAACCACCCACAAAAAATTAACCAACTATTCTTTGACTTTTACTCCGAACTCTACTCTCACACGCAGACAGACAAGGACCCAGAATTAGACAATTTTATAAACATAAACTGGCCCACAGTGTCAGAAGACCAAAAAACAGAACTAAACGCGCCCATAAGTAGAACAGAAATCAAAGAAAATATATCGAAATTGGGAAATAACAAAGCCCCTGGCCCAGACGGTTATACAGGTGAATTTTTCAAAGTACTAAAAGACCAGACTGCCCCAATACTGGAATCTCTATTCAACGGATACATGAAAGACAGCCCCATCCCTTCTGAGATGAATACAGCGCATATCAAATTACTACCCAAACCGGGAAAAGACCCAACAGACGTAAAATCATATAGACCAATATCTCTAATCAATACAGACCTGAAGCTGATGGCCAAAATCATGGCCAACCGCTTGGCCGGACTTATGCCCCAATTAATTTCCCCACTACAAGCTGGTTTCACAAAAGGACGATCGGCCATCACTAATATACAAAAAATACTGACAATACTAGACAAAATTAAAATACACCCTCTGCTCCATCCCTCACCAGCCTTCTTGGCAATAGATGCAGAGAAGGCTTTTGATAACGTCCTATGGCCTTGGCTAAAGGCAGTAATGGACAAAATGAAGTTTGGGGGCCCCTTCTGCACATACCTATGCAACCTATATTCCACACCACAAGCACAAGTATACACACCAGGTTTCTTATCAGAAAAATTCCCTCTACAGAAATGCACCAGACAAGGGTGCCCCTTATCCCCACTCCTATTCAATTTAGCAAAAGAGCCCCTAGAAGAACCTTAGAAAGCTCCATAGAGATTGAAGGGATCAAAATTGGGAACAAAACAATCAAAACCATACTATTCGCTGACGACATACTGATAGCGCTAGGATACACACAGACTTACATAAAGTATTTAACCTACTGAAAACATTTGAGAAAAAAATCAGGGTTCAAAGCCAATACCACAAAATGTGACTTGATAGATATCTCACCATGAGGCAAACTGACAGACTCAAACTTCAAAGACTACCCAGTAAACATAGTCAAAAACAGTATCAAATACTTGGGGATACATATAGGAAAAAGACCAGAATCAATATACTCATTAACCCCTTAACGACCAGCCCATAGTCTTTTTACATCCTGCCCAAGTGGGCTTTATTCTCTGAGGACGTAAAAACATGCGTCCTGCAGAAAATAAAGCCCCGTGGGCTATGGACGTGACAGCTCCATGCTGTCGGTGCCCGCAGGTAGCCGACAGCATGGAGCTGTCATCCTGGGCTGCGGGCAGTCCCCCCCGGCATTGCGATCGGCGCTATCCAATGGATAGCGCCGATCGCAATAAAGTGTAAAAAAAAAGTAAATAAAGTTAAATATTCAGCTGCCCTGATGGATCGGATCCATCAGGGCAGCTGAAAATACTCACTCAGGTTCCCCGATGTCTGCCACGAAGAAAGGGTCCTCCGGGACCCGGCGCGGCTCTTCTGCGCATGCGCGCAAGACGAATGACGTCACGCGCATGCGCAGAAGAATGGGAACCCCGGAGAGTTTAAAATCTCCTGGTTCCCGGCTCCTGAAGGTAGCCAGGAACCAGGAGATGTCCCCGGGGACCGCGGCGAGCGGTCCCCAGACCCGCGATCGCCACTATCCACGCGATCGCGAAAAAGTTTTTAAAAAAGTAAAAATCAGCTTACTTTCACCTCCCCTCATGGATCCGATCCATGAGGGGAGGTGAAAATACTCACCCCCGGTCCTCAGCGGCGTCCCGGTCTTCCGGGTCCTGAGTCCCCTTCTGCGCATGCGCGCCCGATGATTGACATCGGGCGCGTGCACAGAGGGGCTTAGGACCCGGGAAATTTAAAATCCCTCTGCTCCTGGCTGCCATGTGTAGCCAGGAGCAGAGGGATGTCCCTGCAGAGATGATCACTGTTATCCAATGGATAGCAGTGATCATTTAAAGTAAAAAAAGTATAAAAAAGTACTTAAAAAAAGTGTAAAAAAGTTAAAAAAAAGTTTAAAAAGTAAAAAAAAAAGTTTAAAAAGTAAAAAAAAAGTTTAAAAAGTAAAAAAAAAAGTTTAAAACACTTACATTTCATCTCCCCTCATGGATCATATCCGTGAGGGAGGATGAAATTACGTACCTAAGGCCCCCGGATTTATCCGCGGACCTTACCACAGCTTCTGCGCATGCGGCCATCGCCAAAGCGGCAGACGCATGCGCAAAAGCCGTGGATTACCAGGATAACTTAAAATCTCCCTGCTCTTGGCTACAAAACTTAGCCGAGAGCCTGGAAATTTCGCGGGGGGCCGCAGTGAGCAGTTCCTGATCACGTGTTTGCCGTTATCCATTGGATAACGGCGGTCACGTAAAAGTTTTAAAAAAAAAAGTTAGTTTCATCTCCCCTCACCGATGCGATCAGTGAGAGGAGACAAAACTTTTTACCGGAGGCCTCCGTATTTGCACATGTGACCGCCGGCAAAACACCAGACACATGCGCAGGAGTCGGGGAGCCCAGGAAACTTAAAATCTCCCTGCTCTCGGCGACCAACGGTCGCCAAGAGCCTGGAGCAGTGACGGGTGGCCTCATTGAGCGGTCCCAGGTCACGTGATAAAAAGGTAGCGATCTACCTTAGGTCGGTCTCACATGACCGGATACGAATTACAGATTCCGCATGCGTTTGATTAGCGGTAATACGCAGATCAATCGCATTGGATTACACAATTCTGCTCACATTAGTGGGTTGGAATTTCTTAATCCACTCGCAGAAAAGAGAACGCAGCAGGTTCTATTGTACTGCGGATATACGCAACATAGAGCCCATTGTGCTCCATGGTCGTGGATATACCCGCAGCCCATACGCAACTACGTTGTTTACGGGCTGCGGGTACCCGTGTCATCGCTAAGTGATGGTGCGGGAAATACAAACAAGAAAAAAGTACTGCGCATGACCGCCCGCGTGAGTAGGCAGTTATGCGCAGTACATTAAGCGGCCGTACGCAGGGTCACGGCCGGGCTCACAGCTGGGACCTGCTGCGGGCCTCTGCAAGCGGATTCCACCTATGACTGCGTGAGCCCGGCGTTATTCAGACCGCTACCTGTAATACGTATTTTACAAGAAGCCCCGGGAACGCTCGCCTTCATGCAGTTCCAGGAGCAGCTTGTTGAGTCCCTTCTGTGTGAAACTGCCGCACTGCAGCAAGATTACAAAGCCTCACAGAGCGCCACTTTTTACACCCCATACCCGCCGCTGAGGTCACGAAATACCCCCAAAAAGCATGAGAGGAGGGGGAATACCCGGTTTTCTTGCCCCATGTGCCCAACCCAATCAGCCTCCGTAATTACCCCTGTCTTCGGACATAAAATGCGGTTTATATTATTACTTTTATCTAATATTTAGGGAATGCCAAAAAATGGGGATGGTGGTGGTGGGGGGGGGGTGTTTTTAGGAAGTCAATTTTTTTTCTGCATAAGTGGGCAATGGGGCCTGGAGTTTATTCAGTTGTACCCTGATATCCAGCGGGCATTCCCTCCATTATGGGCCTAGCCATGTGTCCTGTAAGTAGTTTAGGGCCACAATGGGTATGTTTCTGAACACGGGACAAATGGGGGTATCCATTTTGGCGTGAAAGTCTTCATTCCTACGTGTCCTGTACAAAAAAAACTGTTTTTAAATTGACAAAATTGCCAAAAAAATGAAAATCGTAATTTTTTTCCTTCTGCTTTGCTTAGATTCAGTAAAATACTGTGGGGTCAAAATATGCAGTACACCCCTAGATAAATTTGTGAAGGGGTCTAGTTTTCAAAATGGGGTCATTCGTGGGGGTTCTTTTTCGTTTTGGCCGCTCAATGTCTCTACAAGTGGGCAAGGGGGCCTGGAATTTATTCAGTTGTACCCTGAAATCCAACGGGTGCTCCTTCCATTATAGGCCTAGCCATGTTTCTTTTAAGTAGATTAGGGCCACATTGGGTATATTTCTGAACACGGGACAAACAGGGGTACCCATTTTGGGGTGAACGTCTTCATTCCTATGTACACTGTACAAAAAACACAGTTTTTAAATTGACACAATTGCCAAAAAAATGAAAATCATAATTTTTTCCTTCTGTTTGGCTTAGATTCATTCAAAAACTGTGAAGTCAAAAAAGTCATCATACCCCTAGATAAATTCGTTAAGGGGTCTGCTTTTCAAAATGGGGTCACTTGTGGGGGTTCTCCATCGTTTTGGTCGCTCAAGGGCTCTACAAGTGGGCAATGGGGACTAAATCTCCTTCAAGCAAAATTTCTGATCCGAAAGCCACCGGTTGCTCCTTTCATTTTGGGCCCCATTGTGCATACAGACTTAATACTAGGGCCACAATGGGTATATGTCTGAACACGGGACAAACAGGGGTACCCATTTTGGGGTGAATGTCTTCATTCCTATGTACACTGTACAAAAAAACCTGTTTTTAAATTGACACAATTGCCAAAAAAATGAAAATCATAATTTTTTCCTTCTGCTTGGCTTAGATTCATTCAAAAACTGTGAAGTCAGAAAAGCCATCGTACCCCTAGATAAATTCGTTAAGGGGTATACTTTTCAAAATGGGGTCACTTGTGGGGGGTATCCATTGTTTTGGTCACTCAATGGCTCTACAAGTGTGCAATAGGGCCTAAATCTCCTTCAAGCAAAATTTCTGTTCCGAAAGCCACCGGTTGCTCCTTTCATTTTGGGCCTTATTGTGCATATAGATGTAATACTAGGGCCACAATGGGTATGTTTCTGAGCACGGGACAAACAGGGGTATCCATTCTGGGGTGCAAATCCTCATTTTCACGTGTACTATAGAAAAAAGTCCTGTCTTTAAAATGACATATTTGCAAAAATATTACATTTTAGTTTTTGTCTTCTAAATTGCATTGACTCCTGAAAAAAAAACCTGTGGGGTTAAAATACTCATAACACCCCTCAGTGAATACGTTAAGGGGTGTAGTTTTTAAAATGGGGTCACTTGTGGGGGTATCTATCATTTTGACTCCTATGAGCCTTTGGAATTTTGGCTTGATGTAGGAAAACAAAGTGTTCCTCAAAATGCTGAAAAGTAATGTTAAATTTGTACGTCTCCTAAATGGTTAAAAAAAAAAACGAAAGTTTTTCCAATGTGCGCCCAAAATAAAGTAAACGGATGGAAATATTTATCTTAGCAAAAATTTCTATATTATGTTTACACATATTTGAGATATTGCAGTTGGAAATGTGAAAAAATGACAATTTTTTCAAAATTTTCCAAATTTTGTGCTTTTAATAAATAAACACAAATTCTATCGGTCTTTTTTTTCTGCCTAAATGAAGTACAACATGTGGCGAAAAAACAATGTCAGAATCGCTTGGATATGCAAAACCTTTCTGGTGTTTTTCCATGTTTACCTGTCAGATTTGCTAAATTTGGCATGGTCATTAAGGCGCAAACAGGCTGGGTCACTAAGGGGTTAAATTACCCTCCTCTGATAGCCAAAATAGTTAAGGAACTAGACAAATGGAGCAACTTACCACTCTCCTTACTAGGCAAAATCTAATCTAATCAAAATGATAAGCTTCCCAAGAATGTTATACCCATTACAAACAATTCCCCTCCTACTACAAAGACGAGACCTGGAAAAACTACATAAAGCGTTCGCGAGCTTTCTATGGTCAAGAAAAAGACCACGCATCGCACTTAAAAAATTGATGCTCCCTAAAAGTGAGGGAGGCTTAAACTTCCCCGACATTAGACTATATAATATAGCAAGCATTATGAGACACTCCCTGGATTGGCTAAAGGGAACTAGCAACTTCTCCAACTACGACCTTGAATCAGAGCTATTCACCCCATGGAGCCTAAATGCACTTCTACATACCAGCTTCTCCAAACTCCCAATAGAATGCAAACATTCGGTCATGGCTAGAGATGAGCGAGCACCAAAATGCTCGAGTGCTCGTTACTCGAGTCGAACTTTCAGTGATGCTCGAGAGTTCGTTTCGAGTAACGAACCCCATTGAAGTCAATGGGTGACTCAAGCATTGTTGTATATGACTGGTGCACCGCTAAGGTTTTCATTTGTGAAAATCTTAGCAAATCACCAAAGTCATGTAAAAAACACAGAAATGGATAGGGCAGAAGAGGAGCATCATGCAAGGCTGCATTTCGGGCTCCGAGGTCTCACTATTAGGGCGCCCACCCACTGGCGATTTTTTTTCCTTTGCGTTTTGCGTTTTTTCTCAAGAGCAATTAGTTTTGAATGTACTCCTGTCCACTGGCGTTTTTTGTTTCAGTCCGTTGCAATTTTTAACATAGGAACTGTCAGTTGCATATGTGTCCTTATTTTTCTCTTAATGCACCCATGAATGTCAATGTAAATTAACGCAAAATGCCGCGAAAATGCAGCGAAAACGCCGCGAAAAACGCGCCAAAAACGTGACAAAAACGCTGCGTTTTTCACGCACGAAAATCGCAAACGCCAGTGGGTGGGCGCCCTCAAGCCACAATAGTGGCAAGAGTGAGACCCCCCCTCCCCCCGCACTGTCAGCATAAAGATCGTTCTCCTCTGTCACAGCTGTAATAGCTGTGGCAGAGAAGAACGATGTTAGCCCATTGAATTCAATGGAGCCAGCAATACAGCCGGCTCCATTGAAAGCATTGGGCTGCCGGGAAGCGCGGGATGAATTTTCGGGAAGGGCTTAAAAATATAAGCCCTTACCTGAAAATCATCCTAAAATGTGTAAAAATTAAAAAAAATTATGTCAGCATTAAGATCATTCTCCTCTGCCACAGCTGTAACAGCTGTGGCAGAGAAGAACGATGTTAGCCCATTGAATTCAATGGAGCCGGCAATACAGCCGGCTCCATTGAAAGCAATGGGCTGCCGGCGAGCGCGGGATGAATTTTCGGGAAGGGCTTAAAAATATAAGCCCTTACCTGAAAAAGAAAGATTTTAGTGTAAAAAAGAATAAAAATGCAGGCATTCTCTTCAATGGAGCCGCTGCTGCTGCCGGAGACTCCATTGAAGACAATCGTCCGCTGGCACACCTGAATTCTTTTTCAGGGAAGGGCTTTACATATAAGCCATTCCCTGGAAATGAATTAAAAGTGATTTAAAAAACAAAAAAAATAGATACTCACCTCCCTTCAGCTGCCGGGGCACAGCGCATCTTCTCCTGCTGTCCCCTGCACTGTGGTGCTGAACTGCTGTCATTCAGCTGAGAGCTGCGCTGAGCCAATCAGAGGCAGCATTCACTCACCCATTCATGAATTCATGAATGGGTGTGAGTGAGATCTGCCTCTGATTGGTCAGGCTGTGACCAATCAGAGGCAGCTCATTCAGCAGGCGGGGATTTTAAATCCCCGGCTGCTGAATACTACAGAGAGCAGTTCAAGAGAACTGCCGCCGGCCGCGGCTGAACTCCGTCTGCCGGGAGCAGGTGAGTATATATATTTTTTTTTATTTTTACACATTTCTGGATGAATTGCAGGGAAGGGCTTATATATTTAAGCCCTTCCCGAAAATTCATCCCGCACTAGCCGGCAGCCCATTGCTTTCAATGGAGCCGGCTGTATTGCCGGCTCCATTGAATTAAATGGTCAGTGCTCGTTTAATCCAGACGAGCACCGCGAGGTGCTCGTCTCGAGTAATGAGCATCTCGAGCACCCTAATACTCGAACGAGCATCAAGCTCGGACGAGTATGCTCGCTCATCTCTAGTCATGGCCAAAGACACCATAGCAGCATGGAAGATAACCCGTAAACTATACGACTTGCCATTTAAAATATCCAAGCACATGGAATTATGGAAACACCCTGAATTTAAAGAAGGCAGGGAAAATAAAATGTTCAAAATGTGGCAACACAACGGTATCCTAAATACCCAGCATCTTATGCACCCGGACACCCCAAGGTATAAAAACTTCAAGGAACTGAGTGAGGAATATAACCTATCGTCATCACATTTCCTTCCATATGCACAAGTGAAAAATTTTCTACGAAGTAGACTAGCTGATGCTTCAAAAGAGGCAACTACTAACCCCATAGACACTCTTGCCAACAACCGCGCCCATAGAAACTCAATTTCTGCAATATACACTAGGATCAGGGAAGTAGGGGGGAAAGACAAGGGCCCGAACATATTTAAATTATGGACCCGTGAACTACAAGACCCTGACTTAAAAGAGGGAATAATTGAAGGCTGGAACTCAGTAAGAAAAGCGATACTAAACGAAAGGTGGAGGGAAACCTATTTCAAAATAATACACAGGGCAATATACGGATTTGACAAACCCCAAAACTCCAACGGTCCGACGAGACTACAGGCATGCTTGAGATGCGCGGCACCCAAGTCTAACTTCCTGCATGGCATTTGGCACTGCCCCAAAATTAAAACGTTCTGGGCAGAGATCCAAAAACTGATACAAGACGTTTTTGGCAACCCCAACCTCTACAACTAACACCACAAACATTCATACTACATATAATGCCAGACCAGACAAAAAAAACTACAATAACCCACACCATACTTCTGATTAGCAAAAGATGCCTACTAGAGATGAGCAAACTTACTCGGCCACGCCCCTTTTTCGCCCGAGTACTGCGATTTTCGAGTACTTCCGTACTCTGGCGAAAAGATTCGGGGGGCGCCGTGGGTGAGTGGGGGTTTGCAGCGGGGAGTGGGGGGGAGAGGGAGAGAGGGCTCCCCCCTGTTCCCCGCTGCTACCCCCCGCGCTGCCATGCCTCCCCCCGCCCCCCGGCGCCCCCCGAATCTTTGCACCCGAGTACTGAAGTACTCGAAAATCACAGTGCTCGATTGAGTAATTACTCGAAACGAGTACGTTCGCTCATCTCTAATGCCTACTCAATAATTGGCTACAAAGCGACCCACTGGGGGTAGGAGAGGTCATACAGCAAATAAAACACCTCCTTAAAATGGTAGGAATTGAAATAGAACGCAAGGTGGAATCTCAAGCCAAAAAGTTTTTTGAGAAATGGAGGGAATTCATCGAGAAATTCCTCAACCCCAACGAAGTTAAGGAATGCATGATGCAATTTACTAGCAATACATGGTATTACAGCCAGAAAGATATGAACAGATTAGGAGTATTAGAGATGTCATGAGAGAAGCCGACCACAAAAGATCTAGATTAAAGAAAGATAAACGTCACAGAAAATTTGACACCGTCAACGAGTCCCAACAGTTCAATATTTCAATATTTTAATGTTTAAATGTTTTGTTTTGACAAAAGCTATAAGATACATGGGAATGATATAAATCTGAATCATCAGTAAGAATACAAAATAGAATACGCATAAAAACCTTTTCTTTGTACGAAAGCAAGTTTATTAGAAACCTATTTGTATAAATTGTTACCGCAAAGATAGAGGAAATAGAAATGTACACCCATGTATGTTATCTATGAAAATGCAAATAAAAAAGAGTTTACAAAAAAGGAAAGGTGAGTATTCTTTTTTTTAAATTTCATGGATAAATGTCCATATTTATCCTCGAGGATAGCTCTGCGGCATTCATAAACTGTAGGCAGACTATAGATTATAGGAATTGTTTTTTTGGATGTCTGAAGTAAGGACAGTTTATTTCCATTTGTTGAACTAGAGCAGAATGGGACTGGGACTGAAATTCAGCTCTGACATTTGAAAGCATACAGGCTCATTTATGCAATCCTCATGCTATAAATATACAGCAGTTCACATTAATGGCTTTCCATTTGTGCCCTAAGTGTACTTAATAGGGTAGGAATTAGAGATGAGCGAACGTACTCGTCCGAGCTTGATATTCGTGCGAATATTAGGGTGTTCGGGATGCTCGTTACTCGTAACGAGCACCACGCGGTGTTCTGGTTACTTTCAGTTTCCTCTCTGAGACGTTAGCGCGCTTTTCTGGCCAATTGAAAGACAGGGAAGGCATTACAACTTCCCCCTGTGACGTTCAAGCCCTATACCACCCCCCTGCTGTGAGTGGCTGGGGCGATCAGATGTCACCCGAGTATAAAAGTCGGCCCCTCCCGCGGCTCGCCACACATGCCTTGTGAGTTAGCTGAGGGAAAGTACTATCGTGCTGGTGCTGCTGTAGGGAGAGCGTTAGGAGTCAGTGTAGGCTTCAAGAACCCCAAAGGTCCTTCTTAGGGCCACATCTACCTGTGTGCAGGCTGCTGCTAGCAGTGTTTTTTTTTTTTTTTTTTTCTCAAAATCGGCAGTGCAGAGCATTGCACCCGGCATTACGGACAGAAGTGGTGCATAGGCAGGGAGAGTGTTAGGAGTGAGTGTAGCCTTCAAGAACCTCAACGGTCCTTTCTAGGGCCAAATTTAAGCGTGTGCAGTACTGTGCTGGCTGCTGTTAGCAGTGTTGCATAATTTTTTTTTTCTAAAAATCGTCTGTGCAGAGCATTGCACCCTCCATTGATACTACAGGGACAGAATTGTGTAGGCAGGGCCACAACACAGTTATTGTTCATTGAATATACGCAGTGGGTCCTTCCCTTTGCAAAAAAGGAAAATAAATTATATTCGGCCTGCCTGTGTCAGTCCTAAGGTCTCCGTGTACGTGTGTGCTGCGTGGACAACGTACAAAAATCAGACACAACCAGCTACGGTTTACTGCAGGCTTGCGCCATTGTCTTTCCTGACTGGCAAATACCTGCTCTGCTAGAGTTAATAACTCTGCTACACTAAAGTTGTGTGTGACTTTTTCAGGGCCCCATTACTGTTCTAAAAGTTATTGTTCATTGAATATACGCAGTGGGTCCTTCCCTTTGCAAAAAAGGAAAATAAATTATATTTGGCCTGCCGTTGTGAGAGTCCTAAGGTCTCCGTGTACGTGTGTGCTGCGTGGACAACGTACAAAAATCAGACGCAACCAGCTACGGTTTACTGCAGGCTTGCGCCATTGTCTTTCCTGACTGGCAAATACCTGCTCTGCTGGAGTTAATAACTCTGCTACACTAAAGTTGTGTGTCACTTTTTCAGGGCCACACTACAGTTCTAAAAGTTATTGTTCATTGAATATACGCAGTGGGTCCTTCCCTTTGCAAAAAAGCGAAAACATTATATTTGGCCTGCAGTCTTGCGCCAATTTATTTCCTGCCTGGGAAATCAAATCACTGGTAATACAGCATGCTGAGGGGTAGGGGTAAGCCTAGAGGACGTGGACGTGGACGTGGCCGAGGACGCGTAGGCCCAAGTGAGGGTGTGGGCACAGGCCGAGCTCCTGATCCAGGTGTGTCGCAGCTGACTGCTGCGCGATTAGGAGAGAGGCACGTTTCTGGCGTCCCAACATTCATCGCCCAATTAATGGGTCCATGCGGGAGACGTTTATTAGAAAATGAGCAGTGTGAGCAGGTCCTGTCCTGGATGGCAGAAAGTGCTTCGAGCAACCTATCGTCCAGCCACAGTTCTGCGCCGTCCACTGCTGCAAATCCGAATCCTCTGTCTGCTGCTCCTCCTTCCTCCCAGCCTCCTCACTCCACTACAATGACACATGCTCAGGAGCGGGAACACTCCCAGGAACTGTTCTCGGGCCCCTGCTCAGATTGGGCAGCAGTGGTTCCTCTCCCACCAGAGGAGTTTATCGTCACTGATGCCCAACCATTCGAAAGTTCCCGGGGTCCGGGGGAAGAGGCTGGGGACTTCCGCCAACTGTCTCAAGAACTTTCTGTGGGTGAGGAGGACGATGACGATGAGACACAGTTGTCTTGCAGTGAGGTAGTAGTAAGGGCAGTAAGTCCAAGGGAGCAGCGCACAGAGGATTCGGAGGAAGAGCAGCAGGACGATGAGGTGACTGACCCCACCTGATGTGCAACGCCTACTCAGGACAGGTCTTCAGAGGGGGAGGCAAGGGCATCAGCAGGGCAGGTTGCAAGAGGCAGTGCGGTGGCCAGGGGTAGAGGCAGGGCCAGACCGAATAATCCACCAAGTGTTTCCCAAAGCACACTCTCGCGCCATGCCACCCTGCAGAGGCCGAGGTGCTCTAAGGTCTGGCAGTTTTTCACAGAGACGCCTGACGACCGACGAACAGTGGTGTGCAACCTTTGTCGCGCCAAGATCAGCCGGGGAGCCACCACCAACAGCCTCAACACCACCAGCATGCGCAGATATATGATGGCCAAGCACCCCACAAGGTGGGACGAAGGCCGTTCACCGCCTCCGGTTTGCACCGCTGCCTCTCCCCCTGTGCCCCAACCTGCCACTGAGATCCAACCTCCCTCTCAGGACACAGGCACAACCGTCTCATGGCCTGCACCCACACACTCACCTCCGCTGTCCTCGGCCCCATCCAGCAATGTCTCGCACCGCACAGTCCAGCCGTCGCTAGCGCAAGTGTTGGAGCGCAAGCGCAAGTACGCCGCCACGCACCCGCACGCTCAATCGTTAACCGTCCACATAGCCAAATTTATCAGCCTTGAGATGCTGCCGTATAGGGTTGTGGAAACAGAGTCCTGCAAAGCTATGATGGCAGCGGCGGCCCCGCGCTACTCAGTTCCCAGTCGCCACTACTTTTCCCGATGTGCCGTCCCAGCCCTGCATGACCACGTCTCCCGCAACATTGTACGCGCCCTCACCAATGCGGTTAGTGGCAAGGTCCACTTAACTACGGACACGTGGACAAGCACAGGCGGGCAGGGCCACTACATCTCCCTGACGGCACATTGGGTGAATTTAGTGGAGGCTGGGACAGAGTCAGAGCCTGGGACCGCTCACGTCCTACCCACCCCCAGAATTGCGGGCCCCAGCTCGGTGGTGGTATGTTCGGCGGTGTATGCTTCCTCCACTAAAGCACCCTCCTCCTCCTCCTCCTCAACCTCTGTCTCGCAATCTAGATGTGTCAGCAGCAGCAGGACGTCGCCAGCAGTCGGTGTCGCGCGGCGTGGCAGCACAGCGGTGGGCAAGCGTCAGCAGGCCGTGCTGAAACTACTCAGCTTAGGAGATAGGAGGCACACGGCCCACGAACTGCTGCAGGGTCTGACAGAGCAGACCGACCGTTGGCTTGCGCCGCTGAGCCTCCAACTGGGCATGGTTGTGTGTGACAACGGCCGTAACCTGGTGGCGGCTCTGCAGCTCGGCAGCCTCACGCACGTGCCATGCCTGGCCCACGTCTTTAATTTGGTGGTTCAGCGCTTTCTGAAAAGCTACCCACGCTTGTCAGACCTGCTCGTAAAGGTGCGCCGGCTCTGCGCACATTTCTGCAAGTCCCACACGGACGCTGCCACCCTGCGCACCCTGCAACATCGCTTTAATCTGCCAGTGCACCGACTGCTGTGCGACGTGCCCACACGGTGGAACTCTACGCTCCACATGTTGGCTAGGCTCTATGAGCAGCGTAGAGCTATAGTGGAATACCAACTCCAACATGGGCGGCGCAGTGGGAGTCAGCCTCCTCAATTCTTTTCAGAAGAGTGGGCCTGGTTGGCAGACATCTGCCAGGTCCTTCGAAACTTTGAGCAGTCTACCCAGGTGGTGAGCGGCGATGCTGCAATCATTAGCGTCACCATTCCTCTGCTATGCATCTTGAGAAGTTCCCTGCAAACCATAAAGGCAGCCGCTTTGCGCTCGGAAACAGAGCTGGGGGAAGACAGTATGTCGCTGGATAGTCAGAGCACCCTCCTGTCTATATCTCAGCGCGTTCAGGAGGAGGAGGAGGAGGAGGAGGATGAGGAGGATGAGGATGAGGGGGAAGAGACAGCTTGGCCCACTGCTGACGGTACCCATGCTGCTTGCCTGTCATCATTTCAGAGTGTATGGCCTGAGGAGGAGGAGGAGGAGGATCCTGAAAGTGATCTTCCTAGTGCGGACAGCCATGTGTTGCGTACAGGTACCCTGGCACACATGGCTGACTTCATGTTAGGATGCCTTTCTCGTGACCCTCGCATTCAACGCATTCTGGCCACTACGGATTACTGGGTGTACACACTGCTCGACCCACGCTATAAGGAGAACCTTCCCAGTCTCATTCCCGAAGAGGAAAGGGGTTCGAGAGTGTTGCTATACCACAGGACCCTGGCGGACAATCTGATGGTAAAATTCCCATCCGACAGCGCTAGTGGCAGAAGGCGCAGTTCCGAGGGCCAGGTAGCAGGGGAGGTGCGTAGATCGAGCAGCATGTACAGCCCAGACAGTGCAACAGTCTTTAAGGGCCTGGCCAGCTTTATGGCTCCCCAGCAAGACTGTGTCACCGCTCCCCAGTCAAGGCTGAGTCGGCGGGAGCACTGTAAAAGGATGGTGAGGGAGTACGTAGCCGATCGCACGACCATCCTCGGTGACGCCTCTGCCCCCTACAACTACTGGGTGTCGAAGCTGGACACGTGGCCTGAACTAGCGCTGTATGCCCTGGAGGTGCTTGCTTGTCCTGCGGCTAGCGTCTTGTCGGAGAGGGTGTTTAGTGCGGCTGGGGGAATCATCACAGATAAGCGTACCCGCCTGTCAACCGACAGTGCCGACAGGCTAACACTCATCAAGATGAACAAAGCCTGGATTTCCCCAGACTTCTCTTCTCCACCAGCGGACAGCAGCGATACGTAAGCAATACGTAGGCTGCACCCGCGGATGGAAGCTACGTTCTCTCTCACCATCCAAAACGGGGACATTTCTGCTTCATCAATCTGTGTCTAATATTCCTCCTCCTCCTCCTGAAACCTCACGTAATCACGCTGAACGGGCAATTTTTCTTAGGGCCACAAGGCTCACTCATCTAATTTTTCGAAACAATTTTTATATGTTTCAATGCTCTTAAAAGCGTTGAAACTTTAACTTGAACCAATTTTTCGTTAAACTGGGCTGCCTCCAGGCCTAGTTACCACTTAAGCCACATTAACCAAAGCGATTAATGGGTTTCACCTGCCATCTTGGTTGGGCATGGCCAATTTTTACTGAGGTACATTAGTACTGTTGGTACACCAATTTTTTGGGGCCCTCACCTACAGTGTAATCATAGCAATTTGTATGTTCTTCGCCTGCACTCATGGTACAGAAGTGTGTGTGGGGTTGGCCTACACTTTAGCTACATAAATGTAACTTGGGCCTTGGCTATACTGCAGCTACTGAAATGGAACTAAGACTGCGCTCCCACTATACTGCTGCTTCGGAATTGTTACTGGGGCCTGTCTGAGTGCTACTATTACTGACATGGAACGAAGACTGCGCTCCCGCTATACTGCTGCTTCGGAATTGTTACTGGGGCCTGTCTTGAGTGCTACTATTGCTGACATGGAATGAAGACTGCGCTCCCGCTATACTGCTGCTTCGGAATTGTTACTGGGGCCTGTCTTGAGTGCTACTATTGCTGACATGGAACGAAGACTGCGCTCCCGCTATAATGCTGCTAGTGATATGTTAGTGGGGCCTGTCTTGAGTGCTACTATTGCTGACATGGAACGAAGACTGCGCTCCCGCTATACTGCTGCTTCGGAATTGTTACTGGGGCCTGTCTTGAGTGCTACTATTGCTGACATGGAACGAAGACTGCGCTCCCGCTATAATGCTGCTAGTGATATGTTAGTGGGGCCTGTCTTGAGTGCTACTATTGCTGACATGGAACGAAGACTGCGCTCCCGCTATACTGCTGCTTCGGAATTGTTACTGGGGCCTGTCTTGAGTGCTACTATTGCTGACATGGAACGAAGACTGCGCTCCCGCTATAATGCTGCTAGTGATATGTTAGTGGGGCCTGTCCTAATGCTACGGCAGAAATGTTACGAATTCTGGGCTCTGCCTATACCGCTGCTAATGGTATGTCTCTGGGGTGTGGAAACAGAGGCTTCCCAAAGACATGATGGCGGCGAGGCCATTTCCCACCAACGCGGTTACTGTTAAGGTGCATATAACCACGGACACGTGGAGAGGACACGTAGTGCCTCAAAAACATCCCCCTCCTCCTCCAACAGGGAAAACATTCTTGGCAAATGCCTTTGCATTGGTTCGTCTGGTGGCAGTCCAAGAATTTCACCTTTACCGACACTACAAGAGAGCCGTCCCACCATCCCCCCGCCACGGCCCACTTAATCCTGGCCACATTCCGAAAACCAACAAAATAAAACCGCGCTACTAGGTCCGCAGTCACCACCACATTACCACCAACGCGGTTACTGTTAAGGTACATATTACCAGTCTGACTGGGGCATGCAGAGACACCTTGACAGAATGAATAGTGTGTGGCACATAGGTTCCCCATTGCTATGCCCACGTGTGCAGCTCCTGATGGCGGTGGCACAGGATTCTATTTCTCATTGCTTCTGTACAGCATTGTGGGCTATCGCCCCACCACTTTTAAAGAGGGTCGCTGCCTAGCCGTGCCAACCCCTCTGCAGTGTGTGCCTGCGGTTCCTCGTCATGGCAGACGCACTTCTAAATAGACATGAGGGTGGTGTGGCATGAGGGCAGCTGAAGACTGCGCAGGGACACTTTGGTGTGCGCTGTGGGGGGGAGGGGGGGGCGGTTGGTCAGCATGTAACCCAGGAGAAGTGGCAGTGGAGTGTCATGCAGGCAGTGATTGTGCTTTGTTGGAGGTAGTGTGGTGCTTAGCTAAGGTATGCCATGCTAATGAGGGCTTTTCAGAAGTAAAAGTTGTTGGGAGGGGGGGGGCACTCTTGCCGCTATTGTGGCTTAATAGTGGGACCTGTGAACTTGAGATGCAGCCCAACATGTAGCCCCTCGCCTGCCCTATCCGTTGCTGTGTCGTTCCCATCACTTTCTTGAATTGCCCAGATTTTCACACATGAAAACCTTAGCGAGCATCGGCGAAATACAAAAATGCTCGGGTCGCCCATTGACTTCAATGGGGTTCGTTATTCGAAACGAACCCTCGAGCATCTCGAAAAGTTCGTTCCGAGTAACGAGCACCCGAGCATTTTGGTGCTCGCTCATCTCTAGTAGGAATCCATTAAGGGTATGCTGAGAATTGCAAATTTTGGATACATGAGTTGAAAATCCTCCTAAATAACTTGATCATTGTAGAGGGACACACTGGTGAGTATTAGAAAGTTGTTCCCACCTTGGGAAGTTAT
Organism: Eleutherodactylus coqui; assembly: GCF_035609145.1. Taxonomy (NCBI): domain Eukaryota; kingdom Metazoa; phylum Chordata; class Amphibia; order Anura; family Eleutherodactylidae; genus Eleutherodactylus; species Eleutherodactylus coqui. The sequence continues at coordinate 32,467,198 of NC_089843.1, forward strand.
AGTATGTATATAGGGTATATTATTAACCCCTGATGAGTGCAGGACTTACTTATGGGATCCTCACTTTCTCTATACATTTCAATGGAAAAGTGGTAACTAGAGATGAGCGAGCATACTCGGAAAAGCACTACTCGCTCTAGTAATTTGCTTTATCCGAGTATAGCTGTGCTCGTCCCTGAAGATTCGGGTGCCGGCACGGAGCGGGGAGCTGCAGGGGAGAGCGGGGAGATCTTTCTCTCCCTCTCTCCCGCCCGCTCTCCCCTGCTCCCCGCTGCGACTCACCTGTCAGCCGCAGCGGCACCCGAATCTTCAGGGACGAGCACAGCGATACTCGGATAAAGCAAATTACTCGAGCGAGTAGTGCTTTTCCGAGTACGCTCGCTCATCTCTAGTGATAATGCTTATGTAAAGCCATAACTTTATTAAAGAAGCTGGAAATTGCAGTTGGCAATTTGTAGACATCCTCCTGATGGGTCATCAGTAATTGATTGGTGAGAGCCTATTGCCAGGGACCTCTGAAAATCATTTATTCTTTGGATTGCTGAGCTCATGTACTGTGCTGAATTATGCAGGAGACAGACAGCTTCACCCCACATCTGTGGCCTGGCTAGGTATTACAGACCAAGTTCGCATTGAAATGCATGAAAACTTGGCCTGGAATAGAAAGCCGAGCAATTTCCCAAGACATTGGGAAAATAAAATAAGAATGGGAAAATGGGAGAAAATAATGCAGATATGGCTGTAATTCTGAAAAAAAAACGCCCTGCACATAAAAAAACATCACAAGAATGTAGTCCTAAGCTTCTCCAAATGAATGGATTGCCACTCAACTATATCGAGTGGTGTGCATGTGTGACCAAGCTTATTTATATGGTGATGCTGCAGACACCTGTTGTTGGGATCAGTAGGATTCCCAGTAGTCAGATCTCAAAAGAGACCAATAAACCTTTCCATTGCCCCCATCTCCAATCCTGTCTACTAGCCTTGCAAGGATGGGCCCAGCTGGTTAACTATTGTAATCTAATTAGCCACTCCTAGCTGTAGCCTTGTAGCATGAACTCTATATCTAGTGGTAGCCTCATTGCCACTTATGTGGCTGGCGCGCATGGGTGTCTTGTACTAAGTGTCCTTGATCAAGTTACTTATGCAGTCGAATTATCCAGTTAAATAGCATAGGTGACAGGGCAAGAGACAGGTAAAGTCCGCATTCACCCACTCTCTGCACATTAACACCCTCACCTTTGCACTAACCTCCACCTCTATCTTCACTACTAGCCTTAACACTTCCTTCCAATGCCCAGCCCTAACAAACCTTCCACATCCACCCTTCCCTTCTCTTTTTACCCATGCACATCTCTCATACATTTCTTACCTTTCTTAAATTTCTCCATCCCCCTCCCAGCACCACCAAAAAATACCATAGCTACCTTCAGAAATCCTCCAATCACTTGCTCATCCTCACTACCCTACTACTTTTAGCTGTGGGGGACATCTCCGCCAAATCCCGGCCCACCCTGCACTTCTCCCTGCCAAAACCTCTTCTCAATCACACCAAAACACCCCTCAAGCCCAACCATTATCTCACACATGCCTCCCGTCCCCTTCAAATATGCCCTTTGGAACTCCCAATCTGCGTGCAACAAACTCCCAACAATCCATGACCTTTTCATTACCAAGTGTCTCAACCTGCTAGCCCTCACCAAGATGTGGATACAGCAGTTCAACTCAGCTTTCCCTGCTGCATTGTCCTTTGATGCCCTGCAGTTCTCCCACACCCTTAGATTGGACTAAAGGCACGACAGAGGAGTAGGTGTTCCCGTCACCAAATTGCACCTTCTCGTCATTTGAAGTCCATACCCTTTTCTTCCCCTTCTACTGTCCCTGTGTGTCAGTCATTTACCGGCCCCTGCATCCAACACACGTCCAAATTTCCCCCTCCCACTCTTTGGCCACAACCGCTTCTTCTTCTCCTTTAGGCACCCTAGTATCTCCCAGACCCTCCCACCTATCACACCTATAGGAACCTCTAGACTGTCCACACCCAGCAGTTTGCCAAAACCTTACAGTCTTTCCTGTCCCCATCTGTCTCCTTCCATTCCCCAACCTAGCTGCTAAACACTACTCCACCACCTTCCGACATGTCCTGGATTAATCAGCACTCCCTGTGACCTGAGCTGTCCACCATAGACCATGACAACCTTGGCTCACACCCCAAATACGGTTTATCTGGTGATGCACTAGGTGTGCAAAACATCTGGTGCAAATCCAAATAGCCTGCAGACTTTACCCACTTCCAATTTATAGTCCAAACCTACAATCTTGACCCCCACTATGCCAAACAATATTATGTTACCTCCCACATCTCCTCACTATCCCACAACCCTAAACAACTCTTTGAAACCTTACACTCCCTCCACTGCTACAAAGAACAAGCTCCCATGATGGATCTCAGTGATGGAGAGCTAGCCACCCACTTGAAAGAAAAAAAAAATTGAAAACATCCGCAAAGAAATGTCCAAACATTACATGGCTAGCCCTGACCCTGGTCTCTTCCGCACTGCATCCATGACTCACACACTAGCTATACTAGAAACAATAACAGAGGAAGAAGTGTTCAGACTGCTCTCCCTGCTCGCCCCACCACCTGCACTAGCGACACTCTTCCCTGACACCTCTTCCGTTTCCTTTCCTAGCTGTCAATACCCAGCTCATCACCATCTTCAACCTGTCCCTTACCTCTAGTATTTTCCCCTCCTCATTTAAACACTCTGTCATATCCCCTCTGCTAAAAAAACTGACCCTTGACCCAATGCTGCCAACTACCAACTCATTTCAAACCTACCCTTCGACTCTAAACTACTTGAATGCCTGGTCTATTTCCACCTCACACGCTTTCTCTCTGCTAACTCTCTCCCCGACCGACTACAGTCTCGCTTCCACCCCCTACATTCAACTGAAACTGCCCTCACAAAAGTATCAAATGACCTGATAACAGCCAAACAGGGACGACTACTCCCTACTAATCCTCCTTGACCTATCTGCTCTCTTCGACCATGACCTCCTCCTTGTTATGCTTCATTCCATTGGCCTAAAGGACAATGCTCTCTCCTGGTTCTCCTCCTACCTCTCTAACCACTCTTTCAGCATCTCCATCACTAGATCTATCTCTCCACTCCCCTTTGCTGTTGGCGTCCCCCAGAGATCGGTCCTTGGCCCCCTTCTCTTCTCTATCTGCATAGTCCAAATCAGACAAACCATCTATCAATTGGGCTTCCAATATCACCTCTACACTCAGTCATACACCTGTTCCAGAAACATATTAGCACCATTCCTACAAAACATCACTGACAGTCTGTCTGCTGTCTCTAACACTATGCCCTCCCTTTTTCTGAAACTTAACCTCTCAAAAACTGACCTCCCTGTCTTTCTGCCCACTACCAGCCGACCCCCACATCCTCCTCCACAACATCTCCATATCAGTACCTGGCACCATCATAACCCTCAGAAAGCAAGCCAGCTTCCTCGGGGTTCACGCTGGATTATGACATTTCATTTCCCCACCCATATCCAACCTCTGGCCCAAACATGCCACTTGCACCCCAGGAATATTGTTAAATCCATATGCCACCTGCACCCCAGGAATATTGTTAAATCCATCCATTCCTCACCACAGACATGCTAAAGACACTTGTTTTCGCCCCCATTCATTCCTGACTTGACTACTGCAACTCGCTGCTCATTCGCTTTCCCCACACCAGACTGTTCCCCTCTCAAGTCCATACTAAATGTGGCAGCCAGACGCATCTTCCTATCTTTAAATGCCTTGCAATATGCCAGCCACTGCACTGGCTACCCGTCCACTGCAGAATTCAATTCAAATTCATCATCCTCACCCACAACGCCCTTCATGGCACCTTGCAACCGAACATCACCTCCCTGGGTGATGTATGGATAATACATCACCCAGCCCACATGCTCAACTCTACTAACACACTCAGACTAAACATCCCTCTAATACGAACCTCACATGCTCACCTCGGACTAGAGCAGCACCAATCTGGAACGCTCTACCCCAAAACATCTGGACAATCCCTGAGGTGTTGAAATTCAGACACGCCTTAAAGATACACCTCTTCATAGTTGGCATACCTAACTACCTGATCTAGTTCCCAATCCCCACAATATGGACCCTGTCTCACTACGGCTTTCCACTTCTGCTTATAATGTACACTTCCTGCCCCACACCTGCTGTACTACCCCCACCCCGTTTGTGTCCCAAAAAACTGTATATAACATGTTATCATTGACCTGCTGTGTTCCCCCTTGCTGCACTGCACTGCTTGTTCCTGTACCTTCTGTATAACCCCCGCCCTCTTTGTATTCAAATAGTTAAATACCACATGTAACATTTGTAATTTCTGTAAATTTTGTATTGTTTGTGTTCCCCATGTGCCTCGAAAGCGCTGTGAAAGTTGGTGCTTTACAAATAAAGATTATTATTATTTATTATTTATCTCCTAACAATCAGCAAACTATTCCCAATGCTGTATATAGGGCATAACTTGCTACATGGGAAAACACTTTGAATTGTCTCATTAGCTGCAGGATGTTCCAGATAAATTAAAGGTTAGAAATGCAATTATTTCTATGTTTAGTTTTTGCTTTTCTATTAGAGATGAGCGAACGTACTCGTCCGAGCTTGATGCTCGCTCGAGTATTAGCTTACTCGAGATGCTCGTTACTCGAGACGAGCACCATGTGGTACTCGAGTCAATTCCATTTCCTTCCCTGCATGTTTTGCGCCATTTTCTGGCCAATAGACATGCAGGGAAGGCATTACAGCTTCCGGCTGTGACATTCCAGCCCTATCCCACCCCCATGCAGTGAGTGGCTGGCTGTTGCGTGCAACCGAACATGCAATATCCAAAACAAACGAAAAGGCACAACTGTGCAAAGGAAACATAAAACTACGGGAAATCCACGGCAGCCCCAAGACTACTTGCTAAGGGAGGGATTCTATGACGTATAATGTTATAATCTCCATGTGGAACAGCCCAATTTTTAAATGGACGTTAGGCACACAAAACCTCAGACTTCTCGGCGACAGTGGAGCAGCAGCATCAATGGCGGATAGCGGGATGGGAGACTCCAAATCCCTCATCTCTAAGCCCAAATGTTTGACCGTCTCCCGATAAATTAAGTTAATACTAGCTCCACAATCCAGAAGGACTCTTATGGGACTGCCCACACTGTCACAAAGGATCTCAGCAGGAAGCACCAGTCTGGAGGGTGATACCCAAGCAATTTGATGGCCTAGAGGGGCCCTCTCACTATTCTCCCGGCCATCCAGTTCTGGCTGACAATTATAAACAGGAGAAAGGATCTGCAGCACACAAAAAACAGCAAACGCTGTGGGAGCAAAAAGTTAGCAATATTGTGCACGCCAATCAGGATGTCGAACTCCAGACACCAACACGAAATATGGTCACTAGCAGGATGAAAGGCAGCACATAGGAATGAATCTTCTTACCAGTTGTTATTCATCAGTAAAATCTTTAATCGAAGTCCACTTAAGACAAACATGCAACGTTTCGACCAAAGTTGCTATGGTCTTTATCAAGCATATACCATAGGCCTCCATGATCCCAATAAATAGTGACAACATCCAATCACCACATATGTACACACCCACAGATAATTAAAAATCAGGTGTTACACTAGAGTCTGCCGTGCGTTCCTCCCTTCTGCGCCATGACACCAGCATCATAATCCAGCGCCTCCATATCACCAATGGCAGATATCGCATCGCACGATGCTACCACGTCACTCCCCCGTATCACGTGGGTCACCATGTGACATCAGGAGTCCGGTCAGCTGACCCGCTATGTCAGATCCACAGCGTCCTCCACCAAAGGATAACAACTATTGCGCACGCGTAGATAGTATCAACAGCGAGCCATACAACTCAGCAGAGGATACAAAATAGGACGCACAGACAATGCATCAAAGGGCTAATATGGCAACTCAGAGGGGTCAAAAAGTTAAAAGCCCTTCACTGCTCAAATTACCAGCCTCCTAGGTCATTATGAGGAGACTCGATCGAGAGTGAGAGAGAAAAGGGGAGGGATTAGCTCCACCATAGTGGTTAATACCATGAATGGAATCAGAACCTCATCTTTGTAAAACCCCTACGGTACCTAGAAAAGGATCAAAGCGCAGAACCCACTCAATGTAGATAGTTAACCACTCAGTCCATCAATGATAGATAAACTATGTCGAAACTCATACTACTGTAAGGCCAGAGGGACAATAAGGCTTTATTCCGCCAATAAAGAAATAATAGTCATAAACTGAAATACTTGCAAAGAATCAATTTATTCACATCTGGTCAAATAATACCAAGAGACAACACAGCCCACAATTTAACCTATCAGAGGTGCCACAACCCAAATTTTTAGAAAATTTAATCATGTACATTACAAAAAAAGAATATGGTAAACAGCTGTTGAAGGCAATCCAAACATGTAGCTGAAGGGGGAACACACCGAACAGACCACCGTGGAAGGACCTGTAAAGAAAACACACAAAAATTAAAATCATTTAAAAACAACTGACAGCAAAAGCAACCATAAGCACGAGAAAATCAGAAAACATAGAGGAGGCCTCATAGATAGGGAGTAGCATGATAGTCGACATTAAGAGCCCTTGGAAATAGGGTGTCCAATTCGAAAATTCATTTTAATGCTAAATACTGCAATCTCTTGACCCTATTCCCTCCTTTTACATCAATTGGTACCTGGTTGATGAGCCGGTAGCATAGTTGGCTAACAGAGTGGTCAAACTCCGGAAAATACTTCATCACCGGGACATTGACACGACCAGTTCTCACAGTGCTCTTATGTTTACCGATTCTAGATTTCACGTCTTTAGTCGTCTCGCCTACGTACAGTAAGCCACTGGGACAGCTAATCAAGTACACCACATAGGATGAATTACAGGTATATGTCCCTTTAATATAGTATTTCCTACCTGTTCTAGGGTGTGAGAAAGTCTGTCCCTTAATCAGATTATTACAGCTTGCACAGTTTAAACATGCAAAATTCCCTCTCCTTGTTGGCAATGCAGCACAGGACAAAGGTGTAGGAGCCGTCTTCACCAGGGTATCCTTGAGATTCCTCCCCCTCCGGTATGACATTAGGGGAGGGGATTTAAATTCCAGAATCTCCGGATGCCCATTGGACAGAAGTGGCCAATGTCTGCGCAAAATCTGTGCAATTCTCCCACTCATGGGAGTATAGGTGCTCACAAAGGGAATCCTTGACATCTCTCTCCTATTTTCACGTGTACCGACCAGGAGTGTGTCACGTCCACAACTCCTTGCTTTGTCGCTCAGTTCAGACACCAGCCACTCACGGTAACCTCTAGACAGAAACTTCTGGCACATCTGTTCAAGTCTGTGATCCACAAATCTATCATCAACAATGCGCCTTACCCTGAGTAGCTGGCTCCAAGGTAGAGATTTTACCATCCGTGGAGGATGGAAACTATCAAAAGCAAGGAGATTGTTCCTATCGGTAGGCTTGACAAACAAATCCATAGTCAAGGTACCATTGATGTTGGAAACCAAAACGTCTAAGAATTGTATCTGTGTGTTAGAATACAACAAAGTAAATTTGAGATCTGGATAGATGTTATTGAGTTCATTATAAAACAAACTCAGTTGTTCTTCTAATCCTCTCCAGAGAAAAAATACGTCATTGATATACCTCCACTAAGACTGGACATGGGTCCAGCTTGGGGAGGTATAGACGTGACTCATTTCCACATCATCCATAAAGAGGTTGGCATACGTGGGGGCCATATTGGACCCCATCGCAGTCCCTCTTTTCTGGCGGTAAATCTTGTCGCCAAACAAAAAATTGTTCTTTGTCAAGACTTCCTCCAACAAGGTCAGTATGAAAGAAAGACATCTGTTAGACATATCTGTGCTATTTAGGCATTTCCTGACAGCTTCAATCCCTCTATCATGGCTGATGTTTGTATAGAGCGAAACAATGTCAAAAGATCCTAACAATATACCTGTCTCCACCTTCAATCCTTTAATTTTGCCCAGGAAATCTGAGGTATCTCTTATGTACGACATCGAATCCTTAACATATTTGCGTAATATAGCATCCAAAAATCTGGAAGCCCTACTGAATAAGGAATCCCTGCCAGACACTATAGGGCGCCCAGGGGGAGTCACCAAATCCTTGTGCACCTTAGGCAATATGTAAAGAATTGGTGACCTAGGATGTGAGGGCAACAGAAAATCTCGTAGTTTTCTGTCAATGATCAACTGGTCAACCGCATCATCAAGGAGTAATTGCAAATTAGCCTGATATTTGGCAGTAGGGTTATATTGGAGACTCTCATGCACATCAACATCATGAAGTTGTCGGAGAACCTCTTTATTGTATTGTAGTGTGTCCAACACAACCACCGCGCTGCCTTTATCGGCCATGCGAATAGTGATATCATCATCATTTCTTAACGCCTTCAACGCCGTCCGTTCAACGTGAGTCAGGTTGTTCTTAACTTTCATATGTTTAGACTCCATCCTCAATTTAGACATATCCTTTTTAAGACCAACTTTTCAAAGGCATCAATGACACTATCAACAATTGGAGATTGAAAAATACTCTTGTTGCGCAGTCCAACTTCTACCGATGTAAAGACCTCACAGGAGTTGGACTGCGCACCAACACTAGAAGTACCAGAATCTTGTGTAGAGAAAAAATTTTTAAGTTTAAGACTCCTGAACAGTCTGGCTGGCAATTATGACGGAGACAACACTGAGCCATACGCCCAATGCGGTTACAGGAAAAGCATCGACCTTTACACTGTACTTTGTTCTCACTCCTAACCCTGCCAGCCAGTGACCCCAACTGCATGGGCTCCTCCACATCCGCAGATTCGAAGCCAGAGTCTATGGAGAGTTCCTGATGCCTCTCCCTGATCCGTCTCCCAGCTTTGATAGCCAGAGACATGGCTACAATGGAACTGGCTCTTTAAAGCAGGGTCATTCCACTGAGTTTCTGCTGCCCAATGTCAAAACTCAGCACAATAATCCTCGACAGAGGAGTCTCCCTGCCGTAAACATCTGATTTTCTTTTCAGACACCGATATCTTATCTGGGTCATCATAAATAAGACCCAATGCAGCAAAAAAGTTATCCACTGAGTTTAAAGGGGTTGTCCCGCGCCGAAACGTTTTTTGTTTTTTTTTAACCCCCCCCCCCCCCCCCCCCCCCGGTTCGGCGCGAGACAACCCCGATGCAGGGGTTAAAAAAACAAACAGCACAGCGCTTACCTGAATCCCGGCGGTCCGGCGTCTTCATACTCACCTGCTGAAGATGGCCGCCGGGGTCTGCTCCCTCCGTGGACTGCAGCTCTTCTGTGCGGTCCATTGCCGTTCCAGCCTCCTGATTGGCTGGAATCGTCACGTGACGGGGCGGAGCTACACGGAGCCGGCATCCTGCACGAGCGATCCCATTCATAAAAGTAGAAGACCCGGACTGCGCAAGCGCGGCTAATTTGGCCATCGGAGGCCGAAAATTAGTCGGCACCATGGAGACGAGGACGCCAGCAACGGAGCAGGTAAGTATAAAACTTTTGATAACTTCTGTATGGCTCATAATTAATGCACAATGTACATTACAAAGTGCATTAATATGGCCATACAGAAGTGTATACCCCCACTTGCTGCCGCGGGACAACCCCTTTAAGACCTCAAACATCAGGGGCAATGAAAAAGCCCATGCCTGTGGCGCCCCTGCAGTCTGGACATTACAATGCCCACCCTCTGGGCATCGTCCCTCGAAGAGCTAGGACGCAGTCTAAAATACAGTTTACAGGCATCCCGAAAGGATCCGAATTTCTGCCTATCACCAAAAAAAAACGGTCAGGAAGCTCAATTTTGGGTTCCTTGCTGGGAACCTGCAGCACAAGTTGTCGCTGTTTTATCTCTGCGCCCTCAGCAGCCACCGTGCCCAGCTGGTGCCACAAAACCTCAAGGGGATTCATAATAACCACACCGAATAGGTAAGAGCTGGTCAATCTGTTGCGTCCATCCAGAAATGCAATATCCAAAACAAACGAAAAGGCACAACTGTGCAAAGGAAACATAAAACTACGGGAAACAATCTCCCTATAAACCCCTAACCCGGGAGGGGGTCCTGCCTACTCGGTGGGCCGATCGCTCCGATAGGTGCGGACCCGCATGCGTGCCTGGGCCACTGACAAGTCCCTATCAGGGAGCCCTGGAACAAAAGAAAGGGAAATAGAAAACCAAACAAAGCAGAAATAGGAACTTAGCTAGCACGGAGGAGCTTCAGCCAGGATGTGTTCCTCGCAGCTGTCCAGCGGCAACTGAAGCATTGACCAGCATAGGGGTCAATACTAGCACTGCTTCAATAGGAGCAGAGCTACTCAGCACCAGGTGATGACTGACATTACTCCTGCAACCACCACACCCTTCAGCTCCAGGAGAGGTAGGAATACTGCTAAACCCTGGTCTGGCCTGAAAGCAAGGTGGGAACCTCCGAATGGCTGCAACACTGGCGAGATCAAGTGTCCGCCGAGTATTTAAAGCAGTGCCACCCGCGGCTCACCTCAGACACACGCTGGCAGAGATTAGGGAGAGTGCTGTTCCTGCTGTTCCTGCTATAGGGAGAGTGTTAGGCTACTGTAAGCGTTTTCAAGATACCCAATAGTCATTCTTAGGGCCACATCTTACTGTGTGCATTACTGTTGTGGCTGCTAGGAGCAGTTTTGCACCAATTTTTTTTTCATCTTGGGCTCTGCAGACTATTGCAGTACTGGTGAGACAGGGACAGTGCTAGTGTAGTATCCTGTCAACAAGTACCCCCAAAAAGCTCCTGCTTAGGGCTACCTGTGACCATTTGCATTACTGTTATGGAGGCTGGGAGTTGTAGTGGCTCACTATTAGCCAGCTAGGCCTTTCTGCAGGCAAGCATATCATTTTTTCGGCCTACAGTGTGCGTTACTGTACTGCTGTCAGCCCCCAAGTGCAGGCCAATAATTGCCTAATTTTTTACACCGCTCTGTGCATCCCGTCAACTTCACGCACAGCGTACGGTCACAGCCGCTGATAGAGGGAAAGACATATACACGCTATCTAGGCTGCTGGTTTTGTAAAAAAAAACTGAAAAAAAACTCCTCTTTAGGGCTACCTGTGACCGTGTGCATTACTGTTCTGGCTGCTGGGAGTTGTAGTGGCTCACTATTAGCCAACTAGGCCTTTCTGCAGGCAAGCGTATAATTTTTTCGGTCTACAGTGTGCGTTACAGTACTGCTGTCAGCCTCCTAGTGCAGGCCAATAATTGCCTAATTTGTAGACCGCTCTGTGTCTGCTCTATTCGAAATACACCATGCTGAGGGGTAGGGGTAGGCCTAGAGGACATGGCCGTAGATGCGGGTGAGGACACAGGGGTCCAATTGAGGTTGTGGACACAGGCCGAGTTCCTGGTCCAGGTGCCCTCACCAATGCGGTTACTGGGAAGGTCCACTTAACCACGGACACGTAGACAAGTACTGGCGGGCAGGGCCACTTTATCTCCATGACGGCACATTGGGTGAATTTTGTGGAGGCTGGGACCGAGTCAGAGCCTGGGACCGCACACGTCCTACTCACACCCAGAATTGCGGGTCGTTCCTCGGTTCTGGTATCTGCGGCGGTTTATGCCACCTCCTCTAAACCCTCCCGCTCCTCCTCCTCCTCCAACAATGTAAACATTCTTGGCAAATGCTTTCGCTTTGGTCCGTCTTGCACTGGTCCAAGAATTTCACCTCTAGTGGCACAATACAAATGCCCCAGGACGTCTCTCTTAATCATGGCCCCAGTTCCGAAAACCAACAAAATGAAACCGGGGTCCTATTCCATTATTCCTAGCTGAAGCATTCAGCCGACCACCGGTATAAGAAGAATCTTTCCACTCTCATTCCCGAAGAGGAAAGGAGTTCGAGAGTGATGCAATACCACAGGGCCCTGGTGGACAAACTGATGGTAAACTTCCCATCTGACAGCGCTAGCGGCAGAAGGCGCAGTTCTGAGGGCCAAGTAGCAGGGGAGGTGCGGAGATCAGGCAGCATGTTCAGCGCAGGACGGGGAACACTGTCCAAGGCCTTTGCCAGCTTTATGGCTCCCCAGCAAGACTCCGTCACCACTCCCCAGTCAAGGCTGAGTTGGAGGGAGCACTGTAAAAAGATGGTGAGGGAGTACGCAGCCGATCGTACCACCGTCCTCAAAGCTGGACACATGGCACGAACTTGCGCTGTATGACTTAGAGGTGCTGGCTTGCCCTGACGCTAGCGTCTTGTCAGAAAGGGTGTTTCGTGCAGCTTGGGGAATCATCACGGACAAGCGTACCCGCCTGTCAACTGACAGTGCCGAAATGTTTACATTCATAAAGATGAACAAAGCCTGGATTTTCCCAGACTTCTCTTCTCCACCGGCGGAGAGCAGCGGAATAAAAAGATTCTTTTCGCTGCAACCGCAAATGAAAGCACTCTTCTCTATCACTGGTAAAACGGGGCATTTAGCTTTGTAAATCTGTCTCTGACATTAGTCCTTCTACTGCTACTCCTCCTCCAGAAACAACATGTCATCGCGCTGAACGGCCAATTTTTCTGCGGCCCAAAAGGCTCATCTACATCTACCAATGTTTTTACAATTTTTCTAAGTTTCAAAAGTATTGAGACTGTAATATGAACCAATTTTTCCAACAGGGCTGCCTCCAGGCTCTGTTACAAATTAAGCAACAGTGAGCTGTATCTTTAAAAAATGTTTATGGCTTTCACCTGCCTATCGGTTGATAAATTTTTGGGGCCCACGCCTATACTATTATCCAACTAATTTTTCCGGCCTTTGCCTACGCTCATGGTATCCCAATGTTTCAGAGGTTGGCCTATACTATTACTACAGAAATTTTACTGGGGTCTGTCGATACTGCTGCTACATAACTGTTACTGGGGTCTGCCTATACTTCTGCCACATAAATGTTAAAGGGGTCTGCCTATACTTCTGTCACGTAAATGTTACAGGGGGTCTGCTTATATTGCTGCTACAGAAATGTTACTGGGGTCTGCCTATACTTCTACTACAGACATGTTACAGGGGTCTGCCTATGCTTCTGCAACAAAAATGTTACAGGGGTCTGCCTATACTGCTGCTACAGAAATGTTACAGAGGTCTGCCTATACTGCTGCTACATAAATGTTACTGGGGTCTGCCTATACTTCTGCTAATGAAATGTTACTGGGGTCTGTCTATACTGTTACTACAGAAATGTTAATGGGGTCTCCCTAGACTTCTGCAAGATAACGGTTACTGGGGTCAGCTTATACCTTTGCTACAGGAATAATACAGGGGTCTGTGTATACTATGGGCGCACTAAGTCTTCCCATCGTGGAGTTCTACCTATCTGGCCCAAAAAAAGCCCCTGACTGACTAGGGCATGGATTGTGGGCCGCGCCCAACATGTATTTCCTTTCACGTAACCTCAGCTATCAGGGGCACTGCAATGGGATTTCTTTATGTACCATCTGTGTGTTCCTGCTAGCCACCCATGCTGTGGGTGCACACAGACTTGCCATAGCGGAGTTGTACCTGCCCGGCACTTTTAAAAAGACCCAGACTGTCTAGGGCATGGAGTGTGGGCCGCAGCCAACATGTATTTCCTCTCACGTCACCTCAGCTATCCGGGGCACTGTAATGGGATTTCTTTATGTACTGTCTGTGGGTTCCTGCTAGCCACCCATGCTGCGGGTGCACACAAACTTCCCATAGAGATGTTTTACCTGTCTGCCCCAAAACACTGACAGACTTTGGTAGGGTGCAGAGTGCAGATGGTTTATCCCTTGCGTTGTCGATGAGGTATCCGACACCCAAACAGAATGAGTAGTGTGTGGACACTTGGAGTCCCCATTGCTATGTCACTCGCAGCACCTTGGGCCACACAGAGGCTGACCCAGGGCCCACTCACATACTTCCCACACCGAGTATTGCTGCATTGTGGAGATGTGTAGAAGTGCTGGGCTGGCAGCTGAATCCCCTTTATGCCCACGTTTGCAGCTCCTGACGGAGGTGGCACAGGATTGGAATGTAGATCGAACGTCAATTTTTCATCGATTCTCTTAAGCATTGTGGGCTATTGCCCCCCCCCCCCCTTAAAGAGGGTCGCTGCCTGGCCCTGCCAACCCTCTGCAGTGTGTGCCTCTGGTTCCTCCTCATGGCAGATGCACTTATAAATAGACATGAGGGTGGTGTGGCTATGAGGCCAGCGTGTGGCATGAGGGCAGCTGAAGGCTGCGCAGGGGCACTTTTGTGTGCGCTGCGGACGCAGGGTCATGCAGTTGGGCAGCATGTAACCCAGGAGAAGAGGCAGCAGTGTGTCCCGCAGGCTGTGATTGTGCTTGGTTGGAGGTAGTGTGGTGCTTAGCTAAGGCATGCCTTGCTAATGAGGGTTTGTCCGAAGTAAAAATTGTTGGGGGGGGCAATCTTGCCGCTATTGTGGCTTAATAGTGAGACCTGGGAACCTGAGATGCAACCCTGCATGTTGCCCCTCGCCTGCCCTATCCGTATCTATGTTGTGTCCATCACTTTCGTAGGTTTTGAAGATTTGCACAAATGAAAACCTTAGCGAGCATCGGCGATATACAAAAATGCTCGAGTCGCCCATTGACTTCAATGGGGTTCATTACTAGAGATGAGCGAACGTACTCGGCCACGCCCCTTTTTCACTCGAGCACCGCGATTTTCGAGTACTTCTCTACTCGGGTGAAAAGATTCGGCGGGCGCCGTGGGTGAGCGGGGGAGGGGGGGGGAGAGTTAGAGAGAGAGAGAGCTCCCCCCCCCGCTCCACCACGCCATCCCCCGCTCCCCGGCGCCCCCCGAATCTTTGCACCCGAGTAGCCAGGCACTCGAAAATAGCGATGCGCGATCAAGTAATTACTCGAAACGTGTACGTTCGCTCATCTCTATTCATTACTCAAAATGAACTCTCGAGCATCGCGGAAAGCTAGACTCGAGCAACGAGCACCCAAGCATTTTGGTGCTCGCTCATCTCTAATTTCTATCATTATACAATGAACCAAAATGTTAACTGTTTCATGTATTACTTTATAATATACTGTTTTTTTTTTTCCTTTTTCACCTTCGTACGTGGATTATCAGATTATCAGATCAGATTATCAGATGAATGCATGTAGCCCGCTTTCTGCAGTCATGTGTAAGTCTGGCCATGATTGCAGGGGCTGGTCTGCTTGTACAGTCTGACATTAAGCATTCAGTTGACAATTCAGTTTTGTAATTAAAGGCTTGTATTATTATTTTTTTTCACGATTGTTCATTTTATTTTATGGAATAACAGAATAATTGGGAACATATCCAGCTACAAAAAAGACAAAATGAGTTAGACACAGGTGTCTACATTGCTTCAATTTGTGTATCAGTTATTATGCACTGAATGTGATGAAGAAAACTACCTCATCTCACTGCCTTATTTAATATCGTGGTTACAACTTTTTTTGGAAAATATCTGACTCTGTATATTATTCCAAACCTCACCAATCACAACTAAAAATTGTCCCCAAGGGCGCTGGCATCCGAATAAAACAAATCACATTTAATTGCCAGCCACAAAAAAATAATAATAATATAAATACCGGTCACCATAGCGCTTTGTGGATTCACAATAGTGCTTTGTGGTGGCATGGCAAAGAGAAGTAGAGGTGGGTGAGGAAAGGGAAAAAAGGGGTAGGTTTGTATAGCAGCATCCTGGAATAAAGCTTGTTCAAAGTTTTGGGGGGTAAGTTCAACAAGTACAAAACAGGATCTACAGAATAAGTATACTTCAGCTTAGCCCCTATAAAGAATTGAACTTTTGACAAACTAGAAGTGGGCAATCCCAAAAAATGTGGAATAACGTGACTTGCTACGCTATAGTCAACAAAGATCTGTCACTGTAGGTATTACAGCTGATGGGTTTGGTCCCACTGCACTAACTTACCAGCTAGGCCATGATCCAGGACCTTTGAGGTTAGCAGTTGATCCTGGTAGACAGAGGTGTTGGAGCACAATGCTCTAACTCCGTCCGATCCGCGAGCAGGAGAGGTACAAGGAATACCTAGTATAGGTAAAGGCTGATGTCCTCCGACAGGCAATGGGAGATGGAGATCTAGCCAAAAACTGAAATAGGATTAGGGAAAAAGCCCTGCCTAAAAGCAGGGTGATCGTTCTGAAAAGAACGTCCCCGTGGTCTTCACCTGGGACCTATCTATCCATGAGAGGGCACAGGAAAGGTGAACTGAAAAGGAAATGTACACACATAGAATAATAAACGTAAGAAGAAGAGACTCACCACAGAGATGAATACAATACAACATAGGAAAGCACAAGGGCACATAGACATGGGATAAGTACTAGATGGAGAGCAAGAAAGCATATGGAAATAGGAACCTGACTGGGTAGCAGTAGCAAGATACATCAGCAATGAGACTAAGATCCCAGCACAGCTGAATAGGAAACTGGTGGCTGATGTTTAACAGCTAAACTGGAACACTGTAGGAATTAACCCCTGCACTGCTGGAAAGAAATAGTAGTTCAGGTTACTGTGGAAACTGGACAACACTTACATCTGCCAGACATAACCGGAGGCAGGTAGGTCTGGGACACAGGCCTAATACTAGGGTTGAATTTGTGCAAGAAAGAAGGGATATGATACCATTGCATTAGTATATTATTTGGTTCTCTTTACAGAGAGATGATTTGGCTGCACTTTTTCCATTGATAAGGGTAAGGACTAGGGATGAGCGAGCATACTCGGAAAAGCACTACTCGCTCGAGTAATGTGCTTTATCCGAGTATCTCAGTGCTCGTCCCTGAAGATTCGGGTGCCGCTGCGGCTGACAGGTGAGTCGCAGCGGGGAGCAGGGGAGAGCGGGCGGGAGAGAGGGAGAAAAAGATCTCCCCTCTGTTCCTCCCCGCTCTCCCCTGCAGCTCCCTGCTCCGTGCCGGCATCTGAATCTTCAGGGACGAGCACTGCGATACTCGGATAAAGCACATTACTCGAGCGAGTAGTGCTTTTCCGAGTATGCTCGCTCATCCCTAGTAAGGACTTTACCAGGTACCACTCCCAATGCACCATATAACTGTTTAAATCAAGCATCAGTAGGGGGTGAAAATATATGAAAAGTATGCAAGCTATAATAAGAGCCAGTAAGGTGGCAAATTTGTAAATGGGTGTCAGGGATCAAACCCAGGGCTTCCTGTGTTCTAGCCAACAGCTCTTCATGTTGAGCTATCCAGCTCTCTTGATAAGCTCCCTTGCTGAATACTTTTTTTCTGTTTTCTTACTCCTACCTCATTTCTGCATCTCTGTCCTGACCCCAACTCTGTTCTTGATTGCACTTCCTATAAATGCCTGGCCCTGTCACTCCCTCACTGTGTGATTATTTGTGCTCCCCAGCATTGATCAGTTCCACATGTGCCTGCTCCTTTGCTATTGTGACAAGACTTCCTGATACCAACTTCTGGCTTTCCACATGACTATTTTACCCCCCGCATCCCTCTGTTCTGCAGTCTGAGACCTTCCATTGCTGACTTCTGGCTTTCCATCTCACTATGTTACCCGCCTCATCCATTTGTACTCCAAACTGAGACCTCCCATTGCTGACTCCTGGCTCATCCCTTATTACTCTCCAGACCTGTGGCTACTAATCCTGAGGCTCCACCCTAGTGTGTCAACTGCTATAATAGGAATTAAATGCCTATGAAGGGATATTAAATTTGCTCTGAATAGCCTCAAAAGGATAAAGAACTCTAGACTTAAGTTCATTCAAGTCAACAAACTAAGCCTGGAAACATGGTCACTACATTGAGGATGTTAACCTAATAGGAAGATCAGAGGTGAAAAGAAATGGTGAGAGGAAAGATGTTAAACTAGAAAGATGGAATCTAGTTCTACAATGTCGTCAAATAGATGTTCTGAACTCCTTACAGGACAAAAGAGAAATGTGAGAGTAAGAATCATTAGCACCCCACAGGAAGGCATTAGGGTGTAGAGGAGCAAATCGAGAGTATCATGGTGATAGCCTGAGCTTTGTTCAGTTTGTTCCCCTCTGTCCATTGGTAAGGAGATGTCAGGGCATTGCCCTGCCTTCTGTTTGTATTGCTCAGGTATACCTGAATTCCCTCAGTTCACAGGTGTGCAGATGCCTGTCTCATGTTCTGTTTGGTGTTGCAATGATCCCTGTTGGACTAGTACCTATGTTCTTCTTGTCCCAGATTGTCATCAAGGTATAAACTAGGCCCTAAAGGAATGAGATGTGGGGATCACCCTGCTTTCAGGCAAGGGCCCATCAAGTCCTTGTTCTGTTAGAGAAAAAATTCCAAGTCCTCTGTTCTGTCCGTCTTTGTCCTGTTTGAGGACTCCCATGCAGAACGTTATGGTTTTACCCTGCACAGACATGACACAGCGCTTCTCTACTTTAGTCCATAAATTGTAAGCTTAGAATGTAGCTCAAGAAGGGGGTTACCATAAATAAGCTGAGTAATAATATTTTCAAATATGTGGGAAGGATAATCCACCCTGGCAGGAGGGAGAAGATGAAATGGAATGCCAGATTCAATGTCGCCTATTCTTCCACATAGAGCATAGTACGAGAGACTGTATCTGGCAAATTGTATGTTGAGAGACTTGAATTGGCAGAAATTTAAGGGCATTAATGTGGCCAGAAGTGATAGGAAAAGAAAGTTCAATTTTTAATCTCTTGCAAGAGAGGAGAACAATTTTGGCTGTACAGTGAAAACTAAGTAGAATAATATATTTTTTTCTGCAGGTTAGTATGAACAAAACAATATAAAAAAAACGTTTTTTAAGTTTTATTTTTGAACAGTAAAACTTTTTTTTGGATTTTTTTCCTGCATCACTGCATTCAAGGTCACATAACTTATTTTTATTTTTCCATGGACGGAGGTTTGTGAGGGCTTGTTTTTTGGGTGATGAGCTGTAGGCTTTATTCGTACAATTTTGGTGCATATAGGGCCATTTGATCACTTTTATTGCATTTTTTGGAGCAAAAAAAAAACCATTTTGCTTCAGTTTTTTTTTTTTTCTTTTTACACTTTTTTGCCGTGCAGGTTAAATAATGTCTTCAATTTATTGTACAGTTTCTTACAAATACAATGACATAAAATATGTGGGATCTTTTAATTTTTTTTATACAAAAAGGGTGAAGTGCGCAAAAAAGAGGATTGTTTGTGTTTTTATATTTTAACACTTATATCCCTGCATGGGATATGAACATAAAAGCTTGAACTGTTAGACATCTTCCAGAAGTCATACAAGGAATAAATATTAGAGATGAGCGAGCACCAAAATGCTCGAGTGCTCGTAACTCGAGTCGAACTTTCAGTGATGCTCGAGAGTTCGTTTCAAGTAACGAACCCCATTGAAGTCAATGGGCGACTTGAGCATTTTTGTATATGACTGGTGCTCCGCTAAGGTTTTCATTTGTGAAAATCTTAGCAAATCACCAAAGTCATGTAAAAAACACAGAAATGGATAGGGCAGGCAAGGAGCAACATGCAGGGCTGCATTTCGGGCTCCGAGGTCTCACTATTAAGCCACAATAGTGGCAAGAGTGAGAACCCCCCCCCCTCCCCCCGTACTGTCAGCATAAAGATCATTCTCCTCTGCCACAGCTGTAACAGCTGTGGCAGAGAAGAACGATGTTAGCCCATTGAATTCAATGGAGCCGGCAATACAGCCGGCTCCATTGAAAGCAATGGGCTGCCAGCGAGCGCGGGATGAATTTTCAGGAAGGGCTTAAAAATATAAGCCCTTACCTGAAAATCATCCTAAAATGTGTAAACATTTTTTTAAAAAAAGTATACTCACCTTTCCGCTGCAGCCGGAGTTCAGCCGCGTCTGGCCGGCAGTTCTCCTGAACTGCTTTCTGTAGTATTCAGCAGGTGGGGATTTAAAATCCCCGCCTGCTGAATGAGCTGCCTCTGATTGATTGGTGAGGCTGTGACCAGAGGCAGCTCTCACTCACCCATTCATGAATGGGTGAGTGAGTGGTGCCTCTGATTGGCTCAGTGCAGGGACCAATCAGGGGCAGCTCTCAGCTCTCAGCCTGCCGTACGGTGATTGTGCCGATGGCGATTGTGCCTGCCTTATGGCGATCGTGCCTATGGCGACCGTGTCTGCATTTAAAATCTGAATTCAGCCATTGACATTAAGGCTGGATTCACACGAACGTATATCGGCTCGGTTTTCACGCCGAGCCAATATACGTCGTCCTCATCTGCAGGGGGGGGGGGGGGGGGGGGGGAGGATGGAAGAGCCAGGTGCAGGAACTGAGCTCCCACCCCCTCTCTGCCTCCTCTCCACCCCCTCTCTGCCCCTCTGCACTATTTGCAATGAAAGAAGGCGGGGTGGGGCGGCGCTGAGTTACACGAATTGGCCCTGCCCCGTCCTGCCTCTCCCCATTGCAAATAGTGCAGAGGGGCGGAGAGGAGGCAGAGAGGGGGTGGGAGCTCAGTTCCTGCTACTGGCTTTTCCATCCTCCCCCCTCCCCCTGCAGATGAATATGACGTATATCGGCTCAGCGTGAACATCGAGCCGATATACGCTCGTGTGAATCCAGCCTAAGGGAGATTTTTCTAGCCATGGATCCATGGGGAGTAAAAGGAGCACATAAATTAGGGGCATCTGAGAGGTGTGAGGAGAAATCTAAGGGTTGCTAAAATAAGAAAAATAAATAGTAAGAGTAGAAGAGAAAGGAGGAGGGAGTTAAACATACAAAAATGACATTAGCAAAATAGCATACAGAAAATGAATAAATGAGTCAAGCAGTGTAACCTAAGGTGTTAAGTGCACTGTTCAGACACAATTTTCTGCTTCTGTGTCTGGCAAAGATGGGCGTTGTCCCATTCACTCTATTCCCTGAGCTTATATTCACTCTCTTGCACTCCTAGGGTTATAATAGCTTCTGGGGTTCTGCTCAGCTGAGCTTTTTTTCTAATCACGATCCTATATAGCTGCCCTGGGCCTTTCAGACCTTGCTGTAGTGTTGATGAGAGTTTTGTTCCTATCACGTCCTGTCGAGCTGCTGCTTCGGTAGTTACTTTGTTACCTTGCGTTCTGCTTGTGTTCTGTGTTCTTTGTTATGTACTCTGTGGTCTGTTGTTCCTGTTGTCCACTCCTCTGTTTATTCTTGTCCACTTGCTCCTCCTTTGTTTCTGTACTCCCTGGTGGTGTTCTATCTGTGTCTTTTTGATATTAGCCCTGCCATAGTGGTACCAGTCCCCCACTGTTGTGGCAACTGCTGCATCGCCTCCACTGGCAGACACCATTTTTGGTTCCGGACCTCACCTGGCAGCACCGCATTGCTGTGATGATCTATGCACCTTGCATTTTGAGCTTTTGCCGCACTTTTTCCCTTTAGATCACACAAAAATCTAATTCATAGTATCTCATCTTACAGGTCAGGCTTTGGCATGGGTCAATCCCCTCTGGAAATGCAATGATCCACTGGTTAATAACCTTGATCTATTCACCGAGGCCTTTCAAAATGTGTTTGATGAGCCTGGTCATTCATCTTCAGCTGCGTCCGGCCTGTTGTGTCTCCATCAAAATAACCTCACTGTAGGTCAAAATGCTATTCAGTTTCCGATCCCTAAAACATAACTTTTTTTAGCATAGAAAAATATAAAATTTATCCTGGGCTGATATATGTGTGTGTATATATATATATATATATATATATATGTATATATATATATATATATATATATATGTACTAATTTCTAAGTAACCCACCACCTAAGATATAAGCGCCAAATTAAAGTCTGTTGAGGAATAGAAAAGAGATGTTGTACAAAAATCTACATGAACCAGAGTTGGCACACTTAGGCAGAATAGAGTGTATCCAGGGGCTAGGGGACACAAAGTGTCACTAACTTAATACCTGGGTGATGATAGAAGGATAACAGATATACCATCACCAAGGTAAATCTTTACTCACACAAAATCCTCAAATATATAGGTTTGTAACCAAATTACCCTTGTCATATGCAAACAATAGTGTAGTTGTGTGGTGTAATAATGAACTTTTAGATTACACACTGTTTTAACACTATGAACTTGTCATACAGGTATACTGAATAGGGTGATTCCTGGGACAACGTAAATGATTAGTCCATGGGAATCACATGTATCAAGGTATATTCTGTTAGAATTGGACAGCAAATGGAATGTGCCTAATACTGGATTCAACCTCGATATCCAGATGAACTAATGGGCACTCCTTCATATGTCCAATTACCAGATGGTTTGTCTATTTCCAGAACTAATTTTGGTGCCTGGATAACTAGGTTATCGGAATTGAAATTTCTTTGCTTTTATTTTATAGATAAGAATTCTTTTTGTCTATAGGAATTTCCCTCTCTGCTTCGGTTCAACACGTTTCTGTTGTATGAAATCAGTTTACTGCAGCAAAAAAAAACAAAAAAAAAACACCCAAAAGATGATTGGTGGCAATAATTTGCCTTAAATAATTGTGGACACAAAGTTACTTTTCAAGAAAAATCTTCCACTGAAAAGAAATCCTACCTCTCATAATAGGGAGCAGGGGGCGCTTCCCAGTTTTCTCACAGGTAAAATAATCTGCGAGGGACTATGTCAAGGTTAAAACCAGGTCCTGATAGACTGATTTGGACAAACCAGAACCTATGCGCCTCCCTAAATTCAGATAAATATGTAGCTGAAGCCTGGCTTGCTCTTAGTTAAATAACCTAGACTAATCCTAAACCTCAGATAATGGAGCAAAAAAAAATTTAATAAAAAGAAAATAACTAGAGATGAGCGAGCACCAAAAGGCTCGGGTGCTCGTTACTCGAGTCAAACTTCCCGCGATGCTCGAGAGTTCGTTTCGAGTAATGAACCCCATTGAAGTCAATGGGCGACTCAAGCATTTTTGTATATCGCCGATGCTCGCTATGGTTTTCATTTGTGAAAATCAGGGAAATTCAAGAAAGTGATGGGAACGACACAGAAACGGATAGGGCAGGCGAGGGGCTACATGTTGGGCTGCATCTCAAGTTCCCAGGTCCCAGTATTAAGCCACAATAGCAGCAAGAGTGCCCCCCCAACAATTTTTACTTCTAAAAAACCCTCATTAGCAAGGCATGCCTTAGCTAAGCACCACACTACCTCCAACAAAGCACAGTCACTGCCTGCATGACACTCCGCTGCCACTTATCCTGGGTAACATGCTGCCCAACCCCCCCGCACGACCCAGTGTCCACAGCGCACAACAAAGTGTCCCTGCGCAGCCTTCAGCTGCCCTTATGCCGCACGCTGGCCTCATAGCCACACCACCCTCATGTCTATTTATAAGTGCGTCTGCCATGAGGAGGAACCGCAGGCACACACTGCAGAGGGATGGCAGGGCCAGGCAGTGACCCTCTTTAAAAGGGGCGGGGCGATAGCCCACAATGCTGTACAGAAGCAATGATAACTCCAATCCTGTGCCACCTCCGTCAGGGGCTGCAAACGTGGGCATAGCAATGGGGAATCCATGTGCCACACAGTATTCATTCTGTCAAGGTATCGCATAGCTCAATCCACACTGCAAGGGGAAAGCCATCTGCGCTCTGCCCCCATACGCAAGTCAGTCAGTGCCTTTGTGCCAGACAGGTCAAACACCGCAATGGGAACTAAGTTTTCAGCAACAGCATAGGTGGGTCCTAGGAAACCCAAGACATTAACAAAAATTGATCTGAGCGGTCAAACATGGCAGACTTGCACCGCGCCCACGGCATAGGCCTCAGCCCACAGATTCAGCAATCCTAGGCAGGAAGCGGACTTTCACTGCACCCAGGACATAGGCCTCTGCACAAACCCTCAGCAATCGCATGCCTACAGCGGATTCCAATGCTAGCGTAGCTGTGCACGTCTCATTAGCGCTGTATTGCTCCTGTAGTTTGTCCCAATGCAGTGCCCTGGATAGCAGAGCTAACGTCATATTAAATACAGGTGGGCTTCGGCCCACACTGCATGCCCCAGTCAGACTGGGGTTCTTTATAAGTAGACACAGGCAGGTACAACTGTGTGGACCGACAGCATGGCTGGGTCCCAGGAAGCCACCGGCATTACATAAATAAATCCCATTGCATTGCCCAGCACAGCTAAGGTAACGTCAGATTAAATGCAGGTGGGCTTCGGCCCACACTGCATGCCCCAGCCTGACCGGGGTTTTTAATATATAGACACAGGCAGGTACAAATCCCTAATGTAAAGTCCGTGTGGACCCAAAGCATGGGTGGCTCCCTGGAACCCACCGGCGGTACATAAACAAATCCCATTGCAGTGTCCTGGACAGCAGAGCTAACATCAGATTAAATACAGGTGGTCTTCGGCCCACACTGAATGCCCCAGTCAGACTGGGGTTCTTTATAAGTAGAAACAGGCAGGTACAACTCTGTGTGGACCGACAGCATGGCTGGGTCCCAGGAAGCCACCGGTGTTACATCAATAAATCCCATTGCATTGCCCAGCACAGCTGAGGTAACGTCAGATTAAATGCAGGTGGGCTTCGGCCCACACTGCATGCCCCAGTCTGACCAGGGTTTTTAATACATAGACACTGGCAGGTACAAATCCGTAATGTGAAGTCCATGTGGACCCACAGCATGGGTGGCTCCCTGGAACCCATCAGCGGTACATAAATATATCCCATTGCAGTGCCCTGCACAGGAGAGCTAACGTCAGATACAATACAGGTGGGCTTCGGCCCACAGTGCATGCCCCAGTCAGACTGGTTATATGTACCTTAACAG
Source organism: Eleutherodactylus coqui (assembly GCF_035609145.1). Classification (NCBI taxonomy): domain Eukaryota; kingdom Metazoa; phylum Chordata; class Amphibia; order Anura; family Eleutherodactylidae; genus Eleutherodactylus; species Eleutherodactylus coqui. The sequence goes on from NC_089843.1 coordinate 32,492,104, forward strand.
TAACCGCGTTGGTGGGAATGTGGGCGCGACTGCAGACCTAGTAGCGCGGTTTTATTTAGTTGGTTTTCGGAATGTGGCCATGATTAAGTGGGCCATGGTGGGGGGATGGTGGGGGGGGGGCTCTCTTGTTGTGTCGTTAAAGGTGAAATTCTTGGACTGCCACCAGACGGACCAATGCAAAGGTATTTGCCAAGAATGTTTTCATTGTTGGAGGAGGAGTGGGATGTTTTTGAGGCACTACGTGTCCTCTCCACATGTCGGTGGTTATATGCACCTTAACAGTAACCGCGTTGGTGGGAAATGGCCTCGCCGCCATCATTTCTTTGGCAAGCCTCCGTTTCCACACCCCAGTGACATAGCATTAGCAGCGGTATAGGCAGAGCCCAGAATTAGTAACATTTCAGAGGTAGCATTAGGGACAGGCCCCTGTAACATATCACTAGCAGCAGTATAGGGGGAGCACAGCATTAGTTCCATTTCAGTAGTAGTAGCAGCAGTCAAGACAGGCCCCAGTAACAATTCCGAAGCAGCAGTATAGGGGGAGCACAGTCTTAGTTCCATTTCAGTAGTAGTAGCAGTCAAGACAGGCCACAGTAACATTCCCGTTGCAGCAGTTTAGGGAGATAACAGTCTCTTTCACATTTCAGTAGTTGCAGTATAGACAAGGCCCCAGTTACATTTATGTAGCAAAAGTGTAGGCCAACCCCACACACCTTGCTGTACCATGAGTGCAGGCGAAGCCCATTAAAATTAATAGGATTACACTGTAGGCGAGGGCCCAAAAAAATTGGTGTACCAACAGTACTAATGTACCTCACAAAAATTGCCCATGCCCAACCAAGAGGGCAGGTGAAACCCATTAATCGCTTTGCTTACTGTGGCTTAATTTGTAACTAGGCCTGGAGGCAGCCCAGTTAAAATAAAAATTGGTTCAGGTGCAAGTTTCAACGCTTTAATGAGAATTGAAACGTAAAAACATTGTTGACAAAAGTAATATGACTGAGCCTTGTGGGCCTAAGAAAAATTGCCCATTCGGCATGATTACGTGAGGTTTCAGGAGGAGGAGACGGAGGAGGAGGATGAATATAATACACAGATTGATGAAGCTAAAAGGTCCCCGTTTTTTATGGTGATAGAGAACAATGCTTCCATCCGCAGGTGCAGCCTACGTATTGTTTAGGTACCGCTGCTGTCCGCTGGTGGAGAAGTCTGGGGAAATTCAGGCTTTGTTCATCTTTATGAGTGTAAGCCTGTCGGCACTGTCAGTTGACAGGCGGGTACACTTATCCGTGATGATTCCCCCAGCCGCACTAAACACCCTCTCTGACAAGACGCTAGCCGCAGGACAAGCAAGCACCTCCAGGGCATACAGCGTGAGTTCAGGCCACGTGTCCAGCTTCGACACCCAGTAGTTGTAGGGGGCAGAGGCGTCACGGAGGACGGTCGTGCGATCGGCTACGTACTCCCTCACCATCCTTTTACAGTGCTCCTGCCGACTCAGCCTTGACTGGGGAGCGGTGACACAGTCTTGCTGGGGAGCCATAAAGCTGGCAAAGGCCTTGGAGAGTGTTCCCCTGCCTGCGCTGTACATGCTGCCTGATCTCTGCGCCTCCCCTGCTACCTGGCCCTCGGAACTGCGCCTTCTGCCACTAGCGCTGTCGGATGGGAAGTTTACCATCAGTTTGTCCACCAGCGCCCTGTGGTATAGCATCATTCTCGAACCCCTTTCCTCTTCGGGAATGAGAGTGGAAAGGTTCTCCTTATACCGTGGGTCGAGCAGTGTGTACACCCAGTAATCCGTAGTGGCCAGAATGCGTGTAACGCGAGGGTCACGAGAAAGGCATCCTAACATGAAGTCAGCCATGTGTGCCAGGGTACCTGTACGCAACACATGGCTGTCCTCACTAGGAAGATCACTTTCAGGATCCTCCTCCTCCTCCTCCGGCCATACACGCTGAAAGGATGACAGGCAAGCAGCATGGGTACCCTCAGCAGTGGGCCAAGCTGTCTCTTCCCCCTCCTCCTCATGCTCCTCCCCCTCCTCCCCCTCCTCAACGCGCTGAGATATAGGCATGAGGGTGCTCTGACTATCCAGGGACATACTGTCTTCCCGCGCCTCCGTTTCCGAGTGCAAAGCATCTGCCTTTATGCTTTGCAGGGAACTTCTCAAGAGGCATAGCAGAGGAATGGTGATGCTAATGATTGCAGCATCGCCGCTCACCATCTGGGTAGACTCCTCAAAGTTTCCAAGGACCTGGCAGATGTCTGCCAACCAGGCCCACTCTTCTGTAAAGAATTGAGGAGGCTGACTCCCACTACGCCGCCCATGTTGGAGTTGGTATTCCACTATAGCTCTACGCTGCTCATAGAGCCTGGCCAACATGTGGAGCGTAGAGTTCCACCGTGTGGGCACGTCGCACAGCAGTCGGTGCACTGGCAGATTAAACCGATGTTGCAGGGTCCGCAGGGTGGCAGCGTCCGTCTTGGAGTTGCGGAAATGTGCGCTGACCCAGCGCACTTTTCCGAGCAGGTATGACAAGTGTGGGTAGCTTTTCAGAAAGCGCTGAACCACCAAATTAAAGACATGGGCCAGGCATTGCACGTGCGTGAGGCTGCCGAGCTGCAGAGCCGCCACCAGGTTACGGCCGTTGTCACACACGACCATGCCCGGTTGGAGGCTCAGCGGCGAAAGCCAGCGGTCGGTCTGCTCTGTCAGACCCTGCAGCAGTTCGTGGGCCGTGTGCCTCTTCTCTCCTAAGCTGAGTAGTTTCAGCACGGCCTGCTGACGCTTGCCCACCGCTGTGCTGCCACGCCGCGCGACACCGACTGCTGGCGACGTGCTGCTGCTGACACATCTTGATTGCGAGACAGAGGTTGCGTTGGAGGAGGAGGAGGAGGGTGGTTTAGTGAAGGAAGCATACACCGCCGCAGATACCAGCACCGAGCTGGGGCCCGCAATTCTGGGGGTGGGTAGGACGTGAGCGGTCCCAGGCTCTGACTCGGTCCCAGCCTCCACTAAATTCACCCAATGTGCCGTCAGGGAGATATAGTGGCCCTGCCCGCCTGTGCTTGCACACGTGTCCATTGTTAAGTGGACCTTGGCAGTAACCGCGTTGGTGAGGGCGCGTACAATGTTGCGGGAGACGTGGTCGTGCAGGGCTGGGACGGCACATCGGGAAAAGTAGTGGCAACTGGGAACCGAGTAGCGCGGGGCCGCCGCCGCCAGCATGCTTTTGAAAGCCTCCGTTTCCACAACCCTATACGGCAGCATCTCCAGGCTGATCAATTTGGCAATGTGCACGTTTAACGCTTGAGCGTGCGGGTGCGTGGCGGCGTACTTGCGCTTGCGCTCAAACACTTGCGCTAGCGACGTCTGGACGCTGCGCTGAGAGACATTGCTTGATGGGACCGAGGACAGCGGAGGTGAGGGTATGGGTGCAAGCCAGGAGACGGTAGTGCCTGTGTCCTCAGAGGGGGGTTGGATCTCAGTGGCAGGTTGGGGCACAGGGGAAGAGGCAGTGGTGCAAACCGGAGGCGGTGAACGGCCTTCGTCCCACCTTGTGGGGTGCTTGGCCATCATTTGCCTGCGCATGCTGGTGGTGGTGGCTCCCCAGCTGATCTTGGCGCGACAAAGGTTGCACACCACTGTTCGTCGGTCGTCAGGCGTCTCTGTGAAAACCTGCCACACCGTAGAGCACCTTGACCTCTGCAGGGTGGCATGGCGCGAGGGGGCGCTTTGGGAAACAGTTGGTGGATTATTCGGTCTGGCCCTGCCTCTACCCCTGGCCACCGCACTGGCTCGGCCTGTGCCCACACCCTGACTTGGGCCTCCGCGTCCTCGCCCGCGTCCACGTCCTCTAGGCCTACCCCTACCCCTCAGCATGCTGTATTACCAGTAGTGCAGAAACAGAACGCTGTAATTAAATGTGCCACTTATTGGCCTGTGGTTGGAGGCTGACTTCACTTATGGAACGCACAGCATAGCCAGGAAATAATTTTGCGCAAGCCTGCTGTAACACTTAGCTGGCTGCGTATGAATTAGGAGGACAACTACCCCCAGCACAGACCCAGTACACTGAGGACAGTCACAGGCAGCCCAAATAGATTTTTTTTCCCAAATGTTTTTGGAAAGGCCCACTGCCTATATTCAATAAATATGTTTTCTGTCCCTGCCTCACCACCACTACTGGCCCTGGACTATGTATAATTAATGCAGGGCGCAATGCTCTGCAAGGCCGATATACAAAAAAAGAAAAAATGTGCAACACTGCAAAAAGCAGCCTCCACACTTCTGCACACGGTTAGATGTGGCCCTAAGAAGGACCGTTGGGGTACTTGAAGCCTAAAATACTCCTAACACTCTCCCTATAGCAACTCCAGCAAGACAGCACTTTCTTTGATCTCTGTCAGAACGTATCTGTGGCGAGCCGCGGGAGGGGCCGATTTATATACTCAGGTGACACCTGATCTCGCCAGCCACTCACTGCAGGGGGGTGGTATAGGGCTTGAACGTCGCAGGGGGAAGTTGTAATGCCTTCCCTGTCTTTCTATTGGCCAGAAAAGCGCGCTAACGTCTCAGAGATGAAAGTGAAAGTAACTCGAACATCGCGTGGTACTCGTCACGAGTAACGAGCATCTCGAACACGCTAATACTCGAACGAGTGTCAAGCTCGGACGAGTACGTTCGCTCATCTCTAGTTGCTATTTCTTATACTGCTGAGGCAACATGAAAACTGTGCTGGGATTGGTTACTACTTCTTATGTTACTGAGGTTACATGAAAGCTGTGCTGTGATTGGTTGCTATATATTATACTGCTGAGGTAACATGAAGGCTGCGCTGTGATTGGGTGTTATATATTATAAAGCTGAGGTAACATGTAAGCTGCGCTGCGATTGGTTGTTATTAGAGATGAGCGAACGTACTCGTCCGAGCTTGATACTCGTTCGAGTATTAGCTTGTTCGAGATGCTCGTTACTCGTAACGAGTACCACGCGATGTTCGAGTTACTTTCACTTTCCTCTCTGAGACGTTAGCGCGCTTTTCTGGCCAATTGAAAGACAGGGAAGGCATTACAACTTCCCCCTGCGACATTTAAGCCCTATACCACCCCCCTGCAGTGAGTGGCTGGGGAGATCAGGTGTCACCTGAGTATAAAAATCGGCCCCTCCCGCGGCTCGCCTCAGATGCGTTCTGACTTAGCTGAGGGAAAGTGCTGCTGCTGGTGCTGCTATAGGGAGAGTGTTAGGAGTTAGTGTAGGCTTCAAGAACCCCAACGGTCCTTCTTAGGGCCACATCTAACCGTGTGCAGTAGTGTGGAGGCTGCTTTTTGCAGTGTTGCACTTTTTTTTTTTTTTGGTATATCGGCCGTGCAGAGCATTGCGCCCTGCAGTAATAATCCAGGGAGAGAATTGTGTAGGCAGGGCCAGAAGACATCTTATAGATTGAATATACGCAGTGGTCCTTTTGCAAAAAAAGATTTGAAAAAAATCTATTTGGCCTGCCTGTCATTCTGCTCAGTGTTGTGGGTCCGTGTCTGCTGGGGGTAAAATTTCTCCAAATAAATACGCAGCCAGCTAAGTGTTACAGCAGGCTTGCGCCAAATTATTTCCTGGCTCTGAAATCACCGCTCTGTTGCACTTAATAACAGTGCAACACTGCAGTTCCGTCACACACATCAGGGACAGAATTGTGTAGGCAGGGCCAGAAGACATCTTATAGATTGAATATACGCAGTGGTCCTTTTGCAAAAAAAGATTTGAAAAAAATCTATTTGGCATGCCTGTCACTCTGCTCAGTGTTGTGGGTCCGTGTCTGCTGGGGGTAAAATTTCTCCAAATAAATACGCAGCCAGCTAAGTGTTACAGCAGGCTTGCGCCAAATTATTTCCTGGCGTTCCGTAAGCGAACTCAGCCTCAAACCACAGGCCAATAAGCGTCACATTTAATTACAGTGTTGTGTTTCTGCATTCCTGGTAATACAGCATGCTGAGGGGTAGGGGTAGGCCTAGAGGACGTGGGCGCGGCCGAGGACGCGGAGGCCCTAGTCCGGGTGTGGGCACAGGCCGAGCTTCTGATGCAGGTGTATCGCAGCCGACTGCTGCGGGATTAGGAGAGGCGCACGTATCTGGCGTCCCCACATTCATAGCACATTTAATGGGTCCACGCGGTAGACCTTTATTAGAAAATGAGCAGTGTGAGCAGGTCCTGTCGTGGATGGCAGAAAGTGCATCCAGCAATCTATCGTCCACCAAGAGTTCTGCGCTGTCCACTGCTGCAACTCAGAATCCTCTGGCTGCTGCTCCTCCTTCCTCCCAGCCTCCTCACTCCATGAAAATGAGACATTCTGAGGAGCGGGCAGACTCCCAGGAACTGTTCTCGGGCCCCTGCTCAGATTGGGCAGCAGTGGTTCCTCTCCCACCAGAGGAGTTTATCGTCACTGATGCCCAACCAATGGAAAGTTCCTGGGGTCCGGGGGATGAGGATGGGGACTTGCGGCAACTGTCTCAAGACCTTTCAGTGGGTGAGGAGGCCGATGACGATGAGACACAGTTGTCTATCAGTGAGGCAGTAGTAAGGGCATTAAGTCCGAGGGAGGAGCGCACCGAGGATTCTGAGGAAGAGCAGCAGGAGGACGATGAGGTGACTGACCCCACCTGGTTTGCTACGCCTACTGAGGACAGGTCTTCAGATGGGGAGGCAAGGGCAGCAGCAGGGCAGGTTGCAAGAGGCAGTGTGGTGGCCAGGGGTAGAGGCAGGGCCAGACCGAATAATCCACCAACTGTTTCCCAAAGCGCCCCCTCGCGCCATGCCACCCTGCAGAGGCCGAGGTGCTCAAAGGTCTGGCAGTTTTTCACTGAGAGTGCAGACGACCGACGAACAGTGGTGTGCAACCTTTGTCACGCCAAGATCAGCCGGGGAGCCACCACCACCAGCCTCACCACCACCAGCATGCGCAGGCATATGATGGCCAAGCACCCCACAAGGTGGGACGAAGGCCGTTCACCGCCTCCGGTTTGCACCGCTGCCTCTCCCCCTGTGCCCCAACCTGCCACTGAGATCCAACCCCGCTCTGAGGACACAGGCACTACTGTATCCTGGCCTGCACCCACACCCTCACCTCCACTGTCCTCGGCCCCATCCAGCAATGTCTGTCAGCGCAGCGTCCAGCCGTCGCTAGCGCAAGTGTTTGAGCGCAAGCGCAAGTACGCCGCCACGCACCCACACGCTCAAGCGTTAAACGTGCACATAGCCAAATTTATCAGCCTGGAGATGCTGCCGTATAGGGTTGTGGAAACGGAGTCCTTCAAAAGTATGATGGCGGCGGCGGCCCCGCACTACTCAGTTCCCAGTCGGCACTACTTTTCCCGATGTGCCGTCCCAGCCCTGCACGACCACGTCTCCCGCAACATTGTACGCGCCCTCACCAACGCGGTTACTGCCAAGGTCCACTTAACAACGGACACGTGGACAAGCACAGGCGGGCAGGGCCACTATATCTCCCTGACGGCACATTGGGTGAATTTAGTGGAGGCTGCGACAGAGTCAGAGCCTGGGACCGCTCACGTCCTACCCACCCCCAGAATTGCGGGCCACAGCTCGGTGGGGGTATCTGGGGCGGTGTATGCTTCCTCCACTAAACCACACTCCTCCCCCTCCTCCTCCTCCAACGCAACCTCTGTCTCGCAATCAAGATGTGTCAGCAGCAGCACGTCGGCAGCAGTCGGTGTCGCGTGGCGTGGCAGCACAGCGGTGGGCAAGCGTCAGCAGGCCGTGCTGAAACTACTCAGCTTAGGAGATAGGAGGCACACGGCCCCAGAACTGCTGCAGGGTCTGACAGAGCAGACCGACCGCTGGCTTGCACCGCTGAGCCTCCAACCGGGCATGGTCGTGTGTGACAACGGCCGTAACCTGGTGGCGGCTCTGCAGCTCGGCAGCCTCACGCACGTGCCATGCCTGGCCCACGTCTTTAATTTGGTGGTTCAGCGCTTTCTGAAAAGCTACCCACGCTTGTCAGACCTGCTCGGAAAGGTGCGCCGGCTCTGCGCACATTTCCGCAAGTCCCACACGGACGCTGCCACCCTGCGCACCCTGCAACATCGGTTTAATCTGCCAGTGCACCGACTGCTGTGCGACGTGCCCACACGGTGGAACTCTACGCTCCACATGTTGGCCAGGCTCTATGAGCAGCGTAGAGCTATAGTGGAATACCAACTCCAACATGGGCGGCGCAGTGGGAGTCAGCCTCCTCAATTATTTTCAGAAGAGTGGGCCTGGTTGGCTGCCAGGTCCTTCGAAACTTAGAGGAGTCTACCCAGGTGGTGAGCGGCGATGCTGCAATCATTAGCGTCACCATTCCTCTGCTATGCCTCTTGAGAAGTTCCCTGCAAAGCATAAAGGCAGATGCTTTGCACTCGGAAACAGAGCGGGGGGAAGACAGTATGTCGCTGGATAGTCAGAGCACCTTCCTGTCTATATCTCAGCGCTTTGAGGAGGAGGAGGAGGAGGAGGAGGAAGATGAGGAGGAGGGGGAAGACACAGCTTGGCCCACTGGTGAGGGTACACATGCTGCTGGCCTGTCATCCTTTCAGCGTGTATGGCCTGAGGAGGAGGAGGAGGAGGATCCTGAAAGTGATCTTCCTAGTGAGGACAGCCATGTGTTGCGTACAGGTACCCTGGCACACATGGCTTACTTCATGTTAGGATGCCTTTCTCGTGACCCTCGCGTTACACGCATTCTGGCCACTACGGATTACTGGGTGTACACACTGCTCGACCCACGGTATAAGGAGAACCTTTCCACTCTCATACCCGAAGAGGAAAGGGGTTTGAGAGTGTTGCTATACCACAGGACCCTGGCGGACAAACTGATGGTAAAATTCCCATACGACAGCGCTAGTGGCCGAAGGCGCAGTTCCGAGGGCCAGGTAGCAGGGGAGGCGCGGAGATCAGGCAGCATGTACAGCACAGGCAGGCCAACACTCTTTAAGGCCCTTGACAGCTTTATGGCTCCCCAGCAAGACTGTCACCGCTCCCCAGTCAAGGCTGAGTCGGCGGGAGCACTGTAAAAGGATGGTGAGGGAGTACGTAGCCGATCGCACGACCGTCCTCCGTGACGCCTCTGCCCCCTACAACTACTGGGTGTCGAAGCTGGACACGTGGCCTGAACTCACGCTGTATGCCCTGGAGGTGCTTGCTTGTCCTACGGCTAGCGTCTTGTCAGAGAGGGTGTTTAGTGCGGCTGGGGGAATCATCACGGATAAGCGTACCCGCCTGTCAACCGACAGTGCCGACAGGCTAACACTCATCAAGATGAACAAAGCCTGGATTTCCCCAGACTTCTCTTCTCCACCAGCGGACAGCAGCGATACCTAAGCAATAGGTAGGCTGCACCCCTGGATGGAAGCATCGTTCTGTATCCCCATCAAAAACGGGGACCTTTTCGCTTCATCAATCTGTGTATAATATTCCTCCTCCTCCTCCTGCTCCTCCTCCTGAAACCTCACATAATCACGCCGAACGGGCAAGTTTTCTTAGGCCCACAAGGCTCAGTCATATAATTTTTCTAAAAATTTTTTATACGTTTCAATGCTCATTAAAGCGTTGAAACTTTCACCTCCACCAATTTTTATTTTAACTGGGCTGCCTCCTGGCCTAGTTACCAATTAAGCCACATTAACCAAAGCGATTAAAGGGTTTCACCTGCCCTCTTGGTTGGCCATAGCCAACATTAGTACTGTTGATACAGCAATTTTTGTGGGCCCTCGCCTACAGTGTAATCAAAGGAATTTTTAGCCCACCTGCATTACAGCTGACGTTACATCCGCTGTGTTGGGCAATGCAATGGGATATATTTATGTACCGCTGGTGGGTTCCAGGGAGCCACCCATGCTGTGGGTGCACAGGGAGTTGTAACTACATGTGTCCACTTCTAAAAGAACCCCAGTCTGACTGGGGCATGCAGTGTGGGCCGAAGCCCACCTGCATTAAACATGACATTACTACCTCAGCTGTGTTGGGCAATGCAATGGGATATATTTATGTACCGCCGGTGGCTTCCTGGCACCCACCCATGCTGTGGGTCCACAGGGAGTTGTAACTACATGTGTCCACTTCTAAAGAACCCCAGTCTGACTGGGGCATGCAGTGTGGGCCGAAGCCCACCTGCATTAAGCACGACATTACTACCTCAGCTGTGTTGGCCACTGCAATGGGATATATTTATGTACCGCCGGTGGGTTCCAGGGAGCCACCCATGCTGTGGGTGCACAGGGAGTTGTAACTGCATGTGTCCACTTCTAAAGAACCCCAGTCTGACTGGGGCATGCAGTGTGGGCCGAAGCCCACCTGCATTAAGCACGACATTACTACCTCAGCTGTGTTGGCCACTGCAATGGGATATATTTATGTACCGCCGGTGGCTTCCTGGCACCCACCCATGCTGTGGGTCCACAGGGAGTTGTAAATGCATCTGTTTCCACTTCTAAAGAACCCCGGTCTGACTGGGGCATGCAGTGTGGGCCGAAGCCCACCTGCATTAAACATGACATTACTACCTCAGCTGTGTTGGGCAATGCAATGGGATATATTTATGTACCGCCGGTGGCTTCCTGGCACCCACCCATGCTGTGGGTCCACAGGGAGTTGTAACTACATGTGTCCACTTCTAAAGAACCCCAGTCTGACTGGGGCATGCAGTGTGGGCCGAAGCCCACCTGCACTAAGCACGACATTACTACCTCAGCTGTGTTGGCCACTGCAATGGGATATATTTATGTACCGCCGGTGGGTTCCAGGGAGCCACCCATGCTGTGGGTGCACAGGGAGTTGTAAATGCATCTGTTTCCACTTCTAAAGAACCCCGGTCTGACTGGGGCATGCAGTGTGGGCCGAAGCCCACCTGCATTAAACATGACATTACTACCTCAGCTGTGTTGGGCAATGCAATGGGATATTTTTATGTACCGCCGGTGGGTTCCAGGGAGCCACCCATGCTGTGGGTGCACACGGAATTCCCATTGCGGAGTTGTACCTGCCTGTGACTATATATAAAAAAACGCGGTCTGACTGGGGCATGCAGACACCTTGACAGAATGAATAGTGTGTGGCACATAGGTTCCCCATTGCTATGCCCACGTGTGCAGCTCCAGATAGAGGTGGCACAGGATTGGATTTCTCATTGCTTCTGTACAGCATTGTGGGCTATCGCCCCGCCCCTTTTAAAGAGGGTCACTGCCTAGCCGTGCCAACCCTCTGCAGTGTGTGCCTGCTTTTCCTGTGGCAGACGCACTTATAAATAGACATGAGGGTGGCGTGTCATGAGGGCAGCTGAAGGCTGGGCAGGGACAGTTTGGTGTGCGCTGTGGACACTGGGTCGTGGGGGGGGGGGGATTTGGCAGCATGTAACCCAGGAGAAGTGGCAGCGGAGTGTCATGCAGGCAGTGATTGTGCTTTGTTGGAGGTAGTGTGGTGCTTAGCTAAGGTATGCATTGCTAATGTGTTACTCGAAACGAACCCTCGAGCATCGCGAAAAATTCATCTCGAGTAACGAGCACCCGAGCATTTTGGTGATCGCTCATCTCTAGTTGTTATCTAGATATATAAAAACGAATGATTGTATGTCTGTCTGTATTCGCAGCAACGCACGACTGGTAATCTAGTATATTATAAGGCTGAGGTAACGTGAAAGCTGCGCTGTGATTAGTTGTTATCTAGATATATAAAAACGAATGTATGTATGTGAGTCTGTGTTTGCAGCAACGTGCGACAGGTAAGCTACTCTATATATATATAAAATTTAATGTATGCGTGTGTCTGTCTGTCTGTCCTTTATGCGCTACTACACCATTCATCCGATCGCCATTAAACTTTGGGTAGTTGTTGAGTACACTCCTGGGAAGATTATAGGCATAGTACAACTATCCTATGATAAATGGCGCGTGCGAGCGTCGTCGACAGTTACACCCCCCCCCCCCACGTAGATCGTTCGATTTCCATCATTGCCACTCTTTCCCTCACTTCCCGATGTCATAGAAACATGAAATTTGGCACGAGCATTGATTATGTCATAAATAGGAAAAGCTAATAAGTCCCAACTCGATTATTCAATTCTAAGCGCAAAAGAATTAGCGGCCAAATTTTACGCACAGAATCTAATTTTCTCACTTCCCGATGTCATAGAAACATGAAATTTGGCAAGAGCATTGATTATTTCATAAATAGGAAAAGCTAATGGGTCCCAACTCCATTTTTCAATTCTAAGCGCAAAATTATTAGCGTCCAAATTTTACGTACGCAATCTATTTCTCTCACTTCCCGATGTAATTTGGCAAGAGCATTGATTATGTCATAAATAGGAAAATTTAATGAGTCCCAGCCCGATTATTCAATTCTAAGCGCAAAAGAATTGGCGTCCAAATTTTACGTACGGAATCTAATTCTCTCACTTCCCAATGTTATAGAAACTTGAAATTTCGCACGAGCATTGATTATGTCATAAATAGGAAAAGCTAATGGGTCCCAACTCGATTATTCAATTCTAAGCGCCAAAGAATTAGCGTCCAAATTTTACGTACGGAATCTAATTCTCTCACTTCCTGATGTCATCTATCAATATATATAAAATTGAATGTCTGTCTGTCTGTCCTTTATGCGCTACTACACCATTCATCCGATCGCCATGAAACTTTGGGAAGTTGTTGAGTACACTCCTGGGAAGATTATAGGCATAGTACAAATATTCCATGATAAATGGCGTGTGCGCGAGCATCGTCGACAGTTACGACCCCCCCACGTAGATCGTTCGATTTCCATCATTGCCACTAATTCTCTCACTTCCCGATGTTGTAGAAACATGAAACTTGGCACGAGCATTGATTATGTCTAAAAAGGAAAAGGTAATGGGTCCCCACTAGATTATTCAATTCTAATCGCCAAAGAATTAGCGTCCAAATTTTACGTACGGAATATAATTTTCTCGCTTCCCAGTGTCATAGCAACTTGAAATTTGGCACAAGCATTGATTATGTCATAAATAGGAAAAGATAATCGGTCCCAAATCGATTATTCAATTCTATACGCCAAAGAATTAGCGTCCAAATTTTTCGTACGGAATGTAATTTTCTGACATAGAAACATGAAATTTGGCACGGGCATTGAATAGGACATAAATAGGAAACGCTAATAGGTCCCAACTCAATTATTCAATTGTAAGCGCCAAAGAATAAGCGTCCAAATTTTACGTTCGGAATCTAAATTTCTCGCCTCCCAATGTCATAGAAACTTGAAATTTGGCATGAGCATTGATTATGTCATAAATAGGAAACGCTAATGGGTCCCAACTCGATTATTCAATTCTATACGCCAAAGAATTAGCGTCCAAATTTTACGTACGGAATGTAATTTTCTCACATAGAAACTTGAAATTTGGCACGTCTATTGAATATGTCATAAATAGGAAAAGCTAATGGGTCCCAACTCCATTATTCAATTCTATGCGCAAAACAATTAGCGTCCAAATTTTACGTACGTAATCTAATTCTCTCACTTCCTGATATATATAAATGAATGTCTGTCCTTTATGCATTACTACACCATTCATCCAATTGCCATGAGACTTTGGGAAGTTGCTGAGTACACTCCTGGGAAGGTTACTGGCATAGTACATCTATCCTACGATAGGTGGTGTGCGTGCGAGCATCGTCGACAGTTATGCCCCCCAGACAAAGATCGTTTGATTTCCATCTTAAGCACGAAAGCAAAAGGCATTATGAGCAACGGGATGAGTGTTCAACCAGAAAATGATGCATCCGCCGAACCTTTCGCAAGATAATTGCTGGATATTGAGAATGCTGAGGTAAAATGAAAGCTGTGCTGTGATTGCTGGCTACTTCTTATACTACTGAGGTTGCATGAAAGCTGTGCTGCGATTCGTTGTTATATATTATACCACTGAGGTAACATGAAAGCTGCGCTGTGATTGGTTGCTATATATAATACCGCAGAGGTAACATGAAAGTTGCGCTGTGATTGGTTGCTATTTTTTATATTGCTGAGGCAGAATAAAAGTTGTGCTGTGATTGGTTGTTATTTCTCTTACTGCTAAGGTAACATGAAAGCTGCGCTGTGATTGGTTGTTATATTTTATACTGCTAAGGTAACATGAAAGCTGCACTGTGATTGGTTGTTATATATTATACCACTGAGGTAACATGAAAGCTGCGGTGTGATTGGTTGTTATCTAGATATATAAAAACGAATGAATGTATGTCTGTCTGTCTTCGCAGCAACGCGCGACGGGTAAGCTAGTATATTATAAAGCTGAGGTAACATGAAAGCTGCGCTGTGATTGGTTGTTATATATTATACCGCTGAGGTAACCTAAAAAAGCTGCGCTGTGATTGGCTGTTATCTAGATATATAAAAACGAATGTATGTCTGTCTGTCTGTCTGTCTGTCTGTCTTCGCAGCAACGCGCAACGGGTAAGCTAGTCTATATATATAAAATTGAATGTATGTCTGTCTGCTTGTCCTTTATGCGCTACTACACCATTCATCCGATCGCCATGAAACTTTGGGAAGTTGTTGAGTACACTCCTGGGAAGATTATAGGCATAGTACATTTATGCTATGATAAATGGCGCGCGTCGTCGACAGTTACGCCCCCCCCCACGTAGATCGTTCGATTTCCATCATTGCCACTAATTCTCTCACTTCCCGATATTGTAGAAACTTGAAATTTGGCACGAGCATTGATTATGTCATAAATAGGAAACGTTAATGGGTCCCAGCTTGATTATTCAATTCTAAGCACAAAAGAATTAGCTTCCAAATTTTACGTACGGAATCTAATTCTCTCACTTCCCAATGTCATAAAAATGATAAGCAAGTTACCCTGAACTACAAAGGGGATGACAATGGCCCTACCTAAGTGGGGACATTGCCCCAATAAGGACAACCCAGCGGTCTTCAGATCTGGGCCCCAGCTGATCCTAGAAGCCACGCACCAGAGCAGGATGCACTCACATGCCAAATGACAGGGACTGAACAGGACACACAGAGCCAGAATACACAGCATACAAAATGCAACCACTAGTAAGAGATGATAAGCTGAATATACATACCAGGTATCAGTGGACATTTGTACAAAATGTGAAAGCTAGCGGGCCAACTTCGCGGCTCCTGGTTATACCGCTAGTCCCTACACTAACCAGGAGTCCAGCAGAACCAAACAGAGTTCACACAAAACGCTGCAACAGGACAGGAAACAGATCACAGGTGATACAGCAAGCTGACAGAAAACTGACAAAAAATAAATGTACAAACAGACATGAACCAGCAAGACACAGATCACACAGCAAGCTTGTATCAGGAACAGGACAGAGCACAGGGCACACAGCAAGCTGAAAGAAAACTGACAGGAAATAAACGTATAAACGGACATAAATGAGCAGGTCACAGATGACACAGCAAGCTTGCATCAGGACAGACAACCACAGCACAGACTCTACCGGCACGGACTCTAGCCAGAGCTCACATGAACACAGATGGAACTCACAGCAAGTCTATGTGTCCTCATACCAGGGGGATAGACAGTCAGCCACAAAGCTGACATAGGGGACTGTGTCAGGGATCCACCAATTGACACACTGGAAGCAGAAAGACACAACAGACCTACTTGCAAACACAGATCAGAGTGGGAACAAGCTGAACATGACTGATAACAAGTTACAGAAGTAACATGACTGCTCACCTGGGGCCCAGCTGGCGAATGACCAGGGGTTGGGTTTTTATGTGAGCACAGACGCAGGAGATTGGCTAGCAGGAAGTACCACACCCAGCCAGCTCAATTAACCCTCAATTCACCTGTAGCTGTGCTGCTGGGAAGCTTAGAACAGATCCCAGCAGCACTCGTAAGAAATACCCTTTTCTTGGGTGTGGTGAAATTGCCGCAGTTATTAGCACTGTTCACTGGCTGTATAGCTTTCTGCCCCTGTGCGGACCGTCGCACAATACCCTTTCCTTGGGTGCGGTGAGGTTGTGACAGTTAGTAGCGCTGTTCACTGGCTATATAGCTTTCTGCCCCTGTGCTGAGCATCTCACAATACCCTTTCCTCAGGTACGGTGAAGTTGCCGCAGTTATTAGCATTGTCCAATGGTTGTATAGCTTTCTGCCCCAGTGCAGAGCATCTCACAATACCCTTTCCTTGCGTGCGGTGAAGTTACCGCAGTTATCAGCACTACCCACTGGTTGCATAGCATTCTGCCGCTGTGCAGAGCGTCGCACAAGACCCTTGCCTTGAATGCGGTAAAGTTTCCGCAGTTATTAGCACTGTTCACTGACTGTTTAGCTTTCTGCCCCTGTGCGGACAGTCGCACAATACCCTTTCCTTGCATGCAGTTAAGTTGCCGCAGTTATCAGCACTACTCACTGGCTGTAAAGCATTCTGACCCTGCGCAGACCGTCGCACAATACCCTTTCCTTGATTTTTTTTTTATTGAATCACTTTTTAGTGAAAATATTTTTTTTTTGATAGTACAAACATTTGTTACAGCTTTTGATGTCTTCATGCAATTTGAACAGTACATATTCTTATTTTTTGGAGAAGATAGTATACTGTATACTGTAATAACTTTTATCAATAGTAACCTATTATATCTGCATTAACATTGTGAAAGAATTTTATTAACATCTGGTTGATCTCCTGCTCGGTTCTCCTCCACATCTTCTCATCAGCCCTTTACGTACGAAGCTAGTTGAGAGATATTTGTTTCGGCAGACATCAGGCTAGAGATCACCTTCACTTCAACTATGTTATAAAACAGTAATGTAAAGAGGGGGGGGGGGGAAGGGGGGAGCGCGGGACGGAGGGAGGGGGGGGGGAGGTTCCCAAGCAACACATTAAGTTCCTTCTTTCACGAAAATTGACTCACCTACTATCGGCTCAAGTAATCTTTCTTATAAAGGCTTCAAAATCTTCTTATTGTTTAATACCTGTTATTTGGAAGTCGCTGATTTGTATTATGCATTTTTATATATTTTGATTTTAAGTGGTTTATAGAGATGAGCGAACGTACTCGTCCGAGCTTGATACTCGTTTGAGTATTAGCGTGTTCGAGATGCTCGTTACTCGAGACGAGTACCACGCGATGTTCGAGTTACTTTCACTTTCATCTTTGAGACGTTAGCGCGCTTTTCTGGCCAATAGAAAGACAGGGAAGGCATTACAACTTCCCCCTGCGACGTTCAAGCCCTATACCACCCCCCTGCAGTGAGTGGCTGGCGAGAAAGAGGTGTCACCCGAGTATATAAATCGGCCCCTCCCGCGGCTCGCCACAGATGCGTTCTGACAGAGATCAGGGAAAGTGCTGTCTTGCTGGAGTTGCTATAGGGAGAGTGTTAGGAGTATTTTAGGCTTCAAGAACCCCAACGGTCCTTCTTAGGGCCACATCTAACCGTGTGCAGTAGTGTGGAGGCTGCTTTTTGCAGTGTTGCACTTTTTTTTTTTTTTTGTATATCGGCCTTGCAGAGCATTGCGTCCTGCAGTAATTATACATAGTCCAGGGCCAGTAGTGGTGAGGCAGGGACAGAAGACATATTTAGTGTATATAGGCAGTGGGCCTTTCCAAAAACATTTGGGGAAAAAAAATCTATTTGGGCTGCCTGTGACCGTCCTCAGTGTACTGGGTCTGTGCTGGGGGTAGTTGTCCTAAATCATACGCAGCCAGCTAAGTGTTACAGCAGGCTTGTGCAAAATTCTTTCCTGGCTCTGTGTTGGCTGTTACATCACCGCTGTATTCCAGTCCACAGTGCAACAGTCTGCAGTTATTTTACATACTCCAGGGCCAGTAGTGGTGACGCAGAGAGAGAAGACATATACAGTGTATATAGGCCGTGGGCCTTTCCAAAAACATTTGGGAAAAAAAATCTATTTGGGCTGCCTGTGACCGTCCTCAGTGTACTGGGTCTGTGCTGGGGGTAGTTGTCCTAATTCATACGCAGCCAGCTAAGTGTTACAGCAGGCTTGCGCAAAATTCTTTCCTGGCTCTGCTGTGCGTTCCGTAAGCGAAGTCAGCCTCCAACCACAGGCCAATAAGCGGCACATTTAATTACAGCGTTCTGTTTCTGCACTACTGGTAATACACCATGCTGAGGGGTAGGGGTAGGCCTAGAGGACATGGACGTGGACGCGGGCAAGGACGCGGAGGCCCAAGTCAGGGTGTGGGCACAGGCCGAGCTCCGGATCCAGGTGTATCGCAGCCGACTGCTGCGGGATTAGGAGAGAGGCACGTTTCTGGCGTCCCCACATTCATCTCACAATTAATGGGTCCACGCGGTAGACCTTTATTAGAAAATGAGCAGTGTGAGCAGGTCCTGTCGTGGATGGCAGAAAGTGCATCCAGCAATCTATCGAACACCCAGAGTTCTGCGCCGTCCACTGCTGCAACTCTGAATACTCTGGCTGCTGCTCCTCCTTCCTCCCAACCTCCTCACTCCATTACAATGACACATTCTGAGGAGCAGGCAGACTCCCAGGAACAGTTCTCGGGCCCCTGCCCAGAATGGACAGCAAGGGTTCAGAATCCTCTCCCACTGGAGGAGTTTGTCGTGACCGATACCCAACCTTTTGAAAGTTCCCGGGGTCCGGGGGATGAGGCTGGGGACTTCCGGCAACTGTCTCAAGACCTTTCAGTGGGTGAGGAGTAAGGGCAGTAAGTCCGAGGGAGGAGCGCACAGAGGATTCGGAGGAAGAGCAGCAGGACGATAAGGTGACTGACCCCACCTGGTTTGCTACGCCTACTGAGGACAGGTCTTCAAAGGGGGAGGCAAGGGCAGCAGCAGGGCAGGTTGCAAGAGGCAGTGCGGTGTCCAGGGGTAGAGGCAGGGCCAGACCGAATAATCCACCAACTGTTTCCCAAAGCGCCCCCCCGCGCCATGCCACCCTGCAGAGGCCGAGGTGCTCAAAGGTCTGGCAGTTTTTCACTGAGAGTGCAGACGACCGACGAACAGTGGTGTGCAACCTGTGTCGTGCCAAGATCAGCCGGGGAGCCACCACCACCAGTCTCACCACCACCAGCATGCGCAGACATATGATGGCCAAGCACCCCACAAGGTGGGACGAAGGCCGTTCACCGCCTCCGGTTTGCACCGCTGCCTCTCCCCCTGTGCCCCAACCTGCCACTGAGATCCAACCCCCCTCTCAGGAAACAGGCACTACCGTCTCCTGGCCTGCACCCACACCCTCACCTCCGCTGTCCTTGGCCCCATCCACCAATGTCTGTCAGCGCACCGTCCAGCCATCGCTAGCGCAAGTGTTGGAGCGCAAGCGCAAGTACGCCGCCACGCACCCGCACGCTCAAGCGTTAAACGTGCACATAGCCAAATTTATCAGCCTGGAGATGCTGCCGTATAGGGTTGTGGAAATGGAGGCTTTCAAAAGTATGATGGCGGCGGCGGCCCCGCGCTACTCAGTTCCCAGTCGCCACTACTTTTCCCGATGTGCCGTCCCAGCCCTGCACGACCACGTCTCCCGCAACATTGTACGCGCCCTCACCAACGCGGTTACTGCCAAGGTCCACTTAACAACAGACACGTGGACAAGCACAGGCGGGCAGGGCCACTATATCTCCCTGACGGCACATTGGGTGAATTTAGTGGAGGCTGGGACAGAGTCAGAGCCTGGGACCGCTCACGTCCTACCCACCCCCAGAATTGCGGGCCCCAGATCGGTGGTGGTATCTGCGGCGGTGTATGCTTCCTCCACTAAACCACCCTCCTCCTCCTCCGCAACCTCTGTCTCGCAATCAAGATGTGTCAGCAGCACGTCGGCAGCAGTCGGTGTCGCGCGGCGTGGCAGCACAGCGGTGGGCAAGCGTCAGCAGGCCGTGCTGAAACTACTCAGCTTAGGAGATAAGAGGCACACGGCCCACAAACTGCTGCAGGGTCTGACGGAGCAGACCGACCGCTGGCTTGTGCCGCCGAGCCTCCAACCGGGCATGGTCGTGTGTGACAACGGCCGTAACCTGGTGGCGGCTCTGCAGCTCGGCAGCCTCACGCACGTGCCATGCCTGGCCCACGTCTTTAATTTGGTGGTTCAGCGCTTTCTGAAAAGCTACCCACGCTTGTCAGACCTGCTCGGAAAGGGGCGGCAGCTCTGCACACATTTCCGCAAGTCCCACACGGACGCTGCCACCCTGCGCACCCTGCAACATCGGTTTCATCTGCCAGTGCACCGACTGCTGTGCGACGTGCCCACACGGTGGAACTCTACGCTCCACATGTTGGCCAGGCTCTATGAGCAGCGTAGAGCTATAGTGGAATACCAACTCCAACATGGGCGGCGCAGTGGGAGTCAGCCTCCTCAATTCTTTACAGAAGAGTGGGCCTGGTTGGCAGAGGAGGAGGAGGAGGATCCTGAAAGTGATCTTCCTAGTGAGGACAGCCATGTGTTGCGTACAGGTACCCTGGCACACATGGCAGACTTCATGTTAGGATGCCTTTCTCGTGACCCTTGCGTTACACGCATTCTGGCCACTACGGATTACTGGGTGTACACATTGCTCGACCCACGGTATAAGGAGAACCTTTCTACTCTGATACCCGAAGAGGAAAGGGGTTCGAGAGTGATGCTATACCACAGGACCCTGGCGGACAAGTTGATGGTAAAATTCCCATCCGACAGCTCTAGTGGCCGAAGGCGCAGTTCCGAGGGCCAGTTAGCAGGGGAGGCGCGGAGATCAGGCAGCATGTACAGCACAGGCAGGGGAACACTCTCTAAGGCCTTTGACAGCTTTCTGGCTCTCCAGCAAGACTGTGTCACCACTCCCCAGTCAAGGCTGAGTCGGCGGGAGCACTGTAAAAGGATGGTGAGGGAGTACGTAGCCAATCGCACGACCGTCCTCCGTGACGCCTCTGCCCCCTACAACTACTGAGTGTCGAAGCTGGACACGTGGCCTGAACTCGCTCTTTATGGCCTGGAGGTGCTTGCTTGTCCTGCAGCTAGCGTCTTGTCAGAGAGGGTGTTTAGTGCAGCTGGGGGAATCATCACAGATAAGCGTACGCGCCTGTCAACCGACAGTGCCGACAGGCTAACACTCATCAAGATAAACAAAGCCTGGATTTCCCCAGACTTCTCTTCTCCACCAGTGGACAGCAGCGATACCTAAGCAATACGTAGGCTGCACCCGCGGATGGAAGCATCGTTCTCTATCACCATCAAAAACGGGGAAATTTTTGCTTCATCAATCTGTGTCTAATATTTCTCCTCCTCCTACTGCTCCTCCTACTGAAACCTCACGTAATCACGCCGAACGGGCAATTTTTCTTAGGCCCACAAGGCTCAGTCATATAATTTTTGTAAACAATTTTTATACGTTTCAATGCTCATTAAAGCGTTGAAACTTGCACCTGAACCAATTTTTATTTTAACTGGGCTGCCTCCAGGCCTAGTTACCAATTAAGCCACATTAACCAAAGCGATTAATGGGTTTCACCTGCCCTCTTGGTTGGGCATGGGCAATTTTTCTGAGGTACATTAGTACTGTTGGTACACCAATTTTTTGGGGCCCTCGCCTACAGTGTAATCCAATTAATTTTTTGCCCACCTGCATTACAGCTGACATTACATCAGCTGTGATGGGCACTGCAATGGGATATATTTATGTACCGCCGGTGGGTTCCAGGGAGCCACCCATGCTGTCGGTCCACACGGAGTTGTAACTACATGTGTCCACTTCTAAAGAACCCCAGTCTGACTGGGGCATGCAGTGTGGGCCGAAGCCCACCTGCATTAAACATGACATTACCTCAGCTGTGATGGGCAATGCTATGGGATATATTTATGTGCCGCCGGTGGCTTCCTGGCACCCACCCATGCTGTCGGTCCACAGGGACTTCACAATAGGGAGTTGTACCTGCCTGTGTCTATGAATTAAAAAGCCCGGTCAGGTTGGGGCATGCAGTGTGGGCCGAAGCCCACCTGCATTTAATCTGACGTTAGCTCTGCTGTCCAGGGCACTGCAATGGGATACATTTATGTACAGCCGGTGGGTTCCAGGGAGGCACCCATGCTGTGGGTGCACACGGAATTCCCATTGCGGAGTTGGGGATTCCCAGTTGTACCTGCCTGTGACTATTTATAAAAAAACGCGGTCTGACTGGGGCAAGCAGACACCTTGACAGAATGAATAGTGTGTGGCACATAGGCTCCCCATTGCTATGCCCACGTGTGCAGCTCCTGATGGCAGTGGCACAGGATTATATTTCTCATTGCTTCTGTACAGCATTATGGGCTATCGCCCCGCCCCTTTTAAAGAGGGTCGCTGCCTAGCCGTGCCAGGCCTCTGCAGTGTGTGCCTGCGGTTCCTCCTCATGGCAGACGCACTTATAAATAGACATGAGTGTGGCGTGACATGAGGGCAGCTGAAGGCTGCGCAGGGACAATTTGGTGTGCGCTGTGGACACTGGGTCGTGCAGGGGGGGGGGGGGGGTTGGGCAGCATGTAACCCAGGAGAAGTGGCAGCGGAGTGTCATGCAGGCAGTGATTGTGCTTTGTTGGAGGTAGTGTGGTGCTTAGCTAAGGTATGCATTGCTAATGAGGGCTTTTCAGAAGTAAAAATTGTTGGGAGGAGTCGGAGGCCCACTCTTGCCGCTATTGTGGCTTAATAGTGGGACCTGGGAACTTGAGATGCAGCCCAACATGTAGCCCCTCGCCTGCCCTATCCGTTGCTGTGTCGTTCCCATCACTTTCTTGAATTTCCCAGATTTTCACAAATAGAAACCTTAGTGAGCATCGGCCATATACAAAAATGCTCGGGTCGCCCATTGACTTCAATGGGGTTCGTTATTCAAAACGAACCCTCGAGCATCGCAAAATTTTCGTCCAGAGTAACGAGCACCCGAGCATTTTGGTGCTCGCTCATCTCTAGTGGTTTACCCTTGACTTGTTATATGTGGGATATGCTTTTCCCATGGAGCCCATGTTTTAATGAAGGAAGTGTGGGAGAAATTTGACCAGCTGAGTAGTTTTTCGAACTGATAAATTTGGATTAATTTGTCTCTCCACATCTCTATGCATTAGGGGTTTGATTTTCCCCAGCAAAGGGCGATTTGGGCTTTTACTGCCGCAATCATAAATGATAGAAGCTTGTCTTTATTTGGGTTGAAGGACTCTTGTGGTCTACTGAGAATAATTTTGTCGGGGGTTAAATGTATTTTCCTTTTTAGGATCTTTTCCATTTCTTCCTCCACTTCCTCCCAAAAGGGTCTGATTTTATTACAGTTCCACCAGATATGTAGGTATGAATCTGTTTGTTCTTGGCATCTACAGCATTTTTCTGATTCTGCCAGCTTATATGTGAACTTATACCATCTGGATAGTAATTTGTAATGGTTCTCTTGTAGGCATACGCACGGGGAGAAACCATATGAGGTTGTAAAGATTGTCTTGATTTCTGTGTCTGATATTTTTATGTCTAATTCCTTTTCCCAGGAAGAGATGTAGTTTTATATATTGTATAGTAAAGTTGCCGCAGTTATTAGCACTGTTCACTGGCTGTATAACTTTCTTCCCCTGTGCAGACCGTCACACAAAAGTCTTTCCTTGGGTGCAGTGAAGTTGCCGCATTTTTTAGCACTGTTCACTGGCTGTATAGCTTTCTGCCCCTGTGCAGAGCATCTCACAATACCCGTTCCTTGAGGTGAAGTTGCCGCAGTTATTAGCACTGTTCACTGGCTATATAGCTTTCTGCTCCTGTGCAGAGCATCTCACAATACCCGTTCCTTGAGGTGAAGTTGCCGCAGTTATTAGCACTGTTCACTGGCTATATAGCTTTCTGCCCCTGTGCAGACCGTCGCAGAATACCCTTTCCTTGAATGTGGTGAAGTTGCCGCAGTTATCAGCACTATCCACTGGCTGTATAGCTTTCTGCCCCATTGCAGACCGTCACACAATACCCTTTCTTTGGGTGCGGTAAAGTTGCCGCAGTTATTAGCACAGTCCACTGGCTGTATAGCTTTCTGCCCTTGTGCAGATCGTCGCAGAATACCCCTTCCTTGAATGTGGTGAAGTTGCCGCAGTCATCAGCACTACCCACTGGCTGTATAGCTTTCTGCCCCTGTGCGGACCGTCGCACAATACCCTTTCCTTGGGTGCGGTGAAGTTGTGACAGTTAGTAGCGCTGTTCACTGGCTATATAGCTTTCTGCCCCTGTGCTGAGCATCTCACAATACCCTTTCCTCGGGTGCGGTGAAGTTGCCGCAGTTATTAGCATTGTCCAATGGTTGTATAGCTTTCTGCCCCAGTGCAGAGCATCTCACAATACCCTTTCCTTGTGTGCGGTGAAGTTGCCGCAGTTATCAGCACTACCCACTGGTTGCATAGCATTCTGCCGCTGTGCAGAGCATCGCACAAGACCCTTGCCTTGAATGCGGTAAAGTTTCCGCAGTTATTAGCACTGTTCACTGACTGTTTAGCTTTCTGCCCCTGTGCGGACAGTCGCACAATACTCTTTTCTTGAGGTGAAGTTGCCTCAGTTATTAGCACTGTTCACTGGCTATATAGTTTTCTGCCCCTGTGCAGACCGTCGCAAAATTCTGTTTCCTTGGGTGTGGTGAAGTTGCTGCATTTTTTAGCACTGTTCACCGGCTGTATAGCTTTCTGCCCCTGGGCAGACCGTCGCACAAAACCCTTTCCTTGGGTGCGGTGAAGTTGCCGCAGTTATCAGCACTGTTAACTGGCTGTGTAGCTTTCTGCCCCTGTGCAGACCGTTGCACAATACCCTTTCCTTGGGTGCGGTGAAGTTGCCACAGTTATTAGCACTGTCCACAGGTCAACTAGCAGTGGAGGCGTGGGAATCAGGCAGCATGCCCAGCGGAGGCAGGGGAACACTCTCGCTGGCCTTTGCCAGTTTTATGGCTCCCAGCAAGACTGTGTCACCACTCCACAGTCAAGACTGAGTTGGAGGGAACACTGTAAAAAGATGGTGAGGGAGATGTTTAGTGCTGCTGGGGGGATCATCACTGATAACCGTACATGCCTGCCAACTGACAGCGCTGACATGCTTGCCCTCATAAAATTGAACAAAGGCTGGATTTCCCCAGACTTCTCATCTCCTCCGGTGGAAAGCAGCGTTTCCTAAAGATTCCTTTCACTGCAACAGGAGAAAAATGTGTCCTCTATCACCCCTAAAAAGGAGAAAATTAGCTTTGTGTATTCCTCTCGGATATTACTCCTCCTCCTAAAACAGCATGTCATCATGCTGAACTACCAATTTCTATGCAGCTCAAAAGACTCTGTTTAAAAGTTTTAAAAGTTTTTAAAGTTTTAAAGTTAAACTTAAACCAATTTTTTTTCATAGGGCTGCCTCCAGGCTATGTTACTAATAAAGCAATACGAGCTGTATCTTTAAAAAATGTTTATGGGTTTCACCTGCCCTCGGCGTTGAGCAATTTTTCACGGAACACTTGTACTCTTGGTAGACCAATTTTTCAGGCCATTGCCAATACTGTTAGCAAAATGTTTCATGGGTCCGCCTATACTATTGCTACAGAAATGTTACTGGTGTACGCCTATACACTTGCTACAGAAAGGATAGAGGAGTTTGCCTATACTCTTGCTACTGAAATGTTACAGGGGTCCAGCTATACTCTTGCTACAGAAATGTTACAGATGTCCGCTTATACACTTACTACAGAAATGTTAAAGGGGTCCGCCTATACTCTTGCTACTGAAATGTTACTGGTGTCCGCCTATACACTTGCTACTGAAAGGTTTGAGGGGTTCGCCTATACTCTTGCTACTAAAATGTTACAGGGATCCGGCTATACACTTGCTACAGAAAGGTTACTGGGGTCCGCCTATACTAGCTACTGAAAGTTTTTTGGGGTTCGCCTATACACTTGCTACAGAAAGGATAGAGGGGTTCGCCTATACTCTTGCTACTGAAATGTTACAGGGGTCCAGCTATACTCTTGCTACAGAAATGTTACAGGTGTCCGCTTATACACTTATGACAGAAATGTTAAAGGGGTCCGCCTATACTCTTGCTACTGAAATGTTACTGGTGTCCGCCTATACACTTGCTACTGAAAGGTTTGAGGGGTTCGCCTATACTCTTGCTACTAAAATGTTACAGGGATCCGGCTATACACTTGCTACAGAAAGGTTACTGGGGTCTGCCTATACACTTGCTACTGAAATGTAACAGGGTTCCGCCTATACACTTGCTACTGAAAGGTTTGAGGGGTTTGCCTAAATTCTTGCTACAAAAATGTTACAGGGATCCGCCTATACACTTGCTATTCAAAGGTTGGAGGGGACCGCCTATACTCTTGCTACAGGAATGTTACAGGGGTCCACCTATACTCTTGCTGCAGAAATGTTACAGGGGTCTGCCTATACGCTTGCTACTGAAATGTAACAGGGGTTCGCCTATACTCTTCCTACAGAAATGTTACAGGGTTCCGCCTATACACTTGCTACTAAAAGGTTGGAGGGGTCTGCCTATACACTAGCTACTAAATGATTGTAGGGGTCTGCCTATACTCTTTCTACAGAAAAGTTTTAGGGGTCTGCCAACACTGAGGGTGCACAAAGGTTTCCCATAGCGGTGTTCAGCTGCCTGACACATACACAGAATGAAGAGTGTGGGCACAAATGGATTTCCCATAGCTTTGTAAGTCACGGTACATTCGCTCACACAAGGTGGAGGCTGGGACCAAGCCTAACCCGAGGCCCGCTCACGTGCTTTCCACACAGAGTATTGCGGGTCCTACCTCAGTCATGGTTTCTCAGCCTTATTATGCCACCTCTTCCTCCTGCTTGGGGTCTGGGGATCAGCGCTGGGCAACATGAATTTGCTCTCGCGTTACCACAGTTATCAGAGAACCTGGTTTGGACCAAACAAAAGAAGCGTTACTAAATTATTGAGATGTTCACAGCTGTACTAGCATCCGAGTCCGCTTTATGCCCACGATTGCTGAGCGTTTGGGCAGAGACCGAGGTCCTGGATGGGAAGAATGAACTGCGCCAGGTTTGCCCTGTAAAACTTCTTTGTGGTTCATCCAGTCTTTGTAGCGATGAAAGCAACCATAACTGATTTAATGAGACATTCACAGCCGCACTAGCATCCGAGTCCGCTTTATGCCCACGATTGCTGAGGGTGTGGGCAGAGGCGGAGGTCCTGCGGCGGAAGAATGAACTGCGCCAGGTTTGGCCTGTGGAATGTCTTTGTGGTTCATCCAGTTTTTGGAGCAATGAAAGCAACCGTAACTGATTTAATGAGATGTTCACAGCTGTACTAGCATTCAAATCCGCTTTATATCCATGACTGCTGAGGGTGTGGGTAGAGGCCGAGGTCCTGGGGGGGGGGGGGGGAGAATCAACTGCAAAAGGTTTGGCCTGTGGAACTTCTTTGTGATTCATCCAGTCTTTGGAGTGATGAAAGCAACCGTAAGTGATTTAATGAGACGTTCACAGCTGTACCAGCATCCGAGTCTGCTTTATGCCCACGATTGCTGAGGGTGTGGGCAGAGGCCGAGGTCTTGGGGGAAAGAATCAACTGTACCAGGTTTGGCCTGTGGAACTTCTTTGTGGTTCATCCAGTCTTTGGAGCGATGAATGTAACTGTAAGTGATTTAATGAGACGTTCATAGCTGTACTAGCATCCAAGTCCACTTTATGCCCACAATTGCTGAGAGTGTGGGCAGGGGCCGAGGTCCTGGTTGGGAAGAATCAACTGCGCCAGGTTTGGCCTGTGGACATTCTTTGTGATTCATCCAGTCTTTGGAGCAATGAAAGCAACCGTAAGTGATTTAATAAGACGATCATAGCTGTACTAGCATCCGAGCCCGCTTTATGCCTGCGATTGCTGAAGGTGTGGGCAGTGGCCGGGGTCCTGGGGGAAGAAAAATCAACTGCGCCAGATTTGGCATGTGGAACTTCTTTGTGATTCATCCAGTCTTTGGAGCGATGAAAGCAACCGTAACTGATTTAATGAGACGTTCACAGCTGTACTAGCATCCGAATCCGCTTTATTCCCACGATTGCTGAGGGTGTGGGCAAAGGCCGAGGTCTTGGGGGGGGGGGGGAATCAACTGTGCCAGGTTTGGCCTGTGGAACTTCTTTGTTGTTCATCCAGTCTTTGGAGCGATGAAAGCAACCGTAAGTGATTTAATGAGATGTTCATAGCTGTACTAGCATCCGAGTCCGCTTTATGCCCACAATTGCTGAGAGTGTGGGCAGAGGCCGAGGTCCTGGTTGGGAAGAATCAACTGCGCCAGGTTTGGCCTGTGGAAATTCTTTGTGATTCATCCAGTCTTTGGAGCAATGAAAGCAACCGTAACTGACTTAATGAGACGATCACAGGTGTTCTAGCATCCGAGCCCGCTTTATGCCCACGATTGCTGAGGGTGTGGGCAGAGGCCGAGGTCCTGGGTCGGAAGAATCAACTGTGCCACGTTTGGCCTATGGAACTTCTTTGTGGTTCATCCAGTCTTTGGAGCGATGAAAGCAACCGTAACTGATTTAATGAGATGTTCACAGCTGTACTAGCATCCGAGTCTGCTTTATACCCACGATTGCTGAGGGTGTGGACAGAGGCCGAGGTCCTGGGGCGAATAATCAACTGTGCCAGGTTTGGCCTGTGGAACTTCTTTGTGCTTCATCCTGTCTTTGGAGTAATGAAAGCAACCTTAACTGATTTAATGAGACATTCACAGCTGTACTAGCATCCGAGTCCGCTTTATGCCCACGATTGCTGAGGATGTGGGCAGAGGCCGAGGTCTTGGGGGGGGGGGGGGGAGAATCAACTGTGCCAGGTTTGGCCTGTGGAACTTCTTTGTGGCTCATCCAGTCTTTGGAGCGATGAAAGCAACCGTAAGTGATTTAATGAGACATTCACAGCTGTACTAGCATCCGAGTCCGCTTTATGCCCACAATTGCTGAGAGTGTGGGCAGGGGCCGAGGTCCTGGTTGGGAAGAATCAACTGCGCCAGGTTTGGCCTGTGGACATTCTTTGTGATTCATCCAGTCTTTGGAGCAATGAAAGCAACCGTAAGTGATTTAATAAGACGATCACAGCTGTACTAGCATCCGAGCCCGCTTTATGCCTGCGATTGCTGAAGGTGTGGGCAGAGGCCGGGGTCCTGGGGGAAGAAAAATCAACTGCGCCAGATTTGGCATGTGGAACATCTTTGTGGTTCATCCAGTCTTTGGAGCGATGAAAGCAACCGTAACTGATTTAATGAGACGTTCACAGCTGTACTAGCATCCAAACCCGCTTTATGCCCACGATTGCTGAGGGTGTGGGCAGAGGCCGAGGTTCTGGGGCAGAAGAATCAACTGTGCCATGTTTGGCCTGTGGAACATCTTTGTGGTTCATGCAGTCTTTGGAGCGATCAAAGCAACCGTAACTGATTTAATGAGACGTTCACAGCTGTACTAGCATCCGAGTCCGCTTTATACCCACGATTGCTGAGGGTGTGGGCAGAGGCCGAGGTCTTGGGGGGGGGGGGGAGAATCAACTGTGCCAGGTTTGGCCTGTGGAACTTCTTTGTTGTTCATCCAGTCTTTGGAGCGATGAAAGCAACCGTAAGTGATTTAATGAGATGTTCATAGCTGTACTAGCATCCGAGTCCGCTTTATGCCCACAATTGCTGAGAGTGTGGGCAGAGGCCGAGGTCCTGGTTGGGAAGAATCAACTGCGCCAGGTTTGGCCTGTGGAAATTCTTTGTGATTCATCCAGTCTTTGGAGCAATGAAAGCAACCGTAACTGACTTAATGAGACGATCACAGGTGTACTAGCATCCGAGCCCGCTTTATCCCTGCGATTGCTGAGGGTGTGGGCAGAGGCCGGGGTCCTGGGGGAAGAAAAATCAACTGCGCCAGGTTTGGCCTATGGAAATTCTTTGTGGTTCATCCAGTCTTTGGAGCGATGAAAGCAACCGTAACTGATTTAATGAGACGTTCACAGCTGTACTAGCATCCAAACCCGCTTTATGCCCACGATTGCTGAGGGTGTGGGCAGAGGCCGAGGTCCTGGGTCGGAAGAATCAACTGTGCCACGTTTGGCCTATGGAACTTCTTTGTGGTTCATCCAGTCTTTGGAGCGATGAAAGCAACCGTAACTGATTTAATGAGATGTTCACAGCTGTACTAGCATCCGAGTCTGCTTTATACCCACGATTGCTGAGGGTGTGGACAGAGGCCGAGGTCCTGGGGCGAATAATCAACTGTGCCAGGTTTGGCCTGTGGAACTTCTTTGTGCTTCATCCTGTCTTTGGAGTGATGAAAGCAACCTTAACTGATTTAATGAGACATTCACAGCTGTACTAGCATCCGAGTCCGCTTTATGCCCACGATTGCTGAGGATGTGGGCAGAGGCCGAGGTCTTGGGGGGGGGGGAAGAATCAACTGTGCCAGGTTTGGCCTGTGGAACTTCTTTGTGGCTCATCCAGTCTTTGGAGCGATGAAAGCAACCGTAAGTGATTTAATGAGACATTCACAGCTGTACTAGCATCCGAGTCCACTTTATGCCCACGATTGCTGAGGGTGTGGGCAGAGGCTAACTTCCTGGTGGGGAAGAATAAACATGAACCAGGTTTGGCCTGTGAAACTTCTTCATGGTTCATCCAGTCTTTGGAGATATAAAAGCAGCTGTAACTGATTTAATGAGATGTTCACAGCTGTACTAGCATTCGAGTCTGCTTTATGCCCACGATTGCTGATGGAGTAGGCCGAGGCCGAGGTCCTGGGGCGGAAGAATCAAATGCGCTAGGTTTGGCCTGTGGAACTTCTTTGTGGTTCATCCAGTCTTTGGAGCGATGAAAGCAACCTTAACAGATTTAATGAGACGTTCACAGCTGTACTAGCACCCGAGTCCGCTTTATGCCCACGATTACTGAGGGTGTGGGCCAAGGCCGAGGTCCTTGGCAGGGTGAAACTCTGCCATGTTTAGGCACTCTGATTTCTTCATGTGTAATACCATCTTTGAGTTCCTTGGGCTCGCCTATGCTGTGGGTGCACATAGTCTTCCCATTTCGTTATTTTACCTGTCTGGCACAAATACACTGACTGACTTGGGTAGGGTGCGGATGGTTTTTCCATTGTAGTGTTTTACTTATCTGGCACAAATCCACTAAAAGACTAAGGCAGAAATGTGGGCCGAGGCTGAGGTCCTTGGCGGCGTGAAACTGTGCCATGTTTTGGCACTCTTATTTTTATTCTTGTGTAATACCGTCTTTGGGTTCCTTGGGCTCGCCTATGCTATGAGTGCACAAAGACTTCCCATTGCAGTGTTCAGCTATCTGACACCTACACAGAATGAATTGTGTGGGGAAACATGGATTTCCCATTGCTATGTAACTCTCAGCACCTTGGGTCACAGAAGGTGAAGGCTAGGACCGAGCCTGACCCTGGGCCCACTCACGTGCTTCCCACACATGCTGCATTGTGGAGATGTGTAGAAGTGCTGGCACCTGAGTCCCCTTTATGCCCACGCTTGCAGCTCCTGACAATTTGGTGATGGAGGTGGCATGAGCTTGGAATGATGATCGTATGCCAATTTATCAGCAATTCTCAACAGCATTGTGGGCTATCGCCCATCCTTTCAAAGAGGGTCGCTGCCTGGCCCTGCCAACCCTCTGCAGTGTGTGTCTCTGGTTCCTCCTCATCGCAGACACACTTATAAATCGACAACAGAGTGGTGTGTCTATGAAGCGAGCGTGTGGCATGAGGCCAGCTAGACGCTGCGCAGGGAAAATTTTGTCTGCGCTGTGGACACAGGGTCGTGCAGGGGTTGGACAGCAATGCCAGCATGTAACCCAGGAGAAGAGGCAGCGGTGTGACCCGCAGGCAGTGATTGTCCTTGGTTGCAGGTAGTGTGGTGCTTAGCTAAGATGTGCCAGCGCTTGTGCCTTGCTAATGAGGGTCTGTCCCAAGTAAATTGTTAGGGGGGTGACCTCCAGGCTCTTGCCCCGATTTTGGCTTAATAGTGAGACCTGGGAGCCTCAGCCATGCATGCTGCCCCTGCCATTCCCTATCCATTTCTGTGGTGTTTCCATGACTTTCTGAGGTTTTCCGGTGCCTCTCAAGTCATCCCCTATGCGGAGCATCGGTCCCATTTAAAAATGCATGAATCTTCCATTGACTTCAATGGGGTTTGTTACTCGAAATGAGCTCTCGAGCATTACGAAAAGTTTGACTCCAGCAACGAGCGCCCAAGCATTTTGGTGCTCGTTCATCTCTAATTCTAACCTCTCTGGTGCGAAGAAATAGTGTGACTGTGTTTGTGACCATTGGAACAACTATAGATCCGGAGACTACCATTAGTATGGCCCAAATTATGGGAAATGAAAAATGTGCATGTGTATCGACGCTCATTTCACTTCCATAGCACCACTGGAGATAGCCAAGTTTTCAACGTGGCTTTAGTGGTTGCACAGACTTGAATGAAGCAGAAGCATACATGTGCATCTGTGAGGGAGTCACCCAAATGATTTAATATCGCAATGAAGATGGACTGAAGAAATGTGCCAAGAATTGTTCCAAAATTACTGCATTTCGACAATATTTGCATTAAATTTTGGCGCAGTAAAACTGAGCGTGCTCAGTGGACACTTGCTGATTGGCTAATACCTAAAAGGGACAATTCTTGCTGCATAGTAGGAATGCAAGGTATAAAAAGTAAAGTTGCAGAATCTGCTGGCGGAACTGCTAAGAGAGATGAATGAGTGCTTACTGAGGAACAGTTGGTTGCCAACTATGAGAGGGGTTATAAGGAGATGTGAAAGAGATGATGAGTTCAGTGCTCGATTGGAAGGAAAGTCTGACAAGGAAATGGAACAAGGAGTGGAGAGGAGGCTGACCAGTCCGGACACCATAGACAATGGTGTTGGATTGCTGCAGTCAGTTGAAGCACTGACCCTTGCCAGCCGCATCACTGACACTAGTTGCACACAGCAATGGACTAGTCACCAGTGAGCCACTAGGCCTCCTGCAGGGGACAGACATTGACCTGAGAGAATCAGGCTGTTGCCAAGTGGCTTCCATTTCAACCCCTTCTTTTCATTGGACTGAAATATATTGCAAGGGAATCCTGCATTACTACCCCTTCAACCACGACACACCCTCTGCTGCCCACTTTAGGACGCACTGGGAGTTCATTCTCAGAATGCTTGGTGGTCACAGTGGTCAGTGATCCCCACTGTTCAGCAAGTTTTCCAATATCCTGTGGATAGCAGATAATCTGCAGTAGTAGGAATAATCCTTTAATGTCTGATATCAAATACAGAACAATATATCAGAGTAAAATAATAAACACTACCTTAATTTTTTCTATCTCTTTTTATAATTTAATTAATTTGCAACTTTATTATTTCCTCCACCAGTAAAGCACTGAAATATAGATGTGATATATTCCTGTGATACTTTTTTATGTTTGCTAAATACATTTTTACATCTCAAGTCTAAAATACAACTCAGAAGAAAATATAAAGGCGTCATCCTGTGATTGTCAGTGCAGTCCTGATCTACTCAGCAGAGATCTATGTCTATCATACCATTAGAAACAGAGAGCAGACTCTTTACTAATGACTTTATGTTCTGTAACATCTTATGTGATCTTTTATATAACCTCTGCTGGTTATCGCTCTTTTCCTTGATGTTCTACTCTGTACAGTCACAGAACTCAGAACCTGGATGCCAACTAAGAATGAAGGATTATACATTTGAATACAAATATTCTCAAACTGGAGATATTATTATAGGAGGGATCTTCACTGTACATTCATCAGCAATACCATGGAGATATGCGTGGGAAGAGTTCTCCAAGGCAGTCTGCGTACGGTAAGTGCAAAGAAATTGGACTGTAATATAAAAGCAACTATACAGGATACTGTCGGACGCCACTGATATCTATGTTATTGCCTATTTTTATGTAATAAAGCTGATTACAAAATGATAATTTGATTAATGATTTGATTATTTTGATTATTGATCTATGAATTGTATCTGATTTTTCTCTCTGAGCAAATAATATACCAGTAAATAGTACAAGTGACTCCTGTTGCTGCAGGCCCATCATTGTTCCACATCATGCAATGGAATCTGTGGCTGCTTTTGCATGGGAATGAATTGGCGCACACATTTATGCATGACAATGCTATACTTCTAGGGGTTGAAAGATCAAAGCACCTTCATTTCAAAACCGCAAGATTGAAATCTGCTACAAAAAAGCTTTCTGCTGCAGAATTAAAGACATCTTGCAGAATTATTATTGTAGATTTCTAACATACAGAAGATATAATTCTGCAATGAAAGTCTGCAGTTAAAAAACACAAGAAATTCCACAAATTGCATTCTGTGGTTAAAAATGTAAACAAATCTTAATTATTCTACAGAATCTGCAAATATGCTGCGTCCTGTAGAATGATTCTGCCCATGTGAAAGCACCATTAATATCTAAGTGTGGATTCTGATGTGGAATTGCCATTAGAATTATGCCATTTTCAACTTCACATCAAGATGCGCACATTACACGTGTCAAACCATGATGTGTGTTGTGGAACAATTCCACCTAGTTGAAAGATCTTGTAGGAACAATGCAAACAATTTACACCACTACAGAGCCTCTCATCATCAACACTAATAGATGTGACATAGGTGACAAGGGTGTAACTGTGCATCAACATTAAGGCCTTATTCACATGACCGTATTTACACATGTATTTAGCAACGTTAAAAAAAAAAATGCTCAAAAATTGTGACTTTATGAAGTATTGGCTTCCAATGTACTCAGTTGGATGATTTTTGGCTGCGTAAAAAAATTGTGGCAGGAAAAATAGCGATACACAACCATTTTTGGTCGCAATTTTTATACGTGTCAAAAGGTCTAGCCCTATCTTTTGACAAAATACGCAGGAAGCTCCCATATACTTCTATGTCAGGAAAAAAGGGAGGGGGAGGATGTTATCCTGCGTACAATGCTGGGAAAGGAAGACAGCTGGCTGACAGCGGGCGAACCTAAAAACACATATGGTTGTGTGACTAAGGCCTAATAGGCATCAACACTAATAGATGCAAGGTAAACTGTGCTTAACCCCACCTCATCATGTAAATATATGTCATGAAGTTGCAAATGGTGTATGGAGCCACTATATATAGCCACACCTGGCGGCTATGAGCTGTTGTCACATCCATGCAGGCCATAGGAAAAACAAACTCAATGGACACAACCCAAACAAAGACTGTCGGGAAAGGACTGGGAACGTGGAACGTCCATGCAGGCGAAACACCATAACAAAATGAACTGCAAGTGGGACTTGAGAGCAGACTTCCAACAATGACTACTAAACACCAAAACACATACCTAGAATAATAACATGCATAATCAGATGTAATAGCTAAAGTTACTGAGGTATTGGTTTGTATTTTGGCCAAGATATTTAAGCTCCTGAGCACATGACAAGGGTCCTCGTTGTCTCGGGATTTCCTACACTAACAAGACAATTTAAACCCCAGGGAGTCCTGCCTGCAAGTGGGACAATCATCTAAATAAGGATACTGGAACCTAGAGGCCTAGTTTGACATAGATCGTAAATGACACACGAGCTGAACATGACACTGTTCACACCAACAGAGGAGGGAATTATAGAATAGGGAATCCCACACAGAACCTCATGCATGCAGCAACACCAAGCAAAAGATACATGACTCAAAACAGCAGGGTATTGAGAAGAAATGAGGAGAAAGATAAATGACCAGCATACTCTAGCAAGAAGGGCTGTGTTACATCCTCACCGGATGTGCTTGACAAGCACCCGCAGATGTGCACAATAAGTGCTCACAGTGCAGCAGCCAAAACAAACTGACAAATAATAAGTGGGAAGTTTTTCCCTGACTACGTAATGAGCGAGGGAGAGAGCCCTGCCTAACACGGCAGACTGATCGTGTCGATAGATACGAGCCTGCACTCGTTCCTGGGACCTAAGTAACTCTACTTGACCAAACTGATAAGGGACAAAACAAAAAAAAACACAGCACTTAGCTTTAGAAAATAAGCTGCAGCACACTGAGCCATCCTGAGTAAGGAGCAATGGTCACCATGCTGACCATGGGAGCTACTGACTGCCAGCTCAGACAGAGAGCAAATGACAATACACAGCACATTAGCTCAGTATCAGCCCAGGTAAATACCCAGCTAATTACCCACAGATATGACTACATTGCATCACACTAACTGAGCAAGAAGGTGCTGAACCAAATCTAAAACCCGCACCAGACTTTGTTAATCTGGCATCGATCTCAGCACTGCTGCAACAGGCTGGCATTTATGTGCAACAGAATGGTGGTGATTGGCTGACAAGAACAATATCCAGCCAGCTCAATCATCCTACACCTGTGGAAATCTGCTTCTGGAAATCACTTGAGCTACAGGTCCCAGGAGCACAATATAATAGCTGTTTTTGACAGCTGACAGTTGCTTGCAATTGCTACAATCATTGTTAACTATATAGATGCTTTGGGGCAATTGGGGGATGTCAGTGGGCTAGTATAGGCTCTCATGGCTGCAGTACATAGAAGCCTAGTAAGCCTTGCCTTTGGCAGGGCCTGATAGGCAACATTGAAAATCACTATACAGTATAATGTAATATTGAAGTATTGCAGTGTATAGTGCAAGCTATTAGGTAATAAAGTTCAAGCCCACTGTGACATTTGTAGTGTACATATAATTTAGCACAACTGTAAAGAAAAAAAAAGATTAAAGGGATTCACATTAACATGGGTGGATAGTCTACTAAAAAAGAACAAAAAGGCATCATAGTTGAACTTTAATGGATAATGAAGAACAAAGATTATAATATTGAAAACCTAATATTTCAGTTACAAAATGATTGAAGTCTATTACTTTCAACAGTTCCAGCTTTCAAGAATACAGACATCTATTGGCATTTATTTTTGCCATTAATGATATTAACAATAAAACAGACATTCTGCCAAATATCACTTTGGGATATCATCTGTATGACTCATGTGGCCATGTGAATAAAGTAATAAAGAATGTTATGCAGATAATGTCTGGACACTCAGTAACAGCGCCTAATTACTCATGTATGGATTATGGTACACTAGCTGGTTTTATAGGAGATCTAAGATCTGCCACAACTCTACCAATGGCCCAGTTATTGGGTCTTTATGGATATGCACAGGTGAGTTCTAATAAGAAATCTTAAAGCATAATTCAACTTTTGAAGGCATTTTCAGAATAAGCTGTCATGTCTTCATGGGGGATCACAGCATTGCCTTCAGACAGACAGATGTGGATCTGCCTTGCCACATACTATTTTGCCTATGGGGTATTTCTGTTAGCAGTACTTGGAGAACCCTGTTTTTCACCTTTGACCCATCCACTTGGGATTTAGTAGGCATATTTTCAATAGTGTACCTGCTGATGCCATGTAAGTAGAGATGAGCGAGCATACTTGTCCGAGCTTGATGCTCGTTCGAGTATTAGGGTGTTCGAGATACTCGTTATTCGAGACGAGCACCACGCGTTACTCGAGTCAATTACATTTACTTCCCTGAAATGTTAGCGCCATTTTCTGGCCAATAGACATGCAAAGAAGGCATTACAACTTCCTCCAGTGAGGTTCCAGCCTTATCCCACCACCCTGCAGTGAGTGGCTGGTGAGATCAGGTGACCGCCGAGTATTTAAATCTTTCCCGCCCGCTGCTTGCCACAGATGCACGCTGGCAGAGATTAGGGAGGGTGCCGCTGCTATAGTTAGAGTGTTGGCGTCTTCAAGAGCCCCAACTGTCCTTCTTAGGGCCACATCTCACCGTGTGCATTAGTGTTGTGGCTGCTGGGAGCAGTTTTGCACTTTTTTTTTTTTATATCGGACGTGCAGGCTATAGTGTTCTCAGGCTGCAGTCTGTACTACGTAGTATAGGGGCAGTATTGGTCAGGCAGGGACAGTGGGTAGTGTATAAGAACCCCAACGGTCCTTCTTAGGGCCACATCTTACTGTGTGAATTACTGTTTTGGCTGCTAGGAGCAGTTTTACACCAATTTTTTTTTTCATCTTGGACTCTGCAGACTATTGCGTTCTCAATCTGCAGCCAATTATACAGAGTATAGGGGAAGTATTGGTGAGGCAGGGACAGTACTAGTGTGGAATGCTGTCTAGAAGTACCCCAACGGTCCTTCTTAGGGCCACATCTTACCATGTGAATTACTGTTGTGGCTGCTGGGAGCATTTTTGCACCAATTTTTTTTTTCATCTTGGGCTCTGCAGACTATTGCCTTCTCAGTCTGCAGCCAATTATACAGAGTATAGGGGCAGTACTGGTGAGGCAGTGACAGTGCTACTGTAGAATCCTGTCAACAAGTACTCCAAAAAAGCACTTGTTTAGGGCTATCTGTGACCGTGTGCATTTAACTCCGTGGCTGCTGGCAGTTGTAGTACCTCACTATTGCACAGCTAGGCCTGCTTGCAGACTTCTGTATTATTATTTTAAAAAAAAATACTTCTTACGGCTAACTGTGACTCTCTGTATTTCACTGCGTGGCTGCTGTGAGGTCAGGTGTATCAGTATTGCATATTGCACAGCTAGGCATGCTTGCAGGCTTCCGAATTATTTTTTTCCTGGCTACAGTTTGCGTTACATAAGCGCTGTATCACTCCAACTGCACACCAATAATAATTCAAAAATTTTTTACACCGCTGTGTGTCTGGCGTCAACTGCACGCATGGCAACAGACCCCGATAGAGGGAAGCTCAGATAAACGCAATATAGCCTGCATTGCATTGCTCCCCCACCCCCCCAAAAAAAACAAAAAACTTCTTACGGCTAGCTGTGACTCTCTGCATTTCACTGCGTGGCTGCTGTGAGGTCAGGTGTATCAGTATTGCATATTGCACAGCTAGGCGTGCTTGCATGCTTCCGAATTATTTTTTTCCTGGCTACAGTTTGCGTTACGTAAGCGCTGTATCACTCGAACTGCACGCCAATAATGATTCAAAAATTTTTTACACCGCTGTGTGTCTGGCGTCAACTGCACGCATGGCAACAGACCCCGATAGAGGGAAACTCAGATAAACGCAATATAGCCTGCATTGCATTGCTCCCCCACCCCAAAAAAAAAACAAAAAAACTTCTTACGGCTAGCTGTGACTCTCTGCATTTCACTGCGTGGCTGCTGTGAGGTCAGGTGTATCAGTATTGCATATTGCACAGCTAGGCGTGCTTGCATGCTTCCGAATTATTTTTTTCCTGGCTACAGTTTGCGTTACGTAAGCGCTGTATCACTCGAACTGCACGCCAATAATGATTCAACAATTTTTTACACCGCTGTGTGTCTGCCGGCAACTGCACGCACGGCGACAGACCCCAATAGAGGGAAACTCAGATAGACGCAATATAGCCTGCTTTGCATTGCACAAAAATTAAACAAAAAAAATACTTCTTACGGCTAGCTGTGACTCTGCATTTCACTGCGTGGCTGCTGTGAGGTCATGTGTATCAGTATTGCATATTGCACAGCTAGGCGGGCTTGCAGACTTCCGAATTACTTTTTTCCTGGTTGCAGGTTGCGTTACATAAGCGCTGTCTCCCTCCAACCACAGGCCAATAATTGAACAATTTTTTACACCGCTCTGTGTCTCTATTCGTAATCCACCATGCTGAGGGGTAGGGGTAGAGCTAGAGGACGTGGACATTGACGTGGGCGAGGATGCGGATTTCCAAGTGAGGGTATGGGCATAGGCCGAGTTCCTGTTCTAGGTGAATCGCAGCCGGCTGCTGCGGGATTAGGAGAGAGGAAAGTTTCTGGGGTCCCCAGCTTCATATCACAATTTTTGGGTCCACGTCGTAGACCTTTATTACAAAATGAGCAGTGTGAGCAGGTCCTGTCGTGGATGGCAGAAAGTGCATCCAGCAATGTCTCCAGCAACCTGTCTTCTACGCCGTTCATTGCTGCAACTCTGAATCCTCTCGCTGCTGCTCCTCCTTCCTCCCAGCCTCCTCACTCCATGAAAATAAAACATTTGGATGAGCAGGCAGACTCCCAGGAACTGTTTTCGGGCCCCAGTGCTGATTGGGAAAAAATGGTTTCTCTCCCACCTGAGGAGTTTGTCGTAACCGATGCCCAACCTTTGGAAAGTTCCCGGGGTCCGAGTGATGAGGCTGGGGACTTCCGGCAACTGTCTCAAGAGCTTTCAGTGGATGAGGAGGTCGATGATTATGATGAGACACAGTTGTCTATCAGTGAGGCAATAGTAAGGGGAGTAAGTCCAAAGGGAGGAGCGCACAGAAGATTTGGAGGAAGAGCCGCTGGACGATGAGGTGACTGACCCCACGTGGATTGATAAGCCAATTGAGGACAGGTCTTCAGAGGGGGAGGCAAGTGCAGCCGCAGGACAGATTGGAAGAGGCAGTGGGGTGGCCAGGGGTAGAGGCAGGGCCAGAGTGAATTATGCACCTACGGATTCCCAAAGCACCCCCTCGCGCCAAGCCACCGTGCAGAGGCCAAGGTGCTCAAAGGTGTGGCAGTTTTTCACTGAGAGCACGAACGATCGACGAACAGTGGTGTGCAACCTTTGTCGCGCCAAGATCAGCTGGGGAGCCACCACTACCAGCCTCACCACCACCAGCATGCGCAGGCATATGATGGCCAAGCACCCCACAAGGTGGGACGAAGGCTGTTCACCGCCTCCGGGTTGCACCAATGTCTCTCCCTCTGTGCCCCAACCTGCCACTGAGATCCAACCCACCTCTCAGGGCACAGGCACAAGCGTCTCCCGGCCTGGACCCACACCCTCACCTCCGCTGTCCTCAGCCCCATCCAGCAATGTCTCTCAGCTCTGCATCTAGCTGTCACTAGCCCAAGCGTTGGAGCGAAAGCGCAAATACGCCGCCTCACACCCGCACGCTCAAGCTTTAAATGTCCACATTGCCAAACTGATCCGCCTGGAGATGCTCACCTACAGGCTTGTGGAAACAGAGGCTTTCAAAAACATGATGGCGGCGGCAGCCCCACGCTACTCGGTCCCCAGTTGCCACTATTTTTCACAGTGTGCCGTCCCAGCCCTGCACGACCACCTCTCCCGCAACATTGTACTCACCAACACGGTTACTGGCAAGGTCCACTTAACAACGGACACGTGGACAAGCACAGGCGGGCAGGGCCATTATATGTCCCTGACGGCACATTGGGTGAATTTAGTGGAGGCTGGGACAGAGTCAGAGCCTGGGACCGCTCACATCTTACCCACCCCCAGAATTACGGGCCCGAGCTTGGTGCGGGTATCTGCGGCGGTGTATGCCACCTCCACTAAACCTTCCTCCTCCACCTCCTTTGCAACCTCTACCTCTCAATCAAGACTTGTCAGCAGCAGCACGTCGCCAGCAGTCGGTGTCGCGCGGCAGCACAGTGGTGGGCAAGCGTCAGCAGGCCGTGCTGAAACTAATCAGCTTAGGAGAGAGGAGGCACACGGCCCACAAATTGTTGCATTGTCTGACAGAGCAGACTCACCGCTGGCTTTCGCCGCTGAGCCTCCAACCGGGCATGGTCATGTGTGACAACGGCCGTAACCTGGTGGCAGCTCTGCAGCTTGGCAGCCTCACGCACGTGTCATGCCTGGCCCACATTTTTAATTTGGTGGCACAGCGGTTTCTGAAAAGCTACCCACACTTGTCAGACCTCCTCGGCAAGGTGCGCCGAGTCAGTGCACATTTCCGCAAGTCCAACACGGACGCTGCCACCCTGCGGACCCCGCAACATCGCTTTAATCTGTCAGTGCGCCGACTGCTTTACGATGTGCCCACACGGTGGAACTCTACGCTGCACATGTCGGCCAGGCTGTATGAGCAGCGTAGAGCTATAGTGGAATACCAACTCCAGCATGGGCGGCGTAGTGGGAGTCAGCCTCTTCAATTCTTTACAGAGGAGTGGGCCTGGATGGCAGATATCTGCCAGGTCCTTGGAAACTTTGAGGAGTCTACCCAGATTGTGAGCGGCGATGCTGCAATCATTAGCGTCACCATTCCTCTGCTATGCCTGTTATATCTAAAAAGTGATCTTCCTAGTGAGGACAGCGATGTGTTGTGTACAGGTACCCTGGCACACATGGCTGACTTCATGTTAGGATGCCTTTCTTGTGACCCTCGCGTTAGACGCATTCTGGCCACTACGGATTACTGGGTGTACACACTGCTCGACACATGGTATAAGGAGAACCTTTCCACTCTCATTCCCAAAGAGGAAAGGGGTTAGAGAGGGATGCTATACCTCCGGGCCCTGGTGGAAAAACTGATGGTAAACTTTCCATCTGACAGCGCTAGCGGCAGAAGGCGCAGTTCCGAGGGCCAAGTAGCAGGGGAAATGCGGAGATCAGGCAGCATGTTCAGCGCAGGCAGGGGAACACTTTCCAAGGACTTTGCCAGCTTTATGGCTCCCCAGCAAGACTGTGTCACACCTCCTCAGTCAAGGCTGAGTCGGAGGGAGCACTGTAAAAAGATGGTGAGGGAGTACGTAACCGATCGTACCACCGTCCTCCGTGACGCCTCTGCTCCGTACAACTACTGGGTGTCAAAGCTGGACACGTGGCATGAACTCGCGCTGTATGCCCTGGAGGTGCTTGCTTGCCCTACCGCTAGCGTCTTGTCAGAGAGGGTGTTTAGTGCAGCTGGGGGAATCATCATGGATAAGCGTACCCGCCTGTCAACTGACAGTGCCGACATGCTAACACTCATAAAGATGAACAAAGCCTGGATTTCCCTAGACTTCTCTTCTCCACCAGCGGAGAGCAGCGTTAGCTAAATAATCTTTTCGCTGCAACCGCGGATGCAAGCATTGTTCTCTATCACCATAAAAAAAGGGACATTTACCTTTGTCAATCTGTCTATGATATTAGTCCTCCCCCTGCTCCTCCTCCTGAAACATCCTGTCATCACGCTGAACTGCCAATATTTCTGCGGCCCAAAAGGCTCATATACTTTTGTCAAACAATATTTCAACGTTTCTAACTGAAGCATTGAAACTTCAACATGAACCAATTTTTTTAACAGGGCTGCCTCC
This sequence comes from Eleutherodactylus coqui, assembly GCF_035609145.1. Lineage (NCBI taxonomy): Eukaryota > Metazoa > Chordata > Amphibia > Anura > Eleutherodactylidae > Eleutherodactylus > Eleutherodactylus coqui. The sequence goes on from NC_089843.1 coordinate 32,535,176, forward strand.
AGGCTTTGTTACAAATTAAGACACAGTAAGCTAAAATATTAATGGGTTTCACCTGCACTCTCGGTTGAGCAATTTTTCTGGGGTACTTTTTTACTGTTAATACAGCAATTTTTTGGGCCCTCGTCTACACTGTAATCCAAGTAATTTTTCTGGCCTTCGCCTACACTCATGGTACACCAATGTGTCCGGGGTTGGCCTACACTCTTGCTACAGAAATTTCACACGGGTCGGCCAGTCTATACTTCTGCCACAGTAATGCTACAGGGGTCTGCCTATACGTCTGCGACAGAAATGTTACTGGGGTCTGCCTACACTGCTGCTACTGAAATGTTAGTGGGGTCTGTGTATACTGCAGCAAATGAAATGTTATTGGGGTCTGTCTATACTGTTATTACTGAAATGTTACTGGGGTCTGTCTATACTGTTACTACTGAAATGTTACTGGGGTCTGTCTATACTCCCACTACTGAAATGTTACTGGGGTCTGTCTATACTTTTGCTACTGAAATGTTACTGGGATATGTGTATACTGCTGCAAATGAAATGTTACTGGGGTCTGTATATACTGCTGCAAATGAAATGTTACTGGGGTCTGTGTATACTGCTGCAAATGAAATGTTACTAATGCTGGGCTATGCCTATACTGCTGCTACGGAAATGTTACAGGGGTCTGTCTATACTGTTACTACTGAAATGTTACTGGGGTCTGTCTATACTGCTGCAAATGAAATGTTACTGGGGTCTGTCTATACTGCTGTAAAAGAAATGTTACTGGGGTCTGTCTATACTCCAACTACTGAAATGTTACTGGGCTCTGCCTACACTGCTGCTACTGAAATGTTACTGGGTTCTGTCTATACTGCTGTAAATGAAATGTTACTGTGGTCTGTCTAGACTGCAGCTACTGAAATGTTACTGGGGTCTGTGTATACACTTGCAAATGAAATGTTACTGGGGTCTGTGTATACTGCTGCAAATTAAATGTTACTGGGATCTGTCTATACTGCTGTAAATGAAATGTTACTGGGGTCTGTCTATACTGCTACTACTGAAATGTTACTGGGCTCTTCCTAGACTGCAACTACTGAAATGTTACTGAGGTCTGTGTATACACCTGCAAATGAAATGTTACTGGGCTCTGCCTAGACTGCAGCTACTGAAATGTTACTGGGGTCTGTGTATACACCTGCAAATGAAATGTTACTGGGCTCTGCCTAGACTGCAGCTACTGAAATGTTACTGGGGTCTGTGTATACACCTGCAAATGAAATGTTACTGGGGTCTGTGTATACTGCTGCAAATAAAATGTTACTGGGGTCTGTCTATACTGTTACAACTGAAATGTTACTGGGTTCTGTCTATACTGCTGTAAATGAAATGTTACTGGGGTCTGTCTATACTGTTACTACCGAAATTTTACTGGGCTCTGCCTACGCTGCTGCTACTGAAATGTTACTGGGGTCTGTGTATACTGCTGCAAATGAAATGTTATTAATACTGGGCTATGCCCATACTGCTGCTACGGAAATGTTACAGGGGTCTGTGTATACTGTTACTACTGAAATGTTACTGGGGTCTACCTAGAATTCTTCTGCAACATAACTCTTAGTGGGGTCAGTTTATATCTTTGCAACAGTAATATTACAGGAGTCAGTGCATAGTATGGGTGCACTACGTTTTCCCATCGCGGTGTTCTATGTATCTGGCCCTAAAAAAAAACCCACACTGACTAGGGCATGGAGTGTGGGCCGAAGCCAACCAGTATTTTATCTCACGTTACCTCAGCTATCCGGGGCACTGCATTGGGACAAACAAGAGGAGCGAAACAGCCCTAATGAGACGTTCCCAGCTACGCTAGCATCGGAGTCCACTGTAGGCCCGCGATTGCTGAGGGTTTGTGCAGAGGCCTATGTCCTGGATGCAGTGAAAGTCCGCTTCCTGCCTACGACTGCTGAAGCTGTATGCTGAGGCCTATGTCCTGTGGATACTGCAAGTACACCAGGTTGGGGCTGTGCAACTTTTTCCAGGCTAATCCAGTCATTGTAGCTGGGAAATTAAACATGACTGATTTACTTTGCCAGCTTGGCCTTTTTGCAGGCAAGCATATTATGTTTTCGGCCTACTGTGTCCGTTACAGTACTGCTGACAGCCTCCAAGTGCAGGTCAATAATCGCCTAATTTTTACCAACGCTCAGTGTCTGCTGTATTCATAATCCACCATGCTGAGGGGTAGGGGTAGGCCTAGAGGACGTGGCCGTGGCCGAGGACGCGGAGGTCCAAGTGAGGGTGGGGGCACAGATCGAGTTCCTGGTCCAGGTGAATCGCAGCCGGCTGCTGAGGGATTAGGAGAGAGGAAAGTTTCTGGGGTCCCCAGCTTCATATCACACTTTTGTTCTGTGGATTCACTGTTGTCCATTGGCTCTTATTTGTATCTGAAGCTTTGATTTTGCCCATGGAGGCAAAATCCACGGTGGTATCCTGGAACCCAGCCTGAACCTGGGCCCGATAACTTGGCTCCCACAGACTATAGCGGGTCCTGGTCATGCTGTCTTGGCCTTGTAATGTCACCTCCTTTAAACCCTCCCCCCCTCCTCCTCCAACAATGCAAACATTCCTGGCAAATGGTTAAGCTTTGGTCCCTCTTGCAGCAGTCCAAGAATTTCACCTAAACCGGCACAATAGGAATGCCCCCCCCCCCAATCCCTCTTAATCCTGGCCACAGTTCCGAAAACCAAAGAAATACAAACGGGGTGCTTTTCGATTATCCCTAGCTGAACCATTCAGCCGAGCGGTAGAGCAATTGCGGCTTCCATCTTGTTGGTGCAGATAATAATTACATAGTGTTGTGTCATGCTGAGGTAGGAATAGAGCCCACTCTCGAACACAGCGTCCTTGCAGGGCTGGGGACAGAGTAGCAGCAGGCACATATTCTTGGTGGAAGCAGGCAAGCTGAGAGCCACATACTCCCGGTCTGATTTTGGACTGATTGAAGAGACCTTTACTTGTGATCATCTTTGGTAATTCCTGACAAAGATGAGTGGTATAGCCTGAAACTTGCATTGCTAACACTTTGCAATGGTCAACAGAAAACATATGAATGAAGCCTTTCCATAATCTGATTGAGATGAGGAGGAGTGCCGACTTTTAGTTCCTAGAATATCCTTTTCATTCCTCTCAAATGAGCCTCTTGTCTCAGAAAATACTAGCTTTTCCACATAGCTGTTGTCGCTTCCGCTTTTATTCTGTGGCTTTACTTTTGTCCAGTGGCTCTTAGGCAGATCTGAAGGTTGATTTTGCCCATGGAGGCAAAATCCACGGTGGAGGAGCGGAACCCAGCCTGAACCTGGTTCCCACACAGACTATAGCGGGTCCTGGTCATGCTGTCTTGGCCTTGTAATGCCACCTCCTCCTCCTACTTGGGGTCTTTCGTGTTACCACAGTTATCGGAGAAACTTGTTTGGGCCAAAGGAGAGGAGCGTAACTGCATTAACGTTACAGGGGTCTGCCTATACTTCAGCTGCGACCCAGCATCCACAGCGCACACAAAAGTGTCCCTGCGCAGCCTTCAGCTGCCCACATGCCACACGCTGGCTGCATAGCTACACCACACTCATGTCTATTTATAAGTGTGTCTGCGATCAGGAGGAACTGGAGGCCCACACTGCAGAGGGTTGGCAGGGCCAGGCAGCGACCCTCTTTAAAAGGGGCGGGGCGATAGCCCACAATGCTGTACAGAAGCAATGAGAAATCTAATCCTGTGCCACCTCCGTCAGGAGCTGCAAACGTGGGCATAGCAATGGGGAATCCATGTGCCACACAGTATTCATTCTGTCAAGGTGTTGCATAGCTCAATCGACACTGCAAGGGGAAAGCCCCCTACCCAAGTCAGTCAGTGTCTTTGTGCCAGACAGGTCAAACACCGCGATGGGAACTAAGTTTGCACCAACAGCATAGGTGGGTCCTAGGAAATCCAAGACATGAACAAAAAAATAGATCTGAGCGGCCAAACATGGCAGACTTGCACCGCGCCCACGACACAGGCCTCAGCCCAGAGCTTCAGCAATCCTAGGCAGGAAGCGGACTTTCACTGCACCCAGGACATAGGCCTCTGCACAAACCCTCAGCAATCGCGGGCCTACAGCGGACTCCAATGCTAGCGTAGCTGTGCACGGCTCATTAGCGCTGTATTGCTCCTGTAGTTTGTCCCAATGCAGTGCCCCGGATAGTAGAGCCAACGTCAGATTAAATACATGTGGGCTTCGGCCCACACTGCATGCAACAGTGAGACTGTTTTTTTTTATAAATAGTCACAGGCAGGTACAACTCCGCAATGGGAATTCCATGTGCACCCACAGCAGGGGTGGCTCTCTGGAACCCACCGGTGGTACATAAATACACCCCATTGCAGTGCCCTGGACAGCAGAGCTAACGTCAGATTACATACAGGTGGGCTTCGGCCACCACTGCATGCCCTAGTCAGACTGGGTAATTTTTTTTGAGCCATATACGTGAAACACCGCAATGGGAACACTTAGTGCACCCATAGTATGCACCGACCCCTGTAATACTCCTCTAGCTAAGGTATACGCACACCCCACTAACAGTTATGTTGCAGAAGTCTAGGGAGACCCTATTAACACTTCTGTAGTTACAGTATAGACGGACCCCAGTAACATTTCAGCAGCTGCAGTATAGGCAGAGCACAGTATCAGTTACATTTCAGTAGTAACAATATCGACAGACCCCTGTAACATTTCTGTAACAGCAGGATAGGCATAGCCCAGTATTAGTGGGATTTCAGTAGTAACAGTATAGACAGATTGACAACACCTATGTGGAAAAGCTAGTATTTTCTGAGACAAGAGAGGCGCATTTGATTGCAATGAAAAGGATACTCAAGGTACTGAAAGTCTGCACTCCTTCTCATCTCAAGCTGGAAAGGCTTCATTCCTATGGTTTCCGTTGTCCATTTCAAAGTGTTAGCAATCAGCAATCCAAGTTTCCGGCTACTACCACGCAAGCATCTTTCTTAGGAATTACCAAAGATGATCACAAGTAAAGGCCTCATCATCGGTCAGTCCAAAATCATTCAGAGAGTATGTGGTTCTCAGCGGGCCTGCTTCCATTTAGGGTCGGTACCTGCTGCCACTCAGTCCCTTGCCCTACAGGGATGGTGTGTTCTATAGTCACCTGTATTTCGACCTCAGCTGTACGCTAATCTTTGGACTTAGCAGCACCAAGAACTTTTAAGCCACCAATGCTCTACTAGTCGGCTGAAAGCTTCAGCTAGGGATAACGGAATACTACCGCGGTTGTATTTATTTGGTTTTCAGGATGTGGCCAGGATTAAGTGGGCCGTGGCGGGGGGTGGTGGGGGGCTTTCTAATTGTGTCGTTTAAGGTGAAATTCTTGGACTGCCATCAGACGGACCACTGCGAAAGCATTTGCCGAGAATATTTTCATTGTTGGAGGATGAAGAGGGGGATCTCTTTCAGGCAGTACGTGTCCTGTCCCCATGTCCGTGGTTATATGCACCTTACCAGTAACCGCGTCGCTGAAAAATTGTTGCGCCTGGGGACCTAATAGCGTGGCCTCACCACCATCATGTCTTTGGCAAGCCTCCGTTTCCACAACCCTGAAACATAGCAGTAGCAGCAGTAAAGGCAGAGCCGAGAATTAGTAACATTTCAGTGGTAAGAGTAGGGACAGACCCCAGTAACATTTCATTGGCAGCAGTAGGGACAGACCCCCAAAACATTTCAGTAGTATAAGTATAGACAGACCCCAGTAACAGTTCAGTAGTATAAGTCTATACAGACCCCAGTAACATTTCAGTTCCAGCAGCGTAGACAACCCCAGTAACATTTCAGTAGTATAGGTTGCGACATGCCCCCGTAACATTTCAGTTCCAGCAGTGCGGACAGACCCCAGTAACATTTCAGTAGTAGTAACAGTATAGACACACCCCTTCAACATTTCCGTTGCAGCAGTGTAAGGTGAGCCCAGTAACATTTCATTTGCAGCAGTATTGACAGAGTGCAGTAACTTTTCAGTTGTAGTAACAGTATAGACAGACCCCGGTAAAATTTACGTTGAAGCAGTATGGGCAAAGCTGCAGATTCACATTTCCCTGGCATCAGTGTAGGGAGAGCACAGCATTTGTAACATTTCAGTAGTAGCAGTATAGACAGGCCCCAGTAACATTTACATAGAAGCAGTATGGGCAAAGCAGCAGAAAAACATTTCCCTGGCAGCAGTGTAGGGAGAGTACAGCATTTGTAACATTTCAGTAGTAGCAGTATAGTCAGACCCTAGTAACATTTACGTACAAGCAGTATGGACAAAGCAGCAGATTCACATTTCCCTTGCAGCAGCGTAGGGAGAGCACAGCATTTGTAACATTTTAGTAGTAGCAGTATAGACAGGCCTCAGTAACATTTACCTAGAAGCAGTATGGGCAAAGCAGCAGAAAAACATTTCCCTGCCAGCAGTGTATAGAGAGCTTAGTATTTGTAACATTTCAGTAGTAACAGTATAGACAGGCCCCAGTAACATTTACGTAGAGGCAGTATGGGCAAAGCAGCAGAAAAACATTTCCCTGGCAGCAGTGTAGGGAGAGCTTAGTATTTGTAACATTTCAGTAGTAGTAGTATAGTCAGACCTCAGTAACATTTACGTAGAAGCAGTATGGGCAGAGCCCACTATTAGTTACATTTCTGTTATAGCACTATAGACATGCCCCACTAACATTTCAGTTGAAACAGTATGGGCAGAGCCCAGTATTAGTAAAATTACAGTAGTAACAATATACACCAACCAAGGTAACATTTCAGGAGCAGAAGTATCCGCAGACCGAAGTTACATTTCTATTGCGGAAGTATAGTGAGACCCCTGTAGCATTACTGTGGCAGAAGTATAGGTAGGCAGAACAGAGTTATATTTCTGTAGCAAAAGTGTAGGCCAACCACAGACACAGTGGTGTAGCATGAGTGCAGGCGTAGCCCATAAAAATTACTTGGATTAAAGTGTAGGCGAGGGCCCGAAAAATTGGTGTACCGACAGTACAAATGTACCCCACAAAAAGTTGCCCATGCCCAATCCAGAGGGCAGGTGAAACACATTAATCGCTTAGCGTACTGTGGCTTAATTTTTAACTAGGCCTGGAGGTAGCCCAGTCAAAATAAAAATTGGTTCAGGTGGAAGTTTCAATGCTTTAATGGGAATTGAAACAGATAAATATTATTTAGAAAAGTTATATGAGCCTTTTGGTCCACAGAAAAATTGCCCGTTCGCGGTGATTACGTGAGGTTTCAGGAGGAGGAGGACAAATATCATACACAGATTGACAAAGGTCTTTAGGTAGCGCTGCTGTCCGCTGGTGGAGAAGAGAAGTCTGTGGAAATCCAGGCTTTGTTCATCTTTATGAGTGTAAGCACTGTCAGTTGGCAGGCGGGTACGCTTGACCGTGATGATTCCCCCAGCTGCACTAAACACCCTCTCTGACAAGACGCTAGCGGTAGGGCAAGCAAGCACCTCCAGGGCATACAGCGCGAGTTCATGCCACGTGTCCAGCTTTGACACCCAGTAGTTGTACGGAGCAGAGGCGTCACGGAGGACGGTGGTACGATCGGCTACGTACTCCCTCACCATCTTTTTACAGTGCTCCCTCCGACTCAGCCTTGACTGAGGAGGTGTGACACAGACTTGCTGGGGAGCCATAAAGCTGGCAAAGGCCTTGGAGAGTGTTCCCTTGCCTGTGCTGAACATGCTGCCTGATGTCCGCGCCTCCCCTTCTACTTGGCCCTCGGAACTGCGCTTTCTGCCACTAGCGCTGTCAAATGGGAAGTTTACCATCAGTTTGTCCACCAGGGCCCTGTGGTATTGCATTACTCTCAAACCCCTTTCCTCTTCGGGAATGAGAGTGGAAAGGTTCTCCTTATACCGTGGGTCAAGCAGTGTGTACACCCAGTAATCCGTAGTGGCCAGAATGTGTCTAACGCGAGGGTCACGAGAAAGGCATGCTAACATAAAGTCAGCCATGTGTGCCAGGGTACCTGTACGCAAGATATGGCTGTCCTCACTCGGAAGATCACTTTGAGGATCCTCCTCCTCCTCCTCCTCCTCCTCCTCCTCCTCCTCAGGCCATACACGCTGAATGGATGAGAAGCAAGCAGCATGGGAACCCTCTGCAGTGGGCCCAGCTGTCTTTTCCTCTTCAGGCTCCTCCCCCTCCTCCTCCTGCTCAATGCGCTGAAATATAGACATGAGGGTGCTCTGACTATCCAGCGACATACTGTCTTCCCCCGCCTTCGTTTCAAACCGCAAAGCGTCAGCCTTTATGCTTTGCAGGGAACTTCTCAACAGGCATAGCAGTGGAATGGTGATGCTAATAATTGCAGCATCACCACTCACCATCATGGTAGACTCCTCAAAGTTTCCAAAGACTTGGCAGATATCTGCCATCCAGGCCCACTCCTCTGTAAAGAATTGAGGAGGCTGACTCCCACTACGCCGCCCATGTTGGAGTTGGTATTCCACTATAGCTCTACGCTGCTCATACAGCGGGGACAACATGTGGAGCGTTGAGTTCCACCGTGTGGGCACGTCGCACAGCAGTCGGTGGACTGGCAGATTAAACCAATGTTGCAGGGTCCGCAGGGTAGCAGCGTCCATGTTGGACTTGCGGAAATGTGCGCTGACGCGGTGCACCTTGCCGAGGAGGTCTGACAAGTGTGGGTAGCCTTTCAGAAACCACTGAACCACCAACTTAAAGACGTGGGCCAGGCATGGCATGTGCGGGAGGCTGCCGAGCTGCAGAGCCGCCACCAGGTTATGGCCGTTGTCACACACGACCATGCCCGGTTGGAGGCTCAGTGGCGAAAGCCAGCAGTCGGTCTGCTCTGTCAGACCGTGCAACACTTCGTGGGCCGTGTGCGTCTTCTCTCCTAAGCTGAGTAGTTTCAGCACGGCCTGCTAATGCTTGCCCACCGCTGTGCTGCCATGCCGCGCGACACCAACTGCTGGCGATGTGCTGCTGCTGACACGTCTTGATTGCGAGGTAGAGGTTGCGTTGGGGGAGGAGGAGGAGGAGGAGGAAGGTTTAGTGGAGGTGGCATACACAGCCGCAGAATCCATCAGCGATCTGGGTCCCGCAATTCTGGGGCTGGGTAGGACATGAGCGGTCCCAGGCTCTGACTCTGTCCCAGCCTCCACTAAATTCCCCCAATGTGCCATCAGGGAGATATAGTGGCCCTGCCCGCCTGTGCTTGTCCACGTGTCCGTTGTTAAGTGGACCTTGCCAGTAACCGAGTTGGTGAGGGCGCATACAATGTTGCGTGAGACGTTGTCGTGCAGGGCTGGGACGGCACACCGTAAAAAATAGTGGCAATTGGGGACAGAATAGCGCGGGGCCGCCGCCGCCATCATGTTTTTGAAAGCCTCAGTTTCCACAAGCCTGTAGGTGAGCATTCCAGGCTGATCAATTTGGCTATGTGGACATTTAAAGCTTGAGTGTGCGGGTGCGTGACGGCTGGATGCTGCGCTGGATGCTGCGCTGAGAGACATTGCTGGATGGGGCCGAGGAGAGCGGAGGTGAGGGTGTGGGTCCAGGCCAGGAGACGGTCGTGCCTGTGTCGTGAGAGGTTTGTTGGATCTCAGTGGCAGGTTGGAGGCCAGGGGGAGAGGCAGTGGCGCAAGCCGGAGGCGGTGAACGGCCTTCGGCCCACCTTGCGGGGTGCTTGGCCATCATATGCGTGCGCATGCTGGTGGTGGTGGCTCCCCGGCTGATCTTGGCGCGACAAAAGTTGCACACCACTGTTCGCCGGTCGTCCGCGGTCTCAGTGAAAAACTGCCACACCTTAGCACGGTGGCTTGGCGCGAGGGGGTGCTTTGGGAAACAGCTGGTTGATTATTCGCTCTTGCCCTGCCTCTACCCCTGGCCATCCCACTGCCTCTCCAACCTGTCCTGCGGCTGCAATCGTCTCCCCCTCTGAAGACCTCTCCTCAGTTGGCTTATCACGCCACGTGGGGTCAGTCACCTCATCGTCCAGCGGGCCTTCCTACAAATCCTCTGTGCGCTCCTTCCTCGGACTTACTGCCCTTACTGCTACCTCACTGAGAGACAACTGTGTCTCATCGTCATCGTCCTCCTCACCCACTGAAAGCTCTTGAGACAGTTGCCGGAAATCCCCAGCCTCATCCCCCGGACTCCGGGAACTTTCCAAAGGTTGGGCATCGGTCACGACAAACTCCTCAGGTGGGAGAACAGTTCCTGGGAGTCTGCCTGCTCCTCAGAATGTGTCATTTTCATGGAATGAGGGGGCTGGGAGGAAGGAAACGCAGCAGCCAGAGGATTCAGAGTTGCAGCAGTGGACGGCGTAGAAGACTGGGTGGTCGATAGATTGCTAGATGCACTTTCTGACATCCACGACAGGACCTGCTCACACTGCTCGGTTTTTAATAAAAGTCTACGATGTGGACCCAAAAATTGTGTTATGAAGCTGGGGACCCCAGAAACTGTCCTCTCTCCTACTCCCGCAGCAGCCGGCTGTGATTCGCCTGGACCAAGAACTAGGCCTATACCCACACCCTCACTTGGAACTCCGCGTCCTCGCCCGCGTTCGCGTCCTCTACCTCTACCCTTCAGCATGGTGGATTAAGAATCGAGCAGACACTGAGCGGTGTGAAAATTTTTTTGAATTATTGCCGCGCAGTTGGTGCCTGCCAACGGTTATACAACTCCAAAAGAAGCCTGGGATAAATTTTAAAGAAGGATGCAAGCAGGACTAGCTGTGCACTCTGCAGTTGAGATTCACCTCAAGTCCCACAGGCCACGCAATAATGTGCACTGGGTTACAAGCAGACGTAAAAAAGGATTCCTTTTTTAAAATTAGTTATTCTCCAATGCAATGCAGGCAATGGAGCGTCTATTGGACTCTCCCTCTATGGCTGTCTGGCACCGTACACTGCTCCGGCAGCTGACTGGTAACACAGAGCGGTGTAAAAAATTTGTGGTTTCTTGCCGTACACTTGGAGGCAGACAGCGCTGACGTTACCCTAACTGCGGATAGAAAAATATTTATATGAAGGCTGCACGCAGGCTTTGCTGTGCACTATGCAGTTTGGATGGACGTGAAATCCCACAGGCCACGCAGGCAAATGCACTGGGTCACCGGTAGCCGTAAAAAGGATTTCTTTTTAAAATTTCCTTTTTTTTCTATGCAACGCAGGCTGAGGCTATGCAGTGTGCATTGCACTTTCAATCTATGGGTGTCTGACACACCGTACACTTCTGAGGCAGCTGGCATGTTACACAGAGCGTTGTACAAAATTTGGGGTTTCTTGGCGTACATTTGGAGGCAGACAGCGCTGACGTAACGCTAAGTGCTGGCAGAAAAATATTTAAATGAAGGCTGCACGCAGGCCTTGCTGTGCACTATGCAGTTTGGATGGACGTGAAGTCCCACAGGCCACGCAGGCAAATGCACTGGGTCACCGGTAGCCGTAAAAAAAATTTCTTTTTTACATTTTCTTTTTTTTCTATGCAATGCAGGCTGAGGCTATGCAGTGTGTATTGCACTTTCAATCTATGGGTGTCAGACACACCGTGCACTTGTGAGACAGCACGCGTGTAAGACAGAACAGTGTAAAACATTTGTGGCTTCTTGCCATACACTTAGAGGCAGACAGCGCTGACGTTACGCTAACTGCGGACAGAAAAATATTTAAATGAAGGCTGCACGCAGGCTCTGCTGTGCAATACTGAGGTACTACAACTCCCAGCAACCAAGGAGTTAAATGCACACGCTCACAGCTAACCCTAAGAACGACTGTTGGGGTTCTTGTAGACAGTATTCTACACTACCACTGTCCCTGCCTGACCAATACTGCCCCTATACTCAAGTAAAGCCTGCAGCCTGAGAACGCTGTAGCCTGCACGCCCGATATACATAAAAAAGTGCAAAACTACTCACAGCAGCCACAACAGTAATGCACTAGGTGAGCTGTGGCCCTAAGAAGGACCGTTGTGGTTCTTGAAGACGCTAACACTCTTCCTATAGCAGCAGCAGCAGCACTGTCCCTGATCTCTGTTAGCGTGTGTCTGTGGCGAGCCGCGGGCGGGGCTGATTTAAATACTCGGTGGTCACTTGATCTCGACAGCCACTCACTGCAGGGGTGTGGGATAGGGTTGGAACATCACAGGATGAAGTTGTAATGCCTTCCCTGTGTTTCTATTGGCCAGAAAATGGTGCAAATTTCTCAGGGAAGGAAATGTAATTGACTCGAGTGCCGCGTGGTGCTCATCTCGAGTAACGCGCGTCTCGAACACCCTAATACTCGAACAAGTATCAAGCTCGGACGAGTGCGCTCGCTCATCTCTAGTTCCAGTGTTTTTTTATGATATCATAAATAGTTAGGTCTTTGAGTCTCGACCATGGGCCTACTATTCCCAATGGTCTACTGGAGGGAATTCATTTGACCAAAGAAGTTTTTGTTTGCCTGGCCAGAGTAAGGCTTTATCTAGATTTATAGCTGGTAAAACCAATTCACGATCAACTAAAGAGATCCAGCTTGTGATATGAATCGCTTTATAATATGAGGATAGATTTGGTATGCCCATCCCTACTTGTTGTCTTTTTTGTTTTACATATAGGAATGTCAGGCATGGTTTGTATCTGTCCCAGACAACTTCCTGAAGAGTTGATGCTTCTGGGAGAAGAAAAGACCAGACACATATATTGGGACTGTTTGTAGGATAGAGAGGGCACAGAGAGGGATGATTAATGTGGGGTCCAGAACAAATGGCCGGATCAATAACACTCAGAGCAAGTGACACCTCCTACTTAGCTAGCGTTCAAAACATTTGTTCACTTTCTATACGTGGAGAAGGAACTGATCTACCAGCAGGCATACTTTTTTTTTACCAAATTGTGTTGATTTCTAGAACGATATCAGACAACATGCGCCACTAATTTTGGTACTCTATTGACCCAAGAACTTCAGTGTGTGTTGGTTGTCCAGAAGAAACTTTTCTAGATGTATTTGCTGAACTGTAGCCAGAAAAAAGATAGTTAAAGGAGCAAGTATTTCATAAGTAGTTGATAAAAGCTACAGGAGGTCTTACAGGTTTTACATGCAATTTTTACTAAGACGCTCAAACGACTGAACAAATTGATGACTTTTTTTGCATGAAATATAATTGCTTGAAATCATCTCTGTCTGCTTCATTAACTTAAGTAAACTCGGTATTCATAGTTTTCTCTGCTAGATAGGTGTTTATAGGTTTGTTTATCTGGCCAGGAGGTTTTTAATTAGGTTTTTAATAAGAAATCCACAGTCTTCAGCTGGCATGAGTAAACAATGTACTCATTGTGTTTGGAAAGGTAAACACTCACCCTCCCCCGTTGTTGTCCAGCTGCTCAAAAAACAGAATAATTCCCATTCAAATGTAACAAGTTTTGCACTGCTTGATGACTGTTTTTATGCCAGATGAAATACAGCTGTAAATGGCAAGTGAACAAAGAATGCATGTAAATTTACCTGCATATTAGTTCATTTGAAGGAATTGTGGTTGAATTGTTGCGTGTAAATGGACTTTAAAGAAGCAGTGTAAAGTCACACAACAAAGAAAACAATGCCAGAAGGAAGAGCATAATCATAATCACAAAGAAAGAAAGCCAGGGTCAAAGTAATGAGTAAAAGCAAAATAAAGCACCGACTTACAAACTAAGTGGCCTTTTATATGGGATAACTGTCAGTTCAGCGTTAATCACTCGTATGCTTTTACACCAGGGTCATCATTGCTGAGTAAATGGAGGTAGAACAGTCTGGAGATCGCTCTGGCCCCACCACCTCCATTCAAAGAAAACAGGCAGTCATTCATAAATGGCTGACTTCCAGTTTACATGAGCTTATTGTCAAGTTTTATAAGTGCATAAACTGAATGATGAACCATTACCAAACGAATCATCCATCATTCAGTCAGTGCATGCATTTACAGTCAAAGATAATCAATCAAATGATTGTAATCCATTGGAATCTGTTAAAGATCCCTAACAAATATTCAGTAATAGATAAATGTGCAAAGTAGCGATCCTGTGGAGGTACAGTGAATTCAGGCATATAGACTGTCAATGTGCTGTAGGTCACATGCAGAAAACTGCATGAATAAATCTATCTAGGTATACAGCTAGGCCCACCCACGACACAGGTGGGGAGCTACTGTAAGTTAGTTTTTGGGTGCTGTGAAATATTCCACTTATATAATGCATTGTACCAAGTGCATACCAAATTAACAAACTAATCTTATTTTATATTTTCAGGTGAGTTACGGGGCAAGAGACTCCCTGCTCAGTGACAGAACAGTATATCCACATTTCTTTCGAACAGTTCAGGATGATGAGGTGCAGTATGTGTCTTTGGTAAAGTTGTTGTTATATTTTAAGTGGAACATGGTTTGTATCTTCACCACAGATGATGAGATTGGAGAACGGGAAGTTCGCCTTCTTAGCAAGGAGCTCACTAAATCTGGAATATGTATTGAAATAACTATTCCACTTAAAAATTGCAAGGTAATAGATTCATCTGTAATGAAACATTTGAAAGCTGAAGTTATTATACTTTGCGGTACAAGTTCTAAGGTGGTTCAGTTAATTCTACGTCATTTAGAACAATCTGTCAGAAACAAAACGTTTATTTTTATGACATCTTGGTCGCATGATTCTATTTTTTATGGAAAGGACATTAATTGTAGCCTTATTTTTATCCCTCCAAGACACAGTGTAAATGGATTAGAGGAATGGGCTCTAAGCTTTCATCCATCCACACACCCAAATGATCCAATTCTGGAGGATCTTTGGATAACCTCATTTCACTGTCTTTCAAGAAATAAACTGAAAAATGTTCTTTTACAATATATGGTTACTGTTCCCTTTCAGAATTGCTCTGGTGACAAACGCTTTACAAATCACGCTCATCATTATTCAGATGGAATACCATACAAAGTGTACACAGCTGTACATATGATGGCCCAAGCATTGGATGATATGCATAAAAACTTACAAATTAGCACAATAAGCAAAGAGAACAAAGAGGAGAATGAGATTGATGTATACAGAAAAAATGTAAGAAAACAGCTTAACATTGTATGATAATTTTACTAAAGTTGTTGTTTCCACGTATGTTTTATGGGTTTAGATTTTAAAAAATACAGACACACAATTTTACTTATTAATTTATGCAGAAATTATGAGACTTTCTGGTAAACAGTCCATAGCTGGTTGTTTGGCTGCCCACCCAACTTCTACTTCCAAAGTTTCTTTTCCTATGTGATTAAAACTGCAATTCTCATTCTCCTCTTACTGTTTTTAATCTTCTTCTGGTGTTGTTGCCAACAATATCTACTGTTCCCATGACAGAATCAGGTGTTTAACAGCAGCAGGGAGGGATAGCTCTGCAAATATAAAAGTATGTGGGAGAAAGGAAAATAGCGGAGATGACACAATGGCTTTTATTTTAAACCTACCTCAAGATTTTACTTTTAAATTAATGAGCCGTGAAATAAATACCACATATATAATATTGTGTAGGTCACAGTCATGCTGCTAAACCAGCTTTGATCCATGGAGGCATAGACTCTACAGGACTGTTTACAGTGCCCTGTCTTGCAGCAAGATGTTAGCAGCAGACGCCATAAGTCCAGCAAGTTGCAAGATTTTTGTAATTTGAGGACAAGTTTTTCCATATTTTCCCGCATATACCACTTTTTTTCTTGGGACTGAGAGCTTGTCACGTTGTTTGTAATCTTTTACAAAACCAAACCTTTGCAATGTGTCAAACATTGCTACAGTTCTCCTGCTGTAGAATTTATTAAGCTCTGTGTTTGAATATATACAGACCTTTATCGTCTCCTGTTCTTCCTGTATTTGTTGTGCGTTAGACTCCGCGGGGATGTTTTTGCAGGGCAACTACCTATCCTGGTATTTCTTTCCTGATGCTGTAACAATGCAGAAGTGCCATTGATTTGGGTTTGCTTTGTACTGCTTTAAGCTTAAGCAACTCTTTTAGTAATTGAAGTTAATCCCCCAAAGAACCCCTGCCGTCCAGTATTAATAACAGGAACAGTTCAGTACAGACTTTATTTGTACAGAGATACTTTGTCTTTATGACTGGCGATGGCAAAACTGTACAGAGAAAGCAACCTGCCTGTACTTACCCTTACATCAGCATTCAAAGGTCCTTTTCTTGCGGCATTACCATGGAAGAAAAACAGAAACAATGTATAATGCTGGAAGTGATTAACTCAATACCTTTGTAACCAAAGCAAAAGTAAATGTGCACCAATAACATATATAACATAACAGCCCACTGCTACTGAGCTCCTCTAATTCAGAGGGTTCTCTACTGTCCCTTTTATAGCCACTCAGTAGCAGAAATATCAGTCTTTTTCTGATTATATAACTTATTATTTTACATTCTTCAAATGTAAGTCAACAGTGGTTTAGGTCTCATGTTCAATAGTCTAGACTTAAGTGTCAGCCAATGGCACAGAAATAATAATAATAATAATAATAATAATAATAATGATGGTAATAATTGCAAGGAATTAAAATGAGCAGTGCTAACTAGAGAGCTCGGGTGCTCGTTGCTCGAGTCAAACTTTTTGTAATGCTTGAGAGCTCGTTTCAAGTAACGAATCCCATTGAAGTCATTGGAAGACTCGAACATTTTTGTATGGGACCGATGCTCCGCATAGGGAATGGCTTGTGAAACACCGGAAAACCTCAGGAAGTCATGGAAACACCACAGAAATGGATAGGAAACAGCAGGGGCAGCATGCATGGCTGCATCTGAGGCTTCCAGGTCCCGCTATTAAGCCAAACTGGGGGCAAGAGCCTGGCAGTCACCCCCCTAACAATTTACTTGGGACAGACCCTCATTAGCAAAGCACATGTGCTGGCACATCTTAGCTACGCACTACACTACCTGCAACCAAGGGCAATCACTGCCTGTGGGTGACACTGCTGCCTCTTCTCCTGGGTTGCATGCTGGCATTGCTGTCCAACCCCCCCCCCCCCGCACGACCCTGCGTCCACAGCGCACACAAAATTTTCCCTGTGCAGCGTTTAGCTGGCCTCATGCCACACGCTTGCTTCATAGCCACACCACCCTCATGTCGATTTATAAGTGTGTCTGCAATGTGGAGGAACCAGAGACACACACTGCGACCCTCTTTGAAAGTGTGGGCGGTAGCCCACAATGCTGTTGAGAATTGCTGATAAATTGACATACGATCATCATTCCAATCCAATGCCACCTTCGTCAGAAAATTGTCAGGAGCCTAAAGGGGACTCAGGTGTCAGCACTTCTATACATCTCCACAATGCAGCAATACTCTGTGTAGGAAGCACATGAGCGGGTCCAGGGTCAGGCTCGGTCCCCGTCTCCACCTTGTGTGACCCAAGGTGCCATGAGTTACATAGCAATGGGAAATCAATGTGTCCACACACAATTCATTCTGTGTAGGTGTCAGATAGCTGAACACCGCAATGGGAAGTCTTTGTGCACCCACAGCATAGGTGAGCCCAAGGAACTCAAAGATAGTATTACACATGAAGAAATCAGTGTGCCCAAACATGGCAGAGTTTCACCCCGCCAATGACCTCGGCCTCGGCCTACATTTCTGCCCTAGTCTTTCAGTGTATTTGTGCCAGATAGGTAAAACACTGCAATGGGAAAGTCATATGCACCCTACCAATGTCAGTCAGTGTATTTGTGCCAGACAGGTAAAACAACGCAATGGGAAGTCTTTGTGATCCTACAGCATAGGCGAGCCCAAGGAACTCAAAGACGGTATTATACATGAAGAAACCAGAGTGCCCAAACATGGCAGAGTTTCACCCCGTAATCGTGGGCATAAAGTGGACTCAGATGCTAGTACAGCTGTGAACGTTTCATTAAATCAGTTACGGTTGCTTTCATCGCTCCAAAGACTGGATGAACCACAGAGAAGTTCCACAGGCTAAACCTGGCGCAGTTGCCCTCCCCCAGGACCTTGGCCTCTTCCCTACAGCCTCAGCAATCGTGGGCATAAAGCAGACTCGGATGCTAGTACAGCTGTGAACGTCTCATTAAATCAGTTACGGTTGCTTTCATCGCTCCAAAGACTGGATGAACCACAAAGAAGTTCCACAGGCCAAACCTGGCGCAGTTGATTCTTCCCCCTCCCAGGACCTCTGCCCACACCCTCAGCAATCGTGGGCATAAAGCGGACTCGGATGCTAGTATAGCTGTGAACGTCTCATTAAATCACTTACGGTGTTACCATGCGGTCGCTGCTGGGGTCGCGGGTGGCTGATTGGCGTGCTGCACATGCTCGTGGGTCCAATCTCATCTGCCTTGGTATGCGTGTACTTCCTGTTGGTTCTCCATCTGACCTTCCTGCCAGTATTCTACCCTGTTAAATCTTGGTACGCCAGTCCCCCCTCTCGGTCCCTAGTGAGAGCAAGGACCGCCGCCCAGTTGCCCGCCTAAGGTTAGCCATGAGTGGAGGCAAGTAGGCAGGGAGAGGGGTTGCAGGTAAGTTCTAGGGCAACCCAGCGGGTGTTGTTGTCACAGGTTCCTGCCGCCCCATCTATCCCTGAGCCCAAATGTCCTCTCCCTGAGGTGTTTTCCGGAGAGAGAGAGGCAAGTTTTTTGTTTTTCAGCAGGCATGTAGACTATATTTCCGTATGCGGCCCAGATCCTCCGGCTCTGAGTCCAAGAAGGTGGGATTGATTCTGTCCTTATTGCGGGGTCCCCCACAGACATGGGCCTAATCCTTACCCGAGAGTTCTGCTTGCCTGCAGTCTGTTGATTCGTTTTTGGGTCTTTCTGATGCTGTCAAGGATCTAATTATTTCCCATCCCGCTCCTGTAACACTTTATGAGGCAATGGAATTGGCAGTAAAAGCTGACAGGAGACTGAGATCTAGAGAAAAGGAACGTCAGGCCTGTAAAACTAGGGAGTCCTGTAGATCAACTTCCATTTCTCCCATACCAACTCCAGGGGCCTAGCCTATGGAAGTGGACCAGCTAAGTCCCGGGGAACGGCGACCGTTCCGGATGACTGACCGTCTTTGCCTCTACTGTGAGGAAGCCGGACATCGGGTAGCAACCTGTCCACAGAAGCAACGGCAACATCAGTCTGAACCAGTGGAAAAACTACAGATCCTAGGCAATTGTCGGAAGGGTCGCATAGGTTCACAGGTACTCCCTAAGTTGTCGGTGCCTTGTCAGGTTGGCATCCGGAATTTTATTCAGTCCGGTCAAGCCTATATTGATTCGGGTGCTGCCACCAATCTAATTAATTTAAATTTTGTCAGACCTCTGATGACCGAATTTTCCATGCTGAAGCCCCCCATACGCTTCATCAGTAGTGATTCGACCCCTCTCACCGCAGGTGTTGTCCAATGGAGGACTTCCATTCTGCAGTTCACTGTGGGTGTTCTCCATTCTGAGAATCTGTCTTTCCTGGTTATGGAAAATATGTCTGTTGATGTGGTGCTTGGTATGCCCTGGTTGGCACTGCTCAACCCCCAATTTGATTGGTGCACCCAGGAAATGACTCATTAAGGGGCGTCCTGTCATAGTCACTTAACTACTATAGCCATGTGTTCAGCAGATACTGTGCTTGTCCCGGAGTATTTATCAGATTTTCAGGACAGATTCTCCAAAAAACTGTCTGAGACTTTGCCTCCCCATACGGAGTGGGACTGTGGTATTGATCTGATTCCCGACAATCCCATCCCTAAGGGAGCCATTTTCAATTTGTTGCGGCGTGAGCATGAAGCCCTTAAGTTCTATATCCCAGAGTCTCTGGCCAAATGACATATCCGGCCATCCATGCCCCCTGCCGGAGCAGGTCTCTTCTTTGTTGAGAAGAAGGATGGAAAACTTGAGGCCTTGTGTGGATTATCGGGACTTGAATAAAATTATGGTGAAGAACCAGTGCTCCTTGCCCCTGATTCCGGACTTGTTGAATCAGGTGGTAGGTTTTCCAAACTGGACTTAAGGGGGGCTTACAATTAAGGGGGGCTTACAATTTAATTTGCATCTGAGAGGAAGATGAATGGAAGACCATGTTCAACACCCCGTTAGTACATTTTGAATGTCTGGTCATGCCATTCGGACTTTGTAACGCCCCCGCTGTGTTCCAGGATTTTATGAACGCGGTCTTCCGCGACTTCCTGGGGGTATTTCTGGTCATATATCTTGATGACATTCTGGTGTATTCTCCTGACTGGGATTCACATGTGCGGCAACTGAGGTTTGTTCTGACCTGTTTGCGCGAGTATCAACTTTTTGTCAAGTTGGAGAAATGTACATTTGTTCTAAACAAGTATATTTCCTGGGTTATGTGGTCTCACTCACGGAGTTCCGGATGAAGTCTGATAAAGTAGCAGCAATCTCCCAATGGGTCAGACCAGACAACCTTAAGGCTCTCCAGCGGTTTTTGGGTTTCGCAAATTTTTACCATAAATTCATTTAGAATAACTCTATTATTGCTCAACCCTTGACCGATCTGACTAAGAAGGGGTTCCGACTTGGTAAAATGGTCAGCTGCGGCCCTAGAGGCCTTTAGCCATGTGTTGGATACGGATTTATTTCAGAAGGATACGGATAGGAGCAATCTCCTGCATTACTCTAGTTGCCACCCAGGCAATATGCGGAATTAACTACCATGAAGCCATGAAGCCAGTGCCTGAGGGTACGCAGGATAGCGTCCGATGGACATATTGATCAGAGATTGGAGGAGATGACCAGGAGATTCCTCGAAAGAGGATATCCGAGGGACATCGTTACCATGGCGGCATCTAAAGCTCGGGTGCTATCTCGTGATGAATTACTTGCCCCAAAGGTGAAGATGGAGAATATGACTCGGATTCCCTTTATCTCCACCTTTGGGCCCATGAGTAGACAGGTGGCAAGTATAGTCAGACGACATTGGCTAATTCTACAGAAGAATTGTCCACAAATTAGTGAATTTTTTCAAACACCCCTTATGGTATACAAACGGGGACCCAATCTGAGAGATAGGTTGGTAAGTGCCCAGGTAAGAGAGGAGTTGAATGACCAAGGGACCTTGATGACACCAAAAGCCGGCAATTTTGCCCGTGCAGGGTGTTCTTGTTGCAACAATGTATTAAAAGGCAACACATTCCATCATCCACATACAGGCAAAAAGTATACCATTACTACTCGGTATGCATGCCGGTCAACGTTTGTGATCTATCTCATTTCCTGTCCATGCGGACTCCTATATGTGGGGGAGACCACTAATGAGATCCGTCAACGTATTTTAAGTCATAAAATCACAATACGTACCAAAAAATCGGATCTCCCCGTTCCAAAACATTTTGTTGAGGCAGCTCATGCCATAAGTCAGCTTAAATTTAGGGTGATCGATCACGTCCCTATTAACATCAGGGGCGGTGATCGGGAGGGCCTGTTATTGAAAAAGGAATAGAGATGGATTTTTGACCTAAATACGCTGTATCCAAGTGGCCTTAACCTTGAATTTAATACAGCGCCATTCATCTAACATAACAGTATTTGGCATTTCTCTGCATAATTGCTAGTTTTGCTTTTGTTTTTAATTGTATATGTTTTTTTTATTTTAATCATGTTTTTATTGTATTTTTAGGTTGTGTAGGGGTGCGCTACAGAAGATGGCCTGTAGGGGGCAGCAGACAATCAGTCTGATGCCTGTAGTAAGAGGGAAAACACCCACAGGTGTGGTCAGTGCTATAAAAAGGGTTGTACCCTGCTGCAAGGGAGTCAGTGTCTGGCTGAGAGAGCAAGAGAGAGAGAGTGCAGGGCTTCCAGGGCTTGTGTGTGGCTAAGAAGGCCAGAGGTGGACAGGGAGACGCCCTCCCCTCCACACCTAGGAGAGGTGTGTGTATGCCTGGGAGATTCAGGCTGCAGTTAACCGGTGACTCCTGTTGTATGCAGTAGAGAGACTTTATGGACCAGGAACTACGTGGTTCCAGCAGGACCCCTGAAGTACGCCTGCCCTGGGACTAAGGGTCTGAAGGCACGACAGACTAAGGACCAGCTGCGATCTGGACATCCACAGTTCTGTACAAATCAAGTGGACTTGTGGTTGAGGTTGCCTTCAACCCTGTGGAGGACTGTACTGAGGGGACTCTAAAAAAAGGACTGTGAAGGGATGTTTAAAAGAGACTTTTGTTGCAATCATTTATTATTTATCTGGAGACCCAGTCGTTTATGTTGCTGTTAAAGATTGTGTGAATAAAGTGCAAGTAAAGAAGAAAAGTGACCGTTTGGCATGATATGTAACCCCTGTGTTGTCACATATGGTGGAGGATGCGCTGGCACAAGCTGTGAAGGTCCTAGCTCAAAGATGCCAATTGAAAAGGCCGACAAAGTATGGAGGAATTGCTGAAGCAGTTGTTACAAGAGAGGCTGCAGCAACAGGAGGAAAGACAACTCCTAATAAAGCAGTTGGCTGCACTGGCAGAGTCAGCCAAAGCTACAGAGAATGAGCATGTCATAAAAGACACTGAAACTGATCACAGGGCTTTGTTGGGAAGACAAGCCCATAAGTGTGAACAAGGTTGTAAGAAATTAAAGACACAGTTAGCAAAGGATAATGGTGACTTGGAGTGCCAAGTAAGTCAGCTCAAGAAAGAGCTGGGAATACAGAAAGCTGCTTGCAGTCAGGCAGAGAAGCAGGCAGAGATCTTGAAAGTCTTACTGGGTGAAAAAAAAAAAAACAGGAAGCGCTGCATGAGAGACTGGTGTCCCAGCTACAGATGATCTTGGATGAGAAAGCTGAAATACATGGAGCCCAAATCCAGGAGCTGGAACAGAGTCATGCTGTAGTTGTGGGGAAACTGTCCAAGCAGTTGAAGCAAATGGAAAAAGTGAAAGAAACATTGAAAAGTGAGTGTCTTGAGCTGACCCAAAAGGTGAAGGGGTTGTTGGAAGACAAGTGTGCATATAAATGCAAGAAAAATACAGTAGAGATGCAGCTTCAAGAGCTACAAATAAAAATAACTGAAGGGGACAGTGTGCAGACAGCGTTGTCTGAGCAGGTGAGCAGGCTGCAGGTGAAGCTGGAAGCTCAGAGTGAAGAGTTCCAGAAGCTATGGCAAGAAGATGCGCAGCAGAGGCTTGGTCTCAGTGCAGACCTGAAGACTATGCAAGGTGAGAAAAATGTGCTCCTCAAGCAAGTAGAGGAGGATGCAGAAGCTAAGAGAAACCTATCAAAGCAGATTGCAACACTTCAGGCGGAGGTGGTGGATCTGGAAGATAGACTGGAGAAGAGTGATTTGTGTTTGGATTCTGTGGAAGAACAGAAAAGAGAAATACAAGGAGAATTAGAAACTACAAGGCAGCAGTGTGAAAGGAAAACAGCCGCCTGTGATAAACTTGAGAAGGTTAAAGTAAGTCTTCAGCAAGAGGTAGAAAATGTTACTGTTAAGCTTGGTCAGCAACATGAGCTTGTGTCCAAACTGGAGAAGAAACAGAAGCGTGTGAACAGGGGCTGACTGAAGAGAAAGCCAGATCTGCAAGATATGCCAGTGAACTTGAGCATGCAGAAGAAAGGGATAATGAGAGAGAAACAGAGGTACTAACCCTGACACGCACCCTGAAAGTAGTGTCAGAAGAAAGAGCAGAGCTTCAGCCGTTCTCAGAGAAGTTGTGCATGAAGATGAAAGGCTGGAAATCAAATAGTCAAGCGGCTAAAAGAAGTGTTCTGAGACCAGAGATGTCTAAAACCCAGTTCAGACAGAGAAGAAAAAAGGTGATCTTGTTAAAGAATCTGAAAGAGTTACAAGTAGTAGAGAATGCTCAACTATGTTTAAAAAGGGAGACTATTAAAGCTGAGAAGGTCTCACAAGTGGCGGCAGAAGTCTTGGAAGAGCGGCAGCAAAAGAATAATGATGTAAAAAGGCAAACCCAGAAAATGAAGAAACAGTTTGTCCGAATAGTAGAAGCCTATCACAAGGATGCTGGCTCCAAGGACCCACTCATCAGTGAACTGCATACTGCCAAGCAAAAGTCAGAGTCAGAGGTAAAGGAACTTTGAAGAAGGCTATTGGTTCTAACCAATGACAAGACTGTACTAAGAAAAGAGATAGAATTGCTACAAAGTGAGAAAAAAATGATAGTTATAAACCTGAATAAGTTGAAAAATGAAGTGGAGACTGTAATCCATAACAAGGCCATGCTGGAGCATGAGCTACAAGAGGAACCCGTCAGTCAGGTAAAAACAGAAAGAGACCCCCGAGGCTGGAGTTTTGACCCTGGAGGGCCAGAAGAAGAAAAATGTGATGCGGCCTACGGCCTTCATCAAGGGGGAGGGACATGTAGGAGTGCGCTACAGAAGATGGCCTGTAGGGGGCAACAGACAATCAGTATGATGCCTGAGGTTAGAGGGGAAAACACCCACAGGTGTGGTCAGTGCTATAAAAAGGGTTGTACCCTGCTGCAAGGGAGTCAGTGTCTGGCTGAGAGAGCCAGAGAGAGTGCAAGGCTGCCAGGCCCAGTGTGTGGCTAAGAAGCCCAGAGGTGGACAGGGAGACGCCCTCCCCTCCACACCTAGGATAGATGTGTGTATGCCTGGGAGATTCAGGCTGCAGTTAACCGGTGACTCCTGTTGTATGCAGTAGAGAGATTTTATGGACCAGGAACTACGTGGCTCCAGCAGGACCCCTGAAGTACGCCTGCCCTGAGACTAAGGGTCTGAAGGCACGACAGACTAAGGACCAGCTGCGATCTGGACATCCACAGGTCTGTGCAAATCAAGTGGACTTGTGGTTGAGGTTACCTTCAACCCTGTGGAGGACTGTACTGAGGGGACTCTAAAAAAAGGACTGTGAAGGGATGTTTAAAAGAGACTTTTGTTGTTGCAATCATTTATTATTTATCTGGAGATCCAGTCGTTTATGTTGCTGTTAAAGATTGTGTGAATAAAGTGCAAGTAAAGAAGAAAAGTGACCGTTTGGCATGATATGTAACCCCTGTGTTGTCACAGTCGGTGGATTCGTTGCTATGAAGGTTGTGGGTGTCTCATGCTTCGCGTATTTTTTCGGTTTGACATTCTTTCAGATCATCTCCCTTTGAAAAATGCCCTATTGTTTTCTAAATAAAATTTCACCACTTTTTTCTGTAATTAATGTAATTATAAATTATATTTGCTGTTATGCATTAATAAATGATATATTGCAACTAGAGATGAGCGAACGTACTCATCCGAGTTTGATACTCGTTCGAGTATTAGCGTGTTTGAGATACTCGTTACTCGTAACGAGTACCACGCGATGTTCGGGTTACTTTCACTTTCATCTCTGAGACGTTAGCGCGCTTTTCTGGCCAATTGAAAGATAGGGAAGGCATTACAACTTCCCCCTGCGACGTTCAAGCCCTATACCACCCCCCTGCAGTGAGTGGCTGGCGAGATCAGGTGTCACCCGAGTATAAAAATCGTCCCCTCCCGCGGCTCGCCACAGATGCGTTCTGACATAGCTGAGGGAAAGTGCTATCGTGTTGGAGCTGCTATAGGGAGAGTGTTAGGAGTTATTGTAGGCTTCAAGAACCCCAACAGTCCTTCTTAGGGCCACATCTAACCGTGTGCAGTACTGTGGAGGCTGCTTTTTGCAGTGTTGCACTTTTTTTTTTTTTTGTATATTGGCCGTGCAGAGCATTGCGCCCTGCAGTAATACTCCAGGGACAGAAGTGCTTAGGCAGGGAGAGCGTTAGGAGTATTTTAGGCTTCAAGAACCCCAACGGTCCTTCTTAGGGCCACATCTAACCGTGTGCAGTACTGTGGAGGCTGCTTTTTGCAGTGTTGCACATTTTTTTTTTTTGGTATATTGGCCGTGCAGAGCATTGCGCCCTGCAGTAATACTCCAGGGACAGAAGTGCTTAGCCAGGGAGAGCGTTAGGAGTATTTTAGGCTTCAAGAACCCCAATGGTCCTTCTTAGGGCCACATCTAACCGTGTGCAGTACTGTGGAGGCTGCTTTTTGCAGTGTTGCACTTTTTTTTTTTTTTTTTTTGGTATATCGGCCGTGCAGAGCATTGCGCCCTGCAGTAATACTCCAGGGACAGAAGTGCATAGGCAGGGACAGAAGACATATTAATATTATTGATTGAATATAGGCAGTGGGCCTTTGCTAAAAAAATTTGGGCAAAAAATTTATTTGGCCTGCCTGTCACTGTGCTCAGTGTTCTGGGTCTGTCTGTGCTGGGTGTAGTAGTTCTACAAAATCATACGCAGCCAGCTAAGTGTTACAGCAGGCTTGCGCCAAATTATTTCCTGGCGTTCCGTAAACGAAGTCAGCCTCCACCCACAGGCCAATAAGCGGCACATTTAATTACAGCGTTCTGTTTCTGCACTACTGGTAATACACCATGCTGAGGGGTAGGGGTAGGCCTATAGGACGTGGACGCGGGCGAGGACGCGGAGGCCCAAGTCAGGGTGTGGGCACAGGCCGAGCCAGTGCGGTGGCCAGGGGTAGAGGCAGGGCCAGACCGAATAATCAACCAACTGTTTCCCAAAGCGCCCCCTCGCGCCATGCCACCCTGCAGAGGTCAAGGTGCTCTACGGTGTGGCAGTTTTTCACAGAGACGCCTGACGACCGACAAACAGTGGTGTGCAACCTTTGTCGCGCCAAGATCAGCTGGGGAGCCACCACCACCAGCATGCGCAGGCATATGATTGCCAAGCACCCCACAAGGTGGGACGATGCCCGTTCACCACCTCCGGTTTGCACCACTGCCTCTCCCCCTGTGCCCCAATCTGCCACTGAGATCCAACCCCCCTCTGAGGACACAGGCACTACCGTCTCCTGGCCTGCACCCACACCCTCACCTCCGCTGTCCTCGGCCCCATCCAGCAATGTCTCTCAGCGCAGCGTCCAGACGTCGCTAGTGGCACTGTTTGAACGCAAGCGTAAGTACGCCGCCACGCACCCGCACGCTCAAGCGTTAAACGTGCACATTGCCAAATTGATCAGCCTGGATATGCTGCCGTATAGGCTTGTGGAAACGGAGGCTTTCAAAAGCTTGATGGCGCCGGCGGCCCCGCGCTACTCGGTTCCCAGTCGCCACTACTTTTCCCAATGTGCTGTCCCAGGCCTGCACGACCACGTCTCCCGCAACATTGTACGCGCCCTCACCAACGCGGTTACTGCCAAGGTCCACTTAACAACAGACACGTGGACAAGCACAGGCGGGCAGGGCCACTATATCTCCCTGACGGCACATTGGGTGAATTTAGTGGAGGCTGGGACAGAGTCAGAGCCTGGGACCGCTCACGTCCTACCCACCCCCTGAATTGCGTGCCCCAGGTCGGTGGTGGTATCTGCGGCGGTGTATGCTTCCTCCACTAAACCACCCTCCTCCTCCTCCTACGCAACCTCTGTCTCGCAATCAAGATGTGTCAGTAGTAGCACGTCGCCAGCAGTCGGTGTCACGCGGCGTGGCAGCACAGCGGTGGGCAAGCGTCAGCAGGCCATGCTGAAACTACTCAGCTTAGGAGAGAAGAGGCACATGGCCCACGAACTGCTGCAGGGTCTGACAGAGCAAACCGACCGCTGGCTTGCGCCGCTGAGCCTCCAACCGGGCATGGTCGTGTGTGACAACGGCCGTAACCTGGTGGCGGCTCTGCAGCTCGACAGCCTCACGCACGTGCCATGCCTGGCCCATGTCTTTAATTTGGTGGTTCAGCGCTTTCTGAAAAGCTACCCACACTTGTCATACCTGCTCGGAAAGCTCTGCGCACATTTCCGCAAGTCCTACACGCACGCTGCCACCCTACGGACACTGCAACATCGGTTTAATCTGCCAGTGCACCGATTGCTGTGCGACGTGCCCACACAGTGGAACTCTATGCTCCACATGTTGGCCAGGCTCTATGAGCAGCGTAGAGCTATTGTGGAATACCAACTCCAACATGGGCAGCGTAGTGGGAGTCAGCCTCCTCAATTATTTACAGAAGAGTGGGCCTGGTTGGCAGACATCTGCCAGGTCCTTGGAAACTTTGAGGAGTCTACGCAGATGCTGAGCGGCGATGCTGCAATCATTAGCATCACCATTCCTCTGCTATGCCTCTTGAGAAGTTACCTGCAAAGCATAAAGGCAGACGCTTTGGAATCTGAAACAGAGGCGGGGGAAGACAGTATGTCACTGGATAGTCAGAGCAACCTCATGTCTATATCTCAGCGCGTTGAGGAGGAGGGGGAGGAGCATGAGGAGGAGGGGGAAGAGACAGCTTGGCCCACTGCTGAGGGGACAGATGCAGCTTGCCTGTCATCCTTTCAGCGTGTATGGCCAGAGGTGGAGGAGGAGGAGGAGGATCCTGAAAGTGATCTTCCGAGTGAGGACAGCCATGTGTTGCGTACAGGTACCCTGGCACACATGGCTGACTTCATGTTAGGATGCCTTTCTCGTGACCCTCGCGTTACACGCATTCTGGCCACTACGGATTACTGGGTGTACACACTGCTCGACCCACGGTATAAGGAGAGCCTTTCCACTCTCATTCCCGAAGAGGAAAGGGGTTCGAGAATGAGGCTATACCACAGAGCGCTGGTGGACAAACTGATAATAAACTTCCCATCCGACAGCGCTAGTGGCAGAAGGCGCATTTCCGCGGCCCAGGTAGCAGGGGAGGCGCAGAGATCAGGCAGCATGTACAGCGCAGGCAGGGGAACATTCTCCAAGGCCTTTGCCAGCTTTATTGCTCCCCAGCAAGACAGTGTCACCGCTCCCAGTCAAGGCTGAGTTGGCAGAAGCACTGTAAAAGGATGGTGAGGGAGTACGTAGCCGATCGCACGACCATCCTCGGTGACGCCTCTGCCCCCTACAACTACTGGGTGTCGAAGTTGGACACGTGGCCTGAACTCGCGCTGTGTGCCCTGGAGGTGCTTGCTTGTCCTGCAGCTAGCGTCTTGTCAGAGAGGGTGTTTAGTGTGGCTGGGGGAATCATCACGGATAAGCGTACCCACCTGTCAACCGACAGTGCCAACAGGCTTACACTCATCAAGATGAACAAAGCCTGGGTTTCCCCAGACTTCTCTTCTCCACCAGCGGACAGCAGCGATACCTAAGCAATACATAGGCTGCACCCGTGGATGGAAGCATCGTTCTCTATCACCATCCAAAACGGGGACCTTTTTGCTTCATCTATCTGTGTATAACATTCCTCCCCTCCGCCTGCTCCTCCTACTGAAACCTCACATAATCACACCGAACGGGCAATTTTTCTTAGGCCCACAAGGCTCAGTCATATAATTTTTCTAAACAATTTTTATACGTTTCAATGCTCATTAAAGCGTTGAAACTTTCACCTCAACCAATTTTTATTTTTACTGGGCTGCCTCCAGGCCTAGTTACCAATTAAGCCACATTAACCAAAGCGATTAATGCGTTTCATCTGCCCTCTTGGTTGGGCATGGGCAATTTTTCTCGGGTACATTAGTACTGTTGGTACACCAATTTTTGGGGGCCCTCGCCTACAGTGTAATCCAATTAATTTTTTGCCCACCTGCATCACAGATGACGTAACATCAGCTGTGTTGGGCACTGCAATGGGATATATTTATGTACCGCCGGTGGGTTCCAGGGAGCCACCCATGCTGTGGGTCCACAGGGAGTTGTAACTGCATGTGTCCACTTCTAAAGAACCCCGGTCTGACTGGGGCATGCAGTGTGGGCCGAAGCCCACCTGCATTAAACATCACATTATTACCTCAGCTGTGATGGGCACTGCAATGGGATATATTAATGTACCGCCGGTGGCTTCCTGGCACCCACCCATGCTGTCGGTCCACAGGGAGTTGTAACTGCATGTGTCCACTTCTAAAGAGCCCCAGTCTGACTGGGGCATGCAGTGTGGGCCGAAGCCCACCTGCATTAAACATGACATTATTACCTCAGCTGTGATGGGCAATGCAATGGGATATATTTATGTACAGCCGGTGGGTTCAGGGAGCCACCCATGCTGTGGGTGCACAGGGAGTTGTAACTGCATGTGTCCACTTCTAAAGAACCCCGGTCTGACTGGGGCATGCAGTGTGGGCTGAAGCCCACCTGCATTAAACATGACATTATTACCTCAGCTGTGATGGGCAATGCAATGGGATATATTTATGTACAGCCGGTGGGTTCCAGGGAGCCACCCATGCTGTGGGTGCACACGGAATTCCCATTGCGGAGTTGTACCTGCCTGTGACTATTTATAAAAAATTGTGGTCTGACTGGGGCATGCAGACACCTTGACAGAATGAATAGTGTGTGGCACATAGGGACAGTTTGGTGTGCGCTGTGCACACTGGGTCGTGGGGGGGGGGGGTGTTTGGCATCATGTAACCCAGGAGAAGTGGAACCGGAGTGTCATGCAGGCAGTGATTGTGCTTTGTTGGAGGTAGTGTGGTGCTTAGCCAAGGTATGCATTGCTAATGAGGGTTTTTCAGAAGTAAAAGTTGTTGGGGGTGGGGGCACTCTTGCCGCTATTGTGGCTTAATAGTGGGACCTGTGAACTTGAGATGCAGCCCAACATGTAGCCCCTCGTCTGCCCTATCCGTTGCTGTGTCGTTTCCCTCACTTTCTTGTGTATTGCAGATTTTCACAAATGAAAACCTTAGCGAGCATCGGCGATATACAAAAATGCTCTGGTCGCCAATTGACTTCAATGGGGTTCGCGATTCGAAACGAACCCTCGAGCATCGCGAAAAGTTCGTCTCGAGTAACGAGCACCCAAGCATTTTGGTGCTCGCTCATCTCTAATTGCAACTCATCAAATTTTTTACTACTATTTATGAGCTTTAATGATTTATGCAATTTTTCATTTTTATAAGTGATTATATATTTATTCCATCTATTTATATATAGATTTATTTGAACTATTTTATGATTGAGGGGAGGCTCTTTACATTAGCCTTTATATGCAGCTCATTGTAGCTTCATTTGGGGACTGTATCCTGTGGATTTACTTTTTACTAGCATTTTAGGCTCATGAAGGGTTAATTAGGGTATTCTAGTGGTGTTCCGCTGCCTTGAGGTTTGTCTGTACAGCTTGTGCTAGTGCACATGCGTCAGGAGCCAGGGTTTCCCCATGGTTATTACGTCAGGAGCTCACTAGGTCTCGTGAGATCTCCGAGACCCCACATATGCGCGGTCACGATCGGGAACGCCGGCGCTGCATCTAGCATGTAACAGGAGGCTTATCAGCGTGGAGGCACAATGGGAGGTGTGATAACTGCTAATGCATAAACCGGAGACCTGCACACCTACTGGTAATGACTAGAGATGAGCGAGCACCAAAATGCTCGGGTGCTCGCTGCTCGAGTTGAGCTTTCCGCGATGCTCGAGGGTTCATTTCGAGTAACGAACCCCATTGAAGTCAATGGGCGACTCAAGCTTTTTTGTATATGACTGATGCTCGCTAAGGTTTTCATTTGTGAAAATCTGCAAAACCTACGAAAGTGATTGAAATAACACAGAAACGGATAGGGCAGGCAAGGGGTAACATGCAGGGCTGCATCTCAGGTTCCCAGGTCCCACTATTAAGCCACAATAGCGGCAAGAGTGCCCCCCCCCCCCCCAACAATTTTTACTTCGGACAAACCCTCATGAGCAAAGCACACCTTAGCTAAGCACCACACTACCTCCAACCAAGCACAATCACTGCCTGTGGGACACACCGGTGCCACTTCTCCTGGGTTACATGCTGCCCAACCCCCTCCCCGCACGACCCTGCGTCCACAGCGCATACAAAAGTGCCCTTGCGCAGCCTTCAGCTGCCCTCATGCTAAATGCTGGCCTCTTAGCCACACCACCCTCATGTCTATTTATAAGTGTGTCTGCGATGAGGAGGAACCGGAGGCACACACTGCAGAGGGTTGGCAGGGCCAGGCAGTGACCCTCTTTGAAAGTGTGGGTGATAGCCCACAGTGCTGTTGAGAATTGATAATAGATTGACATTTCATCTTCATTCCAATCCTTTGCCACCTCCGTCAGGAGCTGCAAACGTGGGCATAAAGGGGAGTCCGCTGCCAGCCCAGCACTTCTACACATCTCC
This sequence comes from Eleutherodactylus coqui, assembly GCF_035609145.1. Taxonomy (NCBI): domain Eukaryota; kingdom Metazoa; phylum Chordata; class Amphibia; order Anura; family Eleutherodactylidae; genus Eleutherodactylus; species Eleutherodactylus coqui. Next base: position 32,567,266 of record NC_089843.1, read on the forward strand.
ACAATGCAGCAATACTCGGTGTGGGAAGTATGTGAGCGGGCCCTGGGTCAGCCTCTGTCCCAGCAAACACCTTGTGTGGCCCAAGGTGCTGCGAGTAACATAGCAATGGGGACTCCATGTGTCCACACACTGCTCATTCTGTTTGTGTGTCGGATACCTCATCAACAACGCAAGGGGCAAACCATCTGCACTCTGCACCCTACCCAAGTCTGTCAGTGTTTTGGGGACAGACAGGTACAACTCTGCTATGGCAAGTCTGTGTGCACCCACAGCATGCGTGGCTAGCAGGAACACACAGATGGTACATAAAGAAATCCTACTGCAGTGCCCCGGATAGCTGAGCTTACGTTAGAAGAAATACATGTTGGCTGAAGGCCACACGCCATGCCCTAGACATGCTGTTTTTTTTTTAAAGTGCTAGGCAGGTACAACTCCGCTATGGCAAGTCTGTGTGCACCCACAGCATGCGTGCCTAGCAGGAACACACAGACGGTACATAAAGAAATCCCATTGCAGTGCCCCGGATAGCTGAGGTTACGTGAGAGAAAATACATGTTAGCTGCGGCCCACACACCATGCCCTAGACATTCTGTTTTTTTGGGGGGGGCGAGATAGGTAGAACACCGCGATGGGAAGACTTAGTGCACCCATAGTACACACAGACCCCTGTAATATTTCTGTAGCAAAGGTATAAGCTGACCCCAGTAACAGTTATGTTGCAGAAGTCTAGGGAGACCCCAGTAACATTTACGTAGTAACAGTATAGACGCCTGTAGCATTTCATTACCAGAAGTATAGGCAGACCCCTGTAACATTCAAGTGGCAGCAGTATAGGCAGACCCCTGTAACTTTCTTGTAGCAGAAGTATAGGAAGGCAGGCAGACCCCAGTAAAAGTTCTGTAGTAATAGTATATGCCCACCTCTAAAACATTCAGATACCATGAGCGTAGGCGAAGGCCGGAAAAATTAGTTGGATAAGAGTGTAGGCGTGGGCCCCAAAAATTAGTGTACCAAGAGAACAAGTGTACCTCTGAAAAATTTATCAACCGAGAAGGTAGGTGAAACCCATAAACATTTTTTTAAAGATACAGCTCACTGTTGCTTGATTTGTAACAGAGCCTGTAGGCAGCCCTGTTGAAATAATTGGTTCATGTTACAGTCTCAATACTTTTGAAACTTGGAAAAATTGTAAAACAAAATGGAAGATATAGATGAGCCTTTTGGGACGCAGAAAAATTGGCCATTCAGCGCGATGACATGTTGTTTCTGGAGGAGGAGTAGCAGGAGGAGGACTAATGTAAGAGACAGATTGACAAAGCTAAATGCCCCGTTTTTCCGGTGATAGAGAAGAGTACTTTTATCTGCAGTTGCAGCGAAAAGAATCTTTAGGTTCCGCTGCTCTCCGCCGGTGGAGAAGAGAAGTCTGGGAAAATCCAGGCTTTGTTTATCTTTATGAGTGTAAGCATGTTGGCACTGGCAGTTGACAGGCGGGTACGCTTGTCCATGATGATTCCCCAGTTGCACTAAACACCCTCTCTGAGAAGACGCTAGCGGCAGGGCAAGCCAGCACCTCCAGGGCATACAGCGCAAGTTCGTGCCACGTGTCCAGCTTCGACATCCAATAGTTGTATGGAGCTGAGGCATCACGGAGGATGGTGCTACGATCGGCTACGTACTCCCTCACCATCTTTTTACAGTGCTCCCTCCGACTGCCTTGACTGGGGAGTGGTGACACAGTCTTGCTGGGGAGCCATAAAGCTGGCAAAGGCCTTGGACAGTGTTCCCCTGCCTGCGCTGAACATGCTGCCTGATCTCCGTGCCTCCCCTGCTACTTGGCCCTCGGAACTGCGCCTTCTGCCGCTAGCGCTGTCAGATGGGAAGTTTACCATCAGTTTGTCCACCAGGGCCCTGTGGTATTGCATCACTCTCGAACCCCTTTCCTCTTCGGGAATGAGAATGGAAAGGTTCTCCTTATACCGAGGGTCGAGAAGGGTGTACACCCAGTAATCCGTAGTGGCCAGAATGCGTCTAACGCTAGGGTCACGAGAAAGGCAGCCTAACATGAAGTCAGCCATGTGTGCCAGGGTACCAGAACGCAACACATCGCTGTCCCCATTAGGAAGATTACTTTCCGGATCCTCGTCCTCCTCGTCCACAGGCCATACACGCTGAACAGATGGGAGGCAAGCAGCATGGGTACCCTCAGCAGTCGGCCCAGCTGTCTCTTCCCCCTCCTCCTCCTCCTCAAAAACGCGCTGAGATATAGACATGAGGGTGCTCTGACTATTAAGCGACATACTGTCTTCCCCCGTCTCCTGTTCTGACCGCAAAGCATCAGCCTTTATGCTTTACAGCGAACCTCTCAGCAGGCATAGCAGAGAAATGGTGATGCTAATGATTGCAGCATCGCTGCTCACCATCTGGGTAGACTCCTCAAAGTTTCCGTGGACCTGGCAGATGTCTGATATTGAGGCCCACTCCTCAGTAAAGAATTGGGAGGCTGACTCCCACTACGCCACCCATGTTGGAGTTGGTATTCCACTATTGCTCTACGCTGCTCATACAGCCTGGCCAACATGTGGAGCGTAGTCTGGCAGATTAAACTGATGTTGCAGGGTCCACAGGGTGGCAGCGTCCATGGGGGACTAGTGGAAATGTGCGCAGACACAGCACACCTTGCCGAGCAGGTCGGCCAAGTGCGGGTAGTTTTTCAGAAACCGCTGAACCACCAGATTGAAGACGTGGGCCAGGCATGGCACGTGTGTGAGGCTGCCGAGCTGCCGGGCTGCCACCAGGTTACGGCCGTTGTCACACACGACAATGCCCGGTTGCAGGCTCAGCGGCGAAAGCCAGAGTTCGGTCTGCTTTGTCAGACCATGCAACAGCTCGTGGGCCGTGTGCCTCTTGTCACCTAGGCTGAGTAGTTTCAGCACGGCCTGCTGACGTTTGCTCACCGCTGTGCTGCCTTGCCGCGCCACACCGACTGCTCACGACGTGCTGCTCAGATTTCTTAATTGAGAGGTAGAGGTTGTGTGGGAGGAGGAGGAGGGTTTAAAGGAGGTGGCATAGACCGCCGCAGATACCAGAACCGAGGAAGGACCCGCAATTCTGGGTGTGGGTAGGACGTGTGCGGTCCCAGGCTCTGACTCAGTCCCAGCCTCCCCCAAATTCACCCAATGTGCCGTCAGGGAGATATAGTGGCCCTGCCCGCCAGTACTTGTCCACGTGTCCGTGGTTAAGTGGACCTTCCAGGAACCGCGTTGGTGAGGGCACGATTGATGTTGCGGGAGACGTGCTGGTGTAGGGCTGGGACGGCACACCGGGAAAAATAGTGGCGACTGGGGACCGAGTAGCGTGGGACTGCTGCCCCGATCATGTTTTTGAAAGCCTCAGTTTCCACAAGCCTGTATGGCAACATCTCCAACATCAATTTGGCAATGTGCACGTTTAATGCTTTTGCGTGCGGGTACATTGCGGCGTATTTTCGCTTCCGTCTAAAGCTTGCGCTAGCGACAGCTGGATGCTGCGCTGACAGACATTGCTGGATGGGGCCGAGGACAGCAGAGGTGAGGGTATGGGTGCAGGCCGGGAGGCGCTCGTGCCTGTGTTCTGAGAGGGGGGTTGCATTTGAACGGCCTTCGTCCCACCTTGTGGGGTGCTTGGCCATCATATGCCTGCGCATGCTGGTGGTGAGGCTGGTACTGGTGGCTCCCTGGCTGACCTTGGAGCGACACAGGTTGCACACCACTGTTCGTCGGTCGTCCACGCTCTCACTGAAAAACATCCACACCTTTGAACACCAAGCCCTTTGCAGGGTGGCTTGGTGCGAGGGGGTGCTTTGGGAAACAGTTGGGTGAGTCTTCACTCTGGCCCGGCCTCTACCCCTGCCCACCCCACTGCCTCTTCCAACCTGTCCTGCTGCTGCACTTGCCTCCCCCTCTGAAGACCTCTCCTCAGTAGGCTTAGCGAACCAGGTGGGGTCACTCACCTCATGGTCCAGCGGCTCTTCCTCCGAATCCTCTGTGTGCTCCTCCCTCAGACTTACTGCCCTTACTACTACCTCACTGATAGACAAGTGTGTCTCATCATCATCGACCTCCTCACCCACTGAAAGCTCTTGAGACCGTTGCCGGAAGTCCCCAGCCTAATCACCCGGACCCCGGGAACTTTCCAAATGTGGGGCATCGGTCACGACAAACTCCTCAGTTGAGAGAGGAACCATTTTTTTCCCAGTCAAGGCAGGGACCCGAGAACAATTCCTGGGAGTCAGTCTGCTCATCAGAATGTGTCATTTTCATGGAGTGAGGAGGCTGGGAGGAAGGAGGAGCAGCAGCGAGAGGATTCAGAGTTGCAGCAGTGGACTGCGTAGAAAACTGGGTGGTCGATACATTGCTGGATGCATTTTCTGCCATCCACGACAGGACCTGCTTACACTGCTCATTTTGTAATAAAGGTCAACCACGTGGACGCAAAAAATGGGATATGAAGCTGGGGACTCGAGAAACTTGCCTCTCTCCTAATCCCGCAGCAGCCGGCTGCGATTAACCTGGACCAGGAACTCGGCCTGTGCCCACACCCTCACTTGGACCTCCGCGTTCTCGCCCACGTCCATGACAATGTCCTCTAGGCCTACCCCTACCCCTCAGCATGGTGTATTACGAATAGAGCAGACACAGAGCGGTCTGAATAATTATGCAATTAGTGGCCTGCAGTTGGAGGCTGAAGGCGGTTATGTAACGCACACTGCAGTCCAAAAAAAATTATACACTAGGCTGCAAAAAGGCCTAGCTGGGTAATAGTGAGCCACTACAACTCCTAGCGGCCACGCAGTAAAATGCAGACGGTCACAGGTAGCACTAAGAAGGAGCTTTTTTTCAAATTTTTTTGAAAAAACAAACAGCCTGTAAAGCGTGTGTATGTCTTTCCCTCTATCAGCGGCTGTCGCCGCACGCTGTGCGTAAAGTTGACGGGACGCACAGAGCGGTGTAAAAAATTATGCAATTATTGGCCTGCACTAGGAGGTTCACAGCGGTTATGTAACACACACTGCAGGCCGAAAAAATTATACGCTAGGCTGCAAAAAAGCCTAGCTGGCTAATAGTCAGCCACTACAACTCCCAGCAGCCACGCAGTAAAATGCAGACGGTCAAAGGTAGCCCTAAGAAGGATTTATTTTTCAAATTTTCTTTGAAAAGCAAACAGCCTAGATAGCGTGTATATGTCTTTCCCTCTATCAGGAGCTGTCGCCGTATGCTGTGCGTGAAGTTGACGGGACACACAGTGAAAAAAAGTATGCAATTATTGGCCTGCACTTGGAGGTTCACAGCAGTTATGTAACGCACACTGCAGGCCGAAAAAATTATACGCTCGGCTGCAAAAAGGCCTAGCTTGCTAACCACTGTAACAGTAATGCACACGCTCACAGGTAGCCCTAAGAAGGAGCTTTTTGGGGGTCCTTGTTGACAGGATTCTACACTAGCACTGTCCCTGCCTCACCAGTACTGCCCCCTATACTCTGTATAATTGACTGCAGACTGAGAACGCAATAGTCTGCATAGCCCAAGATGAAAAAAACAAATTTGTGCAAAACTGCTCCCATCAGCCACAACAGTATTGCACACGGTCACAGGTAGCCCTAAGAAGGAGATTTTTTGGGGGTACTTGTTGACAGGATTCTACACTACCACTGTCCCTGTCTCACCAGTACTGCCCCTATACTGTGTATAATTGGCTGCAGACTGAGAATGCAATAGTCTGCACAGCCCAAGATGAAAAAAAAATGGTGCAAAACTGCTCCTAGCAGCCACAACAGTATTGCACATGGTCACAGGTAGCCCTAAGAAGGAGCTTTTTGGGGGGTACTTGTTGACAGGATTCTACACTACCACTGTCCCTGTCTCACCAGTACTGCCCCTATACTCTGTGTAATTGACTGCAGACTGACAACGCAATAGTCTGCACAGCCCAAGATGAAAAAAAAAAAATTTGTGCAAAACTGCTCTAAGCAGCCACAACAGTAAAGGACCGTTGGGATTCTTGAAGACGCTAACAGTAGCCTAACACTCTCCCTATAGCAGCAACAGCAGGCACAGCACTCTCCCTAATCTCTGCCAGCGTGTGTCTGAGGTGAGCAGCGGGCGGGATCACTTTAAATACTCGGCGGTCACTTGATCTCGCCAGCCACTCACTGCAGGGGGGTGGGATAGGGCTGGAACGTCACAGGAGGAAGTTGTAATGCCTACCCTGCATGTCTATTGGCCAGAAAATGGCGCAAAACATGCAGGAAAGGAAATGGAATTGCCTCGAGTACCGTGTGGTGTTCGTCTCGAGTAACGAACATCTCGAGCACCCTAATACTTGAGCGAGCATCAAGCTTGGACGAGTACGTTCGCTCATCTCTAGTAATGACTATACCACAGCTATTTTTTTTTCTGTAAGAGGAGGGTGTGTTTTTGTAAATATATTGGGATGTTTGCTTATGAGTTGTTAGCTTGAAAAAGCCACGGTCAGGGTTGAAACATTGCTGACGCTTAGGACCATGGACTTAATAAAGGTCACATATTGATTATTTATTGCTGTGCGGAGTGATGCCTTTACTGTCTATTTTTCCTGAAATTACATGGGATTTGGGATCCAGTCCCTCCTGAGGCGTGCACCAATTACTATATACGTATTTGGAAGTGTGGTGAGTGCTGTTGACAGAAGTACAGTTTTGGAAAGACATTCTGGTGTAATCTCCAGACTGGGATTCACATGTGCGGCAACTGAGGTTGGTTCTGACCCGTTTGCGCAAGTATCAACTTTTTGTCAAGTTGGAGAAATGTACATTTGTTCTAAACAAGTATATTTCCTGGGTTATGTGGTCTCACTCACGGAGATCCGGATGAAGTCTGATAAGGTAGCAGCAATCTCCCAATGGGTCAGACCAGACAACCTTAAGGCTCTCCAGCGGTTTTTGGGTTTCGCAAATTTTTACCATAAATTCATTAAGAATTACTCGGTTATTGCACAACCCTTGACCGATCTGACTAAGAAGGGGGCCAACTTGGTAAAATGGTCGCCTGCGGCCCTAGAGGCCTTTAGCCGTCTAAAAAGAGTGTTTACTACTGCCCCAGTGCTAATACAGCCGGACGTGCGACGACCCTTTTTCACAGAGATAGATGTATCTGAGGTGGGGGCAGGAGCTATATTGTCTCAGGAAGTCAGTGGGAGATCCAGGTATAGTTCATGTGTGTTCTTTTCGCGGAAGTTTAGTTCAGCAGAACGCAACTACGACGTGGGTAACCGTGAGTTACTGGCGATTAAATGGGCTTTAGAAGAGTGGCAACACCATCTTGAGGGGCTAGACACCCCATTACCTTGTATACCGATCACAAGAATTTGGTTTATCTCACCAATGCTAAAAGACTCACAGATCGTCAAGCCAGGTAGACATTGTTTTTCGCCAGGTTTATTTTCGTCGTGACATATATCGCAGGAGAGAAGAACGTGAAGGCAGACGCCCTGTCACGGAGTTTCGGGGAGCTGAAAAAGTGAGACTATGACTCCCGAGAATACCTTGGCACCTGGGGTGGTGGGGGTAGCTGTAGAATCTAATTCGTCCCTCAACTACGGAATGGTCAGCAGGACGCTTCTACAGGGGTGCCGGAGGGCAGATGGTTTGTGCCAAAGACCTTACATCTTAGAGTCATTGAATAATCTCATTCATCGGTTTTCGCTGGCCATCTGGGGTTTCAGGGGACCCTGGATCTTTGTTCTAGACACTTCTGGTGGCCAGGCATGTCTCAGGAGATCCGCAACTTTGTTAAGGGATGCTCTGTCTGTGCATGCAATAAAAGTCGGCGGTGTCTCTGAAGGCTCCTCTGAGACCGTTACCGGTACCTTCTTGTCTGTGATCGCAGTTATCAGATTATATCACCGATCTACTGGAATCCCAGAAGTTCAGCACTATCTTAGTGGTTGTCAACCGGTTCTCAAAGATGGCTCATTTTGTGGTGTTAAGGAAGCTACCTTCAGCAAAAGAATTTGCCAAGATTTTTGTAAAAGAAATCATTCGCCTACATTGGGTTCCCCATAACATTGTATCTGATCGCGGGGTTCAGTTTGTGGCGTAGTTTTGGCGAGCCTTCTGCAGAAACCAGAACGTCGCTTTCCTTCTCGTCAGCATTGCACCCGCAAACCAATGGTCAGACTGAGCGGAAGAACCAAGATTTAGTGCAATATTTACGGTTGTTTGCTAGTGAAAAGGCTCATCAGTGGGCAGAGTTCCTGCCATTGGCAGAGTTTGCACTAAACAACCGCACTTGTTCTTCCACTGGGGTATCTCCATTCTTTTGTGTATATGGTCAGCATCCTCGCTTCCTTACAGCGATCCCTACTCCATCTGTCCTGCAGCTGATGTCACCACAGATACTCTGCAGGGAGTATGGAAAGAGGTACAGAAAAACTTGGAAGCAATGGGGGCTCGTATGCAATTGCATAGTGGGAGGGGTCTGTCAGTATCTGAACCTTACAGGGTGGGACAGAAGGTATACCTGTCTTCTAAAAATTAAGGTCAAATTAAGGGTCCCGTCCTTGAAGCTGGAACTTCGTTGCGTGGGGCCCTTTGTCATCACACGTGTGGTGAACCCCCTCGCCTATGAACTGGGTTTGACAGCTACATGGAGGGTTCACAGGGTTTTCCATAAGTCTTTATTGAAACCTATTGTCCCTTCGGTGATACCCACCACCCACCCTGGTCAGGGATAAAGTTGAATATGAGGTCCAGGAGATCCTGGATTCTCATCCGTGTCGGGGGACCTTACAATATTTGGCGGCCTGAAAGGGTTTTGGGCCAGAAGGTCATTCCTGGGTGGCCGCACATGATGTTCATGCTCCAGTTTTGGTGTGACGTTTCCACCGTCTGTTTTCAGATAGGCCTGCACATGATGGCGGGGTACCGGAGGTCCCTAGTCAGAGGGGGGGCAGTGTTAGCATGCGGCAGCTGCCGGGTGCACGGGTGGCTGGTCGGCGCTCGTGGGTCCGGCCGGCGACGTGTGCGCACACGCCTGTGAGTGCATTTCTATGCACGAGCCCCTGGTTATGGTTTCTGTTCAGTGTGCTTTCATCCTGCCTATGTCAGTCTCCTGTGTGTTCAACTTTGCTATTTCTGCCAGGTTATCTCATCTGCCTTGGTCTGCGTGTATTTCCTGTTGGTTCTCCATCTGCCCTTCGTATCGGTATTCTACCCTGCTACATTTTGGTATGCCAGTCCCCCCTCTCGGTCCCTAGTGAGAGCAGGGACCGCCGCCCAGTTGCCCGCCTGGGGTTATCCAGGAGTGGAGGCAAGTAGGCAGGGACAGGGGTTGTGGGTAAGTTCTAGGGCAACCCAGACTGACGTATCATCGGTAGGATACCGTAACATACGGTTGCTTTCATCGCTCCAAAGACTAAATGAACCACAAAGAAGTTCCACAGGCCAAACTTGGTGCAGTTGTCCCCCCCCCCCCCCCCCAGGACCTCGGCCTCTTCCCTACACCCTCAGCAATCGTGGGCATAAAGCGGACTCGGATGCTAGTACAGCTGTGAACGTCGCATTAATTCAATAAGGCTTCTTTTGTTTGTTCCAAACCAGTGTCTCAGATAACTGTGGTAACGCGAGAGCAAATACATGTTGCCCAGCGCTGATCCCCAGACCCCAAGCAGGAGGAGGAGGTGGCATAATAAGGCCGAGAAACCATGACCGAGGTAGGACTCGAAATAATTTGTGTGGGAAGTACGTGAGCAGGCCCTGGGTCAGGCTTGGTCCCAGCCTCCACCTTTTGTGACCCAAAGTGCCGTGAGTTACATAGCTATGGGAAATCCATGTGTCCCCACACACTTCATTCTGTGTGTGTCAGACAGCTGAACACCGCTATGGGAGACCTTTGTGCACCCACGGTATAGGCGGACCCTTGTAACATTTCTCTTGCAAGAGTATAGGTGGACCCCTTAAACCTTTCAGTAGCAAGTGCATAAGTGGACCCCTGTAACATTTCAGTAGCAAGAGTATAGGCGTACCCCTTAAACTTTTCAGTAGCAAGTGTATAGGCGGACGAATAAGCCAAAAAAGAAATATGGGCTCACCTCACCAGCAGTATCTTTCAGTGTTGCAGGGAGATCTGAAATTCAACAGGAGCTCCGTTCTCAAGCAGCCGGCGGCAAACGGCTAAATTCCATATAAACAAAACTAGGAGTGGAGAGGAGCTGCTACCGTTAAAAAAAGTCATTCTTTATTGAATAAAAAAAGCATACAGCTCACAGGTTCACGCTGAACGTGTTTCGGCTATGGTAGCCTTTGTCAACAGTTAAAAATTGCTGAACGCCGAAGGCAGGTGAAACCCATAAACATTTTTTAAAGATACAGCTCGTGGAGTGAGCCGTACATGCCCTGAGCTCCTGCCGGACCCGTTGATACAACAGGCTAATCCGCCGCCGCAGACCAACGTCTACCCAGCTATGGTGAAGAAGAGGACAGCCAAGACCTCCAGGCAGCTGCTGAGACCCTCCACTCCAGGCATGGAACGCTTCCTCCGCTCACCAGACGAGGTGCCGACGCTGAGCGGGAGGATCAAGATGGCACAGCACCGCCCGACCCAGGAAGGAAGCAGAGAGAAGGAGGCAAGACACTGAGCACAGAAGAACTGGAGTGCCTGCTGCAAACCACAAGGGAGGTAGGGGCACCCGCTGGACAGGAGAAGGCTCCGGCAACCCCCTGCAGGGAGACACAGTTCCAGGCAAGGGCCAGGGGAGACAACGTGGAAGGAGAAGGGAGGGAGAGCGGCGACACGCCATGCAGCATGGGGACAGCGGCACCCTCACCAGTTTCTCCCTACACTAGAGGAGCTCGCTCCCCCAGGGCCTGTGTAAAACGGGGCATGAAGAGCCTTACATAAAGGCATCCCCGGCACCCAGTCAGTCTCAGACAGACCCCCAGGCAGACCATCAGTGCCCCATGGCGAAGGGGGACAAAAAAAAGAGGTCCCTGGCCACAACATGGACGCAGATCACGATGCAAGGATGGACCCTGCCGTCGCCCCCCTCCCGCAGAGGCCCCCAGAGATCCGGACCGGCCAACACCTCTTAATACACTCACCGGTCTGGGAGGAGAAAGGCCCCGTAAGAGAAAAGGGTCTGGCGGCCCCCTTCCCAAGCCCAGAGAAGAAGAGCTGGGAGCGTGTGCCCTGAGCCCTAAATCTACCCAGCAACTCGGTTCCTTGGCAGCCCGGACCCCCCACCTAATCGAGGATGACTGGGACTGGAAGGCCCACCTGAAGGCTATCCCCTTCTGTAAGATAGCTATCCCCTGTTTATGGGCAGAAGCTAGACGCAGCCCATAAACAGGACATAGCTATCTTACAGAAGGACATAAGGCATGTCAGGCAGAGGGTAGTGGAAATAGAGGAGACCCAAGACAAGTTCCAAAGCACCTTATCGGAACATGCACATATTATGGAAATCCAAGCTCACCAGATTGCGGAGCTAACCAATCACATTGACGATATAGAAAATCGCCATAGGCGCAACAACCTCTGCATAAGAGGACTATCTGAAGAGATCGGCAGTGGTCAATTCGAGGACTGGGTTACTGAGTTCTTCAATCATCTCCTGGAAAGACCCCTAGACTCCGTCCTGGAACTAGACAGAGTGCACCGGGCACTTGGACCAAAGCCAACGGACCTCGCCAAGCCCAGAGATGTGGTATGCCGAGTCCACTTTTACAAAGAAAAAGAGCAAATCTTACAGCATTCACGTACAGTGGAGGACTTGCAGTTTAAAGGACGTTCAGTGGCTATATATCCAGACTTATCCAAACGCACACTTCAACTCCGTAGAGCCCTCAGGCCACTACTAAGTGCCTTGAGGGAAAAAGACATTCCGTACAGATGGGGATTCCCATTGCAGCTGCAAGCCAGAAGAGGAGGGAAAACGGCCGTCTTCAGGCACCTCGGTGACCTACCCAGGTTCCTTGGGACCCTGGAGCTACCTAAAATAGCGATTCCGGACTTGCCCAAAATGGGAGGGATGCCGGTCCCTCCGTCTAAATTAGAGTGGCAATTGGCGGGTGAATCAAGAAGGGGGGCAAAAAGCAGACCGCCGAGAGATCAAAACACAGACTGAAAGATGGAAGGCAACAAGAGTGGTGGACTACTCCCTGGAGGGACACGATACCGAGCCGGTCTCTCTTGCTTATGCCCCTAGATTGAATCTCTTCCACTAAACCCCCCTGATCCTCTGTGCTTACGATGTTACAATGTCCTGCGGTGGAATTTCCTCTACTCCACCCCTATCTACCTCCCCCCCCCCCCCCGTTCTTTCCTTTTTTTTCCTTCTCTCTCTCGCTATCTCTTCTCCTCCTGTTTCTTTCTCTCCATCTCCTCCGCTCCTTTTTATGTTTATTCTTGTTCTTTTTTCTCTTGAGGCTATAGAAAAATTTCTGATCGGTGGTGAAGGCGGGGGAGGACCTCCGTTTTTGGTCTCCCCTCTCCCCCACCTAGATTAGGCAGCGCTAAGCTGCATTAGTTGCTAGAGTTTGGTGGGTTTTAGTTAATATTATAGACTTGCCGACCCTAGCTAAGGCCAACTAATGTTTTTGTTTTCTCCAGCCCCCTCCCCCCCCCGCCCTTTTCTTCCCAGAGATTTCCCAACACCTCTTTCCCCTACCCCCACCCAACCTCGACCTCGCTTATATCTTGTAGGGAGTCCTCCCGACCCATGCGACCATGGCTAGCCTGACGGTTTGCTCCTACAATGCCAAGGGGTTGAACATCCCCTCCTAAAGAGGCCAAATGCTTTATCATATGCAGACAAAAGGGAGAAAAGTGCTTCTATTCCAGGAGACACATTTCAGGGCTGGGAAGACCCCCTCTTGCTCCACGAAAACATACCCCACCTGGTTTCATAGTCCGAACCCAACCCGTAAAGCGGGCGGAGTGTCCATCGCGTTCCACAACTCCCTACAGGCTCAACCCCTTGGCATGATGTGCGACGCTGAGGGCAGATACCTATTTATCAAAGTTGATCTCTTCGGCAGAATAACTACATTTGCTAATCTCTATTGCCTGAACCAGGGCCAGACTTCCTTTGGAATCACCGCACTGAGAGAGCTAACGAAGTTTGCAGACGGTACTGTCATCATCTTGGGGGGGGGGGGGGGGGGGGGGGGGGCGATTTCAACCTGACGGTAGACCCAGAGCAAGACTCGTCATCTGGTAGGTCCTCGGTCTCTCGATCGGCAACATGATCCTTGTTGAGGGCGTTGCGGAACATGCACTTAGTGGACCTCTGGCGTTTGTTGCACCCAGGCATCAGGGACTACTCCTTCCACTCGATAGCCCACAACAGTTACGGTAGGCTTGACTATATTTGGGTCTCTCATGCTCTTCTAGACTCCCAGCCTGTATGCTCATTTGGACCTTTTATCTGGTCCGACCATGCCCCGGTATATGCTGAATTTGACAGTCTCCATGGAGACTCTCGGGTGTGAGGGTGAAAACTAAATGACAATAAACTAATAGACCCCCAATGTTTTCAGGAAGTCAAATCAACCATAAACAACTTTCTAATTGACCACGAAAAAGATTCTACACAGTCCCCGCTTAAGTGGGAGGCCTTAAAATGCATCCTAAGAGGCATCTTAATCTTGCAAGGGGCCAGACTGAAAAAGGAACGTTCCAAGGAAATAGGGAACCTACTGTTATCACTGCAGGAGCGCGAGCTAGCGAATAAAAGATTCCCGAAAGACACTCTTCGAGCAGAAATCTCGTCGTTGCGCCAAAAGATATTATCAATTCTAGAACAGAGGACACTGGCCTTAAGAGATAGGATCCGCATGGAAGCATGGAGGTCGGGGATAAATGCGGATGCCGACTGGCGCGTGTGCTTCATCCCAGAACCCTGCAGACATTTGTTCCTAAGATTCAGAAGGCCGGGGGACGGGTTCCGGTCTCCACAAGAGACATTCTTAAGGAACTTTGCCTTTACTATGAGAAACTCTATAATATAAAACAGCCCACCCAGGCAGATAACGGGGAGCGCTACGAAGAAAAAGCCTATCTGGATGAGTATGGCCTGGGCCCCTTGGGAGCGGGAGAGTCTGAGGCCATGGAGGAGGGCTTTACTTGCGAAGAGATAGCTGAAACAATCAAAAACCTTAAGATAGGCAAGAGCCCTGGCCCGGACGGGTTTTCGGCTAGATTTTTTAAGCTATTTGTAGAGGAATTGTCCCCATTCTTAACACAAGTTTTTAATGAGATTTCTTGGGGGAGTCCCCTTCCACCTCAGGCTCTCCAGGCTCACATTGTGGTAATCCTGAAACTGGGCAAAGACCCCTCCTCATGTGCCAGCTATAGGCCTATTTCTCTGATAAACTTAGACGTAAAAATGATGGCGAAACTCTTAGCAAACAGGCTTAGTGATCACATCCCAGGCCTGATACATAAAGACTAGGTGGGATTTGTCCTTGCCAGGGAAGCACGGGATAATACTATTAAAACTATCTCTTTGATTACCCGTACAAGATCGGCGGGCAGACTATTGTGCTTGTTGGTGGTAGACGCGGAAAAGGCGTTCGACAGGGTCAGGTGGAAATTCTTGGAGGGGACCCTCCGTTGGATGGGCCTGGGGCGAAGGAGGAGAGAATGGATCATGCCCCTATACAACGGCCCGTCCGCAAGGTAAATGGGTAAATGGCGCCCTGTCGGACTCCATACTGATCAACAATGGGTCACGTTAGGGTTGCCCCCTTTCGCCCTTACTATATGCTCTATCTATGGAATCTTTGCCAAACGCCATCAGGAAAAATGGGTCGGTCAGAGGTCAGACGGAGGGCACCTCTGAACATAAGATGGCACTGTTCGCAGACTATCTCCTCCTGTTCCTGTTGAAACCTTGATACTCAGATTCCCCTGATATGTTGGAGGTGTCAAAACGGTCCAAGAACAATGCTACACATCTGGTGGTGTCCATGACAGCGGTGTCCATGACAGCGGAGATGGCCCTTCTCTTGATGCTTCCTCGGTCTATCGCCTGGTCTATCGCCAAGATTAAAGCGGATCTACTGAGGCTGGTCATATTGGCGGTGAGGATGTCTGTCCCTGGTTTGTGGAGATCTACGACCCCCCATCAAGAATAATTTGGACAGAGAAGCTGGATTTCGATGAGAGTTTCTGACCACTTCAAATCCTGGCTGGAGTCGGGTCGTCTGGATTTGTAAACAGTATTCAGCACGGGCAAGCGAGGTCGTCCCTATTCCCTATTTGCTAGTCCCCTCTGCACCTTTCCCGCCTTCCTATTCTCTCGCCCCCTCCCATCTACATTTCTAGTTGGATATTTTTTATTCTGTGTATTCTTCTTTTTTTTTATAAGTGATGCAGAAGATTAATATTTGATTATCCTTATGTTACCACTTTGTGATTGCTCTTTTTTTGCTAATATGGACAATTGTAGGTGTCTCTGATGGTTGTACTGCTTCAAAAGTGTCTATTTGAAAATTTAATAAAATTGATTGAATCTAAAGATACACCTCATATTGCTTTATTTGTAACAGAGCCTGGAGGCTGCCCTCTGAAAAAATTGGTTTGTTAAACCTTTAAAACTTTTAAAACTTTTAAACAGAGCCTTTCGGGCCGCATAGAAATTGGCAGTTCAGCGTGATGACATGCTGTTTTAGAAGGAGGAGGAGTAATATCCCAGAGGGATACACAAAGCTAATTCTCCCCTTTTTGGGTTGATAGAGGATGCATTTTTCTCCTGTTGCAGCGAAAAGAATCTTTAGGATATGCTGCTTTCCACCTGTGGAGAAGAGAAGTCTGGGGAAACCCAGCCTTTGTTCATCTTTATGAGGATAAGCATGTCGGCGCTCTCAGTGTACAGGCGTGTACGCTTGTCCGCGATGATCCCCCCAGCAACACTAAACTCCCTCTCTGACAAGACGCTGGCGGCAGGGCAGGCCAGCACCTCCCGGGCGTACAGCGCAAGTTCGTGCTACGTTTCCAGCTTTGACACCCAATAGCTGTATGGAGCAGAGGGATCACGTAGGATGGTGGTACGATCGGCTATGTACTCCCTCACCATCTTTTTACAGTGCTCCCTCCGACTCAGTCTTGGCTGGAGAGTGGTAACACAGTCTTGCTGGGAGCCATAAAACTGGCAAAGGCCTTGGAGAGTGTTCCCCTGCCTACGCTGGACATGCTGCCTGATCCCCACGCCTCCCCTGCTAGTTGGCCCCCTGAACTGTGTCTTCTACCGCTAGCAATGTCAGATAGGAACTTTAGCATCGCTTTTGCACCAGGGCCCTGTGGTATTCCATCACTCTCGTACCCCTTTCCTCTTCACGAATGAGAGTGGAAAGGTTCTCCTTATACCGTGGTTCGAGAAAGGCGCACACCCAGTAATCCGTGTTGGCAAGAATGCGTCTAACGTGTGTGGGCAGCCTAACATGAAGTCAGCCATGTGTGCCAGTACGCAACATATCGCAGTCCTCACTAGGAGGATGCTCCTCCTCCTCTTCATCCCATACATGCTGAACAGATGAGAGGCAAGCAGCATGGGTACCCTCTGTACTGTGGCCTGCAGTCTCTTCCCCCTCCCCCTTCTCCTCCCCCTCCCCCTCCTCCTCCTCCAAAACCCACAGAGATATAGACGTGAGGGTGGTCTGGCTATCAAGCGACATACTGTCATCCCCCATCTCCTCTTCTAACCCCAAACCGTCGGCCTTTATGCTTAGCAGCGAAGTTCTCATCAGGCAAAGCAGCGGAATGGTAACGCTAATTATGGCCGCATCGCTGCCCACCATTTGGGTAGACTCCTCAAAGTTTCCGAGGACCTGGCAGGTCTCTGCCATCCATGCACACTCCTCTGTAAAGAACTGCGGAGGCTGACTACTACTCTGCCACCCATGTTGCAGCTGGTATTCCACAATTGCTCTACGCTGCTCGAACAGCCAGGCCAACATGTGCAGCGTAGAATTCCAGCACGTGGGCACGTCGCACAGCAGTCGGTGCTCAGGCAGCTGAAATCGACGTTGTAGTGTCCTGAGGGTGGCAGCATCCGTAGTGGATTTTCGGAAATGTGCGCACACGAGGTCAGACAAGTGGGGGTAGTTTTTCAGAAACCACTGTAACACCAGATTGAAGACGTGTGCCAGGCATGACATCTGTGTGAGGCTGCCAAGCTGCAGAACCGCCAACAGGTTATGGCCATTGTCACACACGACCATGCCCGGTTGGAGGCTCAGCGGCGAAAGCCAGATGTCGGTCTGCTTCGTCAGACCCTGTAACAGCTCAGCAGTCGTGTGCCTCTTGTCAGCTAAGCTGATTAGTTTCAGCGCGGCTTGCTGACGCTTGCCCACTGCGGTGCTAACGCACTGCGTGCTACCGACTGCTGGCGACGTGCTCACACTTTGTAATTGAGAGGTGGAGGTGGCAGAGGAGCAGGAGCGGGGGGTTTGGAGGAGCTGGCATAATATGCCGCAGATACCAGCACCGATGTAGGACCTGCTATTCTTGGTGTGAATAGCACGTGAGCGATCCTAGGCTCTGGCTCGGTCCCAGCCTCCACCAAGTTCACCCAATGTGCCCTCTGGAAGATATAGTGGCCCTGCCTGCCAGTAATTGTCCACGTGTCCATCATTAAGTGG
The DNA here is from genome assembly GCF_035609145.1 of Eleutherodactylus coqui. NCBI lineage: Eukaryota > Metazoa > Chordata > Amphibia > Anura > Eleutherodactylidae > Eleutherodactylus > Eleutherodactylus coqui. The sequence goes on from NC_089843.1 coordinate 32,584,922, forward strand.
ACCTTCCCAGTAACTGCGTTGTTGAGGGCATGGGTAATGTTGCGGGAGACGTGCTGGTGTAGGGTGGCGACGGCACACAGCGAAAAATAGTAGCGACTGGGGACCGAGTAGCGTGGGACTGCCGCCACCATCATGTTTTTGAAAGCCTTCGTTTCCACAAGCTTGTACGGCAGCATCTCTGGGCTAATTAATTAAAGCTTGTGCATGCGGGTGGGTGGCGACGTATTTGCACTTTTGCTCCAATGCTTGTGTTAGTGACAGCTGAAAAACATCCACACCTTTGAACATCTAGCCCTCTGCACGGAGGCTTGCCGCGAGGGGGTGCTGTGGGAAACAGTTGGGGGATTATTTGCTCTGGCCCTGCCTCTCCCCCTGGCCACCCCACTGTCTCTTCCAACCTGTCCTGCTACTCCACTTGCCTTCCCTCTGAAGCCCTGTCTTCAGTAGCCTTAGCAAGCCAGGTGGGGTCAGTCACCTCATCGTCCAGCTGCTCTTCCTCCGAATCCTCTGTGTGCTCCTCCCTCGGACTTACTGCCCTTACTACTACCTCACTGAGAGACAACTGTGTCTCATCATCCTCATCCACAGAAAGCTCTTGAGACAGTTCTTGGAAGTCCCCAGCCTCATCACCCGGACTCCGGGAGCTTTCCAAAGGTTGGGCATTGGTCACGACAATCTCCTCAGGTGAGAGAGGAACCGCTTTTTCCCACTCAGAGCAGGGACCTGAGAACAGTTCCTGGAGTCTGCCTGCTCAGAATCTGTCATTTTCCTGGAGTGACAAGGCTGGGAGGAAGGAGGAGCAGCCAGAGGATTCAGAGGTGTAGTCCCTAGGCCGGGAGTAGTGGACTGCGTAGAAGACTGGGAGTTTGATACATTGCTGGATGCGTTATCTGCAATCCATGACAGGACCTGCTTGCACTGCTCTTCTTATAATAAAGGTCTACCACGCAGATTCGCAAATTGTGATAGGAAGCTGGGGAGCATAGGGACTTGGCGCTCTCCTAATCTTTCAGCAGCCGGCTGTAATGCACCCCGCGCTGGACCTCGGCCTGCACCCACACCCTCACTTGGCCCGCTGCCGCATCCACGTCCTCGTCCCTTACCCCTACTCCTCATTATGTCGGATTAAGGACTGAGCAGGGCCAAAATAAATGACCCCACCGTATAGCACTGAGAACTGTGGCTAATTTACCACACACGGAGACTTGAAGATACCGGAGGCTCTATGCTGTGACCGGAAAAAATTAAACCACTGTCTTGCGCATATATCGAGGGGTCATTTACTGCTCACAGAGACTTGTATATAATAAAGAGGCTGTATGGAGTGGGAGAAAACTATACAGCCAGCAGACAGTGCTAATAACAGGGTCAACTTTACCGCACCCAAGGAAACGGTATTGTGAGATATTCTGCACAGGGGCAGAAAGCTATACAGCCAGTGAACAGTGCTAATAACTGCTGCAACTTCACCGCACCCATGGAAAGGGTATTGTGTGACACTCTGCCCAGGGGCAGAAAGCTATACAGCCAGTGAACAGTGCTAATAACTGCGGCAACTTCACTGCACCCAAGGAAAGGGTATTGTGCGACGGCCTGCACAGGGGCAGAAAGCTATACAGCCAGTGGATAGTACTGATAACAGGGGCAACTTCACCGCACCCATGGAAAGGGTATTGTGTGACGCTCTGCACAGGGGCAGAAAGCTATACAGGCAGTGGACAGTGCTAATAACTGCGGCAACTTCACCACACCCAAGGAAAGGTTATTGTGCGACGCTCTGCTCAGGGGCAGAAAGCTATACAGCCAGTGGATTGTGCTGATAACTGCGGCTACTTCACCCAACACATAGAATGGTATCTGTGAAATGCTGTTCTGCAGAGGGCCAGGAAATATGTGCGTACTATTTAGCGATGAGAGTGAGCTGCTATAGCTGTAATGCTCTGCAGAGGGATAAATGTTAAAAAAATGAAAAAAAAAATTGGTGCACTACTGTTCCCAGCCAGCCACAACTGTAATGCAAACAGTGAGGAGTAGCCCTAAGAAGGACCATTGGGGTTCTTGAAGACCGGATCCTACTCTAACACTTTCCTTGTATAAGCCTGAGCACTTTCCCTAACCACTGCCAGCATGCGTCTGAGGTGAGCCGCAGCCGGGACCAGTTTAAGTACTCAGTGGTCACCTGATCGGCCCAGCCACTCACTACTTTGGGGGAGGGGGAGAGGGCTGGAACATCAAATCAGGAAGTGGTAATGCCTTCCCCGCATGTTTATTGGCTAAAAAATGGTGCTGCACATGCGGGGAAGGGAAATCCAATTGACTCGAGCACCGCATGGTGTTCGTCTCGAGTAACGAGCATCTCGAGTACCCTAATACTCAAACGAGCATCAAGCTCGGACGAGTGTGGTCCCTTATCTCTAGTGCTAACTAGTCAGACCAGCATATAATGCCGTAGACTACCAATGTATGTTATGCACATTGCTCATCGGGTAGTTAGAGAAGCGGTGCGGACAGCTTTTTTTCCATAGGCTCAGAAGGTCACTTTACTTTCAACTGGACCCATCAAGTTATTTAGTGGAGGGCAGTATGACACAGATGAGAAACCAATGACAAGGTATGAAAGTCTTTTTTTTTACAAATAATGAAGTTCAAAATTTCAATTATTTAAGTCCAATGTGAAAGTCCCTGAAAATGGCCATATTCTTACTGATGCAGGACAGCAAATATATGCACCAACCTCAGCATGCAAGCTGCCAAACTACCAAATGAGGGAGCCAGTTACACCTGTGTAGGACACCGATGAGACTACCACTCACACAGCCTATTCAGTAATTCTTGGTTTGTTTTTATATATTTCCCCTTCTGTGATACAATGTGAAAGTCCAGTTGATTACAGTTTTTTACATACTGCAGCAGCAGAACTCAGATCACATGCATTAGCTATAGAGATTGATTTACTAAAACTTAGAAAAACTTTAATAAGCTAAATAATTGTGCATTTATGTTGTAGTTGAGACGTTACATGAAGCTAATATGTATTGATGGTCCAGAAACAAAGAGATTATGTTTTAACAATAAAGGTGAAACACCTGAAACATTAGAGATACGTAATTTAATTCAAATAACACATAATCATTCATCAGGAATACAACTTACAGGAACACTCACAGAACATTTTGGTACATTTGATGAAGCACTTCCACCAGATCAGCAGCTGACTATTTCATCTTTAGATATAAAATGGATTAACAATAAGGTAAGTCATAATGCTATATTACAACTTGCTGCAATATCTAATTGCATTGTTTAGCATAACCCGATTAGTAAAGGCGTTTTCCCAGGACTAAACTGACCTATCATCGGGATAAATTCCAAAATACATAGCACAACATTATCTGTTTAGAAGGTAGTATTTACCTCTGTTCAGCTTGAATGTATTCAGGCGCTCAAGCTGATGGGTGTTTTACATGGCCATAAGCATTTTTAAGTGTGCCCGCCGACACCATAAAACCCGCGTGAAGGGGCGCACAAATCTAATGTTTGTGTGCCTATTCAGACAGCACAGCCCTGGCACATATATGCCGAGGCTGCAATGCCGTTGGGCGTGCAGAGACCGCTTAGCTCCACCGCATCCCACCGCTCCTATTGCAAACAGCCAGAGGGGAGGAGAGAGGAGGAGAGAACAGGGAAGGAGTTTAGCAGTCACACTGCTAAACTCCATCTCACCTCCCTTCTCTGGCTGCTGTCAAGGGTTCCCATAGGAGCCCATGCAGCGGCCAACGTATTCTGGCCGGAAAGATAGTTCAAAGACTATATTTTTGGCCTAGCATAAAAGTATCTGACGCTATATTGGCCCGGCCGGGCGCTTTACGCCGCAGGAATATAGCCATGTGATCTGATGCATTGCAATCCAATCTGATCCAGCATATATCGGACGGCTATGAAAACCGCGGCTGATATACGCTCGTGTGAAAGAGCCCTCACTGTGAGTCAAACGGTGTAAATAGCAACAAAAAGGAAAAAATCCGGCCCCTTAAGACATTTATTTTATTCACTTTTAATCCAAAAAATCCATAAAATTACAATTGGTAGGTACTGTGTAACATCATGTCTATGCCACATGTGTTTTGAAAGGTGCTGCTTTCTTGATCATTGGGCACTTGTTCAGTTTGGCGACGCAACACCTCAACATTTAGGCACTCCCATGGTGATCAACTAATAAGTGTCTTTTTAAATGCATCTGAGCATAGACATGGTGTTACATGGTAACTTAAATTTGTAACTTTATTATTATATCTGAGCCAATGGCACAGATTCCTCTTTAATAATTTTAGCTATGCAGAATTTGCATAGCAGCTTGGCATATGTGGAGTGCAATCTCTTTGTGCATTCTGCACATTTCTTTGGCCTTGTCTTTGGTCAGCCATCTACCTTCTTGTCCTCCTAGCAATGACATAGAAAGGGCAAATAAATGCACAGACTATTCATTTCAAATGACATTGATTCAGGAGCATTTTAACCCAACGGGCTACTTATGCCCCCAGAGGTGGTAGCCGGTTCGGGAATGTTCAGTGCTGGAGTATTCATTATGCCTTAGTACTGCAGACCAATCTTGGATGGTAGACCTGAAACAGCAGTACTTATTTTAGTTTTCAACCTCTGACTTCTCTCGGATTCCTTCAATAGACTTTTTTTTAAAATCTGCTGCCTTCCGCTGTCTGGCAACACCCCCCACACCGCCCCCAACACTGATGGGATCATGTGTCATTGTGCCGGTCACGAAGTACTGCAGGCTTTGCCCTCCCGCCAGCACGGCTGTTTAAGGGAGCCTAAGAGAACTGTGCCTGCCCCTATATGTTCTTTCAAGTCCAAGAGATCAGCAGTGTTGGGGAGAAGTGAAGGATGGACCGTGGCCCTCACATAGAGCCCCCAATGGGCCGCAGTGAGGAGGAATATGGCTTGGATGAACTACCCCATGTAGTGTCCCAGGATACAATCCTCAAGAAGGAAGGACAGGTTTACTGAAACCCAATCCTTTGTGAGTATATCTGGCTTGCTGAGATCTCCCTCCTAGCACCTCTCTCGATACCTGCCTCCAAGCAGAACAGGAAATACACTAAGGAAGGAGAGAGAGGGGGGAGCTTTAAACCTCTCTGTATGTTCCGGTCCTATCAGGAGGAGGTGATCTCAGGTGATGTTGTCGTGGACCCTAAAAATGTTCAAATATATACATAATAAACAGCAAAAGCATTATAGAAACATTAACGGGGAGAAAGATAAAGTAATGGGGAATCCAAAAAGACCCACATATCCAATCTGAGCATCAACAGCTCGGCGGGAACACCTGAAAAATGTGGAGTCACTCCGCCTATGTGAACAAGTGCCAGTTGGACATAAATAACATTTCTGGTGGCATAAATATTTAATTATTATAGATTGATAGAATTCTGCCCATTAAGGTCGAAAATGAGCAACAGCAATCAACAGCGAGTGCACAAATTGTGATATATGTGTGGAGCTTTACATATGTGAGAATTTGGGACAATGCTAATACACATTTTTGTTCTGTACTCATAAACAATGAGCTTGAGATATTTATGTAATGTTTCTGATAGACTTTGGTTTGCGAAGGACTTCAAGCAGCCATGGAAAACTAGTGTCATATCATTGTTCCATCACTAGTTTCCTCAGTCCAATGTGAATCATTTCATGCTGCATAGTCATTGTAGAACAAATTTATCAAGAAATAAAATACCACCATTATCAGAATCTAATGACTTTCAATATCCACTAAAGCCAGATTTACCACCACTTGATGTGATCACAGAACGACTTATATCACTGTGAATACCATTCATACAACTGTGGCATTTGCATTATGAAAGAGATATGATTGTGGGACAAGTTATAAATGATCTAGTCGATGTGCAGACCATGATTACATTGTTACCATAGGCGAACCATGAGGGGAAGCAGAAGTCGCCGTTGCGACTCGGCCCTTGCTCTGCGGGGCCCAGAAGCCCCACCATATTCAAAATGCACACTTGTGCATTCTGTAGAAGGCGGAGCAGTGCAACCGGCATTACACTGGCAGCAGCATGATTGGTGCGACCGGGGGGTGTGGCTGCTGGAGGGGAGGTGAGGCTGACATACCGGCGCAGAGAACACTGCAGCTGTGGCTCCTCTCAGGTTACTTCTCTTTCCATAGCAGCGTGTCGGCAGCCACCAGTGAGACGTCCAACAGGCTGCTATCTGGTTCCATAAACATTCTTTGCTGTAGTGTAGTCCTGATTGGCTCCTCCCACAGGCTGGTCACATGACTGTGACATCATTAGAGGTCCTTGACAGAGACAGCAGACCCACCCAGCACCCAGCTCAGGGAGTTCACCATGTGCTGCTGGCTCCTGGGAGGAGGACCCCTCCATCTGCTGGGAGTCCCACACAAACTAGTGGAGTTACGGGGGGCGTGGACTGACTGAGAGAGAAGACGGACATCTCGGATTAAGCTCCATCTCTCTTTAGCCTAAAGAGCAACCTTTAAAATTATCTAGCAGCATAAAAATCACAAATCCCTATCTTACAAGCCTCCCAGACATCATGTCTAAAAGAAAAGTATTCAAAACGCCGCCGCAGAGGGTATCGGACTTCTTCCCGATGCGCCCTGAAGACCGGGAGCGGACCGCTCATTCTGGGAAGATGCCATCTCCCACTGTCGCAGCGCCTGCAAGAAGGACGGAGGTGATGCCCGATACAGCGGCTGCAGAGACCGGAGCGCCAGCCGCAAGCAACTCCATACAGCAGCCGACAGTGCAGAAGAGCCTGGCGAGAGAAGCGGTAAGCAAGGGGAGCGGGGAGGACACTGATCTAATTAGGAGCATTCCAATCATGGCGCCTAGGCGCTCCCCGACCCCCCCCCCCCCCCCCCACCCACCTCCTTCAACTCCTCATGGAAGCCGAACAAGCGGCTTAAATAAAAACAGCCAGAAGGATATAAAATCCTTGAGGAAAACAGCGCTGTGGGTGACAGAAGAGGAGGGAGAGAATTTACACAGGGATGAAAACTCCACAAGGATGCCTGTAGGAAACTCAGGGAGACACAAAATGGCTACTACTCCATTTTCTAGTAATTCGCCTCTGCTTCAGTCACCATCCAATAGCCCAGAAAAACAAAAACCCAGACTATCCACATCTCATTCCTCACAACCAAGTTCTGAAGAAGAAGAGGACTTGATTGTTAATGTCCCCACATCCAATACCCCTGCTTCAGAGGACTTTATAAAAAATATGATTATAGTGTTGAGACACACGCTGCAAAATAACATGAAACAACTGTCCTCCCCATTCCCGCAATCGCTCCTAGAAATAGGTGACCGTACTGATCATATTGAAAGCAAAATGGCAGAATTCACAACCTCGCATAACAATGTAATTGATGCGCACTATGCTTTGGAGGAAGAAGTAACATCTATTAAGCATAAACTAGCGGATTTGGAGGATAAAAATAGGAGGAACAATATCAAACTTAGATGTGTTCCAGAAAATATTGGACAATCTGAGCTAAAAGATTATCTCTCTAAACTGATAGAGACTCTCCTGCCAAATACCTCTGAAAATGAACGCATAATTGATAGAATTCATAGACTGCCTAAACCGAAATTTCTATTGGATGCGATTCCACGCGATGTTATAACGAGAGTGCATTTTTTCCACATTAAAGAGGCACTCATGTATACAGCCAGAAAATCAAGCACTCTTCCTAGTCCATACTCTGAGGTCCACCTATTTGCAGACCATTCTGCATTCACTGTTCAAAGCTGAAAGACCTTTGCGAAAATTACTACTACACTAAGGGCGCCCACCCACTGGCGATTTTTTTCCCTGCGAAATTCGCAGCATTTTTTTCTCTGCAGGGGTCTATGGGACTTGTAATGTTAAAATCGCGATCGCGCAAAATCGCAATTTACCGCGAAATCGCGATTTTGCGCGATCGCGATTTTAACATTACAAGTCCCATAGACCCCTGCAGAGAAAAAAATGCTGCGAATTTCGCAGGGAAAAAAAATCGCCAGTGGGTGGGCGCCCTAAGAGAGATGAACATTTCTTATAGGTGGTTATTTCCCACCAAACTACTAGTCCATAAAGATAACTCACTCCATGTCATCTCATCGCCAAAAATGGGAGAACCCCGGTTACAAAAATGGGGAATCCAGATGGCTGAGAAGCCACTGAACACAAAAACTTCACATCAAAAAAAGATGCAAGGCCTAACATCTCGTGCGCTTCGCACCTCTCCTGATGATCAAACTTAAGATCTACAATGCTTAACCAATATATGGCCAAATTAACTGCTGCTGGTATATCTTTAAACCAACAGAAAAAAAAAATAGGCTGAAGAAACTTCAGGCGAATTTTTCTTTCCCCCTTCAAGAACATACAGGTGTTGAAACCTGCTCTGCTACGTGTTCGATGTTGCCCTTTTGTTGTTTATTTTCTATCTTTGTTTTGGTTCTGCAGGTATAAAGAACACCTTCGTCTAACAGCGGAGACAACAGAAGAAGAACAAGCTATTAAGTATCTGCTATCTGTTATATATGTTGACTTTAAAAGTTATGTTGCTATTTCACGGACTCAGATTACTAGCAAATATTTGCATTAAGTAAAATGACAGTCATAATTCTTTCACAAAATGCTAAGGGCCTAAATTCACCTTTTAAAAGAGCAATGATTTGGAGGGAAGCGAGGGAGACTAATGTCGATATACTATGTGTACAAGAGACCCATTTTACAGAATCAACAGGTCCAAAGTTTTCCAACAAAAAATTTCCGCAGATTTTTTTAGCAATTACAAAAAAGAAGAAAGCTGGAGTTCTCATTGCGTTCAGAGAAAATACCGATTTTGTACTTCATAAACAGTTTTTAGACCCACATGGTAGATTTATCATTTTGGTGGGAAATTTATCTGGACAAATGATTACTTTAGTAAATATTTACGCTCCCAACAATGCGCAAATAGCTTTTTTGAACAAAATATATAGGAAAATAGAAAAGGATCAACAGGGAAAATTACTGATTTGTGGAGATTTCAACATCATCCCAGACAAATCTATTGATTCCACGGCTTGTAGTAGAACAGCACCCACATTGACCCCCTGGCTCCATAAACAAAATTTATACGACACATTTCGCTGCCTAAATTCTTCATCTAGAGAAATCACATATTTTTCCCCACGCCACAAAGCATTTTCCAGGATATACCTTTTTCTAACAGATAGATGGATGCTCCCTCATGTCCGAACTTCAGATATAGGAACTACATCCTGGTCAGATCACTCTCCCATCTTATTGAAGCTCGAACTTGGAACTTCTCATAGCAACTTAAAGATATGGCGTAACGATGTCAACCTACTTAAATCCCCCCAAAAAACAAAAAATAATTGGAGACACGATAGACGAATATTTCATTTTAAACTCAGACCCAGAAATAAAAAATTCCACAATCTGGAATGCACACAAGGCAGTCATAAGGGGAATACTAATAAAAATCAGCAGCCAACACAAAAAAGAGAAGAGAAAACAAGTAGAAGAACTTTTAGATAAAATAAAAAAATTAGAGCAGGAAATACAACCTTCATCAGAAAAAAAATCTATATACAAATGGCCCGATGACATTTAGATGTAAACTCAGGACAACTCTACTTAAAAATTATAAGAAAGACTCGGTCTACTATAAAGCCAATTTCTTTTCTAACATAGATAAACCATTAAAATTAATGGCCAATCTCACAAAACCCAAAAGGGCAAAAAGTAAAATCCCGTACCTGGTTGATAGTAATGACCCCTCTTTCAAAATTTGCCACCCCAAAAAAATTGCTGAGGCATTCAAGATCTACTATTCCAAATTATACAACTTGAGAGAGGATCCTGATGTTCACCAGCCTAACTCCTCCATCATTGATGCTTTTTTTAAACAAAATGTCCCTCCCCACACTAGGTACCAGAACTCAGGACCTAGATAAACCCATATCTATCTCGGAAATAACCAAAACTATCAACCAACTTAACAACCTTAAATCTCGGGGGCGTGGCTTGGTGAGGCTTCAGAACGGCCGCTCGTGCTTGAGCTCCGTTAAAACCCCAGACTCACAGCAACAAATAAGCAGCGAAAGAAGAGAGAAAACCTCCCCACAACAGTGGAGAACTCACCCGGCATCCGGAGATGTCAAGAAGACGCACTTCTAAAGCAAAGCCGGCAAGACTGGAGGATTTCTTCCCGTCGCGCGCTACAGCACCCGACATGGCCGCGGAGGAAGAAGAAGCCGGCGGCACGCTGAGGGGAGAAGCGCAGACAACCTCAGAAGCCGGGAAAACAGGTGAGCTGCTGACAGCCAGGGAAAGAATAAAGGAGGTGGAAGAGGGAGTGGAGGCAGAGTCGGAGATTAGCTCAGCCGGAGAGGGGGACAACACAAAGGGAGAAGGGAAGCACAAAATGGCGCCGGACACGCGGCTGCCGAACGTCCCCTCACCCACAAACAGCCCGGAGAAACAAAGGCTGAGAATGTTTGATGACCCTGACACAATAACATCTGACACACTGAGCAGCCCCTATAACAATGAGAAAGAGAACAGCTTGGCTGGCCTCTCTGCCTCCAATAAACAGGCCTCAGAACTGTACATAAAGGAAATTGTCATGGCCTTACGAGATACCATTCATCTGATATAAAAAATCTGACCACATACGTTAACTCTTCAGTAAAAGAATTCAACATCCGCATAGAAAAAACGGAAACCAAAATGGGAGAGCTGGTCAAGTCCCACAACTCCCTAATAGATTCACACTATGACCTAGAAGCAAGCGTAGCAAAAATGCAGCAACAATTAACTGACCTAGAGGACAGAAATAGACATAACAACGTCAAGATTAGAGGAGTTTCTGAAAAAATTCTGAACACCGAGATTATGAGCTTTGTGACACGTTTTCTTCGAAAAATTCTGCCTGATATACCAGAACAGGAGTTAAAAATCGATAGAGCCCACAGACCCCCTCTCCCAAAATTCCTTAAAGATAACACACCGAGAGACATTATCATACGGATACATCACTACAGCACCAAAGAAGCTCTCATGAATGCTGTAAGAAAATTAAAAGTACTACCAAGCCCATATGCAGATATACGCATTTTTATAGCTTTATCCCAAGCCACAATGGAGGCAAGAAGAAGTTTCGCACATATAACAGCAGCCCTCAGAGAAGTAAACATCCCTTACAGATGGGGATTTCCCCCAAAAATAATACTCACCAGAGCTAACACAACGCATACTTTTCAAAACCCCGCTTCAGCAGCTGAAATCTTAAGAACATGGGGCATTAAGGTCCCAAACCAATCTGGAAGGGCCTCCAGCAACCCTGGCATGGGCAAACCTGACATGCAAAGCAGGAAGAATAACACCTAACTTGACATAAACTCAAGGACAGTGATTCTCTGAACGAATTTACAATCCTTCATCGCATCAAAGACAAGATGCAAGTGAGTCGTCTCACCGAAGAGACTTTCCCCCCCAAATGATAATGCAAGCACGTGCTTATAAAAAAACCCTGGTTAAACAAAAGCCCTTGCTGTAATGTACTTTCCAAACATAGCGACATCTTCCATTTGATAGCAACCATTCTCTGCTGGGAAGTGAGCTATGGGGCAACTCTTACGCATATAGAAAAGTGCTACTCTTACAGCAAGAGCGTCATACATGACCTATCAGTTTATCTGTTCCTTGTTACGAATATTGTTTCTGAATGTTTGTGCAGTTTGTTTTTTGGCAGCACCACATGGATCTTTCCAGACCCCAACCCACCTGTATAAGCGTGCAACCGAACAAGAATGTCTATCAAGTTGATGTCCCAAAATGCCAACGGTCTGAACACCCCCTTCAAAAGAAACTCGGTGTGGAGAGAAACCATCCGCCTCGGTGTTGACATTGCATGTATACAAGAAACACATTTACTAGACATAGACACTCACAGAATGACCCACAAAAAATTCCCACAAATTATACACGCCTGTACACAAAAAAAACACGCAGGAGTCCTAATAGCATTTAAAGAAACTGCCCCTTTCAAAATAGATACACAAATATGCGACCCAAAGGGCCGCTATATAGTTCTGGTAGGGTCCCTTAAGAACACACAAATCACAATTGCCAACGTGTACGTCCCCAATTCCAAGCAGATACACTTCTTAAACAAATTTATAAAAAAAATAAAACGCATAGCCAAAGGTCCACTAATCATCAATGGCGACTTTAACTTAGCACCAGAGAGACACATAGACACAACCACTCACGAAACAAAAAGAGGCAAATCACTGGGCGGGTGGATCAGAGACGCCGCTTTATTCGATACATTTAGATGTCTTAATGCTTCCGCTAGGGAGTACTCCTTTTTTTCACCACGCCACAAATCCTTTTCTCGCATCGACCTTAGCTTGGTGGATAAATCACTTATAACCTCGGTGGTAAAGTCTGAGATCGGAGTGATAACCTGGTCAGACCACGCTCCAATAACGATCTCCCTGGCGTTTGAAAACAACAGACAACTCAGCAAAATGTGGAGGAACAACACATATTTAATGAAACTGCCTAGTTTCCATAAGGAAATACAAGAAGAAATAAAAAATTACTTCTCTCTAAATGACACACCAGATGTCAGCCCTGAGCTGCTTTGGACAGCACATAAAGCCTATGTAAGAGGTATTTTTTTTAAATAGGGGCAAAATACAAAAAGGAAAAATTAAAAAACACTGACATACTAATGTCAAAAATTCAAGCTTTGGAAAAACAAATACAAACCTCAGCAACTCAGGAACTGTATAGTGAGCTATTTAAAACAAGATTGGAACTGCGCAGAGTGTTACAGGGAGATTTTGACAAAGAGATTACCTCCCATCGAGCTAACCTATACTCCTCAGTCAACAAGCCCACAAGATGGATGGCCAACTTAATAAAAAGGAAAACAATCAAAGCCAATATCCCTTACATCTGGAACTCAAAAAATAAAGAGCATAAAATAACTCACCCAAAACAAATACTTGAGTCGTTCCGTATATTCTATAGTAAACTATATAACCTAAAAGAAGACCCACAACTGACCCACCCCACAATTGCTAACATAGAACGTTTTTTAAACAAAACTGACCTCCCACAGATAAGCAAATCCCAATCAAACATATTAGAACGCCCAATAACAACAATCGAACTATCCGAGACAATTTCTTCCATGAGAAGCCAGAAAGACCCCGGGCCGGATGGTTTCTCATCTGAATATTACAAATTGTTCTCGAAACTCCTCTCCCCACACCTAGCGAAAACTCTCAACTCCGCCATGAAAAAAGGAACCTTTCCAGAAGAAATGCTTCAGGCCACTATGGTGGTGCTGCCTAAGCCTGGCAAAGAGCCGAATGAACCCGCAAATTTCAGACCAATATCCCTACTCAACACGGATATTAAGATATACGCGAAAATATTAGCAAATAGAATGCTCAATGTCCTTCCAAATATTATTCATTCTGACCAGGTGGGCTTTGTAAAGGGGCGGCAGGCTTCGGACGGCGCAAGAAAGCTCCTAAATCTCCTACACTCTACAAATACATCTGGCACCTCTGCCATCATGGTAGCTTTAGATGCAGAAAAAGCTTTTGATAGAGTTCATTGGGGATATGCCTTCCAGACTCTGGCGAAATTCGGCTTTGGGGAGGGGTGGTACGCGCCGTCCGGGCCCTGTACTTCTGTCCTACTGTTAAAGTGTTGATTGATGGTGCTCTTTCCGACAAGTTCTTGATCTCCAACGGCACACGTCAGGGATGTCCGCTTTCCCCTATACTATACATTCTCATGGTGGAGCCACTGTCGGAGCTAATTAGATCCTCCCTTGGGATAAGAGGAATCTCTCAAAACTCTCGCCAACATAAAATTGGCCTATTCACCGATGATATTGTCCTTACACTATCCCACCCACTTGAATCCCTGAGAGAGGCATGCCAAATTCTGGGACAATTCTCTAAAATTTCATACTATAAACTTAATGTGGACAAGTCAGTAATATTGGGACTGAACATCCCGAGAGACTTAAAACAAACAATCCAATCAGAATTCTCCTTTAGGTGGAAAACCGACGGTATTCCATACCTCGGCACAATAGTGTCAACAAGTATCAATAAACTAGAAGAACTAAATTTTACACCACTCAGGGAAACAATCCAAAAAGAACTGGACTACTTGTCGGGGATAAATCTCTCCTGGCTGGGAAAAATTATGACGTATAAAATGAAGATCCTACCAAAAGTTTTATACCTCTTCAGGGTCTTACCAATCCCAATCTCAAAAAGCACTCTTAAAAAACTACAAAGACAATTAACAAACTTCGTATGGCGGGGGGGGGGGGGGGGCAAACTGCAAGTGGCTCTACCAATTTTGGCCCTACATCGTAGAAAAGGGGGCGCAGACATTCCCAACATAGAAAAGTATTTCAAAGCTACCATCCTGAACCAGACCAGAAATTGGGTAAAAAACAACAATTTAATGGCCTGGGTGGGTATGGAGACATCCTACATCAACCCTCCTAAAGGAAATCTACTACTATTAGCTGCATCTCTTACTGCGACAAAAAACCATCCTGACTTAAAAATCATTTTAAAAAACCCACCCCCAATGGTGAAGATTTCCATAGAAACCTGGAAAGAGTACTCGGAGAAGGTGGCCACACATGACTCCCATAAAAAACCGGACCTCCCCCTAGAGATACTAAACCTATTTTTACAAGATCTAAATGTTGAATCTTGGATAAAAAAGGGAATAAAAACTCTAGACTACATCACAACAGATAAGGGAATGAAACCCTTCAAAAGTGTGAGCTCAGAATTTAATCTAACCGACTACGACCTTTTCAATTATACAAGAATATCTGCCTTTTTAAAGAAAAATCCTATACACAAGACTAAAATCCCAACCAGGGTTCTGGAAAAAATTACAATAGGTCCCCTGACGGGGAAATCGGAAACTAGACATTTCTATGATGTCCTAACAGACAACCTCAACCTACCCAAAAAATCACATATTTTTAGTTGGGAAAAAGAATTAGGCGAAACCATACCAACTGAAATGTGGGAAATAGCATACAAAACAGCATGTGGCTCCACCAAAGGATTGGGTGTCCTAGAAATACAACTAAAAATTAATTTAAGGTGGTATTATACTCCTTCTCTACTGGCTGCCAGATTTCAACACAGCGACGATCGATGTTGGAGAGAGTGTAACCAAAAAGGTACACTTACCCACATATTCTGGACCTGCGCCAAGTTGAAAAATTTCTGGATCCCAGTCTTAAACCTCCTAGAAAAAAAACTAAAAATGCACATAGAAAGAAAAGCAAAAACAATCCTGCTACTGATAGGTCTAAACAAACACCCTCCGAGCACCAGGTATCTGATAGCCCACGCTTTAATGACAGCCAAATCATTAATAGCTAAACATTGGAGAACCCCCCTCGCTCCCACCTTTGGTGAATTTACAGACCGTATGGCTGAACAACAGGTATTTGAAAAATGGTTGGCAATAAGAGACAACGCCTTAAAAAAACACAAAGAGGTATGGGGACTGTGGAAACCAAATTAACATAACACTTTGGTATGCCAAATGTTTGTTTTATTAATTGTTTGATCAAGAATACTACACCACAAGTGAACACCTGTTGTGTACACTTAACAACAAGATATGTTCAAAAAACTTTCCAAAAAACCATTATCTTTTTCCCTTCCCTCCCCCCCTCCCTCTTTATCCTTCCCCATAAGATATAATATGCAATGGTAATGAAAGCTACAGATTATGTAACTACTACATGGAAATCTAAATGTTGTATATTTTGGAAATGCCAATAAAAAACTTAATGATTAAAAAAAAAAAAAAAACTTTAAATCTCCTGGGCCAGATGGCTTCAATAATGAATATTATAAAATATTTGCTTCCCACCTAACTTCGCATTTAGGAAAAATGCTAAATGATGCAATGACAAATGGTTCTTTACCTACAGAAATGTTACAGGCGACAATCACTACAATTCCTAAATCAGGTAAATCCCCTATTGTCCCCTCTCATTTTATATCAATTTCCCTCCTCAATTCGGACACAAAAATTTATTCAAAAATTTTAGCTACAAGACTCCTAAAGGTTCTTCCGGAGGTGATCCATAAAGACCAAGTGGGATTCACAAAAGGGAGACAAGCACCTGATGGTACGAGGAGGGCTTTGAATATAATCTCAAAGGTGGGGGGGGGGTCGAGTCGGGCGCCTTCTCTCCTCCTTGCCCTGGATGCGGAGAAGGCGTTTGATAGACTCTACTGGGAGTTTGCCTTCGCAACTCTCCAAAAGTTCGGAATAACGGGCAGGTTTCTACAAGCCATTCGAGCCCTGTACTCATCTCCATCCGCAAGGGTATTGGTAGAGGGAGCATTGTCCTCCCCATTCAAAATAACAAACGGGACTCGCCAGGGATGCCCTCTTTCCCCTTTACTTTTTATCATGATAATAGAGGCTCTAGCGGAACTAATAAGAATTTCTCCTGAAGTCAGAGGAGTACATTTAGGTGACAGACAACATAAAATAGGATTATTCGCTGATGATGTTCTTTTATTTCTGTCAGATCCCACAAATTCCTTGAGGAAAATAATGGAGTGTATAGAGTTGTTTAGCAAGGTCTCCTATTATAAATTAAATGTGGATAAATCACAAATACTGAGTATTAACATAGACAAACAATTAAGGTCAGATATCCGGAGGGAGTTCCCCTTCCAATGGCATTCGGAGATACCATATTTGGGCATAAAACTGTGTTACCCTCTATCTAACATTATATCAATAAACTTGGGCCCGCTCCATCTTGCTTTCCAAAATGAGCTAGAACGCTTAAAGAAAATGGAACATTCCTGGTTAGGGAAAATTGTCCTTTATAAGATGTTATTGCTGCCAAAAATCCTATATTTTTTCTGCACATTAAGCTATCCAATCCCGCCAGCAACTATATCGAAATTTCAAACACAGCTCATGGGTTATATTTGGAGCGGAAAAAGGCCTAGAGTGGCTGCTCAGATTTCATACCAGCACCGTAAACAGGGAGGAATGGGGGCTCCCAACTTGCATGCATATTATCAAGCGACTGTCTTAAGCCAGGCTATGGCCTGGCTACGAGACTCAGATATACCGTCATGGAGTCTTATGAAAAAACAAACCAATAAAAACAGGTCTTTAAAATCCCTTCTAGAGGTGTGCATGATAGGAACCTTATATCCGGTTTGTCAACCTCTGCTGGACATACACGACATGTCTCCACCTATGTTAGCAAAACTACAAGCCTGGAATACCTATGTCTACAAATTTAATAACTCTCCAAAAAACCTAACACTTGATCTCCAGATGGAGATCTTTACTTTTTTCATGCAAGATTTGTTTATGGGAAGCTGGAAAAGTCGAGGGATCAAACTAGTTTCAGATTTCCTGGAGGAAGGGGAAGTTCTCCCATTTGGTGCCCTTCAGAGGTGTTATGGATTAGAAACTAACGACTTTTTTACATATTACAAAATCCAATCTTTTCTGAAAAAGAATCGGTTGTGGTCCTGGAGCTTCCCAAGAGACTTGGGATCGCTTTTTACTGCTCGTGCCAGTTCCCGGAGATCTGAAACGAGAGAATTCTATGATACCCTAGCAGGAGATATGAGAATGTCTAAGAGAGATCATTTATTAAACTGGGAAACAGACTTGGGAAGGAAGATGACACATACCCAATGGTTGAAAGCTTTTGAGTGGGCTAACAAATCTACTTTGTCAGCAAATATACTACAAACACACTATAAGACATTATCAAGGTGGTACTACACCCCTACTCGACTAGCTAGAAGCTTCCCCTCCCAAAGCAGTGAATGCTGGAGAAACTGCGGAAACGAGGGTACTCTGTTTCACATCCTGTGGAAATGTCCTAAAATTTAGAATTTCTGGAAAGAGGTTTTCGGCCTCATCCCAAAAATAACGGGTATCCACGTAGAAAAAAGCCCACAACTTGCACTTCTGTTGGTGAACTGTGACCATATACCCAAAATCCATCGCAAATGGATTTGTTACTAGGTACTAACAGCTAAACTCATAGTCTCTAGGAAGTGGAAAACAGAATTTTCTCCAAATATGAAAGACTTACTAGACTCCTTGGCAGACCATTACACATATGAAAAAATCTTTGCTAAATCTAATGACAACCTGAAATGCTTCGATAATATGTGGAAATGTTGGCAACAGTTTATGTTAACAGTTTGATAAAGTTTAAATATGTTATAAAATAAAATGTCTAATAGAGATGAGCGAACATGCTCGGCCACGCCCCTTTTTCGCCCGAATACCGCGATTTCCGAGTACTTCCATACTCGGGCGAAAAAATTCGGGGGGCGCCGTGGCGGCACGGGGGGTAGCAGTGGGGAGTGGGGGGGAGAGGGAGAGAGAGAGGGCTTCCCCCTGTTCCCCGCTGCTACCCCCCGCACCGCCACGCCTCTCCCCGCCCCCCGGCGTCCCCCGAATCTTTTCACCCGAGTACTGAAGTACTCGAAAATGACGGTACTCGGGTGCGTAAGTACTCGAAACGAGTACGTTCGCCCATCTCTAATGTCCAATAATTTAATCACAATATATTATAAAATCTGAAAACGGAGCAAAGCTTAAATAACATCAATCACACAACTAAATAAAGATGCCCCTGTAATAAGTACAAGTTCATTTTTCTGTGGTTAAAACAACAAATCTATATGGTATGATAAATGTACGATGTATAATGTGCCTATCTTTAAAGCAATTGTAAAAATGGATATTGTTCATTGAATGCCATGTAATGCTTTAAAATCAAATAAAAAACATTTGTTAAAAAAAAAAGAAAAAAACTAGTGGAGTTACTAAGGTGAGGAGATTTACATGGACTTCATCCAATAACCCTCCATCTCTAACCTCACTGACCAGCAGTGAATGCCTGCGTTAACTCCTTCATGACTGGCCTGTTTTAAGCACTACTAAGCAACCAATTCTTAAAGGGGTTGTCCCGCGGCAGCAAGTGGGTCTATACACTTCTGTATGGCCATATTAATGCACTTTGTAATGTACATTGTGCATTAATTATGAGCCATACAGAAGTTATAAGAAGTTTTTCACTTACCTGCTCCGTTGCTAGCGTCCTCGTTTCCATGGAGCCGACTAATTTTCGCCGTCTAATGGCCAAATTAGCCGCGCTTGCGCAGTCCGGGTCTTCTGCTTTCTTCAATGGGGCTCCGTGTAGCTCCGTGTAGCTCCGCCCCGTCACGTGCCGATTCCAGCCAATCAGGAGGCTGGAATCGGCAATGGACCGCACAGAAGCCCTGCGGTCCACCGAGGAAGAAGATCCCCGCGGCCATCTTCATCAAGTAAGTAAGAAGTCACCGGAGCGCGGGGATTCAGGTAAGCGCTCTCTGGTGTTCTTTTTTAACCCCTGCATCGGGGTTGTCTCGCGCCGAACAAGGGGGGGGGGGGGTTGAAAAAAAAAAAAAACGTTTTGGCGCGGGACAACCCCTTTAAGTCTTTATTTTTGTGCATTTCTAGAGTCATAATTTTTTTTTCTCGTTGACATGTTTGTTTTGAGGCCTTGTTTTTGCGTGACTAGTTGTTTATTTAATGGCATAATTTTTGGGCACGTATAACGCATTCTTGAACTTTTATGAATTTTTTTGCAAAGCAGTTTTAATGCAACCCATCATTGTGATGGGTGAGGAGGTGCGTTAGAAAACGCAAATACAGGACAGATAGCTTTTGAAAATCACTGTGTTAGAAGCACCGCTTCCGAGCTCACGTCTGAGTAATCGCATTCAAATCAATGGGAGCAGTGTACGGCGATAAAACGCAGTGTGTGTGGGAGAGTGGCCTAAGGGGCTACAAACAACTTTTCATGCAGTACAAGAAATGCGATAATAGGGCTAATTTATGTATGAAAATTGTTTTGCAGCTCTATGCAGCACTATTTAGGTATGAGTACGCGATGAGAAAGGGAAAGAAGGGGGGGGGGGGCGAGCTGAACTTTTGCAGCCGGGCCCCTGAGCCTTTTGGAGTGCCTCTGATTGTTACCATGTTATTTGAGTGATGATCAAGCATGCAAAATAAGCATAAAGAGAAATGTAATCCATAATTCAACATACATGCATAGTGCGGGGAAGAAAAGTGCAGTTAAATGTTAGCATCAATTTCTAGAAAACCAATAGAGATGAGCGAGCGTTCTCGTCCGATCTTGATGCTCATTCGAGTATTAGGGTACTCGAGATGCTCGTTACTCGAGGCGAGCACCACGCGATGTTCGTGTCAATTCCATTTCCTTCCCTGAAAGTTTTGCGCCATTTTCTGGCCAATAGAAACTCAGGGAAGGCATTACAACTTCCTCCTGTGACGTTTCAGCCCTATCCCACCCCCCTGCAGTGAGTGGCTGGCGAGATCAAGTGACCCCCAAGTATTTAAAGTGGGGCCGTCCGCCGCTCGCCACAGTCACACACTGGGAGAGATCAGGGACAGTGCTGGTGCTGCTATAGGGAAAGTGTTAGTGTAGGATCCTGTCTTCAAGAACCCCAACGGTCCTTTTTAGGGCCACATCTGACCGTCTGCATTACTGTTGTGGCTGCTGGGAGCAGTTTTGCAAATTTTTTTTTTTTGGATATCGGGCGTGCAGCCCCATTACAGCTATAGCATTCTTAGGCTGCAGTCTGCACTACATAGTATAGGGACAGCGTTACTGAGATAAGGAGAGTGGTAGTGTAGAAGCCTGTTTGCAGCCTTCCGTATAATTTTTTTCTGGCTGCAGTTAGCGTTACATAACCGCTGTCAGCCTCCAACTGTACACCAATAATTCCAAAAATGTTTACACTGCTCTGTGTCTGCCGTCAACTTCATGCACAGCGTACGGTGACAGCCCCTGATAGAGGAAAAGTCATATATGCACTATATAGCCGGTATTCTTTTTCAAAAAAATTTTTAAATAAAAGCTCCTGCTTACGGCTGCCTGTGAGCATGTGCATTTTACAGGTTGTCTGATGGGAGTTGTAGTCCATCACTATTGCACAGCTAGGCCTGTTTACGGCCTTCCTGACTATTTTTTTCTGCCAGGAGTTAGCGTTACGATTCCGCTCTCTGCATGAAAGTCTACGCATATAATTCCATAATTATTTACAGCGGTCTGTGTCTGTATTCGTAATCCGCCATGTTGAGGGGTAGGGGTCGAGGATGTGGACGCGGGCGAGGATGCGGAGTTCCAAGTGAGGGTGTCGAAGAAGGAAAGGAAAAGAATTAATATATCAATCGTAAACAAAAAATATTACATCAATTATTTAAATTTCATATTACATATTTCATATTTACATTCATTAGAGCAATATAGAAAAGTTTCACATATTTCATTTGATTAGAATGGATATTGTCTCTCATTATAGTGGTGTATTGAAAATATGTTAGTAAGAAAAGTCCATTCAGTAATACACTAACACCGATCCTAATAAGGGGATTTACATGGGAGAGTACGTAGAGGAATGAGGATAGTTAGAAAATCATTTAATTTAGAGAAAGATTAGCTTACAATATAGATTTTTTTATAATATTATTTATGTAGCGTTCCAGAGTGAAACGCGCTCATTCAGTCCATTTTGAGTGAGACATGATGACGTAGGAACGTTGTGCAATCCCCCGGACCTCCGGATACCACGTGATGTGGTTTGGACTGCGAGAACGTGTGGACGTAGAACGTTGTGACGTTGTCAGCCACACGTGACCGCGCCATCCAGGATTGCATGACGTAGGGACGTGCATCCAAACAGGATGACGCCACACGTCGGACTTATCGGAGTCGCAGCGCATGATGAGGTAGATGCACCGATGAACCACCAACCCCCTCCCCCCTGCAAGGGCATTTGGAATCAAAGTGGTGAAGGTAATACTTCTCTATATAAACCGTTTATGTTTTAATGTATGTATAACTTGATAAGGGTTCAGAGTGTTCCGAAACGCGTTATCGTTATTGTTTGGTGGATGTGTCATACCACGATCGGGTTGACTTGTCATACCACTGTTTTGCTGAATTTTAATAAATCCAAAAGGAGTAAATCCTGGACTGGAAGATTCTTCTTTTGCAGTCACTAAAAACCTGTGGGAAACAGGAGGGGGAACATTGGGAATCATAACCCCTTCCTCCAAAGTAAGTCTCCTTCTTTTGAAAGAAAAAAAAAATGTGTGTGTTTTTCTTTAAAGTTCTGTGAGCGCAGGAAAGAATTTTTACTTAAGTGAGGGTGTCGGCGCAGGCCGCGTTCCTGGTCCAGGTGTATCCCAGCCAGCTGCTGCGAGATTAGGAGAGAGGCAAGTTTCTGGGGCCCCAGTTTCATATCACAATTTATGGGCCCATGTGGTAGACCTTTATTGCAAACAGAGCAGTGTGAGCAGGTCCTGTCGTGGATGGCAGAAAATGCATCCAGCAATGTATCGGGCACCCAGTCTTCTACGCAGTCCACTGCTGAAACTCTGAATCCTCTGGCTACTGCTCCTCCTTCCTCACAGCCTATACTGCTGCCAGAGAAATGTTCCTGGGGTCTGCATATGCTTCTTCTACATAAATGTTACAGGGGTCTGCGTATACTGCTGCTAGAGAAATGTTCCTGGGGTCTGCCTATACTTCCACTACAGAAATGGTACTGGGGTCTGCCTATACTGCACCTACAAAAATGTTACAGGGGTCTGCCTATACTGCTGCTACAGAAATGTTCCTGGGGTCTGTTTAGACCTTTGCTACAGGAATGTTACAGCGGTCTGTCTATACTAATGGTGCACTAAGTCTTCCCATTGCGGTGTTTTACCTATGTGGCACAAATAATACAGTGACTGACAAGGCCAGAATTGCTGGCCGAGGCCAGATTGCTTGGTGGGGCGAAACTCTTCCATGGTTGGCACTCCGATTTCTTCCTGTGTAATACCATCTTTGTGCACTTACAGCATAGGCTAGGCCAAGGAACTCAAAGACTGCCCCTTCCAGTGTTGAGCTATCTATGTTGCGACACATGGATTTCCTGTTGCTATGTAACTCAGGGCACCTTGGGTCACAAAGGTGAAGGCTTGGAACCAAGCCTGACCCTGGGCCCGCTAACGTGCTTCCCACACAGGCTATTGCGGGTCCTGGTCATGGTGTCTTGGGCTTGTAATGCCACCTCCTCCTCCTGCTTGGGCTCAGGGGATCAGCACTGGGCATCATGTATTTTCTCCCGTGTTACCAGTTATCTGAGACACTGGTTTGGGCAAAAAGAAGAGGAGCGTTACTGCATTGATGAGACCTTCACAGCTTACTAGCATCGGAGTCTGCTCTATGCCCACAATTGCTGAGGGTGTGTGCTGAGGCCTATGTACTCGGCACAGTGAAAGTCTGGCATGTTTGGGCACTATCATTTCTTCATGTTTATTACTGTCTTAGGGTTCCTTCGGATCGCCTATGCTGTGGGTGCACAAAGACTTGCCATATTGGTGATTTACCTGTCCGGCACAAAGTCTCTGACTGACTTGGGTAGGGTGCATAGTGCAGATGGCTTTCCCCTTGCGGTGTCGATAGAGCTATCCAACACCTAGACAGAATGAATACTGTGTGGGCACATGGACTGCCCATTGCTATGTCAGTCGCAGCACCTTGGGTCTCACAAGGCATTTGCTGGGACCGAGCCTGGCCAAGGGCCCGCTCACATGCTTTCAACACAGGCTATAGTGGGTCCTGGTCATGGTTTCTTGGCCTTGTAAGGCCACATCCTCCTCCTGCTTGGGGTCAGGTGATCAGCAATGCGCATCATGTATTTTCTCTCGTGTTACCACAGTTATCTGAGAAACTCCTTTGGGCCACAGGAGAGGAGCATAACTGCATTAATGAGACCTTCACAGGTGTACTAGCATCGAAGTCCGCTTCCTGCCTACAATTGCTAAAGCTGTTGGTCGAGGCCTATGTCTCGGGGGAACTGCAACGGCACCAGGTTGGGCCTGTGGAACTTTTTCCTAGCTAATCCAGTTTTTGGAGCGGGGAAAGAAAACATAACGGATTTACTGAGACCTTCACAGGTGTACTAGCATCGAAGTCCGCTTCCTGCCTACGATTGCTAAAGCTGTTGGCCGAGGCCTATGTACCGGGGGAACTGCAACGGCACCAGGTTGGGCCTGTGGAACTTTTTCCTGGCTAATCCAGTCTTTGGAGCGGTGAAAGAAAACGTAAGTAATTTAATGAGACCTTCACAGGTGTACTAGCATAGAAGTCCACTTCATGCCTACGATTGCTGAAGCTGTGGCCCGAGGCCTATGTCGTCGGCGCAGTGTAAGTCTGCCCTGTTTGGCCACTCTGATTTCTTTATTGTTCATGTCTTGGGTTGCGTTGGACCCACCTATGCTGTTGGTGTACACAGACTTCCCATCGCGGTGTTTGACCTGTCTGGCACAAAGACACTGACTGACTTGGGTAGGGGGCAGAGTGCAGATGACTTTCCCCTTGCGGTGTCGATTGAGCTATCTGACACCTAGACAGAATGAACACTGTGTGGGCACATGGATTCCCCATTGCTATGTAACTCATGCCCACGTTTGCAGCTCCTGACGGAGGTGGCACAGGATTGGAATGAAGATCGAACGTCAATTTCTCATCGATTCTCAACAGCATTGTGGGCTAAACCACCGCCTCTTTTAAAGAGGGTCGCTACCTGGCCCTGCCAACCCTCTGCAGTATGTGCCTCCGGTTCCTCCTCATGGCAGACGCACTTATAAATAGACATGAGCGTGGTGTGGCTATGCAGCCAGCGTGTGGCATGAGGGCAGCTGAAGGCTGCGCAGGAACACTTTTGTGTGCGCTGCGGATGGAGGATCGTGCGGGGGGGGGGGGGAGCAGCATGTAACCCTGGAGAAGAGGCAGCGGTGTGTCCCGCAGGCAGTGCTTGTGCTTGGTTGGAGGAAGTGTGGTGCTTAGCTAAGGTGTGCCTTGCTAATGAGGGTTTGTCCAAAGTAAAAATTGTTAGGGGGGGGCTCACTCTTGCCACTATTGTGGCTTAATAGTGGGGCCTAGGAACCTGAGATGCAGCCCAGCATGTTGCCCCTCGCCTGCCCTATCCATATCTGTGCCGTTTCCATCACTTTCGTACGTTTTGCAGATTTGCACAAATGAAAACCTTACAGAGCATCGTCGATATACAAAAATGCTCGAGTCGCCCATTGACTTCAATAGGGTTCGTTACTCGAAACGAACCCTCGAGCATCGCGGAAAGTTCGATTTGAGCAACGAGCACCCAAGCACTTTGATGCTCGCTCATCTCTAAAAACCAACTGTTGTATATATTATAGAGATGAGCGAGCACCAAAATGCTCGGCTGCTTGTTACTCTAGTCAAACTTTTCGTAATGCTTGAGAGCTCGTTTCGAGTAACGAACCCCATTGAAATCAATGGGAGACTCGAGAATTTTTCAAGGTGACCCATGCTATGCATAGGGGAGGTTATGTGAATCACCTGAAAACATCAGAAAGGATGGAAACACCACAGAAATGGATAGGGAATGGCAGGGTAGCATGCATGGGTGCATCTGAGGCTCCCAGGTCGCACTATTAAGCCAAATTGGGGGCTCTGGTGGTCACCCCCCTAACAATTTACTTGGGACAAACCATAAGCAGCAGGGCACATGCGCTGGCACATCTTAGCTAAGCACCACACTAGGTGCAACGAAGGACAATCACCGCCTGCGGGTGACACTGCTGCCTCTTCTCCTGGGTAACATTCTGGCATTGCTGTCCAATCCCCGGCGAGAGCCTGCATCCATAGCACACACAAAAGTTTCCCTGCGCAGCGTTCAGCTGCCCTCATGCCACACGCTCGCTTGATAGCCACATCACCCTCATGTCTATTTATAAGTACGTCTTGGATGAGGAGGAACCGGAGACACACACTGCAGAGGGTTGGCAGGGCCAGACAGCAACCCTCTTTGAAATTGTGGGCGATATCCCACTATGCTGATGAGAATTGCTGATAACTAAACGTACAATCAGAATTCCAATCCCGTGCCACCCCCATCACAAAATTGTCAGGAGCCGCAAGCGTGGGCATAAAGGCGACTCTGATGCCAGTACTTCTACACATCTCCACAACGCAGCAGCGCATACTAAGACTAAAGATTGGTTTGAAGCAGGAGGTGTCGCAAAAGTAGCCACCACAGGTTTACAGTAACCCTGTAAATGTCTCATTAAATCAGTTGCGCTTCCTGTAAACGCTCCAATCCAGTATCTCAGATAACTGTGGGAACACGAAACACAAGAAATAATACATGCCGACCAGCGCTGACCCCAAGGGATGCGTGCGTTTTATTACGCCTAAATCAATCTGGCTGTTTACCACTCAGGGCATTATACATCAGCGTACATCCAAGAACAGGCAGTGTACAATGAGTTGACCTATTATACAGTTGGGATGCTTGCGAAAACCTATTGCGCACTACTAGGCACAAGAAACGTGGGCATAAAGCAGACTCGGATGCTAGTACTGTTGTGAACATCTCATTAAATCAGTTACGCTTCTTTTGATTGGTCCAAACCAGCATCTCAGATAACTGTGGTAACACGAGAGCAAATATATGTCGACCAGTGCTTATACCCAGACCCCAAGCAGGAAGAGGAGGTGGCATAATTAGCCTGAGAAACCGGGACCAAGGTAAGACCAGCAATCCTCTGTGTGGGAAGCACGTGAGCGGGCCCAAGGCCAGACTCGGTCTCAGCCTCCACCTTGTGTGACCCAATGTGCCGTCACTTACGGTTCATTTTATCGCTCCAAAGACTGGATGAACCACAAAGAAATTCCACAGGCCAAACCTGGCACAGTTGCATCCCCTCCCAGGACCTCGGCCTCTGCCCACACCCTCAGCAATGGTGGGCATAAAGCGGACTCGGATGCTAGTACTGCTGTGAACGTCTCATTAAATCGGTCCCAGCCTCCACCTTGTGTGACCCAATGTGCCGTCAGATACATCGCTATGGGAAACTCTTGTGTACCCCCACAATTAATTCTGTGTATGTGTCAGATAGCTGAACACTGCAATGGGAACCCCTTCTGTACTCACACAATTCTTTCTGTGTATGTGTCAGATAGCTGAACACTGTGCTGGGAAACCCTTGTGTACCCACAGTATAGGCGAACCCCTGAAACCTTTCGGTAGCAAGAATATAGGCGAACCCCTGAAACCTTTCTGTAGAAATTCCACAGGCCAAACCTGGCACAGTTGCATCTCCCCAAGGACCTCGGCCTCTGCCCACACCTTCAGCAATCGTGGGCATAAAGCGGACTCGGATGCTAGTACTGCTGTGAATGTCTCATTAAATCAGTTATGGTTTCTTTCATCGCTCCAAAGACTGGATGAACCACAAAGAAGTTCCACAGGCCAAACTTGGCACAGTTGCCCCCCCCCCCCCAGGACCTCGGCCTCTGCCCACACCCTCAACAATCGGGGGCACAAAGTGGACTTGGATGCCAGTACTGCTGTGAAAGTCTCATTAAATCAGTAACGGTTCCTTTGATCGCCCCATTGACAGTATTAAGTATGAAGAAACTAGAGTGCTCAAAGATGACAGAGTTAAACCCCGCCCAGGACCTTGGCCTCTGCCCACACCCTCAACTAATGTCGGCATAAAGCGGATTCGGATGCTAGTACTTCCAAGCATCAGCCAAAATCAGCAACTCTTTCTAAAATGTAAGAATCCTTTTAAGCAGGAGGTGTTCCCAAAGTTGTCACCACAGCAATACAGTGACCCTGTGAAAGTCTCATTAATTCAGTTACAGTTCCTTTGATCACTCCAAAGACTGCATGAAGCGTGAAGAAATTAAAGCGTGAAGAACCCCTCAAACCTTTCTGTAGCAAGCGTATAGACGAACCCTCAAAACTTTTCTGTAGCAATAGTATAGGCGAACCCCTCAAACCTTTCTATAGCAAGTGTATAGGCGAACCCCTGAAACACTTCTGTAGCAAGCGTATAGGCAAACCCCTGAAACATTTCTGTAGCAAGAGTATAGGCAAAACCCCTCAAACATTTTTGTAGCAAGATTATAGGCGAACCCCTGAAACATTTATGTACCAAGAGTATAGGCGAACCCCTAAAACATTTCTGTAGCAAGCGAATAGGTGAACCCCTCAAACATTTCTGTAGCAAGAGTATAGGCGAACCCCTCAAACCTTTCTGTAACAAGAGTATTGGCGAGCCCCTGAAACATTTCTGTATCAACTCCTCTGTGAAGAACTGCGGAGGCTGACTACCACTCTCACGGCCATGTTGCAGCTGGTATTCTACAATTGTTCTATGCTGCTCTCAAAGCCTGGCCAACATGTGCAGCGTAGAATTCCAGCGCGTGGGCACTTCGCACAGCATTCGGTGCTCTGGCAGCTGGATGCGATGTTGCAGTGTCCTCAGGGTGGCAGCATCCGTGGTGGACTTGCGGAAATGTGCGCACACATAATGCACCTTGCCGAGCAGGTCAGACAAGTGGGGGTAGTTTTTCAGAAAGCACTGAACCACCAGATTAAACATGTGGGCCAGTCATGGCACGTGTGTTAGGCTGCCAAGCTGCAGAGCTGCCACCAGGTTATGCCCATTATCACGCACGACCATGCCTGGTTGGAGGCTCGGCTGCGAAAGGCAGAGGTCGGTCTGCTCCGTCACACCTCGTAACAGCTTTTGGGTGGTGCGCCTCTTGTCAACTAAGCTCAGTAGTTTCAGCACGGCTTGCTGAAGCTTGCCCACCGCAGTGCTGCTGCACCTTGCGCTACCGACTGCTGGCGACATGCTCACACTTCTTAAATGAGCGGTGGAGGTGGCGGAGCAGGAGGGGGGGTAGAAGAGGTGGGATAATACGCCACTGACTTAGGACCTGCTATCCTTGGTGTGGGTAGCACGTGAGCGGTCCCAGGGTCTGACTTAGTCCCAGCCTCCACCAAGTTCACCCAATGTGCCGTCAGGGAGATGTAGTGTCCCTGCCCGCCAGCACTTGTCCACATGTCCGTCGTTAAGTGGACCTTCCCAGTAACCGCGTTGGTGAAAGCACCATTTATGTTGCGGGAGACATGCTGGTGTAGGGCAGGGATGGCGCACCGGGAAAAATAGTGGCAACTAGGGACCAAGTACTGAGGGACCGTGCCACCATCATGTTGTGGAAAGCCTCCGTCTTGACTAGCCTGTATGGCAGCATCTCCAGACTGAGTAATTTTGCAATATGCAGTTTTAAAGATTGTGTATGTGGTTGGGCAGCTGCATATTTCCCCTTTCGCTCCAACGCTTGTATTAGCAACAGCTGAACGCTGCGCTGGGAGACATTGCTGGAGGCAGTGGAGGACCGTGGGGGTGAGAGTGTGGGTGCAGGCTGGGAGGCGCTCGTACCTGCGTCCTGGGAGGGGGATTGGATCTGTGTGCCAGGTTGTGGCACAGGGAAAGAGCCAATGGTTTGACCCATAGGCGGTGAATGGCCTGCGTTCCACCTCGTGGGGTGCTTGGCCATCATATGACTGCGCATGCTGGTGGTGGTGAGTCTGGTAGTGGTGGCTTCCCTGCTGATCTTGGTGCGGCACAGGTAGCATACCACTTTTCGTTGGTCGTTCGAGCTCTCACTAAAAAACCTCCAGACCTTCGGACACCTAGCCCTCTGCACAGAGGCTTGCTGCGAGGGGGTGCTGTGAGGAACAGTTGGGGGATTATTTGGTCTGGCTCTGCCTCTCCCCCTGGCCACCCCACTGCCTCTTCCAACCTGTTCTGCTGCTGGTGTTGCCTCCCCTCTGAAGCCCTGTCTTCAGTAGCCTTAGCAGGCCAGGTGGGGTCAGTCACCTCATCGTCCAGCAGCTCTTCCTCTGAATCCTCTGCCCGCTCTTCCCTCGGACTTCCTGCCCTAACAACAACCTCACTGACAGACAACTGTGTCTCATCATCCTCATCCACAAAAAGCTCTTGAGACAGTTCCCAGAAGTCCCCAACCTCATCACCCTGACTCTGGGAAAGTTCTGAATATTGGGCATCAGTCACAACAAACTCCTCAGGTGGCGGAAGAACACCCGAGAACAGTTCCTGGGAGTATGCCTGTTCAGAATCTCTCTTTTTCCTGGAGTGACCAGGCTGGGAGGAAGGAGGGGCAGCCTCAAGATTCAGATGAGCAGTCCCTTGGCCGGCATGAGTGGATTGAGTGGAAGACTGGGTGTTGGATAAATTGCTGGACACGTTATCCGCAATCCACGTCAGCACCTGATCGCACTGTTGTGCTTGTAATAAAGGTCTACGACGTGGACCTGCAAAATGTGAGATGAAGCTGGGGAGTGAAGATACGCGGCGCTCTACTAATCCCTCAGCAGCAGGCTCTGATTCCGCCCACCCAGGACTGCAGCCTCTGCCCACACCCTCACTCGGACGTCCACGTCCAGATCCTCGAGCTCGACCTTTACCCCCACTCTTAATTATGTTAGAACAAACAGAAAAAATGGTGTTCCTGCGCTACTTTACACGAAAAACAAAGACCGGTTCTTTTTTTTCCTTTCCAAAGAATTGCAGCGGTCAGTGATGATTCATATTAAGGACATTTATTTAAACATAACAAATTAAGGTCAAAAGCCTTATATAAAATAAGTGTAATAAATAAATATACTTGCAACATAAAAAGTAACAATGCGACGCGTTTCGACGTTCTAGACGTCTTTCTCAAGCATAAAACACTGCAGGACAAGCCAGGTATAAATAGTACCAGAATACAATAATGATTAATTACATACCTTCCCTTGAAAAGGTCACCGGTATTGTGCATCGTTCCGGTATGTGGCGCCATCTTGGGCCAGGAATGATGACGTTCTCATAGCTAAACCATGAGACTAGTCTCTGGGAGCTGGCGTGCGGTGTCACGTCACATCTACCAGTCCGGAGCTACGCTGTGTGGATGGCCCGCAGCGCTGCGTTCCACACATCGGCGAGGTGCCAATAGTTACGGCTAATTGCCACGCCCCGTCACATGACTCCCCAGGTGGGGCCGCGCCGTGTAGGTGAGGCGCAGCGCTGCGTTCCAAATGGGGAAAACAAGCCGCAGGCGACACAGCGGAGCCGCGTCACGTAACAGCTCTATCCTGGATTGAAGCCCAGTCATGTGACTGACATCCAAAAGGTTACCAATCACTATATATCACAAAAGGGTGCTATCAATACACCCATATATTGCAAATACTGTTAAAAATATGTAAAAGATGTCAAATATACTCAAGCCCATATGTTACACATAAATAGCTATCCATTGTCAACTCTATCATTAAATCAATAAGTGAAGGCTATGTTAAACATAATAAAAAAATTTAAAGGAAATAGGTAAAATGGGATGGGGTGAAAAAAAAAAAAAAAAAAAAATTTTTATATATACACACATTCAGGATAACTCATAAACAATTTTGACGCTATAAAAATATACATACTTATGAATATAAAAATTATATATAAAATTCATTTGACTGACCCTAAATAAGCAGACTATGTATTCATATTAACCCTGTATATACAAAAACTCCTCTAAGACTGTTCAATGTTCAGACAAGAAGACTATGTTTTTCACAGATGAAACCCAATTACCTAGTGCTCAAAAAATCTTTTCCAAAGATTCATTCAAACCTCTTGGGTAGAGGGTGTCCATACGGAATATCCAAAACATTTCCCTCGTTCTAAGACGAGAAAATGACCTGGAGGTAATGCATTCTAACGGAGTGACTCTTAATAGTGAAGCATCCTTTTGATGCTTCTCTAAAAAGTGTCGTGACACACTATGTTTTTGGAAGCCCTTCACAATATTTACCTTTTGGAATGCCCGTGCGGCCTCCAATACATTGGACGCACTACGAAAACCCTTAGAACTCGAATAAATCAACACAGGTACAATATTGTGAAGGGCTTCCAAAAACATAGTGTGTCACGACACTTTTTAGAGAAGCATCAAAAGGATGCTTCACTATTAAGAGTCACTCCGTTAGAATGCATTACCTCCAGGTCATTTTCTCGTCTTAGAACGAGGGAAATGTTTTGGATATTCCGTATGGACACCCTCTACCCAAGAGGTTTGAATGAATCTTTGGAAAAGATTTTTTGAGCACTAGGTAATTGGGTTTCATCTGTGAAAAACATAGTCTTCTTGTCTGAACATTGAACAGTCTTAGAGGAGTTTTTGTATATACAGGGTAAATATGAATACATAGTCTGCTTATTTAGGGTCAGTCAAATGAATTTTATATATAATTTTTATATTCATAAGTATGTATATTTTTATAGCGTCAAAATTGTTTATGAGTTATCCTGAATGTGTGTATATATAAAAATTTTTTTTTTTTTTTTTTCACCCCATCCCATTTTACCTATTTCCTTTAAATTTTTTTATTATGTTTAACATAGCCTTCACTTATTGATTTAATGATAGAGTTGACAATGGATAGCTATTTATGTGTAACATATGGGCTTGAGTATATTTGACATCTTTTACATATTTTTAACAGTATTTGCAATATATGGGTGTATTGATAGCACCCTTTTGTGATATATAGTGATTGGTAACCTTTTGGATGTCAGTCACATGACTGGGCTTCAATCCAGGATAGAGCTGTTACGTGACGCGGCTCCGCTGTGTCGCCTGCGGCTTGTTTTCCCCATTTGGAACGCAGCGCTGCGCCTCACCTACACGGCGCGGCCCCACCTGGGGAGTCATGTGACGGGGCGTGGCAATTAGCCGTAACTATTGGCACCTCGCCGATGTGTGGAACGCAGCGCTGCGGGCCATCCACACAGCGTAGCTCCGGACTGGTAGATGTGACGTGACACCGCACGCCAGCTCCCAGAGACTAGTCTCATGGTTTAGCTATGAGAACGTCATCATTCCTGGCCCAAGATGGCGCCACATACCGGAACGATGCACAATACCGGTGACCTTTTCAAGGGAAGGTATGTAATTAATCATTATTGTATTCTGGTACTATTTATACCTGGCTTGTCCTGCAGTGTTTTATGCTTGAGAAAGACGTCTAGAACGTCGAAACGCGTCGCATTGTTACTTTTTATGTTGCAAGTATATTTATTTATTACACTTATTTTATATAAGGCTTTTGACCTTAATTTGTTATGTTTAAATAAATGTCCTTAATATGAATCATCACTGACCGCTGCAATTCTTTGGAAAGAAAAAAAAGAACCGGTCTTTGTTTTTCGTGTAAAGTAGCGCAGGAACACCATTTTTTCTGTTTGTTCTACCATTGTGTGATCCGACCTCATATGAGGTACGGATTTCTCTGGGTGATACCTGCAGCTCTCCATTGGAGGACAATCCGGTGGATTCGTTTGTGACAATAAGAAAGAAAAATGCTATATGCCTGCCTGGATACTAGGTGCTGACATGCTCACCCCAGGGTGTCATGTCTAGCACCAGGTGAGTTAATATAAGTCACCCACTACTTTTTTGAAAAGTGTTTGGCGCCCTCCATAACTTCCTCTCCTTTACTCTTAATTATGTAGGATAAAGGATAGAGCAGGGCCTGATAAATTACCCCACTGTATAGCGCTGAGAACTGGGGCTAAATCACCTCACACAGAGACTTGTAGATACCAGAGGCTCTATGCTGTGACTGAAAAAATTAAACCACTGTATTGCGCTGATATTTATGGGTAAATTACAGTTCACAGAGACTTGTAGATGAGAGAGGCTGTATGCAGTGCCACAAAAAATTAACCCACTATATAGTGCTGAGAACTGCGGTTAATTCACCTCCCACAGAGGCTTGTAGATACACGAGGCTATATGCAGTTCTAAAAAAAATGAACCCACTCTATAGCGATGTGAACTACAGCTAATTCACCGCACACAGAGAATGGTAGATGTGAGATGCTCTGCAGAGGCACAGAAAAAATGAACCCACTCTATAGCGATGAGAACTACGGGTAATTGACTGCACACAGAGAATGGTAGATGTGAGATGCTCTGCACATGCCCAGACAAAATTAACCCACTCCATAGCGATGAGAACTACGGGTAATTCACCGCACAAAGAGAATGGTAGATGTGAGATGCTCTGCACAGGGCCAGAAAAAATTAACCCACTCTATTGAGATGAGAACTACGGGTAATTCACTGCACACAGAGAATGGTAGATGTGAGATGCCCTGCACAGGCCAAGAAAAAATTAACCCACTCTATTGTGATGAGAACTGGGGCTAATTCACCACATACAGAGACTGCTAGATAAAAAAAATGGTGCACTACTGGTTCCAGCCAGCCAAAATGTAATGCACACAATGAGGAGTAGCCCTAAGATGGACTGTTTGGTTCTTGAAGTCAGGATCCCTGCCTAACCGCAACCAAGAATTAACACTTTCCCTATCTCAGCGTCAGCAGCTCTTTCCCTAACCTCTGCCAGCATGCGTCTGAGCCGGGCCGCGGGCGGCACCAGTTTAAGTACTCGGCGGTCACCTTATATCGCCAGCCACTCACTGCTGTAGACGTGCAGGGCTGGCACGTCTTAGTAGGAAGTGGTAATGCCTTCCCTGCATGTTTAGTGGCTAAAAAATGGCGCTAAACATAAAGGGAAAAGAAATTTACCAGAGCACCGAGTTTCTTGAGTAGCCTAATACTCGATCGAGCATCAAGCTCGGATGAGTGTGCTCGCTCATCTCTAGTATTTAATAAATTAACCAAATAAGTTTTTAACATAAATCAGGACTTCAGGTCAATTGCTTTTTGTAAAGAAAAAATCCGACGAGGTTGTGTCAGAATATGGCTGCTAGTTTTAAGGTGCAGAATATATCAGTGTGGCCACATGTCGAATAAGAAACAACACAGCTTAGAGAATTTCAAACATCAAATATTCATTACAATGAATATAATTGCAACATTTATAAGTACCATAATATCTTAAATTACAAGTACTTATCTACTTTTCCAGCATTTTGTTCTACAATATTTAGAAATTAAAAGACACAATATGTACCTACACATTATTTTTTGCAAAAACTTATTTTAATGAATTGCAAAGCATTCTTAACGTGCCAACAACTGGTCTATGATAAGAGAAGTATGATGCAAAGGTCAAGAGATTAGAATCAATATTTGAAGGAACTTCAAATCTATAATAGTGCCACCCAATCTAGTAGGTGATTCGAAAGGTACATAATCTAAATTACAGTGTTTCTTTATAAAGCTAGAAGTGTATAAATTTAATCATAAATGTCTTTTGATTTATCCATAGTATCCATCATGTTCACATCGCCAACATGTTTAAAGTACTTATTCAGTCTGTTTAATGATTGAAGCTGATGTGGCCATTTTATTTCATTAGCGCTTAATATTAAGAACACAGTGGGCTGGCAGAGTGTTGTATCGCCTATTCTGCCAATATACCATTGAGTTCAGTAATGCTCTGAAAAATGCTAAATTTCTTTCTACACATTCTTCGTGGAATTAGCAGTCATTTATTTGTTTGTTCGTGATATTCTCAGTGGCTGGAATGCATTTAAATGTATGATGGATGCCGTCGACGAAGCAGAAATCCATAATCTTCATTGCCAGGTATAAAATGTGTGGAGGCATAACCCCATAATGATCCTTACTTCTAATCTCACTAGTAGCCATCATGTATTGAGTGACATTAACATTTGGTTTGAATGTGCCCAGTGCACCATAGTAGATTGATGGGAAAGATACATCCTCAGCGTGCACATTAAATATTTGTTTTATCTGAGTACATTTTTGAAAGAGCGATATCAAGACACCATTCTTCATTCCGCGGCAGAGTGTTCTTAATCATTTCTCAAATCACATGTTAACAAGGTCATCATGGTCTACACATTGACTGGAACAATTATAACTTGTACTATAATCATGTGTCTTTCATAATCCAAATGACCCAGTTGCATGAATGCTAGTCTGTTACCATGCAGGGCAGCGCCGGCGTCCTGGAGCTCTGGTGTTGGGGCTCTCCCGGCGGCTTGGGGTGTCCGGTGGGTGGCGGCGTGGGCGTGTCCACCCATAGGGGGCCGCTCGCACGCCTCCATCCTTCTTATGCAGCAGTGGGAGGAGTTGCCTCCTCCCACTCTCCGCCCCTGGGCGGAGCCTTGTAGTTAAAAGACTGGCAGTGATCTGAGCTCACTGCCAGTTATTGGTTCTGTCAGCGTCTAGTTAGTCTGTCTGCAGCTAGTCTCAGCCAGCTCCTAGTTTGCCTGTCAGCTTCCCCCAGCTTGTCTGCAGTTCAGTCTGTTTCTGTTTGGTCATTTCCATCTGCCTTCCTGTCGGCACTCTGTCCCCCGTCAGGTAGTTCCATCTAGGTAGTCGCCAGGTCCCTAGCCAGAGTAGGGACCGCCGCCTAGTTGTCCGCCTGGGGTTAGCCAGGTCGAGGAAAGTAGGCAGGGACAGTGGGGTGCGGTAAGTTCAGGGCACCCCATCGGGCGCTCGGGGGTCAGAGTGCCGTAACATAGTCGCAATGATATAAGTCCCTCTGTGATCCCATCAAGTAGTGGTAAATCTGGCTCCAGTGGGTACTGAAAGTCATACGATTTTGATAATGGTAGTATTTTTTTTTTTACTTGAAAAATTTGTTCTACAATGACTAAACAGTATGAAATCGTTCACATTGGACTGAGGAAACTCACAAAGGCGCAATGATATGAAACTAATTTTCCATGACTGCTTGAAGTCCTTTTCAAAACAAAATCTATCACGAACATTACACAAATACCAAATTCATTGTTTATAAATACAGGCTAAAAATGTATATTAGCATTATCCAAAACTCTTGCATATGTATCGCTCCGCACGTACATCACATTTTGTGCACTCGCTGTTCATGTTGATGGCTGTGGCTCATTATTGACCTCCATGGGTTGAATTCTATCACTCGATAATTAAGTGTTTATGTCATCAGAAATGCTATTTGCATTGAATTGAGCTGTGGAAGTACATGGCACACTCCTATTTGGCACTTGTTCACCTTGGTTGTGCAATACCTCAACTTTGAGGTGTTGTCACTAAGCCCATTAATACATCTGGGTCTTCTTGGATTCCCTGTCTCTTGACATTTCTTTCTGTTGGTGTTTTCTGTAACTCTTCTGGTGTTTATTATGCATATATTTAGGCATAATTTAATTTTTGCTAAATTTCCGTACTTTGAAGGTGTCATCTAAGCAAGTGTTACATTTTGAAGTTGTATTTATAACTTATTTTATAAAGCGCTAAAAGGTAAAATAAATGACACCTCAAATGTCAGGTTGGCACAATGGAAGCCCGAGTTAGACTAAATAATTTGCACCACTGTGCACATAATTTCCGTGATTTAAACTTATGCTGCAATTGCATCAACCAATGATGTCAGCGCGTGATCAATTAGTATCTAAAACATGCTTTATTTAATGATAGTTCCTGTAACTATCGTTAATAGTTTTCATGTTATTAACTAGAGTTGAGCGAGCACCAAAATGATCGGGTGCTCGTTACTCGGGACGAAATTATCGCGATGCTCGAGGGTTCGTTTCGAGTAACGAACCCCATTGAAGTCAATGGGCGACCCGAGCATTTTTGTATATAGCCGATGCTCGCTAAGGTTTTCATTTGTGAAAATCTGGGCAATTCAAGAAAGTGATGGGAACGACACAGCAACGGATAGGGCAGGCGAGGGGCTACATGTTGGGCTGCATCTCAAGTTCACAGGTTCCACTATTAAGCCACAATAGCGGCAAGAGTGCCCCCCCCTCCCAACAACTTTTACTTCTGAAAAGCCCTCATTAGCAATGCATACCTTAGCTAAGCACCACACTACCTCCAACAAAGCACAATCACTGCCTGCATGACACTCCGCTGCCACTTCTCCTGGGTTACATACTGCCCAACCCCCCCCCCCCCCCCCCCCGCACGACGCAGTGTCCACAGCGCACATCAAAGTGTCCCTGCGCAGCCTTCAGCTGCACTCATGCCATACCACCCTCATGTCTATTTATAAGTGCGTCTGCCATGAGGAGGAACCGCAGGCACACTGCAGAGGGTTGGCACGGCTAGGCAGCAACCCTCTTTAAAAGGGGCGGGGCGATAGCCCACAATGCTGTACAGAAGCAATGAGAAATATAATCCTGTGCCACCGCCATCAGGAGCTGCACACGTGGGCATAGCAATGGGGAACCTATGTGCCACAAACTATTCATTCTGTCAAGGTGTCTGCATGCCCCAGTCAGACCGCGTTTTTTTATAAATAGTCACAGGCAGGTACAACTCCTCAATGG
Source organism: Eleutherodactylus coqui (assembly GCF_035609145.1). Classification (NCBI taxonomy): domain Eukaryota; kingdom Metazoa; phylum Chordata; class Amphibia; order Anura; family Eleutherodactylidae; genus Eleutherodactylus; species Eleutherodactylus coqui. Next base: position 32,623,286 of record NC_089843.1, read on the forward strand.
GAATTCCGTGTGGACCCACAGCATGGGTGGCTGCCTGGAACTCACCGTCTGTACATAAATGTATCCCATTGCAGTGCCCTGGACAGCAGAGCTAACGTCAGATTAAATGCAGGTGGGCTTCGGCCCACACTGCATGCCCCAACCTGACCGGGGTTTTTAATTCATAGACAAAGGTAGGTACAACTCCCTGTGGACCCACAGCATGGGTGGGTGCCAGGAAGCCACCGGCGGTACATAAATATATCCCATTGCATTGCCCATCACAGCTGAGGTAATGTCATGTTTAATGCAGGTGGGCTTCGGACCACACTGCATGCCCCAGTCAGACTGGGGTTCTTTAGAAGTAGACACATGCAGTTACAACTCCCTGTGGACCCACAGCATGGGTGGCTCCCTGGAACCCAGCGGCGGTACATAAATATATCCCATTGCAGTGCCCAGCACAGCTGATGTAACGTCAGCTTTAATGCAGGTGGGCAAAAAATTAATTGGATTACACTGTAGACGAGGGCCCCAAAAAATTGGTGTACCAACAGTACTAATGTACGTCAGAAAAATTGCCCATGCCCAACCAAGAGGGCAGGTGAAACCCATTAATCGCTTTGGTTAATGTGGCTTAACTTGTAACTCGGCCTGGAGGCAGCCCAGTTAAAATAAAAATTGGTTCAGGTGAAAGTTTCAACGCTTTAATGAGCATTGAAATGTATAAAAATTGTTTACAAAAATTATATGACTGAACCTTGTGGGCCTAAGAAAAATTGCCCGTTCGGCGTGATTACGTCAGGTTTCAGGAGGAGGAGCAGGAGGAGGGGGATGAATATTATACACAGATTGATGAAGCTAAAAGGTCCACGTTTTTGATGGTGATAGAGAACAATGCTTCCATCCGCGGGTGCAGCCTATGTATTGTTTAGGTATCGCTGCTGTCCGCTGGTGGAGAAGAGAAGTCTCGGGAAATCCAGGCTTTGTTCATCTTGATGAGTGTAAGCCTGTCGGCACTGTCGGTTGCCAGGCGGGTACGCTTATCCGTGATGATTCCCTCAGCCGCACTAAACACCCTCTCTGACAAGACGCTAGCCGCAGGACAAGCAAGCACCTCCAGGGCATACAGCGCGAGTTCAGGCCACGTGTCCAGCTTCGACACCCAGTAGTTGTAGGGGGCAGAGGCATCACGGAGGACGGTCGTGCGATCGGCTACGTACTCCCTCACCATCCTTTCACAGTGCTCCCGCCGACACAGCCTTGACTGGGGAGCAGTGACACAGTCTTGCTGGGGAGCCAAAAAGCTGTCAAAGGCCTTAGAGAGTGTTCCCCTGCCTGTGCTGTACATGCTGCCTGATCTCTGCGCCTCCCCTGCTACCTGGCCCTCGGAACAGCGCCTTCGGCCACGAGCGCTGTCGGATGGGAATTTTACCATCAGCTTGTCGCAAGGGTCCTGTGGTATAGCATCACTCTCGAACCCCTTTCCTCTTCGGGTATGAGAGTGGAAAGGTTCTCCTTATACCGTGGGTCGAGCAGTGTGTACACCCAGTAATCCGTAGTGGCCAGAATGCGTGTAACGCGAGGGTCATGAGAAAGGCATCCGAACATGAAGTCAGCCATGTGTGCCAGGGTACCTGTACGCAAAACATGGCTGTCCGCACTAGGAAGATCACTTTCAGGATCCTCCTCCTCAGGCCATACACGCTGAAAGGATGACAGACAAGCAGCATGGGTACCCTCAGCATTGGGCCAAGCTGTCTCTTCCCCCTCCTCCTCATCCTCCTCATGCTCCTCCTCCTCCTCCTCAACGCGCTGAGATATAGACAGGAGGGTGCTCTGACTATCCAGCGACATACTGTCTTCCCCCGCCCCTGTTTCCGAGCGCAAAGTGTCTGCCTTTATGCTTTGCAGGGAACTTCTCAAGAGGCATAGCAGAGGAATGGTGACGCTAATGATTGCAGCATCGCCGCTCACCATCTGGGTAGACTCCTCAAAGTTTCCAAGGACCTGGCAGATGTCTGCCAACCAGGCCCACTCTTCTGGAAAGAATTGAGGAGGCTGACTCCCACTGTGCCGCCCATGTGGGAGTTGGTATTCCACTATAGCTCTACGCTGCTCATAGAGCCTGGCCAACATGTGGAGCGTAGAGTTCCACCGTGTGGGCACGTCGCATAGCAGTTGCAGCACTGGTAGATGAAACCGATGTTGCAGGGTGGCAGCGTCCGTGTGGGACTTGCGGAAATGTGCGCAGAGCTGGCGCACCTTTCCGAGCAGGTATGGCAAGCGTGGGTAGCTTTTCAGAAAACGCTGAACCATCAAATTAAAGACGTGGGCCAGGCATGGCACGTGCGTGAGGCTGCCGAGCTGCAGAGCCGCCACCAGATTACGGCCGTTGTCACACACGACCATGCCCGGTTGGAGGCTCAGCGGCGCAAGTCAGCGATCGGTCTGCTCTGTCAGACCCTGCAGCAGTTCGTGGGCCGTGTGCCTCTTATCTCCTAAGCTGAGTAGTTTCAGCACGGCCTGCTGACGCTTGCCCACCGCTGTGCTGCCACGCCGCGCGACACCGACTGCTGGCGACGTGCTGCTGCTGACACATCTTGATTGCGAGACAGAGGTTGCGTAGGAGGAGGAGGAGGAGGGTGGTTTAGTGGAGGAAGCATACACCGCCGCAGATACCACCACCGAGCTGTGGCCCGCAATTCTGGGGGTGGGTAGGACGTGAGCGGTCCCAGGCTCTGACTCTGTCCCAGCCTCCACTAAATTCACCCAATGTGCCATCAGGGAGATAGAGTGGCCCTGCCCGCCTGTGCTTGTCCACGTGTCCGTTGTTAAGTTGACCTTGGCAGTAACCGCGTTGGTGAGGGCGCGTACAATGTTGCGGGAGACGTGGTCGTGCAGGGCTGGGACGGCACATCGGGAAAAGTAGTGGCGACTGGGAACTCAGTAGCGCGGAGCCGCCGCCGCCATCATACCTTTGAAAGCCTCCGTTTCCACAAGCCTATACAGCAGCATCTCCAGGCTGATAAATTTGGCTATGTGCACGTTTAACGCTTGAGTGTGCGGGTGCGTGGCGGCGTACTTGCGCTCCAACACTTGCTCTAGCGATGGCTGGACGGTGCGCTGAGAGACATTGGTGGATGGGGCCGAGCACAGCGGAGGTGAGGGTGTGGGTGCATGCCAGGAGACGGTAGTGCCTGTGTCCTGAGAGGGGGGTTGGATCTCAGTGGCAGCTTGGAGCACAGGGGGAGAGGCAGCGGTGCAAACTGGAGGCGGTGAACGGCCTTCGTCCCACCTTGTGGGGTGCTTGGCCATCATATGTCTGCACATGCTGGTGGTGGTGAGGCTGGTGGTGGTGGCTCCCCGGCTGATCTTGGCGCGACAAAGGTTGCACACCAGTGTTCGTCGGTCGTCTGCACTCTCAGTGAAAAACTGCCAGACCTTTGAGCACCTCGGCCTCTGCAGGGTGGCATGGCGCGAGGGGGCGCTTTGGGAAACAGTTGGTGGATTATTCGGTCTGGCCCTGCCTCTACCCCTGGCCACCGCACTAGCTTGGCCTGTGCCCACACCCTGACTTGGGCCTCCGTGTCCTCGCCCGCGTCCACGTCCTCTAGGCCTACCCCTACCCCTCAGCATGCTGTATTACCAGTAGTGCAGAAACAGAATGCTGTAATTAAATGTGCCGCTTATTGGCCTGTGGTTGGAGGCTGACTTCGCTTACGGAACGCACAGCAGAGGCAGAAAAGAATTTTGCGCAAGCCTGCTGTAACACTTAGTTGGCTGCGTATGAATTAGGACAACTACCCCCAGCAGAGACCCAGTACACTTGTGGACAGGAATACAGCGGTGATGTAAGAGGCAACACAGAGGCAGAAAAGAATTTTGCGCAAGCCTGCTGTAACACTTAGCTGGCTGTGTATGAATTAGGACAACTACCCCCAGCAGAGACCCAGTACACTTGTGGACAGGAATACAGCGGTGATGTAAGAGGAAACACAGAGGCAGAAAAGAATTTTGCGCAAGCCTGCTGTAACACTTAGCTGGCTGCGTATGAATTAGGACAACTACCCCCAGCAGAGACCCAGTACACTTGTGGACAGGAATACAGCGGTGATGTAAGAGGCAACACAGAGGCAGAAAAGAATTTTGCACAAGTCTGCTGTAACACTTAGCTGGCTGCGTATGAATTAGGACAACTATCCCCAGCAGAGACCCAGTACACTGAGGACGGTCACAGGCAGCCCAAATATATATTTTTTCCCAAATGTTTTTGGAAAGGCCCACTGCCCATATACACTAAATATGTCTTCTGTCCCTGCCTCACCACTACTGGCCCTGGACAATGTAAAATTACTGCAGGACACAATGCTCTGCACGGCCGATATACAAAAAAAAAAAATTGTGCAACACTGCAAAAAGCAGCCTCCACAGTACTGCACACGGTTAGATGGGGCCCTAAGAAGGACCATTGGGGTTCTTGAAGCCTAAAATAACTCCTAACGCTCTCCCTATAGCAGCTCCGGCACCATCAGCACTGTCCCTGATCTCTGTCAGAATGCATCTGTGGCCAGCCGCGGGAGGGGCCGATTTACATACTCGGGTGACACCTGATCTCGCCAGCCACTCACTGCAGGGGGGTGGTATAGGGCTTGAACGTCACAGGGGGAAGTTGTAATGCCTTCCCTGTCTTTCTATTGGCCAGAAAAGCGCGCTAACGTCTCAGAGATGAAAGTGAAAGTAACTCGAACATCGCGTGGTGCTCGTCTCTAGTAACGAGCATCTCAAACACGCTAATACTTGAACGAGTATCAAGCTCGGACGAGTACATTCGCTCATCTCTATTATTAACTTATTTGTGATCAGCGTTCTTAGTGACACTTACGAACCAAGCATAGCACCCCGGTTTTGAAACATATCATGTACATTACGTCAAAATTAACCCCTCCTCTGTGACTGGAAGATATACATGAGAAACACAAATATTCACTGCTGCCCCTTTTCTCCCCTTCAGCTCCCTCTCTCCTCTGCACACTGACTGAAAATGACTGCTGCAAAATTTTGTGTTCCTGGCTCCATTTTAAACGGCTTTAGCTATGGTTTTGTAAGGGCTGAAAATATGCTTTTGCTGTCAAGAATCTTAGCTTTGAAATGATGCCAGAAGCATGTCAGCAGCCTTGATAGAACCAGAGCCACAACTAGAACAAGCTGTAGTCCAAAACTGTATTGTCCTTTTCCTGCACAACAAACAGAGCTGGTGCAAAACTGTGGGGAAATACCATAAAGCAAAGACAAAAAGGTCAATGTCTGGAGAAGGAAAATATAATCTACCTGAGATGATTTGCATCTTTACTGAGAGGTGGAGCTGTGAAATAGTGACTTTAGTAAGTGGTGTTAATAGAAACAGTGGATGGCATTAAATAATGCCTCGTTGGTTTCTTAGAATAATATAACATGTATACTTATGTGTATGTAAAGGATTCTTGCTTCAGTATAGGATTACTACTCGAGAATAAGCTAGATATTTTTTCATGTTTAGGGCAGATTGACTTATGCCTTGTGGTGTAGTATTCTGAGTTCAGTAGAGCCACACAAGGTGAAATGTTGTATCACATTATAAAAAGAGATGAGCGAACCTACTCGTTTCGAGTAATTACTCGATCGAGCACCGCGATTTTCGAGTACTTCCGTACTCGGGTGAAAAGATTCGGGGGGCACCAGGGGGCGGGGGGAGGTGTGGCGGAGTGGGGGGTAGCAGCGGGGAACAGCGGGGAGCCCTCTCTCTCTCCCTCTCCCCCCGACTCCCCGCTGCAACCCCCCACTCACCCACGGCGCCCCCCGAATCTTTTCTCCCGAGTACGGAAGTACTTGGAAATCGCGGTGCTCGGGCAAAAAAGGGGCGTGGTCGAGTAGGTTCGCTCATCTCTAATTATAAACCCTAAAATGTGGCTGTATTATACCCACCAAATGGGCATTGAGATGAAAGATTACTTCAGTCAGTAGCGTATATATCATCATCACTAAAATAAGCTAAGCCCTTTATCTATACATAAGCACATGTAGAAGCTGTAAAAGGCAACACAGAACCTGAGAATGATCCTGTGCTGATCACAGTATATTCATATCTTTTCCTCTTCATAGATGCCATATAGCCGATGCTCAGAAAGGTGTTATCCAGGCTTTAGAAAAGCTATGAAAGAAGAACGTCACGTGTGCTGCTATGACTGTATCTTATGTTCTGAAGGAGAAATTTCCAATGAATCTGGTAACAGAAAGCAATAACATTAGAACAAAATCTGAGTTCAATAAAAGTATATATAATAAATCTCCACCATACTTAGAAATGATCTACTAAACATGAGTAATATATAAACGTAAATATAGGGCTGATCACTGAAAATAACAAAGAACACACTCTACCCCCAAAGAAGAATTATAATTTACCCTGTGACCTCTGAAATAAAAAACATAATGTGCATTCAAAAATTAATTTGCTTTTCATCTATATCTGGGCCAGATCACCATGAAAATTTATTTCAGCTGCAACTAGTCTCTATACGCTCTGCCAATCCAAAAAATATTCCCAATATTCTCCTCAGTACCTCCTATACAGTAACAGTCCCCATACTATGACCACCACAAAACAATAATGTTCCCTTTATGACTTGCACAGCAATTAAGTGCAGTCTTTGTGACCCTGCCATAGTTAGCATTTCTCGTTGATACCCCCACAGTAATTAGTGTCCCCTTAGTGGCTTCCATAGAAACTAGGTTCTTTGTGGCCCTCATAGACAATAGTTCTTCCACTTTTATGCCCCCCCCCCCCTCCAGTTATTAGTTTCCCTTTTCTGTGGAACTCACAAACAATAGTTCCCTCTGCTTGTGTCCTCTACAGTCATAATTTCTTTGCTTAATGCATTAAAATAAAAAATGGACAATACTCACTTCTGATAAAGATGAGGTATTGGTTAATGTTTTGTCCAAAATAAACAAGCTCGCAAGCCCATGTCAAGGGTCCTCAATCTCCTGTGTGTCCCTACACTAACATCCCTTTTACAGTCATCTTAAGTTGATATTAGTGTAGGGACTCACAAGAGATTGAGCAGCCTTGAAGTATGTTTCTTGACCTTGTGCATTTTGAACAAAATACTAACCAATATCTTGTATTTATTGGTATTTATCAGTATTAGAGATGAGCGAACGTGCTCGTCCGATCTTGATGCTCGCTCGAGTATTAGGGTACTCGAGACGAGCACCATGCGGTACTCAAGTCAATTCCATTTCCTTCCTTGCATGTTTTGCGCCATTTTCTGGCCATCAGACATGCAGGGAAGGCATTACAACTTCCTCCTGTGACGTTCCAGCACTATTCCACCCCCCTGCAGTGAGTGGCTGGCTAGATCAAGTGACCGCCCAGTATATAAAGCAGTCCCGCCCGCTGCTCGCCTCATACACACGCTGGCAGAGATTAGGGACAGTGCTGCTGCTACTATGGGGAGAGTGTTAGCGTCTTCAAGAACCCCAACGGTCCTTCTTAGGGCTACATCTGACCGTGTGCATTACTGTTGTGGCTGTTGGGAGCAGTTTTTGCACAATTTTTTTGTTTTCATCTTGGGCTATGCAGACTATTACGTTGTCAGTCTACAGCCAATTATACAAAGTATAGGGGCAGTACTGGTCAGGCAGGGAAAGTGTTAGTGTAGAATCCTGTCAACAAGTACCCCAACGGTTCTTCTTAGGGCTACCTCTGACGGTGTGCATTACTGTTGTGGCAGCTGGGAGCAGTTTTGCACTTTTTTTTTTTTCATCTGGGGCTGTGCAGACTATTGCGTTCTCAGTCTGCAGCCAAATATACAGAGTTTAGGGGCAGTACTGGTCAAGCAGGGACAGTGGTAGTGTAGAATCCTGTCAACAAGTACCCCAAAAAAGCTCCTCCTTAGGGCTACATGTGAGCGTGTGCATTACTGTTGTAGTGGCTCATTATTATGGCGTATATTTTTTCGGCCTACAGTGTGCGTTACATAACCACTGTGATCCTCCAAGTGCAGGCCAATAATTGCCTAATTTTTTACACCGCTCTGTGCGTCCCGTCAACTTTACGCACAGCGTACGCCCACAGCCGCTGATAGGGTGTATATGTCTTTCCCTCTATCTAGGCTGCTGCTTTTTTTTTAAATGACAAAACAATCCTCCTTAGGGCTACCTGTGACTGTGTGCATTTTACTGCGTGGCCGCTGGGAGTTGTAGTGGCTGACTATTACCCAGCTAGGCCTTTTTGCAGCCTAGCGTATAATTTTTCGCGGACTGCAGTGTGCATTACATAACCACTGTCAGCCTCCAAGTGCAGGCCAATAATTGCATAATTATTCAGACCACTCTGTGTCTGCTCTATTGGTAATACACCATGCTGGGGGGTAGGGGTAGGCCTAGAGGAGGTGACCGTGGACGCGGGCGAGGACGCGGAGGTCCAAGTGAGGATGTGGGCACAGGCCGAGTTCCTGGTCTAGGTGAATCGCAGCCGGCTGATGCGGGATTAGGAGAGAGGCAAGTTTCTGGGGTCCCCAGCTTCATATGAGAATTTTTAGGTCCACGTGGTAGATCTTTATTACAAAATGAGCAGCGCGAGCAGCTCCTGTCATGGATGGCAGAAAATGCATCCAGCAATGTATCGACCACCCAGTCTTCTATGCTGTCCACTCTGAATCCTCTCGCTGCTGCTCCTCCTTCCTCCTAGCCTCCTCACTCCATGAAAATATCACATTCTGATGAGCAGACAGACTTCCGGGAAATGTTCTCGGGCCCCTGCCTTGATTGGGAAAAAATGGTTCCTCTCCCACCTGAGGAGTTTGTCGTGACCGATGCCCAACCTTTGGAAAGTTCCCGAGCTCCGGGTGATGAGGCTGGGGACTTCCGGCAGCTGTCTCAAGAGCTTTCAGTGGGTGAGGAGGTCGATGATGATGAGACACAGTTGTCTGTGAGGTAGTAGTAAGGGCAGTAAGTTCGAGGGAGGAGCGCACAGAGGATTCGGAGGAAGAGCCGCTGGATGATGAGTTGACTGACCCCACCTGGTTCGCTAAGCCTACTGAGGACAGGTCTTCAGAGGGAGAGGAAAGTGCAGCAGCAGTGCCAGGGTAATAAAATTCTAAGTACAGCACCAATCAGGCCCACCCCACTTGCCCCGTTGCCGGCGGTAAAGAAAAAAACACCACACAGAGGTCTGGTATCATTCCTCACACGGGACATGGCTGCGCTTTGCCGACGTGCTTTATTACAGATTACATGAGATCTTATACCCTTTGTCCCATCCCCAACAAGGGGTGATGGGCTTATAACCATATATGGGCAGTCCGGATTTCCGGCCTGAGACACTGAAAATCATATAACAGTCATTATCTTGATACTGGCGCCTCTGGCTTATGTACAGAAAATCACGTATTCAATTAACTCCAGTGCAAAGAATCACCCACTCAATTCTAAGAAAATGGCCAAGCATGCATTCTCCATATATGGGAAGTCCGGATTTCCGGCCTAAGACAGTGAAAATTATGTACATTTGAACATCTTGATACGGCACTTCTGGGAAAACGGCCAAGTACATGCGGCCTTCATGTCTGGTTCTTCTTTGCTGTGTTTAAGATACATTTTGTTCAAGATACGTTTTTGTCTTCGCCTGGCAAGGCCTCTTGGAATATCTGATGTAAGGCGACATATAAGTTTTTTCTCATTTGGAATTGGATAAAACTTGCATATAGGTATAAAAGTATAAAGAACATATGGAAATATATATATATACCCTCACAGCAGGACAGGTTGGAACAGGCAGTGGGGTGGCCAGGAGTAGAGGCAGGGTCAGAGCGAAGACTCCCCCAACTGTTTCCCAAAGCACCCCCTCGTGCTAAGCCACCCTGCAAGGCCTAGGTCTTCAAAGGTGTGGCAGTTTTTCAGTGAGAGCGCGGACGACCGACGAACAGTGGTGTGCAACCTGTGTCGCGCGAAGATCAACCGTGGAGCCACCAGTAAAAGCCTCACCACCACCAGCATGCGCAGGCATATGATGGCCAAGCACTCCACGAGGTGGGACGAAGGCCGTTCACCGCCTCCCGGTCGCACCACTGCCTCTCCCCCTGTGCCCCAACCTGCCACTCAGATCCAACCCCTGTCTCAGGACACAGGCACGAGCGCCTCCCGGCCTGCACCCACACCCTCACCTCCGCTGTCCTCGGCCCCATCCAGCAATGTCTCTCAGCGCAGCATAGAGCTGTCGCTAGCGCAAGCTTTGGAGTGCAAGCGCAAATACGCCACCACGCACCCGCATGCTCAAGCATTAAACGTGCACATTGCGAAATTGATCAGCCTGGAGATGCTGCCGTACAGGCTTGTGGAAACGGATGCTTTCAAAAACATGATGGCGGCGGCGGTCCCACGCTACTTAGTCCCCAGTCGCCACTATTTTTCCCGGTGTGCCGTCCCAGCCCTACACCAGCACGTCTCCCGCAAAATCAATCGTGCCCTCACCAACGCGGTTACTGGGAAGGTCCACTTAACCACGGGCAGGTGGACAAGTAATGGCGGGCAGGGCCACTATATCTCCCTGACGGAACATTGGGTGAATTTGGTTGAGGCTGGGACCGAGTAAGAGCCTGGGACCGCTCACGTCCTACCCACACCCAGAATTGCGGGTCCTTCCTTGGTTCTGGTATCTGCCACAGTCTATGCCACCTTCTTTAAACCCTCCCCCCCCCTCCTCCAACGCAACCTCAACCTCTCAATTAAGAAATGTGAGCAGCACGTCGCCAGCAATCGGTGTGGTGTGGCAGCACAGCGGTGGGCAAGCGTCAGCAGGCCGTGCTGAAACTATTCAGCCTAGGTGACAAGTGGCACACGGCCCCTGAGCTGTTGCAGGGTCTGACTGAGCAGACCGACATCTGTCTTTCGCCGCTGAGCCTTCAACCGGACATGTTCGTGTGTGACAACGGCCGTAATCTGGTGGCGGCTCTACAGCTCGGCAGCCTCACACACGTGCCACGCCTGGCCCACGTCTTTAATCTGGTGGTTCAGTGGTTTCTGAAAAACTACCCGCACTTGTCAGACCTGCTCGGCAAGGTGCGCTGCGTCTGCGCACATTTCCGCAAGTCCACCACGGATGCTGTCACACTGAGGACCCTGCAACATTGGTTTAATCTGCCAGAGCACCGGCTGCTGTGCGACGTTCCCACATTGTGGAATTCTACGCTCCACATGTTGGCCAGGCTCTATGAGCAGCATAGAGCAATAGCGGAATGCCAACTCCAACATGGGCAGTGTAGTGGTAGTCAGCCTCCCCAATACTTTACCGAGGAGTGGGCCTGGATGGCAGACATCTGCCATGTCCTCGGAAACTTTGAGGAGTCTACCCAGAAAGTGAGCGGCGATGCTGCAATCATTAGCGTCACCATTCCTCTGCTATGCCTGCTGAGAAGTTCGCTGCAAAGCATAAAGGCAGACGCTTTGCGGATGGAACAGGAGATGGGGAAAGAGAGTATGTCGCTTGATTGTCAGAGCACCCTCATGTCTATATATCAGCGTGTTTTGGAGGAGGAAGGGGAGGAGGAGGGGGAAGAGACAGCTGGGCCCACTGCAGAGGGTACCCATGCTGCTTGCCTCCCATCTGTTCAGCGTGCATGGCCTGTGGACGAGGAGGAGGATCCTGAAAGTGATCTTCCTAGTGAGGACAGCCATGTCTTGCGTACTGGCACCCTGACACACATGGCTGACGCATTTTGGCCACTACGGATTACTGGGTGTACACCCTTCACCACTCACAGTATAAGGAGAACCTTTCCACTCTCATACCCGAAGAGGAAAGGGATTCTAGAGTGATGCAATACCACAGGGCCCTGGTGGACAAACTGCTGGTAAACTTCCCATCTGACAGCGCTAGCGGCAGAAGGGGCAGCTCCGAGGGCCAAGTAGCACAGGAAGCACGGAGATCAGGCAGCATGTCCAGCGCAGGAAGGGGAACACTCTCCAAGGCCTTTGCCAGCTTTATGGTTCCCCAGCAAGACTGCGTCACCACTCCCCAGTCAAGGCTGAGTCGGAGGGAACACTGTAAAAAGATGGTGAGGGAGTACATAGCCGATCGTACCACCGTCCTCAGTGATGCCTCAGCTCCATACAACTATTGGGTTTCAAAGCTGGACACGAGGCACGAACTTGTGCTGTATGCCCTGGAGGTGCTGGCTTGCCCTACCACTAGCGTCTTGTCAGAGAGGGTGTTTAGTGCAGCTGGGGGAATCATCATGGACAAGCGTACCCGCCTGTCAACTGCCAGTGCCAACATGCTTACACTCATAAAGATGAACAAAGCCTGGATTTCCCCAAACTACTCTTCTCCACCAGCGGAGAGCAGCGGAACCTAAAGATTCTTTTCGCTGCAACCGCAGATAACAGCACTCTTCTGTATCCCCGGGAAAGCGGGGCATTTATTTTTGTCAGACATTAGTCCTCCTCCTGCTACTCCTCCTCCAGAAACAACATGTCATCGCAATGAATGGCCAATTTTTCTGTGGCCCAAAAGGCTCATCTACATCTACCGTTGTTTTTACAATTTTTCTAAGTTTCAAAAGTATTGAGACTGTTACATGAACCAATTTTTTCAACAGGGCTGCCAACAGGCCCTGTTACAAACTAAGCAACAGTGAGCTGTATCTTTAAAAAAATGTTTATGGGTTTCACCTGCCCTCTCGGTTGATAAATTTTTCAGAGGTACACTTGTACTCTTGGTACACTAATTTTTCGGGCCCACGCCTACACTCTTATCCAACTAATTTTTCCGGCCTTCGCCTACGCTCATGGTATTCCCAATGTTTCAGAGATTGGCCTATACTATTACTACAGAAATTTTACTGCGGTCTGCCTGCCTATACTTCTGCTAAGAGAAAGTTACAGGCGTCTGCCTATACTGCTGCTACTTACATGTTACAGGGGTCTGCCTATGCTTCTGCTACAGAAATGTTACTGGAGTCTGTCTGCCTATACTGCTGCTACAGAAATGATACTAGGGTCTGCCTATACTGCTGCTACAGAAACGTTCCAGGGGTCTGCCTATACTGCTACTACAGAAATGTTACTCGGCTCTGTCTATACTGTTCCAACAGAAATGTTACTGGGGCCTGTCTGTACTGTTACTACTGAAATGTTACAAATACTGGGCTCTACCTGTACTGCTGCTACTGAAATGTTACAAATACTGGGCTCTACCTGTACTGCTGCTACTGAAATGTTACAGGGGTCTGCATATACTGCTGCTACATTAATGTTTTAGGGGTCTACTTATACTGCTGCTAAAGAAATGTTACAGGGGTCTGCCTATACTGCTGCTACAGAAACGTTACTGGGGTCTGCCTATACTGTTACTACAGAATTGTTACTCAGCTCTGTCTATACTGTTACAACAGAAATGTTACTGGGGTCTGCCTATACTTCTGCTAATGAAATGTTACTGGGGTCTGTCTATACTTTTACTACAGAAATGTTACTGGGGTATCCCTAGACTTCTGCAACATAACTGTTACTGGGGTCAGCCTATACCTTTGCTACAGAAATATTACAGGGGTCTGTGTATACTATGGGTGCACTAAGTCTTCCCATCGCAGTGTTCTACCTATCTGGCCCCCCCAAAAACCCAGACTGACTAGGGCATCGCGTGTGGAGCGCAATCAACATGTATTCCCTTTCACGTAACCTCAGCTACCCGGGGCACTGCAATGGGATTTCTGTACCATCTGTGTGCTCCTGCTAGCCACCTATGCTGCGGGTGCACACAGACTTGCCATAGTGGAGTTGTACCTGTCCGTCCCCAAAACACTGACAGACTTGGGTAGGGTGCAGAGTGCAGATGGTTTACCTCTTGCATTGTTGATGAGGTATCCACCCAAACAGAATGAGTAGTGTGTGGACACATGGAGTCCCCATTGCTATGTCACTCGCAGCACCTTGGGCCACACAAGGTGTTTGCTGGGACAGAGGCTGACCCAGGGCCCACTCACATACTTCCCACACCGAGTATTGCTGCATTGTGAAGATGTGTAGAAGTGCTGGCAGCGGACTCCCCTTTATGCCCACGTTTGCAGCTTCTGACGGAGGTGGCAAAGGATTGGAATGAAGATGGAACATCAATCTATTATCAATTCTTAACAGCATTGTGGGCTATCGCCCACACTTTCAAAGAGGGTCACTGCCTGGCCCTGCCAACCCTCTGCAGTGTGTGCCTCCGGTTCCTCCTCATAGCAGATGCACTTATAAATAGACATGAGGGTGGTGTGGCTATGAGGCCAGCGTGTGGCATGAGGGCAGCTGAGGGCTGCGCAGGGACACTTTGGTGTGCGCTGTGGACACTGGGTCGTGCGGGGGGGTTGGGCAGCATGTAACCCAGGAGAAGAGGCAGGGGTGTGTCCCGCAGGCAGTGCTTGTGCTTAGTTGGAGGTAGTGTGGTGCTTAGCTAGGGTGTGCCTTGCTATTGAGGGTTTGTCCGAAGGAAAAATTGTTAGGGGGCGGGCACTGTTGCCGCTATTGTGGCTTAATAGTGAGACCTGGGAACCTGAGATGCAGCCCTGCATGTAGCCCCTCGCCTGCCCTATCCATTTCAGTGTCGTTTCCATCACTTTCATAGGTTTTGCAGATTTGCACAAATGAAAACGAGCATCGGTCATATACAAAAATGCTCGAGTCACCCATTGACTTCAATGGGGTTCGTTACTCGAAACGAACTCTCGAGCATCGCGGAAAGCTCGACTCGAGCAATGAGCACCCGAGCATTTTGGTGCTCGCTCATCTCTAATTAGTATATGTCAGTAGCAGGAAGCTTTCAATGCTAGGAGATATCCCCTTGTTCCAGTGATTTTTTTTACATAACTTCTTTGAGCATTTGCTACAAGTCATTAACATTTTTAATATGCTTCACTAAATGCTCATTCACATGAGTGTAAATATGTTGCATATTACATGCGTATTTTTTACATGCTTAATATGACGGGAATAGAACCCATTGATTTCCATGAGCACATTCACATCTGCATATTTTTCATGGAATTTTTAGTTGTGTGAAAATAAAAATCTAGCCTGTCCAATTTTGGTGCACATTCCACAACAAAATTGCACATTTGATAGTCAATTGCCAATTGAAATCAGTAGGGACATTCTTGTGTTTGTATGCAGTTAATATGTGCATTCCAGTTGCATAAAAACACTGCGTATTCAGGTGACTGAAATACGCATACACCTGTGTGAATGAGCCCTTACACTTATATTTCTATATTTCAGATGCTGAAAACTGTCAGAAGTGTTTTTACACCGAATGGCCAAATGACACAAGAGACAAGTGTGTCCCCAAAATTATGGAATTTCTCTGTTATGAAACAGATATAGTAGCTTTTGCTTTCCTATTATTTTCAGTATTATCTTATGTTATGATTCTATTAATAATTGGAATATTTGTATATTTCCGGAATACTCTTGTTGTCAGAGCTAATAATCGTACCCTCAGCTTCATCATCCTTATCTCTCTTAAGTTTAGTTTGCTCTGTGTTTTCCTCTTCATTGGTAAACCAGAAGACACGACCTGTATGTTCCGTCACATTGGCTTTGGCATCATTTTCACTGTTGTGTTGTCATCTATCTTGGCCAAGACTACCATGGTTTGTGTCGCTTTCAAAGCCACCACACCGGGCAGCAGCTGGAGAAAATGGTTTGGTGTCAAAGTTTCCAACTGTATAGTGTTGATCTTCTCATCTCTTCAGGTTCTAAATGGAATATTGTGGTTGTCATGTTCTCCTCCATCTCAGGAGTCAGACATGGACTCATATCCAGGAAAGATCATTATTCAGTGTAATGAGGGTTCACGATTGGCCTTTTATTTCATGATGGGTTATATGGGGTTTCTGGCAGCAGTGAGTTTAGTTCTTGCATTCTTGGTGAGGACATTACCTGATGTCTATAATGAAGCCAAATATATTACCTTCAGCATGTTGGTGTTTTTCAGTGTCTGGATTTGTGCTATCCCAGCCTATGTGAGCAGTAAAGGAAAAAACACAGTTACTGTAGAAGTTTTTGCTGTATTGGCTTCATGTAATGGGATCATGTTTTGTATATTCTTACCTAAGCTTTGGGATATACTGACCAAACCGGAACTGAAAAGAAGAAGATTATTAGTAAAATGAATCTGAATTATATAAGTAACTTGAAGGAATCCTTTCATCTTGACAATCCCTTCTTTAATTGTACAGATCCAGTAGCGCTAACGAATGGTGCAATAGTGCATTATCCTGTTGAGAAGTTGTGGCTAAGCTAATTGTGTAGCACCGCTGCCCTTCATAATGAATGGCTGCCCATTACCATTAGCATAGCAGGATAGCATGGCTGAAAGCTGCCTGGTGGTCTCTGCTAAGCATCTGTAGCACAGGAATCAAGACAACTGTAGCCTGCTAGGTGATGAATTGATCGCCATGGATTCAGGTTAGGAAACAGCCAGGAGCAAACTGTTGTTGATCACACATTTTCTCTATGACCTGAATGATACATATGTTAGTATTCTATAACTATATACTGTACCTATAAATGGCTAACAAAGAAGTTACAAGTAAAAACAAAAAAAGCCCCCGCGCTCGTGGACTCCAGGAATTTTTTGTTTTTGTTTTTTTTTGTTTTTACTTGGTACTTTATGCAACAGCCGGTCAAAAGGCTGTTAACCCACGGACAACTCTCCAGTGATCCGGATTTGAGACCCAGGACATTGTGATAAGCCAACGGGGATAAAAGGTGCCGGTGGGCTCTCTAGGCAGGGAGTTGCAGAGTGCACCAGGTGAGTACAATAAGTATTCACGAATATTGAAACTGTCATGATCGAGTAGGCACTGATTTTGCTTTTTATGTTTAACAAAGAAGTTAATTATTCTTCCTTATTTCACTGATATTACCAATTTTTGTGTCAGTAAACAAATATAAACTCCATAAAACAGGAGTAAAGACACACTTCCAGCTAATGTATTTCAATATGGTTATAATTGTATGCAGCAACATCAAATTGGACATTTGTTAACCCATTTTCCTTGCAGCCTGTTTTGGCATCCTGACCAAGCCCCAGTTTTTCAAACTTTACATGTACCACTTAATGTTGTAGTAACATTGGCATGTTTTTATTCCACATTGTACATTGTACTCCTTGTTAGTGGTAAATTTTGGTAGACATATTTAAATGAAAAAAAATCTTACATTGACAGAACATTTTGAAAAATGAGCAATTTTCATTTTTTTAATTTTTCTTTTTGTAATTCAGATACTCATATCACATAAAATAATTAATAAATAACATTCAACATTGGGTCCACTTTATGTTGGCATCATTTTGTAACTGCCCTTTTATTCAATTTGGACATAAAAAAAACTTGTAATTGTAGGGCAATTTTATTAATTTTGGGATCTGGAGTGCCTTTGAGGAATCTGTATATTAGAAACGCTCATGAATCTCCCCATTTTAAAAATTACACCCTTCAAAGTTTTCAAAACAGCATTTACAAGGTCTGTTAACTCTTTAGGTATTTCACAGGAATAAAAGAAATGTGGTGGATAAATTTGAAAATTTCATTTCTCACAGATTTTCAATTTTCCTATATTTTTTCTGCAATTTTCATAATTTTGTGTATTTTAATTACCCTGAACTTGCATTTTTGGACTTTTTTCACATGTAGCCTAGTTTGCACCATGACTGAAACACAGAGATGGAGAAGCATCTTGTGGATTTTGGGACCTCCCCTTTTTATATCTATATCTATATCATCAACAGAAAAGAGTGGTATATGGTTATAACTTTCTGGTGTACACACATATATAGCATGAAATAAATCTGCATAAGGGCAAAAAAGCATGTGGTGTATGAACAAAATACTTCATTCAAAAACAAAAGGACTACATGAATATATTATGACTAGAGATGAGCGAACACGTTCGGCTCCGCCCCTTTTTCGCCCGAACACCGAACTTTGCGAACACTTCAGTGTTCGGGCGAAAAAGTTCGGGGGCCGCCGTGGCAGCGCGGGGGGGTGCGGCGGGGAGTGGGGGGGAGAGGGAGAGAGAGAGGGCTCCCCCCTGTTCCCCGCTACTGCCGCCCGCGCCGCCGCGCATCTCCCCGCCCCCCGGCGGCACCCGGACACTTACGCGCGAACACTGCAGTGTTCGGCAAAGCCGGTGTCCGGGTGCGGATGTGTCCGTAACGGACACGTTCGCTCATCCCTAATTATGACATCATACACTTAGGGAACATAAAAACCTGACTTCTCCGCATTGCTCTTTACTCCTGGAAGTAGCAAAAGTGGCTTTGGTACAGTATCTGTGTTGGCTGAATGTTGTTGCAATGCTTGTTTGCACCGGATTTAAATGTTATTTACCTTTCTAGACATTGATTATGATATATATTTGATGTATATCTTGTGGTGACCAGCCTTTAAACATACCTAAATTATGGACATCGCATTCTTTATTCCAAATTTGTGCATGCAGTTTTAAACTTTTTGTGGTATTGAATAAAGTATTTTGCTTATTGCCCTGTGTGTGTATTTTATTTGGTGCTACTCATTTACATCTGCAAAAGCCTTGTGTTGCCAAATTATAAGAAACAGCCCACAAAAGACCTATTTTGGCAACTATATCCTTAAATAATTCAAAAACAGGTATATTGTATGTTTAACCCCATAGATGCTTTAGAATTAGACTTTGAAAACAAATACAATTTTTTTAAAGAAAAAAAAAACATAGGTTCGGCTGCAAACTTTTCACTTTTGCAAGAGTGAGGGCTTTTAACCCTCTAGCGTTTTTTTTTTTTTTACGCTGCAATATCACTTCCATTTACTTTCAATGGGACTTTCTAATGATAAAATTGCATCGCTCAAAAATTGCAAGTTTGTACAATGCAATTTTTGTGTGATGCGATTTTAACATTAGAAAGTCCCATTGACATTTGCATTTAAAAAAACGAAGCGATATTGGAGCGTTAAAAAAAATGCTAGTGGATAAAAGCCCTTAGTAAGAGTAAAATCACCCCACAACCGGTTTCATAAGTATAGAAATGCAGCATACATAGATGTTATCTGCTTTTTGGGCACATGGCAGGGCTACGAGAAGGAGTGCTATTTAACGTTTGGATCACAAATATTGCTTGAACAGATTTTGAATGCCTGTCACAATTACAAGCCCATAAAGTACCCAGAAATATTTAGCACACCAAATGTGACTCCTATTTTGCAAAACTAGAGCTATCAAGCAATTCACCGAGAAGTGTTTTGACTGCACGGCTCATGATGGTAATTGTTAACATTAGGCCATGAAAAGGAAAGATTGTAATTTTTAATTAAAACACAAGTATAGCCCAAATGTTGTCATTTTCTTGAGAGGCCATTAAAATGTACTAACCAATTTCTACTGAGTATGGGAATATCCAATATATGAATGTAAACTGCTGCCTGGATGCACAGCAGGATTTAGGAGAGGAGTGCAGATTTTGCTAGAATGCTTTTCAAAGGGCTTGTCAATTGCAGAGGCCATGAGAACTAAAAGAGTGGAATCCCCCCCACCCTTCCTCCCCTCCAAAAAGAAAAAAAAATCTCTTTTGGAAGCTTTTTTTTTAGTGTATTCATCTAGGAGTTTAAGACATAGTAGTTAGAGATGAGCGAACGTACTCGGATAAGCACTACTCGTCCGAGTAATGTGCTTTATCCGAGTACCGCTGTGCTCGTCCTGAAAGATTCGGGGAGCGCCGCGGAGCGGGGAGCTGCAGGGGAGAGCCGGGAGGAACGGAGGGAAGATCTTTATCTCCTTCTCTCCCGCCCGCTCTCCCCTGCTCCCCGCCGCAACTCACCTGTCAGCAGCGGCGCTCCCCGAATCTTTCAAGACGAGTACAGCGATACTCGGATAAGGCACATTACTCGGACGAGTAGTGCTTATCCGAGTACGTTCGCTCATCTCTAATAGTAGTTCAATTTGGGGTCTTGTCAATTTATGATATGGGGCATCCGTAAACGTCAGGGCTTAATAACGTTTGGGGGGAAAGGGAAAAATAGAAAAAAAAACAGTAATTCTGTTCTACTGTTTTCATTTTTATTGCATTCAAAAACAGTACTAATAAAATATTAACTTCATTCAGCGTGTCAGTATGATTTTGTTTATACCAAGTTTTTATAGATTTGTACATGTTTTACAATTCTTACTCAATAAAATAATTTTCATTGGATTTTCAGAGAGGCACAACTTTTTTGTTGTTTTGGGAAGGTGTAGTCATTAGAGATGAGCGAGCACACTCGTCCGAACTTGATGCTCGTTCGAGCATTAGGGTACTCGAGATGCTCGTTACTCGAGTCGAACACCACGCGGTACTCAAGTCAATTCCATTTGCTTCCCCGCATGTTTAGCGCCATGTTCTAGCCAATAGACATACGGGGAAGGCATTACCACTTCCTCCTGTGACTTGCCAGCCCTATCCCACCCCCTAGCAGTGAGT
Organism: Eleutherodactylus coqui; assembly: GCF_035609145.1. Classification (NCBI taxonomy): domain Eukaryota; kingdom Metazoa; phylum Chordata; class Amphibia; order Anura; family Eleutherodactylidae; genus Eleutherodactylus; species Eleutherodactylus coqui. The sequence goes on from NC_089843.1 coordinate 32,643,789, forward strand.
GGCTGGCGAGATCAAGTGAACGTCGAGTACTTAAAGCGGTTCCGCCTGCGGCTCGCCTCAGACACACGCTGGCAGAGGTTAGGGAAAGTGCTGCTGATGATATAGGGAAAGTGTTAGCGCAGGTCGTTTCTTCAAGAACCCCAACGGTCCTTCTTAGGACTACATCTGACCGTGTGCATTACTGTTGTGGCTGGCTGGGAGCAGTAGTGCACAATTTTTTTTTCTTCATCTCGGGCTGTACAGGCCATTTTTCAGTCTGCAGTGTATTATACAGAGTATAGGGAAAGTGCTGCTGCTGATATAGGGAAAGTGTTAGAGTAGGATCCTGTATTCAAAAACCCCAAAGCTCCTTCGTTGGGCAACATCTGACCGTGTACATTTTAGTTGGGGCCTGCTGGAAGTTGTAGTGCTTCCATTTTTGCATTACGCAGCTAGGCCTGTTTGCAGCCTTTCAGTAATACTTTTTTCAGGCTGCAGTGCTGCACAATACCGCTCTCACCGTAAAAGAGTGCTCAAATAATTCCTAGCCTGCTGCGAACTACCTCATTTATACCGTTCTCTGTCTGCAGTGAATTAGACAGCGGTCTCACCGCTAAAGAGTACTGTAATATTACCGGGACCACTGCAAAGTATTTAAGCTCTGCCGCTGTGCAGAGCGTCTCACATTACGATTTCCATTGATGGGGTTAAGATAGCCGCAGTTACCAGCACTATCCACTGGCTTTAGGGTCTTCTCCCACTCCACACAGCCTCCATTATTCACAAGTCTCTGTGAGCAGTAAATTACCCCTAGGTATCAGCACAAGACAGCGGGTTACTTTTTTCAAGTCACAGCATAGAGCCTCCGCTATCTACAAGTCTCTGTGTGTGGTGAATTAGGCCACAGTTTTCAGTGCTGTACAGTGGGGTAATTTATTTGTGCCCTGCTCTGTTCTTAATCCGCCATGATGAGAAGTAGGGGTAAGGGTCGAGGACGTGGACGTGAACGTGGACGCAGAACAGGACGCGGACATCCAAGAGAAAGTTTGGGCACAGGCCGAGTTCCTGGTCCAGGTGAATCACAGCCGGCTGCTGCGGGATTAGGAGAAAGCAAGTTTCTGGGGTCCCCAGCTTCATATCCCAATTTATGGGTCTGCGTGGTAGACCTTTATTACAAACAGAGCAGTGTGAGCAGGTCCTGTTGTGGATGGCAGAAAATGCATCCAGCAATGTATCAACCACCCAGTCTTCTACGCAGTCCACTACTCCCGGACTAAAACTGCAACTCTGAATCCTCTGGCTGCTGCTCCTCCTTCCTCCCAGCCTCCTCACTCCATGAAAATGACATATTCCGATGAGCAGGCAAACTCCCAGGAACTGTTCTCGGGTCCCTGCCATGAGTGGGAAAAAATGGTTCCTCTCTCACCTGAGGAGTTTGTTGGGACCGATGCCCAACCTTTGGAAAGTTCCCGGAGTCCGGGTGATGAGGCTGGGGACTTCAGGCAACTGTCTCAAGAGCTTTTTGTGCGTGAGGAGGATGATGATAATGAGACACAGTAGTCTGTCAGTGAGGTAGTAGAAAGGGCACTAAGTCCCAGGTTTGATAAGCCTGTTGAGGACAGGGCTTCAGAGAGGGAGGCAAGTGTAGCAGCAGGACAGGTTGGAAGAGGCAGTGGGGTGGCCAGGGGTAGGGGCAGGGCCAGAGTGCAGAATCCCCCAAACTGTTTTCCAAAGCACCACCTCGCGGCAAGCCTCCGTGCAGAGGGCTAGATGTTCAAAGGTGTGGATGTTTTTCAGTGAGAGCGCGGACAACCAACGAACAATGGTGTGCAACCTGTGTCGCACCAAGATCAGCCAGGGAGCACCACTACCAGCCTCACCACCACCAGCATGCGCAGGCATATGATGGCCAAGCACTCCACAAGGTGGGACAAAGGCCATGCACCGCCTACGGGTCACACCACTGCCTCTTCCCCTGTGCCCCAACCTGCCACGCAGATCCAATGCCCCTCTCAGGACACAGGCACGAGCACCTCCTGGCCTGCACCCACACCCTCACCTCCGCTGTCCTCCACCCGATCCAGCAATGTCTCTCAGTGCAGTATTCAGCTGTCGTTAGCACAAGCGTTGGAGCGAAAGCGCAAATACGCTGCCACGCACCCGCACGCACAAGCTTTAAACGTGCACATTGCCAGATTAATCAGCCTGGAAATGCTGCCGTACAGGCTTGTGGAAACGGAGCCTTTCAAAAACATAATGGCTACGGCGGTCCCGCGCTACTTGGTCCCCAGTCGCCACTATTTTTCCCGGTGTGCCGTCCCAGCCCTACACCAGCACGTCTCCCGCAACATTAATCGTGCCCTCACCAACGTGGTTACTGGGAAGGTCCACTTAACCATGGACACATGGACAAGTACTGGCGGGCAGGGCCACTATATCTCCCGGACGGCATATTGGGTGAAATTTGTGGAGGCTGGGACCGCACACGTCCTACCCACAAACAGAATTGCGGGTCCTACCTCGGTGCTGGTATCTGCGGCGGTTTATGCCACCTCCTCTAAACCCTCCCCCTCCTCCTCCTGCTATGCAACCTCCACCTCTCAATTAAGAAGTGTGAGCAGCATGTCACCAGCAGTCGGTATCTCGTGGCAGCACAGCGGTGGGCAAGCGTCAGCAAGCTGTGCTAAAAAAATAATCAGCTTAGGTGACAAGAGGCACACAGCCCCCGAACTGTTGCAGGGTCTGACAGAGCAGACCGACCTCTGGCTTTCGCCGCTGAGCGGTGGAATACCAGCTGCAACATGGGCGGCGTAGTGTTAGTCAGCCTCCCTAATTCTTTACTGAGGAGTGGGCCTGGATGGCAGATATCTGCCAGGTCCTCAGAAACTTTGAGGAGTATACCCCGATGGTGAGCAGCGATGTGGCAATCATTAGCGTTACCATCCCGCTGCTTTGCCTGACGAGAAGTTCGCTGCAAAGCATAAAGGCCGATGCTTTGCGGTTGAAACAGGGGACGGGGATGACAGTATGTCGCTTGATAGCCAGACCACCCTCATGTTTATATCTCAGTGTGTTTTGGAGGAGGAGGAAGAGGGGGAGGAGGAGGGGGAAGAGGAGGGGGAAGAGTCAGCTGGGAACACTGCAGAGGTTACCCATGCTGCTTGCCTCTCATCTGTTCAGCGTGAATGGGCTGAAGAGGAGGAGGAGGATCCTGAAAGTCATCTTCCTAGTGAGGACAGAGATGTGTTGTGTACTGGTCCCCTGGCACACATGGCTGACTTCATGTTAGGCTGCCTTTCTCATCACCCCCGCGTTAGACGCATTCTGGCCAACACGAATTACTGGGTGTACACCCTTCTCGACCCACGGTATAAGGAGAACCTTTCCACTCTCATTCCCAAAGAGGAAAGGGGTACGAGAGGGATTCAATACCACAGGGCCCTGGTGGAAAAAGTGATGCTAAACTTCCCATCTGACAGAGCTAGTGACAGAAGATGTAGTTCCGAGGGCCAAGTAGCAGGGGAGGCGCGGGGATCAGGCAGCATGTCCAGCACAGGCAGGGGAACACTCTCCAAGGCCTTTGCCAGCTTTATGGCTCCCCAGCAAGACTGTGTCACCATTCCCCAGTCAAGGCTGAGTCGGAGGGAGCACTGTAAAAAGTTGGTAAGGGAGTACGTAGCCGATCGTACCACCATCCTCTGTGATGCCTCTGCTCCGTACAACTATTGGGTTTCAAAGCTGGACACGTGGCACGAACTTGCTTTGTACGCCCTGGAGGTGCTGGCCTGCCCTGCCGCTAGCGTCTTATCAGAACGGGTGTTTAGTGCAGCTGGGGGAATCATCACGGATAAGCGTACCCGCCTGTCAACTGCCAGTGCCGACATGCTTACACTCGTAAAGATGAACAAAGGCAGCATTTCCCCAGACTTCTCTTCTCCATCGGTGGAGAGCAGCAGAACCTAAAGATTCTTTTTGCTGCAACAGGAGAAAAAAGCATTCTCTATCATTGGAAAAAAAGGGGGAATTAGCTTTGTCAATCACTCTCGGATATTATTACTCCTCCTAAAACAGCATGTCATCACGCTGAACTGCCAATTTTTCTGTGGCCCAAAAGGCTCTGCTTATAATTTTTTTTACAATTTTTCAAAGTTTCAAAAGTATTGATACTTTAACAGAAACCAATTTCTTTCACAGGGCTGCCTCCAGGCTCTGTTACAAATTAAGTAACAGCGAGCTGTATCTTTAAAAAATGTTTCTGGGTTTCACCTGCCCTCGCAGTTGAACAATTTTTCAGGGGTACACTTGTACTCTTGGTACACCAATTTTTCTGGCCCTCGCCTATGATGTTATCTAACTAATTTTTCCAGCCTTCGCCTACACTCATGGTACACCAATGTTATAGAGGTTCGCCTACACTCTTGCTACAGAAATGTTTCAGGGGTCTGCCTATACTTCTGCTACAGAAATGTTACTGGGGTCTGCCTATACTTCTGCTAGAGAAATGTTACAGGGGTCTGCCTATACTTCTGCTACAAAAATGTTACTGGGGTCTGCCTATACTTCTGCTACAGAAATGTTACAGGGGTCTGCCTATACTTCTGCTACAAAAAATGTTACTGGGACCTGCCTATACTTTTACTACAGAAATGTTACTGGAGTCTGCCTATACCTCTGCTATAGAAATGTTACAGGGGTCTGCCTATACTTCTGCTACAGAAATGTTACAGGGGTCTGCCTATACTTTTACTACAGAAATGTTACAGGGGTCTGCCTATACTTTTACTACAAAAATGTTACTGGGGTCTGCCTATACTTCTGCTACAGAAATGTTACTGGGGTCTGTTTATAACACTGCTACAGGAATGTTACAGGGGTATGCCTATACTTTTACTACAGAAATGTTACTGGGGTCTGCCTATACTTTTGCTACAGAAATGTTACTGGGGTCTGTTTTTACCTTTGCTACAGGAATGTTACAGGGGTCTGTCTATACTATGGGTGCACAAAGACTTCCCATCGTGATGTTTTACCTATCTGGCACAAATACACTGACTGACTAGGGCAAAAATGTGGGCCGAGGCCAAGGTCCTTGGCGGGGTGAAACTCTCCCATGTTTGGGCACTCTGATTTCTTCCTGTGTAGTACCATCTTTGTGCACTGACAGCATAGGCGAGCCCAAGGAACTCAAAGACTTCCCCTTGCGGTGTTGAGCTGTCTGTGTGGGGACACATGATTTCCCATTGCTATGTAACTCATTGCACCTTCGGTCACACAAGGTGTTTGCTGGGACCGAGCCTGACCCAGGGCACGCTCACATACTTCCCACACAAACTATAGTGGGTCCTGGTCATGGTTTCTTGGCCTTGTAATGCCACCTACTCCTACTGCTTGGGGTCAGGGGATCAGCACTGGGCAACATGTATTTTCTCTCATGTTACCACAGTTATCTGAGACACTGATTTGGGCCAAACAAGAGGAGCGTTACTGCATTAATGAGACGTTCACTGCTGTACTAGCATCGGAGTCCGCTCTATGCCCACGATTGCTGAGGGTGTGTGCAGAGGCTGAGGTCCTCGGCGGAGTGAAAGTCTGCCATGTTTGGGCACTGTAAGTTCTTCGGGTTTATTACTTTCCTTGCGTTCCTTTGGCTCGCCTATGCTGTGGGTGCACAAAGACTTCCCATAGCAGTGTTTTACCTGTCTGGCACAAATACACTGACTGACTTGGGTAGGGTGCAGAGTGCACATGGCTTTCCCCTTGCGGTGTCAGTTGAGCTATCCGACACCTACACAGAATGAATTGTGTGGGGACACATGGATTTCCCATTAATATGTAACTCGCAGCACCTTGGGTCACACAAGGTGTTTGCTGGGACCGAGGCTGACCCAGGGCCCCGCTCACATACTTCCCACACAGACTATAGCGGGTCCTGGTCATGGTTTCTTGGCCTTGTAATGCCACCTCCTTCTCCTGCTTGGCGTCAGGGGATCAGCACTGGGTAACATGTATTTTCTCTCATGTTACCACAGTTAGACCTTCACAGCTGTACTAACATCGAAGTCCGCTTTATGCCCACGATTGCTGAGGGTGTGGGCAGAGGCCTATGTCCTGGGGGAAATGCAACTGCGCCAGGTTGGGCCTGTGGAACCTCTTCCTGGTTAATCCAGTCTTTGGAGCGGTGAAAGCAACCGTAACTGATTTAATGAGACCTTCACAGCTGTACTAGCATCGGAGTCCGCTTTATGCCCACGATTGCTGAGGGTGTGTGCAGAGGCCGAGGTCCTCGGTGGAGTGAAAGTCTGCCATGTTTGGGCACTGTAATTGCTTCATGTTTAATACTTTCCTTGGGTTCCTTTGGCTCACCTATGGTGTGAGTGCACAAACACTTCCCATAGCGGTGTTTTACCTGCCTGGCTCAAATACACTGACTGACTAGGGTAGAAATGTGGGCCAAGGTTCTTGGCAGGGTGAAACTCTGCCATGTTTGGGCGCTGTGATTTCTTTATGTGTAATACCATCTTTAAGTTCCTTTGGCTTGCTATGCTGTGGGTGCACAAAGACTTCCCATAGCGGTGTTTTACTTGTCTGACACAAATACACTGACTAACTAGGGCAGAAAAGTAATCCAAGGCCCTTAGCAGGGTGAAAGTCTGCCATGTTTGGGCACTGTAATTGCTTCATGTTTAATACTTTCCTTGGGTTCCTTTGTCTCACCTATGCTGTGAGTGCACAAAGACTTCCCATAGCAGTGTTTTATCTGTCTGGCTCAAATATACTGACTGACTAGGGTAGAAATGTGGGCCGAGGCCCTTGCGGGGTGAAACTCTGCCATGTTTGGGCACTCTGATTTCTTCTTGTGTAATACCATCTTTGTGCACCGACAGTATAGGCAGCCCGAGGGAACTCAAAGACTTTCCATTGCGGTGTTGAGCTATCTAACACCCACACAGAATGAATTGTGTGGGGACACATGGATTTCCCATTGCTATGCAACTCGCGGCACCTTGGGACACACAAGATGGAGGCTGGGACCGAGCCTGACCCTGGGCCTGCTCACGTGCTTCCCACACAGAGCATTGCTGCATTGTGGAGATGTGTAGAAGTGCTGGCACCTGAGTCCCCTTTATGCCCAAGTTTGCGGCTCCTGACAAGTTTGCGACGGAGGTGGCACGGGATTGGAATGATGATCGAACGTCAATTTATCATCAATTCTCAACAGCATTGTGGGAGACATTGCTGGATCGGGTGGAGGACAGCGGAGGTGAGAGTGTGGGTGCAGGCCAGGAGGCGCTCGTGCCTGTGTCCTGGGAAGGGGGATTGGATCTGCGTGGCAGGTTGGGGCACAGGGAAAGAGGCAGTGGTGTGAACCGAAGGTGGTGAATGGCCTTTGTCCTACCTTGTAGGGTGCTTGGCCATCATATGCCTGTGCATGCTGGTGGTGGTGAGGCAGGTAGTGGTGGCTCCCCAGCTGATCTTGGTGCGGCATAGGTTGCACACCACTGTTCGTTGGTCGTCCTCGCTCTCCCTGAAAAACATCTACACCTTTAAACACCTAGGCCTCTGCACGGAGGCTTGCCGCGAGGGGGTGCTGTGGGAAACTGTTGGGGGATTCTTGGCTCTGGGCCTGCCTCTCCCCCTGGCCACCCCACTGCCTCTTCCAACCTGCCCTGCTGCTGCACTTTTTCCCCCCTCTGAAGCCCTGTCTTCAGTCGGCTTAGCAAGCCAGGTAGGGTCAGTCACCTCATCGTCCAGCAGCTCTTCCTCTGAATCCTCTGCGCGCTCCTCCCTCGGACTTACTGCTCTTACTACTACCTCACTGACAGACAACTGTGTCTCATCATCCTCATCCACAAAAAGCTCTTGAGACAGTTGCCGGAAGTCCCCAGCCTCATCACCTGGACTCCGGGAACTTTCCAAAGGTTGGGCATCGGTTACGACAAACTCCTCAGCTAAGAGAGGAACCGTTTTTTCCCATTTAGGGCAAGGACTCTAGAACAGTTCCTGGGAGTCTGCCTGCTCAGAATCTCTCATTTTCCTGGAGTGACAAGGCTGGGAGGAAGGAGGAACATCCAGAGGATTCAGAGGTGCAGTCCCTTGGCCGGGAGTAGTGGACTGCGTAGAAGACTAGGGGTTTGATACATTTCTGGACGCGTTATCTGCCATCCACGACAGGACCTGCTGGCACTGCTCTGCTTGTATTAAAGGTCTACCACATGGACCTGCAAATTGTGATATGAAGCTGGGGAGCGTAGGGACTTGGTTCTCTCCTAATCCCTTAGCAGTCGGCTGTGATTCACCCCACCCAGGACCTCGGCCTGTGCCCACACCCTCACTTGGATGCCTGCGCCCGCGTCCTCGACCCTTACCTCTACTCCTCATCACATCGGATTAAGGATAGGCAAGGGGCCCAAATAAATTACCCCACCGTATAGCGCTGAGAACTGTGGCTAATTCACCGCACACAGAGACTTGTAGATACTGGGGACTCTATGCTGTGACCTGAAAAAATTAAACTGCTGTCTTGCGCTGATACCTAGGGGTCATTTACTGCTCACAGAGACTTGTAGAAAAGAGAGGCTGTATGAAGTGGGAGAAAACTATAAAGCCAGTGGATAGTGCTAATAACTGCGCCTACTTTACCGCACCCAAGGAAAGGGTATTGTGAGAAGCTCTGCACAGGGGCAGAAAGCTATACAGCCAGTGGACAGTGCTGATAACTGCGGCAACTTCACGGCACCCAAGGAAAGGGTATTGTGAGACGCTCTGCACAGGGGCAGAAAGCTATACAGCCAGTTGATAGTGCTAATAACTGCGGCTACTTCACCCAACACAGAAAATGGTATCTGTGAAATGCTGTTCTGTGATGAGACCTCTGCCTTATGCACTGCACACACAGTATGATCTAGCTGAAATGCTCTGCAGGTGCCCAGGAAATATTAGTGTACTATTTAGCGATGAGACCTCTGCCTAATACATTGCACACTCAGAACAGTATAGCTGAAATGCTCTGCACAGGCCTGGATGCTTTAAAAAAATGGTGCACTACAACTCCCAGCCAGCCACAACAGTAATGCACACAATGAGAAGTAGCCCTAAAAAGGACTGTTGGGGTTCTTGAAGAGAGGATCCCTACTCTAACACTTTCCCAATATCAGCAGCAGCACTTTCCCTAACCTCTGCCAGCATGTGTCTGAGGCGAGCCGCGGGCGGGACCAGTTTAAGTGCTCGGTGGTCACCTCATCCTCCCAGCCACTCACTGCTGTAGACGTGCACAGGGCTGGCATGTCTCAGCAGGAAATGGTAATGCCTTCCCTGCATGTTTAGTGGCTAAAAAATAGCACTAAATATGCGGGGAGGGGAAATGAAATTGACTCGAGTATGCGTGGTGCTCCACTCGAGTCCCGAGCATCTTGAGTAGCCTAATACTTGAACAAGTATGCTGGCTCATCTCTAGTGTTGTTCTATCTTCCTTATTTGCATTTTAATAAATAATGAAGAACGTACAAGAACAAACATTAACAATATCTACAATAGTTCAGCTACAAAATCAATTGTTTCTACAGTACTGGTTTTCATGAATACAGTGTCAGGGCTCAAACCCACAACCTCTTGCATGCTAGTCAAGAGCGCTCTCCGCTGGGCTATCAGGACTTGGTCAGTTCTATTGCTCAAACGTAGCCTTATTTTGTATTTTCCTAGTCACCTAGTTCTTCCCTCCTGGTCCTGACCCGCCTTTGTCCCTGATTTGCACTTCCTTTTTTAAGCCTAGCCCTGCCACTCCTTCAGTGTGTGATTATTGAGCTCCCAGCCAGTAATCAGCTCTACTACTTCCTCTGTACTGAAACTGAGACCACCTGATAACAACCCGGCTTCCACTTGACTATGATTCCTGCCTCATCCTCTGTACTGCAACTGAAACCACCTGATAATGACTCAGCTTCCACTTGACTATTCTCTAGTCCGGCTTGGCTACTACACATGGGCTCCAATCTAGCACCGGTAACAGGTTATTTTTGCCATTCATACTGTTAACAAAAATCCAAACGTTCTGCCAAATGTAAGGCTGGAATATCATCTGCATGAATCGTGTACAAGTATGAATAAAGTAATAAAGGCTGTCCTGCAGATAACGCCTGGACACTCAGTAACAGAGCCAAATTATTCATGTATGGATCATAGTACAGTAGACTGATTTATTGGTGACCTCAGATTTACCACCACTCGACCAATGGCCCAGTGTTTGGGTATGTATGGATACACAGGTAAATTCTCATAAGAAAGCTTAAAATATAGGTCAAATTTGACTTTCCTACCTGCTATAGAATGTTTTTGTACAAAATTACATTCCAAATTAGAACAGAAATACAGATCAATCTATTATAAACTACGGTAATCATAATAATAATAATAATAATAATAGTGCTGTAATGTGGCCACTTAGTAATAGTACCCTCAGTGAGGCCCATTACTAATAGTGGCCACTAAAAGTACCAGGGCAAGACTCTAGCCGATGGTGCTTTGTCCCATCTAACTTCCTGTAATGTCACAACTGTGCTTAAAGGGGTTGTCCCGCGAAAGCAAGTGGGGGTATACACTTCTGTATGGCCATATTAATGCACTTTGTAATGTACATTGTGCATTAATTATGAGCCATACAGAAGTTATTCACTTACCTGTTCCGTTGCTGGCGTCCCCGTCTCCATGGTGTCGTCTAATCTTCAGCGTCTAATCGCCCGATTAGACGCGCTTGCGCAGTCCTGTCTTCTGTCTTCTGAATGGGGCCGCTCGTGCCAGAGAGCGGCTCCTCGTAGCTCCGCCCCGTCACGTGTGCCGATTCCAGCCAATCAGGAGGCTGGAATCGGCAATGGACCGCAGAGAAGACCTGCGGTCCACCGAGGGTGAAGATCCCGGCGGCCATCTTCACAAGGTAAGTAAGAAGTCACCGGAGCGCGGGGATTCGGGTAAGTACTACCCTTTTTTTTTTTTTATCCCTGCATCGGGTTTGTCTCGCGCCGAACGGGGGGGCTATTGAAAAAAAAAACGTTTCGGCGCGGGACAACCCCTTTAATCATATGATTTTCATCATGATTTTCTTCTTGCACTACTTAATACTCTGTCTGAATAACCCCATTTTGTAACTAGCACATTGTGGGGTGGGGGGGGGGGGGGGTCCTTACCCAGTTTTGGAATTGCAGTGATGAATGCAGGGAGAGATGGAGATGAATAGAGAATAAAGAGGATGGTAAGATGGAGTTAAACACTTTGGTGAGGAAGGGAGTTAGTTGCTCCCTAAATATTTTTATAAAAATGAGAAGAAAACCCATCTCGCCCTGGGCTTTTGCCTGTTGGGATAGGTTTAATGAGTGTGTCAACTTCCTCCTTTTGTAAAATCCTGTTCTAAGGATGTTCTAGCCTCGATATTCATTGTAGGGAAAGGATTCTCTATGACATATTCCTGTAGTTTCCTATTCAGGATGTCATAATGTGAATCCATAAATGAACCGTGGATTTTATATAGATCTTAATAATAGTTCCGAAAAATGCTAGAGATGATTGTTGGATCATGGATCTGTCACCTGTGGTGGTTGTAAGATAAAGGATGAAGGTTTGGGGGGGGGGGGGGGGTGGAGGAATCGGATGAGAGGTCGACCACATTTGTCAGCCTGTTCGTATGAATATTTTTTTTTATTCGCTGTCTGTAATGAGCATGCTTTTTATTAGGTAAGGTTTTAAGCTATAGCCTTTTGTTGAGAAGATTTTTTAGGGCCGACAGTGAGAAGATAGTTGTCAGATGTTTCTGAGTCATGTAGTTTATTTAGTAAGAAAGTTACTACGAATTAGTTGGCTTTCTTCAGGTGGGTACCGTGTTTGATTAGTATTACTCGCAGTATGCACTTTAGGGATTTCCATTGGAAGGGTAAGGATGCGGGATGCAGACGTGGTGTTCGATGACTTCTATAATCATAGATCTAATTTCTCAAATAAAAACAGGGTCATTTAGTAAATTTTTACTCTCACGCTACGTCCAGGGCCATCTCAGCTTTCCAGGGAATTTCCAGAAATAAGGAGACCGGTGTTTGGTCTGACCATAGAACATTTCCTATGGATTCGGCTGGTTAGCAAGAGAGGGTATGGTGACTTAACAGAACCTGATCAATATAACTATAGGACTGGTGTGCATGAGAGAAGAAAGAGTAGTCCCTGTCCCAAGGGTGAAGAATTTGCCAAAGATTTACTAACTGGAGATCATGGTGTTATTTTATGGTGCGCAAATGTGAGCTTGGGAGGTAGCTTCTAGGATTTGTGGAATCCATAGCCAGGTCTAGAGTAAGGTTAAGATCGCCTCCAATCATGATCACCCCCTCCCCCCTCAACCCCCCACAGCAAAATCCATCAATTTACTAACAACAGTCTTCAGGAGGCGAATCTGGTAATTCCTTTATTTTGACATTCCACATGTTGGCAGCTTGCTTTAGACCATATATACTAAGCTAAACACAATCCACAGTAATTCCAATTAACTATTGGTATCAACAGATTTTAAACTCTGAACTCAGTCTATTAATGTTACTTGTATCGTTGAAACAGGGAAAAAGTCCTTGTTCCTAACGAGTAACCAGGCATAGACAGCTTGTATGGTAATTCTGAAAAATGCTAGATAGGCCAGTGTCCATTATGGACTGTCTGCTTTTTCAGGTGAAGAACCTGCAATGATGTCATTATCATGCAACCAGTTCATGAGGTCAAAGCTCAGCAGCATAGAGGATAATTCAAGAGTCCGGGTCCTCAGAATTGGTCACATAAAACAGCCACTTTTCAGAAGCGCAGCAGGAACTGACAAAAGGTTGATAATAAACTCTAGTGTTGTAGTGGGAGGCAAGCTATCAAATACATCTGGCTCCTCCTGCATATGGCTCTTGCTCAGCTTCCAAGCCTGGGCCATATAAGAATATAACTGTTCACCCATTCATGGGAACCCCTTCCCAGCCAGTGAGTATATTTACACCCTGGGGTGGGAAGGGTCTAAGGATGTAGTTCTTTTTTGTTACTTTTGGTCCCTCCACACTTAATCTGGTAAACCACCTGGTATTAGCATTAGGACCCATCTAAAAGCTTGGTCACCTGGACATTGGTAGATAGGCCAATATGATTTGATCAAATTATATACCAAGAACCTTGCTTTATTTATTGTGGTTAGAGTATTTATTATAGGTACGCATACTTCTGATAGTAAATGTATTTTAATTGCTGTTGCCACTTTTTGCTTTCTGCTTCTATTGTATGTTGCAGCCACAGTTTAACGTACATCTATAGATTTCTATGTGATATTTGAATACATTATACCCTCTCCCTGTATGAAAACTATAACTCAAAGCATATCCAGGCTCTAATTATGGGAATTCAATAGGTATAGGGAGAGAAAACTACAGCTCCCAGTGTTTCCCTGGCTATAAGATGTCACCCAAGAATCCATCATCACAGGACCTCCAATCTTCACTGCTGAGCTTTGCACCCTTGTGACATCATCACAGGTTCTTCATCTCCACTGCCCACAAGCACACATCCTACTTACTCTCCTGAGCTCTGCCCCGTTGAGACATTATTAGAGGTTTGAATTAACTTATCTACACTACAGGTATTCTCATCTCCTATGTATTGTGCCATTCCCGCTTCCCACTGGGTGCCACCTGAGGCTGGAGGCTCAGCTTGCCTTTTTGATGGAATACCCCCGTGTATATGTATGCTTTTTAGCTTCAAATGGTTAAGCTTTGCTACATGTAGGGGATACTGAGTGCTCTAGGGGATTGTTCTAGAGCTCCACCATCCTCTCTTATTCCTCTGTGTACAAAATCTTCAGCAGGGACCTAGAGGAAGGTAAATAGAATTGCTCCAGGAGTAGCAAAAGAAACACAGGGGACTCCTCCAAGGTAAGTCTTTGTTTGTGTGCACACAGAAGAAAAATGATGATTTCAGGAGAATGCCAGAAATTGACTGAGTGACTTAGTGGTAAATATTCACTCAGCTTAAAACTATTGGGCTTGATTTACATATGCAAAACATCCTGACAAACTTCCCGCAGTGCATTCTTTGAAGAAAACCTGTTTTCTGACAGAGACTTGAGACTGGGATGTAGGTTCTCCTTCTGGTGGGACAGTGACCATATACATACTGTTGAAGCGAAACTGATGCAGTTTAAAGGGAAACACAAGAATTGTTTTGGTATGGGCTAGTCAAAGGCCGGATCTTAATCCAAAAGAAAATTTGTACTTGACCTGAAGAATGCTGAACACCAATGCAACCTATCTAACTCCATCTACTTCAGTAGGGATGTGGCCTCAGAGCTTCTTTTTATACACCAAGCGTGGAACCCCTTTGAGGGCCTCAGGTGGCAAAGTCATTCATCTAATCACACCACAACTCTCATCACTTGTATATCTGCCTGAAATGTTACTGCATACCGGATTTTGCAGTACAATGATGACTCCTTCTAGGTGCATGATTTATTTATTTATTTTTTTTAAGAAAGATTTTTTTTCTCCCCTTTTTCTAAAATAAAACTTAGCATAATATCACCAGAAAGGAAATTGATATGGAGTTTCATGTGGTTGCTATTATGAATTGTGAATTACGTCCATTCATGTATGTGCTATGGCTTATCATGTACTGTACGAGTTGTTTAAGCTATTTTGGAATATTGATAAGTGCCACTTTGAATCTAGATGAATAAATTTGTATTATTAAAAAAACATTTGATGTCTAAAAGTTAGTGAGCACTATTACTTAGTCAAGGCCACAGCTGGGTGTTTTTTTGCTTAGATTAGACCACAAAGGAGAGATTATTATTATCTAGAGTGAGTAGTATTGCATATTGGGCCACAAAGAGGATACTACTACAAAGCGGTGCCACAGATAGAGCACTGGCATTAAGTAGAGGCACAGAATGGGCACTATTACAAAGTGGTTCACAAAGGGATTAGTAGGGGCATAGATTCACTGTTATCAAGTGGAACCACAGAATGAGCACTATTATCAAGTAGGGCCACAGATGGAGTACTATTACCATGTGGGGACACAGAGAGGATACAATAAGCAAAGTCTTGCCGTGAAGCAATCATTTTTGCTATGTGTAAGAACAGAAGGGGTATTGTAAGTGAGACCACTTAGTAGTCACTATAATTAAGTGGGGCAACAGAGGGGTCACTATTTTTATAGGAGAGTACTGATAGGAGTATTGGGAGTTGTAGCAGGATGAAAAGCTTGTGCAGAGACAAGCCAAGGCTAGAAGAAGTCTTCATGGTTGTTTAAAACTAAACCAAGAAAAAAAAAGACAATAGCTGATTCCAATCTGATAAGACATCACCAGTGAACACTGGAGGTAACTACACTGTAATCACTATCAGGCCAGTTTCAGACAAGCTTAATGTGCCTGCGGTATGGATGATTGTTACAGCTCAACTGTGGCTCTACTGACCCTCTTTTGCTGCAAAACACTCTTGGGTTATTTGGCTCTAGAGTGTTTTATACTGATTCTAACCTCTCCGGTGAGAAGAAATAGTGTGACTGTGCATTTGTGACCACTGAAACCCCTATAGATCCAGAGAGTGCCCCATTAGTATGGCCCTAAATTATGGGAAATAGAAGATGTGCATACGCACCTTAGCTCCTTTCACTTTCATAGCACCGCTAGAGATAGCCGAGCATTTCAACGTAGCGCTAGTGGTTGCATAGAAGTGAATGAAGCAGAAGCATACATGAGTATCTGTGAGGGAGTCACCCAAAGGAATTAATATCCCTATGAAGGTGGACTGAAGAAATGTGCCAAAATTTCAGCATTTGCAAAATTGAGCATGCTCAATGGACACTCTCTGATTGGCTGATACCTAAAAGGGACAATTCTTGCTGCATAGTAGGAGTACAGAGACTAAAAAGTAACCGAAATGCTAAGAGAGATGAATGAGTGCTGTACTGAGGAACTGGAGGCTGCAACTGCGAGAGGGGTTATAGAGAGATCTGAAAGCAAGATGAGTCAAGTGCTAGATTGGAAGGAAAGTCTGACTAGAAGATGGAGCAAGGAGTGGAGAGGAGGCTGACCAGCCCTGACACCTTAGACCAGGGGGGGGGGGGGGGTAACTAAAAGCTTAGTGGCCCGGGGTCAAAAGTTAAGCGCCCCCTCCCCCTACCACCTCTATCTGTACCCATACCCATACCTGATGCACAGAAAAATAGAGAAAGTCCAGCATTGAATTAAAAGCTTTGAGTCTATATTAAACGATCCAGGAAGACATAAAGGAACTGAGAACATGTGCCATCTTATATGTTTCAGGCAAGCATGTTGCCCTTAATCATAGACATTAAGGCACATGTGAGTAACACATATATCACAGGGAGTAGCAATATTTGTAAGTGATAAGGGGTGCTGGAGAGCCTGTATACGCGACGCATACTCAGTCCTCTGCAGAGTAATTTTCTACTTCACTACGGTTGTTTAATGGCGAGTTCCTGGTGATCCAGTTGAACTTGAATACCCTGGACATCTCTTCACTGCAAGGTGGATCCCGGACTAAAAGTGATTTTACACACGATTAGAGATGAGCGAGTACCAAAATGCTTGGGTGCTCGTTACTCGGGACGAATATTTTGCGATGCTCGAGGGTTCATTTCGAGTAACGAACCCCATTGAAGTCAATGGGCGACCAGAGCATTTTTGTATTTCGCCGATGCTCGCTAAGGTTTCCATTTGTGAAAATCTGGGCAATTCAAGAAAGTGATGGGAACGACACAGCAACGGATAGGGCAGGCGAGGGGCTACATGTTGGGCTGCATCTCAAGTTCCCAGGTCCCACTATTAAGCCACAATAGCGGCAAGAGTGCCCCCCCCCAACAAAATTTACTTCTGAAAAGCCCTCATTAGCAATGCAAACCTTAGCTAAGCACCACACTACCTCCAACAAAGCACAATCACTGCCTGCATGACACTCCGCTGCCACTTCTCCTGGGTTACATGCTGCCCAACCCCCCTCCCGCACGACCCAGTGTTCACAGCACACACCAAAGTGTCCCTGCGCAGCCTCAGCTGCCCTCATGCCACGCCACCCTCATGTCTATTTATAAGTACGTCTGCCATGAGGAGGAACCGCAGGCACACACTGCAGAGGGTTGGCATGGCTAGGCAGCGACCCTCTTTAAATGGGGCAGGACGATAGCCCACAATGCTGTACAGAAGCAGTGAGAAATATAATCCTGTGCCACCGCCATCAGGAGCTGCACACGTGGGCATAGCAATGGGGAACCTATGTGCCACACACTATTCATTCTGTCAAGGTGTCTGCATGCCCCAGTCAGACCGCGGTTTTTTATAAATAGTCACAGGCAGGTACAACTCCGCAATGGGAATTCCGTGTGCACCCACAGCATAGGTGGCTCCCTGGAACCCACCGGCTGTACATAAATGTATCCCATTGCAGTGCCCTGGACAGCAGAGCTAACGTTAGATTAAATGTAGGTGGGCTTCGGCCCACACTGCATGCCCCAACCTGACCGGGGTTTTTAATTCATATACACAGGCAGGTACAACTCCCTATTGTGAACTCCCTGTGGACCGACAGCATGGGTGGGTGCCAGGAAGCCACCGGCGGTACATAAATATATCCCATTGCATTGCCCATCACAGCTGAGGTAATGTCATGTTTAATGCAGGTGGGCTTCGGCCCACACTGCATGCCCCAGTCAGACTGGGGTTCTTTAGAAGTGGACACATGCAGTTACAACTCCGTGTGGACCGACAGCATGGGTGGCTCACTGGAACCCACCGGCAGTACATAAATATATCCCATTGCATTGCCCAGCACAGCTGAGGTAACGTCAGCTTTAATGCAGGTGGGCAAAAAATTAATTGGATTACACTGTAGGCGAGGGCCCCAAAAAATTGGTGTACCAACAGTACTAATGTACCTCAGAAAAATTGCCCATGCCCAACCAAGAGGGCAGGTGAAACCCATTAATCGCTTTGGTTAATGTGGCTTAATTTGTAACTAGGCCTGGAGGCAGCCCAGTTAAAATAAAAATTGGTTCAGGTGCAAGTTTCAACGCTTTAATGAGCATTGAAACGTATAAAAATTGTTTAGAAAAATTATATGACTGAGCCTAGTGGGCCTAAGAAAAATTGCCCGTTCGGCGTGATTACGTGAGGTTTCAGGAGGAGGAGCAGGAGGAGGCGGATGAATAATATACATAGATTGATGAAGCAAAAATGTCCCCGTTTTTGATGGTGATAGAGAACGATGCTTCCATCCGCGGGTGCAGCCTACGTATTGCTTAGGTATCGCTGCTGTCTGCTGGTGGAGAAGAGAAGTCTGGGGAAATCCAGGCTTTGTTCATCTTGATGAGTGTAAGCCTGTCGACACTGTCGGTTGACAGGCGGGTACGCTTATCTGGGATGATTCCCCCAGCCGCACTATACACCCTCTCTGACAAGACGCTAGCCGCAGGACAAGCAAGCACCTCCAGGGCATACAGAGCGAGTTCAGGCCACGTGTCCAGCTTCGACACCCAGTAGTTGTAGGGGGCAGAGGCGTCACGGAGGATGGTCTTGCGATCGGCTACGTACTCCCTCACCATCCTTTTACAGTGCTCCCGCCGACCCCGCCTTGACTGGGGAGCGGTGACACAGTCTTGCTGGGGAGCCAGAAAGCTGTCAAAGGCCTTAGAGAGTGTTCCCCTGCCTGTACTGTACATGCTGCCTGATCTCCGCGCCTCCCCTGCTACTTGGCCCTCGGAACTGCGCCTTCTGCCACTAGCGCTGTCGGATGGGAATTTTACCATCAGCTTGTCCACCAGGGTCTTGTGGTATAGCATCACTCTCGAACCCCTTTCCTCTTCGGGTATCAGAGTGGAAAGGTTCTCCTTATACCGTGGGTCGAGCAGTGTGTACACCCAGTAATCCGTAGTGGCCAGAATGCGTAAAACGCGAGGGTCACGAGAAAGGCATCCTAACATGAAGTCCGCCATGTGTGCCAGGGTACCTGTACGCAACACATGGCTGTCCTCACTAGGAAGATCACTTTCAGGATCCTCCTCCTCCTCCTCCTCCTCCTCCTCCTCCTTCTCCTCCTCCTCAGGCCATACACGCTGGAAGGATGACAGGCAAGCAGCATGGGTACCCTTAGCAGTGGGCCAAGCTGTCTCTTTCCCCCTCCTCCTCATCCTCCTCATGCTCCTCCTCCTCCTGCTCAACGCGCTGAGATATAGACAGGAGGGTGCTCTGACTATCCAGCGACATACTGTCTTCCCCCGGCTCTGTTTCCGAGTGCAAAGCGTCTGCCTTTATGCTTTGCAGGGAACTTCTCAAGAGGCATAGCAGAGGAATGGTGACGCTAATGATTGCAGCATCCCCGCTCACCATCTGGGTAGACTCCTCAAAGTTTCCAAGGACCTGGCAGATGTCTGCCAACCAGGCCCACTCTTCTGTAAAGAATTGAGGAGGCTGACTCCCACTGCGCCCCCCATGTTGGAGTTGGTATTCCACTATAGCTCTACGCTGCTCATAGAGCCTGGCCAACATGTGGAGCGTAGAGTTCCACCGTGTGGACACGTCGCACAGCAGTCGGTGCACTGGCAGATTAAACCAATGTTGCAGGGTGCGCAGGGTGGCAGCGTCCGTGTGGGACTTGCGGAAATGTGCGCAGAGCCGGCGCACCTTTCCGAGCAGGTCTGACAAGCGTGGGTAGCTTTTCAGAAAGCGCTGAACCACCAAATTAAAGACGTGGGCCAGGCATGGCACGTGCGTGAGGCTGCCGAGCTGCAGAGCCGCCACCAGGTTACGGCCGTTGTCACACACGACCATGCCTGGTTGGATGCTCAGCGGCGCAAGCCAGCAGTCGGTCTGCTCTGTCAGACCCTGCAGCAGTTCGTGGGCCGTGTGCCTCTTATCTCCTAAGCAGAGTAGTTTCAGCACGGCCTGCTGACGCTTGCCCACCGCTGTGCGGCCACGCCGCGCGACACCGACTGCTGGCGACGTGCTGCTGCTGACACATCTTGATTGTGAGACAGAGGTTGCGGAGGAGGAGGAGGGTGGTTTAGTGGAGGAAGCATACAACGCCGCAGATACCACCACCGAGCTGGGGCCCGCAATTCTGGGGGTGGGTAGGACGTGAGCGGTCCCAGGCTCTGACTCTGTCCCAGCCTCCACTAAATTCACCCAATGTGCCGTCAGGGAGATATAGTGGCCCTGCCCGCCTGTGCTTGTCCACGTGTCCGTTGTTAAGTGGACCTTGGCAGTAACCGCGTTGGTGAGGGCGCGTACAATGTTGCGGGAGACGTGGTCGTGCAGGGCTGGGACGGCACATCGGGAAAAGTAGTGGCGACTGGGAACTGAGTAGCGCGGGGCCGCCGCCGCCATCATACCTTTGAAAGTCTCCGTTTCCACAAGCCTATACGGCAGCATCTCCAGGCTGATCAATTTGGCAATGTGCACGTTTAACGCTTGAGCGTGCGGGTGAGTGGCGGCGTACTTGCGCTTGTGCTCCAACACTTGCGCTAGCGACGGCTGAACGGTGCGCTGACAGACATTGGTGGATGGGGCCGAGGACAGCGGAGGTGAGGGTGTGGGTGCAGGCCAGGAGACGGTAGTGCCTGTGTCCTGAGAGGGGGGTTGGATCTCAGTGGCAGGTTGGGGCACAGGGGAAGAGGCAGCGGTGCAAACCGGAGGCGGTGAACGGCCTTCATCTCACCTTGTGGGGTGCTTGGCCATCATATGTCTGTGCATGCTGGTGGTGGTGAGGCTGGTGGTGGTGGCTCCCTGGCTGATCTTGGTGCGACACAGGTTGCACACCACTGTTCGTTGGTCGTCTGCACTCTCAGTGAAAAACTGCCAGACCTTTGAGCACCTCGGCCTCTGCAGGGTGGCATGGCGCGAGGGGGCGCTTTGGGAAACAGTTGGTGGATTATTCGGTCTGGCCCTGCCTCTACCCCTGGCCACCGCACTGCCTCTTCCAACCTGCCCTGCTGCTGCCCTTGCCTCCCCCTCTGAAGACCTGTCCTCAGTAGGCGTAGCAAACCAGGTGGGGTCACTCACCTCATCGTCCTGCTGCTCTTCCTCCGAATCCTCTGTGCGCTCCTCCCTCGGACTTACTGCCCTTACTACTACCTCACTGATAGACAACTGTGTCTCATCGTCATCGTCCTCCTCACCCACTGAAAGCTCTTGAGACAGTTGCCGGAAGTCCCCAGCCTCATCCCCCGGACCCCGGGAGCTTTCCAAAGGTTGGGCATTGGTCACAACAAATTCCTCCGGTGGGAGAGGAACCATTGTTGCCCAATGTGGGCAGGGGCCCGAGAACAGTTCCTGGGAGTCTGCCTGCTCCTCAGAATGTGTCATTTTCATGGAGTGAGGAGGCTGGGAGGAAGGAGGAGCAGCAGCCAGAGGATTCAGAGTTGCAGCAGTGGACAGCGTAGAAGACTGGGTGGTCGATAGATTGCTGGATGCACTTTCTGCTATCCACAACAGGACCTGCTCACACTGCTTGGTTTTTAATAAAGGTCTACGACGTGGACCCAAAAATTGTGATATGAAGCTGGGGACCCCAGAAACTGTCCTCTCTCCTAATCCTGCAGCAGCCGGCTGTGATTCGCCTGGACCAGGAACTCGGCCTATACCCACACCCTCACTTGGAACTCCGCGTCCTCGCCCACGTCCACATCCTCTACCCCTACCCCTACCCTTGAGTATAGTGAATTAAGCATCGAGCAGACACTGAGCGGTGTGAAAAATTTTTTTAATTATTGCCGTGCAGTTGGTGCCTGCCAACAATTATACTACGCAAAAAGAAGCCTGAGATAAATTATAAGGAAGGATGCAAGCAGGGCTAGCTGTGCACTATGCAGTTGAGATTCACCTCAAGTCCCACAGGCCATGCAGTAATGTGCACTGGGTTACAAGCAGACGTAAAAAAGGATTCCTTTTTTAAAATTAGTTTTTCTCCAATGCAATGCAGGCAATGGAGCGTCTATTGGACTCTCCCTCTATGGCTGTCTGGCACCGTACACTGCGCCGGCAGCTGACGGGTAACACAGAGTGGAGAAAAATGTTTGTGCTTTTTAAGAGGCAGAAAGCGCTTACATTACACTAACTGCCCCCAGCAAAAAATGACACTGAAGGCTGAACTGAGGCATTGCAGTGCACTATGCAGTAGAGGTTAACCTCAAGTCCCACAGGCCACGCAGTAATGTACACTGGGTTATAAGCAGACGTAAAAAAGGATTCTTTTTTTTTAAATTAGTTTTTCTGCAATGCAATGCAGGCAATGAGCGTGTATTGGACTCTCCCTCTATGGTTGTCTGGCACCGTATACTGCGCCGGCAGCAGACTGGTAACACAGAGCGGTGTAAAAAATTTGTGGTTTCTTGGAGTACACTTGGAGGCAGACAGCGCTGACGTTATGCTAACTGCGGCCAGAAAAATATTTAAATGAAGGCTGCACGCAGGCCTTGCAGTGCACTATGCAGTTTGGATGGACATGAAGTCCCACAGGCCACGCAAGCAAATGCATTGGGTCACCGGTAGCCGTAAAAATGATTTCTCTTTTAAATTTCCTTTTTTTTCTATGCAATGCAGGCTGAGGCTATGCAGTGTGTATTGCACTTTCAATCTATGGGTGTCAGACACACCGTGCATTTGTGAAGCAGCTGGCGTGTAACACAGAGCGGTGTAAAAAATTTGTGGTTTCTTGGCGTACACTTAGAGGCAGACAGCGCTGACGTTACTCTAAGTGCGGACAGAAAAATATTTAAATGAAGGCTGCACGCAGGCTCTGCTGTGCAATACTGAGGTACTACAACTCCCAGCAACCACGGAGTTCAATGCACATGGTCACAGGTAGCCCTAAGAAGGACCGTTGGGGTTCTTGTAGACAGGATTCTACACTACCACTGTCCCTGCCTGACCAATACTGCCCCTATACTTAAGTACAGCCTGAGAACGTTATAGCCTGCACGCCCGATATACATTTTAAAAAAACTGCTCACAGCAGCCACAACAGTAATGCACTAGGTGAGCTGTAGCCCTAAGAAGGACCGTTGTGGTTCTTGAAGACGCTAACACTCTCCCTATAGCAGCAGCACTTTCCCTGATCTCTCTTAGCGTGTTTCTGTGGCGAGCCGCGGGTGGGCCCACTTTAAATACTCAGCGGTCACTTGATCTCGCCAGCCACTCACTGCAGGGGGTGGGATAGGGCTGGAACGTCACAGGAGGAAGTTGTAATACCTTCCCTGTGTTTCTATTGGCCAGAAAATGGCGCAAATTTCTCAGGGAAGGAAATGTAATTGACTCGAGTGCCGCGTGGTGCTCGTCTCGAGTACCCTAATACTCGAACGAGCATCAAGCTCGGACGAGTACGCTCGCTCATCTCTAGTGAGTATATATATATTTTTTTACTTTTACACATTTTTGGATGGTTTTCAGGGAAGGGCTTATATGTTTAAGCCCTTCCTGAAAATTCATCCTGCGCTCACCGGCAGCCCATTGCTTTCAATGGAGCCAGCTGTATTGCTGGCTCCATTGAATTTCAATGGGCGGACAGCGCTCCTTTGATCGGGCCCGTTTCGCCGAAAACACTGCTAGCTGCAGATTTCTCGGCGAATTGTCGGCCCCGGTCACGCGATTTGCGCATGCACATCCTTCATGCGATCCACAAATCACGGCAAAAAAACGGTCGTCTGACCGAGGCCTTAGTGTGTATCTCCACCCAGCAAATATTGCATGTGGCTCAAACTCCACACAGCCACAGCAGTCAATGTTTGATTGACCTTGCAGACGAGCGTTTTTTTTTTTTAAGCACATCTATGTGCACAAAAAAAGCGCATTTATTAGAACCATTGGTTCCTTATGGCACTGGTCAAATGTCCGTCTTTTATAGGTGCAAAATATGCGCACCTGCAAAAGGACATCTCTGCCTCTCATGCGCAGCACAGACCTAACCGGCGCGCATAAAGAATCCCCGCAGGGAGTCCCTTCATCACTGAACACTGTGACAGCACTGTTACGTGTTAAGTAATGAGGGGACACCCCGCAGAGGTTTAAAAATCCCCGCCATAGCTGTCAACAGCTGTGGCAGAGGACCACAATGTTATGCCATTGAATTGCAGAGCCGGCTCCATTGATAGCAGTGATATGCTGGCAACTCCAGCAGTGCTTTTCAGGGAAGGGCTTTAAATACAAGCCCTTCCCTGAAAATAAGCCCTGGGTGAAAGAAAAGAAAAACATCACCTAGCGGCTCTGTCCCGGGTCCAGCGCATCTTTTCTCTGTGAAGCCGTCACTGTACTAAAGCATTTTCTTCTGGCAGGGAATTTAAAAATCATTTGGCTGAATGCTGCCTCTGATTGGTCACAGCATTCAGTCAATCAAAGGCAGAGTTTTCTTCTGGCAGGGATTTTTAAATCCCCGCCAGAAAAAAATGCTTTAGTACAGTGCCAGCTTCACAGAGAGAAGACGCACCGGACCTCAGACAGTGCTGCTAGGTGATGTATTTTTTTTTTCTTTTACCTAGGCCGTCTTTTCAGGGAAGGTCTTGTATTTCAAGTCCTTCCCTGAAAATCACTGCAGGGGTTGCCAGTATTTCACTGCTTTCAATGGAGCCAGCTGTAGCGCCGGCTCCATTGCATTCAATGCCACAGCTGGTTACAGCTGTGGTAGGGGATTCTTTACCCTGCAGGGTGTCCCCTCATCACTGAACACTGTGACACTGCTGTCACAGTGTTAAGTGATGAGGGGACCTTCCTGGAGCAGCTGCGCTTTTACAAGCACAGCTGCTTCAGGGAACAGAGCAACATGCATCAACCTTCGGTCTACACGCATTTTGCTTATCTGTGAAGCACATTTTAGCATGCATAGGTGCGCGCAAAAAACACTTGTCTGACGGAGCCCTTAAAATGTAAACAGTTTTTGCTTGGTGGAGATACAGCCTGTTCAATAAGACTTGGTGTTTTAATACCTGATTACACTTCAATGTTTATATTTTTCCACCAAGAACATCTGTGCTTTCATCTGATTTGGCAATGCTGTTAGATCTACTGCATGTCTACTCTCCTCAATATTTTGAGTTACCCTCTTCCTATCTTAATAACTGCATTAGACTTTAGCATTTGTTCAGGGAAATAAAATGTTAAAATTATTTTTGGCCATAGATTTATTGTAAATCTACAAGTTACAAACTTACAAATGTGATTGGAAGAACAAAGTTGACAAAGAACTATAAAATAAGCTATAAAATCATTCACTAAGACGTAGCAAATTTCAATATCACAGATCAACAGGTAAAAGTAAATGTGCAATTTTTGTTATGATGTATCAATTTAATGTTTGCGCCTTGATATACTTCTTTTTGAGTTTAACTCTGGTCTAACCAGTATAAGGTAACATTTAGGGAAAAATATACAGCCTAAAATGCCAACAGTTGATGATATTATAGCAAAAATTTCCACAAGAAAAGAATTTTTTCCAGCAACACTTATATAAGCTGGGATAAAAGCCACCCAGACACTGCAGACAACCAGCATGCTGAATGTGATGTTTTTTGCTTCATTAAAACTATCTGGTAAATTTCTAGCCAAGAAAGAAACAATGAAACTAACAGCTGCAAGTAGTCCCATATAGCCCAGGAGGATGGAGAAGGCCAATATTGACCCTTCATTGCACTGGAGAATAATTCTATCTTGATATAAATGAGTATTACTTTCTAGGAATGGAGGAGAAGTAGACAACCAAGTGATGCTAAGTAAAACTTGAAGAAATGAGCATAAAAAGACCAAACAGTTTGTAATTTTCACACCAATGAATTTTCTATGAGAAATTCCAGGTTTAGTGGCCTTGAAGGCCATGTAGACCAGGATGGTTTTAGCAAGAATAGAAGAGATAGCTACTGAAAAGATGATCCCAAATGAAGTCTGACGAAGCATACAGGTGACATGTGTAGGACGACCCAGGAACAAAAATACACAGAGGAAACTCAACTTGATGGAAACCAGGAGAATGAAGCTTAGGGTTTGGTTATTAGCTCTAACTACTGGAGTGTCTCGGAATAAAATGAAGATACCCAAGATCACTGAAGATTTAAGAAAAAATAGAACAGAAATTATGGAGACTCCATGAACAATTGTGTCATCTTTATAGGATAGAAATTCAATAGGTTTTGGTACACACTGGTTTATCTCATTTGGCCATTGATCTGCTGGACACTTGTGGCATAATACACTGTCTGGAAAAAAGAGAATCAAAGTGTCATACCATAATGAGAAATAAATCATAAAAAATATATAATAATGTCTGATGCAATATTACATCTGCTGAAAGGTGAGAGGTGACCTGATAATCAGGAAAAGGTTAGCAGTTTACTGATGCAGTTGTATGCAGTTTACTTGTCCTATTTCACAGGAGCAGGTGAGTCTATAGTATTTACAAATTGGGCCCTTCACAGTTATAGACTAAAATAATAATTTTTATTAGATCCTTTTTAAAAAACAATTATGGGCTATAGAAACTCAATGGGTGAGTGAGGGCTGCCTCTGATTGGCTCAGGGGCAGCTCTCAGCTGTCCCTGCACTAAGCCAATCAGAGGCAGCCCTCACTCACCCATTCATGAATTCATGAATGGGTGTGAGTGAGGGATGCCTCTGATTGGTCAGGCTGTGACCAATCAGAGGCATCTCATTCAGCAGGCGGGGATTTTAAATCCCCGGCTGCTGAATACTACTCACAGCTGTTCAGAGCAGTTCAGGAGAACTGCAGCCTGCCGCGCTGAATTCCGTCTGCCGGGACCAGGTAAGTATATATATATTTTTTATTTTTACACATTTCTGGATGAATTGCAGGGAAGGGCTTATATATTTAACCCCTTTCCGACAATTCATCCCACGATCGCCGGCAGCCCATTGCTTTCAATGGAGTCGGCTGTATTGCCGGCTCCATTGAATTCAATCGGCTAACATCGTTCTGCCGGGACCAGGTAAGTATATATATATTTTTTATTTTTACACATTTCTGGATGAATTGTAGGAAAGGGCTTATATATTTAAGCCCTTCCCGACAATTCATCCCGCGTACGCCGGCAGCCCATTGCTTTCAATAGAGCCGGCTGTATTGCCGGCTCCATTGAATTCAATGGGCTAACATCGTACTTCTCTGCCACAGCTGTTACAGCTGTGGCAGAGGAGAACGATCTTTACGCTGACAGTGGGGGGGGAGGGGGGTCACACTCTTGCCGCTATTGTGGCTTAATAGTGGGACCTGGGAACTTGAGATACAGCCCAAAATGTAGCTCCTCGCCTGCCCTATTCGTTTCTATGTCGTTTCCATCACTTTCTTGTGTTTTGCAGATTTTCACAAATGAAAACCTTAGCAAGCATCGGCGATATACAAAAATGCTCGAGTCACCCATTGACTTCAATGGGGTTCGTTACTCGAAACGAACTCTCGAGCATCACTGAAAGTTCGACTCGAGTAACAAGCACCCGAGCATTTTGGTGCTCGCTCATCTCTACTAAAATACGTGAGTTCCTCACCACGAACACGCAAAAGAAAATCGTGGTCACCCTCATCCACTCCCGACTTGATTACTGCAACTTGCTATTCATTGGCCTCCCCCGACAGACTCGCTCCACTCCAATCCATACTAAATGCAGCAGTTAGGCTCATTTTTCTTTCCAGCCATTACTCAGACGCCTCTACACTAATATTATTATTATTTGAGGGATGGATATTCATTAGCATAGCTAATGGGATGACGAACAATAGTTGGAAATCCATTTCAGAGTGATATCTTGTTTAATTTAAGGCAGTATTATCTTGTGGAGAAAAATGGTAGGGCGCCCATTTGGATTTGATGGTGTCACATATTACTTTAGTGCAGTTATTCTCAAGTCTATTGATATGGAGGAACTATAGAAAATATTTCTAAACCCTCCAGGGAACATTAGTTTGAGAACAATGTTTAAGTGCCTAGTTTGGAAGTAGAGGTTGGTAATCTTCACAAACTACTAGTCTGCTGGAAATTTTGATGTGTCTAAAATAAACAAATGTGTTTATTTGGCTTGTTCATGTAGTGTCATGCTCTCATCTTGATAAAGGAGATAGAGATCTGCCTCTATTACATCACTGAGAAGATTGGTTGATTCGGGAATGTATTCACATTAACATATTTTGAATCATTAAGGAACTCTCACCCCATGTCATAAGGTAATTAGTGACTACCTATACAAATCCATATTTTATGTTGTGCTGTCAAAGGTTCTGATATCCAACTAACTAGCTAACATATTCTTGGGGTCAATAGGGGTGACCTTCAACACTTACATTAAGGAGTTTTTGCTTGTAGAGATTAATGGAACAAGCTGATATGATTATTTTTTTAAGAAAATATGATGATGAATGTGTTACCTGTCTCATTGGATATCTCTCCTTCTGAGCATGGCAAACAGTCAAAGCAACATTTCTGCAGTTCGCGCTTCAAAGCTCTTCGGTAACCAGGGAGACACTCTTCAGAGCATGTAGACACTGGAACCTATGGAGGATATGGAATATAGCACATACTGTGTTTCATGTTATGAAAATGTGAATGATTAAGTGAAGAGATAAATGGACCAACCTTTGGATACCTTTGTGAATGTGTTTTATGTTCTTCATTCAATAAAATCATATTCACACTTTGTTTGAATCAAAAATTTTTGATTGTTTATTAGAGATGAGCGAACACGTTCGGCTCCGCCCCTTTTTCGCCCGAACACCGAACTTTGCGAACACTTCAGTGTTCGGGCGAAAAAGTTCGGGGGCCGCCGTGGCAGCGCGGGGGGGGGGGTGCGGCGGGGAGTGGGGGGGAGAGGGAGAGAGAGAGGGCTCCCCCCTGTTCCCCGCTACTGCCGCCCGCGCCGCCGCGCATCTCCCCGCCCCCCGGCGGCACCCGGACACTTACGCGCGAACACTGCAGTGTTCGGCAAAGCCGGTGTCCGGGTGCGGATGTGTCCGTAACGGACACGTTCGCTCATCCCTATTGTTTATCTTCTGCAGCTTGTATGGCTTATACTAATCTACAAGCTGCCTGATCCTGTCCAGTGCTCTTTTTGTCAGACAAGCTCTCTGACAGGTCAGTCTGTACCTCCTTCTTCACTTTTTGTAAGCATTAATCTAAGTTGCTGTCTTTGCAGCTAAACAAAATATACTTCAGATTATGAGCATTTCTGAGATCAGAAAATCGAGCTACAAACTGAGCCGTCAGGCAACTAACCAGGGGACGGTTTTCAGAACATGTAGCCACTGGAATCTATAGAGGATATGGAGTATAGTAGAAACTGTGTTTTATACTAAGAACAGCAGGGTGGTTGGGTGAGGAGCAGATAGACACATCTTTGGGGGCATTTTTAACAGAATTGTATGTATTTTATTCAATAAAATCATGTTTTTAATTGTTTTAAATTAAAACTTTTAGATTGTTTTCTCTTCTGTGGCTTGTATGTCCTATTCTGATATACAAATGTCCCATCATGTCCAGTACTTTTTCTGTCAGACAATCTCTCTATCAGGTCTATCTGTAACGCCCTTTTCTCTTCCTCTAAGCATTAGGCCCCCTGTCCACAGGCGTGATTCTGCCGGCGGTAAATCGCCGGCGAATCACGCTGTCTGAAGCTTTCCATAGCGTTGCTATGGAAAGCCGCGGCCCCGTGTCCACGAGCAGAGAATCATTGCGATTCTCTGCTCGCAGCCGGCAATTCACAGCATGCTGCATCATATTCATGCTATTAATTGTAATTTTAGAACAATGCCTAATTTAGACATAATGATTACACAGGTCTGCAAAAAAAACTTTTTTAAAAATTGTTTTGATTTTGTTAAATCATCTTTATGTAGTTTTTTACACAGATTTAAAAAATGACATGGGTTTTTTTCTGTCACGTAAGGCTTGCCTACAAAATAAAGTTGAAGTATTTGGAAAAAATACAAAAAGCGGAAAAAATTTTATTTGTTTTTATTATTTTAACATGAAGTAAAAACAAAAAAAACAAACAACAATACCTAGCTAAAATAAGCATAATAGTGATATACGTGTTGCAAAGTTATTGTAAGTCTTTGTAAAAACGTTTTCTTTTTCCATCAAAGCTTCTTTTGGTACTTTTTCGGCTGTGTTCCTGTGAATTTTCCCTTTTTAACATCCAGCAGTAGTCTGCCATCATGTTGACATTCCATCGACCTTGGTATCTGCGCTCCATTTCTTTTAGATCTTGATGGAAACGTTCTCCTTGTTCCTCACTTACAGCCCCAAGATTTTCTGGAAAGTAGTCCAGATGTGAGTGAAGGAAATAGACTTTGACACTCATGTTGCAGCCCAAGATTTTGTAGTTTTGTAACAATTCAGCAACCAAGGTTTTGTAGTTTGGTTTTTTATTTCCAAGAAAGCCTGTTACAACAAGTTTAAATGAATTCCAGGCATTTTTTTCTTCCATTTCCATTTTAGTGACAAAGATTTCATCTTTTAAAAGTTTTCTTATGTCAGGCCCAAAAAAGACTCCCTCTTTCAGCTTAGCATCTGATAGACCAGGAAACTGTTCACAAAGATACTTGAAACACTCTCCTTCTTTGTGTAATGCTTTCACAAACTGTTTCATTAGTCCCAATTTGATATGAAGTGGTGGAAGTAAGATCTTTTAAGGATCCACTAAACTTTGTCTTTCAACATTTTTAACTCCAGGAATAAGAGCCTTTCTGATTGGCCAGGTCTGCTTGACATAGTGTTGTTTCCTGTCACGGCTATCCCATTCACAGAGGAAACATGGAAACTTTGTGTAACCACTTTGTTGACCTAGTAACATGGAAATAACTTTCAAATCCCCACAAATGGTCCATTTATGGTCAGAGTAGCTGAGCTTATTAAGAACAAACCCAAGATTTTCGTAGCATTCTTTCAAATGGACTGAGTGTCCAACAGGCGCAGAAGCATATTGGTTACTATTGTGAAGAAGTACGGCTTTCAAACTCCTTTTTGACGAATCTATGAAAAGTCTCCATTCCTCTGGGTCATACTTTATGTTGAACATTTCCATGATTCCAGGTACATTGTTGCAGAAAACTAGTTCACCCTCTTGTGTAAAAAAAGGGACAAATTCCTTTTCTCTAAGTCGGTACCATGAAAATGAAACACCGGAGGCTAACATATGTCTTTCTTTAAGTCTAGACCCTAACACTTCCGCTGAATCCTTTGGTAGGCCCAGATCTCGTACTAAACCGTTCAAGTCTGATTGAGAGAAAAGTTCAGGGTCATTGGTACCTGGATCATAGCTGTCATCATTATCGCTGCTACTATGTGACATTTGGTCTAAATCATCTAAAATATTGTCCAGGGTATCCGGAGGCGAAGGAATAGGCAAGTCAGGTCTGTTACGTGTGCTGCTGGGATTTGTTGTACTATGTACTCCTAGCAGCACAGTCAGGCGGTTGAGGGTTAATTAAGCTGGCTGGGTGTGGTACTTCCTGCTAGCCAATGTCCTGGATCTGTGCTCACATATAAACCCAGTTCCTGGTCAGTCTCTGGCTGGACCCTAGGGTGAGCACTCATGTTACTTCTGTGGCCTGTAACTTGTTATTAGTCATGTTCAGCTTGTTCCCACTCTGATCTGTGTTTGCAAGTAAGTCTATTGTGTGGCTCTGCTTCCCCAAGATTGTCTGGACACCTGTAGTCCTAGTCTGCAGTACATGCAGCCCCCTTTTCCTTCCCCCCGTACAGGTGCAGCCTGTACTCTTATTCTGGGTGTCAGTTGGTGTAACTGGACACTCCCCTGTGTCAGCTGGTGTAGCTGACTGTCTATCCCCCCCGGTATGAGGACACATAGACTTGCGGTGAGTTCCTTCTGTGTGCATGTGATCTGAGTGGAGTCTGTCTGGCTGTGTGCCCTGTACTCTGTCCTGTTCCTGATGCAGCTGGCTGTGTGTCCAGTGCTCTGTTCTGTCCTATTGCAAGCTTTGCTGAGTAATCTCTGTCTTGCTGGTTCATGTCCGTTTGTACGTTTAAATTCTGTCAGTCTTGTGTCAGTTTGCTGCGTGACCTACTATCTGTGTCCTGTCCTCTTGCAGCTTTCTGTGTGAACTCTGTCCGGTTCTGCTGGACTCCTGGTTAGTGTAGGGACTAGCAGTATAACCAGGAGCCGTAAAGTGGCCCGCTAGCTTTCAACATCTTGTACAACATGTCAACCAATACCTGGTATTTACGTTCAGCTTATCTGTTTCTAGTGGTTGCATGTTGTGTATCCTGTTCTGTCTTTGTCATGTGGCATGTGTATGCCTCCTGTTCTGTGGCGTGGTTCCTAGGATCAGCTAGGGCCGAGTTCCGAAGACCGCTGGGCTGCCCTTATTGGGGCAATGTTCCCCGCTTAGGTAGGGCCATGCCATCCTCCCGCGAGTGCAGGGTCAGTTGTCTGAAACCTGTGTGAATCCCGTGTGACCCTGGTGCTACCTGTGTGCATCCATTACATTTCCTTTTTTTAGGGTGCGATCGTGTGGGCTCCCGTGCTTAGGTTGCCCACACGATCCATGAGGAACAGGGCGAATAGCCGAACGTATGTTGGTTGGGTATGAAATGTTCTTCCTGTTTTTTAAATTGAAACCTTGCACTGAACAAGAACAAAAATAATAGTCATCACTGTGATTTTTAGGCTCTCTAAAAACGAAATGATTTCTTCTTCCCTTGAAACCATTGTCTCAGTTCTTCAACACACACAGAACACACTATATGGGGAGCCCAAGATTTATCTTGGTCCCCTAATTTCATACCAAAGTATGCAAAATACACCTTCTGAACAAAATTAGAAATGTTCCTTTGTTGATTCTTGACGGTATAAGACCCACAAATATAACAGAAACAGTTAGGAGAGTTGACACATCTTCTAGTAGCCATTTCTTCTAAATACTGTATCACAAAACTGTTTGATGCGTACACCACAGAGGCTGGCTCCACACTGAGTCACTGACTGCAGTCAAGGTCACGCCTAGCAGACAGTTTAGATTCGTTGTCGTACGCGTACCGAACCTGAAAAACCCTGAAAATAAGAAAATTTCAGGTGAAATTTGTGACTTATCTAGGGGTGATGGAATTTTTTCACTATTTTTACCGTAATCAGCACAAAAAATACTGTTAAACCCACTAATTAAATATGCTACAATTTTTTCATCGCAGACCTGTGTTATCGCTCAAAAATCGCTCAAAACACATCTTTTGAGCGATAACTGTTGTGTGCATTTACACGGCAAGATGATAGCTCAAAATTCTCTTAAACGGCAGTTTGAGTGACAATTTTGAGAATTCACTTTGCATAAGTGTGTAAATGAAGGATCACACTGTATGCAGAAGACAAATGTGACTGCTATCTTCTGCATACAGCTGTTGTCTTCTTTGAGTGCTCAGCTGGTATCCAGCTAAGCGCCCTGAGTGGGGTATGCAGAAGACAAGATGGGCTGCATGTCTTCTGTATACAGCTGTTTTCTTCTCAGAGCACTTAGCTGGTATTCAGCTGAACGCTTCTCATGGGGTATGCAGTGATTTTCAGAGAAGGCCTTTAAATATAAGACACATATCAGTCATAG
Organism: Eleutherodactylus coqui; assembly: GCF_035609145.1. Lineage (NCBI taxonomy): Eukaryota > Metazoa > Chordata > Amphibia > Anura > Eleutherodactylidae > Eleutherodactylus > Eleutherodactylus coqui. The sequence continues at coordinate 32,677,382 of NC_089843.1, forward strand.
AACATAGCAATGATGATATGTCCAGCAAAACAGATAATGTACATTTTGGGGTATTTCTAAAAAAAAATGATTCTGGTCAACTTTGTTGACTTATATGTGTCTTTGATAGTGTGTGCTCTACACTAAGGGATGTGCTCCCTCACATCTGTGATGTGTGGTCACCAGCTGATACTCGTTCAGTGGCTTAGTCTTTAGGTTAATGTCACCACTCACGATTGGTAGTCCTGGGGTAGGGTTGGACAATTGTAACTTGTCATATCCTTCTATACTATTTAAGACCTTGATTTCTACTGTGATGCCATGCTATGAATAAGGCTGTATAACAGCCGAAACGCATCACCTTGTCTTTTGATCCCTGGGGGCATGGGGATTTTAAAAATATGTATCCAATAAAGAAGTGATTAAAAAAAAAAAAAAAGATTGGTGCTGGATCAAACCTTTGTACTTCTCTGCTCTACTCTGGGACTGGGCTCGGCCTGAAACATCTGTGCACCTGTGGATTACTCTACAAGGACAGTTAATCATTATATGTGAATATCTAATGGTAAGCTGTATCGTTTTTTTTCTTTTTCCTTCACTTTAAATATAAGCCCTTCCCTGAAAATCATCCATAGCATATGTAAAAAATAAAAAAATATATACTCACTTCTCCGCCGCTGCCGGGATTCAGCAGCGTGTATCCACGACTTCTCCCTGCACTGCTCTGAAGTTCTTTCATAAGGGGGGATTTAAAATCCCCAACTGCTAAAAGAGCTGTATCTGATTGGCTGAGCGCTCAGCCTATCACAGGTCACGCTCAGCCATTCAATGAATGACAGCTGATCACTGCCTGTGATTGGTCACAATGCTCAGCCAATCACAGGCAACACTGGCCCATCCATTGAAAGCCTGTGATTGGCTGAGCACTGTGACCAATCACAGGCAGTGATCAGCTGTCATTCATTAATTGGCTGAGTGCTGCCTGTGATTGGCTGTGCGCTTACTGAAAGAGAGCGATGAATGACTTGTTAATAGAGATGAGCGAACGTACTCGTCCGAGCTTGATATTCGTGCGAATATTAGGGTGTTCGGGATGCTCGTTACTCGTAACGAGTACCACGCGGTGTTCGGGTTACTTTCACTTTCCTCTGTGAGACGTTAGCGCGCTTTTCTGGCCAATTGAAAGACAGGGAAGGCATTACAACTTCCCCCTGCAACGTTTAAGCCCTATACCACCCCCCTGCTGTGAGTGGCTGGGGAGATAAGGTGTCACCCGAGTATTGAAATCTGCCCTTCCCGCGGCTCGCTACGGATGTATTCTGACATTAGTTCAGGGAAAGTGGTATCGTGTTGGAGCTGCTATAGGGAGAGTGTTAGGTGTATTGTAGGCTTCAAGAACCCCAACGGTCCTTCTAAAGGCCATAAATCGTCTCTATATGCGCTCAGTGGGGCCGGCGGCAGCAGCGCCGACCCCATTGAGAACATATAGAGGACAAATCCTTCTTTTCTGCCACAGCTGTAACAGCTGTAGCAGAGAAGAACGATGTTTGCCCATTGAATTCAATGGAACCAGCAATACAGCAGGTTCCACTGAATGCAATGGGCTGCCGGCAATCGCAGGATGAATGGTCGGGAAGGGGTTAAATATATAACCCCTTCCCTGCAATTCATCCAGAAATGTGTTACAATAAAAATATATACCGGCGTATAAGGCGACGGGGCGTATAAGACGACCCCCCAACTGTCACCTTATACGCCGGCAATACAGTGGAGCAAAGAATAAAAAGCATTACTCACTTCTTCAGACGATCTGCGCTGCTCCTGTAGACTGTCACTCCTTCCTGGTGTTCTGCGGTGCTCCTGCAGGCTGTCGCTCCCTCCTGGTTCCCGACAGAGCATTGCTTTCTCTACGAAAGGCTTTAAATCCACGCCTCCAGAAACACATGTGCCTTCAGCCAATCACAGCCAATGACAGTGATGTCATTGAATTGCTGTGATTGGCTGTGTTTCTGGAGGCGGGGATTTCAAGCCTTTCATAGAGAAAGCTTTAGTCCGTGGACCAGGAAGGAGTGACAGTCTGCAGGAGCGGCGCAGATCGTCTGAAGAAGTAAGTAATGCTTTTTATTCTTTGCTCCACTGTATTGCCGGCGTATAAGGTGACAGTTGGGGGGTCGTCTTATACGCCCCGTCGCCTTATACGCCGGTATATATTTTTAGTGTATCACATTTCTGGATGAATTGCAGGGAAGGGGTTATATATTTAACCCCTTCCCGACCATTCATCCTGCGATCGCCGGCAGCCCATTGCATTCAGTGGAACCTGCTGTATTGCCGGATCCATTGAATTCAATGGGCTATCATCGTTCTTCTCTGCTACAGCTGTTACAGCTGTGCCAGAGGAGAACGATCTTTACGCTGACAGTGCGGGGGGGGAGGGGGCCCACTCTTGCCGCTATTGTGGCTTAATAGTGGGACCTGTGAACTTGAGATGCAGCCCAACATGTAGCCCCTCGCCTGCCCTATCCGTTGCTGTGTCGTTCCCATCACTTTCTTGAATTGCCCAGATTTTCACAAATGGAAACCTTAGCGAGCATCGGCGAAATACAAAAGTGCTCCGGTCGCCCATTGACTTCAATGGGGTTCGTTACTCGAAACGAACCCTCGAGCATTGCGAAAATTTCGTGCCGAGTAACGAGCACCCGAGCATTTTGGTGTTCGCTCATCTCTACTTGTTAACGAAAATTGCACGATGTCCATGCAGTAAGACCCAACGATTCTCATCAAAAGACAGCTTTGAGCGATTTTAGAGCGAGAATCGTTGGATCCAAATGGACCTAAGCACAGTATTGGCTTCAACTACACATTCACTTACCTGCATAGCTAGTACAGGCCCTCTGCTGCCAAATAATATATAACTTTTCTGAGTACATCTATATATATAACGCTGAAAGCCCTCACTGACTCACTCACTCACTGACTCACTCACTGACTCACTGACTGACTCGCCAAAAGTTCTCCAACTTCCCGATGTCGTAGAAACATGAAATTTGGCGCAAGCATAGATTATCTCCAAAATAGGAAAAGAAATTGGGTCCCAACTCAATTATTCAATTCTAGCGCAAAAGAATTGGCGTCGAAATTTAACGTACATAATCTAAATTACTCACTTCCCAATGTCATAGAAACGGGAAATTTGGCACAAGCATTGATTATGTCATAATTAGGAAAAGTTAATGGGTCCCAACTCGATTATTCAATTGTAGCGCAAAAGAATTAGCGTCGAAATTTTACGTGCGGAATGTAATTTTCTCACTTGTCGGTGTCATAGAAACGTGAAATTTGGCACGAGCATTGATTATGTCATAAATAGGAAAAGTTAATAGGTCCCTACTCCATTATTCAATTCTAGCGCAAAAGAATTGGCGTCGAAATTTTACGTGCGGAATGTAATTTCTTCACTTTCCGGTGTCATAGAAACGGAATATTTGGCACGAGCATTGATTATGTCATAAATAGTAAAAGCTAATGGGTCCCAACTCGATTATTTAATTCTATGTGCAAAAGAATTAGTGTCCAAATTTCACGTACGGAATGTATTTTTCTCACTTTCCGGTGCCATAGAAACTTGAAATTTGGCACGAGCATTGATTATGTCATGAATTGGAGAAGCTAATGGGTCCCAACTCGATTATTCAATTCTATGCACAAAAGAATTAGTGTCCAAATTTTACGTACGGAATGTAATTTTCTCACTTTCCGGTGTCATAGAAAAGTGAAATTTGGCAGGAGCATTGATTATGTCATGAATAGGAAAAGCTAATGGGTCTCAACTCGATTATTCAATTCTATGCGCAAAAGAATTAGCGTCCAAATTTTACGTGCGGAATGTAATTTTTTCACTTTCCGGTGTCATAGAAACGGGAAATTTGGCACGAGCTTTGATTAAGTCATAAATAGGGAAAGCTAATGGGTCCCATCCCGAATATTCAATTCTATGCGCAAAAGAATTAGCGTCCAAATTTTACGTGCGGAATGTAATTTTCTCACTTTCCGGTGTCATGGAAACGGAAAATTTGGCACGAGTATTGATTATGTCATAAATAGGAAAAGCAAATGGGTCCCAACTCCATTATTCAATTCTATGCGCAAAAGAATTAGCGTCCAAATTTTACGTACATAATCCATATCTCTCACTTTCCGGTGTCATGGAAACATGAAATTTGGCACAAACATTGATTGTGTCATAAATATGAAAAGTTAATAGGTCCCAACTCGATTATTCAATTCTAAGCGCAAAAGAATTAGTGTCCAAATTTTATGTACGTAATCTAATTCTCTCACTTCCTTATGTCATTTTATATGAAGGAAATGTCGCATGGTTACCTCCACGAGGTGTTTCCTGGGTAAGGCAGAGAACTATGCAGAATGGTGAACATATGTTTTTCTTCAGTATCTCTAAAGTAACCACGACTTCATAAGATTTTCCGTGTGAACACCAGATAAACACCAGTACCAAATTAACTCGGGCGAAGTCGGGTATTTCAGCTTGTCTATATATATAAAGCTGAAAGCCCTCACTGACTCACTGACTGACTCGCCAAAAGTTCTCCAACTTCCCGATGTCGTAGAAACATGAAATTTGGCGCAAGCATATATTATCTCCAAAATAGGAAAAGAAATTGGGTCCCAACTCGATTATTGAATTCTAGCGCAAAAGAATTTGTGTCGAAATTTAACGTACATAATCTAAATCACTCACTTCCCAATGTCATAGAAACGGGAAATTTGGCACGAGCATTGATTATGTCATAAATAGGAAAAGTTAATGGGTCCCAACTCGATTGTTCAATTCTATGCGCAAAAGAATTAGCGTCCAAATTTTACGTGCGGAATGTAATTTTCCCACTTTCCGGTGTCATAGAAACAGGAGATTTGGCACGAGCATTGATTATGGCATAAATAGGAAAAGCTAATGGGTCCCAACTCGATTATTCAATTCTATGCGCAAAATAATTAGCGTCCAAATTTTACGTATGGAATCTAATTTTCTCACTTTCTGGTGTCATAAAAACAGGAAATTTGGCATGAGCATTGAATATGTCATAAATAGGAAAAGCGAATGGGTCCCAACTCGATTATTCAATTCTAGCGCAAAAGAATTGGCGTCGAAATTTTACGTGCGGAATGTAATTTTCTCACTTTCCGGTGTCATAGAAACGGGAAATTTGGCACGAGCATTGATTATGTCATAAGTAAGAAAGGCTAATGGGTCCCAACTCGATTATTCAATTCTATGCGCAAAAGAATTAGCATCCTAATTTTACGTGCGGAATGTAATTTTCTCACTTTCCGGTGTCATGGAAACGGAAAATTTGGCACGAGTATTGATTATGTCATAAATAGGGAAAGCTAATGGGTCCCAACTCCATTATTCAATTCTATGCGCAAAGGAATTAGCGTCCAAACTTTACATACATAATCCATATCTCTCACTTTCCGGTGTCATAGAAACGAGAAATTTGGCAGGAGCATTGATTGTGTCATAAATATGAATAGTTAATAGGTCCCAACTCGATTATTCAATTCTAAGCGCAAAAGAATTAGTGTCCAAATTTTATGTACGTAATCTAATTCTCGCACTTCCTGATGTCATTTTATATGAAGGAAACGTCGCATGGTTACCTCCACGTGGTGTTTCCTGGGTAACGCAGAGAACTATGCAGAATGGTGAGCATATGTTTTTCCTCAGTATCTCTAAAGAAACGACGACTTCATAAGATTTTCCGTGTGAACACCAGATAAACACCAGTACCAAATTAACTCGGGCGAAGCCGGGTATATCAGCTAGTATATATATAAAAAGACGATAGCCCTCACTGACTGACTGACTCACTGACTGACTGACTCACTGACTGACTGACTGACTCGCCAAAAGTTCTCCAACTTCCCGATGTCGTAGAAACATGAAAATTTGCACATGCATAGATTATCTCCAAAATAGGAAAAGTAATTGGGTCCCAACTCGATTATTCAATTCTAGCACAAAAGAATTGGCGTCGAAATTTTACGTACATAATCTAATTCTGTCACTTCCCAATGTCATAGAAACGTGAAATTTGGCACGGGCATTGAATATGTCATAAATAGTAAAAGTTAATGGGTCCCAACTCAATTATTCAATTCTATGCGCAAAAGAATTAGCGTCCAAATTTTATGTACGGAATCTAATTCTCTCACTTCCCGGTGTTATAGAAACGTGAAATTTGGCAGGAGCATTGATTATGTCATAAATAGGAAACCTAATGTGTCCCAACTCGATTATTCAATTCTAGCGCAAAAGAATTAGCGTCCAAATTTTACGTACGGAATCTAATTTTTTCACTTTCCAGTGTCATAGAACCGTGAAATTTGGCACGAGCATTGATTATGTCATAAATAGGAAAAGCTAATGGGTCCCAACTCGATTATTCAATTCTATGCGCAAAATAATTAGCATCCAAATTTTACGTACGGAATCTAATTTTCTCACTTTCCAGTGTCATAGAAACAGGAAATTTGGCACGAGCATTGATTATGTCATAAATAGGAAAAGCTAATGGGTCCCTACTCCATTATTCAATTCCATGTGCAAAAGAATTAGCGTCCAAATTTTACGTATATAATCTAAATCTCTCACTTCCCAATGTGATAGAAACTCGAAATTTGGCAGGAGCATTGATTATGTCATAAATAGGAAAAGCTAATGGGTCCCAACTCGATTATTCAATTCTATGCGCAAAAGAATTAGCATCCAAATTTTACGTGTGGAATGTAATTTTCTCACTTTCCGGTGCAATAGAAACAGGAAATTTGGCACGAGCATTGATTATGTCATAAATAGGAAAAGCTAATGGGTCCCAACTCGATTATTCAATTCTATGCGCAAAAGAATTAGCGTCCAAATTTTACGTGCGGAATGTAATTTTCTCACTTTCCGGTGTCATAGAAACGGGAAATTTGGCACGAGCATTGATTGTGTCAAAAATAGGGAAAGCTAATGGGTCCCAACTCGATTATTCAATTCTATGCACAAAAGAATTAGCGTCCAAATTTTATGTACGGAATCTAATTCTCTCACTTCCCGTTGTTATAGAAACGTGAAATTTGGCAGGAGCATTGATTATGTCATAAATAGGAAACCTAATGTGTCCCAACTCGATTATTCAATTCTAGCGCAAAAGAATTAGCGTCCAAATTTTACGTACGGAATCTAATTTTTTCACTTTCCAGTGTCATAGAACCGTGAAATTTGGCACGAGCATTGATTATGTCATAAATAGGAAAAGCTAATGGGTCCCAACTCCATTATTCAATTCTATGCACAAAAGAATTAGCGTCCAAATTTTACGTATATAATCTAAAACTCTCACTTCCCAATGTGATAGAAACTCGAAATTTGGCAGGAGCATTGATTATGTCATAAATAGGAAAAGCTAATGGGTCCCAACTCAATTATTCAATTCTATGCGCAAAAGAATTAGCGTCCAAATTTTATGTACGGAATCTAATTCTCTCACTTCCCGGTGTTATAGAAACGTGAAATTTGGCAGGAGCATTGATTGTGTCATAAATATGAATAGTTAATAGGTCCCAACTCGATTATTCAATTCTAAGCGCAAAAGAATTAGTGTCCAAATTTTATGTACGTAATCTAATTCTCTCACTTCCTGATGTCATTTTATATGAAGGAAACGTCGCATGGTTACCTCCACGTGGTGTTTCCTGGGTAACGCAGAGAACTATGCAGAATGGTGAACATATGTTTTTCCTCTGTATCTCTAAAGAAACGACGACTTCATAAGATTTTCCGTGTGAACACCAGATAAACACCAGTACCAAATTAACTCGGGCGAAGCCGGGTATATCAGCTGGTATATATATAAAAAGACGAAGCCCTCACTGACTGACTGACTCACTGACTGACTGACTCACTGACTGACTGACTCGCCAAAAGTTCTCCAACTTCCCGATGTCGTAGAAACATGAAGATTGGCACAAGCATAGATTATCTCCAAAATAGGAAAAGTAATTGGGTCCCAACTCGATTATTCAATTCTAGCACAAAAGAATTGGCGTCGAAATTTTACGTACATAATCTAATTCTGTCACTTCCCAATGTCATAGAAACGTGAAATTTGGCACGGGCATTGAATATGTCATAAATAGTAAAAGTTAATGGGTCCCAACTCAATTATTCAATTCTATGCGCAAAAGAATTAGCGTCCAAATTTTATGTACGGAATCTAATTCTCTCACTTCCCGGTGTTATAGAAACGTGAAATTTGGCAGGAGCATTGATTATGTCATAAATAGGAAACCTAATGTGTCCCAACTCGATTATTCAATTCTAGCGCAAAAGAATTAGCGTCCAAATTTTACGTACGGAATCTAATTTTTTCACTTTCCAGTGTCATAGAACCGTGAAATTTGGCACGAGCATTGATTATGTCATAAATAGGAAAAGCTAATGGGTCCCAACTCGATTATTCAATTCTATGCGCAAAATAATTAGCATCCAAATTTTACGTACGGAATCTAATTTTCTCACTTTCCAGTGTCATAGAAACAGGAAATTTGGCACGAGCATTGATTATGTCATAAATAGGAAAAGCTAATGGGTCCCTACTCCATTATTCAATTCCATGTGCAAAAGAATTAGCGTCCAAATTTTACGTATATAATCTAAATCTCTCACTTCCCAATGTGATAGAAACTCGAAATTTGGCAGGAGCATTGATTATGTCATAAATAGGAAAAGCTAATGGGTCCCAACTCGATTATTCAATTCTATGCGCAAAAGAATTAGCATCCAAATTTTACGTGTGGAATGTAATTTTCTCACTTTCCGGTGCAATAGAAACAGGAAATTTGGCACGAGCATTGATTATGTCATAAATAGGAAAAGCTAATGGGTCCCAACTCGATTATTCAATTCTATGCGCAAAAGAATTAGCGTCCAAATTTTACGTGCGGAATGTAATTTTCTCACTTTCCGGTGTCATAGAAACGGGAAATTTGGCACGAGCATTGATTGTGTCAAAAATAGGGAAAGCTAATGGGTCCCAACTCGATTATTCAATTCTATGCACAAAAGAATTAGCGTCCAAATTTTATGTACGGAATCTAATTCTCTCACTTCCCGTTGTTATAGAAACGTGAAATTTGGCAGGAGCATTGATTATGTCATAAATAGGAAACCTAATGTGTCCCAACTCGATTATTCAATTCTAGCGCAAAAGAATTAGCGTCCAAATTTTACGTACGGAATCTAATTTTTTCACTTTCCAGTGTCATAGAACCGTGAAATTTGGCACGAGCATTGATTATGTCATAAATAGGAAAAGCTAATGGGTCCCAACTCCATTATTCAATTCTATGCACAAAAGAATTAGCGTCCAAATTTTACGTATATAATCTAAAACTCTCACTTCCCAATGTGATAGAAACTCGAAATTTGGCAGGAGCATTGATTATGTCATAAATAGGAAAAGCTAATGGGTCCCAACTCAATTATTCAATTCTATGCGCAAAAGAATTAGCGTCCAAATTTTATGTACGGAATCTAATTCTCTCACTTCCCGGTGTTATAGAAACGTGAAATTTGGCAGGAGCATTGATTGTGTCATAAATATGAATAGTTAATAGGTCCCAACTCGATTATTCAATTCTAAGCGCAAAAGAATTAGTGTCCAAATTTTATGTACGTAATCTAATTCTCTCACTTCCTGATGTCATTTTATATGAAGGAAACGTCGCATGGTTACCTCCACGTGGTGTTTCCTGGGTAACGCAGAGAACTATGCAGAATGGTGAACATATGTTTTGCCTCTGTATCTCTAAAGAAACGACGACTTCATAAGATTTTCCGTGTGAACACCAGATAAACACCAGTACCAAATTAACTCGGGCGAAGCCGGGTATATCAGCTGGTATATATATAAAAAGACGAAGCCCTCACTGACTGACTGACTCACTGACTGACTGACTCACTGACTGACTGACTCGCCAAAAGTTCTCCAACTTCCCGATGTCGTAGAAACATGAAGATTGGCACAAGCATAGATTATCTCCAAAATAGGAAAAGTAATTGGGTCCCAACTCGATTATTCAATTCTAGCACAAAAGAATTGGCGTCGAAATTTTACGTACATAATCTAATTCTGTCACTTCCCAATGTCATAGAAACGTGAAATTTGGCACGGGCATTGAATATGTCATAAATAGTAAAAGTTAATGGGTCCCAACTCAATTATTCAATTCTATGCGCAAAAGAATTAGCGTCCAAATTTTATGTACGGAATCTAATTCTCTCACTTCCCGGTGTTATAGAAACGTGAAATTTGGCAGGAGCATTGATTATGTCATAAATAGGAAACCTAATGTGTCCCAACTCGATTATTCAATTCTAGCGCAAAAGAATTAGCGTCCAAATTTTACGTACGGAATCTAATTTTTTCACTTTCCAGTGTCATAGAACCGTGAAATTTGGCACGAGCATTGATTATGTCATAAATAGGAAAAGCTAATGGGTCCCAACTAGAGATGAGCGAACACATTCGGCTCCGCCCCTTTTTCGCCCGAACACCGAACTTTGCGAACACTTCAGTGTTCGGGCGAAAAAGTTCGGGGGCCGCCGTGGCAGCGCGGGGGGGTGCGGCGGGGAGTGGGGGGGAGAGGGAGAGAGAGAGGGCTCCCCCCTGTTCCCCGCTACTGCCGCCCGCGCCGCCGCGCATCTCCCCGCCCCCCGGCGGCACCCGGACACTTACGCGCGAACACTGCAGTGTTCGGCAAAGCCGGTGTCCGGGTGCGGATGTGTCCGTAACGGACACGTTCGCTCATCCCTAGTCCCAACTCCATTATTCAATTCTATGCACAAAAGAATTAGCGTCCAAATTTTACGTATATAATCTAAAACTCTCACTTCCCAATGTGATAGAAACTCGAAATTTGGCAGGAGCATTGATTATGTCATAAATAGGAAAAGCTAATGGGTCCCAACTCGATTATTCAATTCTATGCGCAAAATAATTAGCATCCAAATTTTACGTACGGAATCTAATTTTCTCACTTTCCGGTGTAATAGAAACGGGAAATTTGGAACGAGCATTGATTATGTCATAAATAGGAAAAGCGAATGGGTCCCAACTCGATTATTCAATTCTATGCACAAACGAATTAGCGTCGAAATTTTACGTGTGGAATGTAATTTTCTCACTTTCCAGTGTCATAGAAACAGGAAATTTGGCACGAGCATTGATTATGTCATAAATAGGAAATGCTAATGGGTCCCAACTCGACTATTTAATTCTATGCGCAAAAGAATTAGCGTCCAAATTTTACGTGTGGAATGTAATTTTTTCACTTTCCGGTGTCATAGAAACAGGAAATTTGGCACGAGCATTGATTATGTCATAAATAGGAAAAGCTAATGGGTCCCTACTCCATTATTCAATTCCATGTGCAAAAGAATTAGCGTCCAAATTTTACGTATATAATCTAAATCTCTCACTTCCCAATGTGATAGAAACTCGAAATTTGGCAGGAGCATTGATTATGTCATAAATAGGAAAAGCTAATGGGTCCCAACTCGATTATTCAATTCTATGCGCAAAAGAATTAGCATCCAAATTTTACGTGTGGAATGTAATTTTCTCACTTTCCGGTGCAATAGAAACAGGAAATTTGGCACGAGCATTGATTATGTCATAAATAGGAAAAGCTAATGGGTCCCAACTCGATTATTCAATTCTATGCGCAAAAGAATTAGCGTCCAAATTTTACGTGCGGAATGTAATTTTCTCACTTTCCGGTGTCATAGAAACGGGAAATTTGGCACGAGCATTGATTGTGTCAAAAATAGGGAAAGCTAATGGGTCCCAACTCGATTATTCAATTCTATGCACAAAAGAATTAGCGTCCAAATTTTATGTACGGAATCTAATTCTCTCACTTCCCGTTGTTATAGAAACGTGAAATTTGGCAGGAGCATTGATTATGTCATAAATAGGAAACCTAATGTGTCCCAACTCGATTATTCAATTCTAGCGCAAAAGAATTAGCGTCCAAATTTTACGTACGGAATCTAATTTTTTCACTTTCCAGTGTCATAGAACCGTGAAATTTGGCACGAGCATTGATTATGTCATAAATAGGAAAAGCTAATGGGTCCCAACTCCATTATTCAATTCTATGCACAAAAGAATTAGCGTCCAAATTTTACGTATATAATCTAAAACTCTCACTTCCCAATGTGATAGAAACTCGAAATTTGGCAGGAGCATTGATTATGTCATAAATAGGAAAAGCTAATGGGTCCCAACTCAATTATTCAATTCTATGCACAAAAGAATTAGCGTCCAAATTTTATGTACGGAATCTAATTCTCTCACTTCCCGGTGTTATAGAAACGTGAAATTTGGCAGGAGCATTGATTGTGTCATAAATATGAATAGTTAATAGGTCCCAACTCGATTATTCAATTCTAAGCGCAAAAGAATTAGTGTCCAAATTTTATGTACGTAATCTAATTCTCTCACTTCCTGATGTCATTTTATATGAAGGAAACGTCGCATGGTTACCTCCACGTGGTGTTTCCTGGGTAACGCAGAGAACTATGCAGAATGGTGAACATATGTTTTTCCTCTGTATCTCTAAAGAAACGACGACTTCATAAGATTTTCCGTGTGAACACCAGATAAACACCAGTACCAAATTAACTCGGGCGAAGCCGGGTATATCAGCTGGTATATATATAAAAAGACGAAGCCCTCACTGACTGACTGACTCACTGACTGACTGACTCACTGACTGACTGACTCGCCAAAAGTTCTCCAACTTCCCGATGTCGTAGAAACATGAAGATTGGCACAAGCATAGATTATCTCCAAAATAGGAAAAGTAATTGGGTCCCAACTCGATTATTCAATTCTAGCACAAAAGAATTGGCGTCGAAATTTTACGTACATAATCTAATTCTGTCACTTCCCAATGTCATAGAAACGTGAAATTTGGCACGGGCATTGAATATGTCATAAATAGTAAAAGTTAATGGGTCCCAACTCAATTATTCAATTCTATGCGCAAAAGAATTAGCGTCCAAATTTTATGTACGGAATCTAATTCTCTCACTTCCCGGTGTTATAGAAACGTGAAATTTGGCAGGAGCATTGATTATGTCATAAATAGGAAACCTAATGTGTCCCAACTCGATTATTCAATTCTAGCGCAAAAGAATTAGCGTCCAAATTTTACGTACGGAATCTAATTTTTTCACTTTCCAGTGTCATAGAACCGTGAAATTTGGCACGAGCATTGATTATGTCATAAATAGGAAAAGCTAATGGGTCCCAACTAGAGATGAGCGAACACGTTCGGCTCCGCCCCTTTTTCGCCCGAACACCGAACTTTGCGAACACTTCAGTGTTCGGGCGAAAAAGTTCGGGGGCCGCCGTGGCAGCGCGGGGGGGTGCGGCGGGGAGTGGGGGGGAGAGGGAGAGAGAGAGGGCTCCCCCCTGTTCCCCGCTACTGCCGCCCGCGCCGCCGCGCATCTCCCCGCCCCCCGGCGGCACCCGGACACTTACGCGCGAACACTGCAGTGTTCGGCAAAGCCGGTGTCCGGGTGCGGATGTGTCCGTAACGGACACGTTCGCTCATCCCTAGTCCCAACTCCATTATTCAATTCTATGCACAAAAGAATTAGCGTCCAAATTTTACGTATATAATCTAAAACTCTCACTTCCCAATGTGATAGAAACTCGAAATTTGGCAGGAGCATTGATTATGTCATAAATAGGAAAAGCTAATGGGTCCCAACTCGATTATTCAATTCTATGCGCAAAATAATTAGCATCCAAATTTTACGTACGGAATCTAATTTTCTCACTTTCCGGTGTAATAGAAACGGGAAATTTGGAACGAGCATTGATTATGTCATAAATAGGAAAAGCGAATGGGTCCCAACTCGATTATTCAATTCTATGCACAAACGAATTAGCGTCGAAATTTTACGTGTGGAATGTAATTTTCTCACTTTCCAGTGTCATAGAAACAGGAAATTTGGCACGAGCATTGATTATGTCATAAATAGGAAATGCTAATGGGTCCCAACTCGACTATTTAATTCTATGCGCAAAAGAATTAGCGTCCAAATTTTACGTGTGGAATGTAATTTTTTCACTTTCCGGTGTCATAGAAACAGGAAATTTGGCACGAGCATTGATTATGTCATAAATAGGAAAAGCTAATGGGTCCCTACTCCATTATTCAATTCCATGTGCAAAAGAATTAGCGTCCAAATTTTACGTATATAATCTAAATCTCTCACTTCCCAATGTGATAGAAACTCGAAATTTGGCAGGAGCATTGATTCTGTCATAAATAGGAAAAGCTAATGGGTCCCAACTCGATTATTCAATTCTATGCGCAAAAGAATTAGCATCCAAATTTTACGTGTGGAATGTAATTTTCTCACTTTCCGGTGCAATAGAAACAGGAAATTTGGCATGAGCATTGATTATGTCATAAATAGGAAAAGTTCATAGGTCCCAACTCGATTATTCAATTCTAGCGCAAAAGAATTGGCGTCGAAATTTTACGTGCGGAATGTAATTTTTTACTTTCCGGTGTCATAGAAACGGGAAATTTGGCACGAGCATTGATTATGTCATAAATAGGAAAAGCTAATGGGTCCCAACTCCATTTTTTAATTCTATGCACAAAAGAATTAGCGTCCAAATTTAACGTACGGAATGTAATTTTCTCACTTTCCGGTGTCATAGAAACAGGAAATTTGGCACGAGCATTGATTATGTCATAAATAGGAAATCTAATGGGTCCCAACTCGATTATTCAATTCTATGCGCAAAAGAATTAGCGTCCAAATTTTACGTACGGAATCTAATTCTCTCACTTCCTGATGTCATTTTATATAAAGGAAATGTCGCATGGTTACCTCCCCGTGGTGTTTCCTGGGTAACGCAGAGAACTATGCAAAATGGTGAACATATTTTTTTCTTCGGTATCTCTAAAGTAAGCACGACTTCATAAGATTTTCCGTGTGAACACCAGATAAACACCAGTACCAAATCAACTCGGGCGAAGCAGGGTATATGAGCTAGTATTTAATATGTGAATTGCTTCTTGCACATGTATAAATTTAGTACTGGGTCTCATCTGTATTTGGTTGATTTGTGGCAAGTGGGCTTATACAGAAACTTCTTTAAAAGATGTGCATATTTTGTACAACTGAACTGGAACCTAACTAGAACAGCCTGTTCATGCTATAGATACGTAGAGGTCTCAAAGTTCAGACCAAGAAAGCAATTGAATTGGTTAGACTGTGGTTAACCACTTCAGTGGTTAGACTGTTTTCTAGCCTTATCAGATAGGATACTAATGTCTGTTTCAACAGCTAACCAAGAATAGTCACCACTTACAATACGAATAAGTTACTCCGAATAGTGCAATCAAACTAGGAGAAGCTCATTTTCAGGGACATTACTGGCACTATTAAGTAATAGGCTTTAAGTAGTAGGCTCGCTTACTAAGGGGTAATGTTATTTAAAACACCATTAGAGTACTCCTATTTTTCACAACAACTAGTTCCTGCAAGAGCTAGTAAGTCACGTTCATCTTACTGTGCGCATATTTCAGAGATATTTTTCTTTTGTAAATTACTGGAACCGTAAGTCTCACCTGATCAGCTGGTAATAATTGTATTCTGTTAATTTTGTAACATCGAAAAAATCAATGTTGTTTTCACTCACATAGTGTGAACAGATTTTTCTATCAATATTGATTATCATACTAGCCCTATGTATCTATTGGTTTATAGTATTACAGTTTAATGCAGCTGCCGTGTTTCTCCAATAATAAGACCTATCCCGATAACTAGCCCTACCTTGAGTTTCAGAGGATGGGCTTGAAATATAAGTCCTCCCCTGAAAGTAAGCCCTAGCTACACTACATGAAAAAAATAATGTAAAAAAAAAAACATTTAGAAAATGATTTTGTATTATTTAACAGTAACAAAGAAAGTTGATGAATTTGGTATCAACATAATCATTCTGATCTGCAGAATAAAGGGAACTGATCATTTTTATCACATAGTGAATGGTATAAATACAAAAGACATTAACCCCTTAAGGGCATGGCCTATTTTGGGCTTTAGGACGCAACGATTTTTGGCGGATTTTCATCTCCATTTTTCAAAAGCCATAAATTGTTTTTTTGCATGGCGAACTGTAGTTTTTGATGGTGCCATTTTTGGGTACATTGACTATATTGTAAAAGTTTTATTTTTTTTTAAATGATAACAGGGAGAGAAAACACATCAATTGTGCCATAGATTTTTTTTTTTACAGCGTTAATCATGCAGCATAAGTAGTATACGTCCATACAACATGTCAAGCCGCCAACTTTTTGAAAGTGACAGGTGCCACGCCCCCTTCCCATGACCTTTGACCCTCCATCCCTACGGCGCAGCAGCTGGCCATCTGTGACATGTATCAGGGGGCCCCCCATCCGCATTCCAAGCCTGTGACGCATCACGAGACACACTTTAGAATACAGTGTGTGTCATGATAATCGAGGGGCTTATTATATGTATAGCCTGACTTGATGTTATATACCAATCAAGTCGGCTTATGAGTATAAGGGTTAATATATAGAATGCATTTCAAGCCACTAATAGATTTTTTCAGCATTGCAGCCCCTCATCCTAATAAGGCTGAGCAGGATATAGAGAACACAAAAGGCCTTATTATATGTATAGCCTGAGTTGTTGTTATCTACCATTCAAGTCATCCCCAATCAATGGTCTTATTATGTGTATAGGCTGACTTGATGTTAAGTATAGCCTGACTTGATGTTATGTTCCATTCAAGTCATACTCCAATCAATGGTCTTATTATGTGTATAGGCTGACTCGATGTTATATATCAATCAAGTCAGTCTATGAGTATAAGGAAGTTAATATATAGAAAGAGCACAAAGTAAGGCAAAAATGCAAAGTTTTATAAACTTTATTGAGTGCCCAGAATATATAAACGATGTGCTGTAAAAAAAAAAAAAAAAGAATATAGAGTTATTACATAAAGGAATGCATAAGAATGATTACATAGATATGTATAACACTGTATAATGTTAAAAGAAATATAGTTACATTTTTACAATCCTTTACAAAGTTAACCACGACATGGGGAGCACTGGTGTCGGTCGCTTTTTAGGCAGCAGGCTCCCCTGTGTTATTCCGTGTGGGGTTGGGGAGAAAGTCAGGATTTTGTTTTTGGGGGTACCAGGTGCAAAGCCGGGGTCTGAGCCTGTTTTCAAATCCTGAAGAATTTCTCTAGTACTGTGGCTGCCAATGACCGTAGAAGGCATATTAACTTCGGCCATCGCTCGCATAAAAATGTCCCAGCCCAGAGGGTGATTTTTCTTGGTAGCGCTATGGCTCTGCGTAGCATGACGGATCAAGTCCAAAATGTTTGACCCATTAACCGTCTGCCCTTTATAAACAAAATCGTCTCGCAAATTCCACGATGTAATATCGCCATTCTGCGACAGTCTGTTTAGCAAAAGCTCAGCATTTTTTTTGAACCGCGGATTGACATGGCTCACAATTTCGTGAACAGTATTTCTATTATCAGGAGAGGTATTTGACACTTGCTGATGATCAGCGTCACCCGTGGTTACGAGGGTTAAAGTTGTTAGCTCTTTTGCATCCTGTTTAGCGTGTACCAAGTATCTTTGTAAAACATCTGTGTATTATTTAATTTTCACATCATCAGGAATGTCACTACGTTGTAAAATCGAGCTAATTTCATCATCAAGGCGATGAATAGTCGTCTGTCGTATGCTCGGTGTCATTGTAGTGGATTGTCTTATCTTGTTAAGTTCGTGTTTAGGCACCAAGTAAATTTTCTCTGCATGCTCCATTATCGATTGGCAAGCAGACTCGTAATTATTGGGATTGCAAAACCCAAGAGCGATCCTATAAAACCACCGGCCTGATTCACTATACACTTCTTTTTCTTAACGGTCAGTGTTTTATCACCCAGACGCCTTATAGCACTTCGCCATTTTTTTAGTATCTTTTTCTGACGAGGTTTTAGAGGTATCCAGCCTTTTAAAATATTTAATGCGATCTCAGCTATGGCTGTAATCAGATCGCTGCTCACGTCGCGTAAAATAGATTTTCTTACGGCCGGTTTCGCTTTCACCAGGCTTTTTAAGAGAGCCCAATTACGACGTATTCTCTCAGACATCCTGTCGGCCCAATGTGCACAGAATAAAATAAGTCGCGAAAAAGACAAACTCACTTTTTAGAAGCATTTTTCTTGGGGATGTACACAGCTGGTAAAGCAGGAGGAAACAAACCCGTTCTCAAGCGGTGCTCCTCAGGCGTATTGGCTCTTAAGTCAACTAGCAGATATCTGTAAGGAGCACTCGTGGCATCCTCAAAAGCTTCTAAGAAGAAGCGTGTCTGACCCGGATACATCTGTCTAGCCAACGTGACAATTTGATGTTTATCACGTGGATTTTTAAACAACACCATATAATTAGTATTCAGATTTATAGTACAGCTTTTTTTACCTTGACAAAATATGTTCTGTACAAGGTACAAAATGCTCAGATTTCTGTGGTGTACATACTTGGTAAACGCTTTCTCTATTTCGTTGTTCTCGCTGGCACTCTCCATGAGATCATCAACAACGGTCAAATTTACCTTATCAGGCGGGAATAAGTCATCATCTATAAAAGTCTGAGGTAGGCCCTCTATAAATCTGATGTTAGAAAAAGAGGCGGAAAGTTCACCATAAAGCGGCTGCCAACACGAATGAAAAAAACACAATGTTGGTGGGGATATGAGATATATGCGTTGCAGAGTTAAGTAACAATTGCTTAACAAAGTAACTTTTCCCAGAGTTAGACGGACCGGCTAAAATACAAGAGAAGGGATGTTGCAATCGTGTGTCCATCATGCAACCGTTAACACCGTGATGTTATAGTGTGAATTTGTCTAAAAGTCGCCTCCTCACACGATCTGGCGGATTGTGTGGCGTTAATGCTGAGTCGAGCCGGTAGTACGTATTCCTTACAGATCCTAGTTAGGAGAAGAAGCAGTTATCCCCGACATATAATTACGCCAACACGCCACAAAATCAAACAATATTACGGGTTTGCGTGTCTGGATGTATTTGCATACTTTATGATCTAATAACCATAAGGGAGAGTGGTAAAATCATCTAGTAGATACCTCTTTGTATAAACAAACCTCTGTGTTTTTTGTAGCGGCCTTGTTTCGATATCCCAATACTTTTTATTTCTCACGAAGCCAGGCTGCTCTACGGTGATGGTCTTTTGTGTTTCAGGGTCATTGTTACGATGATAATCCAGAACCAGATCTTTCAGACTGTCAAAATTTACGACCTGAGTGGCTGCCGTATTTAAAGTTATGCCTTTAACTTTTAACACTGTTTTACCAGTGTTCAACTTGTACCTGTAGGTTTTGGGACCAGCAGATACAAACTCTGTTATGTGTGTATCACTGGGGATCTCGCTGGTCAATTCTCTTAGATAGTCGCCTAACGGCGGGTTCCATTCGCCTTCACGGTCTACAAACATGACAGAGTCTGTGTCGTGATAAAGGCATCGTTCCTGCAGTCTATCCAGAAGAGAGTAGAGCTCTAGGCGTGCGTAGGCTGTTGTAAAGCAAGCTATAAAGATGTTTGTGTTTTTGTTGACCGTGTGGGGCTCTTTGGCGTATTTCCACGTGACATTGGCTGTTTCGTCATCAATAAAATTTAGACCTGAAATTTCATACTGAGGTAGAAACACATACTCAAAGTGTTCATCAGGGTCAGTCACGATGTTGTTACACGGAAGGTTTGATTTCTGCGCAAACTTTCCCCACAAGGAGTTTAAGAAAAGCTTGGAGATTTGGCGTTTAGCAGGGTTTACGCCTATTTCCTCCTTACGCAATTGAACACTTTCTTTTTGAAGAAAGAAGTTAATATACTCATTTTTCTTATCATCGTCAGTGCACCAACTAGGATACCCTGAAGCCTCTTGCTTATCCCTAAGATGCAATTTGATGTAAGATGCGAATAGATTATCCGATGTTTCTGGAAAGTGCCATATTTCGTAGGTGTGTGCTATCCTATAGCCTTTCTCTACAGCCATCTCGAGTTCTATCGTACACCATGTGCCAACGATAGACCTCTCTTCATCGGTATGACTACAAGGGTCGCCCTGTGAATTTAAAGCGCAAGTGTAACACAGCGGAAACATCAACTTATGATTCGTTTTCACCGGTAGCACCGGGAAAAATAAATCACGCGGCGGGTACACTTTAACTTTTGCGATACCAAAGTAATTTTTGATGTAACTAAAATTTTCATAAATAATCGTCGGGTGCCCTATAGGGTATGTCTTTGTTTTGTTGACGAAAGGATATAGACTAGTGAAATCATAATAATTTATCGTCTCACCATCGGCCAACCTGTGATATAGCTTTATTGCGTTAGTTCGACCCCCGTAAAGAGCGTCACGCGGCTCTAGCGGTACTGGGAACTGCATTTTAAGAAGAAAAGCCTGAAGGTCTAAATTGGTCTCAACCATTTCACGCCATTCATGCTCCCATAAGACACGTAAAGTGTACCCCTGCTGCTGTAAATAGCGCTTTTTAGCTAAAGAAGCCTGGTATAGTTGACTGTACGTCATTTTTGTGACGTTATTTTGCGCGTTTTCGTTAAAACAGACGACACACCCATGATAGAAACATCCATGAAATTCCAAAGCGATATGCCGTCCGTCAACATACGCGTAACCATCTAAATAATACTTACCGACCTGTTTTTCGCCACCTCTCAGAGTGTGCTGTTTGACTATGTTTTCACTGTGAGACACGTACATCAACCACTGAATAGCTGGAGTTGAGTACCTTTTTTTGGCCTTATGATAATTATCAGAGGGCACAACAGCTATAGTGTCTTTAGGTAAGAAGTTAAACCTGTATATAGCCATACATACAGACGCGAGAGTGATGTGCTGGAATGGGTCAACGCAATAAGTCACAGTAACGTTTTTCCTTTTTTCCGTACAATACCTTTTAACCTTTTTCTTAGCCATGTCCATTACCCGGTCTCTGTAACGCTCACAGGCTTTTCGCTATAATTCAACATCCTGCTTACAATAGGCCTTCAATTCTGCATTAAAATCAAAAGTACAGTCCTTTTGCAATTCATACGACTCCATGAACTCTTTTCTGTCGTCAGGCATCATGTACTGTGGGTTGTAATATTTAGCATCAGGTAGGGGACCGACATAATTCTGTTTTTCTTTAGTATTGAAAAAGTGTGGGAAATGTCAGTTTCCCCCTGAAAAACCCATAGCCTGAGGTAGCTTGCAAGCTTCATGGGAATGAAGTTAAGCGAGTGTATGAACCTCAAGTTCATTGAAGGTACCGTCACACACAGAAGGCGTTTGCCTTGAGTGATCATGTCTATTTGAATCTTCTCAATTATCAATTGCTTGACTATGAAATACAAATCATATCGTCCGGCATTGTGGGCAATAAAGGTGCAATCTGTAAAATTGCCGCTGAGAAAAAAGCTGAACAAAATCGCGTGTGCAAAACTCGCCCTCAAACTCCCAGACACTGACCCGTGCAGCGGGGTGGCAAAAATAAAATTTGGAATGTGTTTACCTGTATCCTGTTGGCACTCAAAGTCGTAGATAATATACGACGAGGCGTCCTCATCTGGTCCCCCTTGGTAAGGCTGCATGTAAGACTCGTGTTTGTCAAATTTCACCACGCTGGCTTTACAGATGTTACAGCGGAGCCCCTTGCATTCGTGAGGCACGGAACCTTTAACCACATAGCGGTAACAACTCTCGCAAAAGATTTTAGTCTTGCAAAACGCTTTATTCGACGCAGCAATGACCTTGTGTCGGGCTAAACAATCGGATGAGCGACAAAACACGCGACAATTGGAACAACGGTATATCGATTCCGGGGTCTCGACACACGATTCTGTCTGACAAGCCTTGCAAAAATACTGACACGAGTGATTATTTTTGTGGTGGAAAACAGAACTGCAACGATCACAAAAGTAATTTGCCCCGATAAAAGCTTTTATATTCGTAATCCCGTAATAATAATCATCATGGTGAAGAATGTCTACAACATTCCCGCCAGATGTTTTGTCAGTGTGAAAATAACGCCAATCACCGCGATTGTGGTATAGAACCCTTATGGTTATGCCCAGGTGCTTCTCGAATGCCTCGATATCGCTAAAACTCACTAACTGATTGTCGGGAATGTCCAATTCGCGATGTAATTCTCTAGTACGCGCCAATAAAACACTATCATCGGGAGACCCATTCTCTAACAGTGCGAATAGGCTGGTGGCTAAGCAGAGGTTAGAGTCGTAATTGTTAAAATCAAACAGACACCGTTTTTTCTGCTTGATGATCTGTGTGTAAAGTATTGATTTTAACCGTCTGCAATGTCTTCCACCGCCGTGCCTATTACGCACTATTAGCACTCTGAGAGTCAGACATTCACCAACTAAACACTCCGCATTACTCTGTAATGCATTGGCCACAGCATTTAAGAAACTCTCAGCGTTAAAATCATCCCGGGCCTGTTTTAGGGAATAAAAAGGATCCAGCCATCGCCCGCCATCGACGCTGAGTTGTATAAAATCACCGGATTGTATATCTCGTCTGATTCTGTCGAGCAAAGACTGAATGACACCGTGAACAGCATTAATTGTGCCAATAAAAGACTGTATCCTATGCAAATTTGCAAAGCTGAAATGATCAATGTGCTCCACGGCATAGAAGGGACCAACTTCACTCTGTATATGGAATAAATGCTGTAAAAACACAGACACGTCAGCAGGTTGCTCAGCACGATCAAACGGTATACGCTCTTGTAGCTGCGGGGGGATCCGCGTTGAGGATTCGTTATTTACAGACGGATTGGCCATGTCTGGAATCTGCGCGGTATGTGGTGCTGGATCAGATCTATCTGGGGGTACGTCAGATTTTTGTGGGGAAACTCTGGTTTGACTCTTTCTGCATCTTCTGGCGGATTCCTTTCTTGCGGCCATACACAACATTTTTATAGCTTTTTTTAACAGACTTTGCTCTATGCCAAACACAACCTCTGTTAGAACACTGTTTCTTCAGCCCTGACCCGACCATAGATAGTCATAAGGTGGGGGGCTGGTGGGGCTCCGTAATACCGAAGGGCTTGGAAATCTTTCGCAACTTCACAACCAGTTTTAAAAGTTCATCGGTACTAAGGTGCTCTACAGATGCATGCTCTAGCTCTTTTTGCCTCGTCCTCACTTGGGAAACTATAGTGAGATTTTCTGCTGACTTAGCGATAACGCTGTCACATAGAAACTGTATTGTATTTTTCAGCTGTATCTGTCGTGTCACATGGTGACGGTAAACAGGATCATCAAGGTTTCTCGGTGTTGTCGACCCTTTTGAAACTTGATACTCAACAGATGATTCTCTTTCTATGAGATGTAGTGGGGTGTGATGGGTTAACTGGGTTGATACAGTAATATTATTACGTTATTAATAAGCATTATAATGATTAAAACTATAGTGAAAGACTAGTATATTGCACACGTAGTAAGGTTACCAATATTATATATATATATATATATATATATATATATATATATATATATATATATATATATATATATATATATATATATACTGTGTAATACGACAATATTAACAATGTTAATAAAGTGCTATAATTAAAAATAAACACATCTAATGTAACGCGATAGTACATCATAAAACAATTAATGGGTACGGACATTAAAAATATACGGTATTAATGACCATTCTAATAGTTAAAAACATATATTAGTTTAGTGATATATTAGTAAATTGCACACACACACAGTAAGACTAACAATATTACGCTATATGCATAATTAAAGACAGCCTGTATTAAAAATACATGTAATCAGCTATACTAATTAAACATAGATCTATTGTAATGCACTAATTTATGCATGCAATTATTAACCGTACGTATATCAAATACATGAATATTAATAATTATGTTAATATGTCAATATAATACGGTAATAAAACAATGTTTATCCTTATACACTAATGCAAAAATAAAAAGATAAAAACAATGTATTACCTTTTTTTCAATGATGCTTTATGAAGGCCTGGAGATGATGTGCTTGGCGATGATGGAGTCCAAATTCACTAGATGAACACAGATGTTTTCTGGCTCTGTAAAGGAGATGGGTTGACTGGCTCGGCATCAGACTTAACTCCCTTAAGGGGCAGTTATATGCGAGGCTCCCGCCCGCCCTTTGGACAAGTCCAGACAAACTCCTCAACACGTGTTTCTAGTTATTTACAAATATCCCCTTGTCCCTATCATCTCAATAGGCTCTTTTTTCAAAGTGTAATTAATCAGTTCTGTGACATAGCATCTTGATTTTATTGATCCTATAAGTATCAGGATTAGAGATGAGCG
The DNA here is from genome assembly GCF_035609145.1 of Eleutherodactylus coqui. NCBI lineage: Eukaryota > Metazoa > Chordata > Amphibia > Anura > Eleutherodactylidae > Eleutherodactylus > Eleutherodactylus coqui. The sequence continues at coordinate 32,701,932 of NC_089843.1, forward strand.
AACGTACTCGGTAAGGCCGATTTCGCAATCGAGCACCGCAATTTTCAAGTACTTCACTACTCGGGTGAAAAGTACTCGGGGGCGCTATGTGTGAGCGGGGGGTTGCAGAGGGGAGGGGGGGGTTGAGGGAGAGAGAGAGAGCTCCCACCTGTTCCGCGCTGCTACCCCCCGCTCCACCACGCCACGCCCCGCCCCACAGCGCCCCCGAGTACTTTTCACCCGAGTAGTGAAGTACTCGAAAATCGCGGTGCTCGATTGCAAAATCGGCCTTACCGAGTACGTTCGCTCATCTCTAATCAGGATGTATGAGACATCCGGTCATAAGGTCTCAAACTTCAGCTGTTGTTACGCTAGATCATGCACAGGTCAGAAGGTCTCAAACTTACTTAGCTACTGTCACGCTAAATTAGCCACATGTCTAATGACTTCAATCTGTTATAATGAACAGGCATTCATTGATCCTACAGATGTTAGATCTTTTTTTGTATCCACTTAATCAGAACTCTGGCATTTACAACTAGATTTTATATTATCCTAAATGGTTAATCCGGCCACACAATGAGCCTTTGTAAATGCTACTAAGCTGAATATAGCATTCTATGTTCTGGCACATTTTAAAGCTGGATAGCGAAATCAAAACGTGATAGATACTTTATAAAAAAAAGCAGAAAGTGATTAAAATGTCCTACAGGGTTTCTACGTGCTGTAATCAGGGGATTTAAATCTACGAGTGGTAGAATCAAAACGGTCTAGATTTATAAAAAGTTAGGAGGTAATTAAACCGCTGCATCCCCATCCTTGCTGCATAATTACCACTATGGCCTCTTCACGGGATGCACGTCGGTTACAGCGCCAATATTTTACACCATCAAGCGCCGGTTCTTATGCTGGAATTCAAAAATTGCATAAGGCACTTAAGGGGATAAACCAGCGCAAAATTACAGAATGGCTGCAAAAGATTAATTGTTATAGCCTTCACAAGCCGATCAGAAAGAAATTTGCTAGAAATAAAATAATTGCTGCTGATATAGATTCGCTCTGGGAATCTGACCTCGTGTGTTTAATGCAATACTCTAAAGAAAATGATGGTATAAAATACATCTTAACGGTTATAGATGTTTTACCAAAATATGCTTGGTGCGTCGGATTATCATCAAAATCGGGATCAAGCGTCGCAAGAGCCTTCGAGCTGATATTTGAGAATAGCGATCGTGTACCGAGAAAAATACGCACCGATCGCAGGAAAGAATTCATGAATCAACACATGAAGATACAATATACACCATTACTTTACGAGCAACAACGTAAAGGCTGCGGTGGTTGAGCGTTTTAATCGCACTTTAAAATCACGAATGTGGCGTTCTCACCCATCATAACACATTTCGCTATATCGATATTTTACCAGCGCTGGTATACAGTTATAACCGAACTTACCACCGTATTATCCGTTGCCGACCTGTGGATGTCACGAAAAAGAACTCCTTAACAATTTGGCGAAATATCTACAGCGATATTCTGAACTCAAAGCATGAAAAGACTTCTTTAAAAATAGGCGATAATGTAAGAATTTCTCAACATAAAGGAACATTTACGAAAGGCTATGAGCAAACTTACACTGATTAAATTTTTGTCATGGAGTCTATTAATACGCAATTTCAAAAACCGCTATATAAATTAATTGACCTGAGCGGTGAAGCTATAGAGGGATCGTTTTATAAAGAGGAAATACAGCAGGTACCCGCTGATGAGAACCGCGTCTACAGGATCGAGAAAATATTAAAGAAAAGGCGCATCCGCGGAACGGAGCATTATTTTGTGAAGTGGCTCGGGTACCCTACAAAATTTAACAGCTGGGTGACTGAAAATCAACTGTCACCTGCATAGACCATGGAGTCGGGCTCATTTTATATAACTCTTCCTAGTAATGCATCGTCCAGAATCTACCCCGAAAACTCAATTTCTACTTACACTACGAAACTAGTGAAGCCGATTCAGCTCTCGGGCGCTTACGATGTGGCGCTAACCGAAATTCAGTATCCGCACACATGGGACACGATTGCGGCGACTGAGGGAAACTTTTTCATCGCTAAACATGGCAGTATATACCAGGAATATTTTGTCAAGTCTGGATTTTATTCCTCCCTATCAGATTTGACACGTGCGATAAATGACAGAATTGAGGCTTTAAGACTAACAAACGAGGTCTTTAAGCTACGCTATGATGAAGTAAAAAGAATTGTTACAGTTACCGATTTGCAAACGCTACACTTTGCTCCGGGTCATAAGTTGTACGTTCTGCTAGGTCTGCCTGAATATAACGCCGCTTTAACTGGGAATATCCCGGACAAGAGGCGACATTTTGTGGACATAAAAGGTGGCTTCTATACATTGTACGTGTATACGGATATTATCAATCATCAGTTTCTAGGCGATAGCTATGTGCAGCTATTAAGAACGGTAGAAATCAGCGGTAAAAACAGCGACATTGTCACAATTCAGTACAATCACCCTGATTACGTACCGGTGTGTAAACAACATTTTGACACGATTGCAATCTCGATTTTATCAGACCAGAACACGCCTGTTAAATTCAGGTACGGGAAAAGTATAGTGCGATTACACTTTAGACCGCGTAACGATTCGCAGCATTAAAACATGTTGTCTCAGCGGGTGTACGGAGATCCTGCGCTCTACGTGAAACATTATTTCGCTCAGAGTGGAAACGGAAAAATAGATGGATTTCATAGAGACGAGTATATGATTGGCACCGGAATTGGGGGCGTCTTCAACTCACTCTTCCGAAGGGCCTTGCCTCTTTTCAGAAAAGGTCCAGAATTAGTAAAGCCTCATGTAAAGACGGCTGTCAAAAATATCGCTACAGATGCAGTCACTTCTGTTTCGTCGGCTGTTTTGGACAGACTCAATCAGTCGCGTCAAGAACAGCGCGGCTCCAGCCTTGTTTCTGTTAAAAAACCCCCGTAAAAGAAAAAGACGAATCGTAGCACAATTTCACCCGCTCCTCATGGATAAGACTCCTTCACGCAAAAGACGACACCGTCAGAAACCCGCAAGACGCACAGCAGACGACATCTTTTAATTCTCTAACATGGCGTTCATACACGACGGTTCTGTAGAGTGCACCAAATCTGAGTTGGATATTTTCACCATACCGCCAACGCAAACAAGTATTGAAAAATCTTTATTTGTTGAAGTCCTGCCTATCGCAGCCCTCACTGACAACACGCCGTTGGAATTCTTCATATCGGGTAGCGGCGAATATTATCACGACTTAAATAACACCCTCCTGCACTTAACCTGTCGTATAGTTAAACAAGATAACACACCCATCCCCGATGGTGCACGTGTGGGTTTTATTAATTACCCTGTAGCCACACTTTTTAATCAAGTGGACATCACATTGGGGGATCGACTAATCTAACAATCCGATAATCTTTATAGCTATAGAGCGTTCATCGAGACAATTTTAAATTATAGCGGTCAAACGCTCGCATCCCAATTTACAGCCGGCCTGTTTTACAAGGATTCGGCTGGTCACCACCATGAAAGGACACTCGATGGCCCAAATTTAGGCTTCGCTAAAAGAGCTGCAGCAACACAGCGCTCTAAAACTGTGGAGCTTCTGGGGCCTATTTATGGCGATATATTTAACCAACCAACCGAAGATTATCTTGAACGGTCTGGATTTAAAGATAAAACTGACAAGGAATAAAGACTCGTTCTGCTTTATGTCAGCAGACCCTGATGGATTTAAAGTTCAAATCCTTCATGTTTCAATTTTCATCAAGAGAGTACAAGTATCCCCCGCCGTCCGCATAGGCCACAGCCAGGCGCTACTAGCGACCACCGCTAAATATACTTTGGATAGGACGAGTCTCAAAGTCTTCAGCATAGCAATCGGAAGCCGTATAGCAACCCATGAAAATTTGTTCCTGGGCCAGATACCTAAAACTGTGATATTAGCCTTTGTGGACAATGAAGCCTTTAGCGGTAGCTTCCAAAAAAATCCTCTGTTTTCACCATTATTCCGTAAGCCACGCTGCCTTGTATCTGGATGGTCAACAGATTCCGGCCAGGCCTTTTCAGCCTGATTTTGAGGCCGAATTAGCTATTAGGGAATACATGGCTCTCGTACATATCTCCGGAAAGCAACGAGCAGACAACTCGATCTCGATTGACAGAAATGAGTTCGTTAGCGGATACACATTTTTTGCATTCGATCTGTAACCGGACATGGAGCCTGGCACGCACTTCTCGCTCGTTAAAACTGGGAACCTGCGTGTGGAAGTACGATTCTCAGTCCCTACCCCTCGCACGGTTAACATGCTTGTCTATGCGTCAAGTCCCGCTATTCTGGAAATAAATCACAGAAGAGAAGTTCTGTACGATTACAATTAAATTATGAACACACTTCAACTCACGAATCTCCTTAAATCTGATCGTTATACTTCGCGAATTTTTGCTGGCGTATACCCGAGTGACTTCCTACCCCAATTCAATTTGGATAAAAGACCATCAGCTTATATAATTAATACTGATGATTCAACTCAGCGAGGACGACACTCGGTGTTAATTGTACTATGTGACTCGGAGAGAGCGCTCTTTTTTGATAGTTACGGCCTAGCACTGGATAGTCCCATTTTTCCTGCGGCTTTTATAGAGTTTTTAAAAAGAAACTGCGCTAGGTGCATATATCAGGATAACCAAATTCAGGAAACTGACAGTGTATTTTGTGGGCATTACTGTGTGTTTGTATTATATTACATAGCCCGTGGATTATCTTATGAGAGTATTTTACGTTTCTTTACACCAGATTTAAAAAAAAATGATAATTTTGTAAATCAGTTTATAAAAGATAAGTTTTGTGACTGTCATTACAGATGTCGGATCCCATGTGTTTTTAATATGATCTGTGCATCTTTATATAATCGTTAGATACTAGAGATGAGCGAACGTACTCGTCCGAGCTTGATACTCGTTCGAGTATTAGCGTGTTCGAGATGCTCGTTACACGTAACGAGCACCACGCGATGTTCGGGTTACTTTCACTCTCATCTCTGAGACATTAGCGCGCTTTTCTGGCCAATTGAAAGACAGAGAAGGCATTACAACTTGCCCCTGCGACGTTCAAGCCCTATACCACCCCCCTGCAGTGAGTGGCTGGCGAGATCAGGTGTCACCGGAGTATAAAAATCGGCCCCTCCCGCGGCTCGCCTCAGATGCGTTGTGACATAGCTGAGGGACAGTGCTATCGTGTTGGAGCTGCTGTAGGGAGAGTGTTAGGAGTTAGTGTAGGCTTCAAGAACCCCAACGGTCCTTCTTAGGGCCACATCTAACCGTGTGCAATAGTGTGGAGGCTGCTTTTTGCAGTGTTGCACTTTTTTTTTTTTTTGGTATATCGGCCGTGCAGAGCATTGCGCCCTGCAGTAATACTCCAGGGACAGAAGTGTGGAGGCAGGGAGAGCGTTAGGAGTTATTGTAGGCTTCAAGAACCCCAACGGTCCTTCTTAGGGCCACATCTAACCGTGTGCAGTAGTGTGGAGGCTGCTTTTTGCAGTGTTGCACTTTTTTTTTTTTTTTGGTATATCGGCCGTGCAGAGCATTGCGCCCTGCAGTAATACTCCAGGGACAGAAGTGCTTAGGCAGGGAGAGTGTTAGGAGTATTTTATGCTTCAAGAACCCCAACGGTCCCTCTTAGGGCCACATCTAACCGTGTGCAGTACTGTGGAGGCTGCTTTTTGCAGTGTTGCACTTTTTTTTTTTTTGGTATATCGGCCGTGCAGAGCATTGCGCCCTGCAGTAATACTCCAGGGACAGAAGTGTGGAGGCAGGGACAGAAGACATATTATTGATTGAATATAGGCAGTGGGCCTTTTCTAAAAAATATTGGGCAAAAAATTTATTTGGCCTGCCTGTCACTGTGCTCAGTGTTCTGGGTCTGTGTGTGCTGGGTGTAGTAGTTCTACAAAATCATACGCAGCCAGCTAAGTGTTACAGCAGGCTTGCGCCAAATTATTTCCTGGCTCTGTCTGGGCTCTGAAATTACTGCTGTGTTGTAGTTGAGAGTGCAACACTCTGCAGTTCTGTGACATACTCCAGGGACAGAAGTGTGGAGGCAGGGACAGAAGACATATTATTAATTGAATATAGGCAGTGGGCCTTTTCTAAAAAACTATTGGGCAAAAAATTTATTTGGCCTGCCTGTCACTGTGCCCAGTGTTCTGGGTCTGTGTGTGCTGGGTGTAGTAGTTCTACAAAATCATACGCAGCCAGCTAAGTGTTACAGCAGGCTTGCGCCAAATTATTTCCTGGCGTTCGTAAGCGAAGTCAGCCTCCAACCACAGGCCAATAAGCGGCACATTTAATTACAGCATTCTGTTTCTGCATTACTGGTAATACAGCATGCTGAGGGGTAGGGGTAGGCCTAGAGGATGTGGGCGCGGCGGAGGACGCGGAGGCCCTAGTCCGGGTGTGGGCACAGGCCGAGCTCCTGATCCAGGTGTATCGCAGCCGACTGCTGCGGAATTAGGAGAGAGGCACGTTTCTGGCGTCCCCACATTCATCGCACATTTAATGGGTCCACGCGGTAGACCTTTATTAGAAAATGAGCAGTGTGAGCAGGTCCTGTCGTGGATGGCAGAAAGTGCTTCCAGCAATCTATCGTCCACCCACAGTTCTGCGCCGTCCACTGCTGCAACTCAGAATCCTCTGGCTGCTGCTCCTCCTTCCTCCCAGCCTCCTCATGAAAATGAGACATTCTGAGAAGCGGGCAGACTCCCAGGAACTGTTCTCGGGCCCCTGCTCAGATTGGGCAGCAGTGGTTCCTCTCCCACCAGAGGAGTTTATGGTGACTGATGCCCAACCATTGGAAAGTTCCCGGGGTCCGGGGAATGAGGCTGGGGACTTCCGGCAACTGTCTCAAGACCTTTCAGTGGGTGAGGAGGCCGATGACGATGAGACACAGTTGTCTATCAGTGAGGTAGTAGTAAGGGCAGTAAGTCCGAGGGAGGAGCGCACAGAGGATTCAGAGGAAGAGCAGCAGGACAATGAGGTGACTGACCCCACCTGGTTTGCTACGCCTACTGAGGACCGGTCTTCAGAGGGGGAGGCAAGGGCAGCAGCATTGCAGGTTGCAAGAGGCAGTGCGGTGTCCAGGGGTAGAGGCAGGGCCAGACCGAATAATCCACCAAGTGTTTCCCAAAGCGCCCCCTCGCGCCATGCCACCCTGCAGAGGCCGAGGTGCTCAAAGGTCTGGCAGTTTTTCACTGAGAGTGCAGACGACCGACGAACAGTGGTGTGCAACCTTTGTCGCGCCAAGATCAGCCGGGGAGCCACCACCACCAGCCTCACCACCACCAGCATGCGCAGACATATGATGGCCAAGCACCCCACAAGGTGGGACGAAGGCCGTTCACCGCCTCCGGTTTGCACCGCTGCCTCTCCCCCTGTGCCCCAACCTGCCACTGAAATCCAACCCCGCTCTGAGGACACAGGCACTACCGTCTCTTGGCCTGCACCCACAACCTCACCTCCGCTGTCCTCGGCCCCATCCACCAATGTCTGTCAGCGCAGCGTCCAGCCGTCGCTAGCGCAAGTGTTTGAGTGCAAGCGCAAGTACGCTGCCACGGACCCGCACGCTCAAGCGCTAAACGTGCACGTAGCCAAATTTATCAGCCTGGAGATGCTGCCGTATAGGCTTGTGGAAACGGAGTCCTTCAAAAGTATGATGGCGGCGGCGGCCCTGCGCTACTCAGTTCCCAGTTGCCACTACTTTTCCCGATGTGCCGTCCCAGCCCTGCACGACCACGTCTCCCGCAACATTGTACGCGCCCTCACCAACGCGGTTACTGCCAAGGTCCACTTAACAACGGACACGTGGACAAGCACAGGCGGGCAGGGCCACTATATCTCCCTGACGGCACATTGGGTGAATTTAGTGGAGGCTGGGACAGAGTCAGAGCCTGGGACCGCTCACGTCCTACCCACCCCCAGAATTGCCGACCCCAGCTCGGTGGTGGTATCTGCGGCGGTGTATGCTTCCTCCACTAAAGCACCCTCCTCCTCCTCCTCCTCCAATGCAACCTCTCTCTCGCAATCAAGATGTGTCAGCAGCAGCACGTCGCCAGCAGTCGGTGTCGTGCAGCATGGCAGCACAGCGGTGGGCTAGCGTCAGCAGGCCGTGCTGAAACTACTCAGCTTTCTGAAAAGCTACCCACGCTTGTCAGACCTGCTCGGAAAGGTGCGCCAGCTCTGCGCACATTTCCGCAAGTCCCACACGGACGCTCCCACCCTGCGCACCCTGCAACATCGGTTTAATCTGCCAGTGCACCGACTGCTGTGCGACGTGCCCACACGGTGAAACTCTACGCTCCACATGTTGGCCAGGCTCTATGAGCAGCGTAGAGCTATAGTGGAATACCAACTCCAACATGAGCGGCGCAGTGGGTGTCAGCCTCCTCAATTATTTTCAGAAGAGTGGGCCTGGTTGGCAGACATCTGCCAGGTCCTTGGAAAGTTTGAGGAGTCTACCCAGATGGTGAGCGGCGATGCTGCAATCATTAGCATCACCATTCCTCTGCTATGCCTCTTGAGAAGTTCCCTGCAAAGCATAAAGGCAGACACTTTGCGCTCGGAAACAGAGCCGGGGGAAGACAGTATGTCGCTGGATAGTCAGAGCACCCTCATGTCTATATCTCAGCGTGGTGAGGAGGAGGAGGAAGATGAGGAGGAGGGGGAAGAGACAGCTTGGCCCACTGGTGAGGGTACACATGCTGCTGGCCTGTCATCCTTTCAGCGTGTATGGCCTGAGGAGGAGGAGGAGGATCCTGAAAGTGATCTTCCTAGTTAGGACAGCCATGTGTTGCGTACAGGTACCCTGGCACACATGGCTGACTTCATGTTAGGATGCCTTTCTCGTGACCCTCACGTTACACGCATTCTCGCCACTACGGATTACTGGGTGTACACACTGCTTGACCCACGGTATAAGGAGAACCTTTCCACTCTCATACCCGAAGAGGAAAGGGGTTCGAGAGTGTTGCTATACCACAGGACCCTGGCGGACAAACTGATGGTAAAATTCCCATACGATAGCGCTAGTGGCCGAAGGCGCAGTTCCGAGGGCCAGGTAGCAGGGGAGGCGCGGAGATCAGGCAGCATGTACACCACAGGCAGGGCAACACTCTTTAAGGCCCTTGACAGCTTTATGACTCCCCAGCAAGACTGTTTCACCGCTCCCCAGTCACGGCTGAGTCGGCGGGAGCACTGTAAAAGGATGGTGAGGGAGTACATAGCCGATCACACGACCGTCCTCCGTGACGCCTCTGCCCCCTACAACTACTGGGTGTCGAAGCTGGACACGTGGCCTGAACTCGCGCTGTATGCCCTGGAGGTGCTTGCTTGTCCTGCGGCTAGCGTCTTGTCAGAGAGGGTGTTTAGTGCGGCTGGGGCAATCATCACAGATAAGCGTACCCGCCTGTCAACCGACAGTGCCGACAGGCTAACACTCATCAAGATGAACAAAGCCTGGATTTCCCCAGACTTCTCTTCTCCACCAGCGGACAGCAGCGCTACCTAAGCAATACGTAGGCTGCACCCTCGGATGGAAGCATCGTTCTCTATCCCCATCAAAAACGGGGACCTTTTTGCTTCATCAATCTGTGTATAATATTCCTCCTCCTCCTCCTGCTCCTCCTCCTGAAACCTCACATAATCACGCCAAACGGGCAATTTTTCGTAGGCCCACAAGGCTCAGTCATATAATTTTTCTAAACAATTTTTATACGTTTCAATGCTCATTAAAGCGTTGAAACTTTCACCTCAACCAATTTTTATTTTAACTGGGCTGCCTCCTGGCCTAGTTACCAATTAAGCCACATTAACCAAAGCGATTAATGGGTTTCACCTGCCCTCTTGGTTGGGCATGGGCAATTTTTATGAGGTACATTAGTACTGTTGGTACACCAATTTTGGGGGGCCCTCGCCTACAGTGTAAACAAATTAATTTTTAGCCCACCTGCATTACAGCTGACGTTACATCAGCTGTGTTGGGCACTGCAATGGGATGTATTTATGTACCGCCGGTGGCTTCCTGGCACCCACCCATGCTGTGGGTCCACACGGAGTTGTAACTGCATGTGTCCACTTCTAAAGAACCCCAGTCTGACTGGGGCATGCAGTGTGGGCCGAAGCCCACCTGCATTAAACATGAATTTATTACCTCAGCTGTGATGGGCAATGCAATGGGATATATTTATGTACCGCCGGTGGGTTCCAGGGAGCCACCCATGCTGTCGGTCCACAGGGACTTCACAATAGGGAGTTGTACCTGTCTGTGTCTATGAATTAAAAACCGTGCTCCGGTTGGGGCATGCAGTGTGGGCTGAAGCCCACCTGCATTTAATCTGACGTTAGCTCTGCTATCCAGGGCACTGCAATGGGATACATTTATGTACAGCCGGTGGGTTCCAGGGAGCCACCCATGCCGTGGGTGCACACGGAATTCCCATTGCGGAGTTGTACCTGCCTGTGACTATTTATAAAAAAAACGCAGTCTGACTGGGGCATGCAGACACCTTGACAGAATGAATAGTGTGTGGGACATAGGTTCCCCATTGCTATGCCCACGTGTGCAGCTCCAGATGGAGCTGGCACAGGATTGGATTTCTCATTGCTTCTGTACAGCATTGTGGACTATCGCCCCGCCCCTTTTAAAGAGGGTCGCTGCCTAGCCGTGCCAACCCTCTGCAGTGTGTGCCTGCGGTTCCTCTGGCAGATGCACTTATAAATAGACATGAGGGCAGCTGAAGGCTGGGCAGGGACAGTTTGGTGTGCGCTGTGGACACTAGATCGTGGGGGAGGGGGGGGTTGGGCAGCATGTTACCCAGGAGAAGTGGCAGCGGAGTGTCATGCAGGCAGTGATTGTGCTTTGTTGGAGGTAGTGTGGTGCTTAGCAAAGTTATGCATTGCTAATGAGGGCTTTTCAGAAGTAAATGTTGTTGGGAGGAGGGGGGCCCACTCTTGCCGCTATTGTGGCTTAATAGTGGGACCTGGGAACTTGAGATGCAGCCCAACATGTAGCCCCTCGCCTGCCCTATCCGTTGCTGTGTCGTTCCCATCACTTTATTGAATTGCCCAGATTTTCACAAACGAAAACTTTAGTGAGCATCGGCGATATACAAAAATGCTCGGGTCGCCCATTGACTTCAATGGGGTTCGTTACTCGAAACGAACCCTCGAGCATCGCAAAAAGTTTGTCTCGAGTAACGAGCACCCGAGCATTTTGGTGCTCGCTCATCTCTAGTTATATATTTTTTTGTGGATGAGGATGATGAGACACAGTTGTCTATCAGTGAGGTAGTAGTAAGGGCAGTAAGTCTGAGGGAGGAGCGCACAGAGGATTTGGAGAAAGAGCTGTTGGACGATTAGATAACTGATCCCACCTGGCTTGCTAAGCCTACTGAAGAAAGGGCTTCAGACGGGGAGGCAAGTGGAGCAGCAGGACAGGTTGGAAGAGGCAGTGGGGTGGCAAGGGGTAGAGGCAGGGCCAAAGCAAAGTCCCCCATCTGTTTCCCACAGCACCCCCTCCCGGCAAGCCTCCATGCAGAGGGCTAGATGTTCAAAGGTGTGGATGTTTGTCAGTGAGAGCGCGGACGACTGACGAACAGGGGTGCAACCTGTGCCACACCAAGATCAGCTGGGGATCCACCACTACTTGCCTTACCACCACCAGCATGCGAAGGCATATGATGGCCAAGCACTCCCCAAGGTGGGACGAAGGCCATTCACCGCCTCCGGGTCACACCATTGCCTCTTCCCCTGTGCCACAACTTGTGCCACAGATCCAATCCGCTTCTCAGGACGCAAGCACGAGCATCCTCCGGCCTGCACCCATACCCTCATCTCCACGGTCCTCCACGGCCTCCAGCAATGTCTCCCAGCGCAGGGTTCAGCTGTCACTAACACAAGGATTGAAGCAAAAGCGCAAATACGCCGCCACCCACCCGCATGTACAATCTTTAAATATGCACACTGCCAAATCAGCCTGGAGATGCTGCTGTACAGGCTTGTGGAAACGGAGGCTTTCAAAAACAAGATGGTGGCGGCGATCTCGTGCTACTCGGTCCCAAGTCGCCACTATTTTTCCTGGTGTGCCGTCCCCGCCCTACACCAGCACGTGTCCCGCAACATTACCAGTGCCCTCCACAACGCAGTTACTGGGAAAGTCCACTTAATGACAGGCATGTGGACAAGTACTGGCGGGCAGGGCCACTGTAACTCCCTGACTGCACATTGGGTGAACTTGGCGAAGGCTGGGACCAAGTCAGAGCCTGGGACCGCTGACATGCTACTCACACCCAGAATAGCAGGTCCTACCTTAGGCTGCCTTTCCTGTGACACACAGATTAGACGCATTCTTGCCAACACGGATTACTGGGTGTACACCCTTCTCGACCCACGGTATAAGGAGAACCTTTCCACTCTCATTCCCGAAGAGGAAAGGGGTACAAGAGTGATGCAATACCACAGGGCCCTGGTAGAGAAAGTGATGCTAAAGTTCCCATCTGACAGCGCTAGTGATTGAAAACGCAGTTCAGAGGGTCAACTAGCAGGGGAGGCGTGGGGATCAGGCAGCATGCCCAGCGCAGGCAGGGGAACACTCTCCAAGGCCTTTGCCAGTTTTACGGCTCCCAGCAAGACTGTGACACCACTCCACTTGCTACTAAATGGTTGGAGGGGTCTACCTATGCTCTTGCAACAGAAAAGTTTCAGGGGTCCGCCAACACTGAGGGTGCACAAAGGTTTCCCATAGCGGTGTTCAGCTGCCTGACACATACACAGAATGAAGAGTGTGGGGACACATGGATTTCCCATAGCTATGTAACTCACAGCACCTTGGGTCACACAAGGTGGAGGCTGGGACCAAGCCTAACCCAAGGCCCGCTCACGTGCTTCCCACACAGAGTATTGCTGGTCCTACCTTGGTCATGGGTTCTCAGCCTTAATATGCCACCTGTTGCTCCTGCTTGGGGTCTGGGTATCAGCGCTGGGCAACATGAATTTGCTCTCAGGTTAGCACAGTTATCTGAGAACCTGGTTTGGACCAAACAAAAGAAGTGTTACTGAATTAATGAGATGTTCACAGCTGTACTAGCATCCGAGTCCGCTTTATGCCCACGATTGCTAAGGGTATGGGCAGAGGCCGAGGTCCTGGGGTGGAAGAATGAACTGCCCCAGGTTTGGCCTGTGGAACTTCTTTGTGGTTCATCCAGTCTTTGGAGCGATGAAAGCAACCGTAACTGATTTAATGAGACATTCAGAGTTGTACTAGCATCCAAGTCCGCTTTATGCCTCTGATTGCTGAGACTGTGGGCAGAGGCTGGGGTCTTGAGGTGGGGAAGAATCAGCTGCGCCAGATTTGGCCTGTGGAACTTCTTTGTTGTTCATCCAGTCTTTGGAGAGATGAAAGCAGCCATAACTGATTTAATGAGACGTTCACAGCTGTACTAGCATCCGAGTCCGCTTTATGCCCACGATTACTGAGGGTGTGGGCCAAGGCCAAGGCCCTTGGCAGAATGATACTCTGCCATGTTTAGGCACTCTGATTTCTTCATGTGTAATACCATCTTTGAGTTCCTTGGGCTCGTCTATGCTGTGGGTGCACATAGTCTTCCCCTTTCGTTATTTTACCTTTCTGGCACAAATACACTGACTGACTTGGGTAGGGTGCATGTTTTTTCCATTGTAGTGTTTTACTTATCTGGCACAAATACACTAAAAAACTAAGGCAGAAATGTGGGCCAAGGCCGAGGTCCTTGGAGGAGTGAAACACTGCCATAATTTGGCACTCTTATTTTTATTCATGTGTAATACCGTCTTTGAGTTCCTTAGGCTTGCCTATGCTGTGGGTGCACAAAAACTTTCCATTGCAGTGTTCAGCTATCTGACACCTACACAGAATGAATTGTGTGGGGAAACATGGATTTCCCATTGCTATGTAACTCACGACACCTTGGGTCACACAAGGTGAAGGCGGGGACCGAGCCTGACCCTGGGCCCACTCACGTGCTTCCCACACAGAGTATTGCTGCATTGTGGAGATGTGTGGAAGTGCTGGCACCTGAGTCCCCTTAATGCCCACGCTTGCGGCTCCTGATAATTTTGTGATGGAGGTGGCACGGGATTGGAATCATGATTGTATGTCAATTTATCAGCAATTCTCAACAGCATTGTGGGCTATCGCCCATACTTTCAAAGAGGGTCGCTGCCTGGCCCTGCCAACCCTCTGCAGTGTGTGTCTCCGATTCCTCCTCATCGGAGACACACTTATAAATCAACATCAGAGTGGTGTGTCTATGAAGTGAGCGTGTGGCATGAGGCCAGCTTGACGCTACGCAGGGAAAGTGTTTTGTGCGCTGTGGACGCAGGGTTGTGCGGGGGGTTGGACAGCAATGCCAGTGTCAGGACAGTGTCCGGGATATGGGGGTCCCTGAGAAATCCTGCAACCCCTGTCCCTGCCTACTTGCCCCCCTGGACTAACCCCCGAGGGCGACAACTGGGCGGCGGTCCCTACCCTCACTAGGGAAGCGAGACACGGGAAGACAAACAGACACTGAAGACAAACAAACGGTAGAATGGTCAGACAATCCGGGTCGGCAACAGGAGGGTACGCAGTACAGAGGGGAAGGCAAAAACGTAGTCAAAGTCCAAAAGAAGAAGTCAGAAAAGCCGGGGTTAGAAGAGCAGTCAGAATAAACGTGGGTGCAGCTGGAGAACCAAACTAACACTGGCAAGGGCTGAAAGGAAAACACACACATTTAAATGCTGTCAGAGCTCCCACCCCAGCAGCTGATTAGGGCGGGGAGCCTGACAGCAGCAGGGCCCATCAAGGAGGTGCTGGGGACAAGCCCCCAGCCTTGCTGAACAGACAGTTACCAAGGAAGCATGCTTGGTAGTCAAGGAATTAGAGAAGCACCTGCTGCCTCCCTAGCAACCCGGTGGCGACCAGTTTTACAGGGGCCTGGGGAGATCACTAGAAGCGGGGCTCCCCTACGCCGCACTCCTGTAACCCGGGTGGCAGGACCGGTGGTGTGGGCATGGCGGCCTTGAGAGTTGCTGGTTCTGACAGCCAGCATGTAACCCAGGAGAAGAGGCAGCGGTATCACCCACAGGCAGTGATAGTCCTTGGTTGCAGGTAGTGTGGTGCTTAGCTAAGATGTGCCAGCGAGTGTGCCTTGCTAATGAGGGTCTGTCCCAAGTAAATTGTTAGGGGGGTGATTTCCAGGCTCTTGCCCCCATTTTGGCTTAATAGTGGGACCTGGGAGCCTCAGCCATGCATGCTGCCCCTGCCGTTTTCTATCCGTTTCTGTGGTGTTTCCATGACTTTCTGAAGTTTTCCGGTGCCTCTCAAGACATCCCCTATGCGGAGCATCGGTCCCATACAAAAATGCTTGAATCTTCCATTGACTTCAATGGGGTTTGTTACTCGAAACGAGCTCTCGAGCATTACGAAAAGTTTGACTCCAGCAACGAGCGCCCGAGCATTTTGGTGCTCGTTCATCTCTAATTCTAACCTGTCTGGTACGAAGAAATAGTGTGACTGTGTTTGTGACCATTGGGACAACTATAGATCCGGAGACTACCATTAGTATGGCCCAAATTATGGAAAATGAAAAATGTGCATGTGTATCGACGCTCATTTCACTTCCATAGCCCAACTGGAGATAGCCAAGTTTTCAACGTGGCTTTAGTGGTTGCACAGACTTGAATGAAGCAGAAGCATACATGTGCATCTGTGAGGGAGTCACCCAAACGATTTAATATCGCAATGAAGATGGACTGAAGAAATGTGCCAAGAATTGTTCCAAAATTACTGCATTTCGACAATATTTGCATTAAATTTTGGCGCAGTAAAACTGAGCGTGCTCAGTGGACACTTGCTGATTGGCTAATACCTAAAAGGGACAATTCTTGCTGCATAGTAGGAATGCAAGGTATAAAAAGTAAAGTTGCAGGATCTGCTGGCGGAACTGCTAAGAGAGATGAATGAGTGCTTACTGAGGAACAGTTGGCAGCCAACTATGAGAGGGGTTATAAGGAGATGTGAAAGAGATGATGAGTTCAGTGCTCGATTGGAAGGAAATTCTGACAAGGAAATGGAACAAGGAGTGGAGAGGAGGCTGACCAGTTCTGACACCATAGACAATGGTGTTGGATTGCTGCAGTCAGTTGAAGCAGTGACCCTTGCCAGCCGCATCACTGACACTAGTTGCACACAGCAATGGACTTGTCACCAATGAGCCACTAGGCCTCCTGCAGGGGACAGACATTAACCTGAGAGAATCAGGCTGTTGCCAAGTGGCTTCCATTTCAACCCCTTTTCATTGGACTGAAATATATTGCAAGGGAATCCTGCATTACTACCCCTTCAACCACGACACACCCTCTGCTGCCCACTTTAGGACGCACTGGGAGTTCATTCTCAGAATGCTTGGTGGTCACAGTGGTCAGTGATCCCCACTGTTCAGCAAGTTTTCCAATATTCTGTAGATAGCAGATAATCTGCAGTAGTAGGAATAATCCTTTAATGTCTGATATCAAATACAGAACAATATATCAGAGTAAAATAATAAACACTACCTTAATTTTTTCTATCTCTTTTTATAATTTAATTAATTTGCAACTTTATTATTTCCTCCACCAGTAAAGCACTGAAATATAGATGTGATATATTCCGGTGATACCTTTTATGTTTGCTAAATATATTTTTACATCTCAAGTCTAAAATACAACTCAGAAGAAAATATAAAGGCGTCATCCTGTGATTGCCAGTGCAGTCCTGATCTACTCAGCAGAGATCTATGCCTATCATACCATTAGAAACAGAGAGAAGACTCTTTACTAATGACTTTATGTTCTGTTACATCATATGTGATCTTTTATATAACCTCTGCTGGTTATCGTTCTTTTCCTTGATGTTCCACTCTGTACAGTCACAGAACTCAGAGCCTGGATGCCAACTAAGAATGAAGGATTATACATTTGAATACAAATATTCTCAAACTGGAGATATTATTATAGGAGGGATCTTTACTGTACATTCATCAGCAATACCATGGAGATATGCGTTGGAAGAGTTCTCCAAGGCAGTCTGCGTACGGTAAGTGCAAAGAAATTGGACTGTAATATAAAAGCAACTATACAGGATACTGTAGGATACCACTGATATCTATGTTATTGCCTATTTTTATGTAATAAAGCTGATTACAAAATGATAATTTGATTAATGATTTGATTATTTTGATTATTGATCTATGAATTGTATCTGATTTTTCTCTCTGAGCAAATAATATACCAGTAAATAGTACAAGTGACTCCTGTTGCTGCAGGCCCATCATTGTTCCACATCATGCAATGGAATCTGTGGCTGCTTTTGCATGGGAATGAATTGGCGCACACATTTATGCATGACAATGCTATACTTCTAGGGGTTGAAAGATCAAAGCACCTTCATTTCCAAACCGCAAGATTGAAATCTGCTACAAAAAAGCTTTCTGCTGCAGAATTAAAGACATCTTGCAGAATTATTATTGTAGATTTCTAACATACAGAAGATGTAATTCTGCAATGAAAGTCTGCAGTTAAAAAACACAAGAAATTCCACAAATTGCATTCTGTGGTTAAAAACGTAAACAAATCTTAATTATTTTACAAAATCTGCAAATATGCTGTGTCCTGTAGAATGATTCTGCCCATGTAAAAGCACCATTCATATCTAAGTGTGGATTCTGATGTGGAATTGCCGTTAGAATTATGCCATTTTCAACTTCACATCAAGATGCGCACATTACACGTGTCAAACCATGATGTGTGTTGTGGAACAATTCCACCTGGTTGAAAGATCTTGTAGGAACAATGCAAACAATTTACACCACTACAGAGCCTCTCATCATCAACACTATTAGATGTGACATAGGTGACAAGCGTGTACCTGTGCATCAACACTAAGGCCTTATTCACATGACCATATTTACACATGTATTTAGCAACGTTAAAAAAAAAAATGCTCAAAAATTGTGACTATATGAAGTATTGGCTTCCAATGTACTCAGTTGGATGATTTTTGGCTGCGTAAAAAAATTGCGGCAGGAAAAATAGCGATACACAACCATTTTTGGTCGCAATTTTTATACGTGTCAAAAGCTCTTGCCCTATCTTTTGCCAAAATACGCAGGAAGCTCCCATATACTTCTATGTCAGGAAAAAAAGGGAGGGGGAGGAAGTTATCCTGCATACAATGCTGGGAAAGGAAGACAGCTGGCTGACAGCGGGCAAACCTAAAAACACATATGGTTGTTTGAATAAGGCCTAATAGGCATCAACACTAATAGATGCAAGGTAAACTGTGCTTAACCCCACCTCATCATGTAAATATATGTCATGAAGTTGCAAATGGTGTATGGAGCCACTATATATAGCCACACCTGGCGGCTATGAGCTGTTGTCACATCCATGCAGGCCATAGGAAAAACAAACTCAATAGACACAACCCAAACAAAGACTGTCGGGAAAGGACTGGGACAGCGGAACGTCCATGCAGGCGAAACACCATAACAAAATGAACTGCAAGTGGGACTTGCAAGCAGACTTCCAACAATGACTGCCAAACACCAAAACACATACCTAGAATACTAACATGCATAAGCAGATGTAATAGCTAAAGTTACTGAGGTATTGGTTTGTATTTTGGCCAAAATATTTAAGCTCCTGAGCACATGACAAGGGTCCTCGTTGTCTCGTGATTTCCTACACTAACAAGACAACTTAAACCCCAGGGAGTCCTGCCTGCAAGTGAGACAATCATCTAAATAAGGATACTGGAACCTAGAGGCCTAGTTTGACATAGATCGTAAATGACATACGAGCTGAACATGACACTGTTCACACCAACAGAGGAGGGAATTATAGAGTAGAGAAACCCACGCAGAACCTCATGCATGCAGCAATACCAAGCAAAAGATACATGACTCTAAACAGCAGGATACTGAGAAGAAATGAGGAGAAAGATAAATGACCAGCATACTCTAGCAAGAAGGGCTGTGTTACATCCGCACCGGATGTGCTTGACAAGCACCCGTAGATGTGCACAATAAATGCTCACAGTGCAGCAGCCAAACAAATGGACAAATAATAAATGGGAAGTTTTTCCCTGACTACGTAACGAGCGAGGGAGAGAGCCTTGCCTTACACGGCAGACTGATCGCGTCGATAGATGCGAGCCTGCACTCGTTCCTGGGACCTAAGTAACCCTACTTGACCAAACGGATAAGGGATAAAACAAAAAAAACACAGCACTTAGCTTTAGAAAATAAGCCACAGCACACTGAGCCATCCGGAGTAAGGAGCAGTGGTCACCATGCTGACCATGGGAGCTACTGATTGCCAGCTCAGACAGAGAGCAAATGACAATACACAGCACCTTAGCTCAGTATCAGCCCAGGTAAATACCCAGCTAATTACCCACTGATGTGACTACATTGCGTCACACTAAGGCTGGCTTCACACGAGCGTGACGGGCTCCGCTGCGGAATATTCCGCAGTGAAGCCCGTCACGGCACCCCCCAGAGACCCCATACTTACCAGCGGAAGATAGCGTGAAGACGCTTCCCCGCCCACCGCTGTCGCGTCATGAGACACGCCCACCGCGTCACATGACGCAGCCGGCCGTGTCACGTGACGCGCCGGGCGCGTCATATGACGCGGCGGCGGTAGGCGGGGAAGCGTTTTTACGCTATCTTCCGCTCGTTACAGCAGGAGATAGCGTGAACGGACGGCTTCCATTGACTGCAATGGAAGCCGTCAGCGCGTACACCCGCGGCAAATAGAACATGCTGCGGGTGAGGACGGGAGATTTCACGGTGCGAAATTCCGCGGTGGAATTCCGCATCGTGAGCATTGTGCTATTAGGTTCAATAGAACCTAATAGCAGGGGGCAACGCAGCGGATTTTTGCCGCGAATTTACGCGGCGTAAATCTGTTCGTGGGAAGGAGGCCTAACTGAGCAAGAAGGTGCAGAACCAAATCTAAAACCCGCACCGGACTTCGTTCAAGCCCACTGTGACATTTGTAGTGTACATATAATTTAGCACAACTGTCTACAGAAAAGAAAAGGATTAAAGGGATTCACATTAACATGGGTGGATAGACTACTGAAAAAAGAACAAAAAAAAGCATCAGAGTTGAACTTTAATAGATAATGAAGAACAAAGATTATAATATTGAAAACCTAATATTTCAGTTACAAAATGATTGAAGTCTATTATTTTCAACAGTTCCGGTTTTCGAGAATACAGACATCTATTGGCATTTATTTTTGCCATTAATGATATTAACAATAAAACAGACATTCTGCCAAATATCACTTTGGGATATCATCTGTATGATTCATGTGGCCATGTGAATAAAGTAATACAGAATGTTATGCAGATAATGTCTGGACACTCAGTAACAGCTCCTAATTACTCATGTTTGGATTACGGTACACTAGCTGGTTTTATAGGAGATCTAAGATCTGCCACCACTCTACCAATGGCCCAGTTATTGGGTCTGTATGGATATGCACAGGTGAGTTCTAATAAGAAATCTTAAAGCATAATTCAACTTTTGAATGCATTTTCAGAATAAGCTGTCATGTCTACATGGGGGATCACAGCATTGCCTTCAGACAGACAGATGTGGATCTGCCTTGCCACATACTATTTTGCCTATGGGGTATTTCTGTTAGCAGCACTTGGAGAACCCTGGTTTTCACCGTTGACCCCTCCACTTGGGATTTAGTAGGCATATTTTCAATAGTGTACCTGCTGATGCCATGTAAGTAGAGATGAGCGAGCATACTCGTCCGAGCTTGATGCTCGTTCGAGTATTAGGGTGTTCGAGATACTCGTTATTCGAGACGAGCACCACGCGTTACTCGAGTCAATTACATTTACTTCCCTGAAATGTTAGCGCCATTTTCTGGCCAATAGACATGCAGAGAAGGCATAACAACTTCCTCCAGTGAGGTTCCAGCCCTATCCCACCACCCTGCAGTGAGTGGCTGGCGAGATCAGGTGACTGCCGAGTATTTAAATCTTTCCCGCCCCCTGCTCGCCTCAGGCACGCGCTGGTAGAGATTAGGGAGGGTGCTGCTGCTATAGTTAGAGTGTTGGCGTCTTCAATGCACATCTCACCGTGTGCATTACTGTTGTGGCTGCTGTGAGCAGTTTTGCACCTTTTTGTTTTTTATATCGGACGTGCAGGCTATAGCGTTCTCAGGCTGCAGTCTGTACTGCGTAGTATAGGGGCGGTATTGGTCAGGCAGTGACAGTGGGTGGTGTACAAAAACCCCAACGGTGCTTCTTAGGGCCACATCTTACCATGTGAATTACTGTTGTGGCTGCTAGGAGCAGCTTTGCACCAATTTTTGTTTTTCATCTTGGGCTCTGCAGACTATTGCGTTCTCAATCTACAGCCAATTATACAGAGTATAGGGGAAGTATTGGTGAGGCAGGGACAGTAGTAGTGTGGAATCCTGTCTAGAAGAACCCCAACGGTCCTTCTTAGGGCCACATCTTACCGTGTGAATTACTGTTGTGGCTGCTGGGAGCAGTTTTGCACTAAATTTTTTTTTCATCTTGGGCACTGCAGACTATTGTCTTTTCAGTCTGCAGCCAATTATACAGAGTATAGGGGCAATATTGGTGAGGCAGGGACAGTGCTACTGTAGAATCTGTCAACAAGTACCCCAAAAAAAGCACCTGTTTAGGGCTATCTGTGACCGTGTGCATTTAACTCCGTGGCTGCTGGCAGTTGTAGTACCTCGCTATTGCACAGCTAGGCCTGCTTGCAGACTTCTGTATTACTTTTTTTCCTGGCTGCAGTTTGTGTTACATAAGCGCTGTCTCACACCAACTGCACGCCAATAATAATTCAAAATTTTTTTACACTGCTGTGTGTCTGGCGTCAACTGCACGCACGGCGACAGACCCCGATAGAGGGAAACTCAGATAGATGCAATAAAGCCTGCATTGCATTGCCCCCCCCACCCCCGCCCCCCAAAAAAATACTTCTTACGGCTAGCTGTGACTCTCTGCATTTCAGTGCGTGGCTGCTGTAAAGTCAGGTGTATCAGTATTGCATATTGCAGAGCTAGGCGTGCTTGCAGGCTTCCAAATAATTTTTTTCCTGGCTGCAGTTTTTTTTACATAACTGCTGTCTCACTCCAACTGCACGCCAATAATTCAAAAATTTTTAACACCTCTGTGTGTCTGGCGTCAACTGCACGCACGGCGACAGACACCGATAGAGGGAAACTCAGATAGACGCAATATAGCCTGCATTGCATTGCCCCCCCAAAAAATACTTCTAACAGCTAGCTGTGACTCTCTACATTTCACTGCGTGGATGCTATGAGGTCAGGTGTATCAGTATTGCATATTGCACAGCTAGGCGTGCTTGCAGGCTTCCGAATTATTTTTTTCCTGGCTGCAGTTTGCGTTACATAAGCGCTGTATCACTCCAACTGCACGTCAATAATAATTAAAAAAATTTTTACACCGCTGTGTGTCTGCCGGCAACTGCACGCACGGCGACTGACTCCGATAGAGGGAAACTCAGATAGACGCAATAAAGCCTGCATTGCAATGCACAAAAATTAAAAAGAAAATACTTCTTACGGCTAACTGTGACTCTCTGGATTTCACTGCGTGGCTGCTGTGAGGTCAGGTGTATCAGTATTGCATATTACACAGCTAGGCGGGCTTGCAGGCTTCCAAATAATATTTTTCCTGGCTGCAGTTTGCGTTACATAAGCGCTGTATCACTGCAACTGCACGCCAATAATAATTCAAAACTTTTTTACACCGCTGTGTGTCTGCCGTCAACTGCACGCACGGTGACAGACCCCGATAGAGGGAAACTCAGAAAGATGCAATATAGCCTGCATTGCATAGCCCCAAAATAAAAAAAAATTAAAAAATTTATTACGGATAGCTGTGACTCTCTACATTTCACTGTGTGGCTGCTGTGAGGTCAGGTGTATCAGTATTGCATATTGCACAGCTAGGCCTGCTTGCAGGCTTCTGAAATATTTTTTTCCTGGTTGCAGTTTGTGTTACATAAGCACTGTTTCCCTCCAACTGCACGCCAATAATTCAACAATTTTTTACACCGCTCTGTGTCTGCTCTACTCGTAATCCACCATGCTGAGGGGTAGGGCTAGAGGACGTGGATGCGGACGCGCAGTTCCAAGTGAGGGTGTGGGCATAGGCCGAGTTCCTGATCCAGGTGAATCGCAGCCGGCTGCTGCAGGATTAGGAGAGAGGAAAGTTTCTGGGGTCCCCAGCTTCATATCACAATTTTTGGGTCCACATCGTAGACCTTTATTACAAAATGAGCAGTGTGAGCAGGTCCTGTCGTGGATGGCAGAAAGTGCATCTAGCAATGTCCCCAGCAACCTGTCTTCTACGCCGTCCACTGCTGCAACTCTGAATCCTCTCGCTGCTGCTCCTCCTTCCTCCCAGCCTCCTCACTCCATGAAAATGACACATTCGGATGAGCAGGCAGACTCCTAGGTACTGTTTTCGGGCCCCCGCGCTGATTGGGAAAAAATGGTTCCTCTCCCACCTGAGGAGTTTGTCGTGACCGATGCCCAACCTTTGCAAAGTTCCCGGGGTCCGAGTGATGAGGCTGGGGACTTCTGGCAACTGTCTCAAGAGCTTTCGGTAGGTGAGGAGGTCGATGATTATGATGAGACACAGTTGTCTATCAGTGAGGCAGTAGTAAGGGCAGTAAGTCCGAGGGAGGAGCGCACAGAGGATTCGGAGGAAGAGCCGCTGGACGATGAGGTGACTGACCCCACCTGGGTTGATAAGCCAACTGAGGACAGGTCTTCAGAGGGGGAGGCAAGTGCAGCCGCAGGACAGATTGGAAGAGGCAGTGGGGTGGACAGGGGGTAGAGGCAGGGCCAAAGCAAATAATCCCCCAACTGATTCCGAAAGCACCCCCTCGCGCCAAGCCACCGTGCAGAGGCCAGGGTGCTCAAAGGTGTGGCAGTTTTTAACTGAGAGCGCGGACGACCAACAAACAGTAGTGTGCAACCTTTGTCGCGCTAAGATCAGCTGAGGAGCCACCACTACCAGCCTCACCACAACCAGCATGTGCAGGTATATGATGGCCAAGCACCTCACAAGGTGGGACGAAGGCCGTTCACCACCTCCGGGTTGCACCACTGCCTCTCCCCCTGTGCCCCAACCTGCCACTGAGATCCAACCCACCTCTCAGGGCAAAGGCACAAGCGTCTCCCGGCCTGCACCCACACCCTCACCTCCGCTGTCCTCGGCCCCATCCAGCAATGTCTCTCAGCTCTGCGCCCAGCTGTCGCTAGCACAAGCGTTGGAGCGCAAGTGCAAATACGCCTCCACGCACCCGCACACTCAAGCTTTAAATGTCCACATTGCCAAACTGATCAGCCTGGAGATGCTCCCATACAGGCTTGTGGAAACGGAGGCTTTCAAAAACATGATGGCAGCCCCGCGCTACTCGGTCCACAGTCGCCACTATTTTTCAAGGTGTGCCGTCCCAGCCCTGCACGACCACGTCTCCCGCAACATTTTACACGCCCTCACCAACGTGGTTACTGGCAAGGTCCACTTAACAACGGACACATGGACAAGCACAGGTGGGCAGGGCCAGTATATCTCCCTGACGGCAGATTGGGTGAATTTAGTGGAGGCTGGGACCGAGTCAGAGCCTGGGACCGCTCACGTCCTACCCACCCGCAGAATTGCGGTCCCCACTTCGGTGGTGGTATCTGCGGTGGTGTATGCCACCTCCACTAAACCTTCCCCCTCTTCCTCCTCCTACGCAACCTCTACCTCGCAATCAAGACGCGCCAGCAGAAGCACCTCGCCAGCAGTCGGTGTTGTGTGGCGCGGCAGCACAGCGGTGGGCAAGCGTCAGCAGGCCGTGCAGAAAATAATCAGCTTAGGAGAGAAGGGGCACACGGCCCATGAACTGTTGCATGGTCTGACAGAGCAGACTTACCGTTAGCTTTTGCTGCTGAGCCTCCTGTGTGACAACGGCCGTAACCTAGTGGCGGCTCTGCAGCTCGGCAGCCTCATGCGCGTGCCATGCCTGGCCCACATCTTTAATTTGGTGGTACAGCGATTTCTGAAAAGCTACCCACACTTGTCAGACCTCCTCGGCAAGGTGCGCCGGGTCAGCGCACATTTCCGCAAGTCCAACACAGACGCTGCCACCCTGCGGACCCTGCAACATCGCTTTAATCTGTCAGTGCACCGACTGCTTTGCGACGTGCCCACACGGTGGAACTCTACGCTGCACATGTTGGCGAGGCTGTATGAGCAGCGTAGAGCTATAGTGGAATACCAACTCCAACATAGGCGGCGTAGTGGGAGTCAGCCTCCTCAATTCTTTACAGAGGAGTGCGCCTGGATGGCAGATATCTTCCAGGTCCTTGGAAACTTTAAGGAGTCTACCCAGATTGTGAGCGGCGATGCTGCAATCATTAGCGTCACCATTCCTCTGCTATGCCTGTTGAGAAGTGCCCGGCAAAGCATAAAGGCTGACGCTTTGCGGTCGGAACAGGAGATGGGGGAAGACAGTATGTCGCTGGATAGTCAGAGTACCCTCATGTCTATATCTCAGCGCGTTGAGGAGGAGGAGGGGGGGGGGAACCTCAGGAGGAGGAGGGGGAAGAGACAGCTGGGCCTACTGCAGAGGGTAACCATCCTGCTTGCCTCTCATCTGTTCAGCGTGTATG
The DNA here is from genome assembly GCF_035609145.1 of Eleutherodactylus coqui. Classification (NCBI taxonomy): domain Eukaryota; kingdom Metazoa; phylum Chordata; class Amphibia; order Anura; family Eleutherodactylidae; genus Eleutherodactylus; species Eleutherodactylus coqui. The sequence goes on from NC_089843.1 coordinate 32,727,772, forward strand.
GCCTGTGGGGGAGGAGGAGGATCCAAAAAGTGATCCTCCTAGTGAGGACAGCGATGTGTTGCGTACAGATACCCTGGTACACATGGCTGACTTCATGTTAGGATGCCTTTCCCGTGACCCTTGCGTTAGACGCATTCTGGCCACTACGGATTACTGGGTGTACACACTGCTCGACCCACAGTATAAGGAGAACCTTTCCACTCTCATTTCCGAAGAGGAAAGGGGTTCGAGAGTGATGCTATACCACAGGGCCCTGGTGGACAAACTGATGGTAAACTTCCCATCTGACAGCGCTAGTGGCAGAAGGCGCAGTTATGGGGGCCAGGTAGCAGGGGAGATGCGGAGATCAGGCAGCATGTTCAGCGCAGGCAGGGGAACACTCTCCAAGGCCTTTGCCAGCTTTATGGCTCCCCAGCAAGACTGTGTCACCACTCCCCAGTCAAGGCTGAGTCGGAGGGACCACTGTAAAAAGATAGTGAGGGAGTACGTAGCCGATCGTACCACCATCCTTCGTTACGCCTCTACTCCGTACCACTACTGGGTATCAAAGCTGGAAACGTGGCACGAACTCGCGCTGTATGCCCTGGAGGTGCTTGCTTGCCCTACCGCTAGCGTCTTGTCAGAGAGGGTGTTTAGTGCAGCTGGGGGAATCATCACGGATGAAGCGTACCCGCCTGTCAACCAACAGTGCCGACATGCTTACACTCATAAAGATGAACAAAGCCTGGATTTCCCCAGACTTCTCTCCTCCACCAGCGGAGAGCAGCGTTACCTAAACAATCTTTTCACTGCAACTGCAGATAAAAGCACTCTTCTCTATCACCGTAAAAAAGGGACATTTACCTTTGTCAATCTGTCTATGATATTAGTCCTCCTCCATCTGCTCCTTATCCTGAAAAATCCTGTCATCACGCTGAACTGCCAATTTTTCTGCGGCCCAAAAGGCTCATATAACTTTTGCCAAACAATATTTCAACGTTTCTAACTGATGCATTGAAACTTCAACATGAACCAATTTTTTTAACAGGGCTGCCTCCAGGCTCTGTTACAAATTAAGACACAGTAAGGTAAAATATTAATGGGTTTCACCTGCCCTCTCAGTTGAGCAATTTTTCTGGGGTACATTTCTACTGTTGGTACAGCAATTTTTTGGGCCCTTGCCTACACTGTAATCCAAGTAATTTTTCTGGCCTTCGCCTACACTCATGGTACACCAATGTGTCCGGGGTTGGCCTACACTCTTGTTACAGAAATGTCACATGGGTCTGCCTGCCTATTCCTCTGCCACAGTAATGCTACAGGGGTCTGCCTATACTTCTGCGACAAAAATGTTACTTCGGTCTGCCCATACTTTTGCACCTGAAATGTTACTGGGGTCTGCCTACAGTGCTGCTACTGAAATGTTAGTGGGGTCTGTGTATGCTGCAGCAAATAAAATGTTACTGGGGTCTGTCTATACTGTTACTACTGAAATGTTACTGTGGTCTTTCTATACTGTTACTACTGAAATGTTACTGGGGTCTATCTATACTGTTACTCCTGAAATGTTACTGGGGTCTGTATATACAGTTACTACTGAAATGTTACTGGGGTCAGTGTATACTGCTGCAAATGAAATCTTACTGGGGTCATTCTATACTGCTGCAACTGAAATGTTACTGGGGTCTGTCTATACTCCAACTACTGAAATGTCACTGGGCTCTGCCTACACTGCTGATACTGAAATGTTACTGGGGTCTGTGTTTACTGCTGCAAATTAAATGCTACTGGGGTCTGTCTATACTGTTACTAGTGAAATGTTACTGAGGTCTGTCTATACTGTTGCTGCTGAAATGTTACTGGGGTCTGTGTATACTGCTGCAAATGAAATGTTACTAATGCTGGGCTATGGCTATACTGCTGCTACGGAAATGTTACAGGAGTCTGTCTATACTGTGTGAGCATTAGCGTTTAGGATCGGTAGCAACTTGGGCATAAGCAGTCAGAGACAGTGACACACGGGATAAAGTCTTTAGTCTAGGCTTCACCTGGGTTTATTTCAGTGCAAACAAAGCAAAAACACAGGCCTTAACATCAGGCCAACATAAAATAACTGCTGCTCGTCTGAGCACTTACTAGACATGGATCGTCACTGTCTACGCACTTGCAAACAAATGGTTCCTGCGCACAGGAACAGGCTCTCAGACCTGCAAAGGTCTCAGCTCTCCTCCTCCAGGACCTGTAGGCCCAGGCTTTAAAAGGCCTGGTACCAGCCTCACCTGGTACGTGGGAGTGGCCATCCCACCCTTCACTTTGACCACTCCAGGAAAAGCCGGCCTGGATTATGTGCCTTGGAGCCACTTACACACTACAACGTGTCAGTAACTTAATGTTACTGACACCCAACTGCCGGCTTCCTCCACCGAGCCCTGGCTGCTCGGTGGCACGTATCTGCCCAAGTGCTCCCTAAAACCGCGTAGGAGAAAATCCTAGGCGAAATATATCTGCCCTCCAGCACTTTGCCGGTCACTGTCTCACAACTGTTTCTACTGAAATGTTACTGGGGTCTGTCTATACTGCTGCAAATGAAATGTTACTGGGGTCTGTCTATACTGTTACTACCGACATGTTACTGGGGTCTGTGTATACTGCTGCTATGGAAATGTTACAGGGGTCTGTCTATACTGTTGCTACTGAAACGTTACTGGGGTCTGTGTATACTGCTGCAAATGAAATGTTACTGGGGTCAGTCTATACTGTTGCAACTGAAATGTTACTGGGGTCTGCCTATACTCCAACTGCTGAAATGTCACTGGGCTCTGCCTACACTGCTGCTAATGAAATGTTAATTGGGTCTGTCTATACTGTTACTAATGAAATGTTACTGAGTTCTGTCTATTCTGCTGTAAATGAAATGTTACTGGGCTCTGTCTATACTCCAACTGCTGAAATGTCACTGGGCTCTGCCTACACTGCTGCTAATGAAATGTTAATTGGGTCTGTCTATACTGTTACTAATGAAATGTTACTGAGTTCTGTCTATACTGCTGTAAATGAAATGTTACTGGGGTCTGTCTATACTGTTACTACTGAAATGTTACTGGGATCTGCCTAGACTGCAGCTACTGAAATGTTACTTGGGGCCTGTGTATACACCTGCAAATGAAATGTTACTGGGGTCTGTGTATACTGCTGTAAATGAAATGTTACTGGAGTCTGTCTATACTGTTACTACCGAAATTTTACTGGGCTCTGCCTACGCTGCTGCTACTGAAATGTTACTGGGGTCTGTGTATACTGCTGCAAATGAAATGTTACTAATACTGGGCTATGCCTAAACTGCTGCTACGGAAATGTTACAGGGGTCTGTGTATACTGTTACTACTGAAATGTTACTGGGGTCTCCCTAGACTTCTTTTGCAACATAACTGTTAGTGGGGTCAGCTTATATCTTTGCAACAGTAATATTACAGGAGTCAGTGCATAGTATGGGTGCACTACATTTTCCCATCGCGGTGTTCTAAGTATCTGGGCATAACCAAAAAAAACAAACGACTGACTAGGGCATGGAGTGTGGGCCGAAGCCAACCTGCATTTTATCTCACGTTAATGCAGCTATCCGGGGCACTGTATTGTGACAAACAAGAGGAGCGAAACAGCCCTAATGAGATGTTCACAGCTACGCTAGCATTGGAGTCCGCTGTAGGCCCGCGTTTGCTGAGGGTTTGTGCAGAGGCCTATGTCCCGGGGTGCAGTGAAAGTCCGCTTCCTGCCCAGGACTGCTGAAGCTGTATGCTGAGGCCTATGTCCCGTGGGAACTGCAAGTACGCCAGGTTGAGGCTGTGCAACTTTTTTTCAGGCTAATCCAGTCATTGTAGCAGGGAAAGAAAACGTGACTGATTTACTTTGCCAGCTTGGCCTTTTTGCAGGCAAGCGTATTATTTTTTCGGCCTACTGTGTGCATTACAGTGCCGCTGTCAGCCTCCATGTGCAAGCCAATAATTGCCTAATTTTTACCAACGTTCAGTGTCTGCTGTATTCGTAATCCACCATGCTGAGGGGTTGGGGTAAGCCTAGAGGACGGGGCCGTGGGCGAGGACGCGGAGGTCCAAGTGAGGGTGTGGGCACAGACTGAGTTCCTGGTCCAGGTGAATCACAGCCAGTTGCTGAGGGATTAGGAGAGAGGAAAGTTTCTGGGGTCCCCAGCTTCATATCACACTTTTGTTCTGTGGCTTCACTGTTGTTCATTGGCTCTTATTCGTATCTGAATCTTTGATTTTGCCCATGGAGGCAAAATCCACGGTGGTATTCAGGAACCCAGCCTGAACCTGGGCCCGCTAACGTGGTTCCCACACAGACTATAGCGGGTCCTGGTGATGCTGTCTTCGCCTTGTAATGCCACCTCCTTTAACCCCCCCCCCCCCCCCCTCATCCTCCTCCTCCAACAATGCAAACATTCTTAGCAAATGCTAAAGCTTTCGTCCCTCTTGCGGGGGTCCAAGAATTTCACCTTAATCAGCACAATAGGAATGCACCCCCCCCCCCCATCCCTCTTAATCCTGGGCACAATTCTGAAAACCAAAGAAACACAACCAGGGTGCTATTCCATTATCCCTAGCTGAAGCATTCAGCTGAGCGATAGAGCAATTGCGGCTTCCATCTTGTTGGTGCAGATAATAATTACATGATGTTGTGTCATGCTGAGGTAGGAATAGAGCCCACTCTCGAACACAGCATCCCTGCAGTGCTGGGGACAGAGTAGCAGCAGGCACATATCCTTGGTGGAAGCAGGCTAGCTGAGAGCCACATATTCCCGGTCTGATTTTGGACTGAAGAGGCCTTTACTTGTGATCATCTTTGGTAATTCCTGACAAAGATGAGTGGTATAGCCAGAAACTTGCATTGCTAACACTTTGCAATGGTCAACAGAAAACATATGAATGAAGCCTTTCCATTTTTCTGATTGAGATGAGGAGGAGTGCCGACTTTTAGTTCCTAGAATATCCTTTTCATTGCTATCAAATGCCCTCTTGTCTCAGAAAATACTAGCTTTTTCACATAGCTGTTGTCGCTTCCGCTTTTATTCTGTGGCTTTACTTTTGTCCAGTGGCTCTTAGGTGGATCTGAAAGTTTGATTTTGCCCATGAAGGCAAAATCCGCGGTGGAGGCCCTGAACCCAGCCTGATCCTGGGCCCGCTAACGTGGTTCCCACACAGACTATAGCGGGTCCTAGTCATGCTGTCTTGGCCTTGTAATGCCACCTCCTCCTCCCGCTTGGGGTCAGGGGGTCAGCAATGCACATCATATATTTTCTCTCGTATAACCACAGTTATCGGAGAAACTTGTTTGGGCCAAAGGAGAGGAGCGTAACTGCATTAACGTTACAGGGGTCTGCCTATACTTCAGCTGCAGAAATGTTACAGGGATCTGCCAATACAGCAGCTACATAAATGTTACTGGGGTCAGTCTATACTGCTGCAATTAAAATGTTACTGGGGTCTGTCTATACTGTAACTACAGAAATGTTACTGGGGTATACCTAGACTTCTGCAACATAACTGTTATTGGGGTCAGCTCATACGTTTGCTACAGGAATACTACAGGGGTCTGTGTATAGTATAGGTGCACTAAGGTTTCACATCGCGGTGTTCTACGTATCTGGTCCAAAAAAGAAAAAAACAGTGTGACTGGGGCATGCAGTGTGGGCCGAAGCCCACCTGTATTTTATGTGACGTTAGCTCAGCTATCCGGGGCACTGCAATTGGATTTATTTATGTACCGTTGGTGGCTTCCTGGGACCCACCCATGCTGTGGGTCCACACAGACTTCCCAGAGCGGAGTCGTACCTGCCTGGCAATTTTAAACAAAACCCAGAATGTCTAGGGCGAAAAAAGGCCAGACTGAATAGGGCATGGAGTGTGGGCCAAAGCCCACCTGTACTTTATCTCACGTTAGCTCAGCTATCCGGGGTACTGCATTGGGACAAACCAGAGGAGCAATACAGCGCTAATGAGACGTTCACAGCTACGCTAGCATTGGAGTCCGCAGTAGGCCTGCGATTGCTGAGGGTTTGTGCAAAGGCCTATGTCCTGGGTGCAGTGAAAGTCCGCTTCCTGCCTATGATTGCTGAAGCTGTGGGCCAAGGCCTATGTCGTCGGCGCGGTGCAAGTCTGCCATGTTTGGCCGCTCTGATTTATTTATTGTTCATGTCTTGGGTCGCCTAGGACCCACCTATGCTGTTGGTGCACACTTAGTTCCCATCGCAATGTTTTACCTGTCTGGCACAAAGACACTGACTGACTTGGGTAGGGGGCAGAATGCAGATGGCTTTCCCCTTGCAGTGTTGATTGAGCTATGCGACACCTAGACAAAATGAATACTATGTGGGCACATGGATTCCCCATTGCTATGTAACTCATGCCCACGTTTGCAGCTCCTGACGGAGGTGGCACAGACTTGGAATGAAGATCGAACGTCAATTTCTCATCGATTCTCTACAGCATTGTGGGCTATTGCCCCACCCCTTTTAAAGAGGGTCGCTACCTGGCCCTGCCAACCCTCTGCAGTGTGTGCCTCCAGTTCCTCCTCATGGCAGACGCACTTATAAATAGACATGAGGGTGGTGTGGCTATGAGGCCAGCGTGTGGCATGAGGGCAGCTAAAGGCTGCGCAGGGACACATTTGTGTGCATTGCCGACGCAGGGTCGTGCGCGGGGGGGGGGGGGGGAGGGGAGTGGGCAGCATGTAACCCAGGAGAAGAGGCAGCGGTGTTTCCCGCAGGCAGTGCCTGTGCTTGGTTGGAGGTAGTGTGGTGCTTAGCTAAGATCTGCCTTGCTAATGAGGGTTTGTCCGGAGTAAAAATTGTTGGGGGGGGGGGGCTCACTCTTGTCGCTATTGTGGCTTAATAGTGGGATCTGGGAACCTGAAAAGCAGCCCAGCATGTTGCCCCTCACCTGCCCTATCCATATCTGTGTCGTTTCCATCACTTTCATAGGTTTTAAAGATTTGCACAAATGAAAACCTTAGTGAGCACCGGTGTTATATAAAAATGCTCGAGTCGCCCATTGACTTTAATGGTGTTCGGTACTCGAAACGAACCCTCGAGCATCGAGCACCCGAGCATTTTGGTGCTCGCTCATCTCTAAATGTAAGGCTAAGCCATAGTATCTAAAGGTGTGAACAAAGCTGTATTCTGTAGACAAGCCTAGTTCAGAACGAGGGTTGAGGCAGGGATCAGACAAATAATAGAGTCCAGGAATGTAGCCGAGGTCAAAAATACAGAAGACACAAGTAGTCAGAAAAATGCAGAGGTCTTGACCAGGAGAACACACCAATTGGGACTTTGTCAGAATTGGAGTGAAACTAAATTGCTTAGGCATCTATCCTTGGATATAAATGACTAATATAGCCAAAGGCATCAAAAGATTGATGGGTGAACGATTTAGAGTATGTGCTGGCCCTTTATGTCTGAGAACTGGAGTGCGTGAGAGCTCCACTGTCCATTGTCATAGACCAAGTAGGAGACATGCAGCACAGACATGAAATTGCAACTGACCACAGCTTCAGCTGCAGGTAAATGCAGTGACTTCAGCAGAAAGCTATGACAAGTTTTGGTCAACATATGACTTGTATCCTGCATTTTCTTTAGTAGATATCTTATTCAACAGGTTCAATTTTTAATGGTGAATTTTTCATTAATTTAGCTCCAGGAGGGTATGAAGACAAGCTGCTACAATGCGTCGAAATGCTGCACACATAGGGGATTGACACCATCACTAAGAACATTATACAGAAGTACTAAACTATACAGCAGATTACAAAACACAGTAAGGGTGCATTCACAAGAGTGTGTGCTGGAGCGTACATAGGTGCACACAAAGCCGGAGCACCCATGTATGTGCACAAACATGCGTGAATGCAGGTCCGTGCAGCATTGTGTTCAATGGGGCTGCGGCTTCTGCTGGCAGCCACATTGAAAGCAATGGTCTGCCGGCAACCCCTGCAGTCCTTTTCAGGGAAAAGCTTTTTTTTTATGTAAGCCCTTCCCTGAAAATCATTCCTATTTAGTGTAAAAAAACGGGAATTTTTCTTACCGATAATTCCCTTTCTTGAAGGCATCATGACAGCATACACCTGGAGGTTGCGCACCTGCTGACCTGATGGGACAGGAAGAGGCAGAACATAAAAAGCACCTCCCCTCCACCAAACACCAGTGCGTTCCAAATAACCACAGTGACAGTATACTTAACCAGAAGGTGTGTTTTATTGGCACCACACACCTTAGACAAAGAAATCATAAGCATACACATTACCTCATGTGTTAAACAAACAAGGGTAACCGTGTCGGTGGGGGGGGGGGGGCCCGTATGCTGTCATGATGCCTTCAAGAAAGGGAATTATCGGTAAGAAAAATTCCCGTTTTCCCTCCGACATCATGACAGCACACACCTGGAGGAATACCAAATAACTGGCATGGGCTTTTTTAGGGAGGGATTACTGCTTGAAGCACCTTCCTCCCGAAGGTTGCATTCTCACTAGATTTTAATGTCCAGCCTATAAGGTTTAATAAACGTATGACTAGAAGTCCACGTGGCTGCGTTACAAATCTGCTCGATTGAGGCGTACGCTCTTTCTGCCCAGGAAAATGCCACCGCCCGAGTAAAGTGGGCTTTCAAACCTTCTGGGGGAGGAATGCCCCTGGCCTTGTAAGCCTCCCGGATGGCTCTTCTGAGCCACCTGGCTATTGAATCTCTAGAAGTAGCCTTCCCTTTGGCCTGCCCCTGAAATTGAACGAAAGTTTGTCAAACTTTCTGCAACTTTCCGTTGCCTCAAGGTACGCTAATGCAGCTCTTTTAACGTCAAGATTATGGAGCCTCTGCTCCTTTTCGTTTTTAAAATTTAGACAAAGGCTGGAATGACTATTGGCTGGCCTCCGTGGAAGTCTGACAAGACTTTGGGTTGGAGGGAAGGGTCTAGGGAGAATACGATCTCATCAGGGTGCATAGTCCTATATGGGGCCCTTTGCGAAAGGGCCTGAAATTCACCCACGCACATAGCCGTCATAACCGCCACAAGGTGGGCTACCTTGTACGTCAGCAAGGCGATGGATAGGTTTCTCATAGGTTCAAACGGGGAAAATCGCAGAAGGCCTGAAGGACTATAGTCAGATCCCAGGGGGGGCACCATCAGCCTTATGAATCGATGCAGTCTACTCGCCCTTCTAGGAAATTTCCTAATCCCCTTGTGCTCAGCAAGCACGAGATCAAAGAATGCCCTCAAAGCCACTACTTGAGCTTTGAGGGAATCTGGACTCAACCCTTATCCGGGCCTGCCTGGACGAAATTTAAATTTTTTTACGAATGTCTGATTGGATGTCCTGACCCATCCATTCTGAGAATTTTTTCCCGACTTTGGAATAAATCTTTTCCATCGAGGGCATAAGGCTCTCGCAATTAGTGGAAACCCTATTAGATGATAGACCCTTTTCTAAGAATTTTACCCGTTCAAGATCCAGACTCTAAGCCTGAACTTGTGAACCTCCGGGTAGAGGAGAGGACCCTGCAGCAATAGGTCCAGTCTTGACGGAAGATGGAGAGGCTCTCCCACTGACAGATCTCAGGAGAGCAAACCAAGGTCTTTCGGGCCAATAAGGCGCTACTAACGTTACTGACAGCCTTGGCCGCAGTAATTTTTTTTAGGAGTAGCGGAATCAGGGGTAAAGGGGAAAAAGCGTAAGCCAAGTCCCAAACCCAGGGGTGAGAGGGGGCGCCTGTGCCTAAGGCTTGTTTCTCCGAGTCTCGGGAAAAGAGAAGACGGCAATTGGTATTTGCGCTTCACGCAAGCAAAACTATTTTGGGTACCCCCTATTTGTCCCGAGTAAGCTAAACACTTCGGGATGGAGTCCCCAACTCTCCTGCGTCCACTTTCTTCCTGCTTAGAAAGCCTGCGACTGAATTCTCGGCTCCTTTTATATGGAAGGCCGACAGTGACTTAGTTATGAGTTCCGCCCATTGAAGGAACCTTCCAGCCAAATGCTGAAGTAGAGGATTCCTGGTGGTACTCTGGTGGCGAATGAGTGGCACTGCCATCATATTATCGGAAAAAATCCTCACATGCTTCATCCCTAAACGGTTTGCAGGCTACGTTGAGTTTCCCAAACCTCATTACGTTCTCTAACGTTAGATAACCTGGATCTCTCATGAGGGTCCTATGTACCCTTGTATATGGCCACCTTCAAAGATGACCCCTCACCCTTTTGCGCTGGCATCAGTTATCGCGGGGTCCCCATTAAAAGGTTGTCTGAGGACAACCGCCAGCGGAGTGAGGACCTAGCCCTAGTGGAAATAGGGATTGTCCTGTCAAGTGAGGACTGACTTGTCCCCATTCAGGATAAGTGTCTGGAGATCACCGCTGTGGAACTGGGCCCAGGGAACCACTCCAATCCATGAAGTCATTAGCCCCAGGATCCGCATCGCCTCTTATTGAAACTGTAGATTTTTTATATAGAGCACAACATTCTCTAGAATGAGCTGTTTCCTTAGAGGAGGAAGGGACGAACATTGGAGACGAAAATCCAAAATGACTCCCAGGAATTTTTTCCTGGTGTCCGGATCCATGTTGGATTTCAAATCATTAATGATCCAGCTCAGACCCTTAGATAGCTGAAGCGTGGACCCCCAGTGTGACCTCAGAATAATGAGGGGATCTGCCACCAGCAGGGAACAATCTCTGAGCTATGCCCCCTTTCAGATGGGGGATGATGATAATCCCGCGATTGTGCAGAAAGGCTACCATTTCAATCACCCCTTTGGAGAAGATCCATGAAGCAGAGGAGATTCCAAAGGGAAGCCGCCATTCTCAGCGCAAATTTAGGAACTTTTTGCGAGTTGACATAACTGGGGATGTGATAATACTCATCCTTTATGTCAATCGTAGCCATACGTTATCCCTACCAATCAGGGGGGTTGCGGTTCTGATAGTCTCCATCGGTGGGAACCATCTGGTTGGGAACCAGAAAGAGAGGGGAGTAAAACCCTTTCCCCCATTCTGTCTTAGGGATGGGGATAACTGCACCGATATCCAGCACGATTTGTTCACCCTTAAGTAGAGCCTGCTCTAGGGTTGGTGCCGGGATGACAGTCGCGGTGGAACCGGAAGCCCGTACTTGGACCCAGGCCCACACAGTCCAAGGTTAAAATGAATCTATTTGGAGGGCGGGGTTCTAGCTCAAATCTTGTACCCCTCCGTCACCAGGCCTGCGCTTGTGGGATCGATTCCTGTCATTAGGATCGTTTCCCAGCGTGTGGTAGGCACCGTCAGTAGCTATGTTTCTCCAACTAGTGCACAAGTGAACTAATCTTCTGCGGGCATGAAGATGCAGGTTGAGGGACAACAGTAAGAGCCTTACCGCTTCCTCCGGTCTTTCCATTCCCAACTTATGTTGTAGACGAGGGACATGGAATTAAGGCGCTTTTTGCGGGTACACAACCTATTTTTGGAGGTTATGTCTCTTGACCACTACTTTACCCCTAAATGACGGCCGCAGTGGTGCCGGAAAGCCCGTCCTTGCACCCAGGCCCACGCAGTCTCCGGTTAGCTCCCAGATGAGGTACTTCCCACTGGGGCAACCGGGGCTGGCAGAAGAGATGCTCGTGTTGGATAGGGCTGCCACGCGGGTTCCGAAGCGGACCGTAGAAGCTGACCTAGTCAAACCGTAATAGAGCGAGCCACCAAGGTGGCCGCAATATTAGCTTTATAATGAAGCTGGACGTGGACCAAGCCTTACGCATGGTCATGTCTACTTTGTTGTCCATGGAGTCCTTTAAGTGGGACGTATCCTCAGATGGTAGTCCAGTTCTTTTAGTGTCAACATTTGGCGTCTCCTCAAGGATAGCCACTTCATTGTCTGCAAATAAAGGACACTCCTAAAATTCTTTTAGAAATTAACGGAGCTTGATCCATACAATTCCAATCATTAAGGATCAATGGTTTAAGTGTGGCATGTGGAAGCTGACTCGCAACATGGCGTCCTGCACAGTGCAAGGTTTCTCTGTTAGCGTTTTTTTCGAAAACGAGATATTTTTTCTCCCCCTGCCACACTTCCAAGATCTTCAAGATCAAATTCTTCTGCCATGTCAGAGTCGGACTCTAACACTGCCGGAGCAGACCCTCTTGTGGCCCCTAAGGGCCCTGGTTGGAGGTCCGAGAGGTATGACTGTTTCTTCCCGGACAACTGACTGGATTTCAGACATGGGGGAAGATTTTTCTTCCTGCAGAATTTTCGCTGAGCAGGAAGCACATAATGTTTTAGAATAGGAGTCGTCAAGTTTTGTAAGCATACTGGACGCTTTTTACTTCTCCTCCTAGCCCCCCTAGGTTTTTGAGTATCCCTGTCGTACAGGACAAGGGAGAGCTCTGTTAGTAAGGGAAGTGTAGTGCAGGTGTCTGTAGGTTGGCCCACAGGACCACTTACAGTTTGGAGATTCTCTGGGTCCTCTCTTGGCCAACATCCTGCACTTGTGGGATCCATTCCTGTCCTTAGAATCGATTCCTAGTGTGAAAAGAAAAAACACCAGCCGCCTGGTGCAGGGGCTTTAAATTTTGAATCTGGCGCCAAGCCGTGCCAGGCCACGCCCCTTTGTGTGCTCCATCGAGGCCACGCCCTCTTGGGGAGCGTCTGGCGTCACACTCCTTGTGTTTCGCCCGCTACAGCCGGGACCCAGAGATGGCGGTCGCTGCCTGGTTGACGGCCGCGGTGGTGCCGGAAAGCCCGTCCTTGGACCCAGGCCCACGCAGTCCCCGGTTAGCTCCCAGATGAGGTACTTTCCACTGGGGCAACCGGGGCTGCCAGAAGATGATATCTTAGAGATGGTGGCCGCCGCCTGAATGACGGCCGCAGTGGTGCCGGAAAGCCCGTCCTTGGACCCAGGCCCACGCAGTCCCCGGTTAGCTCCCAGATGAGGTACTTCCCACTGGGGCAACCGGGGCTGCCAGAAGAGATGCCGCCGCTCACCGGTAAGTCCTGGAACCTCCGGCATGGGCCAGCATCGCTGGAGCTCTGCCGCTGCTGTCCTGGAGGGACAGGAAAAGCACTGGTGTTTGGTGGAGGGGAGGTGCTTTTTACGTTCTGCCTCTTCCTATCCCATCAGGTCAGCAGGTGAGCAACCTCCAGGTGTATGCTGTCATGATGTCGGAGGGAAATAAATAAATACTCACCTCTCCACGGCTGCCGGGGCTTAGGCGCAGCTAGCCGCTTAGGTCCCGTCACTGTAATGAAGTCTGGGGATCAACCTGGTATGAGTGCGTTGAAGTGTTCTTGATCAAATGTTCCAGTGTTTTTTATGATATCATAAATCGTTAGGTCTTTGAGTCTCGACCATGGGCTTACTATTCCCAATGGTCTACTGGAGGGAATTCATTTGACCAAAGAAGTATTTGTTTGCCTGACCAGAGTAAGGCTTTATCTAGATTTATAGCTGGCAAAACCAATTTACGATCAACTAAAGAGCTTGTGATATGAATTGCTTTATAATATGAGGATAGATGTGGTAGATTTGGTATGCCCATCCCTACTTGTTGTCTTTTTTGTTTTACATATGGGAATACCAGGCATGGTTTGTATCTGTCCCAGACAACTTCCTGAAGAGTTGATGCTTCTGGGAGAAGAAAAGACCAAACACATATATTGGGACCGTTTGTAGGATAGAGAGGGCACAGAGAGGGATGATTAATGTGGGGTCCAGAAAAAATGGCAGGATCAATAACACTCAGAGCAAGTGACACCTCCTACTTAGCTAGATTTCACTGTATGGGTTTAGCTTGGCTCTAAAACTTAACTTTTAATAAATATATTGATAAAAAAAGGCTTGTCATGCAAGTCTTGGATGAGACACGTACAAAGAAAAACAAATGCAAATTGCTCCTAGATCAGAGTTCCTACTCATGGTGTGGAAAACTGCATCGGAGATGAGAAAACTATAATGACGTAGGTTTCTCCAAGAACAAAAGTTAGCTAAATCCTGTATCATGCGACCACCAGCAATGTCAAGTGTTTTAAGAGAGCTGGATAAACGTATAAGGTCAGCTTAGTATTTAAACAGACGTTCCTATCTTGATGACAAGGTAGTTAATTGGTGGCTACCAAAGGTTTGTTAATCCACCAATAAAAACTACAGTGCGCAGAGCGACCACGGCCAGTATAAGTTATAAAGGCACCGTGGCTTGGTCGTTCCATAACTGAGGACTAGGGAATAATGGAGATAAATACATAGAGAATCCCAAGGGGTTCACAAAGTACACCACTTAGGGGATTCCTACTCAACGCTCTGGGTAAAAATATTTAGGAGTAACAAATCTAGATAAGAGTATGTGGTTTGAGGCGTTTCCGCTACTAGTGTTGTAGCATCATCAGGAACCAAAACTATACAAGGGTATAGTGTCAGAATCTATGCTGACCCTTGGACGAATTAAACAAGTTCCTAAACTATTAGAATCTCGCTAGTGAAGTCAGAGAGTCTAACTATTGAAGTCTAGAGGTGAGTGATAGACGATACTAACACCCTAGGTAAATCTATATGCCCAGAGATTCCCACCCCAGCAGTAACAGGAACGAAAATAAGAAAATGTAGCAGCACCAGCCCTTGTGGTAGGCTGGCAGCTAATGACCAGTTCAGTGTCTCACTCAGGTTGATATAGTCATCTGGACCCTCCCCCCTATGAGGGTGTGTAGCCCACACACCACTAGTAGTTCAGGGCGGATTGGTTCCGCCTTTAGGGGGCGGTATGTTAATAAGGGCTATGTGTAAAAACAGGCATGTACACGCAATAGGGGCCACCTGAGTAAATCATTCAAATGTCATGCTGCAACTATCCAAAAGGCCATCCCGTGATCCCAGACACCATAAATGGCTTCATTCCCTCTCGCGTCTCTGCCATTGCTAGGAGACGGCGCGGGACATGAAACGTCAACACGCAGTCACGTGATCAGCGTGACCATGTGACATAGCGTGGTGACGTGTCCCGAGAGCGTGTGATGCAGAGGGGACCCAGATACACGCCCAGTCGCGGAGTGGTACGGGACGTATAGCGTCGTCACGCCCTCACGTGTGTGACGTGCCCCGTGTATGTACAGTCTACACAATTGAGCGAATTGTGGTTGAATTGTTGCGTGTAAATGGACTTTAAAGAGGCAGTGTAAAGTCACACAACAAAGAAAACAATGCCAGAAGGAAGAGCATAATCATAATCACAAAGAAAGAAAGCCAGGGTCAAAGTAGTGAGTGAAAGTACCGGGATTCTCCCAAGGAAGATGTTAACCTAAACAGCATATAGTTATGTGTTGGTTGGCCGGTAGGATGGGGAGACTTCGGTATTATGATATGAGTATGGACTTGATGTATATTGTCAATACTTGTACCTTTGTCTGCCCTACTTGACGTTTTTTGGTTGTCATACAGTATATACAAAAACTTTTCAATAAAAATTGATTAAAAAAAAAAAAAAAAAAGTAGTGAGTAAAAGCAAAATAAAGCACCGACTTACAAACTAAGTGGCCTTTTATATGGGATAACTGTCAGCCGCAGAAGCCAACATAATAAGTTCAGCGTTAATCACTCTTGTGCTTTTACACCAGAGTCATCATTGCTGAGTAAATGGAGGTAGAACAGGCTGGAGATTGTTCTGGCCCCGCCACCTTCATTCAAAGTAAACAGGCAGTCATTCATAAATGGCTGACTTCCTGTTTACATGAGCTTATTGTCAAGTTTTATAAACTGAATGATGAACCATTACCAAATGAATCATCCATCATTCAGTCAGTGCATGCATTTACAGTCAAAGATAATCAATCAAATGCTTGCAATGCTTTGGAATCTGTTAAAGATCCCTAACAAATATTCAGTAATAGATAAATGTGCAAAGTAGCGATCCTGTGGAGGTACAGTGAATTCAGGCATATAGACTGTCAATGTGCTGTAGGTCACATGCAGAAAACTGCATGAATAAATATATCTAGGTATACAGCTAGGTACACCCACAACACAGGTGGGGAGCTACTGTAAGTTAGTTTTTTGGTGCTGTGAAATATTCCACTTATATAATGCATTGTACCAAGTGCATACCAAATTAACAAAATAATCTTTTATATTTTCAGGTGAGTTATGGGGCAAGAGACTCCCTGCTCAGTGACAGAACAGTATATCCACATTTCTTTCGAACAGTTCAGGATGATGAGGTGCAGTATGTGTCTTTGGTAAAGTTGTTGTTATATTTTAAGTGGAACATGGTTTGTATCTTCACCACAGATGATGAGATTGGAGAACGGGAAGTTCGCCTTCTTAGCAAGGAGCTCACTAAATCTGGAATATGTATTGAAATAACTATTTCACTTAAAAATTGCAAGGTAATAGATTCATGTGTAATGACACATTTGAAAGCTGAAGTTATTATACTTTGCGGTACAAGTTCTAAGGTGGTTCAGTTAATTCTACGTCATTTAGAACAAACTGTCAGAAACAAAACTTTTATTTTTATGACATCTTGGTCGCATGATTCTATTTTTTATGGAAAGGACATTAATTGTAGCTTTACTTTTATCCCTCCAAGACACAGTGTAAATGGATTTGAGGAATGGGCTCTAAGCTTTCATCCATCCACACACCCAAATGATCCAATTCTGGAGGATCTTTGGATAACCTCATTTAACTGCCTTTCAAGAAATAATCTGAAAAATACTCTTTTACAATATATGGTTACTGTTCCCTTTCAGAATTGCACTGGTGACAAACGCTTTACAAATTACACTCATTATTATTCAGATGGAATACCATACAAAGTGTACACCGCTGTACAGATGATGGCCCAAGCATTGGATGATATGCATAAAAACTTGCAAATTAATACAATAAACAAAGAGAACAAAGAGGTGAATGAGATTGATGTATACAGAAAAAATGTAAGAAAACAGCTTAACATTGTACAATAATTTTACTAAACTTGTTGTTTCCACGTATGTTTTCTGGGTTTAAATTTAAAAAAATACAGACGCACAATTTTACTTATTAATTTATGCAGAAATTATGAGACTTTCTGGTAAACAGACCATAGCTGGTTGTTTGGCCACCCACCCAACTTCTACTTCCAAAGTTTATTTTCCTATGTAATTAAAACTGCAATTCTCATTCTCCTCTTACTGTTTTTAATCTTCTTCTGGTGTTGTTGCCAACAATATCTACTGTTCCCATTACAGAATCAGGTGTTTAACAGCAGCAGGGAGGAATAGCTCTGCAAATATAAAAGTATGTGGGAGAAAGGAAAATAGCGGAGATGACACAATGGCTTTTATTTTAAACCTACCTCAAGATTTTCCTTTTTTTTTTTTTTAACCAAATAGTTTTTTATTAGTTTTTGTTTTCCACATATACCATACAAATACAAGTGCATGTATAGCAACTATTGATACATAGAAATAGACAGTTGTGTCTTCATTTAAACAATATTGTTTGCTTTACATACGATCTAATTTTGGAAAATTCTTACATCGAAAATTTAGAGGTCATTAATAGAGATGAGCGAGCACCAAAATGCTCGGGTGCTCGTTACTCGGGACGAAACTATCGCGATGCTCGAGGGTTCGTTTCGAGTAACGAACCCCATTGAAGTCAATGGGCGACCCGAGCATTTTCGTATATCGCCAATGCTCGCTAAGGTTTCCATTTGTGAAAATCGGGGCAATTCAAGAAAGTGATGGGAACGACACAGCAATGGATAGGGCAGCCGAGGGGCTACATGTTGGGCTGCATCTCAAGTTCCCAGGTCCCACTATTAAGCCACAATAGCGGCAAGAGTGGGCCCCCACCCCCAACAACTTTTACTTCTGAAAAGCCCTCATTAGCAATGCATACCTTAGCTAAGCACCACACTACCTCCAACAAAACACAATCACTGCCTGCATGACACTCCGCTGCCACTTCTCCTGGGTTACATGCTGCCCAACCTCCCCCTGCACGACCCAGTGTCCACAGCGCACACCAAATTGTCCCTGCGCAGCCTTCAGCTGCACTCATGCCATGCCACACTCATGTCTATTTATAAGTGCGTCTGCCATGAGGAGGAACCGCAGACACACACTGAAGAGGGTTGGCACGGCTAGGCAGCAACCCTCTTTAAAAGGGGCGGGGCGATAGCCCACAATGCTGTACAGAAGCAATGAGAAATATAATCCTGTGCCACCGCCATCAGGAGCTGCACATGTGGGCATAGCAATGGGGAACCTATGTGCCACACACTATTCATTCTGTCAAGGTGTCTGCATGCCCCAGTCAGACTGAGGTTTTTTATAAATAGTCACAGGCAGGTACAACTCCGTATTGGGAATTCCGTGTGCACCCACAGCATGGGTGGCTCCCTGGAACCCACCGGCTGTACATTAATGTATCCCATTGCAGTGCCCATCACAGCTGAGGTAATGTCATGTTTAATGCAAGTGGGCTTTGGCCCACACTGCATGCCCCAGTCAGACTGGGGTTCTTTAGAAGTGAACACATGCAGTTACAACTCCGTGTGGACCCACGGCATGGGTGGCTCCCTGGAATCCACCGGCGGTACATAAATATATCCCATTGCAGTGGCCAACACAGCTAATGTAACGTCAGCTGTAA
Source organism: Eleutherodactylus coqui (assembly GCF_035609145.1). Lineage (NCBI taxonomy): Eukaryota > Metazoa > Chordata > Amphibia > Anura > Eleutherodactylidae > Eleutherodactylus > Eleutherodactylus coqui. The sequence continues at coordinate 32,746,407 of NC_089843.1, forward strand.
TGCAGGTGGGCTAAAAACTAATTGGATTACACTGTAGGCGAGGGCCCCCAAAAATTGGTGTACCAACAGTACTAATGTACCTCATAAAAATTGCCCATGCCCAACCAAGAGGGCAGGTGAAACCCATTAATCGCTTTGGTTAATGTGGCTTAATTGGTAACTAGGCCTGGAGGCAGCCCAGTTAAAATAAAAATTGGTTCAGGTGAAAGTTTCAACGCTTTAATGAGCATTGAAACGTATAAAAATTGTTTACAAAAATTATATGACTGAGCCTTGTGGGCCTAAGAAAAATTACCCGTTCGGCGTGATTATGTGAGGTTTCAGGAGGAGGAGCAGGAGGAGGAGGAGGAATATTATACACACATTGATGAAGCAAAAATGTCCCCGTTTTTGATGGTGATAGAGAACGATGCTTCCATCCGCGGGTGCAGCCTACGTATTGCTTAGGTATCGCTGCTGTCCGCTGGTGAAGAAGAGAAGTCTGGGGAAATCCAGGCTTTGTTCATCTTGATGAGTGTAAGCCTGTCGGCACTGTCGGTGACAGGCGGGTACGCTTATCCGTGATGATTCCCCCAGCCGCACTAAACACCCTCTCTGACAAGACGCTAGCCGCAGGACAAGCAAGCACCTCCAGGGCATACAGCGCGAGTTCAGGCCACGTGTCCAGCTTCGACACCCAGTAGTTGTAGGGGGCAGAGGCGTCACGGAGGACGGTCGTGTGATAGGCTACGTACTCCCTCACCATCCTTTTACAGTGCTCCCGCCAACTCAGCCTTGACTGGGGAGCAGTGACACAGTCTTGCTGGGTAACCAGAAAGCTGTCAAAGGCCTTAGAGAGTGTTCCCCTGCCTGTGCTGTACATGCTGCCTGATCTCTGCGCCTCCCCTGCTACCTGGCCCTCGGAACTGCGCCTTCGGCCACTAGCGCTGTCGGATGGGAAGTTTACCATCAGTTTGTCCACCAGCGCCCTGTGGTATAGCATCATTCTGGAACCCCTTTCCTCTTCGGGAATGAGAGTGGAAAGGTTCTCCTTATACCGTGGGTCGAGCAGTGTGTACACCCAGTAATCTGCAGTGGCCAGAATGCGTGTAACGCGAGGGTCACGAGAAAGGCATCCTAACATGAAGTCAGCCATGTGTGCCAGGGTACCTGTACCCAACACATGGCTGTCCTCACTAGGAAGATCACTTTTTGGATCCTTCTCCTCCTCCTCTGGCCATACACGCTGAAAGGATGACAGGCAAGCAGCAGGTGTACCCTCACCAGTGGGCCAAGCTGTCTCTTCCCCCTCCTCCTCATGCTCCTCCCCCTCCTCCTCCTCCTCAATGCGCTGAGATGTAGACATGAGGGTGCTCTGACTATCCAGCGACATACTGTCTTCCCACGCCTCCGTTTACGAGTGCAAAGCGTCTGCCTTTATGCTTTGCAGGAAACTTCTCAAGAGGCATAGCAGAGGAATGGTGAAGCTAATGATTGCAGCATCCCCGCTCACCATCTGGGTAGACTCCTCAAAGTTTCCAAGGACCTGGCAGATGTCTGCCAACCAGGCCCACTCTTCTGTAAAGAATTGAGGAGGCTGACTCCCACTACGCCACCCATGTTGGAGTTGGTATTCCACAATAGCTCTACGCTGCTCATAGAGCCTGGCCAACATGTGGAGCGTAGAGTTCCACCGTGTGGGCACGTCGCAAAGCAGTCGGTGCACTGACAGATTAAACCAATGTTGCAGGGTCCGCAGGGTGGCAGCGTCCGTCTTGGAGTTGCGGAAATGTGCGATGACCCGGCGCACCTTTCTGAGCAGGTATGACAAGTGTGGGTAGCTTTTCAGAAAGCGCTGAACCACCAAATTAAAGACATGGGCCAGGCATGGCACGTGCGTGAGGCTGCTGAGCTGCAGAGCCTCCACCAGGTTACGGCCGTTGTCACACACGACCATGCCCGGTTGGAGGCTCAGCGGCGCAAGCCAGCGGTCGGTCTGCTCTGTCAGACCCTGCAGCAGTTCGTGGGCCATGTGCCTCTTCTCTCCTAAGCTGAGTAGTTTCAGCACGGCCTGCTGACGCTTGCCCACCGCTGTGCTGCCGTGCCGCGCGACACCGACTGCTGGCGACGTACTGCTGCTGACACATCTTGATTGCGAGACAGAGGTTGCGTAGGAGGAGGAGGAGGGTGGTTTAGTGGAGGAAGCATACACCGCCGCAGAAACCAGCACCGAGCTGGGGCCCGCAATTCTGGGGGTGGGTAGGACGTGAGCGGTCCCAGGCTCTGACTCTGTCCCAGCCTCCACTAAATTCACCCAATGTGCCATCAGGGAGATATAGTGGCCCTGCCCACCTGTGCTTGTCCACGTGTCTGTTGTTAAGTGGACCTTGGCAGTAACCGCGTTGGTGAGGGCGCGTACAATGTTGCGGGAGACGTGGTCGTGCAGGGCTGGGACGGCACATCGGGAAAAGTAGTGGCAACTGGGAACCGAGTAGCGCGGGGCCGCTGCCGCCATCATGCTTTTGAAAGCCTCCGTTTCCACAAGCCTATACGGCAGCATCTCCAGGCTGATCAATTTGGCAATGTGCACGTTTAACGCTTGAGCGTGCGGGTGCGTGGCGGTGTACTTGCGCTTGCGCTCAAACAGTGGCTCTAGCGACGTCTGGACGCTGCGCTGAGAGACATTGCTGGATGGGGCCAAGGACAGCGGAGGTGAGGGTGTGGGTGTAGGCCAGGAGACGGTAGTGCCTATGTCCTCAGAGGGGGGTTGGATCTCAGTGGCAGGTTGGGGCACAGGGGAGAGGCAGTGGTGCAAACCGGAGGCGGTGAACGGCCTTTGTCCCACCTTGTGGGGTGCTTGGCCATCATATGCCTGCGCATGCTGGTGGTGGTGGCTCCCCAGCTGATCTTGGCGCGACAAAGGTTGCACACCACTGTTCGTCGGTCGTCAGGCGTCTCTGTGAAAAACTGCCACACCGTAGAGCACCTTGACCTCTGCAGGGTGGCATGGCGCAAGGGGGCGCTTTGGGAAACAGTTGGTGGATTATTCGGTCTGGCCCTGCCTCTACCCCGGCCACCGCACTGGCTCGGCCTGTGCCCACACCCTGACTTGGGCCTCCGCGTCCTCGCCCGCGTCCACGTCCTCTAGGCCTACCCCTACCCCTCAGCATGGTGTATTAGCAGTAGTGCAGAAACAGAACGCTGTAAGTAAATGTGCCGCTTATTGGCCTGTGGTTGGAGGCTGACTTCGCTTACGGAACGCCAGGAAATAATTTTGCGCAAGCCTGCTGTAACACTTAGCTGGCTGCGTATGAATTAGGAGGACAACTACACCCAGCACAGACCCAGTACACTGAGGACAGTCACAGGCAGCCCAAATAGATTTTTTTCCCCAAATGTTTTTGGAAAGGCCCACTGCCTATATACACTGTATATGTCTTCTGTCCCTGCGTCACCACTACTGGCCCTGGAGTATGTAAAATAACTGCAGACTGTTGCACTGTGGACTGGAATACAGCGGTGATTTAACAGCCAACACAGAGCCAGGAAATAATTTTGCGCAAGCCTGCTGTAACACTTAGCTGGCTGCGTATGAATTAGGAGGACAACTACACCCAGCACAGACCCAGAACACTGAGGACGGCAGCCCAAATAGATTTTTTTTCCCAAATGTTTTTGGAAAGGCCCACTGCCTATATTCAATCAATATATATCTTCTGTCCCTGCCTCACAATATATGTCATCTGTCCCTGCCTCACAATATATGTCTTCTGTCCCTGCCTCACAGTATATGTCTTCTGTCCCTGCCTCACAATATATGTCTTCTGTCCCTGCCTCACAGTATATGTCTTCTGTCCCTGCCTCACAATATATGTCTTCTGTCCCTGCCTCACCACCACTACTGGCCCTGAAGTATGTATAATTACTGCAGGGCGCAATGCTCTGCACGGCCGATATACAAAAAGAAAAAAAATGTGCAACACTGCAAAAAGCAGCCTCCACAGTACTGCACACGGTTAGATGTGGCCCTAAGAAGGACCGTTGGGGTTCTTTAAGCCAAAAATACTCCTAACACTCTCCCTATAGCAGCTCCGGCACCAACAGCACTTTCCCTCCTCTATGTCAGAACAAATCTGTGGCGAGCCGCGGGAGAGGCCGATTTTTATACTCGGGTGACACCTGATCTCGCCAGCCACTCACTGCAGGGGGGTAGTATAGGGCTTGAACGTCGCAGGGGGAAGTTGTAATGCCTTCCCTGTCTTTCTATTGGCCAGAAAAGCGCGCTAACGTCTCAGAGATGAAAGTGAAAGTAACTCGAATATCGCGTGGTACTCGTCACGAGTAACGAGCATCTCGAACACGCTAATACTCGAATGAGTATCAAGCTCGGACGAGTACGTTCGCTCATCTCTAGTCATTAAACTATTGAACTAAAACAGAATAATAGAATGTAGAGAAAAAAAAAGAGAGAGAAACAAGTGTTAATTTGTTAGAAAACGCAGCCAAAACTTCCACCTGGAGTTGAATTTATGTTGATCACCATTATTGTTGGCAATGATTTTTTCGTACTCATAGTGATCTACAAGTGTTTCAATCACTTCTTTGGAGTTAGGAGGGCTTTTGGATTTCCATTTTCTTGTAATAATTAGCTTTGCCTCTAGTAAACAGGGACATACCCATTTTCTATATTCATGCGGTACCAGATTGCAATCTAGGAGCAGCAAAGCCAGTTTTGGTTTTTTAGGTATTCCAAGACCTGTTACATCCTGGAGGATTTGAAAGACCTTTTCCCAAAAGGGTTGGATCAGAGGGCACTCCCAAAAGATATGAAATAAACTTCCCTCTCCTCCACACTCCCTCCAACATCGGCTGCTCACACCACGGAAGCTCCTCGCCAAGTTGTATGGGGTGAAATACCATCTCGTAAGCACCTTATAGTGTGTCTGGATGACATTTGCATTTAAAGTGGCTTTATTTGCCCACTCAAAGGAAGTCAGCCATTGTGGTACTGTTATGTTTTCCCCGATGTCCCTCTCCCAATTAAGTAGATGGACCCTTTTTATCTCTCCCATGTCCCCTGACAGGGTGTTATAACATTTTTTTTAGAAATAGTTCTCTGGGATACTTGAGGTTTGGAGAAAATTGGAACTAGTATGGACGGGAATCTACAGCCTACTATTTGGGTTTTATCCAGAAATGATTGGATCTGATAATACATGTAGAGGTGGTTAGTAGAAAGGCCGAATCTTTCTATAAGTGTTTGAAATGGAATGATCTTTTGATCTTCTATAAGATCAGAAATTAGTTTGATGCCTCTTCTTTCCCAATTCCCAATGGAGAGATTAGGAATAAAGTATGTAAGTATCTCTAGCGGAAGTTTCATAGATCCTCTTTCAGGAGATTTTATGAGTTTATAGGTATATATGTTCCAGGCCTGAAGAGTTGTTAGCATGGGAGGAGACAAAGATTGTACATCTAGGGAAATGTGAAGAGTTGGATTGGCGATGCTGAGAATTGAAGCCGGGAGAAGAGACGCTAGAGATTTATTTTGGTTGATATGTCTTTCTATGAGAGGCCAAGGCATTATCTGGGATCCTTCCAGCCACAAGGTTGATTGATTTATGTTTATTGCCTGGTAGTAAGACCAGAGGTTGGGCACTCCCAATCCACCCTGTCTGCGGTTAAGATACAAAATATTAGCTGACACTCTAGGTCTCCTATCTCCCCATACAAAGCTTAGCAGTTGCTTCTGAAAATTATCTATAACGCTGTGTGAGATTGGGTATGCCAATGTACGGAACAGGTATAGAATTTTTGCTAAAGTTAACATTTTGTACCATACTATTCTACCAAACCATGTTGGCTCTTTTTTACTCAGCTGATCTAGCTCTGTTTGGATTGAAGAGAGGAGAGGGTTAAAATTCCAGGGGATAATGTCTTTCAATGGGTAGCATATTTTTATGCCCAGGTATGGGATCGAAGAGGGCCACTGGAAAGAAAACTCTCCTTGTATGTCTCTTCTCAGGTCTAAATTGATATTTATGCCTAGAATTTGAGATTTGCTTATATTGGGACTGTAGTATGAGGCTTTTCCAAACATCTCTACAACCTTTGCCACTCCTGGGGTCTGTCAGGGTTAGGAGCACATCGTCCGCAAAAAGTCCTATTTTATGTCATCTGTTCCCCATAGAGATTCCTCTGATTTCTGGAGATATTCTAATCAACTCTGACATGGGTTCCATGATTAATATGAACAGCAAAGGAGATAAAGGGCAGCCTTGCCGGGTGCCATTAGTTATACAGAAGGATGTTGATAGAGCACTGTCAATCAAGACTTTGGCAGATGGGGCGGTGTATAACGCTTGGATTGCTTTGAGGAAATTTTCCGAGTGGCAAATGCAAACTCCCAATGGAGTCTATCGAATGCCTTCTCTGCGTCCAGGGCAAGGAGGAGAGAAGGCACGCGACTCGACCCCACGCCTGAAATCAAGTTCAATGCCCTCCTGGTGCCATCCGCAGCTTGCCTTCCCCTAACAAATCCTACTTGATCGCTATTCACAATGCTAGGTAAAATTTCTAGGAGTCTTGTGGCCAGACTTTTTGCCATAATTTTTACATCTACGTTTAGTAACGAGATCGGTCTGAAGTTTGCTGTAGAGTCTGTTGTTTTACTCTGTTTAAGGAAGGCAACAATAATTGCTTGTAACATCTCGGTTGGAAGTTCACCTGCAGACATTGCCTCATTAAAGCTCGCAGCAAGATGCGGGGATAGTATATTTGGAAATAATTTATAATATTCACTGGAAAAGCCGCCTGGACCGGGTGATTTAAGTTTTTTTAGGGTTTTAATGGTTTTATGGATCTCTTCTATGGAGATGGGTTCATTTAATTTTTGTACCTGATTATCTATTTTGGGGAGGTTCATTTTGCTTAAGAATTCATTAATTACAACCGTGTTTGGTTGAGTTATAGATGGATCATTTTTTTAAATTGTAGAGTTTTGTGTAAAATTTAGCGAACTCTTCTGCTATATCTTGTGGGTGGGATAGCTGTATTTTAGGATCTTCTGCTTTTAAGATAAACGAAATCTTAGCTCTAATTTGTCTTTTTTTTTTTGCTATGTTGGCCAATAGTTTTGAGGGCTTATCGAAGGAAGAATAATAATTTGCCCTCATAAAATCTGTGTTCTTGTTATATTCTATTAATAAGATTGATCTTAGTTCCCTTCTCAGGGACATCAGCGCTTTTTGTCCATCAATTGTTGTGTGGTTCTGCAATGCCCTCTCTTGATTTTGTATTTGAATCAGGAGATTGTCAATTTGCGTTTGCTTGTACTTTTTGTGCTGAGCGCTCATTTTTATTAAGATTCCTCCGATGAAGGCCTTATGAGCATTCCAAATTGAAAAAAAACGCTCACATCCGAGCCCGTGTTCAATCTGAAGTACTCTTTCAAATGGTTTCTAATTGTAGATGTATTACGAGGAGATTTAAGAAGTGTCATATTGTTTCGCCATATCCTAGCATGTCCCTGAGCTTCTCCTAGATTGAGTTTTAGAATAATGGGGTATGATCAGACCAGGTGGTCAATCCTATTTCTGAGGCTGTGGCTTTAGAGAGTGTCCACCTATCAACTAAAAACATGTCAATTCGTGAAAATGAATTGTGACATGGCGAATAAAAGGTGTATTCCCTGGAGGAAGAATTGAGGCATCTAAAAGAGTCGTATAGCATTTCTTTATGTAACCAGGGAAGTAGTATGGGTGCTGTTCTGTGTTTAGTCATAGAATCTATTGTTTTGTCTGAAGTTAGATTAAAGTCCCCACAAATGATCAACTTCCCTCTCTGCATTTTTTAAATTTTTCTGATAACTTTGTTCAAAAAGGAGATCTGGCCACTGTTAGGGGCATAAATATTTGCTAGAGTGATTTGCTTCTCATTAAGAGTACCCACAAGTATAAGGTATCTTCCTCCTGGGTCTGAAATTTGTTTTGTTATTAAAAAATTTGCAGTTGCTCTAAAAGCTATCAGAACCCCTGCATGTTTCTTCTTCTGCGCACTTGCTGAAAATATCTGAGGGTAGTGTTTATTAGAGAATTTTGTAACTGGGTTGTGCAGAAAATGTGTTTCCTGGACCCATAATATATCGGCTTTAAGTCGAGTTGCGTCTCTCCACAAAAGTGACCTTTTAAAAGGAGAATTTAGCCCCCTAGCATTTTGCGAAATAACCTTAACTGACATAATAATTGAATAACAAGCATGTCATTGTGGAAATTTGGAGACTTACTGTGCATATACAGAATCTAGTCAATGCTGCAACACAAATGTCAATAGAACAGTCAAAGCCGCCATCAACATCTGACATCTTCAGATTTTTGCATTCTCTTTGGGTGACAAACTGAAAAAAGAAACAAGTCAACATAGTAGGTGTTATAGCAGGAATTATTGCCCGCACAGTTGGAAGGCGATGATAATAGTCCACCTGACAGTGGCAGCCTTCTACTGTAGGTGATTTTGCTTAATCTGTCCCATTTAACTATAACGTATTATCTATGTATTTGTTTTCAGCGAGATTAGATGAGATATCCTTTGTGAGGAAATGAGTTAAGACTAGGGATGAGCGAGCATACTCGGAAAAGCACTACTCGCTCGAGTAATGTGCTTTATCCGAGTATCGCAGTGCTCGTCCCTGAAGATTCGGGTGCCGGCACGGAGCGGGGAGCTGCAGGGGAGAGCGGGGAGGAACGGAGGGGAGATCTCTCTCTCCCTCTCTCCCGCCCGCTCTCCCCTGCTCCCCACTGCGACTCACCTGTCAGCCGCAGCGGCACCCGAATCTTCAGGGACGAGCACAGCGATACTCGGATAAAGCAAATTACTCGAGCGAGTAGTGCTTTTCCGAGTATGCTCACTCATCCCTAGTTAAGACCATTCGTTATTAATTTTCTTTAATCCCTGTTTTGGTGCATCTTTTTGGGTCTTGTCAACCGATACTCCCCATTTTGACATAAGTTTTTCTCGTTCCCCAGGGGAAGTTATTATATGCAGGATACCGTCTCTGTGAATTAGGAGCTTTGTTGGGAATCCCCACTGATATAGGATTTTAGCAGTACGTAGAGCCTGTGTAATTGGCAGAAAAGCTCTTCTTGCTTGCATGGTTGCAGGGGAGAGGTCTGCAAAGAGGTGTATGTTGGAGTATGGCGCAGGCAGCGGGTTCGCTGTATGTGAGGCGTACATTAAAGCCTCTTTCACGTGGAAAAAATAAATTCTCGCGATAGTGTCCCTTGGTATTTTTTCTGGAAGATGGCTAGGTTTAGGCAATCTGTGAATTCTATCAATTGTAAGCTCCTGATGTGGAGTGCCCGGAAGCAGAGCAGACATAAGCTTTGACAGATATTCTTTTAATTCACCCTGACTGACGCTCTTAGGAACTCCCCTCAATTTTATGTTATTGCGCCTACTCCTATCCTCCAAATCCGCCATCTTATTTTTTTTTACAGCTGTCACCTCTTCTTCCAGAGAGTAATGCGCATCTATCAGAGAGTTATGGGATGTAGTTAACTCCTTCATTTTGTTTTCCACGTGATCTGTGCGGTCACCTAGTTCCTGTATAGAGGAATTAAATGCTGCAGAAATGCTGGAAATATCACTTTGTAAGGATCCTATCAAGGCAAGAATTATATTTTTTATAAATTCTTCAGAGGCTGGCTGTTTAGATGTAGGGAGATTTAGAATAAAGTCCTCTTCATCTGGTGCATATCTGTTCTGCATTGCTTGGGCCTGGTTTACTGTTGGAGACTGAGAGGAAAGCCTGGGTCTCTGCTTCTCCGGGCTAGCAGAGGGAGATGCAGTGTCGGAGGTATGCTGTTTATGGCTCAACGCCATTTTATTGTGCACAGCAGAGCTGGTGTGGGATCTTATAATGGAGTCACTCACCCCCTCCCGAAGGAATTCCTCTGATCTCTGACCGAGCGGTGTCTGCACGCTGTCAGCAGTATTGCCGGCTCCATCAGACATGTGAGGAGAGTCGGGACGCGCTGAATCTCTCTGCTCTGAAACTGTAGAAGAGGGGTATCCATGGCTCTGCACAGCGTGATCATGGCCATTGCTCCGCGCTGTGAAGAAGTCCTTTGCCCGCTGCGGCTGAGCTCTTGGTGGCTTCCTCTTTGTCATGGCTCTCAACATGAAGGTTTCTCCTGTGGGTATCTTTATTTCCAATCTCTGGGACACTTTATTTTAGTTGTTTTAAGACTATTGCCGAGTGGAGCCTAAAATATAGCTGCCGTCTCGGTTGCAGTCAGGCCACGCCCCCTCAAGATTTTACTTTTAAATTATTGAGCCAAGAAATAAATACCACATATATAATATTGTGTAGGTCACAGTTAGAGATGAGCGAGCATACTCGTCCGAGCTTGATGCTCATTCGAGTATTAGGGTGTTCGAGATGCTCGTTACTCGAGACGAGCACCACGCGGTACTTGAGTCAATTACATTTCCTTCCCTGAAATTTTTGCGCCATTTTCTGGCCAATAGACATGCAGGGAAGGCATTACAACTTCCTCTTGTGAGGTTCCAGCCCGATCCCAGCCCCCTGCAGTGAGGGGCTGGCGAGATCAGGTGACCCCCGAATATTTAAATCATTCCTGCCTCAGTGTTGGCGTCTCCAAGAACCCCAACAGTCCTTCTTAGGGCCACATCTTACTGTGTTACTGTGTGCATTACTGTTGTGGCTGCTAGGGGCAGTTTTGCACATTTTTTTTTTTCATCTTGGGCTCTGCAGACTATTGTGTTCTCAGTCTGCAGCCAATTATACAGAGTATATGGGAAGTATTGGTGAGGCAGGGACAGTGGTTAGTGTGGAATCCTGTGTACAAGGACCAAAACGGTCCTTCTTAGGGCCACATCTTACCGTGTGCATTACTGTTGTGGCTGCTAGAAGCAGTTTTGCACCATTTTTTTTTTTCATCTTGGGCTCTGCAGACTATTGCGTTATCAGTCTGCAGCCAATTATACAGAGTATAGGTAAAGTATTTATGAGGCAGGGACAGTGGGTAGTGTGGAATCCTGTGTACAAGAACCACAACGGTCCTTCTTAGGGCCACATCTTACCGTGTGCTTTACTGTTGTGGCTGCTAGGAGCAGTTTTGCACAATTTTTTTTTTTCATCTTGGGCTCTGCAGACTATTGTGTACCCAGTCTGCAGCCAATTATACAGAGTATAGGAGAAGTATTGGTGAGGCAGGGACAGTGCTACAGTAAAATCCGGTCAACAAGTACCCCATAAAAGCTCCTGCTTAGGGCTATCTGTGACCGTGTGCATTTAACTCCGTGGCTGCTGGCAGTTGTAGTACCTCACTATTGCACAGCTAGGCTTCCATATAATTTTTTTCCTGGGTGCAGTTTGCGTAACATAAGCACTGTTTCCCTCCATTCCTCAATTATTGCACGCCAATAATTCAAAGTTTTTTTTTACACCACTGTGTGTCTGCCGTCAACTGCACGCACAGCGGACGGCGACAGCCCCCGATAGAGGGAAACTCAGATAGACACTATATAGCCTGCATTGTATTTCCCAAAAATTAAAAAAAAAAAAAACAACCTCTTACGGCTAGCTGTGACCCTCTGCATTTCTCTACATGGCTGCTGTGAGTTCAGGAGTATCAGTATTTCATATTGCACAGCTAGGCCTGCTTGCAGACTTCCGAATTATTTTTTTCCTGGCTGCAGTTTGCGTAACATAAGCGCTGTTTCCCTCCAACTGCAGCCCAATAATTCTAAGGTTTTTTACACCGCTGTGTGTCTGCCGTCAAATGCACGCACAGCGGACGGCGACAGCCCCCGATAGAGGGAAACTCAGATAGACGCTATATAGCCTGCACTGTATTTCCCCCCAAAAAAACTTCTTACGGCTAGCTGTGACCCTCTGCATTTCACTACGTGACTGCTGTGACTTCAGGTGTATCAGAATTGCATATTGCACAGCTAGGCCTGCTTGCAGGCTTCTGTATAAGTTTTTTCCTGGCTGCAGATTGCGTAATATAAGCGCTGTTTCCTTCCAAATGCACGCCAATAATTCAAAGGTTTTTTACACCGCTTTGTGTCGGCTGTATTTGTAATCCACCATGCTGAGGGGTAGGGGTAGGGCTAGAGGACGTGGACGTGGACGCGGGCGAGGACGCGGAGTTCCAAGTGAGGGTGTGGGAATAGGCCGAGTTCCTGGTTCAGGTTAATCGCAGCCGGCTGCTGCGGGATTAGGAGAGAGGAAAGTTTCTGAGGTCCCCAGCTTCATATCACAATTTTTGGGTCCACGTCGTAGACCTTTATTACAAAATGAGATGTGTGAGCAGGTCCTGTCGTGGATGGCAGAAAGTGCATCTAGCAATGTCTCCAGCAACCTGTCTTCTACGCCGTCCACTGCTGTAACTCTGAATCCTCTTGCTGCTGCTCCTCCTTCCTCCCAGCCTCCTCACTCCATGAAAATGACACATTCTGAAGAGCAGGCAGATTCCTAGGAACTGTTCTCAGGCCCCTGCCCTGACTGGGAAAAAAATGGTTCCTCTCCCACCTGAGGAGTTTGTCGTGACTGATGCCCAACCTTTGGAAAGTTCACGTGGTCCGGGTGATGAGGCTGGGGACTTCCAGCAACTGTCTCAAGAGCTTTCAGTGGCTGAGGAGGTCAATAATGATGATGAGACATAGTTGTCTATCAGTGAGGCAGTAGAAAGGGCTGTAAGTCTGAGGGAGGAGCGCACAGAGGATTCGAAGGAAGAGCCACTGAACGATGAGTTGACTGACCCCACCTGGGTTGAAAAGCCAACTGAGGAAAGGTCTTCAGAGGGGGAGGCAAGTGCAGCAGCAGGACAGGTTGGAAGAGGCAATGGGATGGCCAGGGGTAGAGGCAGGGCCAGAGCGAATAATCCTCCAACTGTTTACCAAAGCACCCCCTCGCAACAAGCCACTGTGCAGAGGCCAAGGTGCTCAAAGGTGTGGCAGTTTTTCACTGAGATGACCGACGAACAGTGTTGTGCAACCTTTGTCATGCCAAGATCAGCCGGGGAGCCACCACTACCATCCTCACCACCACCAGCATGCGCGGGCTTATGATGGCCAAGCACCGCACAAGGTGGGACGAAGGCTATTCACCGCCTCCGGGTCGCACCACTGCCTCTCCCCCTGTGCCCCAACCTGCCACTCAAATCCAACACCCCTCTCAGGACACAGGCACGAGCGTCTCCCGGCCTGCACCCACACCCTCACCTCCGCTATCCTCGGCCTCATCCAGCAATGTCTCTCAGCGCAGGGCCCAGCTGTCACTAGCGCAAGCTTTGGAGCGAAAGCCACGCACCCGCATGCTCAAGCTTTAAAAGTGTACATCGCGAAATTGATCACCACGGAGATGCTGCCGTACACGCTTGTGGAAACTGAGGCTTTCAAAAACATGATGGCGGCGGCGGCCTAGCGCTACTCAGTCCCCAGTCGCCACTATTTTTCCCAATGTGCCGTCCCAGCCCTGCACGACCACGTCTCCCGCAACATTGTACACGCCCTCACCAATGCGGTTACTGAGAAGGTCCACTTAACAATGGACATGTGGACAAGCACAGGCGGGCAGGGCCACTATATCTCCCTGACGGCACATTGAGTGAATTTAGTGGAGGCTGGGACCGAGTCAGAGCCTGGGACCGCTCACGTCCTACCCACCCCCAGAATAGCGGGCCCCAGCTCGGTGCTGGTATCTGCAGTGGTGTATGCCACCTCCTCCTCCTACGCAACCTCTACCTCGCAATTAAGATTTATCAGCAGCTCGTTGCCAGCAGTCGGTGTCGGGCAGTGTGGCAGCACAACGATGGGCAATTGTCAGCAGGCTGTTCTGAAACTAATCAGCTAAGGAGAGAAGAGGCAAGCGGCCCACGAACTGTTGCATGGTCTGACAGAGCAGACCGACCGCTGGCTTTCGCCGCTGAGCCTCCAACCGGGCATGGTCGAGTGTGACAACGGCCGTAACCTAGTGGCGGCTCTGCAGCTCTGCAGCCTCACGCACGTGCCATGCCTGGCCCACATCTGTAATTTGGTGGTTCAGCGATTTCTGAAAAACTACCCACACTTGTCAGACTTCCTCGGCAAGGTGCGCCGGGTCAGCGCACATTTACGCAAGTCCAATACGGACGCTGCCACCCTGCGGACCCTGCAACATCGGTTTAATCTGCCAGTGCACCGACTGCTGTCCGTCGTGCCCACACAGTGGAATTCTATGCTGCACATGTTGGCCAGGCTGTATGAGTAGCGTAGAGCTATAGTGGAATACCAACTCCAACATGGGTGGCGTAGTGGGAGTCAGCCTCCTCAATTCTTTACAGAGGAGTGGGCCTGGATGGCAGATGCCAGGTCCTTGGAAACTTTGAGGAGTCTACCAAGATGGTGAGCGGCGATAATGCAATCATTAGCGTCACCATTCCTCTGCTATGCCTGTTGAGAAGCTCCCTGCTAAGCATAAAGGCTGACGCTTTGCGGTCGGAACAGGAGACGGGGTATGCCGCTTGATAGCCAGACCACCCTCATGTCTATATCTCTGCGCGTTTTGGAGGAGGGGGAGGAGCAGGAGGAGGAGGGGGAAGAGACAGCTGGGCCCACTGCAGAGGGTACCCATACTGCTTGCCTCTCATCAGTTCAGTGTGTATGGTCTGTGGACGAGGAGGGGGAGGAGGATCCTGAAACTGATCTTCCTAGTGAGGACAGCGATGTGTTGCGTACAGTTACCCTGGCACACAAGGCTGACTTCATGTTAGGATGCCTTTCTCGTGACCCCCGTGTTACACGCATAATGGCCACTACGGATTATTGGGTGTACACACTGCTCGACCCACGGTATAAGGAGAACCTTTCCACTCTCATTCCCGAAGAGGAAAGGGGTTAGAGAGTGATGCAATACCACAGGGCCCTGGTGGACAAACTGATGGTAAACTTCCCATCTGACAGCGCTAGCGGCAGAAGGCGCAGTTCCGAGGGCCAAGTACCAGGGGAGGCGCGGAGATCAGGCAGCATGTTCAGCGCAGGCAGGGGAACACTCTCCAAGGCCTTTGCCAGCTTTATGGCTCCCCAGCAAGACTGTGCCACCACTCCCCAGTCAAGACTGAGTCGGAGGGGGCACTGTAAGAAGATGGTGAGGGAGAGACGATCGTACCACCGTCCTCAGCGACATCTTTACTCCGTACAACTACTGGGTGTCAAAGCTGGATACAAGGCACGAACTCGTGCTGTATGCCCTGGAGGTGCTTGCTTGCCCTACCGCTAGCGTCTTGTCAGAGAGGGTGTTTAGTGCAGCTGGGGGAATAATCACGGATAAGCGCACCCGCCTGTCAACTGACAGTGCCGACATGCTTACACTCATAAAGATGAGCAATGCCTGGATTTCCCCAGACTTCTCTTCTCCACCACTATACTTCTGCAACAGAAATGTTACTTCGGTCTGCCTATACTTCTGCTCCTGAAATGTTACTGGAGTCTGTCTGTACTGCTGCAACTGAAATGTTACTGGGGTCTGTTCTTTCTGTTCTTACTGAAATGTTACTGGGGTCTGTCTGAACTGCTGCAACTGAAATGTTACTGGGGTCTGTCCCTACTGTTACTACTGAAATGTTACTGGGGTCTGTCTGAACTACTGCCACTAAAATGTTAACAGGGTCTGTCTATACTGCTGCAACTGAAATGTTACTGGGGTCTGTACCTACTGTTACTACTGAAATGTTACTGGGGTATGTCCCTACTGATACTACTGAAATGTTACTGGGGTATGTCCCTACTGATACTACTGAAATGTTACTGGGGTCTGTCTGAAATGCTGCCACTGAAATGTTACTGGGGGCTGTCCCTACTGCTGCACCAGAAGTGTTACTGGGGACTGTTCCTACTGTTACTACTGAAATGTTACTGGGGTCTGTACCTACTGATACTTCTGAAATGTTACTGGGGTCTGTCTGAACTGCTGCCACTGAAATGTTACTGGGGTCTGTCTATACTGCTGCAACAGAAATGTTACTGGGGTCTCTCCCTATTGATACTACTGAAATGTTACTGGGGTCTGTCTGAACTGCTGCAACTGAAATGTACTGGGGACTGTCCCTACTGTTACTACTGAAATGTTACTGGGGTCTGTCTGAACTGCTGCCACTGAAATGTTACTGGGGTCTGTCTATACTGCTGCAACTGAAATGTTACTGGGGTCTGTTCCCACTGATACTACTGAAATGTTAATGGGGTCAGTCTGAACTGCTGCCACTGAAATGTTACTGGGGGCTGTCCCTGCTGTTACTACTGAAATGTTACTGGGGTTTGTCCCCACTGATACTTCTGAAATGTTACTGGGGTCTGTCTGAACTGCTGCCACTGAAATGTTACTGGGGTCTGTCTGAACTGCTGCCACTGAAATGTTAATGGGGTCTGTCTGAACTGCTGCCACTGAAATGTTACTGGGGGCTGTCTATACTGCTGCAACAGAAATGTTACTGGGGTCTGTCTCTACTGTTACTACTGAAATGTTACTGGGGTCTGTCCCCACTGATACTACTGAAATGTTACTGGGGTCTGTCTGAACTGCTGCCACTGAAATTTTAATGGGCTCTGTCTGAACTGTTGCCACTGAAATGTTAATGGGGTCTGTCTGAACTGCTGCCACTGAAATGTTAATGGGGTCTGTCTATACTGCTGCAACAGAAATGTTACTGGGGTCTGTCTCTACTGTTACTACTGAAATGTTACTGGGGTATCTCCCTATTGATACTACTGAAATGTTACTGGGGTCTGCCACCTCCTCTGAAGCCTCCCCCTCCTCCTCCTCGTCCTCCTCCAACAATGAAAACATTCTAGGCAAATGGTTAAGATTTGGTCCCTTTTGCGGCAGTCCAAGAATTTCACCTAAAATGGCACCATAGGAATGCCCCCCCCCCCCCCCGCCCCCGCCCCCCCACATACTCCCGGACTGATTGATGAGGCCTTTACTTGTGATCATCTTTGGTAATTCCTGACAAAGATGAGTGGTATAGCCAGAAACTTGCATTGCTAACACGTTGAAATGGTCCACAGAAAACATATGAATGAAGCCTTTCTATATTTCTGATTGAGATGAGGAGGAGTTCCGACTTTTAGTTCCTAGAATCCCTTTTTCATTGCTATCGAATGCCCCTCTAGTCTCAGAAAATACTAGCTTTTCCACATAGCTGTTGTCGCTTCCACTTTTGTTCTGAGGCTTCACTGTTGTCCATTGGCTCTTATTCGCATCTGAAGGTTTGATTTTGCCCATGGAGGCACAATTCAAGGTGGAGGCGCGGAACTGAGCCTGACCCTGGGCCCGCTAACGTCCTTCCCACACAGACTATAGCGGGTCCTGGTCATGCCGTCTTGGCCTTGTAATGCCACCTCCTCCTCCCGCTTGGGGTCAGGGGATCAGCAATGCGCATGATGAATTTTCTCTCATGTTACCACAGTTATCGGAGAAACTTGTTTGGGCCAAAGGAGAGGAGCGTAACTGCATTAACGTTAGAGGGGTCTGCTCAGCTGCAGAAATGTTACAGGGGCCTGCCAATACTGCTGCTACATAAATGTTTGTGGGGTCAGCGTATACGTGTGCAACTAAAATGTTACTGGGGTCAGTCTATACTGTTACAACTGAAATGATCCTAATACTGGGCTCTGCCTATCTTGCTGCAACTGAAATTTTACTGGGGTCTCTCTATACTTTTACTAATGAAATGTTACTAATACTGGGCTCTGCCTATACTGCTGCTACGGAAATGTTACTGGGGTCTGTCTATAGTATTAAAAGTGAAATCTTACAAATACTGGGCTCTGCCTATACTGCTGCTACGGAAATGTTACTGGGGTCTGTCAATACTGTAACTACAGAAATGTTACTGGGGTCTCTCTATACTGTTACTACGAAAATGTTACTAATAATGAGCTCGGCCTATACTGCTGCTACGGAAATGTTTCTGGGGTCTGTCTATACTGTTACTACTGAAATCTTACTAATACTGGGGCTCTGCCTATACTGCTGCTACTGAAATGTTACAGGGGTCAGTCTATAATGTAACTACAGAAATGTTACTGGGGTCTACCTAGACTTCTGCAACATAAATGTTAGTGGGTCAGCTTATACCTTTGCTACAGGAATACTACAGGGATCTGTGCATAGTATGGGTGCACTAAGTTTCCCCTTGGCGGTATTCTACGTATCTGGCCCAAAAAAATCCCAGCCTGACTGGGGCATGCAGTGTGGGCCGAAGCCCACCTGTATTTTATCAGATGTTAGCTCAGCTGTCCGGGGCACTGCAATGGGATTTATTTATGTACCGTCGGTGGGTTCCAGGGAGCCACCCGTGCTGTGGGTGCACGCAGACTTCCCATAGGGGAGTTGTACCTGCCTGTGACTATTAATTAAACAAAACCCAGTCTGACTCGGGCATGCAGTGTGGGCCGAAGCCCACCTGTATTTTATCTGACGTTAGCTCTGCTGTGCAGGGAACTACAATGGGACTTCTTAATGTACCGTCGGTGGCTTCCTGGGACCCACCCATGCTGTGGGTCCACACAGACTTCCCAGAGCGGAGTTGTACCTGCCTGTGACTACGAAAAAAGGCCAGACTGACTAGGGCATGGAGTGTGGGCCGAAGCCAACCTGTACTTTATCTCACATTAGCTCAGCTATCCGGGGCACTGCATTGGGACTAACAAGACGAGCGATACAGCGCTAATGAGTCGTTCACAGCTACGCTAGCATTGGAGTCCGCTCTAGGCCCGCAATTGCTGAGGGTTTGTGCAGAGACCTGTGTCCTGGGTGCAGTGAAAGTCTGCTTCCTGCCTACGATTGCTGAAGCTGTGGGCCGAGCCGTATGTTGTCGGTGCGGTGCAAGTCTGCCATGTTTGACCGCTCAGATTTATTTATTGTTCATGTCTTGGGTTGCCTAGGACCCACCTATGCTGTTGGTGCACACTTAGTTCCCATCGCGGTGTTTGACCTGTCTGGCAGAAAGACACTGACTGACTTGGGTAGGGGGCAGAGTGCAGATAGCTTTCCCCTTGCGGTGTCGGTTGATCTATGCAACATCTAGACAGAATGAATACTGCGTGGGCACATGGATTTCCCATAGCTATGCCCACGTTTGCAGCTCCTGACGGAGGTGGCACAGGATTGGAATGAAGATGGAACGTCAATCTATTAGTAATTCTCAACAACATTGTGGGCTATCGCCCCCCCCCCCCTCCCTTTCAAAGAGGGTCACTGCCTGGCCCTGCCAACTGTCTGCAGTGTGTGCCTCTAGTTCCTCCTCATGGCAGACGCACTTATAAATAGACATGAGTGTGGTGTGGCTATAAAGCCAGCGTGTAATATATAAAGCGATGGCAGCATACACGGTTTCAAGATGGTTTTTCCTTTTATTTCCTTCACAGATGGTAATACAACGTTTCGACTTGCGTCTTTTTCAAGTATGCACTCCCCCCCATACACTGCACATATATATATATACCAAAAGATTTAATCACATATCCAATCACAACCTGCCTTGCTGTGATCTCTCCTCCTCCTGCACATGTTGTATGTAATTACTGCCATGGCGCGCCTCCGTGTCAGTCCAGAGTCTCCATTCACTTCACTGCAGCTGTGCAGCATCAGAGATAGTTCCTATTGATCCAGGGACTTTCAACAAACTTTATTGTCCAGGGACTTTCAACAAACTTTATTGTCCAGGGACTTTCAACAAACTTTATTGTACATGGACGGCATACAGCAGAGCCTCCAAAAGGCAATATTACCTCATCATTGCAACAAGGAACCACTGTATTTAGGAAATCTATTAGGAGATCGCTCCAAAGTACTGCCACACATGTCCAAATCAGTAGTAAGACATATAGATATTCATAAATGCATTTATTGCTCGTAATTTGTTGTACCCAATAATGGTAATATACCACGATGGGTATATCAAGATACACATTATCCATTAGATGCTATACAGATATGCAAAAATAAAAATAACTAAATGCAATTTATATATCAAATATCAAACAGCATATAATGCATATATGTAGATAAATTGGTGAGACGTGAGGTGGGCACGGAGGTCGCCATGTCGGAGAGACCACGTAATATCAATGACAAGACAAAAAAAACAATTAAAATCCATCCCTTGCGGGTGTTTAAAAGTGTGCTGCTGACATCCATCTACATACTATAAAGCCAGCGTGTGGCATGAGGGCAGCTAAAGACTGCACAGGGACAGTTTTGTGTGCGCTGCGGACGCAGGGTCATGCGAGGGGGTTGGGCAGCATGTAACCCAGGGGAAGAGGCAACGGTGTGTCTGGCAGGCAGTACTTGTGCTTGGTTGGAGGTAGTTTGGTGCTTAGCTATGGTGTGCCTTGCTAATGAGGGTTTGTCCGAAGTAAAAATTGTTAGGGGGGTGCTCACTCTTGCCGCTATTGTGGCTTAATAGTGAGACCTGGGAACCTGAGATGCAGCCCTGCATGTTGCCCCTCGCCTGCCCTATCCATATCTGTGTCGTTTTCATCACTTTCGTTGGTTTTGAAGATTTACACAAATGAAAACTTTAGCGAGCATCGGCGATATACAAAAATGCTCGAGTCGCCCATTTACTTCAATGGGGTTCGTTACTCGAAACGAACGCTCGAGCATCGTGGAAATTTCGACTCGAGTAACAAGCACCCGAGCATTTTGGTGCTCGCTCATCTCTAGTCACAGTCATGCTGCTAAACCAGCTTTGATCCATGGAGGCATAGACTCTACAGGACTGTTTACAGTGCCATGTCTTGCGCAAGATGCTAGCAGCAGATGCCATAAGTCCATCAAGTTGCAAGATTTTTGTGATTTTTGTGATTTGCGTGATACCTATCCTGGTATTTCTTTCCTGATGGTGTAACAATGCAGAAGTGCCATTGATTTGGGTTTGCTTTGTACTGCTTTAAACTTAAGCAACTCTTTTAGTAATTCAAGTTCCTCCCCAAAGAACCGCTGCCGTCCAGTATTAATAAGAGGAACAGTTCAATACAGACTTTATTTGTACAGAGATACTTTGTCTTTATGACTGGCGATGGCAAAACTGTACAGAGAAAGCAACCTGCCTGTACTTACCCTTACATCAGCATTCAAAGGTCCTTTTCTTGCGGCATTACCATGGAAGGAAAAACCGAAACAATGTATAATGCTGGAAGTGTTTAACTCAATACCTTTGTAACCAAAGCAATAGTATATGTGCACCAATAACATATATAACATAACAACCCACTGCTACTAAGCTCCTCTAATTCAGAGGATTCTCTACTGTCCCTTTTATAGCCACTCAGTAGCACAAATATCAGTCTTTTTCTGATTATATAACTTATTATTTTACATTCGTCAAATGTATGTTGATCTTATAAGCGTGATAATTAAGACAACAGTGGTTTAGGTCTCATGTTCAATAGTCTAGACTTAAGTGTCAGCCAATGGCACAGAAATAATAATAATAATGAAGGTAATAATTGCAAGGAATTAAAATGAACAGTGCTAACTAGAGATGAGCGAGCACCAAAATGCTCGGGTGCTTGTTGCTCGAGTCGAACTTTTCATAATGCTCGAGAGCTCGTTTCGAGTGACGAATCCCATTAAAGTCATTGGAAGACTCAAGCATTTTTGTATGGGACCGATGCTCCGCATAGGGAATGGCTTGTGAAACACCGGAAAACCTCAGGAAGTCATGGAAACACCACAGAAACGGATAGGGAATGGCAGGGGCAGCATGCATGGCTGCATTTGAGGCTCCCAGGTCCCACTATTAAGCCAAAATGGGGGCAAGAGCCTAGCGGTAACCCCCCTAACAATTTACTTGGGACAGACCCTCATTAGCAAGGCACACGCGCTGGCACATCTTAGCTAAGCACCACACTACCTGCAACCGAGTACAATCACTGCCTGCGGGTGACACCGCTGCCTCTTCCCCTGGGTTACATGCTGGCATTGCTTCCCCCCCCCCCCCCCCCCCGCACGACCCTGCGTCCACAGCGCACACAAAATTTTCCCTGCGCAGCGTTTAGCTGGTCTCATGCCACACGCTCGCTTCATAGACACACCACCCTCATGTCGATTTATAAGTGCGTCTGCGATGAGGAGGAATCGGAGACACACACTGCAGAGGGTTGGCAGGGCCAGGCAGTGACCCTCTTTGAAAGTGTGGGCGATAGGCCACAATGCTGTTGAGAATTGCTGATAAATTGACATACGATCATCATTCCAATCCCGTGCCTCCTCTGTCACAAAATTGTCAGGAGCCTAAAGGGGACTCAGGTGTCAGCACTTCTACACATCTCCACAATGCAGCAATACTCTGTGTGGGAAGCACATGAGCGGGCCCAGGGTCAGGCTTGGTCCCAGCCTCCACCTTGTGTGACCCAAGGTGCCGTGAGCTACATAGCAATGGGAAATAAATGTGTCCACACACAATTCATTCTGTGTAGGTGTCAGATATCTGAACACCGCAATGAGAAGTCTTTGTGCACCCACAGCATAGGCGAGCCCAAGGAACTCAAAGATAGTATTACATATGAAGAAATCAGTGTGCCCAAACATGGCAGAGTTTCACCCCGCCAATGACCTCGGCGCACATTTCTGCCTTAGTCTTTCAGTGTATTTGTGCCAGATAGGTAAAACACCGCAATGGGAAAGCCGTGCGCACCCTACCCAAGTCAGTCAGTGTATTTGTGCCAGACAGGTAAAACAACGCAATGGGAAGTCTTTGTGCACCTACAGCATAGGCGAGCCCAAGGAACTCAAAGATGGTATTACATATGAAGAAATCAGAGAGTCCAAACATGGTAGAGTTTCACCGCGCCAAGGACCTCGGCCTCGGCCCATACCCTCAGTAATCATGGGCATAAAGTGGACTCGGATGCTAGTACAGCTGTGGACGTTTCATTAAATCAGTTACGGTTGCTTTCATCGCTCCAAAGACTGGATGAACCACAAAGAAGATCCACAGGCCAAACCTGGCGCAGTTGCCCCCACCCCTCCCCCAGGACCTTGGCCTCTTCCCTACACCCTCAGCAATCGTGGCCATGAAGCGGACTCGATGCTAGTACAGCTGCGAACGTCTCATTAATTCAGTAATGCTTCTTTTGTTTGTTCCAAAGCAGTGTCTCAGATAACTGTGGTAACACGAGAGCAAATACATGTTGCCCAGCGCTGATCCCCAGACCCCAAGCAGGAGGAGGACGTGGCATAATAAGGCTGAGAAATCATGACCGAGGTAGGACTCAAAATAGTTTGTGTGGGAAGTACGTGAGCGGGCCCTGGGTCAGGCTTGGTCTCAGCCTCCACCTTTTGTGACCCAAAGTGCTGTGTGTTACAAAGCTATGGGAAATCCATGTGTCCCCACACACTTAATTCTGTGTGCGTCAGACAGCTGAACACCGCTATGGGAGACCTTTGTGCACCCACAGTATAGGCGGACCCCTGTAACATTTCTGTAGCAAGAGTATAACAAAAGAGATACGTCAGCCGCACTCAACAAGCCACGTGCAAAACGCAGTAAGGCTGGGGAAAAAAAACAAAAACACGTCACAATGCATGTCAGCAATGCCAAGCCGACCTCAAGGTTGCGGATCATCAACCAAAGAAGTACGATACATCAAAAAAGAGGAGGCAGCATAAACGGTGCTTCAAAAGGTAAAAATCGTATCCTTTATTGTTCCATTTTTTTAAAAAAGGCAGACAATGTTTCGACCTGTGTCGGTCTTTATCAAGCCTATATAAAAACATAAAACATGCTGATAAAAACATCCAAATAACAACTGGGTCTCCTAAATCGTGTTCAGTTAAAAAATATGTACAAAATATATACAGAAAGTACATACCATACAACAGACTAATCTTCCGCCGCAGACCCGTGATTACCCAGCTATGGTGAAGAAGAGGACAGCCGAGACCTCCAGGCAGCTGCTGAGACCCTCCACTCCAGGCATGGAACGCTTCCTCCGCTCACCAGACGAGGTGCCGACTCCGAGCGGGAGGATCAAGATGGCGCAGCACCACCCGACCCGGGAAGGAAGAAGAGAGAAGGAGGCGAGACACTGAGCACAGAAGAACCGGAATGCCAGCTGCAAACCAGAAGGGAGGTAGGGGCATCCGCTAGACAGGAGAAGGCTCCGGCAACCCTCCGCAGGAAGAAACAGTTCCAGGCAAGGGCCGGGGGATACAATGTGGAAGGAAGGGGGAGGGAGAGCGGCAGCACGCCATGCAGCATGGGGACAGCGGCACCCTCACCAGTTGCTCCCTACACTAGAGGAGCTCGCTCCCCCAGGGCCTGTGTAAAATGGGGCATGAAGAGCCTTCCTAAAAGGCATCCCTGGCACCCAGTCAGTCTCAGACTGACCCCCAGGCAGACCATCAGTGCCCCATGGCGAAGGGGGACAAAAAAAAGGGGTCCCTGGCCACAACATGGACGCAGATCACGATGCAGGGATGGACCCTGCCGTTGCCCCACTCCCGCAGAGGCCCCCCCAGAGATCCGGACTGGCCAACATCTCGTAATACACTCACGGGTCCGGAAGGAGAACAGCCCCGTATGAGAAAAGGGTCTGGCGGCCCCCTTCCCAAACCCAGAGAAGAAGAGCCCTAAATCTACCCAGCAACTCGGTTCTTTGGCAGCCTGGACCCCACACCTAATCGAGGACAACTGGGACTGGAAGGCCCACCTGAAGGCTATCCCCACAAAAGGGGAAATGAATGACCTGCTGCAGAAGCTGGATGCAGCCCATAAACAGGACATAGCTGTCTTACAGAAGGACTTCAGGCATGTCAGGCAGAGAGTAGTGGAAATAGAGGAGACCCAAGACAAGTTCCAAAGCACCTTATCGGAACATGCACATATTATGGAAATCCAAGCTCACAAGATTGCGGAGCTAACCAATCACACTGACGACATAGAAAATCGCCATAGGCGCAACAACCTCCGCATAAGAGGACTATCTGAAGAGATCGGCAGTGGTCAATTCGAGGACTGGGTTACTGAGTTCTTCAATCATCTCCTGGAAAGACCCCTATACTCCCTCCTGGAACTAGACAGAGTGCACGGGGCACTTGGATCAAAGCCAACGGACCCCGCTAAGCCCAGAGATGTAGTATGCCGAGTTCACTTTTACAAAGAAAAAGAGCAAATCTTACAGCATTCACGTACAGTGGAGGACTTGCAGTTTAAAGGACGTTCGGTGGCTATATATTCAGGGCTGGGGAGACCCCCTCTTGCTCCACGAAAACATACCCCACCTGGTTTTCATAGCCCGAACCAAACCCGTAAAGCGGGCGGGCTGTCCATCGCGTTCCACAACTCCCTACAGGCCCAACCCCTTGGCATGATGTGCGACGCTGAGGGCAGATACCTGTTTATAAAAGTTGATCTCTTCGGCAGAATAACTACGTTTGCTAATCTCTATTTCCCGAACCAGGGCCAGACTTCCTTTGGAATCACCGCGCTGAGAGAGCTAACAAAGTTTATAGACAGAACTGTCATCATCTTGGGGGGACGATTTCAACCTGACGGTAGACCAAGAACAAGATTCGTCATTTGGTAGGTCCTCGGTCTCTCGCTCAGCAACACGATCCCTGTTGAGGGAGTTGGGGAACATGTACTAAGTGGACCTCTGGTGTTTGTTGCACCTGGGCGTCAGGGACTACTCCTTCCACTCGATAGCCCACATCAGTTATGGTAGGCTTGACTATATTTGGGTCTCTCATGCTCTACTAGACTCCCATCCTGTATGCTCATTTGGGCATTTTATCTGGTCCGACCGTGCCCCGGTATATGCTGAATTTGACAGTCTCCATGGAGACTCTCGGGTGCGAGGGTGGAAACTAAATGACAATATCCTAAAAGACCCCCAATGTTTCCAGGAAGTCAAATCAACCTTAAACAACTTTCTAATTGACCACGAAAAAGATTCTACACAGTCCCCGCTTAAGTGGGAAGTCTTAAAATGCGTCCTAAGAGGCATCTTAATCTCGCAAGGGGCCAGACTGAAAAAGGAATGCTCCAAGGAACTAGGGAATCTACTGTCATCACTGCAGGAGCGCCAGCTAGTGAATGAAAGATTCCCGAAAGACACTCTTCGAGCAGAAATCTCGTCATTGCGCCAAAAGATATTATTAATTCTAGATCAGAGGACACTGGCCTTCAGAGACAGGATCTGCATGGAAGCTTACGAGGTTGGGGATAAATGCGGACGCCGACTGGTGCGTGTGCTTCATCCCAGAACCCCGCAGACATTTATTCCTAAGATTCAGAAGGCTGGGGGAGGGGTTACGGTCTCCACAAGAGACATTCTTGAGGAACTTTGCCTCTACTATGAGAAACTCTATAATATAGAACAGCCCACCCAAGCAGATAACGGGGAGCGCTACAAAGAAAAAGCCTATCTGGATGAGTATGGCCCGGGCCCCTTGGCAGCGAGAGAGTCTGAGGCCATGGAGAAGGACTTTACTTGCAAAGAGATAGCTGAAACAATCAAAAACCTTAAGATAGGCAAGAGCCCAGGCCCGGTCGGGTTTTCGGCTAGATTTTTTAAGCTTTTTGTAGAGGAATTGTCCCCATTCTTAACACAAGTTTTTAATGAGATTTCTTGGGGAAGTCCCCTCCCACCTAAGGCTCTCCAGGCTCACATTGTGGTAATCCCGAAACTGGGCAAAGACCCTTCCTCATGTGCCAGCTATTGGCCTATTTCCCTGATAAACTTAGACGTAAAAATGATGGCGAAAGTCTTAGCAAACAGGCTTAGTGGTCACATCCCAGGCCTGATACATAAAGACCAGGTGGGATTTGTCCCTGGCAGGGAAGCACAGGATAATACTATTAAAACTATCTCTTTGATTACCCGTGCAAGATCGGCGGGCAGACTGTTGTGCTTGCTGGCGGTAGACGCGGAAAAGGCGTTCAACAGGGTTAGGTGGAGATTCTTGGAGGGGACCCTCCGTCGGATGGGCCTGGGGCGAAGAAGGAGAGAATGGATCATGGCCCTATACAACGGCCCGTGCGCAAGAGTGCGGGTAAATAGCGCCCTGTCGGACTCCATACTGATCAACAACGGGACACGTTAGGGTTGCCCCCTTTCTCCCTTTCTATATGCTCTATCTATGGAATCTTTGCCAAATGCCATCAGGAAAAATGGGTCGGTCAGAGGTCAGACGGAGTGCCCCTCTGAACATAAGATGGCACTGTTCGCAGACTATCTCCTCCTGTTCCTGTTGAAACCTTGATACTCAGATTCCCCCGATATGTTGGAGGTGTCAAAACGGTCCTGGAACAATGCTACACATCTGGTGGTGTCCATGACAGCAGTGTTCTTGACAGCAGAGATGGCCCTTCTCTTGATGCTTCCTGGGTCTATCGCCTGGTCTATCGCCAAGATTAAAGCGGACCTACTGAGGCTGGTCATATTGGCGGTGAGGATGTCTGTCCCTGGTTTGTGGAGATCTACGACCCCCCATCAAGAATAATTTGGACAGAGAAGCTAGATTTACTCATGCAATATGAAGAAGAAGGGTCTGAGAATGAGCAGGAGAGGGTAGGCACCCACGACCTTTAGAGCCCTTGGATTTCGATGAGAGTTTCTGACCACTTCAAATCCTGGCTGGAGTCGGGTCGCCTGGATTTGTAAACAGTATTCGGCACGGGTAAGCGAGGTTGTGCCTATTAACTATTTCCTAGTCCCCTCTTCACCTTTCCCGCCTTCCTATTCTCTCCCCCCTCCCATCTACATTTCTAGTTGGATATTTTTTATTCTGTGTATCCTTCTTTTTTTATAAGTGATGCAGAAGATTAATATTTGATAGTCCTTATGTTACCACATTGTGATGGCTGTTTTGCTAATATGGACAATTGTAGGTGTCTCTGATGGTTGTACTGCTTCAAAAGTGTCTATTTGAAAATGTAATAAAATTGATTAAATCTAAAGATACAGCTCATATTGCTTTATTTGTAACAGAGCCTGGAGGCAGCCCTCTGAAAAAATTGGTTTAAGTTAAACCTTTAAAACTTTAAAAACTTTTAAACAGAGCCTTTCGGGCCGCATAGAAATTGGCAGTTCAGCATGATGACATGCTGTTTTAGGAGGAGGAGTAATATCCCAGAGGGATACACAAAGCTAATTATCCCCTTTTTTGGGTTGATAGAGGATGCATTTTTCTCCTGTTGCAGCGAAAAAAATCTTTAGGATCAGCTGCTTTCCACCTGGGGAGAAGAGAAGTCTGGAGAAATCCAGCCTTTGTTCATCTTTATGAGCATAAGCATGTCGACGCTGTCAGTTTACAGGCATGTACGCTAATCCATGATGATCCCACCAGCTGCACTAAATACCCTCTCTGACAAGATGCTAGCAGCAGGGCAGGCCAGCACCTCCTGGGCGTACAGCAAAAGTTTGTGCCACGTGTCCAGCTTTGACACCCAATAGTTATATGGAGCAGAGGGATCACGTAGGATGGTGGTACGATCAGCTATGTACTCCCTCACCATCTTTTTACAGTGCTCCCTCCGACTCAGTCTTGACTGGGGAGTGGTGACACAGTCTTGCTGGGAGCCATAAAACTGGCAAAGGCCTTGGAGAGTGTTCCCCTGTCTGCGCTGGACATGCTGCCTGATCCCCGCGCCTCCCCTGCTAGTGGGGCCTCTGAACTGCGTCTTCTGCCACTAGCACTGTCAGATGGGAACTTTAGCATCGCTTTTTCCACCAGGGCCCTGTGGTATTGCATCACTCTCGTACCCATTTCCTCTTCATGAGTGAGAGTAGCAAAAGTTCTCCTTATACCGTGGGTCGAGAAGGGCGCACACCCAGTAATCCGTGTTGGCAAGAATGCGTCTAACGTGTGTGTGCAGCCTAACATGAAGTCAGCCATGTGTGCCAGAGTCCCAGTATGCAACATATCGCTGTCCTCACTAGGAGGATGCTCCTACTCCTCCTCCTCTTCAGCCCATACATGCTGAGCAGATGAGAGGCAAGCAGCATAGGTACCCTCTGCACTGTGGCCTGCAGTCTCTTCCCCCTCCTCCTCCTCACCCTCCCCCTCCTCCTCCTCCAAAACCAGCAGAGATATAGACGTGAGGGTGGTCTGACTATCAAGCGACATACTGTCCTCCCCGTCTCCTCTTTTAACCCCAAACTATCGGCCCTTATGCTTAGCAGCGAAGTTCTCATCAGGCAAAGCAGCGGAATGGTAATGCTAATTATGGCCGCATCGCTGCCCACCATTTGGGTAGACTCCTCAAAGTTTCCGAGGACCTGACAAATCTCGGCCATCCATGCCCACTCCTCTGTAAAGAACTGCAGAGGCTGACTACCACTCTGCCGCCTATGTTGCAGCTGGTATTCCACAATTGCTCTACGCTGCTCCTACAGCCTGGCCAACATGTCCAACATGTGCAGCATAGAATTCCAGCACGTGGGCACATCGCACAGCAGTCGGTGCTCAGGCAGCTGAAATCGACGTTGTAGTGAGGGTGGCAGCATCCGTGGTGGACTTGTGGAAATGTGCGCACATGAGGTCAGACAAGTGGGGTTAGTTTTTCAGAAACCACTGTAACACCAGATTGAAGATGTGCGCCAGGCATGGCATGTGTGTGAGGCTGCCAGGCTACAGAACCATGCCCAGTTGGAGGCTCAGCGGCGAAAGCCAGATGTCGGTCTGTTCTGTCAGACCCTGTAACAGCTCAGGGGCCATGTGCCTCTTCTCACCTAAGCTGATTAGTTTCAGCGCGGCTTGCTGACGCTTGCCCACTGCTGTGCTGCCACACTGTATGCTACCGACTGGTAGCGATGTGCTCACACTTCTTAATTGAGAGGTGGAGGTGGCGGAGGAGCAGGAGAGGGGGGGGTTGGAGGAGCTGGCGTAATACGCTGCAGATACAAGCACCAAGGTAGGACCCGCTATTCTTGGTGTGAATAGCACATGCGCAGTCCTAGGCTCTAACTCGTTCCCAGCCTCCACCAAGTTCACCCAATGTGCCGTCAGGGGGATATAGTGGCCCTGCCTGCCAGTAATTGTCCACATGTCCATCATTAAGTGGACCTTCCCAGTAACTGCGTTGTTGAGGGCATGAGTAATGTTGCGGGAGACGTGCTGGTGTAGGGTGGGGACGGCACACAGCGAAAATAGTAGCGACTGGGGACTGCCGCCGCCATCATAATTTTGAAAGCCTCAGTTTCCACAAGCTTCTACAGCAGTATCTCCAGGCTAATTAATTAAAGCTTGTGAATGCAGGTGGGTGGCGGCGTATTTGCGCTTTCGCTTCAACGCTTGTGTTAGCGACAGCTGAAAAACATCCACACCTTTGAACATCTAGCCCTCTGCACGGAGGCTTGCCGCGAGGGGGTGCTGTGGGAAATAGTTGGGGAATACTTTGCTCTGGCTCTGCTTCTCCCCCTGGCCACCCCACTGTCTCTTCCAACCTGTCCTGCTGCTCCACTTGCCTTCCCCTCTGAAGCCCTGTCTTTAGTAGTTTTAGCAACCCAGGTGGGGTCAGTTACCTCATCGTCCAGCTGCTCTTCCTCCGAATCCTCTGTGTGCTCCTCCCTCGGACTTACTGCCCTTACTACTACCTCACTGAGAGACAACTGTGTCTCATCATCCTCATCCACAAAAAGCTCTTGAGACAGTCCTTGAAAGTGCCCAGCCTCATCACCCAGAAGCTTTCCAAAGGTTGGGCATCGGTCACGACAATCTCCTCAGGTGAGAGAGTAACCGTTTTTTCCCACTCGGAACAGGGATCTGAGAACAGTTCCTGGGAGTCTGCCTGCTCAGAATCTGTCATTTTCCTGGAGTGACGAGGCTAGGAGGAAGGAGGAGCAGCCAGAGGATTCAGAGGTATAGTCCCTAGGCCGGGAGTAGTGGACTGCGTAGAAGCCTGGGAGTTTGATACATTGCTGGATGCATTATCTGTAATCCACGACAGGACCTGCTTGCACTGCTCTTCTTATAATAAAGGTCTACCACGCGGAATCGCAAATTGTGATAGGAAACTGGGGAGTGTAGGGATTTGGCGCTCTCCTAATCCCTCAGCAGTCGGCTCTGATGCACCCCGTGCAGGACCTCGGCCTGCACCCACACCCTCACTTGGCCCGCCGCCGCATTCACGTCCACGTCCTCGACCCTTACCCCTACTCCTCATTATGTCGGATTAAGGATTGAGCAGGGCCAAAATAAATTACCCCACCGTATAGCACTGAGAACTGTGGCTAATTTACCACACACAGAGACTTGAATATACCGGAGGCTCTATGCTGTGACTGGAAAAAATTAAACCGCTGTCTTGCGCTTATACCGAGGGGTCATTTACTGCTCACAGAGACTTGTATATAATAGAGAGGCTGTATGGAGTGGGAGAAAATTATACAGCCAGTGGATGGTGCTAATAACAGGGTCAACTTCACCACACCCAAGGAAACGGTATTGTGAGATATTCTGCAGAGGAGCAGAAAGCTATACAGCCAGAGAACAGTGCTAATAACTGCGGCAACTTCACCGCACCCAAGGAAAGGGCATTGTGCGACGCTCTGCACAGGGGCAGAAAGATATACAGCCAGTGGATAGTGCTGATGACAGGGGAAACTTCACCGCACCCAAGGAAAGGGTATTGTGCGACGCTCTGCCCAGGGGCAGAAAGCTATACAGCCAGTGGATTGTGCTAATAAAATGGTATCTGTGAAATGCTGTTCTGCAGTGGGCCAGGAAATATTTGCGTACTATTTAGCGATGAGAGTGAGCTGCTATAGCCATAGCTGTAATGCTCTGCAGAGGGATAGATGTTAAAAAAAAAATTTAAAATTGCTGCACTACTGTTCCCAGCCAGCCACAACTGTAATGCAAACAATGAGGAGTAGCCCTAAGAAGGACCATTGGGGTTCTTGAAGACAGGATCCTACTCTAACACTTTCCTTGTATAAGCCTGAGCACTTTCCCTAACCACTGCCAGCATGCGTCTGAAGTGAGCGTCAGGCGGGACCAGTTTAAGTACTCAGTGGTCACCTGATCGGCCCAGCCACTCACTGCTGTCAGGGAGGGGGAGAGGGCTGCACATCACATCACATCAGGAAGTGGTAATGCCTTCCCCGCATGTTTATTGGCTAAAAAATGGTGCTAAACATGCGGGGAAGGGAAAACCAATTGACTCGAGCACCGCGTGATGTTCGTCTCGAGTAACGAGCATCTCGAGTACCCTAATACTCAAACGAGCATCAAGCTCGGACGAGTGTGGTTGCTTATCTCCAGTGCTAACTAGTCAGACCAGCATGTAATGCCGTAGACTACCAATGTATATTATGCACAATGCGCATCGGGTAGTTAGAGAAGCGGTGCAGACAGCCTTTTTTTTCCATAGGTCCAGAAGGTCACTTTACATTCAACTGGACCCATCAAGTTATTTAGTGGAGGGCAGTATGACACAGATGAGAAACCAATGACACGGTATGAAAGTCTTTTTTTTTTTCAAATAATGAAGTTCAAAATTTCAATTATTTAAGTCCAATGTGAAAGTCCCTGAAAATGGCCATATACTTACTGATGCAGGACAGCAAATATATGCACCAACCTCAGCATGCAAGCTGCCAAACTACCAAATGAGGGAGCCAGATACACCTGTGTAGGACACCGATGAGACTACCACTCACACAGCCTCTTCAGTGATTCCTGGTTTGTTTTTATATATTTCCCCTTCTGTGATACAATGTGAAAGTCCAGTTGATTACAGTTTTTACATACTGCAGCAGCAGAACTCAGATCACATGCATTAGCTATAGAGATTGATTTACTAAAACTTAGAAAAACTTTAATAAGCTAAATAATTGTGCATTTATGTTGTAGTTGAGACGTTACATGACGTTGATATGTATTGATGGTCCAGAAACAAAGAGATTATGTTTTAACAATAAAGGTGAAACACCTGAAACATTAGACATACTTAATTTTATTCAAATAATACATAATCATTCATCAGGAACACAACGTATAAAAGGACTCACAGAATGTGTTGGTACATTTGATGAAGCACTTCCACCAGATCAGCAGCTGACTATTTCATCTTTAGATATAAAATGGATTAACAATAAGGTAAGTCATAATGCTATATTACAACTTGCTGCAATATCTAATTGCATTTTTTAGCATAACCCGATTAGTAAAGGTGTTTTCCCAGGACTAAACTGACCTATCATCGGGATAAATTCCAAAATACATAGCACAACATTATCTGTTTAGAAGGTAGTATTTACCTCTGTTCAGCTTGAATGTATTCAGGTGCTCAAGCTGAGGGGTGTTTTACATGGCCATAAGCATTTTTACATGTGCCCACCGACACCATAAAACCCGCGTGAAGGGGCGCACAAATCTAATGTTTGTGTGCCTATTCAGACAGCACAGCCCTGGCACATATATGCCGAGGCTGCAATGCTGTTGGGCGTGCGGAGACCGCTTAGCTCCACCGCATCCCACCGCTCCTATTGCAAACAGCCAGAGGGGAGGAGAGAGGAGGAGAGAACAGGGAAGGAGTTTAGCAGTCACACTGCTAAACTCCATCTCACCTCCCTTCTCTGGCTGCTGTCAAGGGTTCCCATAGGAGCCCATGGAGCGGCCAACGTATTCTGGCCGGAAAGATAGTTCCAAGACTATATTTTTGGCCTAGCATAAAAGTATCTGACGCTATATTGGCCCGGCCGGGCGCTTTACGCCGCAGGAATATAGCCATGTGATCTGATGCATTGGAATCCAATCTGATCCAGCATATATCGGT
The DNA here is from genome assembly GCF_035609145.1 of Eleutherodactylus coqui. Taxonomy (NCBI): domain Eukaryota; kingdom Metazoa; phylum Chordata; class Amphibia; order Anura; family Eleutherodactylidae; genus Eleutherodactylus; species Eleutherodactylus coqui. The sequence goes on from NC_089843.1 coordinate 32,780,189, forward strand.
CGGCTATGAAAACCGCGGCTGATATACGCTCGTGTGAAAGAGCTCTCACTGTGAGTCAAACGGTGTAAATAGCAACAAAAAGGAAAAAATCCGGCCCCTTAAGACATTTATTTTATTCACTTTTAATCCAAAAAATCCATAAAATTACAATTGGTAGGTACTGTGTAACATCATGTCTATGCCACATGTGTTTTGAAAGGTGCTGCTTTCTTGATCATTGGGCACTTGTTCAGTTTGGCGACGCAACACCTCAACATTTAGGCACTCCCATGGTGATCAAATAATAAGTGTCTTTTTAAATGCATCTGAGCATAGGCATGGTGTTACATGGTAACTAACATTTTTAACTTTATTATTATATCTGAGCCAATGGCACAGATTCCTCTTTAATAATTTTAGCTATGCAGAATTTGCATAGCAGCTTGGCATATGTGGAGTGCAATCTCTTTGTGCATTCTGCACATTTCTTTGGCCTTGTCTTTGGTCAGCCATCTACCTTCTTGTCCTCCTAGCAATAACATGGAAAGGGCAAATAAATGCACAGACTATTCATTTCAAATTACATTGATTCAGGAGCATTTTAACTCAACGGGCTACTTATGCCCCCAGAGGTGGTAGCCGGTTTGGGAATGGTCAGTGCTGGAGTATTCATCATGCCTTAGTACTGCAGACCCATCTTGGATGGTAGACCTGAAACAGCAGTGTTTATTTTAGTTTTCAACCTCTGACTTCTCTCGGATTCCTTTAATAGACTTTTTTTTTTAATCTGCTGCCTTCTGCTGTCTGGCAACACCCCCCACACCGCCCCCAACACTGATGGGATCATGTGTCATTGTGTCGGTCACAAAGTACTGCAGGCTTTGCCCTCCCGCCAGCACGGCTGCTTAAGGGAGCCTAAGAGAACTGTGCCGCCCCTATGTGTTCCTGCAAGTCCAAGAGATTAGCAGTGTTGGGGAGAAGTGAAGGACGGACCGTGGTCCCCACATAGAGCCCCCGATGGGCCGCAGTGAGGAGGAATATGACTTGGATGAACTACCCCATGCAGTGTCCCAGGATCCAATCCTTAAGAAGGAAGGACAGGTTTACTGAAACCCAATCCTTTGTGAGTATATCTGGCTTGCTGAGATCTCCCTCCCAGCACCTCTCTCGTTACCTGCCTCCAAGCAGAACAGGAGATACACTAAGGAAGGCAAGAGAGGGGGGAGCTTTAAACCTCTCTGTATGTTCCTGTCCTATCAGGAGGAGGTGATCTCAGGTGATGCTGTCGTGGACCCTAAAAATGTTCAAATATATGCATAATAAACAGCAAAAGTATTATAGAAACATCAACGGGGAGAAAGGTAAAGTAATGGGGAATCCAAAAAGACCCAGATATCCAATCTGAGCATCAACAGCTCGGCGGAAACACCTGAAAGTTGTGGAGCCACTCCGCCTATGTGAACAAGGGCCAAATACAACTATGCCAAGTTCTTCCACTGCTCAGTTGGACACAAATAACATTTCTGGTGGCATAAATGTTTAATTATTATAGATTGGGGGCGGAGCCTGGCTGCTGAGCTAGATAGTGGTCTGAGTACAGAGCTCCCTCTCAGCGGTGTCTTCCAGGGCTAAATACAGCAGCTACAAGCAGCGCAGATGGGGAAGATTACAAAGGAGAGAGGAGGGGAACCCTCAGGAACACCCCGATCGCAAAAGGGACAAACAGATATGCAGAAATACCTTAAAGAACGGAGCGCGCGCTCCCCCCGCTCCCAGATGAAGATGGCGCCGGCCCGGGAATCTGCAGCATCTGCAGCAGCTCACAGTAAGGCAGAGGAGGAGGGGGGGTCATCAGAGGAGGAAGAGGGAGAGAATGTCTCTAGAGCTTTTATGAGAGACTTATTCTCCCAAGCCCTACTTCCACTCAAGTCAGATCTCACAGAGATCAAGGAGGACCTGAAGCAAATGGGGCGACGTGTAGAGGACTTAGAATCCACCTCTGCCTCCATTATCACACACTCATGTGAGATGGAGAAAATCATAAAAGAACAGCATGAGCAGCTCAACAAAACCCTGATAATGCAGGAAGACCTGGAGAACAGGAACAGGCGCAGCAACGTGCGCATCAAAGGGCTCCCTGAATCCTGGGCTACTGACTGTCTCCACAAAGTTGCAACAGAGATTTTCACCTCATTATTAGGAGCAGAAAGAGCCGCAGCTATTAACATTGAGCGGATACACAGAGCCCTGCGTCCTTTACCCCCTGCATCAGACCCCCCCAAGGGACGTGGTCTGCAAATTGCTCATGTTTCCAGATGCTGTAGCAATACTGAGAGCAGCGAGACAGCAAAAAGATCTTCGCTATGCCGACACCCCTATACAGCTATACCAGGACTTAGCGCCCTCAGCCCTGGCGAAGCGCCGGGCACTGCGTCCGCTCCTGGAAATATTAAGAGAGAACGGCATAAAATACACCTGGCTGTTCCCGTTTGGGCTGGGAGTTACTTACAAAGGTCACAGGCTCAATGTACGAACCCCAGAAGATCTGCAACAGCTATGGCAACTAATAGAGGTAGAACCCGTACAGCTTCAAGGATGGTTACCTTTGCCCGATTTACCAAGTTTCCCCAGCCTAGCTGTGCAGGAGAATTGGCAGACTGTGAGCAATCCGAAATCGCCGAAGAATAGAAGGAAAAAATCAAAAGAAGACGTTGCAGAAATGGATACCTGAAAGACTCTAGTCCCTACTAAATTCGTTGGGAATGATTGGGAATGATCGATTGTATGGCGTCTCCTTAACCCCTCAGTGAGGGACTACACTTTTTTTTCTTCGGTCCATTCCTCTTTCCAGAGACTGGACTACCTGTTGATATCCAAGGGACTAGTGGAGTTTCTAAATAAAACGATAATAAATCCGCTGACCATCTCTGACCAGGCCCCCATACACATCCTGCTCAGACCCATCCACCCACCCTGCAAAGAATGGAGATGGAGACTAAATCCGTCACTGTTGGACTCAGAAGACGAGGCTACAAAGCTCTCTAAAGCTATTGAGGAATACTTTCTTCTGAATGCGAACGGAGAGGTCGGAACCCCCACAATCTGGGAGGCCCATAAGGCCTATGTGAGAGGCCTATTAATTGCACTAGGCTCCAGGGTCAAGAAAAAATTACAAAAAGATATAGATACAAAACTCGCATCAATAGCTAAGCTGGAACAATCCGTCAAACTTTCGCAGACTCTTGATAACTTGGAGAGACTAGAAGACTTAAGAAAAGATTTGAAACTCTGCCTTGATTCGAGGTTCAACAAAAAGAGCCTCTTTATGAAGCAGGTGGTGTACGCGCAAGGAAATAGGGGCAGCAAATTTATGACATCGCTAATTTAAAAAGCCCGGGCCAAGAACACAATTAGAGCCATCAAAACCACATCGGGCACAATGGCTACATCCTCTGAGGAAATTGCCAAAGAATTCCAGATGTTCTATAAAAAATTATACAACATACAAACATCCCACACGGGAGGAGGGAATCAAAGTTTGCAAGAACAAATTGACAGGTTCCTCCAGAAAGTAAATATGCCTAAGCTGGATCACCGGGAAGCGGAATCTCTGCTGACCCCGGTTTCCCAAGAGGAGGTAAAAAACTTGATAGATTCCTGCCCACCTAACAAAAGTCCAGGCCCTGACGGATTGACCAGAGCTTATTATAAAACCCTTCAGGCAGTGCTGGTTCCAAGGCTAACGGATCTCTTTAACGCCCTACTGGGGGGTAAAGAACTACCTAGAGAGGCACAGGAGGCTCAGATTACCCTTATCCCAAAAGAAAATAAAGCCCCCACACTTTGCGGAAATTATAGGCCGATTTCCCTTATTAATTTGGACGTAAAGTTGTGGGCGAAGCTTTTGGCAAAAAGGCTCGAGGCCCTGGTCCCTTCCTTGATTGACGGGGAACAGGCAGGGTTCGTGAGGGGGAGAGAGGGCAAAGACAACTGTCATAGACTACTACACGCAGCTCGTTATGCCCCAAAACACCAAATTCCCCTAGCCTTTGTAGGCACAGACGCAGAAAAGGCGTTTGATAGGGTGAATTGGACATACATGAAAAGTGTACTGCTTAATTACAATCTACCACCAGACTTTGTATCTGCTATTTTTACACTCTACGCTAAACCCCACGCGAGACTGCGAGTAAACGATGCTATGTCCCCTCCATTTGAAATAAATAATGGTACACGGCAGGGGTGCCCTCTCTCCCCCACACTATTTGTTCTGGCTCTGGAGCCTCACCTGGTGGAAGTAAGACAAAACCCAAACATTAAAGGCCTTTCTATTGCGGACAAGGTACTGTCTACAGCGGCATTCGCCGATGATATTGTCTTTTTGATCACCAACCCTATTGAGGGTCTCCCCGGGCTGGTGGGGCTGCTGAACCTCTTCGGAGAAATTTCAAATTTTAAAATTAACTTCCATAAATCCACAGTGCTGAATATCTCTATCCCCCGCGCCCTTTCTAACACCCTCTCGACATCCTCCCCCTTTACGTGGTCAGAGGTGTCACTGGACTATTTAGGAGTGATTATAACAAAAAGAGCGGAAGACCTGTTCAAAGCTAACTTCATACCATTGGTAAACAAAATTAAGAACCTTCTGAGATCATACAATATACCATGTATATCGTGGTTCCGTAGGAAGAACATCCTGAAGTCTTATATACTTCCAATAGTGCTTTATAGAATAAGGATGCTTCCTATTCACCTCCCTACAAGCTTTTTTAAAACCCTGCGCACCATTTTCTCCGGCTTTGAATGGAGACAACGGAGGCCGAGACTGGCCTATAGCCTAATGATAAGGAGGGGGCCTGAGGGAGGCATCGACCTGCCCAACATAAGCGGTTATTACAGGGCTTCACAACTAGGTTACTGGATGAATCTAGTGAACCCGATAGGAGACAAGTTACTAGCAGCAATGGCCCTGCAATATAACAGGGAGGCTTCGGAGGGGGATTTATGGCTACCCGAAAAAAACCGCTATAGAGCAAAAAACTTTAATCCCTTGCTGAGAGGCCCGTGTGAAGTATGGGACGGGGTAAGAGAGAGATTGGCTCCGTCACCCTCACCAACCTTTCCCCTGAATACAATACACAAATTACTAGACCTCAGGGCTGATCCAGTCACTGAGTCGGTCTGGAAAAAATTCAGAACCCTCAGGATTGGAGACTTGCTTTCCATAGCGCATCTTTCCCCTTCAGAGATACTCCAAACCCTCTTGCCCTCGCATAAGCTATCTTTTCTACACCAAGCAATGGTGACAGCGTAATAGGAGAATTAATTAAGAGATATAAAGGGGCTAGACCTATGCTTCCCTTTGAGACTACCCTGAATAACAAAGACCCGAAAGTAAGGAAAATTGCTCCTCTACATAAACGCTACATAACACCTCAGAGTATAACTAAACCAGCTTTCATTAGCTCCTGGGAGAAAGAGCTTGGCGTTTCTTTATCCCAAGAAGACATCAATTCAATATTAGCAATTTCATTTGGTATCTCCCCCTGCATTATGGCTCAGGAGGCGCACTATAAACTGCTTGTAAGGTGGTATAAGACCCCGCAGTGGCTCTATGCTTATAAATTAGCCTCCCACGATAAATGTTGGAGGTGCGGTAGAGAGGAGGGGTCATCCTACTGGAGGGGAGTTGGGGAGAGCCTGAGGAAAATTAAACCAAACTTCACACTCTCACCAGAGATACTGTTCCTCTGGAGGCCTTCCGCAACTTTCCACCCCAGAAAGGACAAACTGATGGCATTCCTGATAGACTCAGCTAAAGCATTAATACCACTGCACTGGCAATGCGAAGCACCCCCCTCACTAAAACAATGGAAAGAAAGAGTAGATAGTCTCTTTAATCCAGAAGAGCTGTCGAGTTGGAAGAATGGCACACATAGCAGATTTACCAAAATCTGGAACCCCTGGCGCAGCTTGAGGCTCCTGGACATCTTTTCTCATAGAGGTACCTCTCCTACTACCACCACCACCTGAACCCCCCCTTCCCTCCCTCCCCCCCCCCTCCTTTTCCCACCACCCCCATTTACCCCCCCCCCCCCCCCCCGTCTCCACTTAATTGTTTATTAAGAAGCACCGGGATGATTGAGATGCAAAATGCGTACTTAGTATGAATGTAAGCAAACAGCTATACCTCAACCTAAGCTTGTAATTTGATCCAAATGATTGTTTGTTTCTTGCATTGAGTGAAAAGATAACTGTTTTTGATATCCTGGACGATTTGTCTGTTAGAAAACTTGAATAAAAATTGATTAATAAAAAAAAAATAATTATAGATTGATAGAATTCTGCCCACGAAGGTCGAAAATGAGCCACAGCAATCAACAGCGAGTGCACAAATTGTGATATATGTGTGGAGCTTTACATATGTGAGAATTTGGGACAATGCTAATACACATTTTTGTTCTGTACTCAGAAACAATGTGCTTGAGATATTGATGTAATGTTTCTGATAGACTTTGGTTTGCGAAGGACTTCAAGCAGCCATGGAAAACTAGTGTCATATCATGGTTCCATCACTAGTTTCCTCAGTCCAATGTGAATCATTTCATGCTGCGTAGTCATTGTAGAACAAATTTATCAAGAAATAAAATACCACATTATCAGAATCTAATGACTTTCAATATCCACTAAAGCCAGATTTACCACCACTTGATGTGATCACAGAACGACTTATATCGCTGTGAATACCATTCATACAACTGTGGCATTTGCATTATGAAAGAGACATGATTGTGGGACAAGTTATAAATGATCCAGTCGATGTGCAGACCATGATTACATTGTTACCATAGGCGAACCGTGAGGGGAAGCAGGGGTCGCCGTTGCGACCCGGCCCTTGCTCTGCAGGGCCCAGAAGCCCCGCCATATACAAAATGCACACTTTTGCATTCTGTAAAAGGCGGAGCAGAGTGACCGGCATTACACCGGCAGCAGCATGATTGGTGCGGCCGGGGGGTGTGGCTGCTGAAGGGGAGGTGAGGCTGACATACCAGCGCAGAGAACACTGCAGCTGTGGCTCCTCTTGGGTTACTTCTCTTTCCATAGCAGCGTGTCGGCAGCCACCAGTGAGACTTCATCTGGTTCCATAAACATTCTTCGCTGTAGTGTAGTCCCGATTGGCTCCTCCCACAGGCTGGTCAAATGACTGGTCACATGAGTTCGACATCATTAGAGGTCCTTGACAGAGACAGCAGACCCACCCGGCACCCGGCTCAGGTAGTTTACCATGTGCTGCTGGCTCCTGGGAGGAGGACCCCTCTGTCTGCTGGGAGTCCAACACAAACTAGTGGAGTTACTAAGGTGAGGAGATTTACATGGACTTCATCCAATAACCCTCCATCTCTAACCTCACTGACCAGCAGTGAATGCCTGCCGTTAACTCCTTCATGACTGGCCTGTTTTAAGCACTACTGAGCAACCAATTCTTAAGTCTTTATTTTTGTGCATTCCTAGAGTCATGTTTTTTTTTTTCTCATTGACATGTTTGTTTTGAGGACTTGTTTTTGTGTGACTAGTTGTTTATTTAATGGCATAATTTTTGGGCACGTATAACGCATTCTTGAACTTTTATGAATTTTTTTTGCAGGAGAATTGGGATATTTTGCTTTTTTAGACCCTTTCCGATTGCTGAATAAATTACTAGTATTATTCTCCGGTTCAGCTAATTTCTAGCAATATTAACCCCTTTCTGCCACAGGGCATAACTGTACGTCCTGGCAGGGAGGTACTTAGCGCAACAGGACGTATACTTACGCCCTGTGGATAGTGTGGGATCAGAAGAGATCCTGTGCTATCCGGCAGCAAGAGTCCGGCCTCTCCTTGCAACAGCGGGCGTGCATCGGGACAGCAACCCCCTCTGTTAACACCTTCTCTGCTGCAATCTATATTGATCACACTCTCGCAATGTAATCGCAGAAAGCCCGACGGGTTGCCATGGCAACAAGATACCAGATACAGGCGTCCTGCTTTGCCATTGCCTATGATCGCTATAACAAGCGATGGGGCATTGCAGGACAGAAGTCCTGCAATGCGCTATCATAGTGATCAAAGCTGCTATTGTACAAGTCCCCTACAGGGATATAAAAAGTGTTTAAAGAGAAATGTAAAACAAAAATGTAAAAAAAAACATTTTTGTGCTTTTTTCCCATATTAGCATAAAAAATAAAAATCCCACATAATTGTTATCGCCGTATCCATAACAATGCGTACAATAAGTTGAACACACTTTTTATCCTGCACAACATAAAGCATTAAAAAATTGAGGCAAAATGCTAATTGTTTTCATTTTGCCTCCCAAAAAATGCAATAAAAGTGATCAAAATATCCATATGTACTGGTACCAGTAAAAACTACTGCTCGTCTTGCAAACAATAAGCCCCCCAGAAAGCTGCTCCCATGGAAAAATAAAAAAGTTATAGGACATTGAATGCAGCGATCTAGAAAAAGAAAATCATTTCCAAAAAAGGGTTTTTATTGCGGAAAAGTGAAAAAACCTAAAAAAAAGAAAAAAAGAGTTTTGGTATCATTGTAATCTTACGGACCGGCAGAAAAAATGTATTGTTTAATTTATGCTCCATGATTAGAACCCCCCCCCCCCCCCCCCCCAAAAAAAAAAAAATCTATGGCAGAATTGATGTCTTTTCTCTCCCTGCTATCATAAAAAGAATTATAAAAGTTTTACAATATAGTCTATGTATCCAAAAATTGCACTATTAAAAACTACAGTTCGCCACACAAAAAACAAGCCCTTATACGCCCATATAGACGAGAAAATAAAGTTATAGATTTTGAAAAATTGAGATGAAAATCCGCCAAAAATCGTTCCCCAAAATGACTATGCCCAAAATAGGCCATGTTCTTTAGGGGTTAAACTTATACAGTATTTCTTTTTTTATGTTTTCATTTTTTTATACGCTAGACATCCTTTTTTTAAATTTGTATTTTTTTATAGATTTGCTTTTCAGTCGCTGCATTCCAGGAGACATGTTTTTTTTTATTTTTCTATCAATGGATCCTCTGAGTGCTTGTTTTTCTCTTCTGTTTTTTTGCGGGATGAACTCTAGTACCCTGTTGTACCACCTCTAGCTTGGATACAAGATGTGATACGGGGGGGTATGGAGGATCTAGTACCGAGATGTACTGCCTCCAGCTGGGAAACAAGATGTAATACAGATGGGCATGGAGGCTCCAGTACCCTGTTGTACCGCCTCTATCTTGTATACAAGATGTGATACAGGTGGGCATGGCGGCTCTAGTACCCTGTTGTACCACCTCTAGCTTTTAAACAAGATGTGATACAGATGGGCATGGCGGCTCTAGTATCCTGTTGTACTGCCTCTAGCTTGGATACAAGATGTAATACAGATGGGCATGGAGGCTCTAGTACCCTGTTGTACCACCTCTAGCTTGTATACAATATGTGATACGGGGGACAATGAAGGCATACAGGTTCCATATGGAATTATGTGTCCATATTTGCTGTAACTGAGCCTCTAGATCATGCAAACTCGTAGGCTGTGGGAGTTGGCGTCCCAAATGGTCATATATATGTTCTATTGGTGATGAATCTGGTGACCGGGCAACCAAAGAAGTGTGACAATGTTGTGGAGGCATTCCTATGAACCCCTTGTGTGTGTGGCCAACACTGAAGTACCATGAGAGGTTGCAATGGTGACCAGGCCCCTCAGCAAATAGGGGCCCATGGGCCCCCTGCCAGGTACCGCTTCACCGCTGCGGCCTATGGGCCACCTATCAGCCACAGTCTGACCACCGTGACCCATGAGCCTACACTCTAGACATGGAGTTATCAGGGAAGTTAGTCAGGTCGTTATGAGGGGAGCAGGCTGCAGACTCCCCGGGCGCGGATTCCTCCCACTGAGAGACTGCAGTTGTGATTGCTCACAACTGCAGTGTACCAGTGCAACTGCCAGACACAGAATTGATACGGCTACTAGTACAATGATAGTGTCGGGGAGCGAATGAGACCGGAGGAGGGGGTAAATATTATAATCTTTCCCTCTATCTATCTGTTTATCTTTGGTATCCTGTATACATCTCCTTGTATATAATTGCACTCTTTGCACACAATTAAAAAACACATCAAAAACACCTGCAGTTTTTAATAGTGCTTGTAGTTTCTCAAAAAGTTTTTGGTTTTTGAATACCGCATGCAGGTTTTTTTTATGTGTTTTTCTTAATTGCAATTCAAAAGTACACAAAAAAAATGCGAACATACCCTCAGGCCACTCTAAGACGTGCGTTCAGAAAACACAGCTTAAAATTGTGCATTGTTTTCCTCAATTTTAAGCAGCATTTTTGAACGCATGGTGAAGCCGTTTTAATGCAACCCATCATTGTGATGGGTGAGGAGGTGCGTTAGGAAACGCAAATACAGGACAGATAGCTTTTGAAAATCACTGTGTTAGAAGCACCGCTTCCGAGCTCACGTCTGAGCAATCGCATTCAAATCAATGGGAGCAGTGTACGGCGATAAAACACAGTGTGTGTGTGGGAGAGTGGCCTAAGGGGCTACAAACAACTTTTCATGCAGTGCAAGAAATGCGATAATAGGGCTAATTTATGTATGAAAATTTTTTGCAGCTCTATGCAGCACTATTTAGGTATGGGTACGCGGTGAGAAAGGGAAGGAAGGACGGGGGGGGGGGGGGGGCGAGCTGAACTTTTGCACCCGGCCCTCTGAGCCTTCTGGTATGCCCCTGATTGTTACTATGTTATTTAAGTGATGATCAAGCATGCAAAATAAGCATAAAGAGAAATATAATCCAAAAATCAACATACATACATAGTGCGGGGAAGAAAAGTGCAGTTAAATGTTAGCATCAATTTCTAGAAAACCAATAGAGATGAGCGAGCGTTCTCGTCCGAGCTTGATGCTCGCTTGAGTATTAGGGTACTCGAGATGCTCGTTACTCGAGCCGAGCACCACGCGATGTTCATGTCAATTTCATTTCCTTCCCTGAAGGTTTGGCGCCATTTTCTGGCAAATAGAAACGCAGGGAAGGCATTACAACTTCCTCCTGTGACGTTCCAGCCCTATCCCACCCCCCTGCAGTGAGTGGCTGGCGAGATCAAGTGACCCCCAAGTATTTAAAGTGGGGCCGCCCGCGGCTCGCCACAGTCACACACTGGGAGAGATCAGGGACAGTGCTGGTGCTGCTATAGGGAAAGTGTTAGTGTAGGATCCTGTCTTCAAGAACCCCAACGGTCCTTTTTAGGGCCACATCTGACCGTCTGCATTACTGTTGTGGCTGCTGGGAGCAGTTTTGCAAATTTTTTGGGGGGGATATCGGGCGTGCAGCCCCATTACAGCTATAGCATTCTTAGGCTGCAGTCTGTACTACATAGTATAGGGACAGCGTTGCTGAGATAAGGAGAGTGGTAGTGTAGAAGCCTGTTTGCAGCCTTCTGTATAATTTTTTTCTGGCTGCAGTTAGCGTTACATAACCGCTGTCAGCCTCCAACTGTACGCCAATAATTCCAAAAATGTGTACACCGCTCTGTGTCTGCCGTCAACTTCACGCACAGCGTACGGTGACAGCCCCTGATAGAGGGAAAGTCATATATACACTATATAGCCGGTATTCGTTTTCAAAAAATTTTTTAAATAAAAGCTCCTGCTTACGGCTGCCTGTGAGCGTGTGCATTTTACAGGTTATCTGATGGGAGTTGTAGTCCATCACTATTGCACAGCTAGGCCTGTTTGTGGCCTTCCTGACTATTTTTTTCTGCCAGGAGATAGCGTTACGATTCCATTTACAGCGGTCTGTGTCTGCTCTATTCGTAATCCGCCATGCTGAGGGGTAGGGGTCGAGGATGTGGACGTGGGCGAGGATGCGGAGTTCCAAGTGAGGGTGTCGAAGAAGGAAAGGAAAAGAAGCGCCAGAGATAAAAAAAAGGTGATGGGACCCTCTTTGTAAAAAATTAAAGAGGAAAAAGAATGGTTTAAATAAAAACACCAAATCTCTCACCTCAATGTAGACCTTTTCATAGTTCTGTATCCGTAAAGAGTATCCTCTCTTCACAAGAGGAGAGCCGCTGGAGAATAACTCAGGGATCCATCAAAGGAACCCCCATATAAAATGCAAAGAGATTTTTCATTAAGTAAAAATTCCTTCCTGCGCTCACAGAACTTTGAAGAAAAACACACAAAACTTTTTTTCTTTCAAAAGAAGGAGACTTACTTTGGAGGAGGGGGTTATGATTCCCAATGTTCCCCCTCCTGTTTCCCACAGGTTTTTAGTGACTGCAAAAGAAGAATCTTCCAGTCCAGGAATTTCTCCTTTTGGATTTATTAAAATTCAGCAAAACAGTGGTATGACAAGTCAACCCGATCGTGGTATGACACATCCACCAAACAATAACGATAACAACGCGTTTCGGAACACTCTGAACCCTTATCAAGTTACACATACATTAAAACATAAACGGTTTATATAGAGAAGTATTACCTTCACCACTTTGATTCCAAATGCCCTTGCAGGGGGGGGGGGGGGAGGGGGTTGGTGGGTCATCGGCGCATCTACCTCATCATGCGCTGCGACTCCGATAAGTCCGACGTGCGGCGTCATCCTGTTTGGATGCACGTCACTACGTCATGCAATCCTGGATGGCGCGGTCACGTGTGGCTGACAACGTCACGACGTTCTACGTCCACACGTTCTCGCAGTCCAAACAACATCACGTAATCACAAATATAGATCCGCGCCACCACACAAATGAACCCGAAGTGAAGGGGATTTTTACTCACCTGGTGCACAGCGGGATTCTTCGTGAACGCAAAGAACCCGCTTGCACCGATGATCCCCGTTTGCCTGTAGAAATAAAGCTGTTTTCTTCTTGCAAAAAAAGGATCCCCAGTGATCCTTAAAGGAGATGCAGCAGTAGGAAAAAACCCCAGTGGGTGATAACACCCCACAATGGGGAAAATACAATCTGTAGAAGACAAAAAATCCTCCTGCGCTCTTTGTTTGGGGCTTTTTGCAATCCGAAATAGGGACTTCCAAATCACCAAAATATACAGTAAAGTATATTTTATTTATACAAAAAGGACTATAACAGTCTTGCAACGCGTTTCGACGCTATTCAGAGCGTCTTTTTCAAGCATGACATAACACAATCTTAGTTGCTTTATATAGAGTCACTTACTTTTCCTCCATGTGCGGAGTCCAGGGCTCGCGGCATGGGACGCCGGTCTCGTCGCTGCTGACGTAACCATTCAAGCGACGGCAGTTTTGATATGACGGCTCTAGTGAATGAAGTTACGCTATTGGCGTAGCTACGTTAAAAACTTACGTAGTTTACGTAACTCCGTCCCTATGCGCTGGGCTCCGGACTCCGATAGGAGAGCATACATTTATAATTCCGCTGTCTGCGGTTTTACCTTCTAAACAATAAGGATAGGATTACATCACAACAATACTCTTGATTATGTATAAAACATATTTTTTTAAAAAAACATTAATTTAAAATAACATCTATATATATATATAAGTATTTTATCTCTATTTTTTAAAAACTAATCACAGAGAAGGGGAGTATGGTTTTTTTATGGGTCTACATTTGATCATCTTACGAGGGTACCTATGAATTAATATAAAAAACAATCCTAAAATGATATCAAATAACATACAATTTATTTTTATATACTAAAAAAGACCAAAAGAGTATATATATATGTACAAAATATAAAAATAGAAAAACCCAAAAGTTATTTTTTATATTCATAAAATGTAAATAAATATTATTAAGTATTGCTATTTTTTTATATTAATTTTTTTATATTTTTTCTAATACTTCATTTAGCCCTACAGGTATTAATGAATCCATCCTATAGATCCAGAACATTTCACTGGCTCTTAATTTCGAGAAGGAGTGTGTGCGGATATATTCCAAAGGTGTAATGCGTAAATTATTTGGATTTTTTTGATGTTTTAACGCAAAATGTTTTGAAACACTATGTTTCATATACCCTTTAGAAATATTAAATCGATGCTGATTTAGTCTGGAACTTAACGTGTTTGTAGTGCGACCAATATATTGTAGTCCACATGAACATTCAATCAAATAAATTACAAAACGGGAACAACAATTCAGAAATTGGTCTATTTTTATATTTTTCTTCTCTCTGTTACAATAGACCTCTTTTCTTCCTTGTACAATATTGTCGCAACATTTACAACGTTTTCTTCCGCATTTATATACTCCTACTATTTTCGGTTTCTCGTACACTTCTTCTTGGAATTTTTTTAAACACCTAGACAGAATGAATACTGTGTGGGCACATGGATTCCCCATTGCTATGTAACTCATGCCCACGTTTGCAGCTCCTGACGGAGGTGGCACAGGATTGGAATGAAGATCGAACGTTAATTTCTCATCGATTCTCAACAGCATTGTGGGCTAAACCACCGCCCCTTTTAAAGAGGGTCGCTACCTGGCCCTGCCAACCCTCTGCAGTGTGTGCCTCCGGTTCCTCCTCATGGCAGACGCACTTATAAATAGACATGAGAGTGGTGTGGCTATGCAGCCAGCGTGTGGCATGAGGGCAGCTGAAGGCTGCGCAGGAACACTTTTGTGTGCGCTGCGGACGCAGGGTCATGCGGGGGGGGGGGGGGCAGCATGTAACCCTGGAGAAGAGGCAGCGGTGTGTCCCGCAGGCAGTGCTTGTGCTTGGTTGGAGGAAGTGTGGTGCTTAGCTAAGGTGTGCCTTGCTAATGAGGGTTTGTCCAAAGTAAAAATTGTTAGGGGGGGGGGCTCACTCTTGCCACTATTGTGGCTTAATAGTGGGGCCTGGGGACCTGAGATGCAGCCCAGCATGTTGCCCCTCGCCTGCCCTATCCATATCTGTGTCGTTTCCATCACTTTCGTATGTTTTGCAGATTTGCACAAATGAAAACTACTTAGAGAGCATCGTCAATATACAAAAATGCTCGAGTCGCCCATTGACTTCAATAGGGTTCGTTACTCGAAACGAACCCTCGAGCATCGCGGAAAGTTCGATTTGAGCAACGAGCACCCGAGCATTTTGGTGCTCGCTCATCTCTAAAAACCAACTGTTGTATATATTATAGAGATGAGCGAGCACCAAAATGCTCGGCTGCTTGTTACTCGAGTCAATCATTTCGTAATGCTTGAGAGCTCGTTTCGAGTAACGAACCCCATTGAAATCAATTGGAGACTCGAGAATTTTTCAAGGTGACCCATGCTGTGCATAGGGGAGGTTATGTGAATCACCTGAAAACATCAGAAAGTCATGAAAACACCACAGAAATGGATAGGGAATGGCAGGGTAGCATGCATGGGTGCATCTGAGGCTCCCAGGTCGCACTATTAAGCCAAATTAGGGGCAAGAGTCTGGCGGTCACCCCCCTAACAATTTACTTGGGACAAACCATAAGCAGCAGGGCACATGCGCTGGCACATCTTAGCTAAGCACCACACTAGGTGCAACGAAGGACAATCACCGCCTGCAGGTGACACTGCTGCCTTTTCTGCTGGGTAACATTCTGGCATTGCTGTCCAATCCCCGGCGAGAGCCTGCATCCATAGCACACACAAAAGTTTCCCTGCGCAGCGTTCAGCTGCCCTCATGCCACACGCTCGCTTGATAGCCACATCACCCTCATGTCTATTTATAAGTACGTCTTGGATGAGGAGGAACCGGAGACACACTGCAGAGGGTTGGCAGGGCCAGACAGCGACCCTCTTTGAAATTGTGGGCGATATCCCACTATGCTGATGAGAATTGCTGATAACTTAACGTACAATCAGAATTCCAATCCCGTGCCACCCCCAACACAAAATTGTCAGGAGCCGCAAGCGTGGGCATAAAGGCGACTCTGATGCCAGTACTTCTACACATCTCCACAACGCAGCAGCTCATACTAAGACCAAAGATTGGTTTGAAGCAGGAGGTGTCGCAAAAGTAGCCACCACAGGTTTACAGTAACCCTGTAAATGTCTCATTAAATCAGTTGCGCTTCCTGTGAACGCTCCAATCCAGTATCTCAGATAACTGTGGTAACACGAAACACAAGAAATAATACATGCCGACCAGCGCTGACCCCAAGGGATGCGTGCGTTTTATTACGCCTAAATCAATCTGGCTGTTTACCACTCAGGGCATTATACATCAGCGTACATCCAAGAACAGGCAGTGTACAATGAGTTGACCTATTATACAGTTGGGATGCTTGCGAAAACCTATTGCGCACTACTAGGCACAAGAAACGTGGGCATAAAGCAGACTCGGATGCTAGTACTGTTGTGAACATCTCATTAAATCAGTTACGCTTCTTTTGATTGGTCCAAACCAGCATCTCAGATAACTGTGGTAACACGAGAGCAAATATATGTCGACCAGTGCTTATACCCAGACCCCAAGCAGGAAGAGGAGGTGGCATAATTAGCCTGAGAAACCGGGACCAAGGTAAGACCAGCAATCCTCTGTGTGGGAAGCACGTGAGCGGGCCCAAGGCCAGACTCGGTCTCAGCCTCCACCTTGTGTGACCCAATGTGCCGTCACTTACGGTTCATTTTATCGCTCCAAAGACTGGATGAACCACAAAGAAATTCCACAGGCCAAACCTGGCACAGTTGCATCCCCTCCCAGGACCTCGGCCTCTGCCCACACCCTCAGCAATGGTGGGCATAAAGCGGACTCGGATGCTAGTACTGCTGTGAACGTCTCATTAAATCGGTCCCAGCCTCCACCTTGTGTGACCCAATGTGCCGTCAGTTACATCGCTATGGGAAACTCTTGTGTACCCCCACAATTCTTTCTGTGTATGTGTCAGATAGCTGAACACTGTGCTGGGAAACCCTTGTGTACCCACAGTATAGGCGAACCCCTGAAACCTTCCGGTAGCAAGAATATAGGCGAACCCCTGAAACCTTTCTGTAGAAATTCCACAGGCCAAACCTGACATAGTTGCATCTCCCCAAGGACCTCAGCCTCTGCCCACACCTTCAGCAATCGTGGGCATAAAGCGGACTCGGATGCTAGTACTGCTGTGAATGTCTCATTAAATCAGTTATGGTTCCTTTCATCGCTCCAAAGACTGGATGAACCACAAAGAAGTTCCACAGGCCAACTTGGCACAGTCCCCCCCCCCAGGACCTCGGCCTCTGCCCACACCCTCAACAATCGGGGGCACAAAGTGGACTTGGATGCCAGTACTGCTGTGAAAGTCTCATTAAATCAGTAATGGTTCCTTTGATCGCCCCATTGACAGTATTAAGTATGAAGAAACTAGAGTGCCCAAAGATGACAGAGTTAAACCCCGCCCAGGACCTTGGCCTCTGCCCACACCCTCAACTAACGTCGGCATAAAGTGGATTCGGATGATAGTACTTCCAAGCATCAGCCAAATTCAGTAACTCTTTCTAAAATGTAAGAATCCTTTTAAGCAGGAGGTGTTCCCAAAGTTGTCACCACATCAATACAGTGACCCTGTGAAAGTCTCATTAATTCAGTTACAGTTCCTTTGATCACTCCAAAGACTGCATGAAGCGTGAAGAAATTGAAGCGTGAAGAACCCCTCAAACATTTCTGTAGCAAGAGTATAGGCAAAACCCTCAAACCTTTCTGTAGCAAGCGTATAGACGAACCCTCAAAACTTTTCTGTAGCAATAGTATAGGCGAACCCCTCAAACCTTTCTATAGCAAGTGTATAGGCGAACCCCTGAAACATTTCTGTAGCAAGCGTATAGGCAAACCCCTGAAACATTTCTGTAGCAAGAGTATAGGCAAAACCCCTCAAACATTTTTGTAGCAAGATTATAGGCGAACCCCTGAAACATTTATGTACCAAGAGTATAGGCGAACCCCTAAAACATTTCTGTAGCAAGCGAATAGGTGAACCCCTCAAACATTTCTGTAGCAAGAGTATAGGCGAACCCCTCAAACCTTTCTGTAGCAAGAGTATTGGCGAGCCACTGAAACATTTCTGTATTAACTCCTCTGTGAAGAACTGCGGAGGCTGACTACCACTCTCACGGCCATGTTGCAGCTGGTATTCTACAATTGTTCTATGCTGCTCTCAAAGCCTGGCCAACATGTGCAGCGTAGAATTCCAGCACGTGGGCACTTCGCACAGCAGTCGGTGCTCTGGCAGCTGGATGCGATGTTGCAGTGTCCTCAGGGTGGCAGCATCCGTGGTGGACTTGCGGAAATGTGCGCACACATAGTGCACCTTGCCAAGCAGGTCAGACAAGTGGGGGTAGTTTTTCAGAAAGCACTGAACCACCAGATTAAACATGTGGGCCAGTCATGGCACGTGTGTTAGGCTGCCAAGCTGCAGAGCCGCCACCAGGTTATGCCCATTATCACGCACGACCATGCCTGGTTGGAGGCTCGGCTGCGAAAGGCAGAGGTCGGTCTGCTCCGTCAAACCTCGTAACAGCTTTTGGGTGGTGCGCCTCTTGTCAACTAAGCTCAGTAGTTTCAGCACGGCTTGCTGACGCTTGCCCACCGCAGTGCTGCTGCACCTTGCGCTACCGACTGCTGGCGACATGCTCACACTTCTTAAATGAGCGGTGGAGGTGGCGGAGCAGGAGGGGGGGGGTAGAGGAGGTGGGATAATACGCCACTGACTTAGGACCTGCTATCCTTGGTGTGGGTAGCACGTGAGCGGTCCCCGGGTCTGACTTAGTCCCAGCCTCCACCAAGTTCACCCAATGTGCCGTCAGGGATATGTAGTGTCCCTGCCCGCCAGCACTTGTCCACATGTCCGTCGTTAAGTGCACCTTCCCAGTAACCGCGTTGGTGAAAGCACCATTTATGTTGCGAGAGACATGCTGGTGTAGGGCAGGGATGGCGCACCGGGAAAAATAGTGGCAACTAGGGACCAAGTACTGAGGGACCGCTGCCACCATCATGTTGTGGAAAGCCTCCGTCTCAACTAGCCTGTATGGCAGCATCTCCAGACTGAGTAATTTTGCAATATGCAGTTTTAAAGATTGTGTATGTGGTTGGGCAGATGCATATTTCCCCTTTCACTCCAACGCTTGTATTAGCAACAGCTGAACGCTGCGCTGGGAGACATTGCTGGAGGCAGTGGAGGACCGTGGGGGTGAGAGTGTGGGTGCAGGCTGGGAGGCGCTCGTACCTGCGTCCTGGGAGGGGGATTGGATCTGTGTTCCAGGTTGTGGCACAGGGAAAGAGGCAATGGTTTGACCCATAGGCGGTGAATGGCCTGCGTTCCACCTCGTGGGGTGCTTGGCCATATGACTGCGCATGCTGGTGGTGGTGAGTCTGGTAGTGGTGGCTTCCTTGCTGATCTTGGTGCGGCACAGGTAGCATACCACTTTTCGTCGGTTGTTCGAGCTCTCACTAAAAAACCTCCAGACCTTCGAACACCTAGCCCTCTGCACGGAGGCTTGCTGGGAGGGGGTGCTGTGGGGAACAGTTGGGGGATTATTTGGTCTGGCTCTGCCTCTCCCCCTGGCCACCCCACTGCCTCTTCCAACCTGTTCTGCTGCTGGTGTTGCCTCCCCCTCTGAAGCCCTGTCTTCAGTAGGCTTAGCAGGCCAGGTGGGGTCAGTCACCTCATCGTCCAGCAGCTCTTCCTCTGAATCCTCTGCCCACTCTTCCCTCGGACTTCCTGCCCTAACAACAACCTCACTGACAGACAACTGTGTCTCATCATCCTCATCCACAAAAAGCTCTTGAGACAGTTCCCAGAAGTCCCCAACCTCATCACCCTGACTCTGGGAAAGTTCTGAATATTGGACATCAGTCACAACAAACTCCTCAGGTGGCGGAAGAACACCCGAGAACAGTTCCTGGGAGTATGCCTGTTCAGAATCTCTCTTTTTCCTGGAGTGACCAGGCTGGGAGGAAGGAGGGGCAGCCTCAAGATTCAGAGGAGCAGTCCCTTGGCCGGCATGAGTGGATTGAGTGGAAGACTGGGTGTTGGATAAATTGCTGGACACGTTATCCGCAATCCACGTCAGCACCTGATCGCACTGTTGTGCTTGTAATAAAGGTCTACGACGTGGACCTGCAAAATGTGAGATGAAGCTGGGGAGTGAAGATACGCGGCGCTCTACTAATCCCTCAGCAGCAGGCTCTGATTCCGCCCACCCAGGACTGCAGCCTCTGCCCACACCCTCACTCGGACGTCCACGTCCAGATCCTCGAGCTCGACCTTCACCCCCACTCTTCATTATGTAGGATAAAGGATAGAGCAGGGCCTGATAAATTACCCCACTGTATAGCGCTGAGAACTGGGGCTAAATCACCTCACACAAAGACTTGTAGATACCAGAGGCTCTATGCTGTGACTGAAAAAATTAAACCACTGTATTGCACTGATATTTATGGGTAAATTACAGTTCGCAGAGACTTGTAGATGAGAGAGGCTGTATGCAGTGCCACAAAAAATGAACCCACTCTATAGTGCTGAGAACTGCGGTTAATTCACCTCCCACAGAGGCTTGTAGATACAAGAGGCTATATGCAGTTCCAGAAAAAATGAACCCACTCTATAGCGATGTGAACTACAGCTAATTCACCGCACACAGAGAATGGTAGATGTGAGATGCTCTGCAGAGGCACAGAAAAAATTAACCCACTCTATAGTGATGAGAACTACGGGTAATTGACTGCACACAGAGAATGGTAGATGTGAGATGCTCTGCACATGCCCAGACAAAATTAACCCACTCCATAGCGATGAGAACTACGGGTAATTCACCGCACAAAGAGAATGGTAGATGTGAGATGCTCTGCACAGGGCCAGAAAAAATTAACCCACTCTATTGAGATGAGAACTACGGGTAATTCACTGCACACAGAGAATGGTAGATGTGAGATGCCCTGCACAGGCCAAGAAAAAATTAACCCACTCTATTGTGATGAGAACTGGGGCTAATTCACCGCACACAGAGACTGCTAGATAAAAAAAAATGGTGCACTACTGGTTCCAGCCAGCCAAAATGTAATGCACACAATGAGGAGTAGCCCTAAGATGGACTGTTTGGTTCTTGAAGTCAGGATCCCTGCCTAACCGCAACCAAGAATTAACACTTTCCCTATCTCAGCGTCAGCAGCTCTTTCCCTAACCTCTGCCAGCATGCGTCTGAGCCGAGCCGCGGGCGGCACCAGTTTAAGTACTCGGCGGTCACCTGATCCCGCCAGCCACTCACTGCTGTAGACGTGCACAGGGCTGGCACGTCTTAGTAGGAAGTGGTAATGCCTTCCCTGCATGTTTAGTGGCTAAAAAATGGCGCTAAACATAACGGGAAAAGAAATTTACCAGAGCACCGAGTTTCTTGAGTAGCCTAATACTCGATCGAGCATCAAGCTCGGATGAGTGTGCTCGCTCATCTCTAGTATTTAATAAATTAACCAAATAAGTTTTTAACATAAATCAGGACTTCAGTTCAATTGCTTTTTGTAAAGAAAAAATCCGACGAGGTTGTGTCAGAATATGGCTGCTAGTTTTAAGGTGCAGAATATATCAGTGTGGCCACATGTCGAATAAGAAACAACACAGCTTAGAGAATTTCAAATATCAAATATTCATTACAATGAATACAATTGCAACATTTATAAGTACCATAATATCTTAAATTACAAGTACTTATCTACTTTTCCAGCATTTTGTTCTACAATATTTAGAAATTAAAAGACACAGTATGTACCTAAACATTATTTTTTGCAAAAACTTATTTTAATGAATTGCAAAGCATTCTTAACGTACCAACAACTGGTCTATGATAAGAGAAGTATGATGCAAAGGTCAAGAGATTAGAATCAATATTTGAAGGAACTTCAAATCTATAATAGTGCCACCCAATCTAGTAGGTGATTCGAAAGGTACATAATCTAAATTACAGTGTTTCTTTATGAAGCTAGAAGTGTATAAATTTAATCATAAATGTCTTTTAATTTATCCATAGTATCCATCATGTTCACATCGCCAACATGTTTAAAGTACTTATTCAGTCTGTTTAATGATTGAAGCTGATGTGGCCATTTTATTTCATTAGCGCTTAATATTAAGAACACAATGGGCTGGCAGAGTGTTGTATCGCCTATTCTGCCAATATACCATTGAGTTCAGTAATGCTCTGAAAAATGCTAAATTTCTTTTTACACAGTCTTGGTGGAATTAGCAGTCATTTATTTGTTTGCTCGTGATATTCTCAGTGGCTGGAATGCATTTAAATGTATGATGGATGCCGTCGACGAAGCAGAATTCCATAATCTTCATTGCCAGGTATAAAATGTGTGGAGGCATAACCCCATAATGATCCTTACTTCTAATCTCACTAGTAGCCATCATGTATTGAGTGACATTAACATTTGGTTTGAATGTGCCCAGTGCACCATAGTAGATTGATGGGAAAGATACATCCTCAGCGTGCACATTAAATATTTGTCTTATCTGAGTACATTTTTGAAAGAGCGATATCAAGACACCATTCTTCATTCCGCGGCAGAGTGTTCTTAATCATTTCTCAAATCACATGTTAACAAGGTCATCATGGTCTACACATTGACTGGAACAATTATAACTTGTACTATAATCATGTGTCTTTCATAATCCAAATGACCCAGTTGCATGAATGCTAGTCTGTTACCATGCAGGGCAGCGCCGGCGTCCTGGAGCTCTGGTGTTGGGGCTCTCCCGGCGGCTTGGGGTGTCCGGTGGGTGGCGGCGTGGGCGTGTCCACCCATAGGGGGCCGCTCGCACGCCTCCATCCTTCTTATGCAGCAGTGGGAGGAGTTGCCTCCTCCCACTCTCCGCCCCTGGGCGGAGCCTTGTAGTTAAAAGACTGGCAGTGATCTGAGCTCACTGCCAGTTATTGGTTCTGTCAGCGTCTAGTTAGTCTGTCTGCAGCTAGTCTCAGCCAGCTCCTAGTTTGCCTGTCAGCTTCCCCCAGCTTGTCTGCAGTTCAGTCTGTTTCTGTTTGGTCATTTCCATCTGCCTTCCTGTCGGCACTCTGTCCCCCGTCAGGTAGTTCCATCTAGGTAGTCGCCAGGTCCCTAGCCAGAGTAGGGACCGCCGCCTAGTTGTCCGCCTGGGGTTAGCCAGGTCGAGGAAAGTAGGCAGGGACAGTGGGGTGCGGTAAGTTCAGGGCACCCCATCGGGCGCTCGGGGGTCAGAGTGCCGTAACATAGTCGCAATGATATAAGTCCCTCTGTGATCCCATCAAGTAGTGGTAAATCTGGCTCCAGTGGGTACTGAAAGTCATACGATTTTGATAATGGTAGTATTTTTTTTTTTACTTGATAAATTTGTTCTACAATGACTAAACAGTATGAAATCGTTCACATTGGACTGAGGAAACTCACAAAGGCGCAATGATATTAAACTAATTTTCCATGACTGCTTGAAGTCCTTTTCAAAACAAAATCTATCACGCACATTGCACAAATACCAAATTCATTGTTTATAAATACAGGCTAAAAATGTATATTAGCATTATCCAAAACTCTTGCATATGTATCGCTCCGCACGTACATCACATTTGGTGCACTCGCTGTTCATGTTGATGGCTGTGGCTCATTATTGACCTCCATGGGTTGAATTCTATCACTCGATAATTAAGTGTTTATGTCATCAGAAATGCTATTTGCATTGAATTGAGCTGTGGAAGTACATGGCACACTCCTATTTGGCACTTGTTCACCTTGGTTGTGCAATACCTCAACTTTGAGGTGTTGTCACTAAGCCCATTAATACATCTGGGTCTTCTTGGATTCCCTGTCTCTTGACATTTCTTTCTGTTGGTGTTTTCTGTAACTCTTCTGGTGTTTATTATGCATATATTTAGGCATAATTTAATTTTTGCTAAATTTCCGTACTTTGAAGGTGTCATCTAAGCAACTGTTACATTTTGAAGTTGTATTTATAACTTATTTTATAAAGCGCTAAAAGGTAAAATAAATGACACCTCAAATGTCAGGTTGGCACAATGGAAGCCCGAGTTAGACTAAATAATTTGCACCACTGTGCACATAATTTCCGTGATTTAAACTTATGCTGCAATTGCATCAACCAATGATGTCAGCGCATGATCAATTAATATCTAAAACATGCTTTATTTAATGATAGTTCCTGTAACTATCGTTAATAGTTTTCATGTTATTAACTAGAGTTGAGCGAGCACCAAAATGATCGGGTGCTCGTTACTCGGGACGAAATTATCGCGATGCTCGAGGGTTCGTTTCGAGTAACGAACCCCATTGAAGTCAATGGGCGACCCGAGCATTTTTGTATATAGCCGATGCTCGCTAAGGTTTTCATTTGTGAAAATCTGGGCAATTCAAGAAAGTGATGGGAACGACACAGCAACGGATAGGGCAGGCGAGGGGCTACATGTTGGGCTGCATCTCAAGTTCCCAGGTTCCACTATTAAGCCAAAATAGCGGCAAGAGTGCCCCCCCCCTCCAAACAACTTTTACTTCTGAAAAGCCCTCATTAGCAATGCATACCTTAGCTAAGCACCACACTACCTCCAACAAAGCACAATCACTGCCTGCATGACACTCCGCTGCCACTTCTCCTGGGTTACATACTGCCCAACCCCCCGCCCCCCCCCCCCCCCGCACGACGCAGTGTCCACAGCGCACATCAAAGTGTCCCTGCGCAGCCTTCAGCTGCACTCATGCCACACCACCCTCATGTCTATTTATAAGTGCGTCTGCCATGAGGAGGAACCGCAGGCACACTGCAGAGGGTTGGCACGGCTAGGCAGCAACCCTCTTTAAAAGGGGCGGGGCGATAGCCCACAATGCTGTACAGAAGCAATGAGAAATATAATCCTGTGCCACCGCCATCAGGAGCTGCACACGTGGGCATAGCAATGGGGAACCTATGTGCCACAAACTATTCATTCTGTCAAGGTGTCTGCATGCCCCAGTCAGACCGCGTTTTTTTATAAATAGTCACAGGCAGGTACAACTCCTCAATGGGAATTCCGTGTGGACCCACAGCATGGGTGGCTGCCTGGAACTCACCGTCTGTACATAAATGTATCCCATTGCAGTGCCCTGGACAGCAGAGCTAACGTCAGATTAAATGCAGGTGGGCTTCGGCCCACACTGCATGCCCCAACCTGACCGGGGTTTTTAATTCATAGACAAAGGTAGGTACAACTCCCTGTGGACCCACAGCATGGGTGGGTGCCAGGAAGCCACCGGCGGTACATAAATATATCCCATTGCATTGCCCATCACAGCTGAGGTAATGTCATGTTTAATGCAGGTGGGCTTCGGACCACACTGCATGCCCCAGTCAGACTGGGGTTCTTTAGAAGTAGACACATGCAGTTACAACTCCCTGTGGACCCACAGCATGGGTGGCTCCCTGGAACCCAGCGGCGGTACATAAATATATCCCATTGCAGTGCCCAGCACAGGTGATGTAACGTCAGCTTTAATGCAGGTGGGCAAAAAATTAATTGGATTACACTGTAGACGAGGGCCCCAAAAAATTGGTGTACCAACAGTACTAATGTACGTCAGAAAAATTGCCCATGCCCAACCAAGAGGGCAGGTGAAACCCATTAATCGCTTTGGTTAATGTGGCTTAACTTGTAACTCGGCCTGGAGGCAGCCCAGTTAAAATAAAAATTGGTTCAGGTGAAAGTTTCAACGCTTTAATGAGCATTGAAATGTATAAAAATTGTTTACAAAAATTATATGACTGAAGAAAAATTGCCCGTTCGGCGTGATTACGTCAGGTTTCAGGAGGAGGAGCAGGAGGAGGCGGATGAATATTATACACAGATTGATGAAGCTAAAAGGTCCACGTTTTTGATGGTGATAGAGAACAATGCTTCCATCCGCGGGTGCAGCCTATGTATTGTTTAGGTATCGCTGCTGTCCGCTGGTGGAGAAGAGAAGTCTCGGGAAATCCAGGCTTTGTTCATCTTGATGAGTGTAAGCCTGTCGGCACTGTCGGTTGCCAGGCGGGTACGCTTATCCGTGATGATTCCCTCAGCCGCACTAAACACCCTCTCTGACAAGACGCTAGCCGCAGGACAAGCAAGCACCTCCAGGGCTTACAGCGCGAGTTCAGGCCACGTGTCCAGCTTCGACACACAGTAGTTGTAGGGGGCAGAGGCATCACGGAGGACGGTCGTGCGATCGGCTACGTACTCCCTCACCATCCTTTTACAGTGCTCCCGCCGACACAGCCTTGACTGGGGAGCCAAAAAGCTGTCAAAGGCCTTAGAGAGTGTTCCCCTGCCTGTGCTGTACATGCTGCCTGATCTCTGCGCCTCCCCTGCTACCGGGCCCTCGGAACAGCGCCTTCGGCCACGAGCGCTGTCGGATGGGAATTTTACCATCAGCTTGTCGCAAGGGTCCTGTGGTATAGCATCACTCTCGAACCCCTTTCCTCTTCGGGTATGAGAGTGAAAAGGTTCTCCTTATACCGTGGGTCGAGCAGTGTGTACACCCAGTAATCCGTAGTGGCCAGAATGCGTGTAACGCGAGGGTCATGAGAAAGGCATCCGAACATGAAGTCAGCCATGTGTGCCAGGGTACCTGTACGCAAAACATGGCTGTCCGCACTAGGAAGATCACTTTCAGGATCCTCCTCCTCAGGCCATACACGCTGAAAGGATGACAGACAAGCAGCATGGGTACCCTCAGCATTGGGCCAAGCTGTCTCTTCCCCCTCCTCCTCATCCTCCTCATGCTCCTCCTCCTCCTCCTCAACGCGCTGAGATATAGACAGGAGGGTGCTCTGACTATCCAGCGACATACTGTCTTCCCCCGCCCCTGTTTCCGAGCGCAAAGTGTCTGCCTTTATGCTTTGCAGGGAACTTCTCAAGAGGCATAGCAGAGGAATGGTGACGCTAATGATTGCAGCATCGCCGCTCACCATCTGGGTAGACTCCTCAAAGTTTCCAAGGACCTGGCAGATGTCTGCCAACCAGGCCCACTCTTCTGGAAAGAATTGAGGAGGCTGACTCCCACTGTGCCGCACATGTGGGAGTTGGTATTCCACTATAGCTCTACGCTGCTCATAGAGCCTGGCCAACATGTGGAGCGTAGAGTTCCACCGTGTGGGCACGTCGCATAGCAGTTGCAGCACTGGTAGATGAAACCGATGTTGCAGGGTGGCAGCGTCCGTGTGGGACTTGCGGAAATGTGCGCAGAGCTGGCGCACCTTTCCGAGCAGGTATGACAAGCGTGGGTAGCTTTCCAGAAAACGCTGAACCATCAAATTAAAGACGTGGGCCAGGCATGGCACGTGCGTGAGGCTGCCGAGCTGCAGAGCCGCCACCAGATTACGGCCGTTGTCACACACGACCATGCCCGGTTGGAGGCTCAGCTGCGCAAGTCAGCGATCGGTCTGCTCTGTCAGACCCTGCAGCAGTTCGTGGGCCGTGTGCCTCTTCTCTCCTAAGCTGAGTAGTTTCAGCACGGCCTGCTGACGCTTGCCCACCGCTGTGCTGCCACGCCGCGCGACACCGACTGCTGGCGACGTGCTGCTGCTGACACATCTTGATTTCGAGACAGAGGTTGCGTAGGAGGAGGAGGAGGAGGGTGGTTTAGTGGAGGAAGCATACACCGCCGCAGATACCACCACCGAGCTGTGGCCCGCAATTCTGGGGGTGGGTAGGACGTGAGCGGTCCCAGGCTCTGACTCTGTCCCAGCCTCCACTAAATTCACCCAATGTGCCATCAGGGAGATAGAGTGGCCCTGCCCGCCTGTGCTTGTCCACGTGTCCGTTGTTAAGTTGACCTTGGCAGTAACCGCGTTGGTGAGGGCGCGTACAATGTTGCGGGAGACGTGGTCGTGCAGGGCTGGGACGGCACATCGGGAAAAGTAGTGGCGACTGGGAACTGAGTAGCGCGGAGCCGCCGCCGCCATCATACCTTTGAAAGCCTCCGTTTCCACAAGCCTATACAGCAGCATCTCCAGGCTGATAAATTTGGCTATGTGCACGTTTAACGCTTGAGTGTGCGGGTGCGTGGCGGCGTACTTGCGCTCCAACACTTGCGGTAGCGATGGCTGGACGGTGCGCTGAGAGACATTGGTGGATGGGGCCGAGCACAGCGGAGGTGAGGGTGTGGGTGCATGCCAGGAGACGGTAGTGCCTGTGTCCTGAGAGGGGGGTTGGATCTCAGTGGCAGCTTGGGGCACAGGGGGAGAGGCAGCGGTGCAAACCGGAGGCGGTGAACGGCCTTCGTCCCACCTTGGGTGCTTGGCCATCATATGTCTGCACATGCTGGTGGTGGTGAGGCTGGTGGTGGTGGCTCCCCGGCTGATCTTGGCGCGACAAAGGTTGCACACCAGTGTTCGTCGGTCGTCTGCACTCTCAGTGAAAAACTGCCAGACCTTTGAGCACCTCGGCCTCTGCAGGGTGGCATGGCGCGAGGGGGCGCTTTGGGAAACAGTTGGTGGATTATTCGGTCTGGCCCTGCCTCTACCCCTGGCCACCGCACTGGCTTGGCCTGTGCCCACACCCTGACTTGGGCCTCCGTGTCCTCGCCCGCGTCCACGTCCTCTAGGCCTACCCCTACCCCTCAGCATGCTGTATTACCAGTAGTGCAGAAACAGAATGCTGTAATTAAATGTGCCGCTTATTGGCCTGTGGTTGGAGGCTGACTTCGCTTACGGAACGCACAGCAGAGGCAGAAAAGAATTTTGCGCAAGCCTGCTGTAACACTTAGTTGGCTGCGTATGAATTAGGACAACTACCCCCAGCAGAGACCCAGTACACTTGTGGACAGGAATACAGCGGTGATGTAAGAGGCAACACAGAGGCAGAAAAGAATTTTGCGCAAGCCTGCTGTAACACTTAGCTGGCTGTGTATGAATTAGGACAACTACCCCCAGCAGAGACCCAGTACACTTGTGGACAGGAATACAGCGGTGATGTAAGAGGCAACACAGAGGCAGAAAAGAATTTTGCGCAAGCCTGCTGTAACACTTAGCTGGCTGCGTATGAATTAGGACAACTATCCCCAGCAGAGACCCAGTACACTGAGGACGGTCACAGGCAGCCCAAATATATATTTTTTCCCAAATGTTTTTGGAAAGGCCCACTGCCCATATACACTAAATATGTCTTCTGTCCCTGCCTCACCACTACTGGCCCTGGACAATGTAAAATTACTGCAGGACACAATGCTCTGCACGGCCGATATACAAAAAAAAAAAAAATTGTGCAACACTGCAAAAAGCAGCCTCCACAGTACTGCACACGGTTAGATGGGGCCCTAAGAAGGACCATTGGGGTTCTTGAAGCCTAAAATAACTCCTAACGCTCTCCCTATAGCAGCTCCAGCACCATCAGCACTGTCCCTGATCTCTGTCAGAATGCATCTGTGGCGAGCCGCGGGAGGGGCCGATTTATATACTCGGGCGACACCTGATCTCGCCAGCCACTCACTGCAGGGGGGTGGTATAGGGCTTGAACATCGCAGGGGGAAGTTGTAATGCCTTCCCTGTCTTTCTATTGGCCAGAAAAGCGCGCTAACGTCTCAGAGATGAAAGTGAAAGTAACTCGAACATCGCGTGGTGCTCGTCTCGAGTAACGAGCATCTCGGACACACTAATACTCGAACGAGTATCAAGCTCGGACGAGTACATTCGCTCATCTCTATTATTAACTTATTTGTGATCAGCGTTCTTAGTGACACTTACGAACCAAGCATAGCACCCCGGTTTTGAAACATATCATGTACATTACGTCAAAATTAACCCCTCCTCTGTGACTGGAAGATATACATGAGAAACACAAATATTCACTGCTGCCCCTTTTCTCCCCTTCAGCTCCCTCTCTCCTCTGCACACTGACTGAAAATGACTGCTGCAAAATTTTGTGTTCCTGGCTCCATTTTAAACGGCTTTAGCTATGGTTTTGTAAGGGCTGAAAATATGCTTTTGCTGTCAAGAATCTTAGCTTTGAAATGATGCCAGAAGCATGTCAGCAGCCTTGATAGAACCAGAGCCACAACTAGAACAAGCTGTAGTCCAAAACTGTATTGTCCTTTTCCTGCACAACAAACAGAGCTGGTGCAAAACTGTGGGGAAATACCATAAAGCAAAGACAAAAAGGTCAATGTCTGGAGAAGGAAAATATAATCTACCTGAGATGATTTGCATCTTTACTGAGAGGTGGAGCTGTGAAATAGTCACTTTAGTAAGTGGTGTTAATAGAAACAGTGGATGGCATTAAATAATGCCTCGTTGGTTTCTTAGAATAATATAACATGTATACTTATGTGTATGTAAAGGATTCTTGCTTCAGTATAGGATTACTACTCGAGAATAAGCTAGATATTTTTTCATGTTTAGGGCAGATTGACTTATGCCTTGTGGTGTAGTATTCTGAGTTCGGTAGAGCCACACAAGGTGAAATGTTGTATCACATTATAAAAAGAGATGAGCGAACCTACTCGTTTCGAGTAATTACTCGATCGAGCACCGCGATTTTCGAGTACTTCCGTACTCGGGTGAAAAGATTCGGGGGGCACCAGGGGGCGGGGGGAGGTGTGGCGGAGTGGGGGGTAGCAGCGGGGAACAGCGGGGAGCCCTCTCTCTCTCCCTCTCCCCCCCGACTCCCCGCTGCAACCCCCCACTCACCCACGGCGCCCCCGAATCTTTTCTCCCGAGTACGGAAGTACTTGGAAATCGCGGTGCTCGGGCAAAAAAGGGGCGTGGTCGAGTAGGTTCGCTCATCTCTAATTATAAACCCTAAAATGTGGCTGTATTATACCCACCAAATGGGCATTGAGATGAAAGATTACTTCAGTCAGTAGCGTATATATCATCATCACTAAAATAAGCTAAGCCCTTTATCTATACATAAGCACATGTAGAAGCTGTAAAAGGCAACACAGAACCTGAGAATGATCCTGTGCTGATCACAGTATATTCATATCTTTTCCTCTTCATAGATGCCATATAGCCGATGCTCAGAAAGGTGTTATCCAGGCTTTAGAAAAGCTATGAAAGAAGAACGTCACGTGTGCTGCTATGACTGTATCTTATGTTCTGAAGGAGAAATTTCCAATGAATCTGGTAACAGAAAGCAATAACATTAGAACAAAATCTGAGTTCAATAAAAGTATATATAATAAATCTCTACCATACTTAGAAATGATCTACTAAACATGAGTAATATATAAACGTAAATATAGGGCTGATCACTGAAAATAACAAAGAACACACTCTACCCCCAAAGAAGAATTATAATTTACCCTGTGACCTCTGAAATAAAAAACATAATGTGCATTCAAAAATTAATTTGCTTTTCATCTATATCTGGGCCAGATCACCATGAAAATTTATTTCAGCTGCAACTAGTCTCTATACGCTCTGCCAATCCAAAAAATATTCCCAATATTCTCCTCAGTACCTCCTATACAGTAACAGTTCCCATACTGTGACCACCACAAAACAATACTGTTCCCTTTATGACTTGCACAGCAATTAAGTGCAGTCTTTGTGACCCTGCCATAGTTAGCATTTCCCGTTGATACCCCCACAGTAATTAGTGTCCCCTTAGTGGCTTCCATAGAAACTAGGTTCTTTGTCGCCCTCATAGACAATAGTTCTTCCACTTTTATGCCCCCCCCCCTCCAGTTATTAGTTTCCCTTTTCTGTGGAACTCACAAACAATAGTTCCCTCTGCTTGTGTCCTCTACAGTCATAATTTCTTTGCTTAATGCATTAAAATAAAAAATGGACAATACTCACTTCTGATAAATATGAGGTATTGGTTAATGTTTTGTCCAAAATAAACAAGCTCGCAAGCCCATGTCAAGGGTCCTCAATCTCCTGTGTGTCCCTACACTAACATCCCTTTTACAGTCATCTTAAGTTGATATTAGTGTAGGGACTCACAAGAGATTGAGCAGCCTTGAAGTATGTTTCTTGACCTTGTGCATTTTGAACAAAATACTAACCAATATCTTGTATTTATTGGTATTTATCAGTATTAGAGATGAGCGAACGTGCTCGTCCGATCTTGATGCTCGCTCGAGTATTAGGGTACTCGAGACGAGCACCATGCGGTACTCAAGTCAATTCCATTTCCTTCCCTGCATGTTTTGCGCCATTTTCTGGCCATCAGACATGCAGGGAAGGCATTACAACTTCCTCCTGTGACGTTCCAGCACTATCCCACCCCCCTGCAGTGAGTGGCTGGCTAGATCAAGTGACCGCCGAGTATATAAAGCAGTCCCGCCCGCTGCTCACCTCATACACACGCTGGCAGAGATTAGGGACAGTGCTGCTGCTACTATGGGGAGAGTGTTAGCGTCTTCAAGAACCCCAACGGTCCTTCTTAGGGCTACATCTGACCGTGTGCATTACTGTTGTGGCTGTTGGGAGCAGTTTTTGCACAATTTTTTTGTTTTCATCTTGGGCTATGCAGACTATTACGTTGTCAGTCTGCAGCCAATTATACAAAGTATAGGGGCAGTACTGGTCAGGCAGGGAAAGTGTTAGTGTAGAATCCTGTCAACAAGTACCCCAACGGTTCTTCTTAGGGCTACCTCTGACGGTGTGCATTACTGTTGTGGCAGCTGGGAGCAGTTTTGCACTTTTTTTTTTTTCATCTTGGGCTGTGCAGACTATTGCGTTCTCAGTCTGCAGCCAAATATACAGAGTTTAGGGGCAGTACTGGTCAAGCAGGGACAGTGGTAGTGTAGAATCCTGTCAACAAGTACCCCAAAAAAGCTCCTCCTTAGGGCTACATGTGAGCGTGTGCATTACTGTTGTAGTGGCTCATTATTATGGCGTATATTTTTTCGGCCTACAGTGTGCGTTACATAACCACTGTGATCCTCCAAGTGCAGGCCAATAATTGCCTAATTTTTTACACCGCTCTGTGCGTCCCGTCAACTTTACGCACAGCATACGCCCACAGCCGCTGATAGAGGGAAAGACATATACACCCTATCTAGGCTGCTGCTTTTTTTTAAAATGACAAAACAATCCTCCTTAGGGCTACCTGTGACTGTGTACATTTTACTGCGTGGCCGCTGGGAGTTGTAGTGGCTGACTATTACCCAGCTAGGCCTTTTTGCAGCCTAGCGTATAATTTTTCGCGGACTGCAGTGTGCATTACATAACCACTGTCAGCCTCCAAGTGCAGGCCAATAATTGCATAATTATTCAGACCACTCTGTGTCTGCTCTATTGGTAATACACCATGCTGGGGGGTAGGGGTAGGCCTAGAGGAGGTGACCGTGGACCGCGGGCGAGGACGCGGAGGTCCAAGTGAGGATGTGGGCACAGGCCGAGTTCCTGGTCTAGGTGAATCGCAGCCGGCTGATGCGGGATTAGGAGAGAGGCAAGTTTCTGGGGTCCCCAGCTTCATATGAGAATTTTTAGGTCCACGTGGTAGATCTTTATTACAAAATGAGCAGCGCGAGCAGCTCCTGTCATGGATGGCAGAAAATGCATCCAGCAATGTATCGACCACCCAGTCTTCTATGCTGTCCACTCTGAATCCTCTCGCTGCTGCTCCTCCTTCCTCCTAGCCTCCTCACTCCATGAAAATAACACATTCTGATGAGCAGACAGACTTCCGGGAAATGTTCTCGGGCCCCTGCCTTGAGTGGGAAAAAATGGTTCCTCTCCCACCTGAGGAGTTTGTCGTGACCGATGCCCAACCATTGGAAAGTTCCCGAGCTCCGGGTGATGAGGCTGGGGACTTCCGGCAGCTGTCTCAAGAGCTTTCAGTGGGTGAGGAGGTCGATGATGATGAGACACAGTTGTCTGTGAGGTAGTAGTAAGGGCAGTAAGTTCGAGGGAGGAGCGCACAGAGGATTCGGAGGAAGAGCCGCTGGATGATGAGTTGACTGACCCCACCTGGTTTGCTAAGCCTACTGAGGACAGGTCTTCAGAGGGGGAGGAAAGTGCAGCAGCAGTGCCAGGGTAATAAAATTCTAAGTACAGCACCAATCAGGCCCACCCCACTTGCCCCGTTGCCGGCGGTAAAGAAAAAAACACCACACAGAGGTCTGGTATCATTCCTCACACGGGACATGGCTGCGCTTTGCCGACGTGCTTTTTTACAGATTACATGAGATCTTATACCCTTTGTCCCATCCCCAACAAGGGGTGATGGGCTTATAACCATATATGGGCAGTCCGAATTTCCGGCCTGAGACACTGAAAATCATATAACAGTCATTATCTTGATACTGGCGCCTCTGGCTTATGTACAGAAAATCACGTATTCAATTAACTCCAGTGCAAAGAATCACCCACTCAATTCTAAGAAAATGGCCAAGCATGCATTCTCCATATATGGGAAGTCCGGATTTCCGGCCTAAGACAGTGAAAATTATGTACATTTGAACATCTTGATACGGCACTTCTGGGAAAACGGCCAAGTACATGCGGCCTTCATGTCTGGTTCTTCTTTGCTGTGTTTAAGATACATTTTGTTCAAGATACGTTTTTGTCTTCGCCTGGCAAGGCCTCTTGGAATATCTGATGTAAGGCGACATATAAGTTTTTTCTCATTTGGAATTGGATAAAACTTGCATATAGGTATAAAAGTATAAAGAACATATGAAAATATATATATATATACCCTCACAGCAGGACAGGTTGGAACAGGCAGTGGGGTGGCCAGGAGTAGAGGCAGGGTCAGAGCGAAGACTCCCCCAACTGTTTCCCAAAGCACCCCCTCGTGCTAAGCCACCCTGCAAGGCCTAGGTCTTCAAAGGTGTGGCAGTTTTTCAGTGAGAGCGCGGACGACCGACGAACAGTGGTGTGCAACCTGTGTCGCGCGAAGATCAGCCGTGGAGCCACCAGTAAAAGCCTCACCACCACCAGCATGCGCAGGCATATGATGGCCAAGCACTCCACGAGGTGGGACGAAGGCCGTTCACTGCCTCCCGGTCGCACCACTGCCTCTCCCCCTGTGCCCCAACCTGCCACTCAGATCCAACCCCTGTCTCAGGACACAGGCACGAGCGCCTCCCGGCCTGCACCCACACCCTCACCTCCGCTGTCCTCGGCCCCATCCAGCAATGTCTCTCAGCGCAGCATAGAGCTGTCGCTAGCGCAAGCTTTGGAGCGCAAGCGCAAATACGCCACCACGCACCCGCATGCTCAAGCATTAAACGTGCACATTGCGAAATTGATCAGCCTGGAGATGCTGCCGTACAGGCTTGTGGAAACGGATGCTTTCAAAAACATGATGGCGGCGGCGGTCCCACGCTACTTAGTCCCCAGTCGCCACTATTTTTCCCGGTGTGCCGTCCCAGCCCTACACCAGCACGTCTCCCGCAACATCAATCGTGCCCTCACCAACGCGGTTACTGGGAAGGTCCACTTAACCACGGGCAGGTGGACAAGTAATAGCGGGCAGGGCCACTATATCTCCCTGACGGCACATTGGGTGAATTTGGTTGAGGCTGGGACCGAGTAAGAGCCTGGGACCGATCACGTCCTACCCACACCCAGAATTGCGGGTCCTTCCTTGGTTCTGGTATCTGCGACAGTCTATGCCACCTTCTTTAAACCCTCCCCCCCCCCCTCCTCCAACGCAACCTCAACCTCTCAATTAAGAAATGTGAGCAGCACGTCGCCAGCAATCGGTGTGGTGTGGCAGCACAGCGGTGGGCAAGCGTCAGCAGGCCGTGCTGAAACTACTCAGCCTAGGTGACAAGTGGCAGACCGACATCTGTCTTTCGCCACTGAGCCTTCAACCGGACATGTTCGTGTGTGACAACGGCCGTAATCTGGTGGCGGCTCTACAGCTCGGCAGCCTCACACACGTGCCACGCCTGGCCCACGTCTTTAATGTGGTGGTTCAGTGGTTTCTGAAAAACTACCCGCACTTGTCAGACCTGCTCGGCAAGGTGCGCTGCGTCTGCGCACATTTCCGCAAGTCCACCACGGATGCTGTCACACTGAGGACCCTGCAACATTGGTTTAATCTGCCAGAGCACCGGCTGCTGTGCGACGTTCCCACATTGTGGAATTCTACGCTCCACATGTTGGCCAGGCTCTATGAGCAGCATAGAGCAATAGCGGAATGCCAACTCCAACATGGGTGGTGTAGTGGTAGTCAGCCTCCCCAATACTTTACCGAGGAGTGGGCCTGGATGGCAGACATCTGCCATGTCCTTGGAAACTTTGAGGAGTCTACCCAGAAAGTGAGCGGCGATGCTGCAATCATTAGCGTCACCATTCCTCTGCTATGCCTGCTGAGAAGTTCGCTGCAAAGCATAAAGGCAGACGCTTTGCGGCTGGAACAGGAGATGGGGAAAGAGAGTATGTCGCTTGATTGTCAGAGCACCCTCATGTCTATATATCAGCATGTTTTGGAGGAGGAAGGGGAGGAGGAGGGGGAAGAGACAGCTGGGCCCACTGCAGAGGGTACCCATGCTGCTTGCCTCCCATCTGTTCAGCGTGCATGGCCTGTGGCCGAGGAGGAGGATCCTGAAAGTGATCTTCCTAGTGAGGACAGCCATGTCTTGCGTACTGGCACCCTGACACACATGGCTGACGCATTTTGGCCACTACGGATTACTGGGTGTACACCCTTCACCACTCACAGTATAAGGAGAACCTTTCCACTCTCATACCCGAAGAGGAAAGGGATTCTAGAGTGATGCAATACCACAGGGCCCTGGTGGACAAACTGCTGGTAAACTTCCCATCTGACAGCGCTAGCGGCAGAAGGGGCAGCTCCGAGGGCCAAGTAGCACGGGAAGCACGGAGATCAGGCAGCATGTCCAGCGCAGGAAGGGGAACACTCTCCAAGGCCTTTGCCAGCTTTATGGTTCCCCAGCAAGACTGCGTCACCACTCCCCAGTCAAGGCTGAGTCGGAGGGAACACTGTAAAAAGATGGTGAGGGAGTACATAGCCGATCGTACCACCGTCCTCAGTGATGCCTCAGCTCCATACAACTATTGGGCTTCAAAGCTGGACACGAGGCACGAACTTGTGCTGTATGCCCTGGAGGTGCTGGCTTGCCCTACCACTAGCGTCTTGTCAGAGAGGGTGTTTAGTGCAGCTGGGGGAATCATCATGGACAAGCGTACCCGCCTGTCAACTGCCAGTGCCAACATGCTTACACTCATAAAGATGAACAAAGCCTGGATTTCCCCAAACTACTCTTCTCCACCAGCGGAGAGCAGCGGAACCTAAAGATTCTTTTCGCTGCAACCGCAGATAACAGCACTCTTCTGTATCCCCGGGAAAGCGGGGCATTTATTTTTGTCAGACATTAGTCCTCCTCCTGCTACTCCTCCTCCAGAAACAACATGTCATCGCAATGAATGGCCAATTTTTCTGTGGCCCAAAAGGCTCATCTACATCTACCGTTGTTTTTACAATTTCTCTAAGTTTCAAAAGTATTGAGACTGTTACATGAACCAATTTTTTCAACAGGGCTGCCTACAGGCTCTGTTACAAACTAAGCAACAGTGAGCTGTATCTTTTATAATGTTTATGGGTTTCACCTGCCCTCTCGGTTGATAAATTTTTCAGAGGTACACTTGTACTCTTGGTACACTAATTTTTCGGGCCCACGCCTACACTCTTATCCAACTAATTTTTCCGGCCTTCGCCTACGCTCATGGTATTCCCAATGTTTCAGAGATTGGCCTATACTATTACTACAGAAATTTTACTGGGGTCTGCCTGCCTATACTTCTGCTAAGAGAAAGTTACAGGCGTCTGCCTATACTGCTGCTACTTACATGTTGCAGGGGTCTGCCTATGCTTCTGCTACAGAAATGTTACTGGAGTCTGTCTGCCTATACTGCTGCTACAGAAATGATACTAGGGTCTGCCTATACTGCTGCTACAGAAACGTTCCAGGGGTCTGCCTATACTGCTACTACAGAAATGTTACTCGGCTCTGTCTATACTGTTCCAACAGAAATGTTACTGGGGCCTGTCTGTACTGTTACTACTGAAATGTTACAAATACTGGGCTCTACCTGTACTGCTGCTACTGAAATGTTACAAATACTGGGCTCTACCTGTACTGCTGCTACTGAAATGTTACAGGGGTCTGCATATACTGCTGCTACATTAATGTTTTAGGGGTCTACTTATACTGCTGCTAAAGAAATGTTACAGGGGTCTGCCTATACTGCTGCTACAGAAACGTTACTGGGGTCTGCCTATACTGTTACTACAGAATTGTTACTCAGCTCTGTCTATACTGTTACAACAGAAATGTTACTGGGGTCTGCCTATACTTCTGCTAATGAAATGTTACTGGGGTCTGTCTATACTTTTACTACAGAAATGTTACTGGGGTTTCCCTAGACTTCTGCAACATAACTGTTACTGGGGTCAGCCTATACCTTTGCTACAGAAATATTACAGGGGTCTGTGTATACTATGGGTGCACTAAGTCTTCCCATCGCAGTGTTCTACCTATCTGGCCCCCCAAAAAACCCAGACTGACTAGGGCATCGCGTGTGGAGCGCAATCAGCATGTATTCCCTTTCACGTAACCTCAGCTACCCGGGGCACTGCAATGGGATTTCTGTACCATCTGTGTGCTCCTGCTAGCCACCCATGCTGCGGGTGCACACAGACTTGCCATAGTGGAGTTGTACCTGTCCGTCCCCAAAACACTGACAGACTTGGGTAGGGTGCAGAGTGCAGATGGTTTACCTCTTGCATTGTTGATGAGGTATCCACCCAAACAGAATGAGTAGTGTGTGGACACATGGAGTCCCCATTGCTATGTCACTCGCAGCACCTTGGGCCACACAAGGTGTTTGCTGGGACAGAGGCTGACCCAGGGCCCACTCACATACTTCCCACACCGAGTATTGCTGCATTGTGAAGATGTGTAGAAGTGCTGGCAGCGGACTCCCCTTTATGCCCACGTTTGCAGCTTCTGATGGAGCTGGCAAAGGATTGGAATGAAGATGGAACATCAATCTATTATCAATTCTCAACAGCATTGTGGGCTATCACCCACACTTTCAAAGAGGGTCACTGCCTGGCCCTGCCAACCCTCTGCAGTGTGTGCCTCCGGTTCCTCCTCATAGCAGATGCACTTATAAATAGACATGAGGGTGGTGTGGCTATGAGGCCAGCATGTGGCATGAGGGCAGCTGAGGGCTGCGCAGGGACACTTTGGTGTGCGCTGTGGACACTGGGTCGTGCGGGGGGGTTGGGCAGCATGTAACCCAGGAGAAGAGGCAGGGGTGTGTCCCGCAGGCAGTGCTTGTGCTTAGTTGGAGGTAGTGTGGTGCTTAGCTAGGGTGTGCCTTGCTATTGAGGGTTTGTCCGAAGGAAAAATTGTTAGGGGGGGCACTGTTGCCGCTATTGTGGCTTAATAGTGAGACCTGGGAACCTGAGATGCAGCCCTGCATGTAGCCCCTCGCCTGCCCTATCCATTTCAGTGTCGTTTCCATCACTTTCGTAGGTTTTGCAGATTTGCACAAATGAAAACGAGCATCGGTCATATACAAAAATGCTCGAGTCACCCATTGACTTCAATGGGGTTCGTTACTCGAAACGAACTCTCGAGCATCGCGGAAAGCTCGACTCGAGCAATGAGCACCCGAGCATTTTGGTGCTCGCTCATCTCTAATCAGTATATGTCAGTAGCAGGAAGCTTTCAATGCTAGGAGATATCCCCTTGTTCCAGTGATTTTTTTTACATAACTTCTTTGAGCATTTGCTACAAGTCATTAACATTTTTAATATGCTTCACTAAATGCTCATTCACATGAGTGTAAATATATTGCATATTACATGCGTATTTTTTACATGCTTAATATGACGGGAATAGAACCCATTGATTTCCATGAGCACATTCACATCTGCATATTTTTCATGGAATTTTTAGTTGTGTGAAAATAAAAATCTAGCCTGTCCAATTTTGGTGCACATTCCACAACAAAATTGCACATTTGATAGTCAATTGCCAATTGAAATCAGTAGGGACATTCTTGTGTTTGTATGCAGTTAATATGTGCATTCCAGTTGCATAAAAACACTGCGTATTCAGGTGACTGAAATACGCATACACCTGTGTGAATGAGCCCTTACACTTATATTTCTATATTTCAGATGCTGAAAACTGTCAGAAGTGTTTTTACACCGAATGGCCAAATGACACAAGAGACAAGTGTGTCCCCAAAATTATGGAATTTCTCTGTTATGAAACAGATATAGTAGCTTTTGCTTTCCTATTATTTTCAGTTTTATCTTATGTTATGATTCTATTAATAATTGGAATATTTGTATATTTCCGGAATACTCTTGTTGTCAGAGCTAATAATCGTACCCTCAGCTTCATCATCCTTATCTCTCTTAAGTTTAGTTTGCTCTGTGTTTTCCTCTTCATTGGTAAACCAGAAGACACGACCTGTATGTTCCGTCACATTGGCTTTGGCATCATTTTCACTGTTGTGTTGTCATCTATCTTGGCCAAGACTACCATGGTTTGTGTCGCTTTCAAAGCCACCACACCGGGCAGCAGCTGGAGAAAATGGTTTGGTGTCAAAGTTTCCAACTGTATAGTGTTGATCTTCTCATCTCTTCAGGTTCTAAATGGAATATTGTGGTTGTCATGTTCTCCTCCATCTCAGGAGTCAGACATGGACTCATATCCAGGAAAGATCATTATTCAGTGTAATGAGGGTTCACGATTGGCCTTTTATTTCATGATGGGTTATATGGGGTTTCTGGCAGCAGTGAGTTTAGTTCTTGCATTCTTGGTGAGGACATTACCTGATGTCTATAATGAAGCCAAATATATTACCTTCAGCATGTTGGTGTTTTTCAGTGTCTGGATTTGTGCTATCCCAGCCTATGTGAGCAGTAAAGGAAAAAACACAGTTACTGTAGAAGTTTTTGCTGTATTGGCTTCATGTAATGGGATCATGTTTTGTATATTCTTACCTAAGCTTTGGGATATACTGGCCAAACCGGAACTGAAAACAAGAAGATTATTAGTAAAATGAATCTGAATTATATAAGTAACTTGAAGGAATCCTTTCATCTTGACAATCCCTTCTTTAATTGTACAGATCCAGTAGCGCTAACGAATGGTGCAATAGTGCATTATCCTGTTGAGAAGTTGTGGCTAAGCTAATTGTGTAGCACCGCTGCCCTTCATAATGAATGGCTGCCCATTACCATTAGCATAGCAGGATAGCATGGCTGAAAGCTGCCTGGTGGTCTCTGCTAAGCATCTGTAGCACAGGAATCAAGACAACTGTAGCCTGCTAGGTGATGAATTGATCGCCATGGATTCAGGTTAGGAAACAGCCAGGAGCAAACTGTTGTTGATCACACATTTTCTCTATGACTTGAATGATACATATGTTAGTATTCTATAACTATATACTGTACCTATAAATGGCTAACAAAGAAGTTACAAGTAAAAACAAAAAAAGCCCCCGCGCTCGTGGACTCCAGGAATTTTTTGTTTTTGTTTTTTTGTTTTTACTTGGTACTTTATGCAACAGCCGGTCAAAAGGCTGTTAACCCACGGACGACTCTCCAGTGATCCGGATTTGAGACCCAGGACATTGTGATAAGCCAACGAGGATAAAAGGTGCCGGTGGGCTCTCTAGGCAGGGAGTTCCACCGTGCACCAGGTGAGTACAATAAGTATTCACGAATATTGAAACTGTCATGATCAAGTAGGCACTGATTTTGCTTTTTATGTTTAACAAAGAAGTTAATTATTCTTCCTTATTTCACTGATATTGCCAATTTTTGTGTCAGTAAACAAATATAAACTCCATAGAACAGGAGTAAAGACACACTTCCAGCTAATGTATTTCAATATGGTTATAATTGTATGCAGAAACATCAAATTGGACATTTGTTAACCCATTTTCCTTGCAGCCTGTTTTGGCATCCTGACCAAGCCCCAGTTTTTCAAACTTTACATGTACCACTTAATGTTGTAGTAACATTGGCATGTTTTTATTCCACATTGTACATTGTACTTCTTGTTAGTGGTAAATTTTGGTAGACATATTTAAATGAAAAAAAAAATCTTACATTGACAGAACATTTTGAAAAATGAGCAATTTTCATTTTTTTAATTTTTCTCTTTGTAATTCAGATACTCATATCACATAAAATAATTAATAAATAACATTCAACATTGGGTTCACTTTATGTTGGCATAATTTTGTAACTGCCCTTTTATTCAATTTGGACATAAAAAAAACTTGTAATTGTAGGGCAATTTTATTAATTTTGGGATCTGGAGTGCCTTTGAGGAATCTGTATATTAGAAACGCTCATGAATCTCCCCATTTTAAAAATTACACCCTTCAAAGTTTTCAAAACAGCATTTACAAGGTCTGTTAACTCTTTAGGTATTTCACAGGAATAAAAGAAATGTGGTGGATAAATTTGAAAATTTCATTTCTCACAGATTTTCAATTTTCCTATATTTTTTCTGCAATTTTCATAATTTTGTGTATTTTAATTACCCTGAACTTGCATTTTTGGACTTTTTTCACATGTAGCCTAGTTTGCACCATGACTGAAACACAGAGATGGAGAAGCATCTTGTGGATTTTGGGACCTCCCCTTTTTATATCTATATCTATATCATCAACAGAAAAGAGCGGTATATGGTTATAACTTTCTGGTGTACACACATATATAGCATGAAATAAATCTGCATAAGGGCAAAAAAGCATGTGGTGTATGAACAAAATACTTCATTCAAAATACTTCATTTTCGTGCGGGTCTCCCACGGGGACGGCTCCCGCAGGCTTCCGTTGAAGCCTATGGAAGCCGTCCGGATCCGCGGGAGACCTAAAATAGGAATTTAAAAGAATTTACTCATCCGGAGCGGGCGGGGAAGGTCTTCTCTTCCTCACGGCCGGATCTTTCTTGCTTCGGCTCGGCGGATGTGCCCGGCGCATGCGCGCGGTATGTCGGCGACGTGCCGCCGGCGTGATGAGTTCATCCGCCGGCCGAAAAAGAAGATCCGGCCGTGAGGAAGAGAAGACTTTCCCCGCCCGCTCCGGATGAGTAAATTCTTTTAAATTCCTATTTTCAGCGCTCATGTCCGCGGGGCAGGAGGGACCCGCTACGGATTCTCCATGTAGAATCCGTAGCGGGCCTGATTTTTCCCGTGGACATGAGGCCTTAAACATACCTAAATTATGGACATCGCATTCTTTATTCCAAATTTGTGCATGTAGTTTTAAACTTTTTGTGGTATTGAATAAAGTATTTTGCTTATTGCCCTGTGTGTGTATTTTATTTGGTGCTACTCATTTACATCTGCAAAAGCCTTGTGTTGCCAAATTATAAGAAACAGCCCACAAAAGACCTATTTTGGCAACTATATCCTTAAATAATTCAAAAACAGGTATATTGTATGTTTAACCCCATAGATGCATTAGAATTAGACTTTGAAAACAAATACAATTTTTTTTTTTCAAATCAAATTTTATTAATTTTTCAATAAACACAAATGTATACAAACATAATTGTCTGATATCTCTAGAAAAACAGGAACAAATATCTCAGTGTTAGCAATATCAGCGATTCAGCCTATCGGGTAATATCGTGCGGGATAAATCACCACAGCCCGATATAACAATAACAATGAGTTATACACAAAGGAGGGGAGGGAGGGGGGGAAGGAATGAGGGGGGAGGAAAGGAGGGGTGAGGGAAGGGCCTTAGGATATGGTGAATCTCTGTCCAGTGAATAGAAAATAGTCAAATAGCAGGTGTACCTCGTCTCGTTAGTCCCACAACGCCAGGAG
Source organism: Eleutherodactylus coqui (assembly GCF_035609145.1). Lineage (NCBI taxonomy): Eukaryota > Metazoa > Chordata > Amphibia > Anura > Eleutherodactylidae > Eleutherodactylus > Eleutherodactylus coqui. The sequence continues at coordinate 32,823,931 of NC_089843.1, forward strand.
CCGAACCTCGCGCCATGGTGCCCAGGTTACGATAAACTGGTCATATGTGTTGTTTGTCCAGCTGTGCAGTTCCTCCATAGAGTATAGGTTATCGACTCTCTCCCTCCATTGACCCATCGAAGGGGGGGGTGTTTTGCAGCCAAAGACAGGGGATTAGTGATTTAGCTGCATCCAGAAGTAGGGCTATCAGTTTGTTCCTTTTGGGATGAAAATGTGTCTGTGGCCTCCATAGCAAGACTAGGTCTGGTGAGATTATCGTCTTTGGGGAAATCTTCCTGATAATTGTGTCTACTCCCCTCCAGAAGGGGGTCAGGAGCGGGCATGACCACCATATGTGTAGGTATGTCCCCTCCCCGGCCCTACATCTCCAGCAGGTATTCTGGGTGGCGAGCTTGCGGTCAAAAAGCCACTGGGGGGTCCGATACCACCTTACGAGCAATTTGTAATGTGCCTCTTGGGCTATAATGCAAGGGGACAGGCCGAATGACGTGTTTAAAATTGATCTAGACTCCTCTGCATTTATGTGTATACCCAGTTCCCTCTCCCATGAGGAGAGGAAGGCTGGTTTGTAGGACTGTCCTGGGGAGACAAAGTTCCTCCTGAGGTAGGAGATGCTTTTTTGGGATGTTTTATTTTCCATCCAGGCCCTCTCAAAGGGAGTATAGGGTCTAGTGGATTTGAATTTATTAAGGAAAACTCTGAGTGTGCCCGCTACCTGGGCCCTCTCTAAGAATGTGAAGTTCTCTTCAGGTCGCAGCTTCTGAAGAATGCTGTTCGGATCGCAATGAGCCATGGCCTGTAAGTTAGCGATGTGAAGGGGCCTGAGTTTCTCCCACACTGGCGCTATGTCCCCTCTCGACAAAGGATTCAGTATGTTCGGTACGGAGGACATCGGTAGCATTGGTGAAGGGGCCGGGGCCAGTGTCTCTCTAAGTCTGTCCCAGACCTCGCAGGGGCCCCTAAGTAGCGGACTGTAGGTCCTGGACTGATAGCGTGCTCTCACTGGAAACCATAGGTCGTCATCTAGAGAATGCCTGTTGTAGCCTTCTGCCAGGCTCACCAGAAGCTTATCCCCCTCCCTCTGAGTAAGGTCCCACCAGTAGCGAAGTTGGGATGCTTTGTAGTAGTCACTAAGGTTGGGGAGATCAATGCCGCCCTCTTTACGGCCCCTTATCATAAGGCTATGTGCCAGTCTCGGTCTCCTCCACCTCCACACAAAGCCCGAGAAGGCCGATCGGAGCTCTTTGAAAAAGCTCGAGGGGAGGTGGATAGGGAGCATCCTGATCTTATACAAAATGATGGGGAGGATGTAGGTTTTGATGATGTTTTTCCTCCCAAACCACGACACACACGGTATGTCGTAAGTTTTGAGGAGCTGTTTGACTCTGTCGATAAGGGGGGCAAAGTTCACATTAAATAGATCTTCCGCTTTTTTAGTTAATTTGATGCCCAAGTACTCTAAGTAAGAGGGTGCCCAGGCTAAGGGCGAGTTGGTTCTTATTTGCTCAAACTGCGCTGATGGGATAGAAATATTTAATGCCGTCGACTTTGCTAAATTAATCTTGAAGTTTGATATTCCGCCGAATTCATCCAGGATTTCTAGTAATCGGGGCAAGCTTTTCTGGGGTTCGGTAACTATAAATACCGCATCGTCCGCGAATGCCGCTACCGAAAGTTGTTGTCCACCAATGTCTAGGCCCTTGACTCCCGTGTCCTGTCTTACTCTCAATAAAAGAGGCTCTAATGACAGAATAAAGAGGGAGGGGGAGAGGGGACAACCCTGCCGAGTACCATTTTTTATAAGGAAGGGAGGAGAGAGAATCTCGTTTACTCTCAATCTTGCGTGGGGGCACGCATAAAGCGAAAATATCGCTCGGATAAACTGCGCTGGAAAATTAAATCGATGCAACACCCTCTCCATATATAGCCAGTCCACTCTATCAAAAGCCTTTTCGGCGTCAGTACCTACTAAGGCGAGCGGGATCTTGTGATGTTGAGCGTATCTGGCCGCATGGAGAAGTCTGAGACAGTTATCTCTCCCCTCCCTACCCTTGACGAAGCCTGCCTGCTCCCTGTCTATCAGAGAGGGCACCCAGGGAGCCAGTCTGTTTGCAAGCAGTTTCGCCCAGAGCTTCATATCTTGGTTGATCAAGGATATGGGGCGGTAGTTCCCACATAGTTCAGGATTTTTGTTGTCTTTCTGTATTAAGACAATGTGGGCTTCCATGGCTTGTCTCGGCAGGGACGCCCCTCCCATCAGGTCATTGAACAAAGTCAATAGTCTCGGGCCAAGCACTTGAAGGAAGGTTTTATAATATTTGAGAGGGAAACCGTCGGGGCCCGGGCTTTTATTCGGGGGGCTGGACGCTATCAAATCTTCAACTTCGGATATTGTTACTTGGTCAGTCAGCGAGGAAGTCTTAGCCGAATCAAGTTTAGGCATTCTAATCTGTCCCAGAAACCCATCTATCAGGTCGGCCATGTCCCTCGGAGGGAGAGCATCGCTGTCTTTTCTTATATTATATAAGTTCGAATAATATTTTCTGAATTCCTCCGCTATATCTACGGAAGAAGTCATTGCTACACCCTCCGGGGATCTGATGGCCCCGATCTGGGTCTTGGCCCGGGATTTTTTGATCAATGCTGACATGAGTCTACTGCCCCTGTTACCTTGGGCATATATCTTGTGTCTGAAGTTCAATTGTTTCTTGTTGAATTTAGAATTTAATAATAATTTCAGGTCAGCTCTGACCTCCGCTAGCTTACTCAGGTTTTGTTTTGTTTGGGACAGTTTCGCAGAGAGCTCCAGTTTAGCAATTTGAGAAAGTTTGTCGTCAACGGCTTTCTGTATACGCTTTTTGACCCGGGAGCCCAGGTCAATCAGTAGACCTCGCATGTAGGCCTTATGGGCCTCCCATACCATCGGGGAGCTGGTCTCCTCTACTGAGTTAAGGAGGAAGTACTCCTCGAGCTGCTTAGACAGGTATTCCCTGTCCTCAATTTGGTCAAGAAGGGAGGTGTTCAAGGACCATCTCCATTCCTTAACGCATGAGTGTGGTGGGCGAATCGTCACATGCACGGGGGCATGATCCGAGATTGTCATAGTATCTATATCAGCTCTGGTCAATGTCGCGAGGAGGGCGGAAGAGACCAGGACGTAGTCCAGCCTTTGGTATGTTGAGTGAACCGCGGATAGGTACGAAAAATCCCTCGTGGTGGGGTTTAGAAAGCGCCATGCGTCCACTAAGTCAAGTTCCCGAATCCGTCTACCCAGCTTCCTCAGTTTTCCCTGCGAGATCTGGGACCGGCCCGAGGACGAATCCAGCACAGGGTTAAAGGTAACATTAAAGTCCCCCGCCAAGATGACCTGTCCTGCGCTGAAGTTTTTCAAAATTTCTAGCTGCTTTAGCAACCAGGGTATCTGATCTGTATTGGGGGCGTATATGTTCGCAAGGGTCATCTTAGTGTTATTCAATGTGCCTCTCAGGTAAAGGACTCTGCCCTCCTCGTCCCGGAATTGAGCCTCCTCCACAAAATTAACCGATTTGTGTAGAAATATGGAGACTCCCTTCGAGGCCGACGAGGGGTGAGTGCTGTGATATGTAATAGGGAAGCACTTCCCCGGAAGGGAGAAGGATTTGGTTCCCTTAAAGTGGGTCTCTTGGAGGAAGAGAATCTTTGTATCGTACCTTTTCAGAAGTAACTCCAGGTCATGGCGTTTTTGCGGCGAGTTGAGGCCCCTAAGGTTGAAGGAGGTAAGGCGCAAACCGCTCATAGTAGGGCTCCTGTTCTGAGAGAGAGAAGGACCAAAAATTACTGACAGTTAAAGGACCCACTTACTCGCAGATGTTAGGCCAAAGGGACCCACGCGGGGCTCCTCTGCGAGAACACCACCTTAGACAAAGGAAGGGGGACAAGTCGGATTGAGGGGGGGATAGGAAGGAGGGGGAGGCGAGAAGGGGGGGGGGAATGGGGAAGGGTGTGCACCAGTCACACTTGTTAAAAATACAAGCTAGATTCCCTATCCAGGGAAACTCGGCTTCAAGTATAACTAGTAGACAACAGACAGTGATAGAGCAGAGATGTGCTTAATATCTGAGGACGGAATTCCGAAGTCCCGGGGAGTCGCAGACTCTGCCGGGAGTACGGAATAAAAGTTACTGCCTGGACAGTACAAGCAGTCACCCAACGGCTCCTCTGGAAGAAGGGCGGGTGGGTTAACACCCGCTAAAAAAAGAAGACAAGTAAATATTATGCAATGGCATAAGCATCTATAGAATACATTCTAGTGCAAGCATGAATATATTGAAACATTAGCGAAAGTAGCATTAGTGGCAATAATAGGACTAATACTAATACTTATGCGGACAAAACTCAAAGGTCACAGTCACCAATCCCAGGTCATGAGCCGGAGAGGGGGGTAGCAGGGGAATAAAGACCTTCAGCGTCCATCTGGAACAGTTCTTTACCCTCTGACCCGGCCGTAGGAAAATATAGCTGCAGAAATCTGGAGAAAGAACGTAGTAAGAAATGTAATAAAAACAACCGGTAACAGGTCGGTGAATGCAAGACCAGCAACAGGGCGGAAGCAAGACCCCTTCAGTAAGCAGACACTGTAGATGGAACTAGGTCTGCCTCTGGGGTATGCTCCGCCTCCGGTCAACCGTGGTAAATGGGTCGAATGATCACGATCTTTAGGTTCACGGGTCCTGGCGTGGCTTCTTCTTCCTCCCCTTAGGGGATTTGGAGTTACTTGCTACTAACCAGTCCCCAGGGTCCTCAAGCGGTTGGAACTGGATCGGATCTGGAATTGATTGCCAATTTGGGAGGGCTATAGGCTCGATATCCAGAAGCTCCCATAAATTATACATTTCCTCCTGGGTGCGGATGTTGACTCGTTTGCCCTGGATAGTGATGCTAATTCCAAACGGGAACAACCAAGCGTAGCGTAGCTCCCTGGATTTGAGGATCTCTAGTAGCGGGCGTAAAGCCCGACGTTTAGCAAGGGTAGACGGTGCCAGGTCCTGGAAAATCCGAATCAACGAGTCTGAATATTTCAGATCTTCGTGCATTCTGGCTGCCCTCAGCACTGCAGTCGTGTCTGGAAATGCAAGCAGTTTGCAAATTACGTCCCTGGGGGGTTCCGCAATGCCAGGTGGGGGTCTGAGAGCTCTGTGGATTCTCTCGATATTGATGTCGGATGCCCTTTCTTCACCCAGCAAAATAGCGAAGATTTCCTTAGCAACTTTCGCTAAACTTTCGCTCGCGTAAGATTCCGGGATTCCCTTTAGGCGCAAATTGTTGCGCCTATTTCTATTCTCCAGATCTTCTTGGAGTAGGAGCACTCTGTTAAGGTGTAAGTGCTGATCTTTAACAGCTTGCTCCAGTTGCAGGGAGTGTGACACTATGGCAGCGGAGGAGGTCTCTAAGTCCTCCACTCTGTGGCCCAGCTGTTTCAGTTCGTTCTTTATCTCAGACAGGTCTGAGCTGATGGGGCGCAGTGCTTGGGAGAGTAAGCTTTTCATGAACCCTCTGGAGACAGACTCACCCTCCTCTCCGTCCGAGGGCAGCTCTTTTTCTTCCTCTAGGTTGGATGCAGGGATGAGCTCACGTGCCGGCGCCATCTTGGATGGGGGTCGCGGGGACCGGGCCTGCCGTTCTTTAAAGAAGCACTGGACGTCTGCCTGCACTTTGGCCGGTCGAGGGGTTCCCTGCAGGTCTGTGCTTCTTTCCCTTGAAGTTTTGCCCATTTTTGAAGCTGCTTGCCGTTGCTGTGAGGCTCCGAGGGTCACTGCTTGTAGGAGCGCGGCTCTCAGTCAGCCATCCCGCTCGGCGTCCAGGCTCCGCCCCCCGAAAACAAATACAATTTTTTTAAAGAAAAAAAAAACATAGGTTCGGCTGCAAACTTTTCACTTTTGCAAGAGTGAGGGCTTTTAACCCTCTAGCGTTTTTTTTTTTTACGCTGCAATATCACTTCCATTTACTTTCAATGGGACTTTCTAATGATAAAATCGCATCGCTCAAAAATTGCAAGTTTGTACAATGCGATTTTTGTGTGATGCGATTTTAACATTAGAAAGTCCCATTGACATTTGCATTAAAAAAAACGAAGCGATATTGGAGCGTTAAAAAAAATGCTAGTGGATAAAAGCCCTTAGTAAGAGTAAAATCACCCCACAACCGGTTTCATAAGTATGGAAATGCAGCATACATAGATGTCATCTGCTTTTTGGGCACATGGCAGGGCTACGAGAAGGAGTGCTATTTAACGTTTGGATCACAAATATTGCTTGAACAGATTTTGAATGCCTGTCACAATTACAAGCCCATAAAGTACCCAGAAATGTTTAGCACACCAAATGTGACTCCTATTTTGCAAAACTAGAGCTATCAAGCAATTCACCGAGAAGTGTTTTGACTGCACGGCTCATGATGGTAATTGTTAACATTAGGCCATGAAAAGGAAAGATTGTAATTTTTAATTAAAACACAAGTATAGCCCAAATGTTGTCATTTTCTTGAGAGGCCATTAAAATGTACTAACCAATTTCTACTGAGTATGGGAATATCCAATATATGAATGTAAACTGCTGCCTGGATGCACAGCAGGATTTAGGAGAGGAGTGCAGATTTTGCTAGAATGCTTTTCAAAGGGCTTGTCAATTGCAGAGGCCATGAGAACTAAAAGAGTGGAATCCCCCCCACCCTTCCTCCCCTCCAAAAAGAAAAAAAAATCTCTTTTGGAAGCTTTTTTTTTAGTGTATTCATCTAGGAGTTTAAGACATAGTAGTTAGAGATGAGCGAACGTACTCGGATAAGCACTACTCGTCCGAGTAATGTGCTTTATCCGAGTACCGCTGTGCTCGTCCTGAAAGATTCGGGGAGCGCCGCGGAGCGGGGAGCTGCAGGGGAGAGCCGGGAGGAACGGAGGGAAGATCTTTATCTCCTTCTCTCCCGCCCGCTCTCCCCTGCTCCCCGCCGCTACTCACCTGTCAGCAGCGGCGCTCCCCGAATCTTTCAAGACGAGTACAGCGATACTCGGATAAGGCACATTACTCGGACGAGTAGTGCTTATCCGAGTACGTTCGCTCATCTCTAATAGTAGTTCAATTTGGGGTCTTGTCAATTTATGATATGGGGCATCCGTAAACGTCAGGGCTTAATAACGTTTGGGGGGAAAGGGAAAAATAGAAAAAAAAACAGTAATTCTGTTCTACTGTTTTCATTTTTATTGCATTCAAAAACAGTACTAATAAAATATGAACTTCATTCAGCGTGTCAGTATGATTTTGTTTATACCAAGTTTTTATAGATTTTTACATGTTTTACAATTCTTACTCAATAAAATAATTTTCATTGGATTTTCAGAGAGGCACAACTTTTTTGTTGTTTTGGGAAGGTGTAGTCATTAGAGATGAGCGAGCACACTCGTCCGAACTTGATGCTCGTTCGAGCATTAGGGTACTCGAGATGCTCGTTACTCGAGTCGAACACCACGCGGTACTCAAGTCAATTCCATTTGCTTCCCCGCATGTTTAGCGCCATGTTCTAGCCAATAGACATACGGGCAAGGCATTACCACTTCCTCCTGTGACTTGCCAGCCCTATCCCACCCCCTAGCAGTGAGTGGCTGGCGAGATCAAGTGAACGTCGAGTACTTAAAGCGGTTCCGCCTGCGGCTCGCCTCAGACACACGCTGGCAGAGGTTAGGGAAAGTGCTGCTGATGATATAGGGAAAGTGTTAGCGCAGGTCGTTTCTTCAAGAACCCCAACGGTCCTTCTTAGGACTACATCTGACCGTGTGCATTACTGTTGTGGCTGGCTGGGAGCAGTAGTGCACAATTTTTTTTTCTTCATCTCGGGCTGTACAGGCCATTTTTCAGTCTGCAGTGTATTATACAGAGTATAGGGAAAGTGCTGCTGCTGATATAAGGAAAGTGTTAGAGTAGGATCCTGTATTCAAAAACCCCAAAGCTCCTTCGTTGGGCAACATCTGACCGTGTACATTTTAGTTGGGGCCTGCTGGAAGTTGTAGTGCTTCCATTTTTGCATTACGCAGCTAGGCCTGTTTGCAGCCTTTCAGTAATACTTTTTTCAGGCTGCAGTGCTGCACAATACCGCTCTCACCGTAAAAGAGTGCTCAAATAATTCCTAGCCTGCTGCGAACTACCTCATTTATACCGTTCTCTGTCTGCAGTGAATTAGACAGCGGTCTCACCGCTAAAGAGTACTGTAATATTACCGGGACCACTGCAAAGTATTTAAGCTCTGCCGCTGTGCAGAGCGTCTCACAATACAATTTCCATTGATGGGGTTAAGATAGCCGCAGTTACCAGCACTATCCACTGGCTTTAGGGTCTTCTCCCACTCCACACAGCCTCCATTATTCACAAGTCTCTGTGAGCAGTAAATTACCCCTAGGTATCAGCACAAGACAGCGGGTTACTTTTTTCAAGTCACAGCATAGAGCCTCCGCTATCTACAAGTCTCTATGTGCGGTGAATTAGGCCACAGTTTTCAGTGCTGTACAGTGGGGTAATTTATTTGTGCCCTGCTCTGTTCTTAATCCGCCATGATGAGAAGTAGGGGTAAGGGTCGAGGACGTGGACGTGAACGTGGACGCAGAAGAGGACGCGGACATCCAAGAGAAAGTGTGGGCACAGGCCGAGTTCCTGGTCCAGGTGAATCACAGCCGGCTGCTGCGGGATTAGGAGAAAGCAAGTTTCTGGGGTCCCCAGCTTCATATCCCAATTTATGGGTCTGCGTGGTAGACCTTTATTACAAACAGAGCAGTGTGAGCAGGTCCTGTTGTGGATGGCAGAAAATGCATCCAGCAATGTATCAACCACCCAGTCTTCTACGCAGTCCACTACTCCCGGACTAAAACTGCAACTCTGAATCCTCTGGCTGCTGCTCCTCCTTCCTCCCAGCCTCCTCACTCCATGAAAATGACATATTCCGATGAGCAGGCAAACTCCCAGGAACTGTTCTCGGGTCCCTGCCATGAGTGGGAAAAAATGGTTCCTCTCTCACCTGAGGAGTTTGTTGGGACCGATGCCCAACCTTTGGAAAGTTCCCGGAGTCCGGGTGATGAGGCTGGGGACTTCAGGCAACTGTCTCAAGAGCTTTTTGTGCGTGAGGAGGATGATGATAATGAGACACAGTAGTCTGTCAGTGAGGTAGTAGAAAGGGCACTAAGTCCCAGGTTTGATAAGCCTGTTGAGGACAGGGCTTCAGAGAGGGAGGCAAGTGTAGCAGCAGGACAGGTTGGAAGAGGCAGTGGGGTGGCCAGGGGTAGGGGCAGGGCCAGAGTGCAGAATCCCCCAAACTGTTTTCCAAAGCACCACCTCGCGGCAAGCCTCCGTGCAGAGGGCTAGATGTTCAAAGGTGTGGATGTTTTTCAGTGAGAGCGCGGACAACCAACGAACAATGGTGTGCAACCTGTGTCGCACCAAGATCAGCCAGGGAGCACCACTACCAGCCTCACCACCACCAGCATGCGCAGGCATATGATGGCCAAGCACTCCACAAGGTGGGACAAAGGCCATGCACCGCCTACGGGTCACACCACTGCCTCTTCCCCTGTGCCCCAACCTGCCACGCAGATCCAATGCCCCTCTCAGGACACAGGCACGAGCACCTCCTGGCCTGCACCCACACCCTCACCTCCGCTGTCCTCCACCCGATCCAGCAATGTCTCTCAGTGCAGTATTCAGCTGTCGTTAGCACAAGCGTTGGAGCGAAAGCGCAAATACGCTGCCACGCACCCGCACGCACAAGCTTTAAACGTGCACATTGCCAGATTAATCAGCCTGGAAATGCTGCCGTACAGGCTTGTGGAAACGGAGCCTTTCAAAAACATAATGGCTACGGCGGTCCCGCGCTACTTGGTCCCCAGTCGCCACTATTTTTCCCGGTGTGCCGTCCCAGCCCTACACCAGCACGTCTCCCGCAACATTAATCGTGCCCTCACCAATGTGGTTACTGGGAAGGTCCACTTAACCATGGACACATGGACAAGTACTGGCGGGCAGGGCCACTATATCTCCCGGACGGCATATTGGGTGAAATTTGTGGAGGCTGGGACCGCACACGTCCTACCCACAAACAGAATTGCGGGTCCTACCTCGGTGCTGGTATCTGCGGCGGTTTATGCCACCTCCTCTAAACCCTCCCCCTCCTCCTCCTGCTATGCAACCTCCACCTCTCAATTAAGAAGTGTGAGCAGCATGTCACCAGCAGTCGGTATCTCGTGGCAGCACAGCGGTGGGCAAGCGTCAGCAAGCTGTGCTAAAAAAATAATCAGCTTAGGTGACAAGAGGCACACAGCCCCCGAACTGTTGCAGGGTCTGACAGAGCAGACCGACCTCTGGCTTTCGCCGCTGAGCGGTGGAATACCAGCTGCAACATGGGCGGCGTAGTGTTAGTCAGCCTCCCTAATTCTTTACTGAGGAGTGGGCCTGGATGGCAGATATCTGCCAGGTCCTCAGAAACTTTGAGGAGTATACCCCGATGGTGAGCAGCGATGTGGCAATCATTAGCGTTACCATCCCGCTGCTTTGCCTGCTGAGAAGTTCGCTGCAAAGAATAAAGGCCGATGCTTTGCGGTTGAAACAGGGGACGGGGATGACAGTATGTCGCTTGATAGCCAGACCACCCTCATGTTTATATCTCAGTGTGTTTTGGAGGAGGAGGAAGAGGGGGAGGAGGAGGGGGAAGAGGAGGGGGAAGAGTCAGCTGGGAACACTGCAGAGGTTACCCATGCTGCTTGCCTCTCATCTGTTCAGCGTGAATGGGCTGAAGAGGAGGAGGAGGATCCTGAAAGTCATCTTCCTAGTGAGGACAGAGATGTGTTGTGTACTGGTCCCCTGGCACACATGGCTGACTTCATGTTAGGCTGCCTTTCTCATCACCCCCGCGTTAGACGCATTCTGGCCAACACGAATTACTGGGTGTACACCCTTCTCGACCCACGGTATAAGGAGAACCTTTCCACTCTCATTCCCAAAGAGGAAAGGGGTACGAGAGGGATGCAATACCACAGGGCCCTGGTGGAAAAAGTGATGCTAAACTTCCCATCTGACAGAGCTAGTGACAGAAGATGTAGTTCCGAGGGCCAAGTAGCAGGGGAGGCACGGGGATCAGGCAGCATGTCCAGCACAGGCAGGGGAACACTCTCCAAGGCCTTTGCCAGCTTTATGGCTCCCCAGCAAGACTGTGTCACCATTCCCCAGTCAAGGCTGAGTCGGAGGGAGCACTGTAAAAAGTTGGTAAGGGAGTACGTAGCCGATCGTACCACCATCCTCTGTGATGCCTCTGCTCCGTACAACTATTGGGTTTCAAAGCTGGACACGTGGCACGAACTTGCTTTGTACGCCCTGGAGGTGCTGGCCTGCCCTGCCGCTAGCGTCTTATCAGAACGGGTGTTTAGTGCAGCTGGGGGAATCATCACGGATAAGCGTACCCGCCTGTCAACTGCCAGTGCCGACATGCTTACACTCGTAAAGATGAACAAAGGCAGCATTTCCCCAGACTTCTCTTCTCCATCGGTGGAGAGCAGCAGAACCTAAAGATTCTTTTTGCTGCAACAGGAGAAAAAAGCATTCTCTATCATTGGAAAAAAAGGGGGAATTAGCTTTGTCAATCACTCTCGGATATTATTACTCCTCCTAAAACAGCATGTCATCACGCTGAACTGCCAATTTTTCTGTGGCCCAAAAGGCTCTGCTTATAATTTTTTTTACAATTTTTCAAAGTTTCAAAAGTATTGATACTTTAACAGAAACCAATTTCTTTCACAGGGCTGCCTCCAGGCTCTGTTACAAATTAAGTAACAGCGAGCTGTATCTTTAAAAAATGTTTCTGGGTTTCACCTGCCCTCGCAGTTGAACAATTTTTCAGGGGTACACTTGTACTCTTGGTACACCAATTTTTCTGGCCCTCGCCTATGATGTTATCTAACTAATTTTTCCAGCCTTCGCCTACACTCATGGTACACCAATGTTATAGAGGTTCGCCTACACTCTTGCTACAGAAATGTTTCAGGGGTCTGCCTATACTTCTGCTACAGAAATGTTACTGGGGTCTGCCTATACTTCTGCTAGAGAAATGTTACAGGGGTCTGCCTATACTTCTGCTACAAAAATGTTACTGGGGTCTGCCTATACTTCTGCTACAGAAATGTTACAGGGGTCTGCCTATACTTCTGCTACAAAAAATGTTACTGGGACCTGCCTATACTTTTACTACAGAAATGTTACTGGAGTCTGCCTATACCTCTGCTATAGAAATGTTACAGGGGTCTGCCTATACTTCTGCTACAGAAATGTTACAGGGGTCTGCCTATACTTTTACTACAGAAATGTTACAGGGGTCTGCCTATACTTTTACTACAAAAATGTTACTGGGGTCTGCCTATACTTCTGCTACAGAAATGTTACTGGGGTCTGTTTATAACACTGCTACAGGAATGTTACAGGGGTATGCCTATACTTTTACTACAGAAATGTTACTGGGGTCTGCCTATACTTTTGCTACAGAAATGTTACTGGGGTCTGTTTTTACCTTTGCTACAGGAATGTTACAGGGGTCTGTCTATACTATGGGTGCACAAAGACTTCCCATCGTGATGTTTTACCTATCTGGCACAAATACACTGACTGACTAGGGCAAAAATGTGGGCCGAGGCCAAGGTCCTTGGCGGGGTGAAACTCTCCCATGTTTGGGCACTCTGATTTCTTCCTGTGTAGTACCATCTTTGTGCACTGACAGCATAGGCGAGCCCAAGGAACTCAAAGACTTCCCCTTGCGGTGTTGAGCTGTCTGTGTGGGGACACATGATTTCCCATTGCTATGTAACTCATTGCACCTTCGGTCACACAAGGTGTTTGCTGGGACCGAGCCTGACCCAGGGCACGCTCACATACTTCCCACACAAACTATAGTGGGTCCTGGTCATGGTTTCTTGGCCTTGTAATGCCACCTACTCCTACTGCTTGGGGTCAGGGGATCAGCACTGGGCAACATGTATTTTCTCTCATGTTACCACAGTTATCTGAGACACTGATTTGGGCCAAACAAGAGGAGCGTTACTGCATTAATGAGACGTTCACTGCTGTACTAGCATCGGAGTCCGCTCTATGCCCACGATTGCTGAGGGTGTGTGCAGAGGCTGAGGTCCTCGGCGGAGTGAAAGTCTGCCATGTTTGGGCACTGTAAGTTCTTCGGGTTTATTACTTTCCTTGCGTTCCTTTGGCTCGCCTATGCTGTGGGTGCACAAAGACTTCCCATAGCGGTGTTTTACCTGTCTGGCACAAATACACTGACTGACTTGGGTAGGGTGCAGAGTGCACATGGCTTTCCCCTTGCGGTGTCAGTTGAGCTATCCGACACCTACACAGAATGAATTGTGTGGGGACACATGGATTTCCCATTAATATGTAACTCGCAGCACCTTGGGTCACACAAGGTGTTTGCTGGGACCGAGGCTGACCCAGGGCCCCGCTCACATACTTCCCACACAGACTATAGCGGGTCCTGGTCATGGTTTCTTGGCCTTGTAATGCCACCTCCTTCTCCTGCTTGGCGTCAGGGGATCAGCACTGGGTAACATGTATTTTCTCTCATGTTACCACAGTTAGACCTTCACAGCTGTACTAACATCGAAGTCCGCTTTATGCCCACGATTGCTGAGGGTGTGGGCAGAGGCCTATGTCCTGGGGGAAATGCAACTGCGCCAGGTTGGGCCTGTGGAACCTCTTCCTGGTTAATCCAGTCTTTGGAGCGGTGAAAGCAACCGTAACTGATTTAATGAGACCTTCACAGCTGTACTAGCATCGGAGTCCGCTTTATGCCCACGATTGCTGAGGGTGTGTGCAGAGGCCGAGGTCCTCGGTGGAGTGAAAGTCTGCCATGTTTGGGCACTGTAATTGCTTCATGTTTAATACTTTCCTTGGGTTCCTTTGGCTCACCTATGGTGTGAGTGCACAAACACTTCCCATAGCGGTGTTTTACCTGCCTGGCTCAAATACACTGACTGACTAGGGTAGAAATGTGGGCCAAGGTTCTTGGCGGGGTGAAACTCTGCCATGTTTGGGCGCTGTGATTTCTTTATGTGTAATACCATCTTTAAGTTCCTTTGGCTTGCTATGCTGTGGGTGCACAAAGACTTCCCATAGCGGTGTTTTACTTGTCTGACACAAATACACTGACTAACTAGGGCAGAAAAGTAATCCAAGGCCCTTAGCAGGGTGAAAGTCTGCCATGTTTGGGCACTGTAATTGCTTCATGTTTAATACTTTCCTTGGGTTCCTTTGTCTCACCTATGCTGTGAGTGCACAAAGACTTCCCATAGCAGTGTTTTATCTGTCTGGCTCAAATATACTGACTGACTAGGGTAGAAATGTGGGCCGAGGTCCTTGCGGGGTGAAACTCTGCCATGTTTGGGCACTCTGATTTCTTCTTGTGTAATACCATCTTTGTGCACCGACAGTATAGGCAGCCCGAGGGAACTCAAAGACTTTCCATTGCGGTGTTGAGCTATCTAACACCCACACAGAATGAATTGTGTGGGGACACATGGATTTCCCATTGCTATGCAACTCGCGGCACCTTGGGACACACAAGATGGAGGCTGGGACCGAGCCTGACCCTGGGCCTGCTCACGTGCTTCCCACACAGAGCATTGCTGCATTGTGGAGATGTGTAGAAGTGCTGGCACCTGAGTCCCCTTTATGCCCAAGTTTGCGGCTCCTGACAAGTTTGCGACGGAGGTGGCACGGGATTGGAATGATGATCGAACGTCAATTTATCATCAATTCTCAACAGCATTGTGGGAGACATTGCTGGATCGGGTGGAGGACAGCGGAGGTGAGAGTGTGGGTGCAGGCCAGGAGGCGCTCGTGCCTGTGTCCTGGGAAGGGGGATTGGATCTGCGTGGCAGGTTGGGGCACAGGGGAAGAGGCAGTGGTGTGAACCGAAGGTGGTGAATGGCCTTTGTCCTACCTTGTAGGGTGCTTGGCCATCATATGCCTGTGCATGCTGGTGGTGGTGAGGCAGGTAGTGGTGGCTCCCCAGCTGATCTTGGTGCGGCATAGGTTGCACACCACTGTTCGTTGGTCGTCCTCGCTCTCACTGAAAAACATCTACACCTTTAAACACCTAGGCCTCTGCACGGAGGCTTGCCGCGAGGGGGTGCTGTGGGAAACTGTTGGGGGATTCTTGGCTCTGGGCCTGCCTCTCCCCCTGGCCACCCCACTGCCTCTTCCAACCTGCCCTGCTGCTGCACTTTTTCCCCCCTCTGAAGCCCTGTCTTCAGTCGGCTTAGCAAGCCAGGTAGGGTCAGTCACCTCATCGTCCAGCAGCTCTTCCTCTGAATCCTCTGTGCGCTCCTCCCTCGGACTTACTGCTCTTACTACTACCTCACTGACAGACAACTGTGTCTCATCATCCTCATCCACAAAAAGGTCTTGAGACAGTTGCCGGAAGTCCCCAGCCTCATCACCTGGACTCCGGGAACTTTCCAAAGGTTGGGCATCGGTTACGACAAACTCCTCAGCTAAGAGAGGAACCGTTTTTTCCCATTTAGGGCAGGGACTCTAGAACAGTTCCTGGGAGTCTGCCTGCTCAGAATCTCTCATTTTCCTGGAGTGACAAGGCTGGGAGGAAGGAGGAACATCCAGAGGATTCAGAGGTGCAGTCCCTTGGCCGGGAGTAGTGGACTGCGTAGAAGACTAGGGGTTTGATACATTTCTGGACGCGTTATCTGCCATCCACGACAGGACCTGCTGGCACTGCTCTGCTTGTATTAAAGGTCTACCACATGGACCTGCAAATTGTGATATGAAGCTGGGGAGCGTAGGGACTTGGTTCTCTCCTAATCCCTTAGCAGTCGGCTGTGATTCACCCCACCCAGGACCTCGGCCTGTGCCCACACCCTCACTTGGATGCCTGCGCACGCGTCCTCGACCCTTACCTCTACTCCTCATCACATCGGATTAAGGATAGGCAAGGGGCCCAAATAAATTACCCCACCGTATAGCGCTGAGAACTGTGGCTAATTCACCGCACACAGAGACTTGTAGATACTGGGGACTCTATGCTGTGACCTGAAAAAATTAAACTGCTGTCTTGCGCTGATACCTAGGGGTCATTTACTGCTCACAGAGACTTGTAGATAAGAGAGGCTGTATGAAGTGGGAGAAAACTATAAAGCCAGTGGATAGTGCTAATAACTGCGCCTACTTTACCGCACCCAAGGAAAGGGTATTGTGAGAAGCTCTGCACAGGGGCAGAAAGCTATACAGCCAGTGGACAGTGCTGATAACTGCGGCAACTTCACGGCACCCAAGGAAAGGGTATTGTGAGACGCTCTGCACAGGGGCAGAAAGCTATACAGCCAGTTGATAGTGCTAATAACTGCAGCTACTTCACCCAACACAGAAAATGGTATCTGTGAAATGCTGTTCTGTGATGAGACCTCTGCCTTATGCACTGCACACACAGTATGATCTAGCTGAAATGCTCTGCAGGTGCCCAGGAAATATTAGTGTACTATTTAGCGATGAGACCTCTGCCTAATACATTGCACACTCAGAACAGTATAGCTGAAATGCTCTGCACAGGCCTGGATGCTTTAAAAAAATGGTGCACTACAACTCCCAGCCAGCCACAACAGTAATGCACACAATGAGAAGTAGCCCTAAAAAGGACTGTTGGGGTTCTTGAAGAGAGGATCCCTACTCTAACACTTTCCCAATATCAGCAGCAGCACTTTCCCTAACCTCTGCCAGCATGTGTCTGAGGCGAGCCGCGGGCGGGACCAGTTTAAGTGCTCGGTGGTCACCTCATCCTCCCAGCCACTCACTGCTGTAGACGTGCACAGGGCTGGCATGTCTCAGCAGGAAATGGTAATGCCTTCCCTGCATGTTTAGTGGCTAAAAAATAGCACTAAATATGCGGGGAGGGGAAATGAAATTGACTCGAGTATGCGTGGTGCTCCACTCGAGTCCCGAGCATCTTGAGTAGCCTAATACTTGAACAAGTATGCTGGCTCATCTCTAGTGTTGTTCTATCTTCCTTATTTGCATTTTAATAAATAATGAAGAACGTACAAGAACAAACATTAACAATATCTACAATAGTTCAGCTACAAAATCAATTGTTTTCTACAGTACTGGTTTTCATGAATACAGTGTCAGGGCTCAAACCCACAACCTCTTGCATGCTAGTCAAGAGCGCTCTCCGCTGGGCTATCAGGACTTGGTCAGTTCTATTGCTCAAACGTAGCCTTATTTTGTATTTTCCTAGTCACCTAGTTCTTCCCTCCTGGTCCTGACCCGCCTTTGTCCCTGATTTGCACTTCCTTTTTTAAGCCTAGCCCTGCCACTCCTTCAGTGTGTGATTATTGAGCTCCCAGCCAGTAATCAGCTCTACTACTTCCTCTGTACTGAAACTGAGACCACCTGATAACAACCCGGCTTCCACTTGACTATGATTCCTGCCTCATCCTCTGTACTGCAACTGAAACCACCTGATAATGACTCAGCTTCCACTTGACTATTCTCTAGTCCGGCTTGGCTACTACACATGGGCTCCAATCTAGCACCGGTAACAGGTTATTTTTGCCATTCATACTGTTAACAAAAATCCAAACGTTCTGCCAAATGTAAGGCTGGAATATCATCTGCATGAATCGTGTAGAAGTATGAATAAAGTAATAAAGGCTGTCCTGCAGATAACGCCTGGACACTCAGTAACAGAGCCAAATTATTCATGTATGGATCATAGTACAGTAGACTGATTTATTGGTGACCTCAGATTTACCACCACTCGACCAATGGCCCAGTGTTTGGGTATGTATGGATACACAGGTAAATTCTCATAAGAAAGCTTAAAATATAGGTCAAATTTGACTTTCCTACCTGCTATAGAATGTTTTTGTACAAAATTACATTCCAAATTAGAACAGAAATACAGATCAATCTATTATAAACTACGGTAATCATAATAATAATAGTGCTGTAATGTGGCCACTTAGTAATAGTACCCTCAGTGAGGCCCATTACTAATAGTGGCCACTAAAAGTACCAGGGCAAGACTCTAGCCGATGGTGCTTTGTCCCATCTAACTTCCTGTAATGTCACAACTGTGCTTAAAGGGGTTGTCCCGCGAAAGCAAGTGGGGGTATACACTTCTGTATGGCCATATTAATGCACTTTGTAATGTACATTGTGCATTAATTATGAGCCATACAGAAGTTATTCACTTACCTGTTCCGTTGCTGGCGTCCCCGTCTCCATGGTGCCGTCTAATCTTCAGCGTCTAATCGCCCGATTAGACGCGCTTGCGCAGTCCTGTCTTCTGTCTTCTGAATGGGGCCGCTCGTGCCAGAGAGCGGCTCCTCGTAGCTCCGCCCCGTCACGTGTGCCGATTCCAGCCAATCAGGAGGCTGGAATCGGCAATGGACCGCAGAGAAGACCTGCGGTCCACCGAGGGTGAAGATCCCGGCGGCCATCTTCACAAGGTAAGTAAGAAGTCACCGGAGCGCGGGGATTCGGGTAAGTACTACCCGTTTTTTTTTTTTATCCCTGCATCGGGTTTGTCTCGCGCCGAACGGGGGGGGCTATTGAAAAAAAAAAAAAACCGTTTCGGCGCGGGACAACCCCTTTAATCATATGATTTTCATCATGATTTTCTTCTTGCACTACTTAATACTCTGTCTGAATAACCCCATTTTGTAACTAGCACATTGTGGGGGGCGGGGGGGGGGGTCCTTACCCAGTTTTGGAATTGCAGTGATGAATGCAGGGAGAGATGGAGATGAATAGAGAATAAAGAGGATGGTAAGATAGAGTTAAACACTTTGGTGAGGAAGGGAGTTAGTTGCTCCCTAAATATTTTTATAAAAATGAGAAGAAAACCCATCTCGCCCTGGGCTTTTACCTGTTGGGATAGGTTTAATGAGTGTGTCAACTTCCTCCTTTTGTAAAATCCTGTTCTAAGGATGTTCTAGCCTCGATATTCATTGTAGGGAAAGGATTCTCTATGACATATTCCTGTAGTTTCCTATTCAGGATGTCATAATGTGAATCCATAAATGAACCGTGGATTTTATATAGATCTTAATAATAGTTCCGAAAAATGCTAGAGATGATTGTTGGATCATGGCTCTGTCACCTGTGGTGGTTGTAAGATAAAGGATGAAGGTTTGGGCGGGGGGGGGGGGGGGGGGTGGAGGAATCGGATGAGAGGTCGACCACATTTGTCAGCCTGTTCGTATAAATATATTTTTTTATTCGCTGTCTGTAATGAGCATGCTTTTTATTAGGTAAGGTTTTAAGCTATAGCCTTTTGTTGAGGAGATTTTTTAGGGCCGACAGTGAGAAGATAGTTGTCAGATGTTTCTGAGTCATGTAGTTTATTTAGTAAGAAAGTTACTATGAATTAGTTGGCTTTCTTCAGGTGGGTACCGTGTTTGATTAGTATGCACTTTAGGGATTTCCATTGGAAGGGTAAGGATGCGGGATGCAGACGTGGTGTTCGATGACTTCTATAATCATAGATCTAATTTCTCAAATAAAAACAGGGTCATTTAGTAAATTTTCACTCTCACGCTACGTCCAGGGCCATCTCAGCTTTCCAGGGAATTTCCAGAAACAAGGAGACCGGTGTTTGGTCTGACCATAGAACATTTCCTATGGATTCGGCTGGTTAGCAAGAGAGGGTATGGTGACTTAACAGAACCTGATCAATATAACTATAGGACTGGTGTGCATGAGAGAAGAAAGAGTAGTCCCTGTCCCAAGGGTGAAGAATTTGCCAAAGATTTACTAACTGGAGATCATGGTGTTATTTTATGGTGCGCAAATGTGAGCTTGGGAGGTAGCTTCTAGGATTTGTGGAATCCATAGCCAGGTCTAGAGTAAGGTTAAGATCGCCTCCAATCATGATCACCCCTCCCCCCTCAACCCCCCACAGCAAAATCCATCAATTTACTAACAACAGTCTTCAGGAGGCGAATCTGGTAATTCCTTTATTTTGACATTCCACATGTTGGCAGCTTGCTTTAGACCATATATACTAAGCTAAACACAATCCACAGTAATTCCAATTAACTATTGGTATCAACAGATTTTAAACTCTGAACTCAGTCTATTAATGTTACTTGTATCGTTGAAACAGGGAAAAAGTCCTTGTTCCTAACGAGTAACCAGGCATAGACAGCTTGTATGGTAATTCTGAAAAATGCTAGATAGGCCAGTGTCCATTATGGACTGTCTGCTTTTTCAGTTAGCGACAGGTGAAGAACCTGCAATGATGTCATTATCATGCAACCAGTTCATGAGGTCAAAGCTCAGCAGCATAGAGGATAATTCAAGAGTCCGGGTCCTCAGAATTGGTCACATAAAACAGCCACTTTTCAGAAGCGCAGCAGGAACTGACAAAAGGTTGATAATAAACTCTAGTGTTGTAGTGGGAGGCAAGCTATCAAATACATCTGGCTCCTCCTGCATATGGCTCTTGCTCAGCTTCCAAGCCTGGGCCATATCAGAATATAACTGTTCACCCAATCATGGGAACCCCTTCCCAGCCAGTGAGTATATTTACACCCTGGGGTGGGAAGGGTCTAAGGATGTAGTTCTTTTTTTTACTTTTGGTCCCTCCACACTTAATCTGGTAAACCACCTGGTATTAGCATTAGGACCCATCTAAAAGCTTGGTCACCTGGACATTGGTAGATAGGCCAATATGATTTGATCAAATTATATACCAAGAACCTTGCTTTATTTATTGTGGTTAGAGTATTTATTATAGGTACGCATACTTCTGATAGTAAATGTATTTTAATTGCTGTTGCCACTTTTTGCTTTCTGCTTCTATTGTATGTTGCAGCCACAGTTTAACGTACATCTATAGATTTCTATGTGATATTTGAAGACATTATACCCTCTCCCTGTATGAAAACTATAACTCAAAGCATATCCAGGCTCTAATTATGGGAATTCAATAGGTATAGGGAGAGAAAACTACAGCTCCCAGTGTTTCCCTGGCTATAAGGTGTCACCCAAGAATCCATCATCACAGGACCTCCAATCTTCACTGCTGAGCTTTGCACCCTTGTGACATCATCACAGGTTCTTCATCTCCACTGCCCACAAGCACACATCCTACTTACTCTCCTGAGCTCTGCCCCGTTGAGACATTATTAGAGGTTTGAATTAACTTATCTACACTACAGGTATTCTTATCTCCTATGTATTGTGCCATTCCCGCTTCCCACTGGGTGCCACCTGAGGCTGGAGGCTCAGCTTGCCTTTTTGATGGAACACCCCCGTGTATATGTATGCTTTTTAGCTTCAAATGGTTAAGCTTTGCTACATGTAGGGGATACTGAGTGCTCTAGGGGATTGTTCTAGAGCTCCACCATCCTCTCTTATTCCTCTGTGTACAAAATCTTCAGCAGGGACCTAGAGGAAGGTAAATAGAATTGCTCCAGGAGTAGCAAAAGAAACACAGGGGACTCCTCCAAGGTAAGTCTTTGTTTGTGTGCACACAGAAGAAAAATGATGATTTCAGGAGAATGCCAGAAATTGACTGAGTGACTTAGTGGTAAATATTCACTCAGCTTAAAACTATTGGGCTTGATTTACATATGCAAAACATCCTGACAAACTTCCCGCAGTGCATTCCTTGAAGAAAACCTGTTTTCTGACAGAGACTTGAGACTGGGATGTAGGTTCTCCTTCTGGTGGGACAGTGACCATATACATACTGTTGAAGCGAAACTGATGCAGTTTAAAGGGAAACACAAGAATTGTTTTGGTATGGGCTAGTCAAAGGCCGGATCTCAATCCAAAAGAAAATTTGTACTTGACCTGAAGAATGCTGAACACCAATGCAACCTATCTAACTCCATCTACTTCAGTAGGGATGTGGCCTCAGAGCTTCTTTTTATACACCAAGCGTGGAACCCCTTTGAGGGCCTCAGGTGGCAAAGTCATTCATCTAATCACACCACAACTCTCATCACTTGTATATCTGCCTGAAATGTTACTGCATACCGGATTTTGCAGTACAATGATGACTCCTTCTAGGTGCATGATTTATTTATTTATTTATTTTAAGAAAGATTTTTTTTCTCCCCTTTTTCTAAAATAAAACTTAGCATAATATCACCAGAAAGGAAATTGATATGGAGTTTCATGTGGTTGCTATTATGAATTGTGAATTACGTCCATTCATGTATGTGCTATGGCTTATCATGTACTGTACGAGTTGTTTAAGCTATTTTAGAATATTGATAAGTGCCACTATAAATCTAGATGAATAAACTTGTATTATTAAAAAACATTTGATGTCTAAAAGTTAGTGAGCACTATTACTTAGTCAAGGCCACAGCTGGGTGTTTTTTTGCTTAGATTAGACCACAAAGGAGAGATTATTATTATCTAGAGTGAGTAGTATTGTATATTGGGCCACAAAGAGGATACTACTACAAAGCGGTGCCACAGATAGAGCACTGGCATTAAGTAGAGGCACAGAATGGGCACTATTACAAAGTGGTTCACAAAGGGATTAGTAGGGGCGTAGATTCACTGTTATCAAGAGGAACCACAGAATGAGCACTATTATCAAGTAGGGCCACAGATGGAGTACTATTACCATGTGGGGACACAGAGAGGTTACAATAAGCAAAGTCTTGCCGTGAAGCAATCATTTTTGCTATGTGTAAGAACAGAAGGGGTATTGTAAGTGAGACCACTTAGTAGTCACTATAATTAAGTGGGGCAACAGAGGGGTCACTATTTTTATAGGAGAGTACTGATAGGAGTATTGGGAGTTGTAGCAGGATGAAAAGCTTGTGCAGAGACAAGCCAAGGCTAGAAGAAGTCTTCATGGTTGTTTAAAACTAAACCAAGAAGAAAAAAGACAATAGCTGATTCCAATCTGATAAGACATCACCAGTGAACACTGGAGGTAACTACACTGTAATCACTATCAGGCCAGTTTCAGACAAGCTTAATGTGCCTGCGGTATGGAT
Source organism: Eleutherodactylus coqui (assembly GCF_035609145.1). NCBI lineage: Eukaryota > Metazoa > Chordata > Amphibia > Anura > Eleutherodactylidae > Eleutherodactylus > Eleutherodactylus coqui. The sequence continues at coordinate 32,846,972 of NC_089843.1, forward strand.
GATTGTTACAGCTCAACTGTGGCTCTACTGACCCTCTTTTGCTGCAAAACACTCTTGGGTTATTTGGCTCTAGAGTGTTTTATACTGATTCTAACCTCTCCGGTGAGAAGAAATAGTGTGACTGTGCATTTGTGACCACTGAAACCCCTATAGATCCAGAGAGTGCCCCATTAGTATGGCCCTAAATTATGGGAAATAGAAGATGTGCATACGCACCTTAGCTCCTTTCACTTTCATAGCACCGCTAGAGATAGCCGAGCATTTCAACGTAGCGCTAGTGGTTGCATAGAAGTGAATGAAGCAGAAGCATACATGAGTATCTGTGAGGGAGTCACCCAAAGGAATTAATATCCCTATGAAGGTGGACTGAAGAAATGTGCCAAAATTTCAGCATTTGCAAAATTGAGCATGCTCAATGGACACTCTCTGATTGGCTGATACCTAAAAGGGACAATTCTTGCTGCATAGTAGGAGTACAGAGACTAAAAAGTAACCAAAATGCTAAGAGAGATGAATGAGTGCTGTACTGAGGAACTGGAGGCTGCAACTGCGAGAGGGGTTATAGAGAGATCTGAAAGCAAGATGAGTCAAGTGCTAGATTGGAAGGAAAGTCTGACTAGAAGATGGAGCAAGGAGTGGAGAGGAGGCTGACCAGCCCCGACACCTTAGATCGGGGGGGGGGGGGAACTAAAAGCTTAGTGGCCCGGGGGCAAAAGTTAAGCGCCCCCTCCCCCCACCACCTCTATCTGTACCCATACCCATACCTGATGCACAGAAAAATAGAGAAAGTCCAGCATTGAATTAAAAGCTTTCAGTCTATATTAAACGATCCAGGAAGACATAAAGGAACTGAGAACATGTGCCATCTTATATGTTTCAGGCAAGCATGTTGCCCTTAATCATAGACATTAAGGCACATGTGAGTAACACATATATCACAGGGAGTAGCAATATTTGTAAGTGATAAGGGGTGCTGGAGAGCCTGTATACGCGACGCATACTCAGTCCTCTGCAGAGTAATTTTCTACTTCCCTACGGTTGTTTAATGGCGAGTTCCTGGTGATCCAGTTGAACTTGAATACCCTGGACATCTCTTCACTGCAAGGTGGATCCCGGACTAAAAGTGATTTTACACACGATTAGAGATGAGCGAGTACCAAAATGCTTGGGTGCTCGTTACTCGGGACGAATATTTTGCGATGCTCGAGGGTTCGTTTCGAATAACGAACCCCATTGAAGTCAATGGGCGACCCGAGCATTTTTGTATATCGCCGATGCTCGCTAAGGTTTCCATTTGTGAAAATCTGGGCAATTCAAGAAAGTGATGGGAACGACACAGCAACGGATAGGGCAGGCGAGGGGCTACATGTTGGGCTGCATCTCAAGTTCCCAGGTCCCACTATTAAGCCACAATAGCGGCAAGAGTGCCCCCCCCAACAATTTTTACTTCTGAAAAGCCCTCATTAGCAATGCATACCTTAGCTAAGCACCACACTACCTCCAACAAAGCACAATCACTGCCTGCATGACACTCCGCTGCCACTTCTCCTGGGTTACATGCTGCCCAACCCCCCCTCCTGCACGACCCAGTGTTCACAGCACACACCAAAGTGTCCCTGCGCAGCCTCAGCTGCCCTCATGCCACGCCACCCTCATGTCTATTTATAAGTACGTCTGCCATGAGGAGGAACCGCAGGCACACACTGCAGAGGGTTGGCATGGCTAGGCAGCGACCCTCTTTAAATGGGGCAGGACGATAGCCCACAATGCTGTACAGAAGCAGTGAGAAATATAATCCTCTGCCACCGCCATCAGGAGCTGCACACGTGGGCATAGCAATGGGGAACCTATGTGCCACACACTATTCATTCTGTCAAGGTGTCTGCATGCCCCAGTCAGACCGCGGTTTTTTATAAATAGTCACAGGCAGGTACAACTCCGCAATGGGAATTCCGTGTGCACCCACAGCATAGGTGGCTCCCTGGAACCCACCGGCTGTACATAAATGTATCCCATTGCAGTGCCCTGGACAGCAGAGCTAACGCTAGATTAAATGTAGGTGGGCTTCGGCCCACACTGCATGCCCCAACCTGACCGGGGTTTTTAATTCATAGACACAGGCAGGTACAACTCCCTATTGTGAAGTCCCTGTGGACCGACAGCATGGGTGGGTGCCAGGAAGCCACCGGCGGTACATAAATATATACCATTGCATTGCCCATCACAGCTGAGGTAATGTCATGTTTAATGCAGGTGGGCTTCGGCCCACACTGCATGCCCCAGTCAGACTGGGGTTCTTTAGAAGTGGACACATGCAGTTACAACTCCGGGTGGACCGACAGCATGGGTGGCTCCCTGGAACCCACCGGCGGTACATTGCATTGCCCAGCACAGCTGAGGTAACGTCAGCTTTAATGCAGGTGGGCAAAAAATTAATTGGATTACACTGTAGGCGAGGGCCCCAAAAAATTGGTGTACCAACAGTACTAATGTACCTCAGAAAAATTGCCCATGCCCAACCAAGAGGGCAGGTGAAACCCATTAATCGCTTTGGTTAATGTGGCTTAATTTGTAACTAGGCCTGGAGGCAGCCCAGTTAAAATAAAAATTGGTTCAGGTGCAAGTTTCAACGCTTTAATGAGCATTGAAACGTATAAAAATTGTTTAGAAAAATTATATGACTGAGCCTTGTGGGCCTAAGAAAAATTGCCCGTTCGGCGTGATTACGTGAGGTTTCAGGAGGAGGAGCAGGAGGAGGCGGATGAATAATATACATAGATTGATGAAGCAAAAATGTCCCCGTTTTTGATGGTGATAGAGAACGATGCTTCCATCCGCGGGTGCAGCCTACGTATTGCTTAGGTATCGCTGCTGTCCGCTGGTGGAGAAGAGAAGTCTGGGGAAATCCAGGCTTTGTTTATCTTGATGAGTGTAAGCCTGTCGGCACTGTCGGTTGACAGGCGGGTACGCTTATCTGGGATGATTCCCCCAGCCGCACTATACACCCTCTCTGACAAGACGCTAGCCGCAGGACAAGCAAGCACCTCCAGGGCATACAGAGCGAGTTCAGGCCACGTGTCCAGCTTCGACACCCAGTAGTTGTAGGGGGCAGAGGCGTCACGGAGGATGGTCTTGCGATCGGCTACGTACTCCCTCACCATCCTTTTACAGTGCTCCCGCCGACCCCGCCTTGACTGGGGAGCGGTGACACAGTCTTGCTGGGGAGCCAGAAAGCTGTCAAAGGCCTTAGAGAGTGTTCCCCTGCCTGTGCTGTACATGCTGCCTGATCTCCGCGCCTCCACTGCTACTTGGCCCTCGGAACTGCGCCTTCTGCCACTAGCGCTGTCGGATGGGAATTTTACCATCAGCTTGTCCACCAGGGTCTTGTGGTATAGCATCACTCTCGACCCCCTTTCCTCTTCGGGTATCAGAGTGGAAAGGTTCTCCTTATACCGTGGGTTGAGCAGTGTGTACACCCAGTAATCCGTAGTGGCCAGAATGCGTAAAACGCGAGGGTCACGAGAAAGGCATCCTAACATGAAGTCCGCCATGTGTGCCAGGGTACCTGTACGCAACACATGGCTGTCCTCACTAGGAAGATCACTTTCAGGATCCTCCTCCTCCCCCTCCTTCTCCTCCTTCTCCTCCTCCTCAGGCCATACACGCTGGAAGGATGACAGGCAAGCAGCATGGGTACCCTTAGCAGTGGGCCAAGCTGTCTCTTTCCCCCTCCTCATCCTCCTCATGCTCCTCCTCCTCCTGCTCAACGCGCTGAGATATAGACAGGAGGGTGCTCTGACTATCCAGCGACATACTGTCTTCCCCCGGCTCTGTTTCCGAGTGCAAAGCGTCTGCCTTTATGCTTTGCAGGGAACTTCTCAAGAGGCATAGCATAGGAATGGTGACGCTAATGATTGCAGCATCCCCGCTCACCATCTGGGTAGACTCCTCAAAGTTTCCAAGGACCTGGCAGATGTCTGCCAACCAGGCCCACTCTTCGGTAAAGAATTCAGGAGGCTGACTCCCACTGCGCCCCCCATGTTGGAGTTGGTATTCCACTATAACTCTACGCTGCTCATAGAGCCTGGCCAACATGTGGAGCGTAGAGTTCCACCATGTGGACACGTCGCACAGCAGTCGGTGCACTGGCAGATTAAACCGATGTTGCAGGGTGCGCTGGGTGGCAGCGTCCGTGTGGGACTTGCGGAAATGTGCGCAGAGCCGGCGCACCTTTCCGAGCAGGTCTGACAAGCGTGGGTAGCTTTTCAGAAAGCACTGAACCACCAAATTAAAGACGTGGGCCAGGCATGGCACGTGCGTGAGGCTGCCGAGCTGCAGAGCCGCCACCAGGTTACGGCCGTTGTCACACACGACCATGCCTGGTTGGAGGCTCAGCGGCGCAAGCCAGCAGTCGGTCTGCTCTGTCAGACCCTGCAGCAGTTCACGGGCCGTGTGCCTCTAATCTCCTAAGCAGAGTAGTTTCAGCACGGCCTGCTGACGCTTGCCCACCGCTGTGCTGCCACGCCGTGCGACACCGACTGCTGGCGACGTGCTGCTGCTGACACATCTTGATTGCGAGACAGAGGTTGCGGAGGAGGAGGAGGGTGGTTTAGTGGAGGAAGCATACAACGCCACAGATACCACCACCGAGCTGGGGCCCGCAATTCTGGGGGTGGGTAGGACGTGAGCGGTCGCAGGCTCTGACTCTGTCCCAGCCTCCACTAAATTCACCCAATGTGCCGTCAGGGAGATATAGTGGCCCTGCCCGCCTGTGCTTGTCCACGTGTCCGTTGTTAAGTGGACCTTGGCAGTAACCGCGTTGGTGAGGGCGCGTACAATGTTGCGGGAGACGTGGTCGTGCAGGGCTGGGACGGCACATCGGGAAAAGTAGTGGCGACTGGGAACTGAGTAGCGCGGGGCCGCCGCCGCCATCATACCTTTGAAAGTCTCCGTTTCCACAAGCCTATACGGCAGCATCTCCAGGCTGATAAATTTGGCTATGTGCACGTTTAACGCTTGAGCGTGCGGGTGAGTGGCGGCGTACTTGCGCTTGCGCTCCAACACTTGCGCTAGCGACGGCTGAACAGTGCGCTGACAGACATTGGTGGATGGGGCCGAGGACAGCGGAGGTGAGGGTGTGGGTGCAGGCCAGGAGACGGTAGTGCCTGTGTCCTGAGAGGGGGGTTGGATCTCAGTGGCAGGTTGGGGCACAGGGGAAGAGGCAGCGGTGCAAACCGGAGGCGGTGAACGGCCTTCGTCTCACCTTGTGTGGTGCTTGGCCATCATATGTCTGTGCATGCTGGTGGTGGTGAGGCTGGTGGTGGTGGCTCCCTGGCTGATCTTGGTGCGACACAGATTGCACACCACTGTTCGTTGGTCGTCTGCACTCTCAGTGAAAAACTGCCAGACCTTTGAGCACCTCGGCCTCTGCAGGGTGGCATGGCGCGAGGGGGCGCTTTGGGAAACAGTTGGTGGATTATTCGGTCTGGCCCTGCCTCTACCCCTGGCCACCACACTGCCTCTTCCAACCAGCCCTGCTGCTGCCCTTGCCTCCCCCTCTGAAGACCTGTCCTCAGTAGGCGTAGCAAACCAGGTGGGGTCACTCACCTCATCGTCCTGCTGCTCTTCCTCCGAATCCTCTGTGCGCTCCTCCCTCGGACTTACTGCCCTTACTACTACCTCACTGATAGACAACTGTGTCTCATCGTCATCGTCCTCCTCACCCACTGAAAGCTCTTGAGACAGTTGCCGGAAGTCCCCAGCCTCATCCCTCGAACCCCGGGAGCTTTCCAAAGGTTGGGCATTGGTCACAACAAATTCCTCCGGTGGGAGAGGAACCATTGTTGCCCAATATGGGCAGGGGCCCGAGAACAGTTCCTGGGAGTCTGCCTGCTCCTCAGAATGTGTCATTTTCATGGAGTGAGGAGGCTGGGAGGAAGGAGGAGCAGCAGCCAGAGGATTCAGAGTTGCAGCAGTGGACAGCGTAGAAGACTGGGTGGTCGATAGATTGCTGGATGCACTTTCTGCCATCCACAACAGGACCTGCTCACACTGCTTGGTTTTTAATAAAGGTCTACGACGTGGACCCAAAAATTGTGATATGAAGCTGGGGACCCCAGAAACTGTCCTCTCTCCTAATCCTGCAGCAGCCGGCTGTGATTCGCCTGGACCAGGAACCCGGCCTATACCCACACCCTCACTTGGAACTCCGCGTCCTCGCCCACGTCCACATCCTCTACCCCTACCCCTACCCCTACCCTTGAGCATAGTGAATTAAGCATCGAGCAGACACTGAGCGGTGTGAAAATTTTTTTTAATTATTGCCGTGCAGTTGGTGCCTGCCAACAATTATACTACGCAAAAAGAAGCCTGAGATAAATTATAAGGAAGGATGCAAGCAGGGCTAGCTGTGCACTATGCAGTTGAGATTCACCTCAAGTCCCACAGGCCATGCAGTAATGTGCACTGGGTTACAAGCAGACGGAAAAAAGGATTCCTTTTTTAAAATTAGTTTTTCTCCAATGCAATGCAGGCAATGGAGCGTCTATTGGACTCTCCCTCTATGGCTGTCTGGCACCGTACACTGCGCCGGCAGCTGACGGGTAACACAGAGTGGAGAAAAATGTTTGTGCTTTTTAAACGTGCACTTGGAGGCAGAAAGCGCTTACATTACACTAACTGCCCCCAGCAAAAAATGACACTGAAGGCTGAACTGAGGCATTGCAGTGCACTATGCAGTAGAGACTAACCTCAAGTCCCACAGGCCACGCAGTAATGTGCACTGGGTTATAATCAGACGTAAAAAAGGATTCTTTTTTTTTAAATTAGTTTTTCTGCAATGCAATGCAGGCAATGAGCGTGTATTGGACTCTCCCTCTATGGTTGTCTGGCACCGTATACTGCGCCGGCAGCAGACTGGTAACACAGAGCGGTGTAAAAAATTTGTGGTTTCTTGGAGTACACTTGGAGGCAGACAGCGCTGACGTTATGCTAACTGCGGCCAGAAAAATATTTAAATGAAGGCTGCACGCAGGCCTTGCTGTGCACTATGCAGTTTGGATGGACGTGAAGTCCCACAGGCCACGCTGGCAAATGCACTGGGTCATCGGTAGCCGTAAAAAGGATTTCTTTTTTAAATTTCCCTTTTTTTTCCATGCAATGCAGGCTGAGGCTATGCAGTGTGTATTGCACTTTCAATCTATGGGTGTCTGACACACCGTACACTTCTGAGGCAGTTGGCGTGTAAGACAGAGCGGTGTAAAAAATTTGTGGTTTCATGGCGTACACTTAGAGGCAGACAGCGCTGACGTTACGCTAAGTGTGGACAGAAAAATATTTAAATGAAGGCTGCACGCAGGCCTTGCAGTGCACTATGCAGTTTGGATGGACATGAAGTCCCACAGGCCACGCAAGCAAATGCATTGGGTCATCGGTAGCCGTAAAAATGATTTCTCTTTTAAATTTCCTTTTTTTTCTATGCAATGCAGGCTGAGGCTATGCAGTGTGTATTGCACTTTCAATCTATGGGTGTCAGACACACCGTGCATTTGTGAAGCAGCTGGCGTGTAACACAGAGCGGTGTAAAAAATTTGTGGTTTCTTGGCGTACACTTAGAGGCAGACAGCGCTGACGTTACTCTAAGTGCGGACAGAAAAATATTTAAATGAAGGCTGCACGCAGGCTCTGCTGTGCAATACTGAGGTACTACAACTCCCAGCAACCACGGAGTTCAATGCACATGGTCACAGGTAGCCCTAAGAAGGACCGTTGGGGTTCTTGTAGACAGGATTCTACACTACCACTGTCCCTGCCTGACCAATATTGCCCCTATACTTAAGTACAGCCTGAGAACGTTATAGCCTGCACGCCCGATATACATTTTAAAAAAACTGCTCACAGCAGCCACAACAGTAATGCACTAGGTGAGCTGTAGCCCTAAGAAGGACCGTTGTGGTTCTTGAAGACGCTAACACTCTCCCTATAGCAGCAGCACTTTCCCTGATCTCTCTCAGCGTGTGTCTGTGGCGAGCCGTGGGTGGGCCCACTTTAAATACTCGGCGGTCACTTGATCTCGCCAGCCACTCACTGCAGGGGGTGGGATAGGGCTGGAACGTCACAGGAGGAAGTTGTAATACCTTCCCTGTTTTTCTATTGGCCAGAAAATGGCGCACATTTCTCAGGGAAGGAAATGTAATTGACTCGAGTGCCGCGTGGTGCTCGTCTCTAGTAACGAGCGTCTTGAGTACCCTAATACTCGAACGAGCATCAAGCTCGGACAAGTACGCTCGCTCATCTCTAGTGAGTATATATATATTTTTTTACTTTTACACATTTTTGGATGGTTTTCAGGGAAGGGCTTATATGTTTAAGCCCTTCCCGAAAATTCATCCTGCACTCGCCGGCAGCCCATTGCTTTCAATGGAGCCAGCTGTATTGCTGGCTCCATTGAATTTCAATGGGCGGACAACGCTCCTTTGATCGGGCCCGTTTCGCCGAAAACGCTGCTAGCTGCAGATTTTTCGGCGAATCGTCGGCCCCGGTCACGCGATTTGCGCATGCACATCCTTCATGCGATCCACAAATTGCGGCAAAAAAACGGTCGTCTGACCGAGGCCTTAGTGTGTATCTCCACCCAGCAAATATTGTATGTGGCTCAAACTCCACACAGCCACAGCAGTCAATGTTTGATTGACCTTGCAGACGAGCGTTTTTTTTTTTTAAGCACATATATGTGCACAAAAAAGCGCATTTATTAGAACCATTGGTTCCCTATGGCACTGGTCAAATGTCCGTCTTTTATAGGTGCAAAATGTGCGCACCTGCAAAAGGACATCTCTGCCTCTCATGCGCAGCACAGACCTAACCGGCGCGCATAAAGAATCCCCGCAGGGAGTCCCTTCATCACTGAACACTGTGACAGCACTGTTACAGTGTTAAGTAATGAGGGGACACCCCGCAGAGGTTTAAAAATCCCCGCCACAGCTGTCAACAGCTGTGGCAGAGGACCACAATGTTATGCCATTGAATTGCAGAGCCGGCTCCATTGATAGCAGAGATATGCTGGCAACTCCAGCAGTGCTTTTCAGGGAAGGGCTTTAAATACAAGCCCTTCCCTGAAAATAAGCCATGGGTGAAAGAAAAGAAAAACATCACCTAGCGGCTCTGTCCCGGGTCCAGCGCATCTTTTCTCTGTGAAGCCGTCACTGTACTAAAGCATTTTCCTCTGGCAGGGAATTTAAAAATCATTTGGCTGAATGCTGCCTCTGATTGGTCACAGCATTCAGTCAATCAAAGGCAGAGTTTTCTTCTGGCAGGGATTTTTAAATCCCCGCCAGAAAAAAATGCTTTAGTACAGTGCCAGCTTCACAGAGAGAAGACGCGCCGGACCTCAGACAGTGCCGCTAGGTGATGTATTTTTTTTTTCTTTTACCTAGGCCGTCTTTTCAGGGAAGGTCTTGTATTTCAAGCCCTTCCCTGAAAATCACTGCAGGGGTTGCCAGTATTTCACTGCTTTCAATGGAGCCAGCTGTAGCGCTGGCTCCATTGCATTCAATGCCACAGCTGGTTACAGCTGTGGTAGGGGATTCTTTACCCTGCAGGGTGTCCCCTCATCACTGAACACTGTGACACTGCTGTCACAGTGTTAAGTGATGAGGGGACCTTCCTAGAGCAGCTGCGCTTTTACAAGCACAGCTGCTTCAGGGAACAGAGCAACATGCATCAACCTTCGATCTACACGCATTTTGCTTATCTGTGAAGCACATTTTAGCATGCATAGGTGCGCGCAAAAAACACTTGTCTGACGGAGCCCTTAAAATGTAAACAGTTTTTGCTTGGTGGAGATACAGCCTGTTCAATAAGATTTGGTGTTTTAATATCTGATTACACTTCAATGTTTATATTTTTCCACCAAGAACATCTGTGCTTTCATCTGATTTGGCAATGCTGTTAGATCTACTGCATGTCTACTCTCCTCAATATTTTGAGTTACCCTCTTCCTATCTTAATAACCGCATTAGACTTTAGCATTTGTTCAGGGAAATAAAATGTTAAAATTATTTTTGGCCATAGATTTATTGTAAATCTACAAGTTACAAACTTACAAATGTGATTGGAAGAACAAAGTTGACAAAGAACTATAAAATAAGCTATAAAATCATTCACTAAGACGTAGCAAATTTCAATATCACAGATCAACAGGTAAAAGTAAATGTGCAATTTTTGTTATGATGTATCAATTTAATGTTTGCGCCTTGATATACTTCTTTTTGAGTTTAACTCTGGTCTAACCAGTATAAGGTAACATTTAGGGAAAAATATGCAGCCTAAAATGCCAACAGTTGATGATATTATAGCAAAAATTTCCACAAGAAAAGAATTTTTTCCAGCAACACTTATATAAGCTGGGATAAAAGCCACCCAGACACTGCAGACAACCAGCATGCTGAATGTGATGTTTTTTGCTTCATTAAAACTATCTGGTAAATTTCTAGCCAAGAAAGAAACAATGAAACTAACAGCTGCAAGTAGTCCCATATAGCCCAGGAGGATGGAGAAGGCCAATATTGACCCTTCATTGCACTGGAGAATAATTCTATCTTGATATAAATGAGTATTACTTTCTGGGAATGGAGGAGAAGTAGACAACCAAGTGATGCTAAGTAAAACTTGAAGAAATGAGCATAAAAAGACCAAACAGTTTGTAATTTTCACACCAATGAATTTTCTACGAGAAATTCCAGGTTTAGTGGCCTTGAAGGCCATGTAGACCAGGATGGTTTTAGCAAGAATAGAAGAGATAGCTACTGAGAAGATGATCCCAAATGAAGTCTGACGAAGCATACAGGTGACATGTGTAGGACGACCCAGGAACAAAAATACACAGAGGAAACTCAACTTGATGGAAACCAGGAGAATGAAGCTTAGGGTTTGGTTATTAGCTCTAACTACTGGAGTGTCTCGGAATAAAATGAAGATACCCAAGATCATTGAGGATTTAAGAAAAAATAGAACAGAAATTATGGAGACTCCATGAACAATTGTGTCATCTTTATAGGATAGAAATTCAATAGGCTTTGGTACACACTGGTTTATCTCATTTGGCCATTGATCTTCTGGACACTTGTGGCATAATACACTGTCTGGAAAAAAAGAGAATCAAAGTGTCATACCATAATGAGAAATAAATCATAAAAAATATATAATAATGTCTGATGCAATATTACATCTGCTGAAAGGTGAGAGGTGACCTGATAATCAGGAAAAGGTTAGCAGTTTACTGATGCAGTTGTATGCAGTTTACTTGTCCTATTTCACAGGAGCAGGTAAGTCTATAGTATTTACAAATTGGGCCCTTCACAGTTATAGACTAAAATAATAATTTTTATTAGATCCTTTTTAAAAAACAATTATGGGCTATAGAAACTCAATGGGTGAGTGAGGGCTGCCTCTGATTGGCTCAGGGGCAGCTCTCAGCTGTCCCTGCGCTAAGCCAATCAGAGGCAGCCCTCACTCACCCATTCATGAATTCATGAATGGGTGTGAGTGAGGGATGCCTCTGATTGGTCAGGCTGTGACCAATCAGAGGCATCTCATTCAGCAGGCGGGGATTTTAAATCCCCGGCTGCTGAATACTACTCACAGCTGTTCAGAGCAGTTCAGGAGAACTGCAGCCTGCCGCGCTGAACTCCGTCTGCCGGGACCAGGTAAGTATATATATATTTTTTATTTTTACACATTTCTGGATGAATTGCAGGGAAGGGCTTATATATTTAACCCCTTTCCGACAATTCATCCCACGATCGCCGGCAGCCCATTGCTTTCAATGGAGTCGGCTGTATTGCCGGCTCCATTGAATTCAATGGGCTAACATCGTTCTGCCGGGACCAGGTAAGTATATATATATTTTTTATTTTTACACATTTCTGGATGAATTGTAGGAAAGGGCTTATATATTTAAGCCCTTCCCGACAATTCATCCCGCGTACGCCGGCAGCCCATTGCTTTCAATAGAGCCGGCTGTATTGCCGGCTCCATTGAATTCAATGGGCTACCATCGTACTTCTCTGCCACAGCTGTTACAGCTGTGGCAGAGGAGAACGATCTTTACGCTGACAGTGGGGGGGGGGGGGGGAGGGGGGTCACACTCTTGCCGCTATTGTGGCTTAATAGTGGGACCTGGGAACTTGAGATACAGCCCAAAATGTAGCTCCTCGCCTGCCCTATTCGTTTCTATGTCGTTTCCATCACTTTCTTGTGTTTTGCAGATTTTCACAAATGAAAACCTTAGCAAGCATCGGCGATATACAAAAATGCTCGAGTCACCCATTGACTTCAATGGGGTTCGTTACTCGAAACGAACTCTCGAGCATCACTGAAAGTTCGACTCGAGTAACAAGCACCCGAGCATTTTGGTGCTCGCTCATCTCTACTAAAATACGTGAGTTCCTCACCACGAACACGCAAAAGAAAATCGTGGTCACCCTCATCCACTCCCGACTTGATTACTGCAACTTGCTATTCATTGGCCTCCCCCGACAGACTCGCTCCACTGCAATCCATACTAAATGCAGCAGTTAGGCTCATTTTTCTTTCCAGCCATTACTCAGACGCCTCTGCACTAATATTATTATTATTTGAGGGATGGATATTCATTAGCATAGCTAATGGGATGACGAACAATAGTTGGAAATCCATTTCAGAGTGATATCTTGTTTAATTTAAGGCAGTATTATCTTGTGGAGAAAAATGGTAGGGCGCCCATTTGGATTTGATGGTGTCACATATTACTTTAGTGCAGTTATTCTCAAGTCTATTGATATGGAGGAACTATAGAAAATATTTCTAAACCTTCCAGGGAACATTGGTTTGAGAACAATGTTTAAGTGCCTAGTTTGGAAGTAGAGGTTGGTAATCTTCACAAACTACTAGTCTGCTGGAAATTTTGATGTGTCTAAAATAAACAAATGTGTTTATTTGGCTTGTTCATGTAGTGTCATGCTCTCATCTTGATAAAGGAGATAGAGATCTGCCTCTATTACATCACTGAGAAGATTGGTTGATTCGGGAATGTATTCACATTAACATATTTTGAATCATTAAGGAACTCTCACCCCATGTCATAAGGTAATTAGTGACTACCTATACAAATCCATATTTTATGTTGTGCTGTCAAAGGTTCTGATATCCAACTAACTAGCTAACATATTCTTGGGGTCAATAGGGGTGACCTTCAACACTTACATTAAGGAGTTTTTGCTTGTAGAGATTAATGGAACAAGCTGATATGATTAATTTTTTAAGAAAATATGATGATGAATGTGTTACCTGTCTCATTGGATATCTCTCCTTCTGAGCATGGCAAACAGTCAAAGCAACATTTCTGCAGTTCGCGCTTCAAAGCTCTTCGGTAACCAGGGATACACTCTTCAGAGCATGTAGACACTGGAACCTATGGAGGATATGGAATATAGCACATACTGTGTTTCATGTTATGAAAATGTGAATGATTAAGTGAAGAGATAAATGGACCAACCTTTGGATACCTTTGTGAATGTGTTTTATGTTCTTCATTCAATAAAATCATATTCACACTTTGTTTGAATCAAAAATTTTTGATTGTTTATCTTCTGCAGCTTGTATGGCTTATACTAATCTACAAGCTGCCTGATCCTGTCCAGTGCTCTTTTTGTCAGACAAGCTCTCTGACAGGTCAGTCTGTACCTCCTTCTTCACTTTTTGTAAGCATTAATCTAAGTTGCTGTCTTTGCAGCTAAACAAAATATACTTCAGATTATGAGCATTTCTGAGATCAGAAAATCGAGCTACAAACTGAGCCGTCAGGCAACTAACCAGGGGACGGTTTTCAGAACATGTAGCCACTGGAATCTATAGAGGATATGGAGTATAGTAGAAACTGTGTTTTATACTAAGAACAGCAGGGTGGTTGGGTGAGGAGCAGATAGACACATCTTTGGGGGCATTTTTAACAGAATTGTATGTATTTTATTCAATAAAATCATGTTTTTAATTGTTTTAAATTAAAACTTTTAGATTGTTTTGTCTTCTGTGGCTTGTATGTCCTATTCTGATATACAAATGTCCCATCATGTCCAGTACTTTTTCTGTCAGACAATCTCTCTATCAGGTCTATCTGTACCGCCCCTTTCTCTTCCTCTAAGCATTAGGCCCCCTGTCCACAGGCGTGATTCTGCCGGCGGTAAATCGCCGGCGAATCACGCTGTCTGAAGCTTTCCATAGCGTTGCTATGGAAAGCCGCGGCCCCGTGTCCACGAGCAGAGAATCATTGCGATTCTCTGCTCGCAGCCGGCAATTCACAGCATGCTGCATCATATTCATGCTATTAATTGTAATTTTAGAACAATGCCTAATTTAGACATAATGATTACACAGGTCTGCAAAAAAAACTTTTTTTAAAATTGTTTTGATTTTGTTAAATCATCTTTATGTAGTTTTTTGCACAGATTTAAAAAATGACATGGGTTTTTTTCTGTCGCGTAAGGCTTGCCTACAAAATAAAGTTGAAGTATTTGGAAAAAATACAAAAAGCGGAAGAAATTTTATTTGTTTTTATTATTTTAACATGAAGTAAAAACAAAAAAAAAAAACAACAATACCTAGCTAAAATAAGCATAATAGTGATATACGTGTTGCAAAGTTATTGTAAGTCTTTGTAAAAACGTTTTCTTTTTCCATCAAAGCTTCTTTTGGTACTTTTTCGGCTGTGTTCCTGTGAATTTTCCCTTTTTAACATCCAACAGTAGTCTGCCATCATGTTGACATTCCATCGACCTTGGTATCTGCGCTCCATTTCTTTTAGATCTTGATGGAAACGTTCTCCTTGTTCCTCACTTACAGCCCCAAGATTTTCTGGAAAGTAGTCCAGATGTGAGTGAAGGAAATGGACTTTGACACTCATGTTGCAGCCCAAGATTTTGTAGTTTTGTAACAATTCAGCAACCAAGGTTTTGTAGTTTGTTTTTTTATTTCCAAGAAAGCCTGTTACAACAAGTTTAAATGAATTCCAGGCATTTTTTTCTTCCATTTCCATTTTAGTGACAAAGATTTCATCTTTTAAAAGTTTTCTTATGTCAGGCCCAAAAAAGACTCCCTCTTTCAGCTTAGCATCTGATAGACCAGGAAACTGTTCACAAAGATACTTGAAACACTCTCCTTCTTTGTGTAATGCTTTCACAAACTGTTTCATTAGTCCCAATTTGATATGAAGTGGTGGAAGTAAGATCTTTTAAGGATCCACTAAACTTTGTCTTTCAACATTTTTAACTCCAGGAATAAGAGCCTTTCTGATTGGCCAGGTCTGCTTGACATAGTGTTGTTTCCTGTCACGGCTATCCCATTCACAGAGGAAACATGGAAACTTTGTGTAACCACTTTGTTGACCTAGTAACATGGAAATAACTTTCAAATCCCCACAAATGGTCCATTTATGGTCAGAGTAGCTGAGCTTATTAAGAACAAACCCAAGATTTTCGTAGCATTCTTTCAAATGGACTGAGTGTCCAACAGGCGCAGAAGCATATTGGTTACCATTGTGAAGAAGTACGGCTTTCAAACTCCTTTTTGACGAATCTATAAAAAGTCTCTATTCCTCTGGGTCATACTTTATGTTGAACATTTCCATGATTCCAGGTACATTGTTGCAGAAAACTAGTTCACCCTCTTGTGTAAAAAAAGGGACAAATTCCTTTTCTCTAAGTCGGTACCATGAAAATGAAACACCGGAGGCTAACATATGTCTATCTTTAAGTCTAGACCCTAACACTTCCGCTGAATCCTTTGGTAGGCCCAGATCTCGTACTAAACCGTTCAAGTCTGATTGAGAGAAAAGTTCAGGGTCATTGGTACCTGGATCATAGCTGTCATCATTATCGCTGCTACTATGTGACATTTGGTCTAAATCGTCTAAAATATTGTCCAGGGTATCCGGAGGTGAAGGAATAGGCAAGTCAGGTCTGTTACGTGTGCTGCTGGGATTTGTTGTACTATGTACTCCTAGCAGCACAGTCAGGCGGTTGAGGGTTAATTAAGCTGGCTGGGTGTGATACTTCCTGCTAGCCAATGTCCTGGATCTGTGCTCACATATAAACCCAGTTCCTGGTCAGTCTCTGGCTGGACCCTAGGGTGAGCACTCATGTTACTTCTGTGGCCTGTAACTTGTTATTAGTCATGTTCTGCTTGTTCCCACTCTGATCTGTGTTTGCAAGTAAGTCTATTGTGTGGCTCTGCTTCCCCAAGATTGTCTGGACACCTGTAGTCCTAGTCTGCAGTACATGCAGCCCCCTTTTCCTTCCCCCCGTACAGGTGCAGCCTGTACTCTTATTCTGGGTGTCAGTTGGTGTAACTGGACACTCCCCTGTGTCAGCTGGTGTAGCTGACTGTCTACCCCCCCCCCGGTATGAGGACATATAGACTTGCGGTGAGTTCCTTCTGTGTGCATGTGATCTGAGTGGAGTCTGTCTGGCTGTGTGCCCTGTACTCTGTCCTGTTCCTGATGCAGCTGGCTGTGTGTCCAGTGCTCTGTTCTGTCCTATTGCAAGCTTTGCTGAGTAATCTCTGTCTTGCTGGTTCATGTCCGTTTGTACGTTTAAATTCTGTCAGTCTTGTGTCAGTTTGCTGCGTGACCTACTATCTGTGTCCTGTCCTGTTGCAGCTTTCTGTGTGAACTCTGTCCGGTTCTGCTGGACTCCTGGTTAGTGTAGGGACTAGCAGTATAACCAGGAGCCGTAAAGTGGCCCGCTAGCTTTCAACATCTTGTACAACATGTCAACCAATACCTGGTATTTACGTTCAGCTTATCTGTTTCTAGTGGTTGCATGTTGTGTATCCTGTTCTGTATTTGTCATGTGGCATGTGTATGCCTCCTGTTCTGTGGCGTGGTTCCTAGGATCAGCTAGGGCCGAGTTCCGAAGACCGCTGGGCTGCCCTTATTGGGGCAATGTTCCCCGCTTAGGTAGGGCCATGCCATCCTCCCGCGAGTGCAGGGTCAGTTGTCTGAAACCTGTGTGAATCCCGTGTGACCCTGGTGCTACCTGTGTGCATCCATTACATTTCCTTTTTTTAGGGTGCGATCGTGTGGGCTCCCGTGCTTAGGTTGCCCACACGATCCATGAGGAACAGGGCGAATAGCCGAACGTATGTTGGTTGGGTATGAAATGTTCTTCCTGTTTTTTAAATTGAAACCTTGCACTGAACAAGAACAAAAATAATAGTCATCACTGTGATTTTTAGGCTCTCTAAAAACGAAATGATTTCTTCTTCCCTTGAAACCATTGTCTCAGTTCTTCAACACACACAGAACACACTATATGGGGAGCCCAAGATTTATCTTGGTCCCCTAATTTCATACCAAAGTATGCAAAATACACCTTCTGAACAAAATTAGAAATGTTCCTTTGTTGCTTCTTGACGGTATAAGACCCACAAATATAACAGAAACAGTTAGGAGAGTTGACACATCTTCTAGTAGCCATTTCTTCTAAATACTGTATCACAAAACTGTTTGATGCGTACACCACAGTGGCTGGCTCCACACTGAGTCACTGACTGCAGTCAAGGTCACGCCTAGCAGACAGTTTAGATTCGTTGTCGTACGCGTACCGAACCTGAAAAACCCTGAAAATAAGAAAATTTCAGGTGAAATTTGTGACTTATCTAGGGGTGATGGAATTTTTTCACTATTTTTACCGTAATCAGCACAAAAAATACTGTTAAACCCACTAATTAAATATGCTACAATTTTTTCATCGCAGACCTGTGTTATCGCTCAAAAATCGCTCAAAACACATCTTTTGAGCGATAACTGTTGTGTGCATTTACACGGCAAGATGATAGCTCAAAATTCTCTTAAAACGGGAGTTTGAGTGACAATTTTGAGAATTCACTTTGCATAAGTGTGTAAATGAAGGATCACACTGTATGCAGAAGACAAATGTGACTGCTATCTTCTGCATACAGCTGTTGTCTTCTTTGAGTGCTCAGCTGGTATCCAGCTAAGCGCCCTGAGTGGGGTATGCAGAAGACAAGATGGGCTGCATGTCTTCTGTATACAGCTGTTTTCTTCTCAGAGCACTTAGCTGGTATTCAGCTGAACGCGTCTCATGGGGTATGCAGTGATTTTCAGAGAAGGCCTTTAAATATAAGACACATATCAGTCATAGAACATAGCAATGATGATATGTCCAGCAAAACAGATAATGTACATTTTGGGGTATTTCTAAAAAAAAATGATTCTGGTCAACTTTGTTGACTTATATGTGTCTTTGATAGTGTGCGCTCTACACTAAGGGATGTGCTCCCTCACATCTGTGATGTGTGGTCACCAGCTGATACTCGTTCAGTGGCTTAGTCTTTAGGTTAATGTCACCACTCACGATTGGTAGTCCTGGGGTAGGGTTGGACAATTGTAACTTGTCATATTCTTCTATACTATTTAAGACCTTGATTTCTACTGTGATGCCATGCTATGAATAAGGCTGTATAACGGCCGAAACGCATCACCTTGTCTTTTAATCCCTGGGCGCATGGGGCTTTTAAAAATATGTATCCAATAAAGAAGTGATTTAAAAAAAAAAAAAAAAATTGGTGCTGGATCAAACCTTTGTACTTCTCTGCTCTACTCTGGGACTGGGCTCGGCCTGCAACATCTGTGCACCTGTGGATTACTCTACAAGGACATTTAATCATTATATGTGAACATCTAATGGTAAGCTGTATCGTTTTTTTTCTTTTTCCTTCACTTTAAATATAAGCCCTTCCCTGAAAATCATCCATAGCATATGTAAAAAATAAAAAAATATATACTCACTTCTCCGCCGCTGCCGGGATTCAGCAGCGTGTATCCACGACTTCTCCCTGCACTGCTCTGAAGTTCTTTCATAAGGGGGGGATTTAAAATGCCCAACTGCTAAAAGAGCTGTATCTGATTGGCTGAGCGCTCAGCCTATCACAGGTCACGCTCAGCCATTCAATGAATGACAGCTGATCACTGCCTGTGATTGGTCACAATGCTCAGCCAATCACAGGCAACACTGGCCCATCCATTGAAAGCCTGTGATTGGCTGAGCACTGTGACCAATCACAGGCAGTGATCAGCTGTCATTCATTAATTGGCTGAGTGCTGCCTGTGATTGGCTGCGCGCTTACTGAAAGAGAGCGATGAATGACTTGTTAATAGAGATGAGCGAACGTACTCGTCCGAGCTTGATATTCGTGCGAATATTAGGGTGTTCGGGATGCTCGTTACTCGTAACGAGTACCACGCGGTGTTCGGGTTACTTTCACTTTCCTCTGTGAGACGTTAGCGCGCTTTTCTGGCCAATTGAAAGACAGGGAAGGCATTACAACTTCCCCCTGCAGCGTTTAAGCCCTATACCACCCCCCTGCTGTGAGTGGCTGGGGAGATAAGGTGTCACCCGAGTATTGAAATCTGCCCTACCCGCGGCTCGCTACGGATGTATTCTGACATTAGTTCAGGGAAAGTGGTATCGTGTTGGAGCTGCTATAGGGAGAGTGTTAGGTGTATTATAGGCTTCAAGAACCCCAACGGTCCTTCTAAAGGCCATAAATCGTCTCTATATGCGCTCAGTGGGGCCGGCGGCAGCAGCGCCGACCCCATTGAGAACATATAGAAGACAAATCCTTCTTTTCTGCCACAGCTGTAACAGCTGTAGCAGAGAAGAACGATGTTTGCCCATTGAATTCAATGGAACCAGCAATACAGCAGGTTCCACTGAATGCAATGGGCTGCCGGCGATCGCAGGATGAATGGTCGGGAAGGGGTTAAATATATAACCCCTTCCCTGCAATTCATCCAGAAATGTGATACACTAAAAATATATACCGGCGTATAAGGCGACGGGGCGTATAAGACGACCCCCCAACTGTCACCTTATACGCCGGCAATACAGTGGAGCAAAGAATAAAAAGCATTACTCACTTCTTCAGACGATCTGCGCCGCTCCTGTAGACTGTCACTCCTTCCTGGTGTTCTGCGGTGCTCCTGCAGGCTGTCGCTCCCTCCTGGTTCCCGGCAGAGCATTGCTTTCTCTACGAAGGGCTTTAAATCCACGCCTCCAGAAACACATGTGCCTTCAGCCAATCACAGCCAATGACAGTGATGTCATTGAATTTCTGTGATTGGCTGTGTTTCTGGAGGCTGGGATTTCAAGCCTTTCATAGAGAAAGCTTTAGTCCGTGGACCAGGAAGGAGTGACAGTCTGCAGGTGCGGCGCAGATCGTCTGAAGAAGTAAGTAATGCTTTTTATTCTTTGCTCCACTGTATTGCCGGCGTATAAGGTGACAGTTGGGGGGTCGTCTTATACGCTCCGTCGCCTTATACGCCGGTATTATATTTTTAGTGTATCACATTTCTGGATGAATTGCAGGGAAGGGGTTATATATTTAACCCCTTCCCGACCATTCATCCTGCGATCGCCGGCAGCCCATTGCATTCAGTGGAACCTGCTGTATTGCTGGTTCCATTGAATTCAATGGGCTAACATCGTTCTTCTCTGCTACAGCTGTTACAGCTGTGCCAGAGGAGAACGATCTTTACGCTGACAGTGCGGGGGGGGGGGGGGGGCCCACTCTTGCCGCTATTGTGGCTTAATAGTGGGACCTGTGAACTTGAGATGCAGCCCAACATGTAGCCCCTCGCCTGCCCTATCCGTTGCTGTGTCGTTCCCATCACTTTCTTGAATTGCCCAGATTTTCACAAATGAAAACCTTAGCGAGCATCGGCGAAATACAAAAATGCTCCGGTCGCCCATTGACTTCAATGGGGTTCGTTACTCGAAACGAACCCTCGAGCATTGCGAAAATTTCGTGCCGAGTAACGAGCACCCGAGCATTTTGGTGTTCGCTCATCTCTACTTGTTAACGAAAATTGCACGATGTCCATGCAGTAAGACCCAACGATTCTCATCAAAAGACAGCTTTGAGCGATTTTAGAGCGAGAATCGTTGGATCCAAATGGACCTAAGCACAGTATTGGCTTCAACTACACATTCACTTACCTGCATAGCTAGTACAGGCCCTCTGCTGCCAAATAATATATAACTTTTCTGAGTACATCTATATATATAAAGCTGAAAGCCCTCACTGACTCACTCACTCACTGACTCACTCACTGACTCACTGACTGACTCGCCAAAAGTTCTCCAACTTCCCGATGTCGTAGAAACATGAAATTTGGCGCAAGCATAGATTATCTCCAAAATAGGAAAAGAAATTGGGTCCCAACTCGATTATTCAATTGTAGCGCAAAAGAATTAGCGTCGAAATTTTACGTGCGGAATGTAATTTTCTCACTTTCCGGTGTCATAGAAACGTGAAATTTGGCACGAGCATTGATTATGTCATAAATAGGAAAAGTTAATAGGTCCCTACTCCATTATTCAATTCTAGCGCAAAAGAATTGGCGTCGAAATTTTACGTGCGGAATGTAGTTTCCTCACTTTCCAGTGTCATAGAAACAGGAAATTTGGCACGAGCATTGATTATGTCATAAATAGTAAAAGCTAATGGGTCCCAACTCCATTATTCAATTCTATGCGCAAAAGAATTAGCGTCCAAATTTTACGTACGGAATCTAATTTTCTCACTTTCCGGTGTCATAGAAACGGGAAATTTGGCACGAGCATTGATTATGTCATAAATAGGAAAAGCAAATGGGTCCCAACTCCATTATTCAATTCTATGCGCAAAAGAATTAGCGTCCAAATTTTACATACGGAATCTAATTTTCTCACTTTCCGGTGTAATAGAAACGTGAAATTTGGCACGAGCATTGATTATGTCATAAATAGGAAAAGTTAATGGGTCCCAACACGATTATTCAATTCTAGCGCAAAAGAATTGGCGTCAAAATTTTACGTGCGGAATGTAATTTTTTCACTTTCCGGTGTCATAGAAACGGGAAATTTGGAACGAGCATTGATTATGTCATAAATAGGAAAAGCAAATGGGTCCCAACTCGATTATTCAATTCTATGCGCAAAAGAATTAGCGTCGAAATTTTACGTGTGGAATGTAATTTTCTCACTTTCCGGTGTCATAGAAACAGGAAATTTGGCACGAGCATTGATTATGTCATAAATAGGAAACGCTAATGGGTCCCAACTCGATTATTCAATTCTATGCGCAAAAGAATTAGCGTCCAAATTTTACGTGCGGAATGTAATTTTCTCACTTTCCGGTGTCATAGAAACGGGAAATTTGGCACGAGCATTGATTATGTCAAAAATAGGGAAAGCTAATGGGTCCCAACTCGATTATTCAATTCTATGCGCAAAAGAATTAGCGTCCAAATTTTACGTACATAATCCATATCTCTCACTTCCCAATGTCATGGAAACATGAAATTTGGCACAAACATTGATTGTGTCATAAATATGAAAAGTTAATAGGTCCCAACTCGATTATTCAATACTAAGCGCAAAAGAATTAGTGTCCACATTTTATGTACGTAATCTAATTCTCTCACTTCCTGATGTCATTTTATATGAAGGAAACGTCGCATGGTTACCTCCACGTGGTGTTTCCTGGGTAACGCAGAGAACTATGCAGAATGGTGAACATATGTTTTTCCTCAGTATCTCTAAAGAAACGACGACTTCATAAGATTTTCCGTGTGAACACCAGATAAACACCAGTACCAAGTTAACTCGGGCGAAGCCGGGTATATCAGCTAGTATATATATATAAAAAGACGAAAGCCCTCACTGACTGACTGACTCACTGACTGACTGACTCACTGACTGACTGACTCGCCAAAAGTTCTCCAACTTCCCGATGTCGTAGAAACATGAAAATTGGCACAAGCATAGATTATCTCCAAAATAGGAAAAGTAATTGGGTCCCAACTCGATTATTCAATTCTAGCACAAAAGAATTAGCGTCCAAATTTTACGTGCGGAATGTAATTTTCTCACTTTCCGGTGTCATAGAAACGGGAAATTTGGCACGAGCATTGATTATGTCATAAGTAGGAAAGGCAAATGGGTCCCAACTCGATTATTCAATTCTATGCGCAAAAGAATTAGCATCCTAATTTTACGTGCGGAATGTAATTTTCTCACTTTCCGGTGTCATAGAAACGGGAAATTTGGCACGAGCTTTGATTATGTCATAAATAGGAAAAGCTAATGGGTCCCATCCCGATTATTCAATTCTATGCGCAAAAGAATTAGCGTCCAAATTTTACGTGCGGAATGTAATTTTCTCACTTTCCGGTGTCATAGAAACGGAAAATTTGGCACGAGCATTGATTATGTCATAAATAGGGAAAGCTAATGGGTCCCAACTCCATTATTCAATTCTATGCGCAAAGGAATTAGCGTCCAAATTTTACGTACATAATCTAAATCTCTCACATTACGGTGTCATAGAAACGGGAAATTTGGCACGAGCATTGATTGTGTCATAAATATGAATAGTTAATAGGTCCCAACTCGATTATTCAATTCTAAGCGCAAAAGAATTAGTGTCCAAATTTTATGTACGTAATCTAATTCTCTCACTTCCTGATGTCATTTTATATGAAGGAAACGTCGCATGGTTACCTCCACGTGGTGTTTCCTGGGTAACGCAGAGAACTATGCAGAATGGTGAACATATGTTTTTCCTCAGTATCTCTAAAGAAACGACTACTTCATAAGATTTTCCGTGTGAACACCAGATAAACACCAGTACCAAATTAACTCGGGCGAAGCCGGGTATATCAGCTAGTATATATATAAAAAGACGAAAGCCCTCACTGACTGACTGACTCACTGACTGACTGACTCACTGACTGACTGACTCGCCAAAAGTTCTCCAACTTCCCGATGTCGTAGAAACATGAAAATTGGCACAAGCATAGATTATCTCCAAAATAGGAAAAGTAATTGGGTCCCAACTCGATTATTCAATTCTAGCACAAAAGAATTGGCGTCGAAATTTTACGTACATAATCTAATTCTGTCACTTCCCAATGTCAAAGAAACGTGAAATTTGGCACGGGCATTGAATATGTCATAAATAGTAAAAGTTAATGGGTCCCAACTCAATTATTCAATTCTATGTGCAAAAGAATTAGCGTCCAAATTTTATGTACAGAATCTAATTCTCTCACTTCCCGGTGTTATAGAAACGTGAAATTTGGCACGAGCATTGATTATGTCATAAATAGGAAACCTAATGTGTCCCAACTCAATTATTTAATTCTAGCGCAAAAGAATTAGCGTCCAAATTTTACATACTGAATCTAATTTTTTCACTTTCCGGTGTCATAGAACCGTGAAATTTGGCACGAACATTGATTATGTCATAAATAGGAAAAGCTAATGGGTCCCAACTCCATTATTCAATTCTATGCACAAAAGAATTAGCGTCCAAATTTTACGTATATAATCTAAAACTCTCACTTCCCAATGTGATAGAAACTCGAAATTTTGCAGGAGCATTGATTATGTCATAAATAGTAAAAGCTAATGGGTCCCAACTCGATTATTCAATTCTATGCGCAAAATAATTAGCATCCAAATTTTACGTACGGAATCTAATTTTCTCACTTTCCGGTGTAATAGAAACGGGAAATTTGGAACGAGCATTGATTATGTCATAAATAGGAAAAGCGAATGGGTCCCAACTCGATTATTCAATTCTATGCGCATAAGAATTAGCATCCAAATTTTACGTGTGGAATGTAA
Organism: Eleutherodactylus coqui; assembly: GCF_035609145.1. Lineage (NCBI taxonomy): Eukaryota > Metazoa > Chordata > Amphibia > Anura > Eleutherodactylidae > Eleutherodactylus > Eleutherodactylus coqui. The sequence continues at coordinate 32,871,700 of NC_089843.1, forward strand.
TTTTCTCACTTTCCGGTGCAATAGAAACAGGAAATTTGGCACGAGCATTGATTATGTCATAAATAGGAAAAGTTCATAGGTCCCAACTGGATTATTCAATTCTAGCGCAAAAGAATTGGCGTCGAAATTTTACGTGCGGAATGTAATTTTTTCACTTTCCGGTGTCATAGAAACGGGAAATTTGGCACGAGCATTGATTATGTCATGAATAGGAAAAGTTAGTGGGTCCCAACTCCATTTTTTAATTCTATGCACAAAAGAATTAGCGTCCAAATTTAACGTACGGAATGTAATTTTCTCACTTTCCGGTGTCATAGAAATAGGAAATTTGGCACGAGCATTGATTATGTCATAAATAGGAAAAGCTAATGGGTCCCAACTCGATTATTCAATTCTATGCGCAAAAGAATTAGCGTCCAAATTTTACGTACAGAATCTAATTCTCTCACTTCCTGATGTCATTTTATATAAAGGAAATGTCGCATGGTTACCTCCCCGTGCTGTTTCCTGGGTAACGCAGAGAACTATGCAAAATGGTGAACATATTTTTTTCTTCGGTATCTCTAAAGTAAGCACTACTTCATAAGATTTTCCATGTGAGCACCAGATAAACACCAGTACCAAATCAACTCGGGCGAAGCAGGGTATATCAGCTAGTATTTAATATGTGAATTGCTTCTTGCACATGTATAAATTTAGTACTGGGTCTCATCTGTATTTGGTTGATTTGTGGCAAGTGGGCTTATACAGAAACTTCTTTAAAAGATGTGCATATTTTGTACAACTGAACTGGAACCTAACTAGAACAGCCTGTTCATGCTATAGATACGTAGAGGTCTCAAAGTTCAGACCAAGAAAGCAATTGAAGTGGTTAGACTGTGGTTAACCACTTCAGTGGTTAGACTGTTTTCTAGCCTTATCAGATAGGATACTAATGTCTGTTTCAACAGCTAACCAAGAATAGGCACCACTTACAATACGAATAAGTTACTCCGAATAGTGCCATCAAACTAGGAGAAGCTCATTTTCAGGGACATTACTGGCACTATTAAGTAATAGGCTTTAAGTAGTAGGCTCGCTCACTAAGGGGTAATGTTATTTAAAACACCATTAGAGTACTCCTATTTTTCACAACAACTAGTTCCTGCAAGAGCTAGTAAGTCACGTTCATCTTACTGTGCGCATATTTCAGAGATATTTTTCTTTTGTAAATTACTGGAACCGTAAGTCTCACCTGATCAACTGGTAATAATTGTATTCTGTTAATTTTGTAACATCGAAAAAATCAATGTTGTTTTCACTCACATAGTGTGAACAGATTTTTCTATCAATATTGATTATCATACTAGCCCTATGTATCTATTGGTTTATTGTATTACAGTTTAATGCAGCTGCCGTGTTTCTCCAATAATAAGACCTATCCCGATAACTAGCCCTACCTTGAGTTTCAGAGGATGGGCTTGAAATATAAGTCCTCCCCTGAAAATAAGCCCTAGCTACACTACATGAAAAAAATAATGTAAAAAAAAAACATTTAGAAAATGATTTTGTATTATTTAACAGTAGCAAAGAAAGTTGATGAATTTGGTATCAACATAATCATTCTGATCTGCAGAATAAAGGGAACTGATCATTTTTATCACATAGTGAATGGTATAAATACAAAAGACATTAACCCCTTAAGGGCATGGCCTATTTTGGGCTTTAGGACGCAACGATTTTTGGCGGATTTTCATCTCCATTTTTCAAAAGCCATAAATAGTTTTTTTGCATGGCGAACTGTAGTTTTTGATGGTGCCATTTTTGGGTACATTGACTATATTGTAAAAGTTTTATTTTTTTTTTAATGATAACAGGGAGAGAAAACACATCAATTGTGCCATAGATTTTTTTTTTATAGCGTTAATCATGCAGCATAAGTAGTATACGTCCATACAACATGTCAAGCCGCCAACTTTTTGAAAGTGACAGGTGCCACGCCCCCTTCCCATGACCTTTGACCCTCCATCCCTACGGCGCAGCAGCTGGCCATCTGTGACATGTATCAGGGGGCCTCCCATCCGCATTCCAAGCCTGTGACGCATCACGAGACACACTTTAGAATACAGTGTGTGTCATGATAATCGAGGGGCTTATTATATGTATAGCCTGACTTGATGTTATATACCAATCAAGTCGGCTTATGAGTATAAGGGTTAATATATAGAATGCATTTCAAGCCACTAACAGATTTTTTCAGCATTGCAGCCCCTCATCCTAATAAGGCTGAGCAGGATATAGAGAACACAAAAGGCCTTATTATATGTATAGCCTGAGTTGTTGTTATCTACCATTCAAGTCATCCCCAATCAATGGTCTTATTATGTGTATAGGCTGACTTGATGTTAAGTATAGCCTGACTTGATGTTATGTTCCATTCAAGTCATACTCCAATCAATGGTCTTATTATGTGTATAGGCTGACTCGATGTTATATATCAATCAAGTCAGTCTATGAGTATAAGGAAGTTAATATATAGAAAGAGCACAAAGTAAGGCAAAAATGCAAAGTTTTATAAACTTTATTGAGTGCCCAGAATATATAAACGATGTGCTGTAAAAAAAAAAAAAAAAAGAATATAGAGTTATTACATAAAGGAATGCATAAGAATGATTACATAGATATGTATAACACTGTATAATGTTAAAAGAAATATAGTTACATTTTTACAATCCTTTACAAAGTTAACCACGACATGGGGAGCACTGGTGTCGGTCGCTTTTTAGGCTGCAGGCTCCCCTGTGTTATTCCGTGTGGGGTTGGGGAGAAAGTCAGGATTTTGTTTTTGGGGGTACCAGGTGCAAAGCCGGGGTCTGAGCCTGTTTTCAAATCCTGAAGAATTTCTCTAGTACTGTGGCTGCCAATGACCGTAGAAGGCATATTAACTTCGGCCATCGCTCGCATAAAAATGTCCCAGCCCAGAGGGTGATTTTTCTTGGTAGCGCTATGTCTCTGCGTAGCATGACGGATCAAGTCCAAAATGTTTGACCCATTAACCGGCTCCCGTTTATAAACAAACTCGTCTCGCAAATTCCACGATGTAATATCGCCATTCTGCGACAGTCTGTTTAGCAAAAGCTCAGCATTTTTTTTGAACCGCGGATTGACATGGCTCACAATTTCGTGAACAGTATTTCTATTATCAGGAGAGGTATTTGACACTTGCTGATGATCAGCGTCACCCGTGGTTACGAGGGTTAAAGTTGTTAGCTCTTTTGCATCCTGTTTAGCGTGTACCAAGTATCTTTGTAAAACATCTGTGTATTATTTAATTTTCACATCATCAGGAATGTCACTACGTTGTAAAATCGAGCTAATTTCATCATCAAGGCGATGAATAGTCGTCTGTCGTATGCTCGGTGTCATTGTAGTGGATTGTCTTATGTTGTTAAGTTCGTGTTTAGGCACCAAGTAAATTTTCTCTGCATGCTCCATTATCGATTGGCAAACAGACTCGTAATTATTGGGATTGCAAAACCCAAGAGCGATCCTATAAAACCACCGGCCTGATTCACTATACACTTCTTTTTCTTAACGGACAGTGTTTTTATCACCCAGACGCCTTATAGCACTTCACCATTTTTTTAGTATCTTTTTCTGACGAGGTTTTAGAGGTATCCGGCCTTTTAAAACATTTAATGCGATCTCAGCTATGGCTGTAATCAGATCGCTGCTCGCGTCGCGTAAAATAGATTTTCTTACGGCCGGTTTCGCTTTCACCAGGCTTTTTAAGAGAGCCCAATTACGACGTATTCTCTCAGACATCCTGTCGGCCCAATGTGCACAGAATAAAATAAGTCGCGAAAAAAACAAATTCACTTTTTAGAAGCATTTTTCTTGGGGATGTACACAGCTGGTAAAGCAGGAGGAAACAAACCCGTTCTCAAGCGGTGCTCCTCAGGCGTATTGGCTCTTAAGTCAACTAGCAGATATCCGTAAGGAGCACTCGTGGCATCCTCAAAAGCTTCTAAGAAGATTCGTGTCTGACCCGGAAACATCTGTCTAGCCAACGTGACAATTTGATGTTTATCACGTGGATTTTTAAACAACACCATATAATTAGTATTCAGATTTATAGTACGGCTTTTTTTACCTTGACAAAATATGTTCTGTACAAGGTACAAAATGCTCAGATTTCTGTGGTGTACATACTTGGTAAACGCTTTCTCTATTTCGTTGTTCTCGCTGGCACTCTCCATGAGATCATCAACAACGGTCAAATTTACCTTATCAGGCGGGAATAAGTCATCATCTATAAAAGTCTGAGGTAGGCCCTCTATAAATCTAATGTTAGAAAAAGAGGCGGAAAGTTCACCATAAAGCGGCTGCCAACCCGAATGAAAAAAACACAATGTTGGTGGGGATATGACATATATGCGTTGCAGAGTTAAGTAACAATTGCTTAACAAAGTAACTTTTCCCAGAGTTAGACGGACCGGCTAAAATGCAAGAGAAGGGATGTTGCAATCGTGTGTCCATCATGCAACCGTTAATACCGTGATGTTATAGTGTGAATTTGTCTAAAAGTCGCCTCCTCACATGATCTGGCGGATTGTGTGGCGTTAATGCTGAGTCGAGCCGGTAGTACGTATTCCTTACAGATCCTAGTTAGGAGAAGAAGCAGTTATCCCCGACATATAATTACGCCAACACGCCACAAAATCAAACAATATTACGGGTTTGCGTGTCTGGATGTATTTGCATACTTTATGATCTAATAACCATAAGGGAGAGTGGTAAAATCATCTAGTAGATACCTCTTTGTATAAACACACCTCTGTGTTTTTTGTAGCGGCCTTGTTTCGATATCCCAATACTTTTTATTTCTCACGAAGCCAGGCTGCTCTACGGTGATGGTCTTTTGTGTTTCAGGGTCATTGTTACGATGATAATCCAGAACCAGATCTTTCAGACTGTCAAAATTTACGACCTGAGTGGCTGCCGTATTTAAAGTTATACCTTTAACTTTTAACACTGTTTTACCAGTGTTCAACTTGTACCTGTAGGTTTTGGGACCAGCAGATACAAACTCTGTTATGTGTGTATCACTGGGGATCTCGCTGGTCAATTCCCCCAGATAGTCGCCTAACGGCGGGTTCCATTTGCCTTCACGGTCTACAAACATGACAGAGTCTGTGTCGTGATAAAGGCATCGTTCCTACAGTCTATCCAGAAGAGAGTAGAGCTCTAGGCGTGCGTAGGCTCTTGTAAAGCAAGCTATAAAGATGTTTGTGTTTTTGTTGACCGTTTGGGGCTCTTTGGCGTATTTCCACGTGACATTGGCTGTTTCGTCATCAATAAAATTTAGACCTGAAATTTCATACTGAGGTAGAAACACATACTCAAAGAGTTCATCAGGGTCAGTCACGATGTTGTTACACGGAAGGTTTGATTTCTGTGCAAACTTTCCCCACAAGGAGTTTAAGAAAAGCTTGGAGATTTGGCGTTTAGCAGGGTTTACGCCTATTTCCTCCTTACGCAATTGAACACCTTCTTTTTGAAGAAAGGAGTCAATATACTCATTTTTCTTATCATCGTCAGTGCACCAACTAGGATACCCTGAAGCCTCTTGCTTATCCCTAAGATGCAATTTGATGTAAGATGCGAATAGATTATCCGATGTTTCTGGAAAGTGCCATATTTCATAGGTGTGTGCTATCCTATAGCCTTTCTCTACAGGCATCTCGAGTTCTATCGTACACCATGTGCCAACGATAGACCTCTCTTCATCGGTATGACTACAAGGGTCGCCCTGTGAATTTAAAGCGCAAGTGTAACACAGCGGAAACATCAACTTATGATTCGTTTTCACCGGTAGCACCGGGAAAAATAAATCACGCGGCGGGTACTCTTTAACTTTTGCGATACCAAAGTAATTTTTGATGTAACTAAAATTTTCATAAATAATCGTCGGGTGCCCTATAGGGTATGTCTTTGTTTTGTTGATGAAAGGATATAGACTAGTGAAATCATAATAATTTATCGTCTCACCATCGGCCAACCTGTGATATAGCTTTATTGCGTTAGTTCGACCCCCGTAAAGAGTGTCACGCGGCTCTAGCGGTACTGGGAACTGCATTTTAAGAAGAAAAGCCTGAAGGTCTGAATTGGTCTCAACCATTTCACGCCATTCATGCTCCCATAAGACACGTAAAGTGTACCCCTGCTGCTGTAAATAGCGCTTTTTAGCTAAAGAAGCCTGGTATAGTTGACTGTACGTCATTTTTGTGACGTTATTTTGCGCGTTTTCGTTAAAACAGACGACACACCCATGATAGAAACATCCATGAAATTCCAAAGCGATATGCCGTCCGTCAACATACGCGTAACCATCTAAATAATACTTACCGACCTGTTTTTCGCCACCTCTCAGCGTGTGTTGTTTGACTATGTTTTCACTGTGAGACACGTACATCAACCACTGAATAGCTGGAGTTGAGTACCTTTTTTTGGCCTTATGATAATTATCAGAGGGCACAACAGCTATAGTGTCCTTAGGTAAGAAGTTAAACCTGTATATAACCATACATACAGACGCGAGAGTGATGTGCTGGAATGGGTCAACGCAATAAGTCACAGTAACGGTTTTTCTTTTTTCCGTACAATACCTTTTTCTTAGCCATGTCCATTACCCGGTCTCTGTAACGCTCACAGGCTTTCCGCAATAATTCAACATCCTGCTTACAATAGGCCTTCAATTCTGCATTAAAATCAAAAGTACAGTCCTTTTGCAATTCATACCACTCCATGAACTCTTTTCTGTCGTCAGGCATCATGTACTGTGGGCCGTAATATTTAGCATCAGGTAGGGGACCGACATAATTCTGGTTTTCTTTAGTATTGAAAAAGTGTGGGAAATGTCTGTTTCCCCCTGAAAAACCCATAGCCTGAGGTAGCTTGCAAGCTTCATGGGAATGAAGTTAAGCGAGTCTATGAACCTCAAGTTCATTGAAGGTACCGTCACACACAAAAGGCGTTTGCCTTGAGTGATCATGTCTATTTGAATCTTCTCAATTATCAATTGCTTGACTATGAAATACAAATCATATCGTCCGGCATTGTGGGCAATAAAGGTGCAATCTGTAAAATCGCCGCTGAGAAAAAAACTGAACAAAATCGCGTGTGCAAAACTCGCCCTCAAACTCGCAGACACTGACCCGTACAGCGGGGTGGCAAAAATAAAATTTGGAATGTGTTTACCTGTATCCTGTTGGCACTCAAAGTCGTAGATAATATACGACGAGGCGTCCTCATCTGGTCCCCCTTGGTAAGGCTGCATGTAACACTCGTGTTTGTCAAATTTCACCACGCTGGCTTTACAGATGTTACAGCGGAGCCCCTTGCATTCGTGAGCCTCGGAACCTTTAACCACATAGTGGTAACAACTCTCGCAAAAGATTTTAGTCTTGCAAAACGCTTTATTCGACGCAGCAATGACCTTGTGTCGGGCTAAACAATCGGATGAGCGACAAAACACGCTACAATTGGAACAACGGTATATCGATTCCGGGGTCTCGACACACGATTCTGTCTGACAAGCCTTGCAAAAATACTGACACGAGTGATTATTTTTGTGGTGGAAAACAGGACTGCAACGATCACAAAAGTAATTTGCCCCGATAAAAGCTTTTATATTCGTAATCCCGTAATAATAATCATCATGGTGAAGAATGTATACAACATTCCTGCCAGATGTTTTGCCAGTGTGAAAATAACGCCAATCACCGCGATTGTGGTATAGAACCCTTATGGTTATGCCCAGGTGCTTCTCGAATGCCTCGATATCGCTAAAACTCACTAACTGATTGTCGGGAATGTCCAATTTGCGATGTAATTCTCTAGCACGCGCCAATAAAACACTATCATCGGGAGACCCATTCTCTAACAGTGCGAATAGGCTGGTGGCTAAGCAGAGGTTAGAGTCGTAATTGTTAAAATCAAACAGACACCGTTTTTTCTGCTTGATGATCTGTGTGTAAAGTATTGATTTTAACCGTCTGCGATGTCTTCCACTGCCGTGCCTATTACGCACTATTAGCACTCTGAGAGTCAGACATTCACCAGCTAAACACTCCGCATTACTCTGTAATGCATTGGCCACAGCATTTAAGAAACTCTCAGCGTTAAAATCATCCCAGGCCTGTTTTAGGGAATAAATAGGATCCAGCCATCGCCCGCCATCGACGCTCAGTTGTATAAAATCACCGGATTGTATATCTCGTCTGATTCTGTCGAGCAAAGACTGAATGACACCGTGAACAGCATTAATTGCACCAATAAAAGACTGTATCCTATGCAAATTTGCAAAGCTGAAATGATCAATGTGCTCCACGGCATTGAAGTGACCAACTTCACTCTGTATATGGAATAAATGCTGTAAAAACACAGACGCGTCAGCAGGTTGCTCAACACGATCAAACGGTATACGCTCTTGTTCCTGCGGGGGGATCCGCGTTGAGGATTCGTTATTTACAGACGGATTGGCCAATCTGCGCGGTATGTGGTGCTGGATCAGATCTATCTGGGGGTGCGTCAGATTTTTGTGGGGAAACTCTGGTTTGACTCTTTCTGCATCTTCTGGCGGATTCCTTTCTTGCGGCCATACGCAACATTTTTATAGCTTTTTTAACAGACTTTGCTCTATGCCAAACACAACCTCTGTTAGAACACTGTTTCTTCAGCCCTGACCCGACCATAGATAGTCATAAGGTGGGGGGCTGGTGAGGCTCTGTAATACCGAAGGGCTTGGAAATCTTTCGCAACTTTACGACCAGTTTTAAAAGTTCATCGGTACTAAGGTGCTCTACATGTGTGTGCTCTAGTTCTTTTTGCCTCGTCCTCACTTGGGAAACTATAGTGAGATTTTCTGCTGACTTAGCGATAACGCTGTCATATAGAAACTGTAATGTATTTTTCAGCTGTATCTGTCGCATCACATGGTGACGGTAAACAGGATCATCAAGGTTTCTCGGTGTTGTCGACCCTTTTGAAACTTGATACTCATCAGATGATTTTCTCTTTCTATGAGATGTAGTGGGGTGTGATGGGTTAACTAGTGACTGCTGTGTATCAACACATGTTACGGCGTTAATACTAGCAGTGACTAGCTGGTGTTGTGTATCAGTTTGTGTTGCATTATGACAAACCGAATATCATTTGACATTACGGCATGCGGCTTACCATTAGCGGCACCAGTGTTGCTGTCCCCAGGCTTTTCGGCCTCTTCCAAAATAGGTGATAGCGATGTTTTTCCCACACGATTTTTCTCACGCTTCAATAAGTTGTGATGATGTTTGACAGCAGTTGGTGTGGCGACGCAGTTGATGGTTATGTGTGGTTCTAACGGCATCGGGTATCTCACGGGTTCGTTGTGTGTCTGTAGCACAGGGCTAGTTGCATCCAGCGACACACTCGCATTTTCCACAGGGTTTAGCGTCAGGTTTGCCATTCCTAATGTTGTGTTTTCCCCCGTGATGACACAAGCATTCTCTGGAAGGAAGAAAAAAAAAACACAATAAAAATGTGTAACGCTGTTGATGAATTACGCTGGATTTACGCATGTAACAGCCGTACTATAAATGAACATTCACTTAAATTGTTGCAAGCATCTTACCGATGACACTTTGACCTGCATCCCCCGACTGGCTTCCATGCGCATCCGATATAGGAGATAGCTCCACCATTCTCACGCACCCGTTTTGCTGTCTTAGCGGACTCCATGGGTGATTGGCGTGTCCCAGCGACTGCGCTGGTCTTTCGTGATTTATGGATGTTTCTAAAGGATATAACGAGTCTAGGTGTTCATTTACATCTGTAGCATCTGTATCGAGACAGCACTTATTTAGCATAACACATAACAACAAGCGCGTAAACAAAACATCGCATACGGTGTGATAAAACCTACCGTTGGCAGACTGTGAGAAGCAACAGAATCGCGCTTCGTCAATAGTGTCGACGATGTCCTCCCAGTTCTCTACTTTATACAGCAAATGATAAAAACGGATAAAATTAACGTATTTTTAAAAATGTATCCTTATCGGTTAGCTATACGAAATCAAGCGCGTAAACGCTGCATAACTACCGATTTGGGTGTTAGTTAATTCAAGGGGGGAACAATCGACACCCAGGCTTTCCATCTGAAAATACACAGAGAATTACTGTAGCAAAAAACTGATTTCTAGCACTGCTGCTGTTCGTTAGAAAATTTGTCATTTAAAAATATTTGTCATGCATCTTTACTGATAGACTAGCGTGTCGTAGAAATATTACTGGCCTTTATATTTAATACACACATATAATATATTTATTTGATACAGTAATATTATTACGTTATTAATAAGCATTATAATGATTAAAACTATAGTGAAAAACTAGTATATTGCACACGTAGTAAGGTTACCAATATTATATATATATATATATATATATATATATATATATATATAAAATTGAATGTATGTCTGTCTGCGTGCGTGTCTGCGTGTCTGTTTGTCCTTTATGCGCTACTACACCATTCATCCAATCGCCATGAAACTTTGGGAAGTTGTTGAGTACACTCCTGGGAAGATTATAGGCATAGTACAAATATCCTACGATAAATGGCGCGCACGCGAGCGTCGTCGAAAGTTACGACCCCCCCCACGTAGATCGAATAAGTAAGCCACCTGCTATTGTGATGTCATCACTGATGTCATCAACATCGGACGCCCTTGAACATGCCCCAACATGTTCTATAAAGCTGCATTGTGAGACCTCCTGCTCATATACTAATATATTAAACAGACGACCTCCTCCTCTAGGAAACGCTAATGGGTCCCAACTCGATTATTCGAGAAAACAATTAGCCTCCAAATTTTATGTACGGAATGTAATTTTCTCACATAGAAACTTGAAATTTGGCACAGGCATTGAATATGTCATAAATAGGAAACGCTAATGGGTCCCAACTCGATTATTCAATTCTATGCGCAAAAGAATTAGCGTCCAACATGTTCTATAAAGCTGCATTGTGATGTCATTAAGGCTCTATTATGACACGTACAGCTTGGAACCACTAGAGCACGCCAGCCAATTACCATTGGAGTTGGAAGTGGGTAAACAAGTACTAGGATATCTTCCTAAGAAGCCACAGCAGCCGGATAAATTGGATGTTCCACACAACGGCTATTTTATTCAGCCTGCAAGGGGGAAGCAGCGGCCTACAAAATCTCAGTGGTCGCTGCTGCCATCATCTAGATATATAAAAACGAATGTATGTATGTATGTCTGTCTTCGCAGCAACGCGCGACGGGTGCGTGGACCGAAACAGTAAATGGTGAAGTATGTGCGACCTATCGAGAAGCTTGCCAACAATTAAAGCTTATTGAAAACGATGCCCATTGGGACACAGCACTCAATGATGCATCGAATACTGCTCAACCACAGCAAATACGCACGTTATTTGCGATAATATTGACAACGTGTTTCCCATCCAATCCGAAAGATCTTTGGGAAAAATACAAAGATTACATGAGTGAAGACATCCTACGTCGTTTGCGAGCAACGAATCCGGACATGCAATTCACAACAAACGTGTATAATGAGGCGTTAGTTTCGATCGAGGATATATGTTTGGCAATCGCTAACAAAAGATTGGTGCAGTTGGGAATGTGTGCACCGAATCGAGCTGCAAATAACGCTTATGATCGTGATTTGCAACGTGAAACACACTTCGATGTCGATGATTTGGTTACATTTGTTGAAAAGAATCTTCCAAAATTGGTTCCAGAACAACGCATTGTATATGACACAATCATGAAAGCAATTACGAAGTATGTATGTATGTCTGTCTTCGCAGCAACGCGCGACGGGTACGCTAGTATATATATATAATGTGTAATACGACAATATTAAAAATGTTAATAAAGTGCTATAATTAAAAATAAACACATCTAATGTAACGCGATAGTACATCATAAAACAATTAATGGGTATGGACATTAAAAATATACGGTATTAATGACCATTCTAATAGTTAAAAACATATATTAGTTTAGTGATATATTAGTAAATTGCACACACACACAGTAAGACTAACAATATTACGCTATATGCATAATTAAAGACAGCCTGTATTAAAAATACATGTAATCAGCTATACTAATTAAACATAGATCTATTGTAATGCACTAATTTATGCATGCAATTATTAACCGTACGTATATCAAATACATGAATATTAATAATTATGTTAATATGTCAATATAATACGGTAATAAAACAATGTTTATCCTTATACACTAATGCAAAAATAAAAAGATAAAAACAATGTATTACCTTTATTCCAATAATGCTTTATGAAGGCCTGGAGAAGATGTGCTTGGCGATGATGGAGTCCAAATTCACTAAATGAACACAGATGTTTTCTGGCTCTGTAAAGGAGATGGGTTGACTGGCTCTGCATCAGACTTAACTGCCTTAAGGGGCAGTTATATGCGAGGCTCTCGTTCGCCCTTTGGACAAGTCCAGACAAACTCCTCAACACGTGTTTCTAGTTATTTACAAATATCCCCTTGTCCCCATCATCTCAATAGGCTCTTTTTTCAAAGTGTAATTAATCAGTTCTGTGACATAGCATCTTGATTTTATTGATCCTATAAGTATCAGGATTAGAGATGAGCGAACGTACTCGGTAAGGCCGATTTCGCAATCGAGCACCGCGATTTTCAAGTACTTCACTACTCGGGTGAAAAGTACTCGGGGGCACTGTGGGTGAGCAGGGGGTTGCAGAGGGGAGTGGGGGGTTGAGGGAGAGAGAGAGAGCTCCCACCTGTTCCGTGCTGCTACCCCCCGCTCCACCACGCCACGCCCCGCCCCACAGCGCCCCCGAGTACTTTTCACCCGAGTAGTGAAGTACTCGAAAATCGCGGTGCTCGATTGCAAAATCGGCCTTACCGAGTACGTTCGCTCATCTGTAATCAGGATGTATGAGACATCCGGTCATAAGGTCTCAAACTTCAGCTGTTGTAACGCTAGATCATGCACAGGTCAGAAGGTCTCAAACTTACTTAGCTACTGTCACGCTAAATTAGCCACATGTCTAATGACTTCAATCTGTTATAATGAACAGGCATTCATTGATCCTACAGATGTTAGATCTTTTTTTGTATCCACTTAATCAGAACTCTGGCATTTACAACTAGATTTTATATTATCCTAAATGGTTCATCCGGCCACACAATGAGCCTTTGTAAATGCTACTAAGCTGAATATAGCATTCTATGTTCTGGCACATTTTAAAGCTGGATAGCGAAATCAAAATGTGATAGATACTTTATAAAAAAAGCAGAAAGTGATTAAAATGTCCTACAGGGTTTCTACGTGCTGTAATCAGAGGATTTAAATCTACAAGTGGTAGAATCAAAACGGTCTAGATTTATAAAAAGTTAGGAGGTAATTAAACCGCTGCATTCCCATCCTTGCTGCATAATTACCACTATGGCCTCTTCACGGGATGCACGTCGGTTACAGCGCCAATATTTTACACCATCAAGCGCCGGTTCTTATGCTGGAATTCAAAAATTGCATAAGGCACTTAAGGGGATAAACCAGCGCAAAATTACAGAATGGCTGCAAAAGATTAATTGTTATAGCCTTCACAAGCCGATCAGAAAGAAATTTGCTAGAAATAAAATAATTGCTGCTGATATAGATTCGCTCTGGGAATCTGACCTCGTGTGTTTAATGCAATACTCTAAAGAAAATGATGGTATAAAATACATCTTAACGGTTATAGATGTTTTATCAAAATATGCTTGGTGCGTCGGATTATCATCTAAATCGGGATCAAGCGTCGCAAGAGCCTTCGAGCTGAAATTTGAGAATAGCGATCGTGTACCGTGAAAAATACGCACCGATCGCAGGAAAGAATTCATGAATCAACACATGAAAATACAATATACACCATTACTTTACGAGCAACAACGTAAAGGCTGCGGTGGTTGAGCATTTTAATCGCACTTTAAAATCACAAATGTGGCGTTCTCACCCATCATAACACATTTCGCTATATCGATATTTTACCAGCGCTGGTATACAGTTATAACCGAACTTACCACCATATTATCTGTTGCCGACCTGTGGATGTCACGAAAAAGAACTCCTTAACAATTTGGCGAAATATCTACAGCGATATTCTGATCTCAAAGCATGAAAAGACTTCTTTAAAAATAGGCGCTCATGTAAGGATTTCTCAACATAAAGGAACATTTACGAAAGGCTATGAGCAAACTTACACTGATGAAATTTTTGTCATAGTCTATTAATACGCGATTTCAAAAACCGCTATATAAATTAATTGACCTGAGCGGCGAAGCTATAGAGGGATCGTTTTATAAAGAGGAAATACAGCAGGTACCCGCTGATGAGAACCGCGTCTACAGGATCGAGAAAATATTAAAGAAAAGGCGCATCCGCGGAACGGAGCATTATTTTGTGAAGTGGCTCGGGTACCCTACAAAATTTAACAGCTGGGTGACTGAAAATCAACTGTCACCTGCATAGACCATGGAGTCGGGCTCATTTTATATAACTCTTCCTAGTAATGCATCGTCCAGAATCTACCCCGAAAACTCAATTTCTACTTACACTACGAAACTAGTTAAGCCGATTCAGCTCTCGGGCGCTTACGATGTGGCGCTAACCGAAATTCAGTATCCGCACACATGGGACACGATTGCGGCGACTGAGGGAAACTTTTTCATCGCTAAACATGGCAGTATATACCAGGAATATTTTGTCAAGTCTGGATTTTATTCCTCCCTATCAGATTTGACACGTGCGATAAATGACAGAATTGAGGCTTTAAGACTAACAAACGAGGTCTTTAAGCTACTGTAAAAAGAATTGTTACAGTTACCAATTTGCCAACGCTACACTTTGCTCCAGGTCATAAGTTGTACGTTCTGCTAGGTCTGCCTGAATATAACGCCGCTTTAACTGGGAATATCCCGGACAAGAGGCGACATTTTGTGGACATAAAAAGTGGCTTCTATATATTGTACGTGTATACGGATATTACCAATCATCAGTTTGTAGGCGATAGCTATGTGCAGCTATTAAGAACGGTAGAAATCAGCGGTAAAAACAGCGACATTGTCACAATTCAGTACAATCGCCCTGATTACGTACCGGTGTGTAAACAACATTTTGACACGATTGCAATCTCGATTTTATCACACCAGAACACGCCTGTTAAATTCAGGTACGGGAAAAGTATAGTGCGATTACACTTTAGACCGCGTAACGATTCGCAGCATTAAAACATGTTGTCTCAGCGGGTGTACGGAGATCCTGCACTCTACGTGAAACATTATTTGGCTCAGAGTGGAAACGGAAAAATAAATGGATTTCATGGAGACGAGTATATGATTGGCACCGGAATTGGGGGCATCTTCAAGTCACTCTTCCGAAGGGCCTTGCCTCTTTTCAGAAAAGGTTCAGAATTAGTAAAGCCTCATGTAAAGACGGCTGTCAAAAATATCGCTACAGATGCAGTCACTTCTGTTTCGTCGGCTGTTTTGGACAGACTCAATCAGTCGCGTCAAGAACAGCGCGGCTCCAGCCTTGTTTCTGTTAAAAAACCCCCGTAAAAGAAAAAGACAAATCGTAGCACGATTTCACCCGCTCCTCATGGATAAGACTCCTTCACGCAAAAGACGACGCCGTCAGAAACCCGCTAGACGCACAGCAGACGACATCTTTTAATTCTCTAACATGGCGTTCATACACGACGGTTCTGTAGAGTGCACCAAATCTGAGTTGGATATTTTCACCATACCGCCAACGCAGACAAGTATTGAAAAATCTTTATTTGTTGAAGTCCTGCCTATCGCAGCCCTCACTGACAACACGCCGTTGGAATTCTTCATATCGGGTAGCGGCGAATATTATCACGACTTAAATAACACCCTCCTGCACTTAACCTGTCGTATAGTTAAACAAGATAACACACCCATCCCCGATGGTGCACGTGTGGGTTTTATTAATTACCCTGTAGCCACACTTTTTAATCAAGTGGACATGACATTGGGGGATCGACTAATCTAACAATCCGATAATCTTTATAGCTATAGAGCGTTCATCGAGACAATTTTAAATTATAGCGGTCAAACGCTCGCATCCCAATTTACAGCCAGACTGTTTTACAAGGATTCGGCTAGTCACCACCATGAAAGGACACTCGATGGCCCAAATTTAGGCTTCGCTAAAAGAGCTGCAGCAACACAGCGCTCTAAAACTGTGGAGCTTCTGGGGCCTATTTATGGCGATATATTTAACCAACCGAAGATTATCTTGAACGGTCTGGATTTAAAGATAAAACTGACAAGGAATAAAGACTCGTTCTGCTTTATGTCAGCAGACCCTGATGGATTTAAAGTTCAAATCCTTCATGTTTCAATTTTCATCAAGAGAGTACAAGTATCCCCCGCCGTCCGCATAGGCCACAGCCAGGCGCTACTAGCGACCACCGCTAAATATACTTTGGATAGGACGAGTCTCAAAGTCTTCAGCATAGCAATCGGAAGCCGTATAGCAACCCATGATAATTTGTTCCTGGGCCAGATACCTAAAACTGTGATATTAGCCTTTGTGGACAATGAAGCCTTTAACGGTAGCTTCCAAAAAAATCCTCTGTTTTCACCATTATTCCGTAAACCACGCGGCCTTGTATCTGGATGGTTAACAGATTCCGGCCAGGCCTTTTCAGCCTGATTTTGAGGCCGAATTAGCTATTAGGGAATACATGGCTCTCGTGCATATCTCCGGAAAGCAACGAGCAGACAACTCGATCTTGATTGACAGAAATGAGTTCGTTAGCGGATACACATTTTTTGCATTCGATCTGTCACCGGACATAGAGCCTGGCACGCACTTCTCGTTTGTTAAAACTGGGAACCCGCGTGTGGAAGTACGATTCTCAGTCCCTACCCCTCACATGGTTAACATGCTTGTCTATGCGTCAAGTCCTGCTATTCTGGAAATAAATCACTGAAGAGAAGTTCTGTACGATTACAATTAAATTATGAACACACTTCAACTCACGAATCTCCTTAAATCCGATCGTTATACTTCGCGAATTTTTGCTGGCGTATACCCGAGTGACTTCCTACCCCAATTCAATTTGGATAAAAGACCATCGGCTTATATAATTAATACTGATGATTCAACTCAGCGAGGACGACACTGGGTGTTAATTGTACTATGTGACTCGGAGAGAGCGCTCTTTTTTGATAGTTACGGCCTAGCACCGGATAGTCCCATTTTTCCTGCGGCTTTTATAGAGTTTTTAAAAAGAAACTGCGCTAGGTGCATATATCAGGATAACCAAATTCAGGAAACCGAGAGTGTATTTTGTGGGCATTACTGTGTGTTAGTATTATATTACATAGCCCGTGGATTATCTTATGAGAGTATTTTACGTTTCTTTACACCAGATTTTTAAAAAAATGATAATTTTGTAAATCAGTTTATAAAAGATAAGTTTTGTGACCGTCATTACAGATGTCGGATCCCATGTGTTTTTAATATGATCTGTGCATCTTTATATAATCGTTAGATACATGAAGTATAATAAAATAGAGAGATAGATACCTGTGTTAACTGTTAACAGCGTAATCTTTGATTCTAACTGTGTAATAATAGACACCATCATTCATCACTATGCTGACACCCTTCCCGAGCTGGAACTAATTAGCTACTGATTGTAAAAAGGCGTAACTAATTCAAGCCGCATCCCATTCATTGCCACACATCCACATCCTGTGGGCCTGGACATGAGTGATAGTCAGCTGATCACACTAACGAGAGCTTCTTGAAGTCAGCAGACAGAAATCATTAGTGGCTGCCCCCAGCTAGTTCAAAGTGCATTCTTACACTAAAGTAACCTATTGAACCCTGCGAGAGGAATCATACCAAGACTGAGCTCGTAGCTAAACCGAAGTGATAAAGACTTTAATATGGAGTCAGACTACGCTATTCCATCTGTGCATGCTGCCGAACGATCGCGTTATGAAGCTGAAATAGCTAATGTCATTCGACGCTGGGACCTTCCACAATCGTGCAAGAAAAACATGGAACGATTGCTGTCCACTCTACTCAATCACCGGAATATTATCACATGGAACGATAAGCATGAACTAGTATATAAAAACGTCATAATTCATGGAACCAATTTCCCCGCGCTGATCAGACATACGACGCAGAGTCACACCTACGTGAGAAGAAGTATACCTTTGGGGTAGAACATTTTTATGCATGCAATAGTGGAGGCTAATGTACCTAGCGATGTCGCTGCAGACGCCACTACTCGTGAGTTGATGGAATCTTTGAAGATGGATTTTTAAATAAAGTCCATGATGGATCTAAAACATTAACTCGGAAAGACTTTTGTACTGTTACTCCCCTCAAACATACGGAACTTGCTACATTATGCTAACCACAGACTGTCGCAGAATGGCGATATTACATTGTGGAATTTGCGCGACGAGTTTGTTTATAAAGGGGAGCCGGTTAATGGGTCAAACATTTTGGACTTGATCCGTCATGCTACGCAGAGCCATAGCGCTACCAAGAAAAATCACCCTCTGGGCTGGGACATTTTTATGTGAGCGATGGCCGAAGTTAATATGCCTTCTACGGTCATTGGCAGCCACAGTACTAGAGAAATTCTTCAGGATTTGAAAACAGGCTCAGACCCCGGCTTTGCACCTGGTACCCCCAAAAACAAAATCCTGACTTTCTCCCCAACCCCACACGGAATAACACAGGGGAGCCTGCTGCCTAAAAAGCGACCGACACCAGTGCTCCCCATGTCGTGGTTAACTTTGTAAAGGATTGTAAAAATGTAACTATATTTCTTTTAACATTATACAGTGTTATACATATCTATGTAATCATTCTTATGCATTCCTTTATGTAATAACTCTATATTCTGTAGTTTTTTTTACAGCGCATCGTTTATATATTCTGGGCACTCAATAAAGTTTATAAAACTTTGCATTTTTGCCTTACTTTGTGCTCTTTCTATATATTAACTTCCTTATACTCATAGACTGACTTGATTGATATATAACATCGAGTCAGCCTATACACATAATAAGACCATTGATTGGAGTATGACTTGAATGGAACATAACATCAAGTAAGGCTATACTTAACATCAAGTCAGCCTATACACATAATAAGACCATTGATTGGGGATGACTTGAATGGTAGATAACACCAACTCAGGCTATACATATAATAAGGCCTTTTGTGTTCTCTATATCCTGCTCAGCCTTATTAGGATGAGGGGCTGCAATGCTGAAAAAAATCTATTAGTGGCTTGAAATGCATTCTATATATTAACCCTTATACTCATAAGCCGACTTGATTGATATATAACATCAAGTCAGGCTATATATATAATAAGCCCCTTGATTATCATGACACACACTGTATTCTAAAGTGTGTCTCGTGATGCGTCACAGGCTTGGAATGCGGATGGGGGCCCCCTGATACACGTCACAGACGGCCAGCTGCTGCGCCGAAGGGATGGAGGGTCAAAGGTCATGGGAAGGGGGCGTGGCACCTGTCACTTTCCAAAAGTGGGCGGCTTGACATGTTGTATGGACGTATACTACTAGCATAAATGACACAATACATTTTTTTCTGCGGGTCGGTACAGTTACAACTATATTAAAATTCTTATATTTTTTTAGGTTTTTCCACGTTTTTGCAATAAAAACTTTTTTTGGGAAATCTTTTTTTTTTCTCTACGGCTGCATTCAAAGTCCTGTAACTTTTTGATTTTTCTATGTATGGAGTTCTATGAGGGCTTATTTTAGACAAGCTGTAGTTTTTATTGGTACCATTTTGGGGAATATACGGCTTTTTTATCACTTTTATTGCATTTTTTGGGAGGCAAAATGCTAAAAATTTGCATTTTGCCTCTGCTTAACGTTTTTTGCCGTACAAAATAAAAAGCATGTTCAACTTTTTCTACACATTGTTAAGAACGCGTCAATACCCAATATGTGTCATTTTAATTTTTTTCCCCTTTTTTATGCTAATATTAGAAAAAGCACAAAAAAGTTTTTTCTTACATTTTTTTTTTACATTTTTCTTCTTTTTTTTTACACAACTTGAGTCCCTCTGAGGGACTTACAACACTGTACTGTTGATCGCTGTGATAAGGCATGGCAGGGCTACTGCCCTGCCATGCCTTATTGCTTATACAGCGATCATAGGCATTGGCACTACAGGACGCCAGACTGGCGTCCTGTTGCCATGGCGACAGGCCGGGCTCTCTGTGATTATATCACGAGAGCCCGGCAACTTCACCGGGGGAGCGCGCTCCCTCTGTGAACCCTTCCCTTGCCGCGATCTACTAAGATCGCGGCAGGGAAGGGGTTAACAGCGGGGGTTGCATCTCCGATGCCCCCTCCGCTGTTGCAGCGGGAGGCCGGCTATCGCTGACAGACGGCTCCCGCTGCGGGATAGCGTAAGGGTATGTCATTTTGCGGAAAGTACCAGCCTGCCATGACGTACTCTTACATCATGGGGCGGAAAGGGGTTAAGCAATCCAACAATTTTTTTCCCCTTCAGCTCACTTAATTTTTTTAACGTTTTTAAGTACATTATTTGATACACTAAAATAGTGCTATTTAAAAAAACATTTTTGCTCAAGAAAAAAACATGTCCTCATGACTATTTTAGTTGAAAGTTAAAAAACCTTTGGCTCTTGGAAGGCAAGGATGAAAAATTAAAATGAACGAAACAAAGTATGGAAGGCTCTCAAGGCATAAATGTGAGTTGTGAATGTGCCCTGTAATGTTTATGTTGGTAATCGGCATGCTTTCTTGAGAGAAAATTAACAGTGACACCTTTTTTCTTATATCCTCCTTTTACAGTCAGCAATCTTTTTAATGTGTATAGTTACTTTTTTGTTTTGTACATAAAGGTCACAAAACTCTATTAATCTATGCTGTTTAATATTATGCCTTCTGGGCTGTACTGTATTCACACCTAGAAGCCTGTAATGAAACATGTAAATTCAAATAAGGCTCATAGATTTCTATGGGTGTCATAGTGAGGACCGCCGCAATTCAGTTCTATAAAGCAGCTGGTGGCATAAACTCTAATACATTTCGGATTTTTTTCATTTAAAATGGATGCTTTCATATACACATAATTCAATATTTAATATGATTAACAAAATCTAATGTGATTGTTCCCAGCAAGAGAAACCAAGCATTCTTGTAGATATGACACCTTTTAATGGCTAACAAAAATACATGATGCTAATGCGAGCTCTCGAACTTACTCAGGATTCTTCCTCAGACATAATGAAATAGATCCGAAAAGGCATGCATATTTATACACACATACTAATGATAAGGCAAAGACATGGGTATGATTAATTTGCACTTAAAAGAATACAACAACACAAATACAAACATGCTTAAATAGTTCAAAGTGCTAATGACCACTCTTCCATGAGTGAGTAATTTACATGCTCTGGCCCTGATCACATGACGGTGACATCATTGCATGTCCTAAAGCACAAAAACATGCAGGTCCTGACAGCAACCATGTGCGGACAGGACCTGTGATGATGTCACTACCATGTGATCACCACACACAGCTCTGCTACATGTGCATGCCACACACGGCACACAGCTCTGCTACATACACTTCACACACACACCACATTTAGCTCTGCTACACGCACGTCACACACACCACACCGGTGTGTGTGACGTGCAAGTGCTGTGTGTTACAAGCATATGTTTCAGAGCTGTGTGTGGTGTGTGTGATTTCTATGTAGCAGAGCTGTGTGTGGTGTGTGTGAGACATGCATGTAGCGGAGCTGTGTGTGGCATGTATGTAGCAGGGCTTTGTGTGTGTGACACACAAATGTAGCAGAGCTGTATATGGTCTGTGTGACATGCATGTAGCATAGTTGTGTGTGACATGCACATATAGCACGGTTGTGTGTGGCATACGTGACACGCACATGTATCAGAGATGTATGTTTTGTGTGTGACACACAGGTAGCTAAACTGTGTGTAGTGTGTGTGACGTGCATGTAGTAGAGCTATGTATGGTGTGTGTCACATGCGCATATAGCAGTGCTGTGTGTGTTTTACACGCATATGTAGCAGAGTTATATGTAGTATGTGTGATGCACATATAGCAGAGCTAGAGTGGTGTGTGTCACCTGCAAGTAGCAGTGTGGAGTGTTTAATGTGCATGTTTCAGAGCTATGTGTGGTGTGTTTCATAGGCACATGTAACACAGCTATGTGTGACACGCATGTAGCACAGCTGGTAGGTGTATGTGACACGGATGTAGCACAGTTGTGTGTGGTGTGTGTGTGACACACATGTAGCACAGCTGTGTGTGGTGTGTGTGACGTGCATAAAGCAGAGCTGTGTGTGGTGTGTGTCACACATGCATTTTGCAGGGTGTGTGTCCACCCATATGTAGCAGAGCTATGTGTGTGACACACATATGTAGCACAGCTGTGTGTGGTGTGTGTTACATGCATTTTGCTGAGCTGTATGTGTGGTGTGTCACATGAGCAAGTAGCAAAGCTGTGTGTGTGTTTTACATGCATGTAGTATAGCTGTGTGTGGTGTGTGACACACAAATGTAGCAGAGCAGTGTGTGGTGTGTGTGACGTTCATGTAGCAGAGCTGTGTGTAACATGAGCATGTACAGTAGCAGAGCAGTGTGTGTGACACGCATATGTAGCAGAACTGTGTGTGGTGTGTGTGACGTGCCTTTAGTAGAGCTGTGTGTGGTGTGTCTGACATGCATGTAACACAGCTGTGTGCGGTGTGTGTGAAGTGCATGTAGCAGAGCTGTGTGTGTGACACATGCATGTAAGCAATGATGGTAACATAATCACACGCCTTAAACCAGTAACCGTGTGCTTACAACTCCAATTCCTTTAACTATATTGTATCAGTAAGTGGTGCATTGCACTACCAGAAACCCTAGTACTATAATTTCTTAATAATTTCTAATCCAACGATAAAGCTTAATTAGTGTAAGGAGGTCATCAGGTCAGCAGTGTTATCTGTGCTATAGACATCTCATACTTCTCAGTCACACAGGAATCCTGTTGAACAATTTAACCCTTTGTTGAAAATGTCAAAAGTTGTTATAAATTTATATTCCCAAATATTCCCAAATTCTTCTATGGTTTTATGATTTGAAATTGGCTTTCGGTATAGTAACTTTCATGTCCTCTATGTTGTTTCCGTGACTAGAAAAATGCTCCGACACAGGTAATTCTCTCTTTCTATGTTGAATTCTGTGGCGATGAGACATTTAATGCACAGGATCAGGTACACAATATTGGAAATGGAACATATGAATGTCCCCGGCATCTTATAGTCCTGTTGTGTGTAGAGATTTGTATCCTGTCCTTGGTCAGTACATGTGAGCAGGTTTTGCAGCTCCTTACATTGCAGGAATAAGTTCATTTTTGGGTATTAGAGGGCAGTGTATTCCGGGTTATAAAGTTCCTCAAATTTGGTGGTTGCTCATAACCCAGAAGGGAAGGGTCCGGGATATATGATTTTCAGATGGTCATCCTTGTTTAGGGTATGATGAAGTTTCTTTGCAGTTTTCCTTAGTACCTTTAGCTGTGAATTGCAGGTCACTACTAGAAGTGCACAATCATTTCCTTACTTCTCTGTGTATTAGAGTAGTTGATTTCTGTGTATCCTGGTGGCACTGGTGATTTGGTCATCAAATGAGGTGGGATGGTAGCCCTGATATAAAAATGTCCTTCTGAGGGTGCATTCAGATGACTGTATACCGGCTGGGTTTTCACGCCCAGCCGATATACGGCGTCTCTCTCTGCAGGGGGAGGAGGCTGGAAGAGCTGGGAGCAGTGCTCTGAGCTCCTGCCCCCTCTCTGCCTCCTCTCCACCCCCCTGCACTATTTTCAATACCCTTTCTTTGGGTGAGGTGAAGTTGCCGCAGTTACCTGCCCTATCCACTGCCTTTCGATTTTTCTCCCATTGTATACAGCCTCTCTACTACATGCAAGTCTCTGTGAGCAGTAAATTACCCCTCTGTATCAGCGCTAGACAGCTTTTTAGTTTTCCGGTCACAGCATAGGGCCTCTGGTATCTACACGTCTCTGTGTGCGGTAAATTAGCCACAGTTCTCAGTGCTATACGGTGGGGTAATTTATTTTGGCCCTGCTCTATCCTTACTGCCACATGATGAGGAGTAGGGGTGAGGGTTGAGGACGTGGGCGTGGATGCGGCAGCGGGCGTCCAAATGAGGGTGTGGGCGCAGGCCGAGGTCCTGGGCGGGGTGCATCACAGCTGGCTGCTGAGAGATTAGGAGAGCGCCAAGTTTCTACGCTCCCCAGCTTCCAATCACAATTTGCAGGTTCGCGTGGTAGACCTTTATCACAAAAAGAGCAGTGCAAGCAGGTCCTGTCATGGATGGCAGATAATGCGTCCAGCAATGTATCAGACCCCCAGTCTTCTACACTGTCCACTACTCCCGGCCTAGGGACTGCATCTCTGAATCCTCTGGCTGCTCTTCCTGCCTCCCAGCCTCATCACTCCAGGAAAATGACAGATTCTGAGCAGGCAGACTCCCAGGACTGTTCCTAGGTCCCTGTCCAGAGTGGGAAAAAATAGTTCCTCTCTCGCCTGAGGAGTTTGTCGTGACCGATGCCCAAACTTTGGAAAGTCCCTGGAGTCCGGGTGATGAGGCTGGGGACTTCCTGCAACTGTCTCAAGAGCTTTTTGTGGATGAGGATGATGAGACACAGTTGTCTATCAGTGAGGTAGTAGTAAGGGCAGTAAGTCCGAGGGAGGAGCGCACAGAGGATTGGGAGGAAGAGCTGCTGGACGATGAGGTGACTGACCCCACCTGGCTTGCTAAGCCTACTGAAGACCAGGCTTCAGAGGGTGAGGCAAGTGCAGCAGCAGGACAGGTTGGAAGAGGCAGTGGGGTGGCCAGTGGGAGAGGCAGGGCCAAAGCAAAAAATCCCCCAACTGTTTCCCAAAGCACCCCTTCTCAGCAAGCCTCCATGCAGAGGCCTATTTGTTCAAAGGTGTGGATGTTTTTCAGTGAGAGCGCGGATGACCGACGAACAGTGGTCTGCAACCTGTGCCGCACCAAGATCAGCCGGGGAGCCACCACTACTAGCCTCACCACCACCAGCATGCGCAGGCATATGATAGCCAAACACCCCACAAGGTGGGACGAAGGCCATTCATCGCCTCCGGGTCACACCACTGCCTCTTCCCCTGTGCCACAACCTGCCACACAGATTTAATCTCCCTCCCAGGACGCAGGCACGCGCATCTTCCAGCCTGCACCCGCACCCTCGCCTTTACGGTGCTCCACGGCCTTTAGCAATGTCCCCCAGTGCAGCATTCAGCTGTCGCTAACACAAGCGTTGGAGCAAAAGCGCAAATACGCTGCCACCCACCCGCATGCACAAGCTTTAAACATGCACATTGTCAAATTAATCAGCTTGGAGATGCTGCCGTATAGGCTTGTGGAAACGGAGGATTTTGAAAACATGATGGTGGTGGCGGTCCCACGCTACTCGGTCCACAGTCACCGCTATTTTTCCTGGTGTGCAGTCACCCGGCCCTACACCAGCACATCTCCTGTAACATTACTATGCACTCAACAACGCAGTTACTGGGAAGTTCCACTTAACGACGGACACGTGGACAAGTACTCGCTGGCAGGGCCACTATATTTCCCTGACGGCACATTCGGTGAACTTGGTGGAGGCCGGGACCGAGTCAGAGCCTGGGACCGCTCACATCCTACCCACACCAAGAATAGCGGGTCGTACCTCGGTGCTGGTATCTGCAGCGTATTGTAAGCCTCCAGTTCTTTACAGAGTGGGCATGGATGGCTGACATCTGCCAGGTCCTCAGAAACTTTAAGGAGTCTACCCAGATGGTGAGCGGCGATGTGGCAATCACTAGCATTACCATCCTGCTGCTTTGCCTGCTGAAAGGTTCGCTGCTTAGCATAAAGGCCGACGCTTTGCGGTTAGAAAAGGAGACTGGGGATGACAGTATGTTGCTTGATAGCCAGACCATCCTCACGTCTATATCTCAGTGGGTTTTGGAGGAGGGCGAGGAGGAGAAGGAGGGGGAAGAGACTGCTGCCCACACTACAGAGGGTACCCATGCTGCTTGCCTGTCATCTGTTCAGCGTGTATGGGCTGAAGAGGAGGAGGAAGAGGAGTAATAGGAGCATCCTCCTTGTGAGGACAGTGATGTGTTGCGTACTGGGACTCTGACACACATGGCTGACTTCATGTTAGGCTGTCTTTCCCGTGACCCACGCGTTAGACGCTTTCTTGCCAACACGGATTCCTGGGTGTACACCCTTCTCGACCCACAGTATAAGGAGAACCTTTCCACTCTCATTCCCGAAGAGGAAAGGGGTTCGAGAGTGATGCAATACCACAGGGCGCTGGTGGGAAAAGCGCTAGCTGTAGAAGAAGCAGTTCCTTGGGCCAACTAGCAGGGGAGGCGCGGGGATCAGGCAGCATGTCCAGCGCAGGTAGTGCAACACTCTTCAAGGCCTCCAGTTTTATGGCTCCCCAGCAAGACTGTGTCGCCACTCTCCAGTCAAGTCGGAGGGAGCACTGTAAAAAGATGGTGAGGGAGTATATAGCCGATTGTAGCACCATCCTCCGTGATGCCTCAGCTCCATACCACTATTGGCTGTCAAAGCTGGACACGTGGCACAAACTTGTGCTGTACGCCCTGGAGGTGCTGGCCTGCCCTGCGGCTAGCATCTTGTCGGAGAGGGTGTTTAGTGCAGCTGGGGGAATCATCACAGATAAGCGTACCTGCCTGTCAACTGACAGTGCCGACATGCTTGCCCTCATAAAGATCAATAAAGGCTGGATTTACCCAGACATCTCTTCTCCACCGCTGGGAATCAGCGGATCCTAAAGAATCTTTTCTCTGCAACTGGAAAAAAATGCATCCTCTATCACCCCAAAAAAGTAGAGAATTAGCTTTGTGCATTATTATTACTCCTCCTCCTCCTCCTAAAACAGCATGTCATCACACTGAACTGCCAATTTCTATGCAACCTAAAATGCTCTGCTTAAAATTTTTTAAAACTTTTATCAGTTTTTAAAGTTTTAAAAGTTAAACTTAAACCAATTTTTGCGGAGGACTGCCTCCAGGTTCTGTTACAAATTAACCAATAATGAGCTGTATCTTCAAAAAAATGTCTGTGGGTTTCAGCTGCCCTCGGCGTTCAGCAATTTTTCATGGTTACACTTGTACTCTTGGTGCACCAATTTTTCAGGCCATTGCCAATACTGTTAGCAAACTAATTTTTCAAGGCTTTGCCTATACTCTTGGTAAATAACTTTTTACAGGTGTTCGCCTATACTATTGGTACACCAATGTTACAGGGGTTCGCCTATACTTTTGTTACAGAAATGTTACTGGGGTCCGCCTATACTCTTGCTACAGAAATGTTTCTTGGGTCTGCCTATAGTTTGGCTACAGAAATGTTACTGGGGTCCGCCTATACTCTTGCTACAGAAATGTTACTTGGGTCTGCCTATAGTTTGGCTACAGGAATGTTACTGGGGCTGCCTATACAGTTTCTACTGAATGGTTTGAGGGGTTTGCCTATACTTTTGCTACAAAAATGTTACTGGGGTCTGCCTATACTTTTGCTGCAGAAATGTTACTAGGGTCCACCTATACTCTTGCTGCAGAAATGTTACTGGGGTCCGCCCATACTCTTGCTCCAGAAATGTTACTGGGGTCCGCCTAGACTCTTGCTCCAGAAATGTTACTGGGGTCCGCTCCACGACCGGAAGTGACGTCAGACGCCAGGAGCAGCGGCACGAGATGGAGGCACGAGCGGGGGGCTGAAGGGGACAGCGGAGCAGCTCAGCAAGGAGAGACCGGAGCGCAGTAGCCGGCGCCAAGAGGCCACCAGGAGTCCAGCGCCAGCAGTAGCGGAGGGGACCAGAACGGAGCAGCTGAGACAGGAGGGCAGAGTGAGCGGCCGCCGGGACAGTGGGTGACGTCACCAGGAGGAGCGGAGGAGTGGAGGAGCTGATAAGTATCTTCTGTGTGTGTTTGTGAGCTAAGTGTGTGTTTTCTGTGTATCTGGTTAGTTGTGTCTTCTGTGTGTGTGTGTGTCTGGGGGTCTAAGTGTTTGTGAGGGAAAAAAAAATAAATAAAAAATAAAAAATTTTGTGACCGGTTGCGCATAAGTGTAAGCTGGTAAGAGGTTGCGCGAGAGCGGCAGCGTGTGAGTGGTTGCATAGAGGCAGCAGCGTGTGAGCAGTTGCAGCAGCGTGTGAGCAGTTGAGCGGTTGCAGCAGCGTGTGAGGGGTTGCAGCAGCGTGTGAGGGGTTGCAGCAGCATGTGAGGGGTTGCAGCAGCGGGTGAGGGGTTGCAGCAGCGGGTGAGGGGTTGCAGCAGCGGATGAACGGTTGCAGCAGCGGGTCAGCGGTTGCAGCAGCAAGTCAGCGGTTGCAGCAGCGGGTCAGCGGTTGAGCAGTTGCAGCAGCGTGTGAGCGGTTGCAGCAGCGTGTGAGCGGAGTGTGAACAAGTCTATCATCACTACTTCCACAAGTAAATTCTAGATCCCCATTAGGATGAGCTCCATGTCTGGCAATGTCATCCAGTGTGCTACTTGTGCAATGTATGCGGTCCTTGATCAGCCGATCGAGGGTGCATACTGTTGCGCAAGATGCATGCACGTCGCACATTTAGAAGCCCAAATTCTGGATCTAAATCAGCAACTGGCAACACTGAGAGCCATTGACATCATGGAAAGGAGTTTGGTGCTCACTAAGCAGACACTCGCTGGGGTAGAGGCGGGGGCGGATGGTAGTACGGAAGAGCAGGGGGAGCAGGCAGTCAGCTGGGTGTCAGATAGAAGGAGGCGTAGAGGGAATAGATCCAGGGAGGCTGGTCCTAAACTGGCACAACCCAACATGTCTGCAACGTTGGCAGATGAGGGCGATGCCATTACAGAGCCAGCACCGCTGCAGCACGACATGCCCTCTGAACGCCAGGGGGATGACTGCTCCGGTGAGACGGGGACGGGGAATGCAGGGCAGGCTAGACAGGTCCTAGTGGTGGGGGACTCAATTATTAGGGGGACAGAGAGGGCAATCTGCCATAAAGACCGGGATCGTCGAACGGTGTGTTGTCTTTCTGGCGCTCGAGTTCGACACATCGCGGATCGGATTGACAGATTACTGGGAGGGGCTGGTGAGGATCCAGCGGTCATGGTGCACATTGGCACCAATGAACAAGTTAGAGGTCAATGGAGGGCCCTCAAAAATGATTTCAGGGACCTAGGGTCCAAGCTCAGGGCGGGGACCTCCAGGGTACTTTTCTCGGAAATACTACCTGTACCTAAAGCCACGCTAGAAAGGCAGCAGGATCTTAGGGAGGTAAACTAGTGGCTCCGGAGTTGGTGTAAGAAGGAGGGATTTGGGTTCCTGGAGAACTGGGCTGACTTTGCTGTCGGCTACAGGCTCTACCGTAGGGACGGGCTGCATCTTAATGGGGAGGGTGCAGCTGTGCTGGGGGATAAGATGGCTAGAAGGCTGGAGGAATGTTTAAACTAGGGACTGGGGGGGAGGGTAAAATGAGAAATAGTGGGGTAGCCAGTGTAACTAGCCATCCGGGTCCAAGCAAAGGGAATGGGGGTCGAGCAGGGGGTGGGGTTAGTACAGTTAGAACTGACAGATCAGCCATAAGTACGAAAAGCAACAAAACGAATTTAAAAAACAAAAAAAATTATATAAATTGTATGACCACGAATGCAAGAAGTCTGATTGGTAAAGTGGGTGAGCTTGAAGCGAGAATGACTGATGAAAACTATGATATAGTCGGAATTACGGAAACATGGCTTGATGATAAGTGCGATTGGGCGGTGAATTTGCAGGGATACAATCTCTTCAGAAGAGACCGAAGGAACCAAAAAGGTGAAGGGGTATGTCTGTATGTCAAATCGAACTTGAAGCCGAGGCTAGGGGAGGATATAGGGGTAGGAGACGAACAGGTGGAATCTCTGTGGGTAGAAATACAGGGAGGAAAAAATAACAAAATCTTGATAGGGGTCTTCTATAGACCACCAAAAGCAACAGAAGAAACTGAAGACTTACTACTAAGGCAGATAGAAGAGGTGTCAAAGCGCAACGAAGTAATTATCATGGGGGACTTTAATTATCCAGATATAACATGGGAGAAGGAAACCTGCAAATCTCACAGGGGTGATAAGTTCTTGAGAGTAATTAAAGACAATTACCTGAATCAACTTGTGCAGGAACCAACAAGAGGGAGAGCCACTCTAGACCTAGTACTAACCAACAAACCGGAACGTATAAAGGGGGTGCAGGTTGAGGGGCACTTGGGGAACAGTGACCACAATATAATCAACTTCCAGCTGTCAATCAATAGGAAGCCTTATCAATGAGCAACAAAGAAACTAAACTTTAGTAAAGCAAAATTTGATGAGCTTAGAACTACTATCGGTAACATTAATTGGGACAACATCCTCAAAAATAACGGTACAGAGGACAAATGGGAAAAGTTTAAAAGGATCCTAATCACCTCATGTGAGCAGCTCATTCCCTTTAAAAATAAAAGAAACTCAA
Source organism: Eleutherodactylus coqui (assembly GCF_035609145.1). Classification (NCBI taxonomy): domain Eukaryota; kingdom Metazoa; phylum Chordata; class Amphibia; order Anura; family Eleutherodactylidae; genus Eleutherodactylus; species Eleutherodactylus coqui. The sequence goes on from NC_089843.1 coordinate 32,902,424, forward strand.
CTAAAAGGAAACCAATGTGGCTCGACAAGACGGTAAGAGGGGCAATAAACGAAAAAAAAGAAAGCGTTCAAACTACTAAAGCAACAAGGCAGCGAAGAAGCGCTAAAATCATACAGGGAAAAAAACAAAATATGCAAAGATACGATCAAAACTGCCAAGGAGGAAGCAGAAAGACGGATCGCCAAAGAGAGCAAAAACAACCCGAAGCTATTTTTCAACTATATCAACAGCAAAAGGATTTGCAGGGAGAGCGCTGGCCCTTTAAAAAACAATGCAGGAGAAATCATTGATGATGACGAAGGGAAAGCAAATCTACTAAACAGTTTCTTCTCAAGTGTATTCACAAACGAAAAGGAAATGCCACACGAGATGCAGGGAAATAAAACGAACCCCTCACAAAATATCTCATACCTAACGCAGGAGGAGGTGCGGAAGCGTCTAAAGAAAACTAAAATTGATAAATCACCGGGCCCAGATGGATTACACCCAAGGATACTAAGGGAACTAAGTGATGAGATAGCTAGGCCGCTATACCTAATATTTCTGGACACTATCAAGACCGGTGTAGTACCATTGGATTGGCGCACTGCCAACGTGGTTCCAATTTACAAAAAACGGAGCAAAAGTGAGCCTGGTAACTACAGGCCAGTAAGTCTCACTTCAGTAACGGGAAAAATTTTCGAGGGGATTCTGAGAGACGCCATCGATGAGTACCTTAAGGAGAATAAGGGAATAACTCCTCACCAGCATGGATTCATGAAGGATCGCTCATGTCAGACAAATCTGATCAGTTTCTACGATGAAGTAAGCTCTAGGCTGGACCTGGGAGAATCTATTGATCTTGTATATCTGGACTTCTCTAAAGCCTTTGACACCGTGCCACATAATAGGCTAATATACAAAATGAGGCAGCTCGGACTGGGCGAAAACGTTTGTAAGTGGGTAAAAAATTGGCTCAATGATAGAAAGCAGAGGGTGGTAAGAAATGGTTCGTACTCTGATTGGACCACAGTCGCTAGCGGGGTGCCACAGGGTTCAGTATTAGGCCCCACTCTGTTCAACATATTTATCAATGACCTGATAGAGGGGCTGCACAGCAAAATATCAATATTTGCAGATGACACAAAATTATACAATATAATTAATGCAACGGAGGACAATGTGCGGCTACAAACGGACCTGGATAAGCTGGGGGCTTGGGCAGGAAAATGGCAAATGAAGTTCAATGTTGAAAAATGTAAGACTATGCACATGGGCAGGAGAAACGGATGTCACAAATATTCACTTAATGGGGTACCGCTGGGGAAAAGTGATATGGAAAAGGATCTGGGGGTATTAGTGGATAATAGACTAAACTGGAGTAACCAATGCCAGTCAGCTGCTGCAAAGGCAAATAAAGTCTTGGGGTGCATTAAAAGAGGAATAGGGGCGAAGGACGAGAACATTATCCTTCCATTTTTTAAGGCACTTGTCAGGCCTCACATGGAATACTGCGTACAATTCTGGTCACCGGTGCTCAGGAAAGATGTCACAGTGCTTGAGGGGATTCAAAGAAGGGCAACTAAACTAATAAATGGAATGACAGGACTGGAATACCCAGAGAGGCTATCCAAATTGGGACTATTTACGCTAGAAAAAAGAAGGTTAAGAGGCGACCAAATAACCATGTATAAGTACATGAGGGGACAATACAAGGATCTCTCCCATGATCTGTTTACACCCAGGACCATGACGGTAACAAGAGGACATCTGCTACGATTAGAGGAAAGTAGGTTTCATCACCAACATAGAAGGGGATTCTTTACTGTAAGAGCAGTTAGACTGTGGAACTCTCTGCCGGAGGAAGTGGTGATGGCAAAATCCATAGAGGAGTTTAAAAGGGGACTTGATGTCTTTCTGGAGAAGAAGGATATTACAGGATATAAATCTTAGGTTAAGTGTCAATCCGGGTATACAGGCAGGTAGGAACTATTAGGGGTTGATCCAGGGAACAGTCTGATTGCCATTAGGGAGTCGGGAAGGGATTTTTTCCCCAAAAGGGCTAATTGGCTTCTGGCCTTGGGGTTTTTTGCCTTCCTCTGGATCAACACAGTAGGATAGACAGGCTGGACTAGATGGACATTGTCTTCATTCAGCCTTACATACTATGTTACTATGTTACTATACTCTTGCTACAGAAATGTTACTGGGGTCCGCCTATACAGTTTCTACTGAATGGTTTGAGGGGTTCGCCTTTACTCGTGCTACAGAAATAATACAGGGGTCTGCCTATGCTGTGGGTGCACAAAGACTTCCTATTGCGGTTGTTTTACCTGTCTGGCACAAATATACTGACTGACTAGAGCAGAAATGTGGGCCGATGCTGAGGTCCTTGGCGGGGTGAAAGTGCCTTTTTTGGGCACTTTAATTTCTTCATGTGTAATACCATGTTTGAGTTCCTTGGGCTCGCCTATGCTGTGGGTGCACAAAGACTTCCCATCGCAGTGTTTTAACTGTCTGGCACAAATACACTGACTGACTAGGGCAGAAATGTGAGCCGAGGTCCTTGGCGGGGTGAAACTCTGCTACGTAACTCGTGGCACCTTGGGTCACACAAGGTGAAGGCTGGGACCAAGCCTGACCCTGGGCCCGCTCACGTGCTTCGCACACAGTATTGCTGCATTGCGGAGATGTGTAGAAGTGCTGGCACCTGAGTCCTGTTTATGCTCACTTTTGCGGCTCCTGACAATTTTGTGACGGAGGTGGCACAGAATTGGAATGATGATCGCACTTCAATTTATCATCAATTCTCAACAGCATTGTGGGATATCGCCCACACTTTCAAAGAGGGTCGCTGCCTAGCCCTGCCAACCCTCTGCAGTGTGTGTCTCTGGTTCCTTCTCATTGCAGACGCACCTATAAATAGACATGAGGGTGTTGTGGCTATGAAGCGAACATGTAGCATGAGGCCAGCTGAACGCTGTGCAGGGAAAATTTGGGGAGCGCTGTGGACGCAGGGTCATGCAGGGGGGTTGGACAGCAATGCTAGCATGTAACCCAGGAGAAGAGGCAGCGGTGTCACCTGCAGGCCGTGATTGTCCTTGGTTGCAGGTAGTGTGGTGCTTAGCTAAGGTGTGCCAGCGCGTGTGCATTGCTAATGAGGGTTTGTCCCAAAAAAATTGTTAGGGGGGTGATGCCAGACTCTTGCCCCCATTTTGGGTTAATAGTGGGACCTGGGAGCCTCAGATGCAGCCATGCATGCTGCCCTTCCCTATCCTTTTCTGTGGTGTTTCCATGACTTTCTGATGTTTTCTGGTGTTTGACAAGCCATCACCTATACGGAGCATTGGTCCCATGCAAAAATGCTCGAGTCCTCCATAGACTTCAATGGGGTCCGTTACTCGAAACGAGCTCTCGAGCATTACGAAAAGTTCGACCCGAGCAACGAGCACCCGAGCATTTTCGGTGCTCGCTCATCTCTAGACACCACCATAAAGGTTTTAAACATCTCAATACAGACATCCCTAAACTAAAAACCAATTGATTGACCCGCATACCTCAGTTGGGACAGTTTCCACCCTAAATACATTAAAAAGTTAATCGTTTACAGCCAGGCCATCATAGAATCATTCAATGGTAGAGTTGGAAGAGACCTCGAGGGTCATCCGGTCCAACCTCCCGCTCAGTGCAAGATTCACTAAATCATCCAGATATTTGCCCAGCCTTTGAACACTTCCATTGAAGGAGAACTCACCGCCTCCCGTGGTAACCTGTTCCACTCATTGATTACCCTGACTGTCAGAAAGTTGGTTTTTTTATATTTAATTTTTTGTCTCCTCCCTTTTGGTTTCATCCTATTGCTTTTAGTCTTTCCTTGTGCAAATAAGAATAGGGATGATCTCTATGTACTGTGACAGACCTTCAGATATTTGTAGACAGCTATTAAGTCTCCTCTCAGCCTTCTTTTTTTGCAAACAAAACATACCCATATCCTTTAGCCGTTCCTCATAGGACATGATTTGCAGACTGCTCACCATCTTGGTAATTCTTCTCTGAATTTGCTCCAGTTTGTGGATTTCTTTTCTAAAGTGGGATGCCCAGATGAGGTGTGACTAAGGAAGAGTAGAGGCAATTGCATCTGCTCCTACCCAACAGGCAAAGAGGAACATTTATACCATCCTAAAAGGACATTTTTAAATCAGGGTTACCATCTCACCTCAATTGATGACCAAATCACCATAGCTAACAAGATACCCAGAAATCAAGAACTCCAATACACAGAGAAGTAAGGAAACAATTGTGTAGTAGCCCACAATTCACAGCTAGAGGTACTAAGTAAAGCCGCGAACAAACTCCATTATACCCTGTGGTGGAGCACTTTTCTAGTCGAGGAACACAACATAGAGGACATGACAGTCATTATACTTAAAGGCAATTTGAAATCACAAAGCCATTGAAGAATTTGGGAATATAAATTTAAAACAACTTTTGACACTTTCAATACAGGGTTAAGTTGTTCAAGAGGGTTAATACGTGACTGGGGTGTTTGAGACATCTATAGCACACCTAACACTGCTGACCTGGTGACCTCCTAACACTAATTCAGGGACCATAAAACCTTCATCTTTTTCAGTGGACTATTTAAGAATGTTTGTATTTCTGTTGTAGTATTCTTTTAAGTGCAAATTAATCACATCCATGTCTGTGTAGTGCCATGAGTATGTGTATAATAATATGCATGCCTTTTTGGATCTATTTAATTATACCTGAGGGAGGAACCTAAGTCGGTATGAAAGCTCGTATTAACATGATGCATTTTTGTTAGCCATTTAAAGTTGTCCTATCTATAAGATTACTTGGTTTCTTTTGCTGGGAATAATCACATTTTGCTATACTAGCTAACACGATACCAAACTTTTTTCATAAAATCTACTGAGACATACTACTTTTTCTAGGCAGTCTCCATAAAACATTATTGCACAATATATCTTATGAGTGTTTTTACTGTTCATTGCACTTATATGACTGATAACTTACTTTTTTATTTTTCCAAAATATTTTATTGTTGTTAAAAACAAGCTGATTTCCTTCCAGAGCCGATGAATTGAAAGTTCCAATATGATGAAAGGAATAATAATCTTCATCAACAACTGCAGAGTTAAGTATGTAATAATCTGTGGACATTTCTCCTTTTTTATTAAAATTGACAAATTCTCCAAAAGGATCTTTAAACTGGACTCTTCTCAAGAACTAAGAAGATTAAAAGTACATTAAAATGCATTTCACTGAGGCATCTTCAGTATATTATAACATTTCAGTTGAATGCTTGAAAACTTATCATTTTTTAAGGATTTAAAGGGGTTGTCCCGAGGCAGCAAGTGGGTCTATACACTTCTGTATGGCCATAATAATGCACTTTGTAATATACATTGTGCATTAATTATGAGCCATACAGAAGTTATAAAAAGTTTTTTACTTACCTGCTCCGTTGTTAGCGTCCTCGTCTCCATGGAGCCGACTAATTTTTGGCCTCCGATGGCCAAATTAGCCGCGCTTGCGCAGTCCGGGTCTTCTGTGTTCTTCTATGGAGCCGCTCGTGACAGAGAGCGGCTCCGTGTAGCTCCGCCCCGTCACGTGCCGATTCCAGCCAATCAGGAGGCTGGAATCGGCAGTGGACCGCACAGAAGAGCTGCGGTCCACGAAGCAAGAGGTTCCCGGCGGCCATCTTCACAGGTAAGTATAGAAGTCACCGGAGCGCGGGGATCAAGGTAAGCGCTCCGGTAAGCTGTCTGTACGTCCCTGCATCGGGGTTGTCTCGCGCCGAACGGGGGGGGGGGTTGAAAAAAAAAAAAAACCCGTTTCGGCGCGGGACAACCCCTTTAATGATTTGAGATATATGCAAAATTCATTTTAGGATATGAGCAAATAAAATTTGCCCATTTGGAAAAAAATACTTTTCTTTTAGGGCCCATATTGTGAAAATCAGCAATGTAATTTGACCTGCAGTGCGGTTTTTAAATCCACAGCAGGTCAAATTTGCAGCAAATGGGAAACAATATATGATTTTCTCAGTAAGAGAAAACAAGTAATCTTGTAGACATGATACATTTTAATGACTAACAAAAATACATGATATTACAGCGAGCTTTCAAACCTAACATCATGTATTTTTGTTAGTCATTAAAAGGTATCTGTCAGGACCAGTGGCTTCCGGGGCCTCTGTGCCCGCATCGCTGATCCTATCACTCAGGTGGCTGAGGTGCGGCGCAGGGGAGCCCAGTGCTGGTGACCTCCCCTGGTCGCCAGGGTCCCGGGCGCCGGCTCCGGGCGCGTGCTCCCATGCTTAGGGGGCGTCGCCTGGGTAATCAGGTTGCTGGGGATACGGTTGATGCTGTCCCCGTTGCCATGACATCCTTATTAGAGTGTTCTGCACTCGCAGCTGGATGTCTGGGTCTTGCTGCTGGCTGGCTCCCCGCCCCAATCAGCTGCTGATGCGGGAGTTCGTACAGCATTTAAATGTCTGTTTCAGTGTATGCTTGTCTCCAGGCCACACCCGCGTTATTGGATTGTATTCCAGGCTTTTGACCCACTTGTTTCGGACCTGACCTTGCCTTCGCCTAGCCCCTTGTACTGCATTATTCTCCTGTTGCCCACCCTGATTGCCTGACCTTGACTTTGCTTTTACCTAAATCCTTGTACCTCGTCTCTTTTGTTGGATAGCCTGACCTGCCTTTGTGTCTCCTGGTTCTGTCTGTGTGTCTGACTCCTGCCTCGCATAGGGACTGTCTGCCAGCTGTCACCCTAGGGCTTATCCTAGGGGGGCAAGGAGGTAGGGACAGGGGCTGTGGGAAGTGTTCAGGGGCTCCCAGTTACCCAGACCCAGTTCCCTGACAGTATCGTATTTACAAGATTACTTGGTTTGTCCCACTGAGAACAATCATATTTTTCCTTACTGGGTAACATTATTCCTGTGCTTTTACACAGGAATGAGTATCACTACTGATTGAAGGGAAAACGGGGCGAGGGAGCATCTAATCCCGCCTGCCTCAATTTAGAGTAAGCAGGCAGTCGTTCATAACTGAATGACTGCATGTTTACATATTACTGATGCATTATTCAATTTTCTACATATAGAAACTGAATGACGAATAAGACACAAGCAAAATATTGTAAGTAGTTCACTCAGGTCATGCATTTACACTGAACAATAGTCATTCAGATTCTTGCTGAATAGCAGGAATTTGACAGATCACACTGGATCACAGAAAAAAATATTTTGTCTGCTACTTGGGGTATTTCATCTGTCCTACACTAAACCAAGTGTGTAGAGTCCAAATCTGTAGTTGGGTTTTGCCAAGAATGTCGGGTTCTGAAGTTATAAACAATATCATTGGCTGTACATAAAGATGCAAAAACTGATTTTATGTTCCTCATACAGTCACTATTCATGATTAAAATTGTGCTCCAAAACGGAGAGATTACAAAAACTTGTTTACGTTAACAAACGTGTAAATAATAAGTTCACTTGAGTCATTAGGCTGAGAAGGTACAGGTCCATAAAATGGAAGAATCTGTCTCAAAATGGCCGCTAGATACAAAATGGAGCATTATAAGATGTAAATAAGCTTGTGTGTAGTGAAACAATAATTAAAGCAGAAATAACTTTAGAGCATGACATTCGGTGCAATGTCTAATGATTTTTTTTTCCTTCTATTCATCCGAGAACATTTGCCTGGTACAGTCGCTATCAGAAGAGACTCCCCCACGTCCTGAGCTTTGGGAAAAGAGCAAATCGTGCTGATAAGACGCTGCGATCATCCAAACACACAAGGGAGGAATAATCATTTGAAGGACATTTCACACAGATATATTCTCACTACACTGATTGTTGAACAATGCACGATTCTTGATGTTTTTCTAACCCATTGAGATTAACCCCGTGACTAATGACGTATTCCTTTCCTGTATTAGAACTATACCAAGTCAATAAACGCTCAGAGTACGTACGCCTTAAGCAGAGTGAGCTGTATATCTGCCGTGGCTCAACTCTACGTATCTGAGGAGAACTAGAAGCCGACTCTTTGTGTGGTTCTTGGCCTCCGTGGTGCACTGGATATGAATTGATTTGGAACCCAAGGCTTGAAAGGTTAATGTGACCTAGCGGTCCTTAACAACTGGCGTAGTCGGCAGGATTTACTGATTGACTCTTGTGTCACTCATCGTGCGACGACATCGGACTGGGAGGACATATATCCACTGTGCCAAACCAGAGGACTGATCAACCTCACTCACAGCCCGGTAAGTGTCATATTTATTATATGATGTCTGCCGTTGGTCTGTTTTGGCTCAGTTGATTGACAGACTCCTAGGTCAGTCGGATGTTTGATGTTTGACATCATAGTTGTCATCGGTAAAGAAGTTTACCTCAGGTCTTGGGTACTCTTAAGTGACACCGAGGGACAGAATCTGTAATTTGACTATATGCATATATATGTGTTTTCGTTGTGGGTCCAGTAGGACTGGCTGTTTAAATGTACAGGGCGTTTTGGCTGTTTAACGGTACAGGGCATTTTGGCTGTTTAACTGTACCGGGCGTTTTGGCTGTTTAACTGTATCGAACGTAGAAGTCTGTGAACACTACGTCATCGAGGACAGGGCATTTAGACGTGGAAGTCTTTGAACACTACGTCTTGTTGTATCATACGTAATAACATGTTGAAGTTCTTTAAGAAGAAGACTACTGATCAGGGTCTCCTGGATCCTGTCCACTTGGTGTCATGTAGAGCAGGCAAAAAGTTAAGAAGTTATGTGAAAGGGCGTCAGACGTTAGAGTTCTTACATTACATGATTGAGCATAAGGCTACAGGCATACCAGTGAGAAAAGGGTCTCAGGCAGTTATATATACTTATAATTAGGTCGTAATATACGATGTTTAAATTGTTAAGAAGAAGACTGTAGATGATGGTCTTTTGGATCCTGTCCAGTTGGTAGTATGTAGTGAGAAGGAGTTGAAAATGCAGAACATGTGGCATCATCAGAAGGTCCCAGCATATGTGTTATTTATGAGTTTAAATGCAGGGAATAGTTCATATTCACAGAGAGCTGACAGTTGTTTTGCAAAGGTGGGGGCTGTCGGAGAAGGCTTGGAAAGTGTGTTAGCTGATAATGAAGGAATTTTAGTTAACAGACGATTGCTCAAGCTTGCAGAGAAAAATGTTTCAGTAAGTGACGTACAGTTGAAGTAAGAAAGTTGCAATTTCAAGATGGCGATTATTCATATGCTTTGAGTTGAAGACAAAGGAAGGCAGCCCTTCTTCACCATCTGAGGGCACCGCCCCGGCCGTGTCATGGACGATGTTTTTCTCTCTTTGCCCTGCCCCTAGATGGCCGTGTTGTTATTGGGGCCAATACCAGTCGGTATATCTTGATACGTGTCTAGTATGTAGTATTCCTGGACCCTCCCGTCACCATCGCCCAGTCAGGCCACACCTTCGGTGGCCATTTCAGTGCCAGCCATGGCCCAGCGGCCATTTTAGCATCTGTTGCAACAATACCTTCAGTTACCCCTCAGACGTCCTCTTAGCTCCGCAGCAGAAATGAGCTGGCTCCTCATCTCCCATCTATGTATGCTTTTAGCTGGCATACCAATTCCTTGCACTGCAATGACGAGTGCCTTTTCTGAATTTTGCATAGAAACATTCAAGTCCCCTCATCCCGCCTGCAAATAGCCTCCTCCCGATTATCTGTTCTGCAGTCTGTGTTTAGCACCCCCATCCCAAGTAGGTTTGTGCTCAAAATTGCCCACAAATGTAGTTGTCGCGAGGAGGAACCAGGGGGCGAGTTCAGGCAGAATCTGTGATCTATGTGACAATTTGTATGTTTTAATGTCCTAACATCATAAGTCAGATACTGCTGAGAAGAAAGGTCACTATAGGTGCTAGGATCGCAGACGGCAGTAGAAAAGCTTACAGAACGAAGGAGAGGGTCAATACGTGATAATATAGATATAGGAATAGATAAAGGGTTAATGCTTGATTTGCGTAGAGCTCTGTTCCCCCTTGTCACCCCCCCCCCTTCCCTTCAGAGTTTAGTGAGATTGAAGTGAAAGCCTTGACTTGCAGAGAAGGAATGTGTGCTTCTCAAGGCCAAAGATTAGAGTGGAGAACACTGGACAATAATTAAGTTTGCTTGAATAGAATAGAACCCGTAATGAATCCAGTGAATCTTACTGTTTTTGCTGTTCTTTGTGTAAATGTCAGTTCTGTAATTGGTTGGACGTGTGCATAATTGCTAAATGTGTGTTCATTTTATGGGAAATATTAGTGTTGTGGAATCTGTTGTACCTCTCTAGTATTACAGACAGTTAAAGTTTGACTGATTCCAGGGAGAGGTGGTAGTGATTGAATGCATTTGTTTGCAAGATGAGGACAGTTGCATCATACGCGTTATCTCCTGGTGTGAACGGTGTGCATCCTAGTGCAATGTATCCACAATTTCCTGAACTCTAACGGCGCAAACATTGTGTGTGTGGTGAATCATAGGCATTTGAATGAGAGAGCCAGACTTGACCGCATGGATGGATGAGAGTTAAAGGGGTTGTCTCGAGGAAGCAGTGAAATTTTTTTTTTGCCCAGTCCCCCTAATTAAGCATACATTACTAAGCCCCCCTGTAAATGACTTTTCTAGCTGGTTTGTACTTACAGTTCCAGCGTTTCAGCAACTTATAAAAAGTTTCCCCAAGATGGCCGCCGGCTCTTTTCCCGTCGCTTGCTGTAGCCCGACGTGCGCGCTCCCGAGACGCTACCAGCTGTGTCTCCCTGACAACCAGACGCCCCGCAGCCGCCGACCGGACCCCGGGATTGAACACGGCCGACCAGTCACCCACCGCCAGGCAGCAGGTAACCGGCGCTAGCCCCCGACTCCCCCGGCTTCCCCGTGGTAGCCCCAGCTTCCCCGCGCTATCCCCGGCTCCCCAGCGGTAGGCCCCGGCTCCCCAGCGGTAGGCCCTGGGGCCCAGCGGTAGGCCCCGGGGCCCAGCGGTAGGCCCCGGCTCCCCAGCGGTAGGCCCCGGGGCCCAGCGGTAGGCTCCGGGGACCAGTGGTAGGCTCCGGGGCCACAGCGGCAGTCAGTCACGCGTCACCCCCGTCAGTCCGTCACCCATCACTTACCTGGGTGGCTGGGCTGGGCTGCTGGGCTGGGCTTCTCGGTTGGGCGGCTCCAGTTTCTGCACCTTCCTCTAACAGAGGATGGTAGCAGAATGGCCGCTCCAGTGCGCTCCCGAGAAGATACAGCTCGTCTGCGCATGCGCAGAAGAGCTGTAGCGGCGAGCACACTGAAGCGGCTCGTGCTCAGAGCAGAAGACTGGACTGCGCAAGCGCGTCTAAAAAAGCAAGCCGCCAGCGAATTTAGACGGAACCATGGAGACGAGGACACTAGCAATGGAGCAGGTAAGTGAATAACTTCTGTATGGCTCATATTTAATGCACAATGTATATTACAAAGTGCATTAATATGGCCATACAGAAGTGTATAACCCCACTTGATTTCGCGAGACAACCCCTTTAATGACCCGTGTTCAGACTATGATGAATGTAAGATGTGTGATGCAGATATTGACCGGGGATACAAGTTTTTCTCCCCCCCCCCCCCCCCTTCTGCATATGCAGACTGTAAATTTCCAATGTGGATAGATGTTTGTAGAATATTCTGCCCTGATGTAATTCATGTCTCTGTTATTGGTACTGATATCTTACAGGCCTTATCTGCATCCATCAAATTCCTACCGGATAGATCGGTACAGGTTGAGACCTTAGGTGACAGTTCTGAAGAGTCTTGTAAACTAACTGCTCCAACAAACACCCCTCTTTTTCCAGTCCAGAAAAAACGCTGAAGGGTCAGCCAGACACCTACCGCATGTAGGTGCTGTGTGCTGATAATTTGGAAGTCTGCCAACAGGCCACAATTTCACTGTTAATTTTTCTTGCAGAAAATGGCTGTAAAGCCTCTAAAGACAAACTCCAGTCCTGCAAAATAAAGGTTGTTCTCTTGGGTCATTGTTTAGGCCAAGGAACTGGACATCTGACATAGGAACAAAAGGCTGTTCTCCAGGCCATACCTGTACCTATATGTGTTGCCAAACTCCGCACCTTTCTGGGCCTTGTTTCATACTGCCACCCATGAATCCACTCGGTTTCCTCTCTCATGCTACCACTTTATGACTGTCTTTCAATTATTCCTTTCTCTCTCACCTCTGAAGCAGCTCTCTAGTCTTGGGTATTCCCAACTACTCTTTACCCTTTACTCTTTTCTGTACTGAACTTTCTAGCCTTTTCTGTACTAAACTTTCTAGCCATGTGACGGCAGTGTTGACACAAAAGCACGGAGGACAACCACGGCCACTTGGATACTACTCCGTGAGGCTCGAGGAGCTCCCTCATGTGTTTGTGCTGTGGCAGCAGTACAGGCAATGGTTGACAAACCTTCTGAGTTGGTATTGGACTACACCCCCCCATTCCTTAGTGGTCCTCACCCCTCATGTCATTCGGAGCATACTCACGCAAGTGCAACCCAAGCACTTATCTCTGGCCTGTCAGATCCGGCTACAAAGTGCTCTTTTCATTCTTTCCCAATGTTGCTACTACTTTGAACCTGATTACTCTTCTTCCAATTGAGTATCCTGGTTCAAAGTGTGTGTGTGTGGGGGGGGGGGGGGGAGATATAGGTGATCTAGGTATTGCAGGTCAGCTATTTTAAAATTTTTCTTTTTTTCCTTCTTGCAACAAGGTTATGATCTATTTGAAATAGAATACCAGCCTGATTGTCTAGCGGTAATCGGTGCAAGGGGTTTCAGAAGTGCCAATTCAGCTGGCAGAAACTGAACCGCTTGAGGTAATGTTTAAAGGGTCGCGATGCCTCACGTGCTTCCTTGTGCTGGAAGGTCCTGAAAGCATATTGAGAACTGACGTGATGGGACCCTTGGGATGTTGTATCAAACTTCACCCGTCCGGTGAGGCTCGTATACATCCCGGGTCTGAAAGCCACCCGACCTTCTGTCAGATGGCAGCAGACCAAGCGACACCTCTCCCTGTCCTCACTCTTACGCACGCAGAGGAACAAGCTCTTAGCCCCCTTGGTCCGTCAGTACCCCCTGGCACATGTCCAGGAAGATGCAATTGCAGACACTGTCTCTTCTTTATGTTAACTGAAAGCCCTTGTTAACAATGCATATTTTTAGTTTTTTTTTGTTATAGATGGTACCAGGGGTGATTGACGACTCCACACTGGAGATGCAGTGGTCACACAACAAGATGTCCTAAAAGCAGAAGCTCTGCCTCCGCATGTTTCAGGACAAGAAGCGGAACTGAGGGCCCTCTCTGAGGCGTGTAGAGTGGTAGAAGGTAAGACGGCAAACATTTACACTGACTCCCGGTATGCATTTGGCATAGCTCATGATTACGGCCCAACATGGAAAGCCAGACAGCTTGTTACCTCAGCAGGACAGCCAATTAAGAATGGTGCAGCGGTGCAGAGTCTCATGGAAGCCCTACTACTACCTGACAAAGTGGAAAGCTCACACCAATTCCTACACCGGAGAAGCAAGAGGCAACACCATCACAGACCACACAGCAAAGACAGCGGCCCTCAAGCCGTGGAAGAAAAGAAGAAAAGAAGAATTTGACAAAAACTTTGGACATTGACTAAACTTTGGACATTGACAAATGGACTAAATATGGGAGCAGCAGAAACAGGACGGTGTATGGCGAACAGTCAACAGAACGTGCCTACCACAGTCCCTGTGCCCCGTGATGGCCCAGCTGACGCACGGAAAGACGCACCTCCCAAAGCAGCAATGATGTTGACGCTTGAACAAGGACGGGTGGCTCCTGGGTTTTCTGTAGCTGCTGCATCATTTGTCCAGTTTTGCATGATCTTTGCCTTAAGCAACAGGGCAGAAGTAAATTTGCCACATAACACTTGCCTAGACCACTCTACCCATTTCAGGGATTGCGAATTGGCTACATTCAGCTCCCACTTGTTGGGAAGTATGAATATGTGCTTGTTGTTGATTTCTTTTCAGGTTGGAGACCTACCCTGTTACCAAAGTAAATAAGCAGGTAACCGTACAGAAGCTCATGAATGAGGTAATCCGCAGATATGGGGTACCGGAAGTGATTGAGTCAAACAAAGGTACAAATGTCACAGGTGAAATAATGCAATACATCATGTCTGCTTTGGGTATATTCCAGGTTTTTTACACACCCTACCATCCATGGAGTAGTGGGAAAGTAGATCCATGGGCAATGAAGGAAACGGGCAAATCTTGAATTGAGTGTCTTCCATTAGTTTTTCTTTTTCTCCGGAGGATACATGCCACAGTAGCCAAGTTTGGGAAATGATTCTCTTGTTAATTTTGTCATAGGTCTCTCCAAGGAATTGTCAATAACGCATTCTGTGGTCTCTGCTTCTCTCTCAGGTCCTACAGACGAGCGTCACAATCTGAAACCAGGTGGCAGGTTTGATCCACATGTGTACATATATAGATGCAATCAGAGTGCCAGGGGGGGGGTGCCAGATGAGTTTAAAGCCAGGGATCAAGTTAAGGCCGGATTTGAGTCCCTGTTTAGAATAGTAACCATCAATAAGAATGTTGATATATATTACAACCAACAAAGGTTCGTGAACTATACAAGAGATGCACTTTAAGGGCTTGCTGATCAATTAGGCCCCACAGCCACCATGACTTTCCAGAACCGAATGGCTCTGGATATGATACTAGCCGAGAAAGGTGGTGTTTGTAAAATGATTGGTGAAACTTGCTGTACATATATTCCAGATGACACAGGGCCCTCAGGTAAAGTGACTATCGCAATAAAGAAATTGGCCACATTGTCAGAAGAGCTGAAGCGTAATTCTGGGATAACTAACCCCTGGGATGAGTGGTTTGCATGGACCGGACAATGGAAACAATTCTTGATGCAGATAGGAATAGGGATTTTGGTTACTCTTATCATATTCCTGCTACTTTCTGTCTGTATTGTACCCTGTGTACGCTCCTGTGCTAAGCTTACAGATCAGATGGTACCTGTCGCCCCCATATACGTAGATGTAGAGACCCCAGGCGATGGCTATATGCCCATAATACAACAGAGCAATTTGTCCCCTTATGGAGCTGTCTCAGCAGAAGCAGGGGTGACCACTCTAGTTTCACAGCCATTAGAATAGAATAGCATGTGTGTTGTAGATCCCTTCTGTGTCTATAAGGTCTTTGCGTTTAGTTAGCTAGGATTAGTTGTCGGGGAAGGGATTAGCCCTTGGACAGCTGACCAACAATGATAGGTAGGGCATAGTTCATAAGCTAGAGATAGGGAAAGCAAACCTTACCCCATCCTGTAGAAGTTATAAAGTATTGTTTATTTTGAGACAGTTTCTAGGGGGGTTTGAGAAGGTACAGGTCCATAAAATGGAAGAATCTGTCTCAAAATGGCCGCTAGATACAAAATGGAGCATTATAAGATGTAAATAAGCTTGTGTGTAGTGAAACAATAATTAAAGCAGAAATAACTTTAGAGCATGGCATTCGGTGCAATGTCTAATGATTTTTTTTTCCTTCTATTCATCCGAGAACATTTGCCTGGTACAGTCGCTATCAGAAGAGACTCCCCCACGTCCTGAGCTTTGGGAAAAGAGCAAATCGTGCTGATAAGACGCTGCGATCATCCAAACTCACAAGGGAGGAATAATCATTTGAAGGACATTTCACACAGATATATTCTCACTACACTGATTGTTGAACAATGCACGATTCTTGATGTTTTTCTAACCCAATGAGATTAACCCCGTGACTAATGACGTATTCCTTTCCTGTATTAGAACTATACCAAGTCAATAAACGCTCAGAGTACGTACGCCTTAAGCAGAGTGAGCTGTATATCTGCCGTGGCTCAACTCTACGTATCTGAGGAGAACTAGAAGCCGACTCTTTGTGTGGTTCTTGGCCTCCGTGGTGCACCGGATACGAATTGATTTGGAACCGAATGCGCATACATTGTTCAAAAGAGCTTCAGGCACTAGCTTTTGTGCTGGTATCTGTTGTTGACAACTGCAGAAACCAGCAGTAGTCACCCATCTTTTTTTCATGGTGCAAATATCCTGCTGGAATATTTCCCCATGTTCATCACTCATCTTGTAGAGAAAAAATTTAGCTGCGAATTTATAAAATTAATTTTGAAGGACATTCAGCAAACATGTTGCTTACAAGTTCAGCATGGTTGTCATTTTCATGGTTGCCAAAAAAGTTTTGCACAACTCTCACAAATGCATTCCAAGCAGCAACATGTGTCATCACACATCAATTTGCGGATTTCAGGACTAACAAAAATCCTGCTTTTAGCTAGGCTTCTATTTGTTTTTTTTCCAAACTTGTCCTTCAGATACTGAAAACCATTTCCATGATACATAGCCACAACAAACTTTTTCATTAAGCCCAGCTTAATGTGAAGTGGTGGAGGGTACACTTTCATTGGATCAACCAGTGATTCATGTAGTACATTGTATCTGCCAACAGTGTACTCAAGTCTGGATGGCCACTGTATCACTCTGTAATGATTGCTGTCATCATGACTGTCCCATAGCCACAGAAAGAATATGTATTTTGTGTACCACAAATGTAGACCCAACAGGAGTGCCACAATCTTCAAATGTTCCAGTTATGATTTGAATAGCTGATCAGCTTGCTTCAAAAGGAGTTCCATTGACTTATATGACTCTTTCATTTTCTCTGCATGAGCAATGGGTACAGAAGGCTTTTCGTCACCATTGTGCAGCAATACAGCTTTCAGGCTAGCTTTGCCAGAGTGTATAAATCTCCACTTCTCAGGTACATAGTCACAATCTAGCTCCAGCATAAGGCCATTCACATCTGTGCAAAAACAAATGTGATTTTCCAGCTTGTAATATGATGCTAATTTTGCAGGACAA
This sequence comes from Eleutherodactylus coqui, assembly GCF_035609145.1. Classification (NCBI taxonomy): domain Eukaryota; kingdom Metazoa; phylum Chordata; class Amphibia; order Anura; family Eleutherodactylidae; genus Eleutherodactylus; species Eleutherodactylus coqui. The sequence goes on from NC_089843.1 coordinate 32,919,381, forward strand.
TCACAAACGTGTGAAGTTGTACATTTTTGTAGTTAACTCCATTCCTGTAATCTGGAGGCTAATAATTCAGACTTCTCCTTTGATAAAGAAAGGTCTCTCACTAGATCGGCTTGCCTTCCTCTTGCCATTGAGCCACTGTGTGAGGCCAGAGTAGGACATAGTGCAGCAGATGTCAGGTGTCGATCTTTTATCTTAATCTCCAACTTTACACCCAAAATAATACTTGTAAGCAATCTTCATTCTCTTTGTTAGGTTTTTGCACTAAAAGCATGTGGTGTATTTACCACAAATGTATTTGAAATTGTCTGGGTGGTTAACACTGCTCTGCCTACTCATCTTTAGGCTAAGGGCTTCTACCCGCTAGCTTTTTTTTTTTTTAATGCTGCGATATCACTGTGTTTTTTTTCAATGGACTTTCTAATGTTAAAATCGCATCAAACAAAAATCGCAAAAGCACAAACTTGCGATTTTTGTGCGATTTTAACATTAGAATGTCCCATTGGAAAAAATGCAGCGATATCGCATCGTAAAAAAAAAAAAAAACGCTAGTGGGTAGAAGCCCTAAGACAAACATACTATCTATATAAGAAATCAGTATTGTCAACTATAAGGTTGTGCTTAGCACTCACATTATATAGGCCTAGCAACTGCTGACATCAGCCTACCAACATGCTCAGACATGCTCAGATGCTGCAGAAACCTGCTGTTGCCAGGATGTGTTGCGAACAAGGTGCTGGAAGGCATGATGCAGGTTGTGGTGTAGCAGTTATATTGTTGTCATGCATCAGTACCTTGGGCTAAACTACCAAGCTGTCACCAAACTGTATTTGGCCTATAACTTAAGATCTAGACATTGATACTGATGCATCTTGTCTCCACCGGAAGAATGGGTGGATACATGGGTTGGGAATCTGGAGTTAGAGGGTAGGGCTAGGTGATGGGCAGAGCTGGGGATTGGCTGGTGAATACACACCTCCCCACGTGCAACGCCCATTCCCCTTGCCCAGGTCAGACATTTCGCAGCTGGACTTCCCGCTTTGAGCGACCATGTCCCACCCGCTGACACTGCAGCAGCAGACAGCCCCACTGTAGCTGTGATTGCTGTGATCTGTGTGGCAGAGGCAGTGACAGGGAAGGACACAGTATACAGCCAGTGCACACACAGGGGAGCAGACTCCCCTTGAATGGCTGCATCCGCCAGTGACAGGGCCCTGGCAGCATGTGCCAACTCTCTATTTCAGCCGCCAGGGACAAGTTGTGGAGTCGGTAGGGAGAAGCTATGGTGAGAGCCACTACAGCGGGGAGGACAGTGTTGCTGGCAGGATGTGCCCCATGGACGGACACACCATGGCATGGAGAATTAAAGCAGGAACACAATTGTCAGTGGTAGGGTAGAAGATGTGCACCAGAGCGGGGAGAACAGTGACAGAGTGGCCGGCTGAAGCAGCCACAGGCACGAGGGGAGTGCAGACAAAGTTGGAAGCTGAAGGGGGTGTTAGCAGTGCAGTACAAAGGCGTTATCTGTCACTGTGCAGGTCTCCACCCATATTTCTGGTGGAGACAAGATGCACCAGTACCCTAGACATCCTAGGCGAATTTTGATTTCGGATTCAGCACACTCAAATTACACACACTGATATGTGATTTCAGCTTGCAAACACTATTAAACACATTAAATTACTCCAGAGCTAATTTGGTGGACACACTGCATAATGCGTTGAAAAAAGTATCATGAAAATAAGGTATGTAACTGCATTATTCTTGGCAGCATATCTCCATAGGGAGATGGTAATGAGGATGTGCTTCTGACAGCAAAGGAAGCAACTGGAAGTCATGTGATTCAAAGCTTAATACAACTACAGCCATTGAAAACTTGTTGAAAAGGAAAATAAACTGTGGCACATAACTTTTTCTTAACAATGTTGTATAAATTGAACTTTGCTAAGCCTATATAGACATATATTACTTCAATACTTCATGTATACGTTAAGATTTTCTTTCTTGTCCATTACAAAAGGTTGACTGCATTGTTAAAAAAAAAGACAGTTCAACAAGACATAACAAGTCTTATTGCTGTGGCGGTTTGGGGATTGCTGCCAGGCTGATAGTCTGGTGTGGGTTTTGCAGGTGGTTCTCCATCTTCTGACCCTTGTGGGTGTGGTATTAGGTGAGACATGCTTAAGCCACACTTGTGGGTAATTGTCACAGCTATTTAGTCTAGCTGATGCTGGACAAAATTGCTGTTGAATCTTAAGTCTAGCTCTGACTGTGGTCTCTATAAGAGCTCTCTTCTGGATCATTCATTTGCCTGCTGCATCTAAGCTAAGTTTTTGTGTTTCTTATGTTATTCCCCTGTCCCACGTAGGGTTAACTAAAAACCGAGGTACAAGGTCAGGTATGTCCTTGTCAGAGCGAATTGCCTGTGTTTGGGCAGGTCCCCGTTCCTGAGGTTATTTAGATAGGGATTAGAGATGAGCGAGCGTACTCGTCCGAGCTTGATACTCGTTCGAGTATTAGGGTGTTCGAGATGCTCGTTACTCGAGACGAGTACCACGCGATGTTCGAGTTACTTTCACCTTCATCTCTGAGACGTTAGCGCGCTTTTCTGGCCAATAGAAAGACAGGGAAGGCATTACAACTTCCCCCTGCGACGTTCAAGCCCTATACCACCCCCCTGCAGTGAGTGGCTGGCGAGATCAGGTGTCACCCGAGTATTAAAATCTGCCCGCCCGCGGCTCGCCACAGATGCATTCTGACATAGAGGAGGGAAAGTGCTGCTGATGCTGGAGTTGCTATAGGGAGAGCGTTAGGAGTGATTTTAGGCTTCAAGAACCCCAACGGTCCTTCTTAGGCCATAGAAATTGCACCTATCTGCGATCTGCGATTCCTGTTCTCTCCTCTATATGCGCTCAATGGGGCCTGCGGCAGCAGCGCCGACCCCATTGAGAACATATAGAAGACAAATCATTCTTCTCTGCCACAGCTGTAACAGCTGTGGCAGAGAAGAACGATGTTTGCCCATTGAATTCAATGGAGCCGGCAATACAGCAGGTTCCACTGAAAGCAATGGGCTGCCGGCGTGTGCGGGATGAATTGTCGGGAAGGGCTTAAATATATAAGCCCTTCCCTGCAATTCATCCAGAAATGTGTTAAAATAAATATATATATATATATATATATATACTTACCTTGTCCCGGCAGACAGAGTTCAGCCGCGGCGGCCGGCAGTGGGTGTGAAGGGGGTGTGAGTCAGACTCAGCGCTGAGCCAATCAGGGGGCAGGTCTGACTCACACCCCCTTCACACCCACTGTAGGCGGGCCGCGCTGAATTCCGTCTGCCGGGACAAGGTAAGTATATACCGGCGTATAAGGCGACGGGGCATATAAGACGACCCCCCAACTGTCACCTTATACGCCGGGAATACAGCGTAGCAAAAAATAAAAATCATTGCTCACTTCCCCCGGGATTCTGCGGCGCTGCTGCAGGCTGTCGCTCCCTCCTGGTCCCTGGCAGAGCATTGCTTTCTGGACGCAGGGCTTGAAATCCCCGCCTCCAGAAAGCTACTGTGATTAGCTAACACACGCCATCAGCCAATCACAGCCATTCAATGACATCATTGTCATTGGCTGTGATTGGCTGAAGGCACGTGTGTTTTCTGGAGGCGGGGATTTCAAGCCCTGCGTCCAGAAAGCAATGCTCTGCCGGGGACCAGGAGGGAGCGACATCCTGCAGCAGCGCCGCAGAACGCCGGGGGAAGTGAGTAATGATTTTTATTTTTTGCTCCGCTGTATTCCCGGCGTATAAGGTGACAGTTGGGGGGTCGTCTTATACGCCCCGTCGCCTTATACACCGGTATATACGGTATTTTTTTTTTATTTTTACACATTTCTGGATGAATTGCAGGGAAGGGCTTCTATATTTAAGCCCTTCCCGACAATTCATCCCGCGCACGCCGGCAGCCCATTGCTTTCAGTGGAACCTGCTGTATTGCCGGCTCCATTGAATTCAATGGGCTAACATCATTCTTCTCTGCAACAGCTGTTACTGCTGTGGCAGAGGAGAACGATCTTTATGCTGACAATGCGGGGGGGGGGCACTCTTGCCGCTATTGTGGCTTAATAGTGGGACCTGGGAACTTGAGATGCAGCCCAACATGTAGCCCCTCGCCTGCCCTATCCGTTGCTGTGTCGTTCTCATCACTTTCTTGAATTGCCCCGATTTTCACAAATGAAAACCTTAGCGAGCATCGGCGATATACAAAAATGCTCGGGTCGCCCATTGACTTCAATAGGGTTCGTTACTCGAAACGAACCCTCGAGCATCGCGATAATTTCGTCCCGAGTAACGAGCACCCGAGCATTTTGGTGCTCGCTCATCTCTAATAGGGATTTTTATTACTGTTGTGATGCAGCATGTTAGCTTATTGTGTGAGATCTGCAGGTTACAAATCCAGCATGTCCTGGGTATACGACACTTATATTGGGAACATTCATGATTTTTTGCATAAAAATGGATGATTTGCATGTCAAACAGAGTTCTTCCTCCTGTGCTGAGCTCTTACACTGGAAGATAAGATTACAGCTCACTAGTGGCATGGCTCAAAGCCACTGGCTCATGATTGAGGTCATTTGTGCTAAAAGCACACTGTATACCCATCTACCTCAGGGTGTGATGATTCTGTTACTGTACCTGCCTTGGTTAGTAAAGGAAAGACATATGCATTACCTTTGTAAAGAGCAGATGGTTTTGTTTGTAACTATAGTTGGTATTTGTAAAATTATATAATTGCATATTGTGTAAGGCATGTGCTAGAGCGTAGACAGCTTTGTACACTAGATAAGTGATGCCAAAGTTTTCAGTGTCATAATCATTTCGTCGAAGTTCACCTAATTTCACTGTTCTGTTGCATTTATGAAGTTTGTTACCAAAATAATTCTGGGATGCTAAGTTCATTAGTGATTCTGAGGTCAAGCATTTGAAAAAATATATGAGAATATGTTTAACCAAAAGGTCATTTGGATGAGTTTCTAGACTGATATCCATTAGGTATGTTTTCCAAGATGGGATTCGTATAGTAGGGGGAGAAAATATCAGACTTCCATGAAATAGGGATTCATTGAATTGTGGTACTAACATAAGAGCAATCCCCCCTGCTGGTACGATTAATGTCTTCTCAGAACCTTTATTGCATTCTTTTTCAATAAAAATTATGACTGGCAATGAAACTTTACCAAGAAGTACGACAACCTTAGAAACTGAGTTGTCAAATGTATTTTTATTATTTTCATGGTCTTCTTGTCTTCTTTCTCCATTAGCTATTTTAATAATATACTCAAAGCAAATATCTGAATAATCAGCCATTTTCTTTAACTCCTGGCTCTGCTTCTCACCAACATCATCATCAGATGTAATAACACCGATCCATGTCCAGTTGTAATATCTGAGTAACTGAACAATTGCCAGACACTGGGTTTGGTAGTTGGGAAGTGCTTGGAAAAATGATGGATACAGTTTGGAATTAGTTAAAAGAGGATCCATCGTACCATAACTGATCTGAATGAAGTAATAAAACTGTGTTATGGCCTAGTGAATAATAAAAAAACATACATATGCTTCAAACATACATACATGTTAGCTTGACATTTAGCACATTTTGATAACTTAACGACAATACACTACAATGCTGTAAATCTAATTATCAAAATACACCAGTATTGTTAATGATTGCTACATCAGTATAAGGGCTCATGGCCACAGACGTTTTTTCACTGCAAATTGCCCGTGCATTGCGTATCTATGTCATTCGGGTTGAATGAAATCAGTGAAAGTCAACATATTTTCATTGATCCATCCACATGTACATTTAGAAGCTGAGTATCAATACGCATTAGAAAAATATTGCAGTATGCTCTATTTCTCTGCGTACCATGCAGTGTGATCCCTAAGCATTGGTATAGGCAGTGTATAAAACTCTGTCCATATGCAATACATTGCGTATGTACTGTGTTTTCAGGGGCAACCCCGCTATGAAACAGAGCTGGAAATTTACCGATAGATTTGTGGACATGAGTCTTAACTTGATTTCACAAATAAAAGTAATTTGAAAATAAGTGAAAATGAATATAATCATTACATGTGCTGCAGTAGAAAAGGATGTTAAAAGTCTAACACCATATTAAGAAAATGCACAACAAGAGACTATGAAGTGGGGCCGTGGCCTAGCCTTCAGAGAGTGAAGACACGCCATTTCAAAACTCTGCCTACTAACCACAAAATCTGTGGTCATCTACCACACAGAGCACAGGGAAGTGTTGCCTCTCCCCATCAGGGTCACCACCGCCTAGGGAGATACTGGCAGTGGGGTCTCGCAGTCTGTCTAGCCGATCTCTAACACCACGGCCTTGCCGGAGCAAGCGCAAGAGTGAAGCCTAGACTGAAAGTTGAGAAGAGGAGCCAATGTCTGGGCCGCAGCTGAATCTGCTTGCCGCAATATCTGCTAACCTGTCATAGCGGCGGAGTAGCTTCCCGCCGGTCGAAGTCCTGCAGCTGCTGTGGAGAAGTCCAGGATGGAAGTTGTTGGCCCTGCTATCTGAGCCTGCGATCTCCTGGTGAGTCTGACACAGCCTGCTGAGGGAGCCCCTGTGTGTGTGAAGTTACACAGACTCTGCTATGCCCTGGCTCCCAGCCAGATTTAGAGATTGCAGCTCCCTTCCATCAGATAGCAAGCAGCTCCGGAGTAGTAACACAGGCTCTGTTAAGACTTGGCTCACAGCCAGACTTGGAGACTGCAGCTCCCTTCTATTAGATCTATCCTTCTCACTCTCCATCCTCCCCCTCCCTCCTCTTCACACCTTACTGGAGTTTTGAAACTGGCAAGGAAAAGTGCCTCAGAGTGAGACCAGAGTAAGAGGCTGCTATAAACTGAATTCCTCTTCCTCTCATACTGTCCAGAGAGTTTTCATCAATTTTTATACCTCGTGGGCACAGGAGACTGTTCCTTCTACATTATTTCATGTAGTGTTTTCTTCATCCTAAAAATCACCTGCCAAAAGATTCCCTCTATCCCGCTGGGAGTTGACTTTGTTGACATTCGCCTTTGCCTGTTCTCTAGTTGTCTTCCTCTCTTGTTTTCTTTTCCTCAGCAGGAGTCCCAGAGGCCTTTATGATGACTGAACTTCTCCGCTAGTAGGCGATGTCTTCCGCCTAGAATATCGGACTCCACATGTGTACTTATCCAGATGATTAAGTATCTTCTCTATGTCTTTCTTGTCAATATGTTTGTTAAAATTTACTGTGAGATGGCCACGAGTGTGATGTTAAGAGGTTTTACGTTGGAGATTGAGGTCGGGCAGGAGATGTTGGGCCAGGGCTGATTAGATCCCTGCCTTGCTCCCCCATTCGGCCTTTCCCCCTCCCTCTTCCTTGCTCTGCCTTCCTCCCTCCTCCCCCTTGGCTCCGGGGTGCCTCGGGCGAGCCGAGAGGTGGTCCTCCCGCCCCTGGGCTGGCTCCACTGCGCCCGTGGTGCCGGAATGGGTGGGTGGGGTTGGGGATAGTGCTTGTTGGTGGCGGGGGGATGTGACCCCGGTGATTGTGTTAATTCAGGTCCTAGCGGAGTTGCCTGGTCTCTGCTGAGACTTTGGTCTGCCTTGGACTTGAGGGAGAGGCCTTTGCTCTTCCCTACATGACCCGATGAGGCTTTTGACTTCCTGGAGTCTCCTGCCCTACTGTGCAGAGTTGGCAATTGCCCCCTTTTATGAAACACAATGCTTGACTCTCCGACAATCCTCTTCGGGTAGTCCACGAACTCGTGGATCTCCAACAGTCTTTCCTACAACCACATGGTCATGCCATGGGGTGATTTTCCCTTTTCTCCACTTATCGTTTGCTGTTATAGTGGGGCACGGTGTGCACAGTGTGCCTAGTTATACTTAACTAAAATCTGTCCTAGAGACAACTTACTCATATACTAAGTTACGAACTTGAGCCTTTTGGGCTCAGCTCAACATAGTTTGTTCAAAGTTTTACCCCTAGCCCTTAATTCTTACCTATTCCAGAACACTTGACGTGAGGAGGAACTAATTTCAAGTGACATATAACAAAACTCAGCTATTATTGAACACATAGTCCCTTGCACATTGCAACACAATGAATAACCTCATTATCACTTCACTAAATATCAAGAGATTAAACTCACCACAGAAGAGAAGCATCAATTGCTTTCCTGCAGGAAACCCATTTTAAAAGCAGCAAGGTCCCAAAATTCTCTAGACGCCCATTCACGAAATGGTTCCTAAATAACCATCCCTCCACCGCAGCTAAAGGAGTGGCGATTGCAATTCACCCCTCAATCCCGTTCACTCTAGAGGGCCAGCTCTTTGACACCGAGGGTCGAATGCTGTTTTTAAAAGGGAAAATCGCTTCGGAAACCTACACACTAGCTAATCTATATGTCCCAAATAAGAAACAGATCCCTTGGTTAATTGATACACTTAACAAACTAGCTTTATTTGCGGAGGGCAATCTTAGATGCTTCAAGCGAGAGATCCCAGGTCTCGCAGCGCGCCAGGAAAAGACTACACAAACTATTACAAGAATTAAGTTATCAATGCTTGGAGAACCCTTAATCCTTCTGACAGAGAGTTTTCCTTTTATTACCCTGTTCACAATATCTATCTAATACTCAACTACATTCTCCTCTCATCCTCCCTGATATCTCAAGCCAGTAACGTTAACATAGGAAATATCACAATTTCGGATCATGCCCCTGTTTCAGTAACGTTAAATCTGTCGGCCCTGCCACGTAGAGATTGGCAATGGAGATTAAATGAATCCCTCTTGGATAACCAAGAAATGTATAATACTTTATGCACACATTTAAAACACTTCTTTAGTGAGAATTCTCAGTCACCAGATAAACACCCACTAGTGTCGGAAACACACAAAGCCTATATTAGAGGAATTATCATTGCTCTGGGTTCATCACAGAAAAAACAGACAAAAAGAGATTGAGGATATCCTAACCCAAATCTCTGGACTAGAACAGATGGCTAAACTGAAAAAAACTCTAGCGGTTCAGATCAACTTAACTGCCTTGAGGGAGAGATTGCAAGACATTTTAAGCAGATTTGCTAAATCCTTACTGTATAATAAACATCAAATGTATGCCCATGGTAACAAAAGGGGGAGGCTTATGTCTACCTTGATTAAAAAAGCTAAAGGGAAAACACATGTCTCTCGCATTAAAAATGCTCAAGGTGACAAGCTCTCAGAAACAACACAAATAGCACAAGCCTTTAAGGATTTTTACTCGAGCTTGTACAATTTAAATAAAGATGGTTTGAGTGCGGATGAGGAAAAAGCAACAACTTTGAGAGAGGTTATGTCATCATTGTCTCTCCCTACCCTAAACCCAGATGAAATTGCATCCCTAACCTGCCCAATCTCGCTAGAGGAACTAACATCAGTTTTTAATAGCTTTCCTCTACATAAAAGTCCAGATCCTGATGGTTTTCCACTAATTTACTACAAAAAATGTCAGGATATAATATTGCCGCACCTGGCCCTCTCGTTTAATGCATTACCAGATGGAGCCCAATTACCTAAACAATCCCAAGAAGCTTACATTACTCTTATCCACAAGGAGGGTAAAGGCCCTCTACTTTGCGGCAGTTATAGACCATATCATTGCTCAACCTAGACATCAAACTGTGGGCAAAACTTCTGTCAAGGCGAATTAATAAGTTTATCCCAAAACTGATTAATGAGGAACAATCAGGCTTTGTCTCGGGTAGAGAGGGGAGAGATAATTCACTGCGTCTTTTACATGCTATTGGGTTTGTGTGGAAAAGGAAGTCCCCATTGATTCTATTGGGAACTGATGCTGAAAAGGCATTTGATAGAGTGGTCTTGTCTATATACTTTGAATTCCCATGGCACCTAGACAAGCGTCCTCTGACACATCTGCTACCCATCAATATATGACCATATACACTATTGGACTTACACCTGACACTTTGACCTATATGGGGTGTAAATAAGATGACAGGACCATTTAGGGAGAACCATGTCTGACTTACACCATAGGGATAACACTGAAGATCATGTGACCTATTGATAATGAGCTGAGGCTCAGCTGCATCGAGGAGCTGCCATACATAAAAACTAAATGGAAAGCAATCTATGTGTTGCTACATATACTGTCTAATGGAGCATAATCTAGAAACGGCCTAAGCACAATCTACTACCGTCCATCCAGGTATCCCGATTGCCATACTGTCGTCATGCATCACTTGCGGTGCATGACGCCTGACCCCGCCCCCTTACACACCCCTCTCCGGAATAGCACCCACTGTAGGGGACTAACCCAACAGCGGATACGTATAGTATGCGAGGGGGCGTCGCCGAGTGATGCCTCACGGCCAGCCCACCGGTACTGACCTTACTGAGTGGGTAGCTCCTCCCTAAATGATGAGCGCCCGAGAATCTCCACCTAGTGCATGGGCAACGAGCGCGGTGACGTCATCACGCAGCGCGTTATGCGTTCCAGCTTGGAACGCGGAAGTAAACTAACAGCGTTGGGAGTAAGGAATCGGGGGACCTGTAGAGCGATCGCCGGCAGCGATATTGCGCTGGTGACTGCTACTGACGGCTCCATACATGAATTACATGTCCATCCGCCGTAATAGGCGAGATGGACATCAATATCAGTATTGCACAACTGAGACGGCCCCTCGACACCACGGATTGGACATGCCATCTAACCCGCCCCTCTGGAGGAGGAGCTATGCCCTATATAACTCCTGTCAATAGTCCCAGCACCTCATAGCCGGCCGCTCACCATCAGAGCCACAGGCACCACCTCTTGCTCTCTCTGTTTTGGCTGCATACCCTGGTCTAATCCGACTGTGGATAGACGAGATAGGGTTGCTGTCGTCCTCTATACCTAGGCTTTCACGCTAATGGTGTTCTAGCCCCGGAAATTAACCCTTACGGGTGTACTTTCCTCCTTTCTCTTTAACCTAAGCATAGTGGCTACGTGACTGGGATACTCGATCTAAGCACCTAGCTACTTGGCATATGGAGTATTAACTCCTGACGTCTATTCAGGCTAAATCAGCCTGTGAGCTAACAGACGCCGATTAATCTACAGGGGACTTTCTAGTACAGCCCCTTCGGGGGTGATGTACACTATTGATGAGCTTGTGAGCTGAACATTGACGGCAGCAAATCCCCTCAGACAGTATACTGAATTAGACAGCTGAATTCTGGGGGACCAATATCCATCTGCAAACCCAGGCGCACTATATACGCACTACAGTGACCTACACTAAACTGTGGGCCACTGGGCTCCATCTATCTCACTACCGGACACGGTCTAGAGGAGTACTGATACATATCAGACTACGACCGAGTACAGTGACAATAGGGATAGAGTGGATGCCTAGCTTGAGAGCAAGATAAGAAAGTAGTAACCGTATCCTACGGAATTCCTTAAGCAGAAATTGGTGGTATCATCCAAAATTGGAATCCACTACTGAAACCACGTTGTAAACTACTCCACCTACCCTGGTGACGATTGGTCCACGTAACAAGGACTGCACATTAGTTAATGGTTATAATTACCTATTGCTCCTGAGGAACTATCTATAAACCAGATAGGGAAATGCGTCGAGCCTATTGATCCTTACCGAATGGCGCCACTGCAAGATAGGAGCCCTTGGACTCTTATCTGATGAACGCCACTGCAAGCTTCTTGAGCTTTTCTATTTAAACACCACTGACGTGCAATGAACCCTCCTGTCTAGCACTCTCTATGCTAAATGAAACAACGTGCTATAACCAGGGCACTTACATAGTGCCTTGAGCTCTTTCTACTTTATCTCGCACTACTTACGTGCAATGAGCCGCTTGGTATAGCACCTTGATGTGAAATATACAACTGTGCTACAACTGGGTACGCCAGCAGAGTCTTGTTTTGCCTCTCATCACTGACTTGCAAATCAATACCGTGGCATAACTGGGGATGAGCTGTAATACCGCATATCTATCTAGGTTATCCTCTACCAACCTCTACCGAGTGGGGGATACATGCCCCGAATAGCGGGATTGAGCGGGATTCAGCTATTATAGCATATCTGGTCTTATTACATCTCTTTCTAACAGCAGTGTTCTGGAGACTCGCACCCATCCATATGCGACGTTTTCAGATACACCACGAATGACCATCAATTACATAGCAATCTCTGCGAATTATATAGGAGATGAGCTCCCCTATTCAATCTTAAACCAGGGTTAACATTTTTGTTTCTTTTGTGTGTTTTTCTTAGTTGATCTATGTCTGTGAGTGTTACTTGTGAGCCCATAATTTTAGAATTTTTCATTAAAAATTAGTACATTTTAATATCTATATCTGTGAAGGGTAGACGAAACAATGTTAAGTTCAGAGGCATCTCAGAAAAGATCAATCCAGCAGACTTAAAAGACTTTCTAACGCAGTTTATGAAAAAACTTCTCCCCTCCACCCCAGATCAGGAGCTCATCATTGATAGGGCACATTGTCTGCAGAAAACGAAATTCCTTCATGAAAACATCCCACGTGATGTTGTAGCGCGGATCCACTTTTTTCATGTCAAAGAGGCTCTCATGTTCGCATCCCGCAAAATGATCGACTTGCCTCCACAGTTTTCAAACATCAAATTATTTGTGGGCTTATCCGCCGCCACGATCCAAGCAAGGAAGGCATTTTCCCACATAACCACACTACTTAGAAAGGAGAAGATCCCTTCTAAATGGGGCTTCCCCACCAAGCGTATTCTGCACAAAGAACGCTCTACTCATACTTTCAACAGAAGAAGGAGAGAAGTCTCTAATTGCCTGGGGCTTTCAGATCTCTGACGATCTACAGAACAAAACGCCTTCCCAGCGCTCCCGTGAGCCTTCTGGAGATAATCTACAAACCGATCCATCCCGCTGAGTTCCATCATTCTCCATAATTCTGGAGGTTGAATCCCCTCACTTGTCAAGCAAACTCTTTCACCCCCCAATCCTTCGCAGAGCACCATGCCTGCGAGAACAGCTTTTCACGGACAGCTGTTCCCAAGAACTTTCTGGCGTAAACCTACTACAACCAAAAGAAATTCGATTTCTGGCCTTTTTGTTTGGTGTTTAGGGCCAGACAATCTTGTTTTGAATGTTTGCGTTGCCCTCCCCCCCTCCACCCTGATAGAGGTCAGCAAAAATCTAAGGTTCCACAGGTACATCTCGTATCCCCCTCCAGTAAAATGCCGATAAGAATATGTTCTCTTAATGCAAAAGGGCTTAACTCCCCATTTAAAAGGTTAGCAGTCTGGAAAGAAGCGCTTCATGACAAGGTTGACATCCTATGCCTTCAGGAGTCGCAATTAAAGATTCCATCAATTTAACACTCACCGAACAAATTGATCCTGCTGGCAGGTTCATAATTTTTTTAGGAACGTTTAATGGTACCTTATTAACCCTGGTAAATCTCTATGCACCAAACTCCTCGCAAATCTCTTTCTTAAACAAAATTTCAAAAACGATACGCAGAGTCCAAAAAGGCAAACTTATAGTTTGCGGAGACTTTAACATTGTACCCGACAGAAAATGTGACTCTACCAGTTCAGCCAACAGACTATCCCCCACGCTTGCGCCATGGCTCCCTGGGCAGGCCCTTTTCGACACATATAGGTGTCTCAACTCCTCATCTAGAGAGTACACCTATTATTCCCCACGTCACAGATCCTTTTCAAGGATTGATCTCTTTCTAGTTGACAAGTGGACCCTGTCAGAGGTCAGACATGCAGATATAGGTAAAACAACGTGGTCGGACCACTCACCTATCTTCCTCACGCTCGAGTCACCTAGATCACCCCCGAATCTTGGAAGCTGGAGAAATCATGTCTCCCTTATGTGTCTACCTGAATACAGGAAAATGATTAACCCCTTCCCGCTCCAGGACGTACCGGTACATCCTGGGAGCCTGGTACTTCCCGCAACAGGACGTACCGGTACGTTCTGGGGATAGCGCGAGATCACATAAGATCCCACGCTATCCCGCAGCGGGAGCTGGCTGTTAGTCACAGCCGGCGTCCCGCTGCAACAGCAGGGGGGGCATCGGAGATGCTCCCCCGCTGTTAACCCCTTCCCTGCCGCAATCTAAGTAGATCGCGGCAGGGAAAGAGTTCACAGAGGGATCGCGCTCCCTCTGTGTCTCCGGCTGGCTCTCGCGATGTCATTGCGAGAGCCCGGCCTGTCACCATGGCAACAGACACTGGCGTCCTGTATGGCCTGTGCCTATAATCGCTGTACAAGCGATAAGGCATGGCAGAGCAGTAGCTCTGCCATGCCTTATGACAGCGATCATAGGCACAGTGCTGCAAGTCCCTCAGAGGGACTCAAATAGTGTAAAAAAAAGAAAAGAAAAGTGTAAAAAAAAATGTTAAAACCCCCCTTTTTTATGCTTTTTCTAATATTAGCATAAAAAAGGGAAAAAAATTAAAACCCCACATATTGGGTATTGCCGCCTCCGTAACAATGTGTACAAAAAGGTGAACATGCTTTTTATTTTGTACGTCAAAAGCGTAAAAAAAACGCTAAAAAACAGAGGCAAAATGCTAATTTTTAGCATTTTGCCTCACAAAAAATGCAATAAAAGTGATCAAAAAAGCCGTATATTCCCCAACATGGTACCAATAAAAGCTACAGCTCGTCTCGCAAAAAATAAGCCCTCATAGAGCTCTGTACATAGAAAATTAAAAAAGTTACAGGACTATGAATGCAGCTATAGAGAAAAAAAAGATTTCCAAAAAAAAGGGGGTTTTATTGCAAAAAAGTGTAAAAACCTAAAAAAAATATAACAATTTTGGTATCGTTGTTACCGTACCGACCTGCAGAAAAAATTTAGTGTGTCATTTATGCTGCATGATTAACGCTGTAAAAAAAGAAAAAAAAATCTATGGCAGAATTGATGCGTTTTCTCTCCCTGTTACAATAAAAAAATTACGATATTGTCTATGTACCCAAAAGTGGCACCGATAAAAACTACAGATCGCCACGCAAAAAACAAGCCCTTATACTGCCGCGTCCACAGAAAAATAAAAAAGTTATGGCTTTTGAAAAATGGAGATGGAAAAATACCAAAAAAATCGCTTGGTCCTCAACGCCAAAATAGGCCGTGTCATTAAGGGGTTAAAGACTCTCTAACTGAATACTTCTCACTTAATATGAACCCAGATGTGGATGTCTTCTCCATATGGTGTGCTCACAAGGCATACATGACAGGGATACTAATTAAGATTAGCTCCCTCCACAAGAAAAAGAAATTGCACCAGATTAGCAATATTCTCACGCAAATCGCGGGTGTGGAGCAAGATATCCAGGTCTCTCCTTCAATTGAGCTCCATAGGGAACTAATGTCCCTTCACCACAAACTCCGTCAGGAACTAATTGAGGAAAACGTTAAAACCTTAAACTTTTCTAAAATGAACTTCTACACAGCATACAATAAGCCCTCTACACTAATGGCTAGAATAATAAAACAACGCCAAGCGCCTTCCAAGATCCTGTTCTTGATTAAACAAGACGGAACGGAGGAAAAAATAATTCACCCCCAGGCCATAGCAGACGAGTTCAGTTCCTTTTATTCCAAACTATACAACTTAAACGGAGATGGCTCCACCCCTCAACCAGACTCTCAACAAATCAACAGTTTCCTGGAAAGAGTTAACCTCCCCACTATTACGAGGGATCAGCTGGAGTCGCTAAACACTCCTGTCTCCTGTTTGGAGGTTTTGGAGACAATTAAGACATTGAAAGCACACAAGGCCCCAGGTCCGGATGGCTTCTCAAATGAATATTATAAGGATTTCGCCCGGGACCTGGTGCCTTGTTTGGCGGAAACATTCAATAAAGCGGCATCTACAGGAGCTCTCCCGAGGGAAATGTTGAGTGTCACTATAGTCGCAATCCCTAAACAGGGAAAGGCCCCGAGCTCCCCTGCAAACTTCCGACCTATATCTCTATTAAATAGCGATACAAAGCTCTATTCAAAAATACTGGCCCAGTGCCTACTAAAAATCCTCCCACAAATAGTCCATAGTGATCAGGTGGGCTTTACTAGAGGAAGGCAGGCATCGGACGGTACCAGGAGAGTATTGAATTTGGTGGCTATGGCGGAGGCGAACCATACCCCAGCCATCCTACTGGCTTTAGATGCTGAAAAAGCCTTTGACAGGCTTCACTGGGGGTTCTCCTTCGCCACCCTGGAAAGGTTTGGCTTCCGGGGAAACATCCTCACGGCCATCTGTGCGCTCTATGGCTCTCGATCAGCCAACGTCCTAATTGAGGGAGTCTTTTCAAAAACCTTCCAGATTACTAATGGCACCCGTCAGGGGTGCCCCTTATCCCCGTTACTATTTACACTTGTCATGGAGCCTTTGGCTGAGGCGATCAGGCTCAACGCAAATATTAAAGGAATTTCAGCTGGCTCTAGGCAGCATAAGATAAGCCTTTTTGCGGACGATGTTCTGCTCCTCCTCACAGACCCCATTTCATCTCTAAGAGAAGTATATAGTATAATTCGAGAATTCTGCAAAATATGTTATTACAAACTAAATATTGTAAAATCCCAAATTCTCGCTATAAATATAGACAGCTCCCTAAAACTCAACATCCAAGAAGAGTTTCCATTTCAATGGTGAGAAAATACCATTCCCTATCTGGGAATAAAAATTTGTACCCCTCTATCTAATACCATCCCAGCGAATTTGTCGCCCCTTCTATCTAACCTCCAGGTGGAGCTAGATTACCTCGCAAAGAAAGAACCGTCGTGGCTGGGTAGAGTCACACTATATAAAATGTTGATCCTCCCTAAAATTCTCTATCTTTTTCGCAATCTCCCTCTCAATCCCTAAACCAGAAGTCTCTAAGTTTCAAAAGCAACTATCGAATTTTGTTTTGGGAGGAAGGAGGCCAAGGGTCGCAGCTTCTATACTCTTCCTCAATAGGAAACAGGGAGGCCTAGGGGTGCCAAATTTGTGGTCATACCTACAGGCATCTAATGTCAACCAATCCAGACATTGGCTGAAACCAAGGCCCGGCCCAAGTTGACTCCAAATTGAGACTCAGCTTAATGATGGTCGACCCCTCTGCTCTCTTCTTCTGGCTTCCCTGATCTCTTCCCTCTCCCCAGCCGCACCCCCTATACATAGACCCTGCTCTATCTCCCCCTCCATACAAGCGTCACTAGATTCATGGATCTGGCTAGCCCAGAATACCAACCTCCACATGGCTAAAACAATGGAAAGTATTCCAATCTCCACCCTTGAGTTTTTTGTTCCCAACATTCACTTAGATGGATGAAAAAAGGAATCACAACTCTAGATGACGTGCTACTGAATGATAGTATTCTTCCGTTCCAAACTCTGAGGGAGAGATTTGATCTTCCTCCGGGAGAGGTTTTCAGATATCTTTAAATACGTTCCTTGCTACTCTCCGCCAAAATTGAGGGGGTGAGGCTGCCAAGGGATCTTTTGAGTGTTCTTAATAATCCCTCTCCGATGTCTCGATCCCTGGTGAGAGTCTGCTACGATATGTTATCAGGAGACATGAAAGAAACAAAGCGTGCGCACATTCTCAACTGGGAGAGGGACTTAGGAAGGAAATTCACTCCTGACAGGTGGCTCTCAGCTTTTACGTGGGTCAATAAAGCAACCATTAACTTCAACATTTTTGAGGTACACAGTAAGGTTCTGACCAGGTGGTACCTCACCCCAGTAGCTCTGGCTAGAGCTTTCACTGACTCAGACAAGTATTGCTGGAGACAGTGTGGACACCTAGGCAATATCTGCCACATATTCTGGAGCTGTCCAAAACTCTTGCCTTTCTGGAATGAGGTTTTCTCCGTCCTGAGAAAAATTTTGAAAATGTCCATTCCCAAGTTTCCTGAACTAGCCATTCTACTAATAGATAATAAATAGAGATGAGCGAACGTGATCGGCTCCGCCCCTTTTCGCCCGAACACCGAACTTTGCGAGCAATTCCGTGCTCGGGCGAAAAAAGTTCGGGGGTCGCCGTGGCAGCGCAGGGGGGGGGGGGTGCGGCGGGGAGTGGGGGGGAGAGGGAGAGAGAGAGGGCTCCCCCCTGTTCCCCGCTGCTGCCGCTCGCGCCGCCCCGCCTCTCCCCGCCCCCCGGCACCCCCCGAAGCTTTACGCGCGGACACTGAAGTCCTCGGCAAAGCCGGTGTCCGGGAGCGTAAGTGTTCATTAAGAACACGTTCGCTCATCTCTAATAATAAACATATCCCACACTCTATGAAAAACTTGATAGGCCACATTCTCCTTTCTGCTAAATTACTGATCTCAAGAAAATGGAGAACTACCAATATCCCCACCATCGCGGAACTAAAACAGACAATCTCTGACCATAACACTTATGAAAAACTCTATACCCTAAAAAATGGAGGCTATGAGAAATATCATAATAAATGGAACCCTTTGACCCAAACCTATCTGACCTAACCTGTGCTCTAGCCGAGACTAACCCATTCATTGCTTCCTAGCTAATTACTTCCCTACCTAGGTCTCGATTATGAACTGTTCAAGGACCTTATAAAGATTACAGTTCTTCAAATTTGTTTAACCATATACTAACACTTTGTAAAGTCTACATGCATGCTTGCATAAATAATCAATACATGTTCTGTATGTATCTACCTTAAAGGGGTTGTCTCGCGGCAGCAAGTGGGGTCATACACTTCTGTATGGCCATATTAATGCACTTTGTAAAATACATCGTGCATTAATTATGAGCCATACAGAAGTTATTCACTTACCTGCTCCGTTGCTAGCGTCCCCGTCGCCATGGATCCATCTAAATTCGCTGTCTTCTGGCGTTTTTAGACTCGCTTGCGCAGTCCGGTCTGCCTGGTGAATGGGGCCGCTCGTGCCGGAGAGCTGGTCCCGCGTCGTCATCGTAGCTCCGCCCCGTCACGTGTGCTGATTCCAGCCAATCAGGAGGCTGCAATCAGCAATGGACCACACAGAGCCCACGGTGCACCATGGGAGAAGACCCGCGGTGCATCGTGGGTGAAGATCCCGGTGGCCATCTTGGAGAAGGAAGAAAGAAGTCGTCGCAGAGCCGGGATTCGGGTAAGTAATATATATATATATATATATTTTTTTAACCCATCCCTTGGGTTTGTCTCGCGCCGAACGGGGGGCCTATTAAAAAAAAAAAAAAAACGTTTCGGCGCGAGACAACCCCTTTAATGGAAAAACTCAATAAAGAACAAATTGAGAAAAAAAAATATGACTTACCAAGCAGGCAGCGTTTGGGTCCGTCATTCTGGGTTGTGGTGCTCTTGCAGTCTTCCATGTTGTTCTCGGGGCTTGGAGAGCATTCTCTTTCTGGTAATAGGGCTTCAATACCCCTGCTTCAGCAAGACATTGCTTTGATTGACTGAGCCACGGCACTTGTAATGCAATCAAAGCCAGCACTCGATGAACCAATCACAGCCATTCAGTGAATGACATCATTGAATAGCTGTGATTGGTTCATCGAGCGACGGCTCTGATTGGCTACCCTCGTGATCCAATCACAGCAATCTCTTGCTGGAGGCGGGGTATTCTAGAAAGGGAATGCTCTCTTAGCACCGTGGACTACACGGAAGACTGCAGAAGCACAGCGGGAGGGAACCAGATAGTGTCTTATTTTGGGGGAAACACTGTATTTGCAAGTTTGCACAAATCCAGGAAGTTAAAGAATTAGATTAGGCACATTACATAAGGGTGCACTTACTTTTACACTTAGCATTGAATAATCAAGTTGTGACCCCTTTACTATTCCAATGTAAGACCTAAAAAATCCTCATGTAAAATTGCATGGTTTGTATGACAACAGGAAGTTACATAACATAGGGGGTCACTTATCGTTACACTTAGAATTGTATAATCAAGTTGCGACCCCTTTACTTCTATATGGGACCTAAGTAATGGTTGTGCCAATTTTCAAATTTATGACAGCGAGAAGTGAGAGAATTAGATTAGGTACATTACATAAGGTTGCCAATACTTTTGCACTTTGCATTGAAGAATTGAGTTGTGACTTCTTTACTTTTCCTATTTAGCACATATTAATGGTCGTGCCAAATTCCAAGTTTGTACAACACTACTAAAGAATTAGATTACGTAAATTACATAGGAGTGCACTTATTTTTGCAATTAACAATGAATAATCACGCTGTTACCACTTTAATTTTCCTACGTGAGACCTAAAGAATGCTTGTTTCAAATGTTATGCTTCTACGACACCAGGATGTTGCATACCATAGGGGGTCACTTATTTTTGCACTGAGCATTGAATAATTAAGTTGTGACACCTTTACTTTTCCTATATAGGACCTAAAGAATGGTGGTGCCAAATTTCGAGTTTCTACAACACCAGGAAGTTAGAGAATTAGATTATGTACAAAACATAAGGGTGCACTTACTTTTTCATTTAGCATCAAATAATTAGGTTGTGACCCCTTTACTTTTCCTAAGTAGGACCTAAAGAATGCTTGTTTCAAATTCCATGCTTCTACGACACCAGGACGTTGCATAACATAGGGGGCACTTGTTTTTGCACTTAGCTTTGAATAATCAAGTTGTGACTACTTTACTCCTCCTATGTAGGACCTAAAGAATGGTTGTGTAAAATATCATGCTTGTACGACACTGGGAAGTTACATAACTTAAGAGGGTCACCTACTTTTGCGCTTAGCATTGAATAATAAAGACC
The DNA here is from genome assembly GCF_035609145.1 of Eleutherodactylus coqui. Taxonomy (NCBI): domain Eukaryota; kingdom Metazoa; phylum Chordata; class Amphibia; order Anura; family Eleutherodactylidae; genus Eleutherodactylus; species Eleutherodactylus coqui. The sequence continues at coordinate 32,940,178 of NC_089843.1, forward strand.
CTATTACTTTTCCTATTTAGGACCTAAAGAATGCTCATGTCAAATTTCCAATTTCAGGGAAGTTAGAGATTTAGATTAAGTACATTAGAAAGGGGTGCACTTACTTTTGCACTTAGCATTGAATAATCAAAATATGACCCCTTTTTTTTTCCTATTTAGGATCTAAAGAATGTTCGTGCCAAATTTTACATCTGTACTAGAGATGAGCAAGCGAACTCGGCCATGCCCCTTTTTCGCCCGAGTACCGCGATTTTCGAGTACTTCCGTACTCGGGCGAAAAGATTCGGGGGGCGCCGTGGGTGAGTGGGGGGTTACCCCCCACGCCGCCACGCCTCCCCCTGTCCCCCGGCGCCCCCGGAAATCTTTTCACCCGAGTACTGAAGTACTCGAAAATCGCGGTGCTCGATCGAGTAATTACTCGAAACGAGTATGTTCGCTCATCTCTAGTCTGTACGTTACCGTGAAGTTAGAGAATTAGATTTGATACATTACATAGGGGTGGACTTACTTTTGCACTTAGCATTGAATAATTGAGTTGTAACTACTTTACTTCTCCTATTTCCTACCTATAAATGGTCATGCCAAATTTCAAGTTTGTATGACATTGGGAAGTTCAAGAAATAGATTTGATACATTATATAGGGGGTCACTTACTTTTGCACTTAGAATTGAATATGCAAGTTTACTATTTTCTTTTTTACTTTTCCTATTTATGACCTAAAGAAAGGTTGTGCCATATTTTATGTTTGTACAACACCAAGAAGTTAGAAAATTAGTGGCGAGTCAGTCAGTGAATGAATAAATGAATGAATGAGTGAGTGAGTTAATGTTTTTGCTTTTATATATACAAATAAGTTTCTTCTCTATCAGAAGGTTTCTCTGGTGGCCCCAACGTCCAAAACCACATTCAGTCCAGTAGCTGAATAGTAACCCATCTATTACTTTTAGGAACAATCCTTCATAATTCATTTGCCAATAATTGATAATAGATATGATATGTGTGCAGAATTTTGTTTGTGGAATTGATTCTCTTTTGCTTGCCCAAAGAACGGGGTTTCTTATTGATCTTGATGTAAGAAATTGAATTTTTGTCTATAGAATGCTCCTTTCTCTGCTCTATTCTAGTAATTTCATTCCATCCCACAGTGTTCGAAAATGTTTGATTGTTTTAGAGAATATCTAAAGAATGGTATGTGCAATACTAAATGTATGCTTTATTACAAGCACTTGACAGATTACTCTTATTTGTATGATAACACACCTGAGGATATCCATAGATGTTCAATATGTCTGCTAAGCGTAAAGATATTTCTGAATTCATATCTCCAATAATGCCCACCAAATGTCCACATTTTTTACAGCAGTAATTTGGAACTTTTTTTCCAGGACCTGATAAGATCTGTAGGACCTTATCTATGGCATTATTCACATCATTACAAGAGTCATACACATGATATCCCAGAGTCATATTTGGTAAAATATCAGAGTTCTTGTTAATCTCATCAATAGCAAATATAAAAGCCAACACATATCTGTAGTAACGTGGTAAAGGCCTAAAAGAAAATGTAAAACCTGAGGTTAACATTGTATTCATATAGAATATACTTGAATACCATGGCATTATTCTACATAAAATAGAATTCTATGATTTTGATAAACTTAGTTCTAGGGGAAAATAAAAGGCTTGTATTTTGAAATGAAGCTTGCTCTAAAATTTCAAAATGCTTTAATGATTTCATAGTTTTGCCTGGATGAAGCATAAAAAACAAAACTGTTTGACCTCAGCACAGATTTGGCACTGCTGCGATTCCAAGGATGATGCTTATCAGCAACAGTAGCTGCTTCATGGGAACAGGAATTGCAAAAAATAACTTGAACAAGGACTTTAAAAACATAAAAGAGTAACTGTAATAATTTATACTTATGATTCCATACATTATTACACAAACTACCTACCTGTTGCAGAAAGATATGGGAACTTTCAAAAAAGTCTGCATAAACACAGCATAATTCACTGTGAATATCCCTCCAATTATTAGATCTCCGTTCTGCACATATTCTGCAGTAAATAAATGTGGATGTTTCAATATAAAACAGTGAGGTGATGTACTTAGCTTTTGGAATTGCGACGATAGCAAGAAATTAAGGCAGAATATTACAACAGAGAGAGAATATTTAACACACATTGCTTAATAGTAAGAGTGATACACAAGATACATTGTAGATCATGTAAGGCAGCCTCACAATGTATCAGATACTTACGAAGCAGAGGAGCTTATATCGTCTGGAAACAAGGAAGATAAGCAGTTTTATTTATAGACTTGTTAAACTTAGTTACTACAGAATTGTTTAATTTCAAACAGAGAAAAATACATTTTCCATCTTAATTTACATTTGAAATATACTTCTGCAGTGTTTAACCCTCAGTATAACTTGTGGAATATTATAACATAGTATATTTGCGTACATTTACATATATTTACGTACATTTACGTCCTGTATTACATCCCAATTTACAAAAAGGGGTCCAAAAGTGAGCCTGGTAACTACAGGCTGGTAAGTCTTACTTCGTAACTGGAAAAATATTTGAGGTGTCTCTGAGAGATGCCATGGAAGAATACATCAAGGAGAACAATGAAATAACTCCTCATCAGCATGGGTTCATGAAGGGTCTATCATGTCAGACCAATCTGATCAGCTTCTACGATGAAGTAAGCTCTAGGCTGGACCTGGGAGAGTCTATTGATCTCGTATATCTGGACTTCTCTAAAGCATTTGACACCGTGCCGCATAATAGGCTGATATATAAAATGAGGCAGCTCAGATTGGGTGAAAACGTGTGTATCTGGATAAAGAATTGGCTCAGAGAAAGAAAGCAGGGGGTGGTAATAAATGGTTCCTACTGTGATTGGGCCACCGTCTCTGACGGGGTGCCACAGGGTTCAGTATTAGGCCCCATTCTGTTCAATATATTTATCAACGACCTGATAAAGGGACAGCACAATAAAATATCAATATTTGCAGATGACACAAAATTCTACAATATTATCAATGCAATGGAGGACAAGGTACGGCTACAAACGGATCTAGATAAGCTGGGGGCTTGGGCAGAAAAATGGCAAATCAAGTTCAATGTTGATAAATGTAAGGTTATGCACATGGGCCGGAGAAACTGATGTCACCAATATACACTAAATGGGGTACAGCTAGGGAAAAGTGATATGGAAAAAGACCTGGGGGTATTAGTGGATTGTAAATTAAACAGGAGTTACCAATGCCAGTCAGCTGTTGCAAAAGTCTTTGGGTGCATTAAAAGAGGTATAGGGGCAAGGGATGAGAACATTATCCTCCCACTATATAAGGCACTTGTCAGGCCTCACATGGAATACTGCGTACAGTTCTGGTCCCCAGTGCTAAGGAAAGATGTTGCAGTGCTGGAGGGGGTTCAAATAAGGGCAACTAAACTATTACATGGAATGAAGGGACTGGAATACCGAGAGGCTATCCAAATTGGGATTATTTACCCTGGAAAAAAGACGGCTAAGGGGTGATCAAATAACTATGTATACATACATGAGGGAACAATGCAGGGATCTCTCCCACAATCTGTTTACACCCAGGACTGTGAAGGTAACGAGAGGGCATCTGCTACGTCTAGAAGAAAGCAGGTTTCATCGCCAACACAGAAAAGGGTTCTTTACTGCCTGAGCAGTGAGACTGTGGAATTCTCTGCCTGAGGATGTGGTGATGGCAAAATCCATAGAGGAGTTTAAAAGGGGACTTGATGTCTTTCTGCAGCGGAAGGATATTATAGGTTATAAATCTTAGGTTAATTGTTAATTCGGGTATACAGGCAGGTAGGAACTATTAGAGGTTGATCCAGGGATTAGTCTGATTGCCATTAGGGAGAAGGAATTTTCCCCCAAAAGGGCTAATTTGCTCCTGCCTCTTGGCGTTTTTTGCCTTCTTCAGGATCAACAACCTAGGAGGATAAACAGGCTGAACTAGATAGACATTGTCTTAATTCGGCCTTACATACTATGTTACTATGTAGCATCTGGGTATGTATGAAGAGAGATCACCTGCCGAACAGTGCGGGCATCAGCAGGTTCTTTACAGGTTACATCTGCGAGCAATAGCTGCAATCAGCTACGCGAGTGTCATGGCAGCGAGAGGACTTCTGAAAGGCCCCAGGGCTGCCATAACAGACTGCCTATCAAGCCATCTCTGTAGACTGCCTGTCAGATGGTACCAACGTAAACTACAGTATGTCTTGCAAATAATGAGCTCTTGAACAACTACATCGATGGAAAAATTTAAAAGCTATTGCAAGCAGAAGATGGCGCAAGAAAATAATAAACAAATAAATGTCTTTGGGGAAAAAAAAACAGTAGTACAGCAAAAAAAAAATATAAAGGTTTGGAATAAAGTTATCGTGTCATTTTTGTTGCAATTTGTGCACTGTAGAAATAGGACACACTGAAAGATGGTGGAATGTGTTTTTTCATTCTAGTCCACTTAGAATTTTTTTTAAATTTTTCATTATGTTATATGGTACATTAAATAGTACTATTGAAAAATGCAACTCGTCCCGCAGAAAAAAGTCCTCATACAGCTTAGTCGGTGAATAAATAAAGGAGTTACAATTTTTTAAAAGGGGAGAGGAAAAAACAAAAATGGAAAAAAAGGGCTGCGCCCTCTATGGGTTAAAGCACCGTATTTTCCTTATGTACCTTTGTAGCAGCTGCCTGACACTGGTTGTTCTAGTTTAGTTTACAGGTAACTAAAATACTTAAATCATTTTAAATGTCAGTTTTACCCAGTGATCTCCCATGTACAAAAGCATGTAATGGTGACCTGTATTATTTTATGATGGCGGCATATTGGGAGCATTATTGTATGAGGGACACTGTAGGTAATATAGAAATGTGAATACTGATTTCGAGCAGAGTAAAGACTTTCTCTTTCTTTATTTGGCTTTATTCATATCACTGTGGGTCCCATTTTCATGCTCTGTTACGGAAGCAAGAAAATGAAATCCACTGTTCGAACTAATCCACATTATAATGAAACTGAATGGTGATAAATGAACTTCACTAACTATGGGGTACGTTAAATTTCTATCTAGGTGTCTTGGAACAACAAAGGCTTTAAACAGATCCCTGAATACTAATGTGACTGTGTCTTAGTTTAAAAGTTAAAAAACACTAAAAATCATGAAGAATTACAGCTTTGTACATGTCAGAAACTCACACATCCAGAGTCAACCATAAGTGTGCATCTGAAATGTGAAGAAGCTGTCATTTTTCAGGATGTTTATTGATTTTTTAATTTGTCTATTAATAAAGAAGGCCTTTTACTCTGAGTATGAGATCATTTTTTGCTTTTTTATGTGGCATGTTATTGAGTTAGAGTTGGATTCTTGTAATGGGAGACAGAAGGTTATATGAGGTGGCACATGTTTCATAGAATCATAGAATGGTAGAGTTAGAAGGGACCTCCAGGGTCATTGGGTCAAACCCCTTGCCCAGTGCAGTATTTACTAAATCATCCCAGACAGATGTCTGTCCAGCCTTTGTTTGAATACTTCCATTGAAGGAGAACTCACCACCTCCCGTGGTAACCTGTTCCACTCATTGATCACACTCACTGTCAAAGTTTTTACTAATATCTAATATGTGTCTCCTCTCTTTCAGTTTCATCCCATTGCTTTAGTCTTTCCTTGTGCAAATGAGAATAGGCCTGATCCCTCTGCACTGTGACGGCCCTTCAGATTTTTGTTATACAGCTATTAAGTCTCCTCTCAGCCTTCTTTTTTGCAAGCTAAAAATTCCCAGATCCTTTATCCGTTCTTCATAGTACATGATTTGCTGACCGCTCACCATCTTGGTAACTCTTCTCTGAACTTGCTCCAGTTTGTTTAGGTCGTTTTTAAAGTGGGGTGCCCAGAACTGAACACAGTATTCCATATGAGGTCTCACTAAGGAAGAGTAGAGGGGGATAATTACTAGAGATGAGCGAGCACCAAAATGCTCGAGTGCTCGTTACTCGAGTCAAACTTTCAGTGATGCTTGAGAGTTCGTTTCGAGTAACGAACCCCATTGAAGTCAATGGGCGACTCGAGCATTTTTGTATATCGCCGATGCTCGCTAAGGTGTTCATTGGTGAAAATCTGCAAAACCCAAAAAAGTGCTGGAAACGACACAGAAACGGATAGGGCAGGCAAGGGGCAACATGCTGGGCTGCATTTCAGGTTCCCAGGTCCCACTATTCAGCCACAATAGCGGCAAGAGTGAGACCCCCCCCCCCCCGCACTGTCAGCATGAAGATCGTTCCCCTCTGCCACCGCTGTAACAGCTGTGGCAGAGAAGAATGATGTTAGCCCATTGAATTCAATGGAGCCGGCAATATAGCCGGCTCCATTGAAAGCAATGGGCTGCCGGCGAGTGCGGGATGAATTTTCGGGAAGGGCTTAAAAATATAAGCCCTTCCCTGCAATTCATCCAGAAATGTGTAAAAACAAAAAATATATATATACTCACCTGGTCCCGGCAGATGGAGTTCAGCCGCTGCCGGCAGCACTTCTCCTGAACTGCTCTCTGTAGTATTCAGCAGCTGGGGATTTAAAATCCCCACCTGCTGAATGAGCTGCCTCTGATTGGTCACAGCCTGACCAATCAGAGGCAGCTCTCACTCACACCCATTCATGAATTCAAGAAGCCTTCAGGTTCAACCCTCAGGGGCGCAGTGGGCCCATACTAATTGTGTTGCAAAAGAATTACAGTATTTGAAATGAAACATTTCTTACCAATCCAGATATTGAGGAGTGGAGGTCCTTACTAGAGGGAAATTGTAAATTGTGAGACTTTACACTTACCACAAGAATTTGCTCTATGTAATACTACATAATAGTTGCAGTCCCCTTCAAACACATTGGTATTTGCTTTTCTCCTGCTTTAATTTTCTATCTGCACTACCAACCAGCACATAACGGTGTTAAAGAGCCACTCTAGCAAAAACAGATTTTCCATCCTTGACCCCCTCCACTGATTAACAGCTACATTCAGGAGGTCTTCTGTATATTGCAGTCACTTCCATGCCATGCAGACCCTGTATAATACTTATCTGGCATCATCTTGATGGTGAGAATTCTTGGGTTTCACTTGCACATCATTCCCATGATGCATCAGTAAAGCATTAGCTAGAAGATATACAATTTCTGCCTGCTGGAGAGGAAAATTAAATTATCATTGCCTTCTATACTTACGTAAATAAACTACAGAACATAAGTATATAGTCAGGAGGGTGAGCTGTGATCTCCTCTATTATAACTGTATAACGAGAGCTGTGGGATGTGAGATGCCTGGCACTGCATGTTTTTGGAAACCTGATTCTTTTCATTTCTCTCACCTCAAAACTATGACTCTTGATACATTTTCAAGGGTTTAGAGATCCCCCCAATGACTTCACCTGGCTCTTATGCTAAATTCAAGATCAAGAAGATTCTAGACATCATGAAATTCAAAAGAAAATTGTCCAGTCTCATTAACTGGAAAAAATTGCTCTTGAGGAGTGATTTTGGGAAACTTTGGAGGGAATCAATACTCCTTTTCTCACCCATAAATTTCTTCACTAAGTTCTTCACAAGTCAAAGTAGAAGGGATAAAAAGAAAGGAGGCGGAGAACTGTCACACTTTGAGGCTGACCTACAGTGTTTTGTTTGTATTCGCCACCTGCCTACTGTACAGGTCCTGCAACCTGCTGATTTGCGCACCTGCAAAGACTCCTGAACTTCTAAAGGTAAAGTGCGCTCCAGACAGACCCTGAATCGAGTCAATGGCAGTATGTCGCAGCCTTGATATAGGACCTACAATTAGAGATGAGCGAACACCAAAATGCTCGGGTGCTTGTTGCTCAGGTCGAACTTTTTGTAATGCTCGAGAGTTCATTTCAAGTAAAGAACCCCATTAAAGTCAATGAGCGACTCGAGCATTTGTGTATGGGACCGGTGCTCTGCATAGGTGATGACTTGTCAAACACCAGAAAACATCAGAAAGTCATGAAAACACACCACAGAAACAGATAGGGAAGTGCAGAGGCAGCACGCATGGCTGCATCTGAGGCTCCCAGGTCCCACTATTGAGCTAAAATGGGGGCAACAGCCTCGTGTCACCCCCCTAACAATTTAATTCGGACAAACCCTCATTAGCAAGGCACACACAAAATTTTCCCTGCGCAGCGTTCAGCTGCCCTCATGGCACACGCTCGCTTCATAGCCACACCACCCTCATGTCTATTTATAAGTGTGTACTGGATGAGGAGGAACAGGAGGCACACACTGCAGAGGGTTGGCAGGGCCAGGCAGCGACCCTCTTTGAAAGTGTGGGTGATAGCCTACAATACTGTTGAGAATTGATGATAAATTGACGTACGATCACCATTCCAATCCCGTGCCACCTCTGTCGCAAAATTGTCAGGAGCCGCAAACGTGGGCATAAAGGGGACTCAGGTGCCAGCACTTCTACACATCTCCACAATGCAGCAATACTTTGTGTGGAAAGCACGTGAGCGGGCACAGGGTCAGGCTAAGTCCCAGCCTCCACCTTGTGTGACCCAAAGTGCCATGCGTTACATAGCAATGAGATATCCATGTGTCCACACACAATTAATTCTGTGTAAGTGTCAGATAGCTCCACTTCGCAATGGGAAGTCTTTGAGTTCCTTGGGCTCGCCTATGCTGTTGATGCACAAAGATGGTATTACACAGGAAGAAATAAGAATGCCCAAACATGGCAGAGTTTCACCCCACCAAGGACCTCGGCCTTGGCCCACATTTCTGCCAAAATCAGTCAGTGTATTTGTGCCAGATAGGTAAAACACTGCGATGGGAGGCTTTGTGCACCCACAGCATAGGCAGACCCCAGTAACACTTCTGTAGCAAAAGTATAGGCAGACACTTGTAACATTTCGGTAGCAAGTATGTAGGCGAACCCCTAAAACATTGGTGTACCAAGAGTATGGGCGGACCCCAGTAACATTTCTGTAGCAAAACTATAGGCAAACCCCTCAAACCATTCAGTAGAAACTGCATAGGCGGACGCCAGTAACATTTCTGTAGCAAAAGTATAGGCAGACCCCTGTAACATTTCTGTAGCAAGAGTGTAGCCGAACCCCTGAAACATTGGTGGACGAAGACTATGGGCAGACCCCCAGTAACATTTCTATAGTAAAAGTATAGGCGAACCCCTCAAACCATTCAGTAGAAACTGCATATGCGGACCCAAGTAACATTTCTGTAGCAAAAGTATAGTTGAACCCCTCAAACCATTCAGTAGAAACTGCATAGGTGGACCCCAGTAACATTTCCGCAGCAAGAGTATAGACAAAGCCCTCAAACCATTCAGTAGAAAAGGTATAGGCAGACCCCAGTAACATTTCTGTAGCAAGAGTATAGGCGGACTCCAGTAACATTTCTGTAGCAACAATATAGGCAGACCCCTGTAACTTTTCTGTAGAAAGAGTGTAGGCGAACCCCTGAAACATTGGTGTACCAAGAGTATAGGCAGTCCCCAGTAACGTTTCTGGAGCCAAACGATAGGGAGACCCCAGTAACATATCTGTAGCAAGAGTATAGGCGGACCCCAGTAACATTTCTGCAGCAAGAGTATAGGCAGATGCCTGTAACATTTCTCTAGCAAGAGTATAGGTGGACCCCAGTAACATTTCTTTAGCAAAAGTATAGGTGAACCCTTCAAACCATTCAGTAGAAACTGCATAGGCGGACCCCAGTAACATTTCTGTAGCAAAAGTATAGGCAGTCTCCTGCAACATTTCTGTAGCAGGAGTGTAGGCGAACCACTGAAACATTGGTGTACCAAGAGTAAAGGCCGGAAAAATTAGTTAGATAACAGTATAGGCGAGGGCCAGAAAAATTGGTGTTCCAAGATTACAAGTGCACCCCTGTAAATTTGCTCAACCATGAGGGCAGGAGAAACCCATAAACATTTTTTTTAAAGATACAGCTCACTGTTGCTTAATTAGTAACAGAGCCTGAAGACAGCCCTGTGAAAAAAATTGGTGTCTGTTAAAGTATCAATACTTTTGAAACATTAAAAAATTGTAAAAAAGTTTTAAACAGTGCCTTTTGGGCCGCAGAAAAATTGGCAGTTCAGCGTGATGACATGCTGTTTTAGGAGGAGGAGTAGTAGGAGGAGGAGTAATACTATGCAAGAGTGATTGACAAAGCTAGCATAAGCATGTAGGCACTGGCAGTTGACAGTCAGGTAAACTTATCTGTGATGATTCCCCCAGCAGCCCTAAACACCCTCTCTGACAAGATGCTAGCCGCAGGGCAGGCCAGCACCTCCAGGGCGTACAGCGCAAGTTCGTGCCACGTGTCCAGCTTCGACACGCAATAGTTGTATGGAGCTGAGGCTTCACGGAGGACGTTGGTACGATTGGCTACATACTCCCTCACCATCTTTTTACAGTGCTCCCCCCAACTCAGCCTTGACTGGGGAGTGATGTCACAGTCTTGCTGGAGAGCCATAAAGCTGGCAAAGGCCTTGGAGAGTGTTCCCCTTCCTGCGCTGGACATGCTGCCTGATCCCCACTCTTTCTGTGCTACTTGGCCCTCTGAACTGCGTCTTCGGCCACTAGCGCTGTCAGATGGGAAGTTTAGCATCACTTTTTCCAGCCGGGCCCTGTGGTATTGCATCACTCTCGTACCCCTTTCATCTTCAGGAACGAGAGTGGAAAGGTTCTCCTAATACCGTGGGTCGAGAAGGGTGTACACCCAATAATCCGTGTTGGCCAGAATGCGTCTAACGCGAGGGTCACGGGAAAGGCAGCCTAACATGAAGTCAGCCATGTGTGCCAGGGTACCAGTATGCAACACATCGCTGTCCTCACTAGGAAGATGACTTTCAGGATCCTCCTGTTCAGCCCATACACGCTGAACAGATAAGAGGCAAGCAGCATGGGTACCCTCTGCAGTGTGGTCAGCTGTCTCTTCCCTCTCCTCCAAAACGCGCTGAGATATAGACATGAGGGTGGTCTGGCTATCAAGCAACAAACTGTCACCACCCGTCTTCTGTTCCAACCGCAGAGCGTCGGCTTTTATGCTTAGCAGTGAACTTCTCAGCAGGCAAAACAGCGAGATGGTAACGCTAATGATTGCAGCATCGCCGCTTACCATCTGGGTAGACTCCTCAAAGTTTCCGAGGACCTGGCTGATATCTGCCATCCATGCCCACTCCTCAGTAAAGAATTGCAGAGGCTGACTACCACTCTGCCGCCCATGTTGCAGCTGGTATTCCACTATTGCTCTACGCAGCTCCTACAGCCTGGCCAACATGTGCAGCGTAGAATTCCAGCATGTGGGCACGTCACACAGCAGTTGGTGCTCTGCCAGCTGAAACCAACGTTGCAGTGTCCTCAGGGTGGCAGCGTCTGTGGTGGACTTGCGTAAATATGCGCAGTCGCGGCGCACCTTGCCGATCAGGTCAGACAAGTGGGGCTAGTTTCTCAGAAACCGCTGAACCACCAGATTGAAAACGTGGGCCAGGTTTGGCACGTGTGTTAGGCTGCCGAGCGGCAGAGCCGCCACCAGATTACGGCCGTTGTCACACACGACCATGCCCGGTTGGAGACTCAGCGGCGAAAGCCAGAGATCGTTCTACTCTGTCAGACCCTGCAGCAGCTCAGGGGCTGTGTGCCTCTTGTCACCTAAGTTGATTAGATTCAGCACGGCTTGCTGACGCTTGGCCACCACTGTGCTGCCACATCGCGCTACCGACTGCTGGCAACGTGATTACAATTCTTAATTGAGAGGTAGAGGTGGCAGAAGAGGGGGAGGGTTTAGAGGAGATGGCATAAAATGCTGCAGATACCAGCACCGAGGTAGGACCCGCTATTCTGGGTGTGGGTAGGATGTGAGCGGTCCCAGGCTCTGACTCAATCCTAGCCTCCACCAAATTCACCCAATGTGTCGTCAGGGAGATATAGTGGCCCTGCCCGCCAGTAATTGTCAACGTGTCTGTGGTTAAGTGTACCTTCCCAGTAACCACATTGATGAGGGCAGAATTTATGTTGCGGGAGACGTGCTGGTGTAGGGCTGGGAAGGCACACCGGTAAAAATAGTTGCGACTGGGGACTGAGTAGCGCAGAACCGGCGCCGCCATCATGTTTTTGAAAGACTCCGTTTCCACAAGCCTGTATGTCAGCATCTCCAGGCTGATTAATTTGGAAATGTGCACGATTAAAGACTGTGTGTGCGGGTGGGTGGTGGAGTTTTTGCGCTTTCGCTCCAATGCTTGTGTTAGCAACAGCTGAATGCTGTGCTGAGAGACATTGCTGGATGGAGTGGAGGACGGTGGAGGTGAGGGTGTGGGTGCAGGCCGGGAGGCGCTCATGCCTGTGTCCTTGGAGGGGGATTGGATCTGTGTGGCAGGTTGGGGCACAGGGGAAGAGGCAGTGGTGTGACCCGGAGGCGGTGAATGGCCTCTGTCCCACCTTGTAGGGTGCTTGGCCATCATATGCCTGCGCATGCTGGTGGTGGTGAGGCTGGTAGTGGTGGCTCCCCAGCAGATCTTGGTGGGACACAGGCTGCACGCTACTGTTCGTCCACGCTCTCACTAACAAACATCCACACCTTTGAACACCTAGCCCTCTGCATGCAAGGGGGTGCTTTGGGAAACAGTTGGGGGATTTATCGCTGTGGCCCTGCCTCTACTCCTGGCCACTCCACTGCCTCTTCCAACCTGTCCTGCTGCTGCACTTGCCTTCCCCACTGAAGCCCTCTCCTCAGTAGGCTTAGCAAACCAGGTGGGGTCAGTCACCTCATCGTCCAGCTGCTCTCCCTCCGAATCCTCTGTGCGCTCCTCCCTTGGACTTACTGCCCTTACTACTACCTCACTGACAGACAACTGTGTCTCATCATCCACATCCACAAAAAGCTCTTGAGATAGTTGCCGGAAGTCCCCAGCGTCATCACCCGGACTCCGGGAACTTTCCAGAGGTTGGGCATCGGTCACGACAAACTCCACAGGTTAGAGAGGAACTGTTTTTCCCACTCATGGCAGGGACCCGAGAACAGTTCCTGGGAGTCTGCCTGCTCATCAGATTATGTCATTTTCATGGAGAGAGTAGGCTGGGAGGAAGGAGGAGCAGCAGCCAGAGGATTCAGAGTTGCAGTCCCCAGGTCGGGATTAGTGGACTGCGTAGAAGACTGGGTGGTCAATACATTGCTGGAGGCGTTTTCTGCCATCCATGACAGGACCTGCTCGCACTGCTCTGTTTGTAATAAAGGTCTGCCACGTGGACCCATAAACTGTGATATGAAGCTGGGGACCCCAGAAACTTGCCTCTCTCCTAACCCCGCAGCAGCTGGGTGTGATTCACCAAACCCAGAAACTCGGCCTGTGCCCTCACCCTCACTTGGACGCTGGTGTCCGCGTCCTCGACCCTCACCCCTACTCCTCATCATGGCGGATTAAGAATAGAGCAGGGACCAAATAAATTACCCCACTGTACAGCACTGACAACTGTGGCTTAATTTACCACACACAGAGACTTGTAGATAGCGAAGGCTCTATGCTGTGACTTGAAAAAAATTAACCTGCTGTCTTGCGCTGATACCTAGGGGTAATTTACTGCTCGCAGAGACTTGTAGATAAAAGAGGCTGTATGGAGTGGGAGAAGACTCTAAAGCCAGTGGACAGTGCTGGTAACTGCTGGCAGTCTCAAAATATAAAGATGAGCAGCGCCAAGAGTGGTTAGTTTTCTTTAAAAGTGCATCATCAGATGCTTCTTTATTAAGTCAAAATCCAGTAAAAAAAACAATGTTTCGACCCGCGCAGGGGTCTTTTTCAAGTCCATATAGTCTACATAAATCATGCAATCTATTTATGGAACACCCTCACCAATCACCATAAACATACAAAATTAAAACCGCCCACATACAGCTGGAAACTATGATCTTACCGTCACCTGTGCTGCTCCACAACCGTTACACCATCTCTCGCATGAGGAAAGAGTCTGATGTCATCAAAGCTCGCCGCGCCGTGCAGGCACATCATGAGTCCTCCGGTATTCAGGGACAGCGCATGCGTCAAAGCCTTCAGACACTCGCGAGGCTTGGCGCGCAATCACAGCATTGGATTGGTAGCTGCCCACTACTGACAGAGGTGCAGGGCGCCCAACTCTCGCGAGACTTCGCGCGTGAGCTTGGCAATAGAGTCAGGTATAACTAAGTCTGTCGGGCAGATGTAGACGCCGTAACCATGGGGATTTCAATGTGTCACTTCTCTGTATCAGTCAGATACAGAAGAAGGTGAGAAGGAATTTGTATAGATCCTGATCAAATGAAGTTAAACAGTCACACATAGTAAATTAACCCTAAAGGTGGACAACATCCTATTTCTATATCTACAGCAAGGAAATCGCTAAGCTCACACAAACAGGAATACTATTTAGTAATGTATGCAAATAAATATATTTTTATTAATAATAAATATGTTTAACTATTGGTGTAATATTATCGCTAATCACATTACATCACTATAAGTTCAAGAGAAATATAGGACATGTTTTAATTATTCCATTAATCGCTAAGACTGGCATGTCATGTCATTACAATTGTATAAGTTTCCTGGCGGCCATATATATAGCTATATACATAGAAACCAATGGTATGATGGTATAATAGTAAAGGTCACATAGAAATGGCATGAGAGGTGCGGCGGGTTGTGGATACAGCAACGGTAGCGGCGTGAGATCTGTGGAAACATAAAAGACAATATAAATTTTAAAAAAAGTAATGGCATGGAATCAATATTTAGACCAATGGTAGGGGATCATATTCTAAATTTAACCCATTAGGTTGTAATGCATCCAATTCGAAGATCCCCCGTGCTTCTTTGAATTTTAGGCGTCTCTCCCTATCTCCTCCTCTATTGTTGGGGGAATCGCAGTCTATTATTTGAAATCTAAGTTGGCTTATGGCATGATAGAATTCTATGAAATGCTTGGCTACTGGTACATCTAGTTTTTCTGTGCGGATTGTACTTTTATGTTTTGATATTCTGGTTCTGCATTCCTTCGTTGTTTCGCCTACATGTAGTAGGCCGCACGGGCATGAGATGACATAAATGACATAAGCTGCATTGCACGTGAATCTATATTTGATTGGGTAGTGTTCCCCTGTCCGGGCATGCGTGAATGAACTACCTTTAATCATGTTTTGGCAGCTAGAGCAGCCCAAGCATGGGAAATTCCCCAGCTTGGGTGGCGCAAGTACCATCTGGGTCAAAGGTTGTGTCTTTTTTTGTACCGTATGTACTAGCTTATCTTTAAGATTAAGACCCCGTCTATAGGACATAAGCAACAGGGATTGGAACTCTGGAACCTCTGGGTGGCACTGACTAAGGATAGACCAATGTCTCCCCATAATATTTGCTATACGTCCACTCATTAGACCAAATGTTGTTACATATGGTACGTGTGTCAATGTATTTTCCCTGTTTGTCTTAGTAAGAAGGGTATCACGTTCGATGTCACGTGCTTTATTGATTATAAGTTTAACCACCCTTGCGGGATAACCCTATAGTCTAAACTTTTTATACATCTCATCTAGTCTGTGGTCAATATGTTCGTCTCCAACTATCCTATGCACCCTTAGGAGCTGGCTCCAAGGCAAGGAATCTTGCATCGTTGGTGGGTGACAACTACTGTATAGTAATAGACTGTTCCTATCTGTGTCCTTTGTGTACAGGTCAGTCTTCAGAGACCCTTCATTTTTATAAATCATGACATCAAGAAATTGAACACGTTCGTTTGATATGGAATAATTAAATAATAATAATAATAATAATGGAATAATTAAAACACGTCCTATATTTCTCTTGAACTTATAGTGATGTAATGTGATTAGTGATAACATTCCACCAATGGTTCAACATATTTATTATTAATAAAAATATATTTATTTGCATACATTACTAAATAGTATTCCTGTTTGTGCAAGCTTAGCGATTTCCTTGCTGTAGATATGGGAATAGGATGTTGTCCACCTTTAGGGTTAATTTACTATGTGTGACTGTTTAACTTCATTTGATCAGGATCTATACAAATTCCTTCTCACCTTCTTCTGTATCTGACTGATACAGAGAAGTGACACATTGAAATCCCCATGGTTACGGAGTCTACATCCGCCCGACAGACTTGGTTATGCCTAACTCTATGGCCAAGCTCACGCGTGAAGTCTCGCGAGAGTTGGGCGCCCTGCACCTCTGTCAGTAGTGGGCGGCTACCAATCCAATGCTGTGATTGCGTGCCAAGCCTCGCGAGTGTCTGAAGGCTTTGACGCATGTGCTGTCCCTGAATATGGAAGGACTTATGATGTGCCTGCACGGCGCGGCGAGCTTTGATGACATCAGACTCTTTCCTCTTGCGAGAGATGGTGTAACGGTTGTGGAGCAGCACAGGTGACGGTAAGATCATTGTTTCCAGCTGTATGTGGGCGGTTTTAATTTTGTATGTTTATGGTGATTGGTGAGGGTGTTCCATAAATAGATTGCATGATTTATGTAGACTATATGGACTTGAAAAAGACCCCTGCGCGGGTCGAAACATTGTTTTTTTTACTGGATTTTGACTTAATAAAGAAGCATCTGATGATGCACTTTTAAAGAAAACTAACCACTCTTGGCGCTGCTCATCTTAATATTTTGAGACTGACGACATTTTGAGGATTCAAGGGAATCTGGTCCTCTTGTGGTTTTCGACTCGAGTACCGAGCATCTCAAGTACCCTAATACTCGAACGAGCATCAAGCTCGGATGAGTGTGCTCGCTCATCTCTAATAATGACACAAACTGATTTGCAATACAACAACTCTGTGCTAATGAGTCTATTTTCATACTACCACCACCCCTTCCCCCCAAGTGCACAATTACCTAATATACTTATAGAGGCAGCTCTATGATGGGGTCCAGAAATCCCAAGAGGTAGGCAAATCGATATAGCTGCCTGTATGTGAGTCCTCCTTGGGAAATACGGGTTAATTCCCACATATTTTGATCGTGGATAGACCACCATGCTATCTTCACCAGTTTTTCTATGGGAGTGGAAAATCCACAGGAAAAAAGAAAATTATATATAATTAGCCTGAAAAGGAGCTCTAACTACCGGTATGTGTAAAAAAATAAAGTCACACAAAATTCAAATGTAGACAGTAAGTGCATTCAGGTGCTAGCACCAAAGAAAAACGTACACTAAAAAGGGTACAGGAGCTATGTTTACATACAGGACCAACCGAGTGCGGGTACAAGGGGGACCAAATACAGCCACACAATAGACATTGAAAACACTATTTGCTTCACTGAAGTGCTTTATAGATGTTCAGATATTACATCAGCTCTACCGTAAAATGATAATGACACCAAAAATTATCCAAAACATACTTTTTTTTGTATGTAGCCTCTGTGGCCCACCGTCATCCATAAGCCAGAGCACAGACCTTATGCTATAGCTCTGCTTTCTGGATCTGATTTTTATAAGTACTGCAGTGTGTGTCCCAGAGTTCCAGGTGGGCTTCCACTGCTGCTATCAGAACAGTCTTCTCCATATTTGCAAAAAACGTACTTTTGGTGAAAAATCTCAGGATAATAGCATTGTGTAAAAGCATACGATATAAATGTCTGCCATACTTGAACTACTATGCAATGGAGGGTTTTTATAGTGGACTCCCATAGAGGCAAAACTGCATGAATAATTAAACATTCTTCAAACGTTCTTGTGAAAGAACATTTTGCATGGGGAAAAGTGACATTTACACATGCAAACAAACAGGAGAGAATAGCAGGCAGCCATCAAAACACCTGATGAATATTGGGCAAAAACTATTCTCGCTGGGCAGCCTTCTGGCGAATTGAAAAAATGCTCACATGCTTACATCTAAAGGATGATTTAGACACAACGATAATTGCTCAAAAGATGTCGCTCAAGCGACTTTTGAGCGATCATCGTTGTGTCATGTACAGCGCAAGATGATTGCTCAGGAGCAGTGATCACCTTGTGCTGCCGGAGGTGTCCCCACTTGTCTTCTGCCTAAAGCTGTTCCCTCGCTCCAGCGTCGGCTGTTATACAGCCGAGCGCTGTGAGCGGAGGATGCAGAAGACAAGCAGGGTTTTATACAGCCGAGCGCTCCATGCGGGGTATGGAGAACACAGCTGGACTGCTCTGTTCTTCATACCCAGCCTGTTATCAGGGATGGGATACAGCTGAAACAATAGTATCATTTGTATCCCGCTGTGAATCCCTGATAAGGCTCATTGTCGTCTTTCAGCACACTGAAAGACAACGATGAGCAACAGCTTAACGAAATCTACATGATGGGCGAACATTTACACACAACGATTATCGCTCAAAAGACAGCTTTTGAGCAAATTTTGAGCGATAATCATTGTGTGTCTAAGTGGGCCTTAACACTCTTTCCCATGGCTTGCATTTGCAATTAAATACCTAATTAAGGCAAGCTTTTGTCCTGCTCCCATAGGAGTCTATAGAAATTCCTGCTCAGCATGCACTAAAGATAGGTCAAGTCCTATCCTTTCAAGCAGCATGGACCTTACATGCATGCATTGTAGCATGCATGTCCTATCCTTGGAAGGCAATTTTTTTGCGCATCTAAAATTCCTTCATCTAACCGTTTCTATAGGAAACCATTGGTTTTATTAGACATGATTTTTTCACACACCTATTCTGCGCTAAAACCACACCCTGTGTGAATGATGCATTAATCGGACTCTGTTGGAGGTGGAGTCTAGTAGTTTAGTTTGCATGGCAGACCATGCGGCCTTAAAAGAGAATTCTGCTTTCCATATAAGCCAATTGACACCTCACATTCCCATCAAGGGATGCCAGTGGGTAACAGGGGGAGCCCTCTCTACTTGTGAACTACTTACATCCCATGATTGCTTTTGATTGTAGCATGTAAAGGGTTAACAGCCGGGATAAGACATTTCTTATCCAGACACAGGA
Organism: Eleutherodactylus coqui; assembly: GCF_035609145.1. NCBI lineage: Eukaryota > Metazoa > Chordata > Amphibia > Anura > Eleutherodactylidae > Eleutherodactylus > Eleutherodactylus coqui. Next base: position 32,959,219 of record NC_089843.1, read on the forward strand.
TTTCCATGGAGGTTTTAGACTAGGCTGCTGTGTTTTAACTGTTGCCTATGCTAGGGGGCCCTAGTCACTGCCATTAGAACACAACTGACCATTTATTAAGGGAATACATCTGCTTTAATAAATAGCCATTTGTGTAAATGCAGAAATTCCACACCAAAAAACAAATATGAATTTAGCTAGGTTGAATCCACACAGGATAATTTGTGCATGTACTTGTGCATTAAACTTTTAATCGTGCAATATGCAAAAAATAGAACCAATGGATTTCAGTGGGTTCATTCACAAGTTTTTTTCCTGGCACTCCCTAAAGAATTTAGCCACTGCAAAGGCTGGGAGCATCATTGAGTATTTTTTTGCAGGTGCAACTGCACATGACTCTAGCGTGCAAAAAAACCAGTAAAAACACAGCTACATGCACAAATATGCAAGTTCCTGGAATTAGCTCCGCCTCCCCTCATTGCAAATAGTGCAGAGGGATGGAGAAGGGGTGGAGAGGAGGCGGAGAGGGGGCGGGAGCTCAGTGCACTGCTCCCAGCTCTTCCAGCCTCCTCCACCTGCAGAGAGGGACGCCGTATATCAGCCGGCCTGAATACGCGGCTGATATACGGTCATCTAAATAAGCTCTTAGGGTGCATTTCCATCCAGCAAATATCGTTTTTGGCTGAAACTCAACACAGCCGCAGCGATCAATGTTCACACAACCTTGCAAAGAATGCTGTGTTAAAAGGAAAACAAATTTTGCTTGGTGGAGAAACAGCCTTTTCAATAAGATTTGGTGTTTTAATACCAGATTACACTTTCATGATTAGATTTTTTTCACCAAGAACTTCTGTGTTTTCATCTGATTTGGCAATGATGTTGTGTCTACTGTATGTTGGAGCACAATATCTTTCTATCCTGAACATTTTGAGAGTTGTCCTCTTCCTATCTTAACCGCATTAGACTTCAGCATTTGTTCAGGGGAATAAAATGATAAAATCATTATATTTATGAACACAGATTTTATTGTAAATCTAGAAGTTACAATCTTACAAAGGTGAACTTTACAATAAGCTATAAAATCATTCACTAAGACTTAAAAATTCAATATCACAGATCAGCAGGTAAAAGTGGGTGTTCAAGTGTCCTTATGATCTTTTATATGATTTATCAATTTAATGTTTACGCCTTGATATACTCTTTTTTGAGTTTAACTCTGGTCTAACCAGTATAATATAACATTTAGGGAAGAATATACAGCCTAAAATGCCAACAGTTGATGATATTATAGCAAAAATTTCCACAAGAACAGTATTTTTCCCAGCAACACTCATATAAGCTGGGATAAAAGCCACCCAGACACTGCAGACAACCAGCATGCAGAATGTGATGTTTTTAGCTTCATTAAAACTATCTGGTAAATTTCTAGCCAAGAAAGAAACAATGAAACTAACAGCTGCAAGTAGTCCCATATAGCCCAGGAGCATGGAGAAGGCCAGCATTGACCCTTCATTGCACTGAAAAATAATTCTATCTTGATATAAATGAGTATTGCTTTCTGGGAATGGAGGAGAAGTAGACAGCCAAGAGATGCTAAGTACAACTTGAAGAAATGAGCATAAAAAGACCAAACAATTTGTAATTTTCACACCAATGAATTTCCTATGAGAAATTCCAGGTTTGGTGGCCTTGAAGGCCATGTAGACCATAATGGTTTTAGCAAGAATAGAAGAGATAGCTACTGAGAAGATGATCCCAAATGAAGTCTGACGAAGCATACAGGTGACATGTGTAGGATGACCGAGGAACAAAAATACACAGAGGAAACTCAACATGATGGAAACCAGGAGAATGAAGCTTAGGGTTTGGTTATTAGCTCTAACTACTGGAGTGTCTCGGAATAAAATGAAGATGCCCAAGATCATTGAGGATTTAAGAAAAAATAGAACAGAAATTATGGAGACTACATGAACCATTGTGTCATCTTTATAGGAAAGAAATTCAATAGGCTTTGGTACACACTGGTTTATCTCATTTGGCCATTGATCTTCTGGACACCTGTGGCATAGTACACTGTCTGAAAAAGACAGAATCAAAATGTCATACCATAATGAGAAATAAATCATACAAGGGTAAAATAATGTCTGATGCAATGTTACTTCTGTTGAGAGTTGAGAGGCAACCTGATACTCAATCAGGTAAAGGTTAGCAGTTTACTGATGCAGATGTATTTGAGGGTTGGATATTCATTAGCATAGCTAATGGGATGACTAAAGGCCCACTTTGATACAACGATTATCGCTCAAAAATATTTTGAGCGCTTTTTGAGCGATTGTGTGCTTACAGCGCAAGGTGGCCCAGCTTGTTGTTTTCTGCACGGAGCGCCCAGTTGTTATACAGCCGAGCGCTCCGAGCGGGGTATGGAGAAAACAGCTGGACAGCTTTGTTCTTCATACCCAGCCTGTCTTCAGGGAGCAGGATACAGCTGAAACAATAATAGCAGCTGTATCCTGCTGTGAATTCCTGAAAAATCATTGCTGATTTTTCAGCATGCTGAAAGATCAGTGACAACATAACGAAAACTGCACGGTGTCAGTGCAGTTGGACACAAAGATTATTGCTCAAAAGATGTCTTTGAGCGATAATCGTTGTGTCTAAATGGGCCTTAACGGTAGTTGGAAATCCATTTCAGAGTGATATCTTGTTTAATTTAAGGCAGTATAAGCTTGTGGAGGAAAATGGTAGGGTGCCCATTTAGATTTGATCATGTCACATATTACTTTAGTGCAGTAATTGTCAAGTCTATTTATATGGAGCAACTCTAGAAAATATTTCTAAACCCTCCCAGGAAACATTGGTTTGGGAACAATGTTTTAGTGCCTAATTTGAAAGTAGGAATTGGCAATATTCACAAATTACTAGATCTACCTCTATTACATCACTGAGAAGATTGCTTAATCCAGGAATTTATTCACATTACCTTATTTGGAGTCAGTGAGGAACTCTCACCCCATATAATAAGGTAATTAGTGACTACCTGTACAAGTCCATGTTTTATGCCGTGCTGTGAAAAGTTCTGATATCCAACTAACTAGCTAACATATTAATGGGGTCAATAGGGGTAACCTTCAACACTTACATTAAGGAGTTTTGGCTTGTAGAGATTAACGGAATGAGTTGTTATGATTAATTTTTTTAGAAAATATGATGATGAATGTGTTACCTGTCTCATTGGATATCTCTCCTTCTGAGCATGGCAAACAGTCATAGCAACATTTCTGCAGTTCGGGCTTCAAAGCTCTTCGGTAACCAGGGAGACACTTGTCAGAGCATGTAGACACTGGAATCTATGGAGGATATGGAATATAGCACATACTGTGTTTCATGTTATGAAAATGTGAATGATTAAGTGAAGAGATAAATGGACCAACCGTTGGATACCTTTGTGAATGTGTTTTATGTTCTTCATTCAATAAAATCATATTCACACTTGGTTTGAATCAAAATTTTTCATTGTTCATCTTCTGCAGCTTGTATAGCTTATACTAATCTACAAGCTGCCTGATCCTGTCCAGTGCTCTTTTTATCAGACAAGCTCTCTGTCAGGTCAGTCTGTACCTCCTTCTTCTCTTCTCGTAAGCACTGATCTAAGTTTCTGTCTTTGTGGCCAAACAAAGTAAACCAAAAATAAGAGTGTTTCTGAGATCATAAAATCGGGCTACAAACGGAGCCATCAGGCAACTAACCAGTGGTTTTCAGAACATGTAGCCACTGCAATCTGTGGAGGATATGGAGTATAGTAGAAACTGTGTTTTATACAGTTTATACAAGAACAGCAGGATGGTTGGGTGAGGAGCAGAGAGACACATCTATGGAGGCATTTTCAACTGAATTGTATGTATTTTATTCAATAAAATCATGACTTTAATCGTTTAAATTAAAGCTTTTGGATTGTTTGTCTACTGTGGCTTGTATGTTTTATTCTGATATACAGAATATCCCATCCTGTCCAGTACTCTTTCTGTCGGGCAAGCCCCCTATCGGGTCCATCTCTACCTCCCTTTCTCTTCCTCTAAGCATTAATCTTATCTAACCAAATTAAAAATATTTCTCAACAAAAAGGGTGACAGTTTATGAGTGTTTTGGAGAGCAGAAACAGAGGCTACATACAGAGCCATCAGCTTGTTTGATCATTCGCACTGAACAGGATCTAGCAGCTACTATTGTTCTGTAAACTCAAAAGCTGTAGAAAAAAAATGTTCCAAAATTTTAAATTAAAACCAGTTGCACTTTACTGCACAATACAATTAAAACATTTCTCCAAATGTGTCCATACATTTAAAGGAGATCCTTCTGTATATCTTTGACTACTATACCAGAAGCACAGCAGGAACGCTGACATGTTGACCAGGCTACCCATACTAATATAGCCATCGTTTACTTGACATTTAACAGTAGCTTGACATTTTCACAAATTATGATAACTTCACCACAATGTGCTACAATGTTGTAAACTGGGTAATAACGAGTCATTCTAATGATTGTTGCATCTATATTCACTTCACTAGTCATATTGCATTAGTAACCTCAACATCAGTATTTGATATTCTTGCACGTTGTATATAAATTATGCTACACATGTCCAATCGGTGTAAGTGGTCCTGGATTTTCTTCATTATGCCAATTTAGAGCCTTCAGGAGGGATTGAAGAACATAGGAAAATTATTGAAGCCATGCAACTACTTCCAGCTGCTTGTCAATATGAGTCTCTTCCAGAACAACCCTAAGATCCAACACTGTCTTTTGCCTCCTCATCTCATTACTTAGCTCCTGCAATGCAAGCTGCAAGATTAGAGATATTAAGGCCCTCAAACTCAGTCAACATATTCAATCTATTTGTAGTGGCCCAGTACTTCATCCTGGTCCCCTCCTTAAACATTATACACGTATGTCTTGTGTTGATGCACTGTTCAAAACTGTTTTGTCATTTCAGGTATGTATGTTGCACACCTGCAGCGCTTGAGAGGTTAACCTTTAAAAAAATCCAAAGCCTGCATGCAAATATATCAAGTCTATTATGTCATGTGGTATAAGATGGTTTATAAACCTGAGTGATTGAGGGCAGGAAAATGATGCCATCTTCTAAGGCTGCTAGAGAAAACACAGAGAAACATGGGGGCAACTTCAGCCCTTGTGTGTTGAAGATGGAGGAAGTGGAGAGATTTCCCAATCTGGATGAGAGCTGGATGTGAGGAGAGTGAGCCCCAAGAAAGAGAAAAACATCTGTGAGTTCTAGTGTGTGTTTCTTCAAGGTCAGTACAGAGGTACTATCTATCTTCTGTTCTGTTCACACATGTGCATCTTTGAGCCTGTGAAAGCAATGTCGAGGTTCTGAAGTCTATTAATTTTCCTGCACTGCGAAGTCTACAATTGAACTGCCTTGTATTGTTGATTCTTTATTCAAGTAAAGTTTATACTGGGCTTGACCATTGCCAGAGACCCGTAGTATTTAAGAACTGTCTGTGGCTGAATTACTTATCCACCGAAGGTCATACCAGTGTGTGTAGGAACGCGTGAAATGTACCCTCCTGTTCTTTAGTTTAGTGGGCATTGCCTATTCTAGGGGTGTTCGAGGTGAACTGCAGTGCTACTCTGGCCTTAGCTGCGTCTGTCCCTCCAGGAAGGACCATGGTAAGTACCACCATGACCAGTCAGCACTCTGCCCTCCCAGCTCCCTACGTATGTCAGGTGTCCTGGGTCTCCCTACAGGACGCTGCATCTTAATTGTGATTTGGCTTCAACTACACATTCACTTACCTGTATAGCTAGTACAGGCCCTCTACTGCCAAATAATAATTTATAACTTTTCTGAGAACATATTTAATATTTCAATTTCTTCCTGCAAATGAATAAATATAGTATTGGGTCTCATCTGTATTTGGTTGATTTGTGGCAAGTGGGCTTATACAGAAACTTCCTTAAATATGTGTATATTTTGTTCAACTGAACTGGAACCTATCTAGAGCAGCCTCTATGCTATAGATCAGTAGAGGTCCCAAAGCTCAGATCAAGAAAGCAATTGAAGTGGTTAGATTGGGGTTAACAACTTCAGTAGTTAGACTGTTTTCTAGCCTTATCAGCTAGGATACTAATGTCTATTTTAACAGCTAAACAAGAATAAGCTTCACTTACAATACAAATAAGTTACTCCGAATAGTGCCATCCAACTGGAAGAAGCGCCTATACAGTGAGGTTGCTGCATTAGTAGGCTCGCTCACTAAGGGGTAATGTTATTCAAAACACCATTAGAGCACTCCTATTTTTCACAGCAACTAGTTGCTGCAAGAGCTAGTAAGTCACATTCATCTCATTGTGTGCATATTACGGAGAGATTTTTTTGTGAATTACCAAAGCTGTAAGTCTCATCTGATCAAGTGATAATAATTATGTTCTGTTGGTTTTTTTTTTGAGTAACATCAAAAAAATCAATGTTGTTTCGTCTAACTATCAATATGCTATACTGTCCATGATCTGTAGATGAAACTTGATTATCATACTAGCCCTATGTATCTATGGGTTTGATGAATTGTAGTCTAATGCAGCTACCGTGTTTCCCCAATCATTAAGACCTACCCTGATTATAAGGTCTACCCTGATTTGCGAGGGGGGGTGGGCTTGAAATATAAGACCCCCAAATACTCACCTAATAGCCTGCATTCTGGTCCCTTGCGCTAAGCTGCAGCACTCCTGCCACCTTCTGTGTACTCCTGAACACCAACAGAGCTTTTCTTCCTGGTAGCGGGGCTTGAATGCTTCGCCTCCAGCAAACGATTGCTCTGATTTGTTCATCGGCCGTGCCAGCCAATCAGAGCTGGAGCTCGATTTACCAATCACAGCCATTCAATTATATAATTCAATGACATCATTAATATGAGTCTATCTCTTATTTTCGGGGAACATGGTATGTGTTTCTTCTTTTTAATACAATTAATATAAATACGTATACAATAAATACAATATAAATGACTTTTTAAGTTTTACTTTCTGTGATGGTAGTCTCTGATAGAATCTATGTAGCCCTCTGTGATTTCTTTTCTCTTATGGATATTCATGTAAAGTTCTAAAAAAAATGTAACTTGTATTGCAGCTTTTGTAAAAGCACAAACTATCAAAAAATCAAATATATGACCTGGTGAATGGTGTAAAGAAAAATATACAGAATGCCTAAATTGTATTATTGGACACCTTGTCTCCCAATAAAAAATGGCATGTAAAGTAAATCAAAAATACTAAATACTCTAAAGTGGTACCCAAAATGACAAGTTGTCATCTAGGCCTATTTATGCAAAATAAAAAAAAAGTAATCTTAAAATATAGTGACAAAAAACATTTAGAAAAAGATTTTGTAATATTCAAAAGTAACAAGGAAAGTTGATGAATTTGGTATGACCATAATCATACTGATCTGTAGAATAAAGTGAACTGGTCATTTTTATCACATAGTGAATGTTATAAATACAAAAGACATTAAGCAATCCCACCATTTTTTTCACTTAGTTGTAATTAAAGTTTTAAAGTACATTATTTGATACACTAAAATAATGCTATTGAAAAATACAATTGTAATGAAGGAGAGGGGATGCTGAGCGCTTCTGTTCCCGCTGCCTGAGGACAAAATCAGCCACTAAAACTCATTAGGCACCAATATCTGTAACAATGGGCAACAAAAGAAGAAAGACTGTAACCCAGTTGTCATGCTGGCTCCCCGTGGTATAAGGAGATATCTGGCAGGCTCCCAGCTAGAGTAAGAAGCAGAAGCTGCAGGCACCGTGGCAGCTGCCGCAACTGCCCACACACAGGGGAGAGAACCCCAAAAGGAAGCACCGGAGATCCCCCCCTCAGGGCCTACACAGAACAGGGTATTAATCGTTGGAGAAGCGGGGGACAGCACCATAGGGGGAGAGACAGCAGCGCTCACCGAAGGCAGCAGTGACAGAGGCTGTGAGGAAGAGGAGCACAGCTCTCACACCATGTGGCATGGTGGTGGCCGCCATCAGTCATGCGGAGAGAGGACACAGGTTAGGAGGCACTGGGAACTCCCCCGCTGTGAAAGAGAGCAGGCCGCGAACTTCATGACCAGAAGCCCTGCTGACAGGGCAGGAGGAGGAGGAGGGAGAGCAGCGGTTGCTACCGGAGACCACTACAGGAGCTATGAGTAGGGGAGGCATATTCCCCATAACCTGTAGTACAGCAGCAGAAGAGAGAAGGCAGCAGGGGGGTGACGCGGGGGAGACCCAAGCAATGACAATGACAGGCTCCCATACTCCAGAGAGCTGTATACTACAATGCCCAGCACATAAAAAGGGCAAGCCACCAGAGATCCCACCATCACCCCCATCATCCTTCCAGTCCAGAAAACACACACATGCAGGGACAGCTACTGCATTCCCCAGCTACAGTACAGCAGATCCCACAGCCCCTGTCACTCAGAACCCTAGCCAAGTCACAGCAGCTCTTGCAGAGATTAGGGCTTTGTGCGCCTATCTCCAGGCAATGCCTACTAAAGCTGATATGAAGGCATATGTGACCAGGCTGGAAAACTCTTATTAAATAGAGTTGGCAATGGTCCGCACTGAGTTAGGGCAAGTGGACTCGAGAGTCACTACTAATGAAATGTCTATTGCTGAGCTGGCTAACCGCGTTAACCTGCAGGATCAGCTATTATCATCATATGCCTATCAAATACAACATCTAGCAGATTCTCTGGATGATGTAGAGAATAGGGGACGGATAAATAATATCAGAGTGCGAGGAATACCTGAGGAAGTGGAAAAACAAAATATAGAGGAAACTGCATCACATCTCTAACTCTATTCTGGAGGTCCTCGAGACTCACCATTGGTGTTAGATCGCACCCACCGATCCCTGCGTCCAAAATTCACAGACCTGGAGTACCCTAGAGATTATTTGCAAAGTCCATAGGTATCAAATAAAGGAGGCAATTATGAGAAAAGCGTCGGAGTGCCACCTTATATATCATCAGGGGAAATGTATACAGCTACTTCCTGATCTCTCCCACACTATCCTGCAAAAACAGAAAGCTCTTTAACCCCTACTGGATATTCTGTGACAGCACAATCTCTCATACACATGGGGGTTCCCATTTTGTCTGCAAGTACACCACAAGGTTTGTATATACGTCTTCAGACGAGCCGGAAGACACACCCTCCTTCACCTTCACCTTGGATCTGTCTCCAACGCTAATTCACGATTGGCCCTCCTTACCTGTGGCACCACTGGCGGAAGCGCCTCCATGATTCCAAAGCATTGCAGGATGACGGGGGAGAGAACGACCCAGGCAACAGCAGAATGTAAATATTATTTCCACTGCCCCATCCGCTTGAAGCCCTGCTGATGTTGCACTCTCCGACCCCTAGGACTCATGCTATGCACACCAGACCACCTCACTCCTGCTACCTTTAGGATTCAGTCTAATCCTGATGCACAAAAGCCTAAGACCGCTTGCGTAGATGCGCATGGACTGAGCAAGGCTCCTCACATAAGGATCCCTACAATCCCTGTTGTGGCTCAAAGGAAGATAAAGAGGTTTTGCCTCCTCTCCCTCCTTCCACCTGCCTTTTTTTAAATTATATTTTTTTGAATTTATGCATGTGTGTGTATGCATATGTATACATATATACCCCCCCCCCCACACAGTTTTTTATTTTCTTCCTGTTTCCTCCTCTCTCATAGATGAAGCTGCTTGGGGCCCAAGGACATTAAAGTTGAGAGGAATAGATGTCCTGACTCCAAGGAAGACCAGTATCGGCGTCGGGGGGATCTTGGAGCTTTGCTAGGGACAATTAGAGGTGCAATGAGAATGCTCACAACCCATATCAGTGGGGTTGCGGGGTGGAGGTACTGGGGTGCAGTATTTAATGTTGCAATGTTGCCCTTTTAAAGTTGCATTCCATTAGTTCACCACTGATACTTTAATTGTATTTTCCAGATATTATATATGGCCGTTCTTCCTGGGCAGTGGGAGGCTCCTTTGTTTATAAGCTTGCTACCCTGCTAGAATTTGCATCTTGTTATATAGATGCTAAATTTGTATTGATTTCTATAGTTTTGTCTGTTTGTCCCTTTTCATTATTTCCCCTTCCCTTCCCCCTTATTTGCTTATATCTACTGGTTGGTTCACTTGTCTTTGGTTCCCTTACTTGCCCTTTATAACCACCCATAGCAGCACTCCAATTTAGTTCCCTTAATGTCAGGTGCTTCAACACTCACCAGAAGAGAGCACAGATTTTATACCATATGCGCAAACAGCGGGTTCATGTGTTACTGCTGCAGGAAATGCATTTCAAAGTTGGACACATCCCAGACATTAGAGATCGCCATTTTGCCTACTGGTTCCACGGGGCCAACACAGACAGTCGATTGGGGAGGATATCAGTAGGGGCTACCAAATTCACCATAGCCAACTGGTACACACCAAATCAGCGACAGGCCAAAGCATGCATCTTTTGAGTGTCCTGGCTGAGTTTGCAGTGGGAGTGCTTGTTGCTGGGGAAGATTTCAACCTTACCCTATGCCCTGATATTGACATGTTGGTGGGTAGAGGCAGGGTTTTAACTAGCCAATTGCAATTGCTCAAGCGTACATTACATACACTTTAGGTGGTGGATACCTGGCACATTTTACATCTGCAAGACCAGAGAAAATATCCGCTTACTCCAGCAGATACATGTGCTAGAAACCTCGCACAAACAAATGCTATCCCCATCTACACTTGTGGGTCTGGTGAAGACCAGAATGGAGCTCAAAGCCAAACTAGACCAAAGATATGTATGCTGTAGAGATCAGTGTAGACAGTTTTACTATGAATATTCTAATACAACGGGTAGACTCTTGTCATGCTTGCTCCATCTGATGATGATGGGTACCTATGTCCCCCACATCAAGAACACGGCAGGAATGGACACTTATAATCCCGTGGAGATCTTGGAGACCTTCCATGGTTACTACTCGCAACTCTATGGGTTAAGACGTCAACTTGCAGATACGGAACCAAGTGCTTTATGAGCCCACATAAAAGAATATATAGCAGAGACAGCTTTGCCAGTTTTGGATATTTGTGATAAAGAAACGCTAGAGTCAGATATCTCCACAGAGGAAATTGAGGAGGTCATTAAGACTACTCCGGCAAGGAAGAGCCCAGGGCCAGAAGACTTCACACATGCTTTTTATAAGCTCATGCTGCAACAGCTCTCCTCCACCTTAACAAGAGTCTTACCATACTGGTAACATCTATGGAGAGAAATAGATCAGACCCCTTGTGCCTACTACCGGTATCTATTGATGCTGGAAAAAACTTTGACAGGCTACATTGGGGGTTCCTGTTTGAGACATTGAAACAGATTGGGGTGGGCCCCAAAAATTCTAACCAGGGTCCACGCCCCATACACTTGCCCTACAGCTAAGGCCAGAGTAAATGGTAGATTGTCATTCACAATTAGTATTAAGAATGGTAGCAGACAGGGTTATTCCCTGTACCCACTGCTATATGTGCTAGTTATGGAGCATGTGGCAATTAGGAACAACACCTCTATTAAGGGAGTGCAAATAGGAGGGGCCCAATACAAGGCAACATTATACACAGACAATTTTTTGCTGTATATTACTAATTTGTTGCAAGAATTTGAGAAGTTTGGGCATCTGTCTAATTTTAGAATGAATTACTCTAAATCAAGGCCCTGAATGTTACTTTGCCAGGGGTAGAAGCGCAGCATATCTCTGAACACTTTCCTTTTAAATGGAGAAAAAGACTATACAATATCTGGGAGTGCGTATCTCTGCTGAGCAAACTAAATTGTTTCCTCTGAATAATATGATGCTCCTAGAGAGAATGATGAAAACACCATTAAAATGGATGTACTCCTGAGGTTCCTGTACCTCTTTCAGGTGATCCCCATCACCCCTCTAATACAATTTTTTAATAGACTAAGAGCAGGCATGATCAAGCTTGTATGGGGCAGATGTAGACCTTGACTAGGAGTTTGGTAGCGATCATTTCCCAAAATTAGGGGGGGGTAGTGTTACTGAACTTCAGGCCATACCACAGAGCAGCAGTCTTGATGCATCTGGTAAATTGGCAATACCACGCTACTATCAAACAATGGGTGGCCTTAGAGACAAATATGGTAGACCAAACCTCTCCTGGCTTAATTACTTTTAGTTGCATTCAATTCTCACAGTGCACGGAGTTGGTGGCTCCTTCGGGAGGGCGCTAACACTATTTAAGAAGTTGTTTTCTTTGCAGTCTCCTCCGGCACATATAATATCCCTGATATACAGCCTGTTTGTGATGGAATCCACCATGGATTGGCAGAAAGCATGCCTGTTTACAGATAAGCTGTCTATTGCATGTGCCGCCCAAGAAAAAAGTTACAAATTCTTGTTGAGGTGGTATAGATACCTGGCTCATTTGCACCACATTTTCTCTTCGGTATTGGACCGGTGTTGGAGCTGTGGGACTGACAGTGGCACAATAATCCACGTATGGTAGAGCTGTGACTGGGTGAAACCCTTCTAGGACAAGGTGATCTCAATATACAACTTGATAAGCAGGAAAACAATCCAAAAAAGCTACAGATAGCATTACTCTCTATCCTACTGGGCTTGATAGGAGCTTAGAAAAGAGGATTGCTTAGATTTTGTCTGGCAAAGGGTGGTGATCCCTCATCACTGGTGAATGACTCATGTGCCTTCCATGAGTGAATGGCAGCAGGAAATGGCACAGCTATATCGCATGGAAGTACTCTGTTCACAGCGTAATAAAGAGATGGAGAAATTCCTAATAATATGGCAGCCTTGGCCTGTTTTCAGAAAATTACATAAACATTGATAGATCAAGAAAAGGTGACCATGGGATGGTTGTACCTGTCCTCTCCCCAGCCTTACCTCAGCAACCCTTCTACACCCCCCCCCCCTCAAACCTTCACCCAAATGTCAATCTTCCCTTTTGTTATTCTACACTATTAATAATTATTATTTTTTATTTCTAATCTCAAACTATGGTTCCATAGGTTATCCCAATCTAATTTTCTTAATTTCATCTCTGATTGCTCGACTCTAGGGGCCAGAGGGTTGGGATCTCCTTGCTTGGATAATTTATATGAACCCCCCCCCCCCCCCACACACACACACACACACACACACAAACACACATACACACTTTCTGTTGTCTTTTTCTTTTCTTGTGTTTTTTTTTTCAATGGTCTTGGAGCATAGACCAGTATAATTTATCAATGAAGATAAGACTGCACTGATATGGCTAAATCTTAGCAGATTGTTTGATGTGTTAGAGACAAACCATGTGACAAGATAGGCAAAGGAAATTTTATTTTTGTACAAAGTCTGAGTTCAGTTAATTATGTTTTCGTAAAATATTTTTATATGTTTTTTTTTTTTGTAGTCCTGCGAGACCTGACTTGTTTGTTTATTGGAAACAAAAAAAAAACATTTTTCAATAAAACGATTGAACATAAAAATACAACTTGTCTTGAGAAAAAAACATGTCCTCATATGGCTATTTCAGTTGATAGTTAAAAAATCCTTCGCTCTTGAAAGGCGGGGATGAAAAATGAAAATGAAAAAAACTAAATATGGAAGGCTTTTAAAGTCAGCAATCTTTTTAATGTGTATAGTTACCTTTTTCTTTTGTACATAAAAGTCGCAAAACTGTATTAATCTATGCTGTTTTATATTATGCCTTCTGAACTGCACTGTATTCACACCTAAAAGCGTGCAATGGAACATGTCAATTCAAATAAAACCTATAGATTTCTATGGTTGTCATAGCAAGGACCTGCACAATCCAGTTCTACAAAATAACTGGTGGCATAAACTCTAATACATTCCTGATATTTTAATTTAAAGTGGATGCTTTCACAGATACATAATTCAATATTAAATATGTTTAAAAAAATCTACTGTGATTATTTGCAGCAAGAAAAACTAGGTCATCTTATGCATATTTATACACACATACTTATGGCAAGGCACAGACATGGGTATGATTAATTTTCACTTAAAAGAAAACTACAAAACAAATACAAACATATTAAAATAGTTCAAAATGCTAGCGACCACTTGTCCCTACTTGAATGAGTAACTTACATGCTTCGCTCCTGATCACATGACGGTGACATCATTGCAGGTCCTAAAGCTTAAAACATGCAGAGCCTGACAGTAGCCATGTGTCCATTGTTATAAGCTGGCAGATAAGGGAGGGTCTATAGTCATAATGGACACATCTAATTATCTGGCAGAGGTCAATAGACAACTTGGTGATGAAGGCACATATGAGTGTTTACACAGCGATCCTACACCATGCTTTCAAACACAACTAAAAATTCTGACTAATAATGCAGTTCTCTCAGGGATCATAGACTAGTCCTTAGCAGACTTTCTATAGAGGTTGCATATCTGATTGTCCCAAAAATTCATAAGAACTTGAAAGACCCCTTGGTAGACCTATAATATCCAGCAGAGGCTCACTCTTAATTAACACTTCATGATTTTTGCATTAAAGATTGAGAGTATTTGCAGTAGGAGCAGCGTATTATATCAGAGATACTAGCGACCTTCTAAATTAAATCAAAACAGTGAAGGTAAATGATGAAACCATACTAGTGACACCAAAGCTAGAGTCTCCAAAGCTGTTTGAGATTGCCTTGATTGGGCAAAGTGGAGAAATTAAACTGTAAAATTTATTGTCACAATGTTGGAATTCATTCTAAATAACAACTTTTTCATGTTTGGCGAAAGCAATTTTTGCCAACAGTGTGGAACCATAATCGGCTCGAATGTGACTCTGACTTATGTCAACCTATATATGGACTATATTGAAAAAACTCGGATATATACCTCCCCATCCTGTTGTCACGTACATGGATGGCTTAGATATATTGACAATATCTTTATAATTTGTGAGGGGACATGTAGAGAACTGTTGCTATTCCAGGCAGAATTGAATAACATCATACCTGATTTGAAATTCACACTGGCATACTCTCTTAAGGAACTGCAATTCCTTGATGCATTAGTGTTTAAATCTGGCACACAACTAAATACGCATATATTTGTTAAATCTACAGATCTTAACAATTTACTTGCATACAATAGATACCACCCACGAGGGATGCTGGAATCACTCCCATGGAGCCAGATCCTCAGGGTGCTTGGATTGTTAATGACGAGATAATCGATTTGAGACTAGAACAAATGTGCCAGAAATTTGTTACCAGGAATTTTCCACTGGCCCTTGTGAATTCCACATCACAGAGGGCATGTACTCAGGTATGTGTAGAACTGTTAATCACTAAGAAAAGAAAAGCACGTGTACAACGTGTTTCATTTATGTCAACATACGACCCATACAGTATAGCAAATATCCTAAGATGCTATTGGCCGATAGTAGTAAATAATTTCCCACAAGCCCAGGAGTTCCAATCGATGCCAATAATGGCTTACAGGCGGGGCCCTAATTTGAGGGAACATCTGGTGCACGCAGGTATTTAGGGTCTACAGCAGAAGAGACAAAAAGTCCCTACCCCAATAAAGTTTGGTAACTTCCCATGCTCAAGTTGCACATGTTGTGGCATATGAATAAGGGTGACAAATTCTATCACCCCTTGACTGGTGAACCTTTTAAAATCAGGGCAAGATATACTTGCCAGTCATCCTTTGATGTGTACCTTATGTCGTGTCCTTGTGGTCTCCTCTATGTAGGGGAGACCACAATTGAGGTTAGATCACTGATCACGAAGCACAAGAGTAAAATTAGGACCAAGAACATGGAGCTTCCAATTCCCAAACACTTTATAGATAAAGGACACAACATATGTCACGGATGTCACAAATATTCACTTAATGGGGTACCACTAGGGAAAAGTGATATGGAAAAGGATCTGGGGGTATTAGTGGATAATAGACTAAACTGGAGTAACCAGTGCCAGTCCGCTGCTGCAAAGGCAAATAAAGTCTTGGGGTGCATCAAAAGAGGTATAGGGCGAAGGACAAGAACATTATCCTTCCATTATATAAGGCACTTGTCAGGCCTCACATGGAATACTGCGTACAATTCTGGACACCGGTGCTCAGGAAAGATGTCACAGTGCTTGAGGGGGTTCAAAGAAGGGCAACTAAACTAATACATGGAATGACGGGACTAGAATACCCAGAGAGGCTATCCAAATTGGGACTATTTACTCTAGAAAAAAGAAGGTTAAGAGACGACCAAATAACCATGTATAAGTACATGAGGGGACAACACATGGATCTCTCCCGCGATCTGTTTACACCCAGGACCACGACGGTAACAAGAGGACATCCGCTACGATTAGAGGAAAGTAGGTTTCATCACCAACACAGAAAGGGGTTCTTTACTGTAAGAGCAGTTAGACTGTGGAACTCTCTACCGGAGGAAGTGGTGATGGCAAAATCCATAGAGGAGTTTAAAAGGGGACTTGATGTCTTTCTGGAGAAGGATATTACAGGATATAAATATTAGGTTAAGTGTCAATCCTGGTATATAGGCAGGTAGGAACTATTAGGGGTTGATCCAGGGAACAGTCTGATTGCCATTAGGGAGTCGGGAAGGAATTTTTCCCCCAAAAGGGCTAATTGGCTTCTGGCCTTGGGGTTTTTTGCCTTCCTCTGGATCAACACAGTAGGATAGACAGGCTGGACTAGATGGACAATGTCTTCATTCGGCCTTACATACTATGTTACTATATGTCAAGTGAAATATCCAGTTACCAATCATGTCCCGGTCAACATTAAAGGGGGAGATAGATTAAAAAACTTAAAGAAAAAAGAGTCTGTGTGGATCAATAACCTTGACACACTTGCCCCGAGAGGTCTGAACCTAGAATACAAAATCATTCCATTTCTATGGTCATGGGAGAAAGGACTCCTAAGGGTTCCTGCACACTTGCATTTTTCTCACGCGTTTTTTTTCACGCAATATCACTGTGTTTTTTCACATAATTCTCAATAGGACTTTCTTATGTTAAAATGCATCTTCTATTTAGGAATTTTGAAATATAAATTTATAAAAACTTTTGACACTTTCAACAGAGGTTTAAATTGTTCCAGAGGATTTATGCTTGACTAGAAAGTATGACACACATATAACACAGCTAACCTGGTGACGTTCTTACACTAATTCGAGGACCATAAAACCTTCCCATCATCGTAAGTGGACTATTTAAGTATGTTTCTATTTCTGTTGTAGTATTCCTTTAAGTGCAAATTAATCACATCCATGTCTGTGGAGTGTCATAAGTTACATTTTGCTATACTAGCTAACACAGTACCAAACTTTTTTCATAAAATCTACTGAGACATACTTTTTCTAGGCAGTCTCCATAAAACATTATTGCACACTATTTCTTATGAGTGTTTTTACTGTTCCTTGCACTTATATCACTGATGACCTACTTTATTATTTTTCCAAAATATTGTGTTGTTGTTAAAAACAAGCTGATTTCCTTCCAGAGTGGATGAATTGAAAGCCCCAATATGTTGAAAGGAATAATAATCTTCATCAACAACTGCAGAGTTAAGTATGTAATAATCTGTTGACATTTCTCCTTTTTTATTAAAATTGACAAATTCCCCAAAAGGATCTCTAAACTGGACTCTTCTCAAGAACTAAGAAGATTAAAAGTACAATAAAATGCATTTCACTGAGGCATCTTCAGTATATTATAACATTTCAGTTGAATGCTAATCATATAATTTTTTTAAGGATTTAATGATTTGAGATACATGCAAAATTCATTTTAGGATATGATCAAATAAAATTTGCTCATTTGGAAAAAGAAACTTGTTTAGGGCCCAAATTGCGAAAATCAGCCAATTTTAATTTCACAGCATGGTAATTGATGCTGTGGATTTGTATTGTGGCTGAAATTTGCAGCTAATCGGAAACAATATATGATCGTTCTCAGTAAGATAATCTTGTAGACATGATACCCTTTAATGACTAACAAAAATACATGATGTTCTAGCTAGCTTTCAAACAAAACATTGCATATTTTTGTTAGTTATTAAAAAGGCATCATATCTACTACATTATTTGGGTTTTCCCACTGAGAACAGTCATATCTTGCTCGACAGGCTAATGCGGTACCAATCTTTTAAAATTATATAGGAAACAGTGTAACATGTGGATTTTACTGTGGATGTATTATGGATTTGTAACTGCAGACAGTATTTCCTTTTTTGACGTACTCTAAGGGAGCCCTGCAGGTTGTTCCAGTAAAAATTGTTTGTGTGCTTTTACACAGAAATGAGCATCACCATTGAATGAAGGCAGAACGGGGCCAGAGAGTGTCCCATCCCGCTTGCCTCTATTTAGAGCAAGCAGGTACATACATTTAGAGTAAGCAGGCAAATGCATTGTTCAAAAGGGCTTTAAGCACTAGCTTTTGCCCTTGCATCCCTTGTAGACCACTGCAGGAACTAGCATTAGTCGCCCATCATGTGAGGGTTAAAGTGGCCTTGATATCTTTTTTCCATGATGGCAATATCCTGGTGGGCTCTTTCCCCATGTTCATCACTCACGTCACCCAAATTTTTTCTTATTAAATCACTTTTTATTAAAGTATTTTTCATTACATATCATAGGAAGAAAATACAAATTTTTGTGTTTCTTTTACTCATTACAATGTTTATAAACAGTCATTACCATTCCTTAGAGAGGCAAAAACGGACCACAACTAGCATAGAATTGGCTTCCTCAACTTCTGCGTCCTTGAGCCTGTAACAATTACTATTCTATCTGTACCTCCATAACTGAGCTCTTTCACTTGCATTCTTATAAGCCTGTTTACGTCAGCTTGTCTCCGAATCGGTTCAAACATGTTCATAACAGAAATTAACACAATGTAACATTTGTTTAATATAATGCAGTCACTCCACGTCTCGTCGCCAAATGTTATACTCTGCCTTATCGACCCAAACGGTTTCTCAGAATCTGCTCCTCTCCCCTGCTGGAGATCCGGTACCGTCAAGGCAAGGACTAAGGCTAGTAATATGTTGCCGGTCAGGCTAAGGCGATAGCCGTGAGTGAGCTAATACAGGTTACAAATTAGGAATAACAGAACCTAGAGGGGGGAGGGGGAGGTAGGGTGTGGGGGACGGGGGGGGGGGGGGGGATTCTCAGAATGAACAAATTGCTTTTTTATTTGTTTGCGATTGCTAATACTCTTTTTTTTTTTATTACTTCCCTTTTTTTTTTGTCACTTTCTGTATAAAGGAGGTGCACGTTGTCTCACCTTTCTAAATATGCAGTTGATGTTAATTAACTTATGGATCTTTTGAGGCACGTGGAGAATACGTTTTCCACGGGGACCATATTTTGAGAAAAGTAACATGGGATGAATTTGACCAACTAAGTAATTCTTCGAATCTATAGATTTGATTCAGTTTATCTTTCCATGTCTCTATTGATGGAGGCGTTGTTTTTCCCCAGTAGAGTGGGATTAATGCTTTCGCTGCCGCAATCATGTAGGATGCTAACTTGTCTTTTATTGGATTATATGAATCGTGAGGTCTACTAAGAATAACTATGTCAGGGCTTAGCTGTATTTTATTTTTTTTTTGAGTATCACTCTCAGTTCTTTCTCCACTTCTGTCCAGAACAACCTAATCTGGTTGCAACTCCACCAAATGTGGAGATATGGTCCTGTATGTTCTTGACATCTCCAACATTTATCTGTGTCCGTAAGTTTATATGCATGTAACCACTCAGGGGTTCTGTACCATCTGGAAAGCAATTTATAGTGATTCTCTTGGAGGCGGGTGCAAGGCGATGTCCCGTATGTGGTTTTGAACATCGTCTTAATTTCCGCATCTGTTATTCTTATATTTAATTCCTTTTCCCAAGATGTTACAAAAGTCAGTCTATTTGAGGCACACTGCATGGAGAAAGTTTTAGCCAGGTGGAAAATCTTCCTAGTAGTTTTACTATGGTTGTTCATAAATTTTTCGAATTCTGTTAATGGTCTAGATGATATATGTTGGGTTTTGAAATTGGATATCAAGGCAGAGAGATGAGCGAGATGTAACTCCTAGATTTTCTTATGTGGTGCTAAAGTTTGTATTATGTCTAGAGGGTCTTTGTGCAGGAGTCCTTGCAAGTCTCGAATTGTCAGATTTCTGAATAAATCCCATAGATTGTCTGGTGTTGAGTCCATTGACTGTTTGATTGTTAGTGGGAGTAAGTTTAAGGGGGTACAGGGTGAGGGTAAAGGTGCTAGCTGGTGAGTTAAGGAGTCCCAGGTCTGGCAGATGCCCCTCATCAGCACATTAAAGTCCTTAGATTTATAGGTGTCAGGGTTGGGGAACCATATTTCTCCTAGGAAGCTTTTTCCTTGTGAAATCTGTATTATTCTCTTTCATTTATGGTTTTTTAGTGGAGGTGCCAGATCTAGCCATCTATTCAGATGAATTGCCTTGTAATATTCTGAGATGTCTGGTAGACCCACTCCTCCATGTTGTTTTTTCTTAGTCATTAGTGAGTATGCTAGCCTGGGTCTTTTGTATTTCCAGAAAAAGCCTGAGAACACTGTGCAGAGTTTTTTGAAGAAAGATTGTGGTATGTGGATCGGTAACATTTGTAGTTTGTAAAGGATCTTAGGTAAGATATATGTCTTAATAGGATTCTTCCTCCCAAACCAGGATATAATGGGGAGATTGTAAGTTGCTAATATGGATGTCACTTCTATTAGTGGTAAGAAATTGATTTCAAACAGTTTCGCCAGGTTATTTGTTAATTTGATCCCTAGATACTCGATGGAGTGCTCAGCCCAAACATACGGAGTATTAGCCTTGATTTCTGCTACTCTATGTGAAAGTAAAGAGATATTTAATATCACTGATTTGTTTTTGTTAAATTTGAAGTTGGAAAAACTGCCATAAAGATCTAGTAAGCAGTTTAATTTAGCTAGGCCCTGCTTTGGGTTTGTGACGAGGAAAAGTACATCGTCCGCGAAAGCAGCTGTTTGTATACAATCTCCTCCTATCTCTAGACCTCGTATCTCTGGGTTTTGACGGACTGCTTGCAATAGGGTTTCGAGTGTTAGTATAAAAAGTATAGGGGATAGCGGACAACCTTGGCGAGTACCATTTGAAATGTTGAATGGTTGAGATAAGGTGTCATTTATTTTTATTCCAGCATGTGGTTGTGTGTACAGTGAGAAAATAGCATCAATTAGTTGGGGAGGGAAATTAAATTTGTTCAGAGTTGCTCTCATGCAAGACCAATCCACCCTATCAAATGCTTTTTCAGCATCGATTCCTACTAAGACTAACGGTATATTCTTTTTCTTAGCATAGTGTATAGAATGAAGAAGTATGGCAGAGTTGTCCTTTCCCTCTCTACCTTTTACGAAACCCGTCTGTTCGTCCCCCACTAACTTAGGGATAATTTTGTTGATCCTGCGGGCCAGTAATTTTGCCCAGATTTTCAGATCTAAATTTAGTAAAGAAATTGGTCTATAATTATTACATAAGGTGGGATCTTTGCCCTCTCTACGTATCAGCGTAATATGCGCTTCTTGTGTTTGTCTAGGGAAGGTAGCTCCTTTAAGAATCACATTCAAGGAAAGCCTAAGATGGGGTAGTATCGTCTGCTGTAAAGTCTTATAATAACATATTGTTAGACCATCTGGTCCAGGACTTTTCCCGCTTGGGAAGCTATTTATTACATCGTCAAGTTCCTCTTGGCTGATGGGTATCAGTAGACTTGCTGCCTCTTCTGTACTTAGTGACGGGAGGTTTAGCTCTTTTATAAATGTATCCATTTTGCTATATTTGCTATTTTATTCTGATTGTGTCATACCCTCTTTGAGATTGTAAAGATTAGTGTAATAGGTTTGGAAAATTTCTGCTATTCCCTTTGTGTTTGTAATTTTTTCCCCCTGTTTCCTTCCTGATTTCTCTGATGTAAGCTTTTTCTCTTCCCTTTTCTATCAGCGCGGACATTAGCTTACCATCTTTATCTCCGTGTGCATATATTTTGTGTTTATATATCATGCGAGATCTGGCAAACTTCTTATCTAGCATACATTTGAGTTGGTTCCTCAGCGAGTTGAGCTCCGGTTGGACACTAACTAATGTGGAGAGTCTTCTCTTCTGCTCTACAGTTGCTATCTTTGCTAGAATTAAATCAATTTCTTGTTGTTTTTGTTTTTTAAGTTTAGAACCAATCGCTATGAATAGGCCTCTCACATAGGCTTTATGTGTTTCCCATATAATGGGAAAATTAGTGTTGTCCTTAGACTTAATTTCAAAGAATTCTGTTAGGCCTTTTTTTATTTCCTGACGGGTCTCTTCTCTCCTCAGAACAGACTCATTGAGACACCATCTCCATTCGCCTAAATTGTTTGGTAGGATATTTAACCGGATATGCACTGGATCATGGTCCGAAATGGTGATGTTATCAATTTGTGTTTGTATCACTGAGCTAAGTATTTTTGTGGGAATGAAGAAATAGTCTAATCTTTGATGTGAGGAGTGGACTTGTGAGTAAAAGGTATAGTCCTTCTTTGTTGGATTTTTGTAACGCCAGGAGTCAATTAGGTTTAACTCTTGAAGAGCTATCTGTATCCTTTTTAGAGCTCTCTGCAAGACCTGGGACCTGCCCCGTGAGGAATCTAGCAGCGGGTTTAGGGTGACATTGAAATCTCCTCCTAGTACTATATGTCCTACAGCGAAGGATTTCAGTCTATTAATCGTGTCAATCAGCCATTTAGTTTGATGTGTGTTTGGGGCGTAGATATTTGCTAGTGTGTAATGTACACCATGGATTGTGCCTCTAATAAAGATGAACCGGCCCTCTGAGTCAGTATGTAGTTGTTCAAAGCAGAAAGGGAAGCTCTTGTGTATGGCAATGGATACTCCTTTAGAGGATGACTTATGATTACAGCTGTGATACCATTGTGAGAAGTAATTTCTTGGCAGATTAGGAATTTTATTATTTTTAAAGTGTTTCCTGGAAGAATGCCACTTTGGTGTTGGACTTTCTCATTAACCAGAACACGTGATGACGTTTGTTAGGTTAATTTAAACCTTTTGCATTAAGGGAAGAGAGGGTTGTTCTCTCTATTTGGGAAGTTGCATGCGTTTGTCAGGGGGTCATTTTACTCAGGAGAGAAACAGTAAAATGCGACAGAGGAGGGGTTGGGGGTGCGTATCAAGTTTTAGGGAGAAACGAGTGAGAAGAAACTAATAATTAAGACAAATTAAATCAGTGGCCAGTCCGCTGGACCAAGGAGAATATCTTGGTCAACTTTAGTAACTAAAGACTGGTTGTATAACTTTGTGGAGAACAGAAAACACCTTGGTGCCATCACCAAAGGGTGCGTTATTGACATGGCACCTTTCCTAACAGTGAATTAGCAAGTTAAAGTTAAGAGATTTCATGTTCCTGTGGTGTAAAGTGGGGCCTCACCTGAGCACAATGATCGCTCACCCGGTTGGAGGCCAAGCGCCCCCCTCGCGAGGTGCCTCACTTTCGAGGAATACGATTCCTCCTGAGGAGGGCAAGGTCCGTCATTCAGAGAGTCCGCTCGTTTTGACCTGGGGAGAATGGGAAGGAAGGAGGGAGAGAGAGAGGGGGAAACAAACATATCATCCCACATCACATATCATAGTTGGGGGACGCGGATATCATCGCGGGGTGTCCCCCAGGCCCTCCCCCCATCACCGCCCGCCACCCAACTTCGGTGTTTCACAAACGTTGCTCTCCTTGGTGACCGTGTTAACTTGACAGGAACATCTCATAGTGTCTATGTAGAGGATTTTGCTGAATGCCTGTTACCCTTAGGTGATTTAAATTTGGAGAATGTTTTCCAGGAGTCCCTTCTGGCAATGAGTGAATGGCCAGATTATATTGCGGGGGCATCCATGATGGTATCTCAATGGGCTCGATGTTCAATTGTTGCTACACTGTGTCCAGATCTTCTGGGACTCTGACTATAATCCTGCGGCCATTTTTGTTTATGGCTAGGCCAAATGGAAATAGCCACGAGTATTGGATGTCCTTTGCTCTCAGGGCCTCCAATAGTGGTTTTAGGATTCGTCGTTTTTCCAAAGTTGAAGGTGCAATATCTTGGAACAAGAGTATTGGGGATTCATTATATTTTAACGATTGTTGCGATCTGGCAGCATTTAGTATTGCATTTGTGTCAGTGAATGAGAGCAGACCGCAAATTATATCTCTTGGTGGGTCCTCTGCTTTTGGTTTGGGTCTGATTGCTCTGTGTATTCGCTCTATCTGAATACTTGCCGCTCCCTCCTCTCCCAGCAGTTTAGTAAATAATTCTCCTGCGACTTTTCTGAGAGATTCTGGTGCCCAGGACTCTGGGAGACCTTTAATTCGCACATTGCAGCGATGGCTTCTGTTTTCTTGGTCCTCTATGAGTGTAAGGGCACGGTCTAAGTACGAGCGATGAACTTCTACTAGAGATGAGCGAGCACCAAAATGCTCAGGTGCTCGTTACTCGGGACGAAATTATCGCGATGCTCGAGGGTTCCTTTCGAGTAACGAACGCCATTGAAGTCAATGGGCGACCCGAGCATTTTTGTATATCGCCGATGCTCGCTAAGGTTTTCATTTGTGAAAATCTGGGCAATTCAAGAAAGTGATGGGAACGACACAGCAACGGATAGGGCAGGCGAGGGGGTACATGTTGGGCTGCATCTCAAGTTCCCAGGTCCCACTATTAAGCCACAATAGCGGCAAGAGTGGGCCCCCCCCCCCCCCTCCCAACAACTTTTACTTCTGAAAAGCCCTCATTAGCAATGGATATCTTAGCTAAGCACCACACTACCTCCAACAAAGCACAATCACTGCCTGCATGACACTCAGCTGCCACTTCTCCTGGGTTACATGCTGCCCCCCCCCCCCTGCACGACCCAGTGTCCACAGCGCACACCAAACTGTCCCTGCGCAGCCTTCAGCTGCCCTCATGCCACGCCACCCTCATGTCTATTTATAAGTGCGTCTGCCATGAGGAGGAACCGCAGGCACACACTGCAGAGAGTTGGCATGGCTAGGCAGCGACCCTCTTTAAAAGGGGCGGGGCAATAGCCCACAATGCTGTACAGAAGCAATGAGAAATCCAATCCTGTGCCACCTCCATCAGGAGCTGCACACGTGGGCATAGCAATGGGGAACCTATGTGCCACACACTATTCATTCTGTCAAGGTGTCTTAATTTGTAACTAGGCCTGGAGGCAGCCCAGATAAAATAAAAATTGGTTCAGGTGAAAGTTTCAACGCTTTAATGAGCATTGAAACGTATAAAAATTGTTTAGAAAAATTATATGACTGAGCCTTGTGGGCCTAAGAAAAATTGCCCGTTCGGCGTGATTACGTGAGGTTTCAGGAGGAGGAGCAGGAGGAAGAGGAGGAATATTATACACAGATTGATGAAGCTAAAAGGTCCACGTTTTTGATGGTGATAGAGAACAATGCTTCCATCCGCGGGTACAGCCTACGTATTGTTTAGGTATCGCTGCTGTCCGCTGGTGGAGAAGTCTGGTGAAATCCAGGCTTTGTTCATCTTGATGAGTGTAAGCCTGTCGGCACTGTCGGTTGACAGGCGGGTACGCTTATCTGTGATGATTCCCCCAGCCGCACTAAACACCCTCTCTGACAAGACGCTAGCCGCAGGACAAGCAAGCAACTCCAGGGCATACAGCACGAGTTCAGGCCACGTGTCCAGCTTCGACACCCAGTAGTTGTAGGGGGCAGAGGCGTCACGGAGGACGGTCGTGTGATCGGCTACGTACTCCCTCACCATCCTTTTACAGTGCTCCCGCCGACTCAGCCTTGACTGGGGAGCGGAGACACAGTCTTGCTGGGGAGCCATAAATCTGTCAAAGGCCTTAGAGAGTGTTCCCCTGCCTGTGCTGTACATGCTGCCTGATCTCTGCGCCTCCCCTGCTACCTGGCCCTCGGAACTGCGCCTTCGGCCACTAACGCTGTCGGATGGGAATTTTACCATCAGTTTGTCCGCCAGGGTCCTGTGGTATAGCATCAGTCTCGAACCCCTTTCCTCTTCGGGTATGAGAGTGGAAAGGTTCTCCTTATACCGTGGGTCGAGCAGTGTGTACACCCAGTAATCCGTAGTGGCCAGAATGCGTGTAACGCGAGGGTCCCGAGAAAGGCATCCTAACATGAAGTCAGCCATGTGTGCCAGGGTACCTGTACGCAACACATGGCTGTCCTCACTAGGAAGATCACTTTCAGGATCCTCCTCCTCCTCCTCAGGCCATACACGCTGAAAGGATGACAGGCAAGCAGCATGGGTACCCTTAGCAGTGGGCCAAGCTGTCTCTTCCCCCTCCTCCTCATCCTCCTCATGCTCCTCCTCCTCCTCCTCCTCCTCAACGCGCTGAGATATAGACAGGAGGGTGCTCTGACTATCCAGCGACATACTGTTTTCCCTTCGGCTCTGTTTTCGAGCGCAAAGCGTCTGCCTTTATGCTTTGCAGGGAACTTCTCAAGAGGCATAGCAGAGGAATGGTGATGCTAATGATTGCAGCATCCCCGCTCACTATCTGGGTAGACTCCTCAAAGTTTCCAAGGACCTGGCAGATGTCTGCCAACCAGGCCCACTCTTCTGTAAAGAATTGAGGAGGCTGACTCCCACTGCGCCGCCCATGTTGGAGTTGGTATTCCACTATAGCTCTACGCTGCTCATAGAGCCTGGCCAACATGTGGAGCGTAGAGTTCCACCGTGTGGGCACGTCGCACAGCAGTCGGTGCACTGGCAGATTAAACCGATGTTGCAGGGTGCGCAGGGTGGCAGCGTCCGTGTGGGACTTGCGGAAATGTGCGCAGAGCCGGCGCACCTTTCCGAGCAGGTCTGACAAGCGTGGGTAGCTTTTCAGAAAGCGCTGACCCACCAAATTAAAGATGTGGGCCAGGCATGGCACGTGCGTGAGGCTGCAGAGCCGCCACCAGGTTACGGCCGTTGTCACACACGACCATGCCCGGTTGGAGGCTCAGTGGCGCAAGCCAGCGGTCAGTCTGCTCTGTCAGACCCTGCAGCAGTTCGTGGGCCGTGTGCCTCTTATCTCCTAAGCTGAGTAGTTTCAGCACGGCCTGCTGACGCTTGCCCACCGCTGTGCTGCCACGCCGCGCGACACCGACTGCTGGTGACGTGCTGCTGCTGCTGACACATCTTGATTGTGAGACAGAGGTTGCGTTGGAGGAGGAGGAGGAGGGTGGTTTAGTGGAGGAAGCATACACCACCGCAGATACCAGCACTGAGCTGGGGCCCGCAATTCTGGGAGTGGGTAGGACGTGAGCGGTCCCAGGCTCTGACTCTGTCCCAGCCTCCACTAAATTCACCCAATGTGCCGTCAGGGAGATATAGTGGCCCTGCCCGCCTGTGCTTGTCCACGTGTCCGTTGTTAAGTGGACCTTGCCAGTAACCGCGTTGGTGAGGGCGCGTACAATGTTGCGGGAGACGTGGTCGTGCAGGGCTGGGACAGCACATCGGGAAAAGTAGTGGCGACTGGGAACTGAGTAGCGCGGGGCCGCCTCCGCCATCATACTTTTGAAAGACTCCGTTTCCACAAGCCTATACGGCAGCATCTCCAGGCTGATAAATTTGGCTATGTGCACGTTTAACGCTTGAGCGTGCGGGTGCGTGGCGGCGTACTTGCGCTTGCGCTCCAACACTTGCGCTAGCGACGGCTGGACGGTGCTCTGACAGACATTGGTGGATGGGGCCGAGGACAGCGGAGGTGAGGGTGTGGTTGCAGGCCAGGAGACGGTAGTGCCTGTGCCCTGAGAGGGGGGTTGGATCTCAGTGGCAGGTTGGGGCACAGGGGGAGAGGCAGCAGTGCAAACCGGAGGCGGTGAACGGCCTTCGTCCCACCTTGTGGGGTGCTTGGCTATCATATGTCTGTGCATGCTGGTGGTGGTGGCTCCCCGGCTGATCTTGGCACGACAAAGGTTGCACACCACTGTTCGTCGGTCGTCTGCACTCTCAGTGAAAAACTGCCAGACCTTTGAGCACCTCGGCCTCTGCAGGGTGGCATGGCGCGAGGGGGCACTTTGGGAAACAGTTGGTGGATTATTCGGTCTGGCCCTGCCTCTACCCCTGGCCACCGCACTGCCTCTTGCAACCTGCACTGCTGCTGCCCTTGCCTCCCCCTCTGAAGACCTGTCCTCAGTAGGTGTAGCAAACCAGGTGGGGTCAGTCACCTCATCATCTTGCTGCTCTTCCTCCGAATCCTCTGTGCGCTCCTCCCTCGGACTTACTGCCCTTACTACTACCTCACTGATAGACAACTGTGTCTCATCGTCATCGTCCTCCTCACCCACTGAAAGGTCTTGAGACAGTTGCCGGAAGTCCCCAGCCTCATCCCCCGGACCCCGGGAACTTTCCAAAGGTTGGGCATCAGTCACGATAAACTCCTCTGGTGGGAGAGGAACCATTGCTGCCCCATCTGAGCAGGGGCCTGAGAACAGTTCCTGGAAGTCTGCCCGCTCCTCAGAATGTGTCATTGTAATGGAGTGAGGAGGCTGGGAGGAAGGAAGAGCAGCAGCCAGAGGATTCAGAGTTGCAGCAGTGGACGGCGCAGAATTCTGGGTGGACGATAGATTGCTGGATGCACTTTCTGCCATCCACGACAGGACCTGCTCACACTGCTGATTTTCTAATAAAGGTCTACCGCGTGGACCCATTAATTGTGAGATGAATGTGGGGATGCCAGAAACGTGCCTCTCTCCTAATCCCGCAGCACTCGGGTGCGATACACCTGGATCAGGAGCTCGGCCTGTGCCCACACCCTGACTTGGGCCTCCGCGTCCTCACCCGCGTCCACGTCCTCTAGACCTACCACTACCCCTCAGCATGGTGTATTACCAGTAGTGCAGAAACAGAATGCTGTAATTAAATGTGCCGCTTATTGGCCTATAGTTGGAGGCTGACTTCGCTTACGGAACGCCAGGAAATAATTTTACGCAAGCCTGCTGTAACACTTAGCTGGCTGCGTATGAATTAGGAGGACAACTACACCCAGCACAGACCCAGAACACTGAGGACAGTCACAGGCAGCCCAAATAGATTTTTTTCCACAAATGTTTTTGGAAAGGCCCACTGCCTATATACACTGTATATGTCTTCTGTCCCTGCGTCACCACTACTGGCCCTGGAGTATGTAAAAAAACTGCACACTGTTGCACTGTGGACTGGAATACAGCGGTGATTTAACAGTCAACACAGAGCCAGGAAATAATTTTGTGCAAGCCTGCTGTAACACTTAGCTGGCTGCGTATGAATTAGGAGGACAACTACCCCCAGCAGAGACCCAGTACACTGAGGACAGTCACAGGCAGCCCAAATAGATTTTTTTTCCCAAATGTTTTTGGAAAGGCCCACTGCCTATATTCAATAAATATACACTACCGTTCAAAAGTTTGGGGTCACCCAAACAATTTTGTGTTTTCCATGAAAAGTCACACTTATTCACCACCATGCGTTGTGAAATGAATAGAAAATAGAGTCAAGACATTGACAAGGTTAGAAATAATGATTTGTATTTGAAATAACATTGTTTTTACATCAAACTTTGCTTTCGTCAAAGAATCCTCCTTTTGCAGCAATTACAGCATTGCACACCTTTGACATTCTAGCTGTTAATTTGTTGAGGTAAGCTTGTGAAATTGCACCCCACGCTTCTAGAAGCATCTCCCACAAGTTGGATTGGTTGGATGGGCACTTCTGGCGTACCATACGGTCAAGCTGCTCCCACAACAGCTCAATGGGGTTCAGATCTGGTGACTGCGCTGGCCACTCCATTACCGATAGAATACCAGCTGCCTGCTTCTGCTGTAAATAGTTCTTGCACAATTTGGAGGTGTGTTTAGGGTCATTGTCCTGTTGTAGGATGAAATTGGTTCCAATCAAGCGCTGTCCACTGGGTATGGCATGGCGTTGCAAAATGGAGTGATAGCCTTCCTTATTCAGAATCCCTTTTACCCTGTACAAATCTCCCACCTTACCAGCACCAAAGCAACCCCAGACCATCACATTACCTCCACCATGCTTAACAGATGGCGTCAGGCATTCTTCCAGCATCTTTTCATTTGTTCTGCGTCTCACAAACGTTCATCTTTGTGATCCAAACACCTCAAACTTGGATTCATCCGTCCACAACACTTTTTTCCAGTCTTCCTCTGTCCAATGTCTGTGTTCTTTTGCCCATCTTAATCGTTTTCTTTTATTGGCCAGTCTCAGATATGGCTTTTTCTTTGCCACGTCTCAGATATGGCTTTTTCTTTGCCACTCTGCCCTGAAGCCCAAAATCCCGCAGCCGCCTCTTCACTGTAGATGTTGACACTGGTGTTTTGCGGGTACTATTTAATGAAGATGCCAGTTGGGTACCTGTGAGGCGTCTGTTTCTCAAACTAGAGACTCTAATGTGCTTATCTTCTTGCTTAGTTGTGCAACGCGGCCTCCCACTTCTTTTTCTACTCTGGTTAGAGCCTGTTTGTGCTGTCCTCTGAAGGGAGTAGTACACACCGTTGTAGGAAATCTTCAATTTCTTAGCAATTTCTCGCATGGAATAGCCTTCATTTCTAAGAACAAATAGACTGTCGAGTTTCAGATGAAAGTTCTCTTTTTCTGGCCATTTTGAGCGTTTAATTGACCCCACAAATGTGATGCTCCAGAAACTCAATCTGCTCACAGGAAGGTCAGTTTTGTAGCTTCTGTAACGAGCTAGACTGTTTTCAGATGTGTGAACATGATTGCACAAGGGTTTTCTAATCATCAATTAGCCTTCTGAGCCAATGAGCAAACACATTGTACCATTAGAACACTGGAGTGATAGTTACTGGAAATGGGCCTCTATTCACCTTTTAGATTTTGCACAAAAAAACAGGCATTTGCAGCTAGAATAGTCATTTACCACATTAGCAATGTATAGAGTGCATTTGTTTAAAGTTAGGACTAGTTTAAAGTTATCTTCATTGAAAAGTACAGTGCTTTTCCTTCAAAAATAAGGACATTTCAATGTGACCCCAAACTTTTGAACGGTAGTGTATGTCTTCTGTCCCTGCCTCACAATATATGTCTTCTATCCCTGCCTCACAATATATGTCTTCTATCCCTGCCCCACAATATATGTCTTCTGTCCCTGCCTCACAATGTATGTCTTCTGTCCCTGCCTCACCACTACTTGCCCTGCACTATGTATAATTACTGCAGGGCGCAATGCTCTGCACGGCCGATATACAAAAAAAAAAAAAAAAGTGCAACACTGCAAAAAGCAGCCTCCACAGTACTGCACACGGTTAGTTGTGGCCCTAAGAAGGACCGTTGGGGTTCTTGAAGCCAAAAATACTCCTAGCACTCTCCCTATAGCAGCTCCGGCACCAACAGCACTTTCCCTCCTCTATGTCAGAACAAATCTGTGGCGAGCCGCGGGAGGGGCCGATTTTTATACTCGGGTGACACCTGATCTCGCCAGCCACTCACTGCAGGGGGGTGGTATAGGGCTTGAACGTCGCAGGGGGAAGTTGTAATGCCTTCCCTGTCTTTCTATTGACCAGAAAAGCGCGCTAACGTCTCAGAGATGAAAGTGAAAGTAACTCGAACATCGCGTGGTACTCGTCACGAGTAACGAGGATCTCGAACACGCTAATACTCAAACGAGTATCAAGCTCGGACGAGTGCGTTCGCTCATCTCTAACTTCTACCACTTGTGAGGTGGCTTTCGCATGTTTAATAATTGCTGAGCATGACCCCTCAAGCTCTTCTACTCTGTGGCCTATATGCTGAAGTTCGGATTTTATGTCCGCTAGTTCAGTCATTATTGGCTGGGTAACTTTGACTAGAGCTTTCTGCAAAAAAGATTTAGAGATTTGCATCCCCATTTTGTTCTCCTCTTCCTCGACCTCACTATCCAATTCGGAGTCTTGAGGGACTTGCTCTGTCATAGATTGCACCGATCGTGATTTTGGTATAGCGCCTGGTGACTGTGAACTTTTTTTTTGAGGAATTTCTGCATATCTACTTGGTTTTTTACTCTCCTCGGGGTGTCCGGGGGGTCACTGCTGCATTCTCTGCCGCCCTTTACCATCTCTCGACTTCGCAAGGTGCTAAATATATTTATCTGTTCCTCAGATCAGACTTGCTGTAATAATTTTCAATCCTCTCCTAGGCAACAAGGTGCTGCTCTCCACTTAATCTTTTTTATTTTGTCATGGAATACACCAGATTACTACTGAAAAATAGTGTAAGTGGAAAAAAATTGAAGCAAAGGCGGACCCTAGAAAAATTATTGTTGTTTAGAGCTCTAGAAAAGAGTTCCAAGAAAAGTTAGAGCTGTGCTCCTGAATTCCCAAATACTTGAATATATGACTTGAGCAGAGGAGGCTGCAGATTATTTTTGTGGTGTCTCCTCCTGCACCTCACGTTTGTTTGTTTTTTTGTTGTTTTTTGAGAGTGACAGGGAGATGGGCTCAAGCAGCAGGGTTGAAGAGAGCAGGAATGCGAGGGGGGGGGGGAGAAGAAGAGGGGGAGTGGGAGCGTGTAATGGAGTCTCAGAACTGTCTTTCTGCTTAAATCATCCAGCAGATCAAGCTGGCTAAGAGTGACATTTGCACTGACCTTCTGTCACTCACTCCCGTCCAGACGCTTTCTTGTTTCAGCACTGCCGTTGCAGGAGGCTATTGTGTGGTGTCGGAGGTTTACAATCCTGCTCTCCCCACAGCCCAGGTCAGGATCTACATGGGGGAGCTGTGCTGACTCAGTGAGTGCTTTGGGACTTTAGGCCGCGGCTTTGCTGTGCAGCTAGGCCCCGGTTTCGGTATGTTGCCGAGCAGGAAGCTTTCTCACCTAGCCTGCAGGGAAGGTGTTGTGGACTGAACAGTGGGACGTCTGAGGGTCAGAGTATGCCTATGAAGGTAATTTTAACCCTTAGACAGCGGGAGCCCTGGATCAGAACGTCCGTTCTCGCTGCAGGTTAGGCCACGCCCCCCTCACGTCACCCAAATTTGAAGGGAAAAAATCTAGATAAGGATTCATGAAATGAATTTTGAGGGACATTCAGCAAACATGTCGCTTACAAGTTCAGTATGGTTGTCAGTCTGATGGTTGCCAAAAAAGTTTTGCAAAGCTAGCACAAATGCATTCCAAGCAGCAAGTTTAAGCATTGGATCTGTGTGTGTCATCACGCATTACTTTGCGGAATTCAGGACAAACAAAAAAACCTGCTTTTAGTTTGGCTTCTATTTTTTTTTTTTTTTTCAAACTTGTCCTTCAGTTACTAGAAACCATTTCCATTATGATCCATAGCCAAGACAAACTTTTTTTTTTTATTAGGCCCAGCTTAGAAAGCAATTGCTCATGCACTTTGGCCATGTGGAATAGTCCAAACAGTGAGCTTTAGTTTTGCTAGAGTATGTAAACCTCCACTTCTCAGGTACATAGTTTTCATCTAGCTTGAGCATAAGGCCATTCAAATCAGTACAAAAACAAATGTCATTTTCCAACCTGGAATATGATGCAAATTTTGCATGACGTACAATGATCGTACGTCAATTTATCATCAATTCTCAACAGCATTGTGGGCTATCGCCCACACTTTCAAAGAGAGTTGTTGCATAGCCCTGCCAACCCTCTGCAGTGTGTGCCTCCGGCTCCTCCTCATCCAGTACACACTTATAAATAGACATGAGGATGGTGTGGCTATGAAGTGAACATGTGGCATGAGGGCAGCTGAATGCTGCGCAGGGAAACTTTTGTGTGTGCTGTGGGCGCAGGGTCGTGCGGGGGGGGGGGGGGGGGGGGGGCAGCAATATCAGCATGTAATCCAGGAGAAGAGGCAGCGGTGTTACCCGCAGGCAGTGAGAGTCCTTGGTTGCAGGTAGTGTGGTGCTTAGCTTAGATGTGCCAGCGTGTGTGCCTTGCTAATGAGGGTTTATCCCAAGTAAATTGTTAGGGGGGTAACCGCCAGGCTCTTGCCCCATTTTGGCTTAATAGTGGTACCTGGGAGCCTCAGATACAGCCACGCATGCTTCCCCTGCCCTTCCCTATCCGTTTCTGTGGTGTTTCCATGACTTTCTGATGTCTTCTGGTGTTTCACAAATCATCACCTATGCGGAGCATCGGTCCCATACAAAAATGCTCAAGTCGCCCATTGACTTCAATGGGGTTCGTTACTCGAAACGAGCTCTCGAGCATTACGAAAAGTTTGACTCAAGCAACGAGCACCCGAGCATTTTAGTGCTCGCTCATCTCTAGTTGCAGTATGAGTTTTGTTATTTTGTAAACTGATGTTTTTTTTCTCATAGGTGTTTGCAATGTTCAGCCAAATTTTAAATAATGCCAAGAGCTTACTATTTGCACAGAAATATTTTGACCAACTCCAATCCCTTATATTAGGGCATTGTGCCACCAGAAACACAGGTACTGTAAGTAATACTAATTAACTATTCTTTTTCAAAGGAGAAGTCTGGATTGTTAACCTCCAGATTACAGGAATAGAATTTACTACAAAAATTTACAACTTCACACTTTTATGAACCGAAGGGGTAGAAAAAGGCCGGGAGTGCAAAATGCAGAGCCAAGATGGAGGTTTGATCACACCTCCACAGCAATCACAGGAAAATAAATGTAGTCTTGGCAGCATAAAAAGTGGTAAAATTAAACCTTCTTTATTCCTCCATAAAAGTACAGTAACTAGCAACGTTTCGACTGTTTAAGGAAACAAATATGGTCTTTGTCAAGTTTGAATAAAGATTTACTTTTACTACCTTGGATGCTGCCAAGACTAAATTTATGAAACCCTCAAACCATTCAGTGGAAACTGCATAAGCAGTAACATTTCTGTAGCAAGAGTGTAGGAAAACCCCTGAAACATTGGTGTACCAAGAGCACAGGCGAACACCTGAAATAATTTGATTACCAAGAGTGTAGGCAAAGGCCGGAAAAATTAGTTAGATAACAGTATAGGCGAGGGACAGAAAAATTGGTGTAGCAAGAGTACAAGTGCACCCCTGAAAAATTGCTCAACCGCGAGGGTAGGTGAAACCTATAAACATTTTTTAAAGATACAGCTCGCTGTTGCTTAATTTGTAACACCCGAATCTTCTGAGACGAGCGGGCTGGTACTTGCATAAGACACTACTCGCTCGAATAGTTTGCCTTAGCGAGTACGCTCGCTCATCTCTAATGATGTTATAGCAAGCCTTCGAAGCTATTCGGGGTTCTTCCTCAGGCAAAATAAAATAGATATGAAGAGGCATGTATATATATATATATATATATATATATATATATATATATACATACCTGCTTCTATAAAGATTCGGGGGCCGGCGCTGGTGACAGGTGAGTTGCGTCGGGTAGCAGGGGAGAGCGAGGGGGAGAGAGGGAGAGATCTCCCCTCCGTTCCTCCCAGCTCTCCCCTGCCCCCCGCCGGCCCCCGAATCTTTAGAGACGAGCGGGGAGATACTCGGCTAAGGCACTACTCGCTCGAGTAATGTGCCTTAGCGCGTATACTCGCTCATCTCTAGTCCTAACTCGATTATTCAATTCTAAGTGCAAAAGAATTAGCGTCCAAATTTTACGTACGTAATCTTATTCTCTCACTTTCCAATGTCATAGAAATTTGGCACGAGCATTGATTATGTCATGAATAGGAAAAGTTAATGGGTCCCAACTAGTGATGAGCGAGCATACTCGCTAAGGGCAATTGCTCGAGCGAGCATTGCCCTTAGCGAGTACCTGCCCGCTCAAGACAAAAGGTTCGGGTGCCGGCTGTGGGCAGGGAGCTGCCAGGGAGAGCGGGGAGGAACGGAGGAGAGATCTCTCTCTCCCTCTCTCCCCCCCGCTCCCCCCTGCTGACTGCCGCTACTCACCGCTCCCCCGCGCTGGCACCTGAACCTTTTGTCTCGAGCGGGCAGGTACTCGCTGAGGGCAATGCTCGCTCGAGCAATTGCCCTTAGTGAGTATACTCGCTCGTCTCTAGTCCCAACTCAATTATTCAATTGTAACTGCAAAAGAATTAGCATCTAAATTTTACGTACGTAATCTAATTCTTTCACTTCCCAATGCCATAGAAATTTGGCACGAGCATTGATTATGTCATAAATAGGAAAAGCTAATGGGCCCCAACTCGATTATTCAATTCTCTGCGCAAGATAATTAGCGTCCAAATGTTACGTATGTAATCTAATTCGCTCACTTCCCAATTTCATAGAAACTTGAAATTTGGCACGAGCATTGATTATGTCATAAATAGGAAAAGCTAATGGGTCCCAACTCGATTATTCAGTTCTAGTGCAAAAGAATTAGCGTCCAAATTTTGCATACGGAATTTAATTCTCTCACTTCCTGATGTCATTTTATATAAAGGAAACGTTGTATGGTTACCTCCACGTGGTGTTTCCTGGGTAACGTAAGGAACCATGCAAAATGGTGAACATTAGAGATGAGCGAGCACGCTCGTGCCAACTTGATGCTCGTTCGAATATTAGGGTACTCGAGATGCTCGTTACTCGAGACGAGCACCACGTGGTAGTCGAGTCAATTCCATTTCCTTCCCTGCATGTTTAGCGCCATTTTCAAGCCAATAGACATGCAGGGAAGGCATTACCATTTCCTCCTGTGACGTGGCAGCCCTATCCCACCCCCCTGCAGTGAGTGGCTGGCGAGATCAAGTGACCGCCGAGTACTTAAAGCGGTCCTGCCCGCGGCTCACCTCAGACACACACTGGGAGAGTATAGGAAAAGTGCTGCTGAGAAAGTGGTAGTGTAGGATTCCAGTCTTCAAGAACCCCAACGGTCCTTCTTCGGGCCACATCTGACCATGTGCATTACTGTTGTGGCTGGCTGGGTACAGTTTTGCACAAAAATTTTTTTTTTCATCTCGGGCTGTGCAGGCTATTACAGATATAGCGTTCTCAGTCTGCAGTCAATTATACAGAGTATAGGAAAAGTGCTGCTGAGATAGGGAAAGTGGAAGTGTAGGATCCTGTCTGCAGGAACACCAATGGTCCTTCTTAGGGCTACCTCTGACTGTGTGCATTTTACTGGGTGGCTGCTGGGAGTTGTAGTGCTTCAGTATTACGCAGCTAGCCCTGTTTGCAGCCTTCCGTATAATTTTTTTCTGGCTGCAGTTTGCGTTACAATACCGCTGTCAGCGTGAAAGTGTACGCAAATAATTCCATAATTATTTACACCGGTCTGTGTCTGCAGTGAATTATACACACAGCCTAGGCCAACACAGCCACTTTTAGAGGGAAAATGATATACACAGTATACAGCCTGTATTCTTTTTCACACACACAAAAAAACAGGTCCTTCTTTGGGCTGTATCTCACCGTCTGCATTTTACTGGGTGCCTGCTGGGAGTTGTAGTGCTTCACTATTTCCCAGCTAGGACTGTTTGCAGCTGTCCGTATAATTTTTTTCTGGCTGCAGTTTGCGTTACAATACCGCTGTCAGCGTGAAAATGTACGCAAATAATTCCTTACTTATACAGTTCTTTGTGTGAAGTGAATTAGACCGCGGTCTCACCACTAAACAGAACTGTAATATTACCGGGGCCACTGCAAAGTATTTCAGCTCAGCTGCTGTGCAGAGCGTCCCACAATACCATTTCCGTTGGTGGGGTTGAAATCGCCGCAGTTACCAGCACTATCCACTGGCTTTACAGTCTTCTCCCACTCCACACAGCCTCTATAATCTACAAGTTTCTGCAAGAAGTAAATTTCCCTAAGGTATCAGCTCGAGACAGCGGGTTACTTTTTACTATTCACAGCAAAGAGCCTCCACTATCTACAAGTCTCTGTGTGCGGTGAATTAAGGCCCAGTTGTCAGTGCTGTCCAGTGGGGTAATTTTAATTGGCCCCTGCTCTATTCGTAATCCGCCATGTGAGGGGTAGGGGTGAGGGTCGAGGACGCGGATGAGGATGCAGAGGTTCAAGTGAAGGTGTGGGCACAGGCCGAGTTCCTGGTCCAGGTGAATCACAGCCGGCTGCTGCGGGATTAGGAGAGAGGCAAGTTTCTGGGGTCCCCAGCTTCATATCACTATTTATGGGTCCACGTGGTAGACCTTTATTACAAACAGAGCAGTGTGAGCAGGTCCTGTCGTGGATAGCAGAAAATGTATCCAGCAATGTATCGGCCACCCAGTCTACTACGCAGTCCACTGCTGCAACTCTGAATGCTCTGGCTGCTGCTCCTCCTTCCTCCCAGCCTCCTCACTCCTTGAAAATGACATATTCTGAGGAGCAGGCAGACTCCCAGGAACTGTTCTCGGGTCCCTGTCATGAGTGGGAAAAAATGGTTCCTCTCTCACCTGAGGAGTTTGTCGTGACCAATGCCCAACCTTTGGAACGTTCCCGGAGTTCGGGTGATGAGGCTGGGGACTTCCGGCAACTGTCACAAGAGCTTTTTGTGGGTGATGATGATGAGACACAGTTGTCTATCAGTGAGGTAGTAGTAAGGGCAGTAAGTCGGAGGGAGGAGTGCACAGAGGTTTCGGAGGAAGAGCAGCTGGACAATGAGATGACTGACCCCACCTGGCTTGCTAAGCCTACTGAGGACAGGGCTTCAGAGGGGGAGGCAAGTGCTGCAGCAGGACAGCTTGGAAGAGGCAGTGGAGTGGCCAGGAGTAGAGGCAGGGCCAGAGCGAAGAATCCCATAACTGTTTCCCAAAGAACCCCCTCGCGCCAAACCTCCGTGCAGAGGGCTAGGTGTTCAAAGGTGTGGATGTTTTTCAGTAAGAGCATGGACGACCGACGAACAGTGGTGTGCAACCTGTGTCACACCAAGATCAGCCGGGGAGCCACCACTACCAGCCTCACCACCACCAGCATGCGCAGGCATATGATGGCCAAGCACCCCACAAGGTGGGACGAAGGCCGTTCACCGCCTCCAGGTCACACCACTGCCTCTTCCCCTTTGCCCCAACCTGCCACTCAGTTTCAACCCCCTTCCAAGGACATAGGCACGAGCGCCTCCCGGCCTGCACCCACACCCTCACCTCCACTGTCCTCCACTCCATCCAGCAATGTCTGTCAGCGCAGCATTCATCTGTCGCTAACACAAGCGTTGGAGCGAAAGAGCAAATATGGCGCCACTCACCCGCACGCACAAGCTTTAAACATGCACATTGCCAAATTAATCAGCCTGGAGATGCTGCCGTACAGGCTTGTGGAAATGGAGGCTTTCAAAAACATGATGGCTGTGGCCGTCCTACGCTACTCGGTCCCCAGTCACCACAATTTTTCCCGGTGTGCCGTCCCAGCCCTACACCAGCACGTCTCCCGCAACATAAATCGTGCCCTCACCAATGCGGTTACTGGGAAGGTACACTTAACCACGGAGAAATGGACAAGTACTGGTGGGCAGGGCCACTATATTTTCCTGACGGCACATTGGGTGAATTTAATGGAGGCTGGGACCGAGTCAGAGCCTGGGACCGCTCACGTCCTAACCACACCCAGAATAGCAGGTCTTACCTCGGTGCTGGTATCTGTGGCGGTTTATGCCACCTCCTCTAAACCTTCCCCCTCCTCCTCCTCTTGCGCAACCTCAATCTCTCAATTAAGTGTGAGCAGCACATCGCCAGCAGTCGGTATGGCGCGGCAGCACGGAAGTGGGCAAGCATCAGCAGGCCGTGCTGAAACTACTCCGCTTAGGTGACAATAGGCACACGGGCCCCGAACTGTTGCAGGGTCTGACAGAGCAGACCGACCTCTGGCTTTCGCCGCTCAGCCTCCAACCGGGCATGGTCGTGTGTGACAACGACCCTACCCTGGTGGCGGCTCTGCAGCTCGGCAGCCTCACACACATGCCATGCCTGGCCAACGTCTTCAATCTGGTGGTTCAGCGGTTTGTTAAAAACTGCCCTCACTTGTCTGACCTGCTCGGCAAGGTGCACCGCGTGTGCGCACATTTCTGCAAGTCCAACACAGATGCTGCCACCCTCAGGACACTGCAACGTCGATTTTAGCTGCCAGAGCGCTGACTGCTGTACGACATGCCCACGTGCTGGAATTTTATGCTGCACATGTTGGCCAGGCTGTACGAGCAGCGTAGAGCAATTGTGGAATACCAGCTGCAACATGGGCGACGACTGGTAGACAGCCTTCACAGTTCTTTTCAGAGGAGTGGGCATGGATGTCTGACATCTGCCAGGTCCTCGGAAACTTTCAGGTGTCTACCCAAATGATGAGCGGCGACGAGGCCATCATTAGTGTTACCATCCCGCTGTTATATCTGCTGAGAAGTTCGCTGCAAAGCATAAAGGCCGACACTTTGCGGTTGGAACAGGAGATGGGGGATGGGAGTATGTCGTTTGCCAGACCACCCTCATGTCTATATCTCAGCGCATTTTGGAGGAGGAGGAGGAGGGGGAACAGCAGGAGGAGGAGGAGCAACAGCGAGCTGTATCTTTAAAAAATATTTCTGGGTTGCACCTGCCCTCTTGGTTGAAAGATTTTTCAGGGGTATACTTGTACTCTTGGTACACTAATTTTTCTGGCCCTCACCTATACTGTTATCTAACTAATTTTTCCCGACTTTGCCTACACTAATGGTACACCAATGTTTCAGGGGTTCGCCTATACTCTTGCTACAGAAATGTTACTGGGGTCTGCCTATACTTCTGCTACAGAAATGTTACTAGGGTCTGCCTATACTGCTGCTACAGAAATGTTACAGGGGTCTGCCTGTACTTCTGCTACAGAAATGTTACATGCGTCTGCCTATACCTTTGCTACTGAAATGTTACTGGGGTCTGCCTATACTTCTGCTACGGAAATGTTACTGGGGTCTGCCTATACCTTTGCTACAGGAATGTTACAGGGGTCTGTCCATACTATGGGTGCACAAAGTTTTCCCATTGCGGTGTTTTACCTATCTGGGACAAGTACACTGACTGACTAGGGCATGAATTGTGGCCCGAGGCCAACGTGTATTTTCTCTCGTGTTGTAGTGGAAATCCAATATATCTATATTTTGGATAGTGGACATGTGTAGTGGACAGTGGACCTGTTTTTATATGTTAAGCATTCTGTATACCAAATGACAGTACTTTTCCATTGTTGTCTGTTTTCCTACGAATATAGATATATATTCTTTCATGTATCCAATATATCTACTTCCTCATATCATGAAACTTTCCGCTTACTAAACTCTGTAAACAAAGCTAGCAGTTAGTAACTCTAGAAGAAGTAAAATCAGACATAAATAACCGCAGTCTGAAGCAGCTACCGCAATAATAACCCAAGCAGTTTTACTGTAAACTTATGCAAATAACACGGGAAATTTATGCAATTAATAGTTCAAGCTGTAATATCAAATCATATCGGAGGAACCACACATGGGTCCAAGACAACCCACTCATCTCGTCCTGCTACCACATGATGGCCAATGGCAGATGACCAGGGGATGGAAGAATTTCAAGATGCTTATTAGAGATGAGCGAACACCAAAATGTTCGGGTGTTCGTTATTCGGAACGAACTTCCCGCAATGCTCGAGGGTTCGTTTCGAACAACGAACCCCATTGAAGTCAATGGGCGACCAGAGCATTTTTGTATTTCGCCGATGCTCGCTAAGGTTTTCATGTGTGAAAATCTGGGCAATTCAAGAAAGTGATGGGAATGACACAGTGACGGATAGGGCAGGCGAGGGGCTACATAGTGGGCTGCATCTCAAGTTCACAGGTCCCACTACTAAGCCACAATAGCGGCAAGAGTGCCCCCCCCCCCACTGTCAGCATAAAGATCGTCCTCCTCTGGCACAGCTGTAACAGCTGTAGCAGAGAAGAACGATGTTTGCCCATTGAATTCAATGGAGCGGCAATACAGCATGTTCCACTGAATGCAATGGGCTGCCCGCGATCGCAGGATGAATGGTCAGAAAGGGGTTAAATATATAACCCCTTTCCTGCAATTCATCCAGAAATGTGTTACACTAAAAATATATACCGGCGTATAAGGCGACCGGGCGTATAAGACGACCCCCCAACTGTCACCTTATACGCCGGCAATACAGTGGAGCAAAGAATAAAAAGCATTACTTACGTTTTTAGATGATCTGCGGCGCTCCTGCAGGCTGTCACTCCCTCCTGGTCCACGGCAGAGTATTGCTTTCTCTATGAAAGGCTTTAAATCCCTGCCTCCAGAAAGACACGTGCCTTCAGCCAATCACAGCCAATGACAATGATGTCATTGAATGGCTGTGATTGGCTGTGTTTCTGGAGGCGGGGATTTCAAGCCTTGAAATCCCCGCCTCCAGAAACACAGCCAATCACAGCCATTCAATGACATCATTGTCATTGGCTGTGATTGGCTGAAGGCACGTGTCTTTCTGGAGGCAGGGATTTAAAGTCTTTCGTGGAGAAAGCAATACTCTGCCGTGGACCAGGAGGGAGTGACAGCCTGCAGGAGCGCCGCAGATCATCTAAAAACGTAAGTAATGCTTTTTATTCTTTGCTCCACTGTATTACCGGCGTATAAGGTGACAGTTGGGGGGTCGTCTTATACGCCCCGTCGCCTTATACGCCGGTATATATTTTTAGTGTAACACATTTCTGGATGAATTGCAGGAAAGGGGTTATATATTTAACCCCTTTCCGACCATTCATCCTGCGATCGCCGGCAGCCCATTGCATTCAGTGGAACATGCTGTATTGCCGCTCCATTGAATTCAATGGGCAAACATCGTTCTTCTCTGCTACAGCTGTTACAGCTGTGCCAGAGAAGAAGGATTTGTCTTCTATATGTTCTCAATGGGGTCAGCGCTGCTGCCGCTGGCCCCATTGAGCGCATATAGAATGCATCCATAGCGAACCGCGGGAGGGGCAGACTTTCATATCAGGCGGACACCTGATCTCCCCAGCCACTCACAGCAGGGGGGTGGTATAGGGCTTAAACGTTGCAGGGGGAAGTTGTAATGCCTTCCCTGTCTTTATATTGGCCAAAAAAAAGCGCTAACGTCTCAGGGAAGAAAGTTTAAGTAACCCGGACACCGCATGGTGTTCGTTACGGATAACGAACATACCGAACACCCTAATATTCGCACGAATATCAAGCTCGGAAGAACACGTTCGCTCATCTCTAATGCTTATCCAATAATTAAACAATACGTTGTATCTATGTAATCTTTGACCTGCCCAGATGGGCAGATATGTTAAACTCTTTAAAAGAGGCTGCGCGCCCAACAATAAAGCAGAATTGAGGAAGCTTATACATGCTGAACCTGTGTCAGTGTGATATCTTCTTATGCGCATAATCAATTCATAATTAATCTGGAAGGGTGTAAACATTCCTAATTGAGTAGGCCATGGACACAAAAAGGAAATCCACGACAGTGTTACCACAGTTATTCACGGCACTGGTTTGGGCCAGACAAGAGGAGCAATAGTGCACTAATGAGACGTTCACAGCTGCACTAGCATCGGAGTCCGCTCTATGCCCACGATTGCTGATGGTTTGTGCAGAGGCCTATGTCCTCAGCGCAGTG
Organism: Eleutherodactylus coqui; assembly: GCF_035609145.1. Lineage (NCBI taxonomy): Eukaryota > Metazoa > Chordata > Amphibia > Anura > Eleutherodactylidae > Eleutherodactylus > Eleutherodactylus coqui. The sequence continues at coordinate 33,002,786 of NC_089843.1, forward strand.
AAAATCTGCCATGTTTGGGCACTCTGATTTCTTCTTGTTTCATGTCTTGGGGTTCCTTGGACTCATCTATGCTGTGGGTGCACATAGACTTCCCATCGCGGTGTTTTACCTATCTGGCCCTAAAAAAACACTGACTGACTAGGGCATGAATTGTGGGCCGAGGCCAACATGTATTTTCTCTCGTGTTACCAGAGTTATCCGCGGCACTGGTTTGGGCCAAACAAGAGGAGCAATACTGCACTAATGAGACGTTCACAGCTGCACTAGCATCGGAGTCCGCTCTATGCCCGCGATTGCTTAGGGTTTGTGCAGAGGCCTATGTCCTCGGCGCAGTGAAAGTCTGCCATGTTTGAGCACTCTGATTTCTTCATGGTTCATGTCTTGGGGTTCCTGGGATTCACCTATACTGTGGGTGCACACAGACTTCCCATCGCGGTGTTTTACCTGTCTGGCACAAATACACTGACTGAGTAGGGCATGAATTGTGGGCTGAGGCCAACATGTATTTTCTCTCGTGTTATCACAGTTATCCGCGGCACTGGTTTGGGCCAAACAAGAGGAGCGATACTGCACTAATGAGACGTTCACAGCTGCACTTGGGGTTCCTTGGACTCACTTATGCTGTGGGTGCACACAGACTTCCCATGGCGGTGTTTTACCTGTCTAGCACAAATACACTGACTGACTTCGGTAGGGTGCAGAGTGCAGATGGCTTTCCCCTTGCGTTGTCAATGAGGTATCCGGCATCCAAACAGAATGAGTAGTGTGTGGACACATGGATTCCCCATTGCTATGTAACTCACGGCACCTTGGGCCAAACAAGATGTTTGCTGGGACCGAGCATGACTTACATACTTCCCACACAGAGTATTGCTGCATTGTGGAGATGTGTAGAAGTGCTGGGCTGGCACCTGAGTCCCCTTTATTGCCACGTTCGCGACTTCTGACAATTTTGCGACGGAGGTGGGACGGGATTGGAATGATGATCGTACGTCAATTTATCATCAATTCTCAACAGCATTGTGGGCTACCACCCCCCCTCTTTCAAAGAGGGTCACTGCCTGGCCCTGCCAACCCTCTTCAGTGTGTGCCTCTGATTCCTCCTCATCGCAGACACACTTAGAAATAGACATGAGGGTGGTGTAGCTATGAAGCAAGCATGTAGCATGAGGGCAGCTGAAGGCTGCGCAGGGAAACTTTTGTGTGCGCTGTGGACGCAGGGTCGTGCGGGGGGTTGGGCAGCATGTAACCCAGGAGAAGAGGCAGCGGTGTCACCTGCAGGCAGTGATTGACCTTGGTTGCAGGTAGTGTGGTGCTTAGTTAAGGTGTGCCTTGCTAATGAGAGTTTGTCTGAAGTAAAAATTGTAAGGGGGGGGGGGGGGCAGACTCTTGCCTCTATTGTGGCTTAATAGTGAGACCTGGAGCCTGAGATGCAGCCATGCATGCTTCCCCTGCCCTTCCCTATCTCGTTGTGGTTTTTCCATGACTTTTGAATGTTTTCCAGAGTTTCACAAGTGAAGACCTATGCGGAGCATCGGTCATATACAAAAATGCTCGAGTCGCCCATTGACTTCAATGGGGTTCATTACTCGAAAAGAGCTCTCGAGCATCGCGGAAAGTTCGACTCGAGCAACGAGCACCCGAGCATTTTGGTGCTCGTTCATCTCTAAACCTGACCCATTGCAATCTTTGTAAATCAATCTTCGTATAGACATCCCCCAGTTATTGAAGAAACAGCGCAGCAGAATGAACATGTGGCTTCCATACTGGAGCAGAAGGATCAATATCTGGATTCCATGGATTTGCTGGACCATCGCAAACCTGCATCATGGCACTGTACCACTCCTGCATAGAAACACGTAGATTGTTCGGCAAATATTGTCCTTCAGCATTCGGCTCAGTGTGAAAATCAGTATTCCATCCAGGATCACCATGGCTTGTCACGTTTAGAAAGGCAGCACATGCATCCTTATTGTCCTGAGTGTTGCTTCTTAAGTAGCAGACAAAGTCTCAATCTCATTTTCTGCATCCAGCACAAACACTGCGGCCACCTTATGATCTGCAGGCACAGCATTTTGTTATCCAACATGAATTTCTGGAATTGGAGCAGCGTCTTTGTTGAAAATTAATCTGATATTCAGCATGTCAGCATCTTCAGCAATCATCTGCTCATACATAGAATGAAAAATGTGTGCATAGAGGACCTCAGATAGCTGGCTGCTGTCAGCATGCGGTTAGGGTAGGACCATGAGAATCACTCACTCACATACTTACAGATATGTGGTCATTAGTAGTTTGACAGGTCTCTCACTAGATCATCTAAATTAGATTGGCTCAGCAGGTGGGGCTCACCCTGTTAAGATTCTGGTTCATAACATGCGTCAGCAGCAACATCATCCTCATACTCTACATAATAACTGTCACTTTCAGAAGCACAAGATGCAGACATAATTGGCACTATTCTCAGCATCACGTGGCACTGGCATCAGAGCAGACTCACAATCAGGATAGACAATTTTTGAGTTGTTTGTATTTGAAATCCAGCAACATTGGTCATGCAAAAATAGCAGTCTGAGTGATGATCTTTCGGTTCATGCTAAATCAGCTCGCCTTCTCTTGCCATTAAGTCACTGTGTGAGGTCACAGTAGCACATAGTGCAGCAGATGTCAGGTGCCCATATTTATCTTGAGCTCCAACTTTACACCCAAAATAATACTTGTAAGTTGAGATGAGCGAGCATACTCGCTAAGGCTAACTACTCGAGCGAGTAGTGCCTTAGTCGAGTATCTGCCCGCTCGTCTCTAAAGATTTGGCTGTCGGCGCGGGTGACAGGTGAGTTGCGGGAGTGAGCAGGGGGGAGTGGAGAGGAGAGAGGGACAGAGGGATCTCCCCTCCGTTCCTCCCCGCTCTCCCCCGCCGCTCCCCGCCCACTGCCGGCAGCCGAATCTTTAGAGATGAGCGGGCAGATACTCGACTAAGGCACTACTCGCTCGAATAGTTAGCCTTAGTGAGTTTACTCGCTCATCACTACTTGTAAGCAATCCTCATTCTCTTTGCCAGGTTTCTGCACTAAAAGCATGTGGTGTATTTACTAGAGATGAGCGAGCACGCTCGGATACAGCAGTTACTCGAGCGAGCATCGCTCTTCTCGAGTAACTGCTTACTGGTCCGAGCGTGTTCGGGGGGGCTGAAGCACGTAATTGGTTGAATCCCCAGCTGCTGATGGCTCAGAACTACAAAGCCGGGGACAGTGGCAGACATCGCGGCTGAGCCGCGCAGCTGAAGGCAGGTGAGTATTTTTTTTTACACTATTTTCAATGAATTTATGAAGCCCCTCCCTGAAATCCATTGATGGCTGCCGGGGCTCAGCGGCGACTCCTGGCACTCAGCCAATTGCAATCAAAGCTATCAGCAGGCGGGGATTTAAATCCCCGGCTGCTGATAGCTCAGAACTACAGAGCCGGGGACAGCGCCAGAAGTCGCAGCTGAGCCCCGCAGCTGAAGGCAGGTGAGTATGCTTCTTTTTTTTTTTACACTGCCTTTATTGGATTTTTAGGGAAGGGCTTATGTTTAAAGCCCTTCCCTGAAATCCAATGACGGGGATGCCGGCAGCAGGATTCTCTACCGCAGCTGTCATGTGTGACAGCTGCGGTACAGAGTTGAAGAATTCCTCTACTGTAGCAGCAGGGAATTCTTTTACCTAGCGGAGGTGAAGGAAGGTGTGTTCTTCATCCCTGTGGGGGTCACGGCAGTGGCGGAGGGTATGTTTTTTTTTTTTTACACTAAAATGATTGTTTTTTCAGAGAAGGGCTGATATGTAAAGCCCTTTCCTGAAAAACAATTCAGGGGTGCCAGCAGAGCATCGCTTTTAATGCACGCAGCTGCATACACGCGTGTTTTTGCTCGTATGTAGGTGCGCACCTATGTACGTGCAAAAACACGCTTGTGTGAAGCCAACCTGATACTGGCATTTTTTAAGCCTAGCAACTGCTGACATCAGCTTACTGACATGCTCAGATGTGCCCAGATGCTGCAGGAACATGTTGCTGTCAGTATGTGTTGCAAACGAGGTGCTGGAATGCATGATGCAGGTAATGGTGCAGCAGTTCTATTGCTGCCATGCATCAGTACCTTGGTCTAATCTACCAATCTGTCACCAAACTGTATTTGGCCTATAACTTTAGATCTAGACATCCTAGGCAAATTTTTATTTTGGATTCAACATACTAGAATTACACACACTGCATATGTGATTTCAACTTACAACCACTCTTGAACATATTATATTACTCAATAGCTAATTTGATGGGCACACTGCTTAAAAAGTTGAAAACATTACTATGAAAATAAGGTATCTAACTGCACTATTCTTGGCAGCATATCTCCCCGAGAAGCTGGTGATGGGAATGTGCTTCTGATAGCTATGGAAGCAAATGGGAGTTGTGTGATTTAAAGATGAACACAACTAAACCCACAGAAAACTTGTTGAAAAGGAAATAAACTGTGGCACAGAACTTCTTCTTAACACTGTTGTGTAAATTAAACATTAAGGCTGGGTTCACACGAGGCGCATTTGCCACGGAAATTCCGTCCGGAATTTTGCCGTGGCAAGTCCGCCTGCGGCCGCTAATCCCAGGCGTATCCGGCCATGTGGACGAGATTTCTTAGAAATTTCATCCACACGGGACGGCAAATCCGCTGCGGCAAAGCCGGCAGAAGCCGGCACTGCGGCGCGGATTGGCTGGCCGCAGCATGCTCATTCTTTTTCTTCCTCCTCTGCGGCCGCGCTCTCCCGTAAGGGAGCGCTGCCTGCAGCGGAAGAGCGAGCGGCCGGGCCACTTCAAAACCCGTGGCTAAGTGCCGCGGGTTTTGAAGCAGTGCTTCTCCCGGCAGAAATCTTGCGGTTTTTTTTGCTACGGCCAAACCGCGAGATTTCCGCCGGGATTTCACCTCACCTCTGTTAGAGCTCGCTTCTGGATCATGAATTTGCCTGCTGCATTTAAACTAAGTTTGTGTTTCTTTTCTTTTGTGCTTCTTATGTTATTCCCCTGTCCCACATAGGGTTAACTAAGGACCGAGGTATGAGGCCCTGTAAGTCCTTGTGAGGGCAAATTGCCTACGTTTAGGCAGGTCCACGTCCCTGAGGTTATTTAGATAGGGAAAGAGTTCCCATGTTTTTGTCTACGATTTTTATGACACACCGTGTGTGTTTATTGTGCAAGATATTCGGGTTACAGATGCAGTATGTCCTGTGGATAGATGTGACACTTATGTTAGGGACATTCAGAATTTTTTGCATAAAAATGGATAATTTGCATATGTCAGAGTTGTTCCTCCTGTGCTGAGATCTAACACTGTAAGATAAGGTCACAGCTCACTAGTGGCAAGACTCAAAGCTAATGGCTCAAACTAGCTCACAACTGAGGTCATTTGTGCTAAAAGCACACTGTATACCCATCTACCTCAGGGTGTGATGATTCTGTTACTCTACCTTCCTAGGTTAGTAAAGGAAAGACATATGCATTACCTTTGCAAAGAGCAGTTGGTTTTGTTTGTAACTATAGTTGGTATTTGTAAAATTATATAATTGCATATTGTGTAAGGCATGTGCTAGAGCGTAGACAGCTTTGTACACTAGATAAGTGATGCCAAAATTTTCTGTGTCATAAGTGTTTCTTCGAAGTTCACCTAATTTAATTGTTCTGTTGCATTCATGAAGTTCGATACCAAAATGATTTTGGAATAGTAAGTTCATTAGTGATTCTGAGGTCAAGCATGTGAAAAAATACATGAGAATATGTTCAACAAGAAGGTCATTTGGACGAGTTTCTAGACTGACATCCATTAGGTATGTTTTCCAAGATGGGATTCTTATAGTAGGGGGAGAAAATATCAGACTTCCATGAAATAGAGATTCTTTGAATTTTGGTACTAACATGAGAGCAATCCACCCTGCTGGTACGATTAATGTCTTCTCATAACCTTTTTTGCATTCTTCTTCAATAAAAAATATGACTGGCAATGAAACTTTGCCAAGAAGTACGACAACCTTAGAAACTGAGTTGTCAAATTTCTTTTTATTATTTTCATTGTCTTCGTCTTGTCTTTTTTCTACATTTGCTATTTTAATAATATACTCAAAGCAAATATCTGAATAATCAGCCATTTTCTTTAACTCCTGGCTCTGCTTCTCACCAACATCATCATCAGATGTAATAACACCGATCCATGTCCAGTTGTAATATCTGAGTAACTGAACAATTGCCAGACACTGGGTTTGGTAGTTGGGAAGTGCTTGGAAAAATGATGGATAGAGTTTGGAATTGGTTAAAAGAGGATCCATCATACCATAACTGATCTGAATGAAGTAATAAAACCGTGTTATGGCCTTGTGAATAATAAAAAACATACATATGCTTCAAACATACATACATGTTAGCTTGACATTTAGCACATTTTGATAACTTTTTTATTTTTAATTCAATACATTTTTATTGATTTCAGAATGTGAGCATGTTACAATAGCATTTTGTTTGGACAAAGTACAGATTCACTACAGTTTCTGTAAAATGGTACAACCATTCAAAAACTTAACAGAATTTAGCCTATATTACTAACTATGGGAACAACTAACTTTCCACCTATAGCATCAAATAGGTTAATTAGAAAATATTTGTATAGCTAGTCAAACAAATAACTGCCACTATACTGAAAAAGAGAATTTTAGTATTCAACTGTAGAATAAAAAAACTTAGGGAAAAGATAGAGATCGGAAAAGGAAGAGAGGGTGTGTTGGGGGGGAGAGGAATAGAGGAAGTGAAAGAAAAAAAGAGGGACTGGGAGGGTAGAAATAGGGGTTTTGGGATCCTTATTATTTAGAGCATTTCAAAAAAAATCTAATTTATGTTAAAATTATTAAATTCATTGCATTATGACATTCTGAGCCTGTTGAACTAGTGTGATAAGGTAACCGAGATTGGAAGCATGCTTTCTTGGAAACTGCTATTCTAATTTGAAAAACTTAACCATGGACCCCATGCCTCTATGAAGACTCCACTTTGTCATTTCTGAAGGCATGAATTCTTTTGTAAGAGCAGTGTTCTGAAAGCATCTGGATTAGCTCAGCCTCTGTTGGGATACAATCTGTCCTCCAAAGTCTTGCAGCTAATAGCTTAATGGATAGAAGGCCATGGTCAAATAATGTCTTAAACTTAAGAGGAACTTTTCCCGATAGCAGGACCGCCAGCTCAGGCGATGGATGCATGTAGATCCCCAAGACTCTTCTCACAAGAAATAAGAAAATCTGCCATATAATTTGAATTTTAGGGCAATTCCAAGATCAATGCAATAGTGACCCACTTTTCCAACATCCTCTACAGCATCTATCTGACAAGTCGGAGAAAAACTCTGAGAGTCTTGCTGGTGACCTGTACCATCTTGTGACCACTTTGGAGTGCACCTCTAAAAGATTTGCACACAGTAAAGCTTTAGTTGCCCAAGAATGAGTGAGTCTCCACTGCTGGGAAGAGAAGGGACCCCCCCCAACTCCCTTTTTCCAATTTAATATGTGGGCTCTTTTGGTTTCCCCCGCATCCACTCCCCCCTCTCCAATAAATATCTTGTAGAAAAATTTTAAGGTGAGATTGAATATGGAGTGAGATCATTCTTATTGGGGACACCAGACAGGTTTTTCTGATTTGAGAATATTTTAGGAAATCTGTATCAGGCAGGCCAAACTCCTTTTGTAGACGTGTAAGGGGTTTCATCCGCGGGCCCTCCAATAGATCTGAGAAGGATCTGATTCCTTTACTATGCCATTTCTGCACATTTAAATCCTCCACTTAAAATTTCATTACCTCTACGGGGATGCAGATCTCCTTTTTGGGGGAGGGTTCTCTAGAAATGTGAAACAAGTGTTTCCAGACTTCGAGGGCCGTCTCTAGCGTCGGATTTAGCTTGAGAATCAATAAGTGGTTAAAACATCCTGCTAGTAGTTAATTCCATAACTTTCTCTGCCCTAGTGAGTGTTGTTCAATGTTTGGCCAACTTATCCCTTCCACCTGGGTACACCGGGCTCTGAGTTGTATAATTACGTTGGCTTTGTGGTAGGCCTCTAAGTTCGGGCCCCTCATTCCTTCATACGCTCTAGAACTGTGCATGATGGAGGTGGCTACTCTAGGTCTTTTCTTGTTCCAGATAAATGACATAATCTGTTTGTATAAATTCCTAAATTCAGTCGATGAACTTCTGAGGGGAATCGTACGAAGTTTGCATAAAATCTTGGAAAGAAATAGCTATATATATAATGACGAAAGCCCTCACTGACTCACTCACTGAGTCGCCACTAATTCTCCCACTTCCCGATATCGTAGAAACATGAAATTTGGCACAAGCATAGATTATGTTCAAAATAAGAAAAGTAAAGGGGTTCCAACTTGATTATTGAATTCTAGCGCAAAAGACTTAGCATCCAAATTTTACGTATGGTATCTAATTGTCTCAGTTCCCGATGTCGTAGAAACATTAAATTTGGCAGAGCATTAATGATGTCAAAAATAGGAAAAGTTATTGGGTCACAACTTGATTATTCAATTCTAAGCGCAAAAGAATTAGCCTTCAAATTTTACGTACGGAATCTAATTCTCTCACTTTCCGATGTAATAGAAACTTGAAATTTGGCTTGAGCATTGATTATGTCATAAATAGGAAAAGCTATTGGATCCCAACTCAATTATTCAATTCTAAACGCAAAATATTTAGTGTCCAAATTTTACGTACGTAATCTAATTCTCTCACTTGAAATTTGGCACAAGCATTGTTTATTATGCCATAAATAGGAAAATGAATGGGTCCCAACTCTATTATTCAAATCAAAGTGCAAAAGAATTAGCGTCCAAATTTTACATACGTAATCTGATTCTCTCACTTCCCGATGTCTTAGAAATTGGAAATTTGGCACGAGCATTGATTATGTCATTAACAGGAAAAGTTAATGCTTCCCAACTCAATTATTCAATTCTAAGCACAAAATAATTAGCGTCCAAATTTCATGTACGTAATATAATTCTCTCACTTCCTGATGCCATTTTATGCAAAGGAAATGTCGCATGGTTACCTCCACATGGTGTTTCCTGGGTAACACAAAGAACCATGCAAAATGGTGAACATATTTTTTCCCCCGGTATCTCTAAAGTATCCACGACATCCACGACATCAAAAGATTTTCCGTGTGAACACCAGATAAACACCAGTACCAAATTAACTCGGGCGAAGCCGGGTATATCAGCTAGTCATTTTATATAGCACGATTCTTCTTAACCACGAAAATTCCCCTTGATTATATGTTACTAGATATACGTTGTTTCCTCAAAAATTAAGCTCAGATTTTTGTTTAGGGTTAAAGATAAGCGAACACCAAAATGCTCGGGTGCTCGTTGCTCGAGTCGAACTTTCCACGATGCTCGAGGGTTCGTTTTGAGTAACGAACCCCATTGAAGTCAATGGGCGACTCGAGCATTTTTGTATATCGCCGATGCTCGCTAAGGTTTTCATTGGTGAAAATCTGCAAAACCCAAGAAAGTGCTGGAAACGACACAGAAACGGATAGGGCAGGCGATTTTTAGTTTGGACAAACCGTCATTAGTAAGCCACACCTTAGCTAAACACCACAGTACCTCCAACTAAGCACAAGCAATGCCTGCGGGACACACCCCTGCCTCTTCTCCTGGGTTACATGCTGCCCAACCCCCCGCACGACCCAGTGTCCACAGCGCACACCAAAGTGTCCCTGCGCAGCCTTCAGCTGCCCTCATGCCACACGCTGGCCTCATAGCCACACCACCCTCATGTCTATTTATAAGTGCGCCTGTCATGAGGAGAAACCGGAGGCACACACTGCAGAGGGTTAGCAGGGCCAGGCAGCGACCCTCTTTGAAAGGGGCGGGGCGATAGCCCACAATGCTGTACAGAAGCAATGAGACATTCAATCCTGTGCCACCTCTGTCAGGAGCTACAAACGTAGGCATAGCAATGGGGAATCCATGTGCCACACAGTATTCATTCTGTCAAGGTGTCGCATAGCTCAATCCACACTGCAAGGGGAAAGCCGTCAGCGCTCTGCCCTCTACCCAGTCAGTGTCTTTGTGCCAGACAGGTCAAACACCGCGATGGGAACTAAGTTTGCACCAACAGCATAGGTGGGTCCTAGGAAGCCCAAGACATGAACAAAAAATTGATCTGAGCGGCCAAACATGGCAGACTTGCACCGCGCCCACGACATAGGCCTCGGCCCACAGCTTCAGCAATCGTAGGCAGGAAGCAGACTTTCACTGCACCAAGGACATATGCCTCTGCACAAACCCTCAGCAATCGCAGGCCTACAGCGGACTCCTGTGCTAGCGTAGCTGTGCACGTCTCATTAGCGCTGTATTGCTCCTGTAGTTTGTCCCAATGCAGTGCTCCGAATAGTAGAGCTAACGTCAGATTAAATACAGGTGGGCTTCGGCCCATACTGCATGCCCTAGTCAGACCGGGGTTTTTTATAAATAGTTACAGGCAGGTACAACTCCGCAATGGGAATTCCGTGTGCACCCACAGCATGGGTGGCTCCCTGGAACCCACCAGCGGTACATAAATATATCCCATTGCAGTGCCCTGGACAGCAGAGCTAACGTCAGATTAAATGCAGGTGGGCTTCGGCCCACACTGCATGCCCCAGTCAGACTGGGGTTTTTTATAAGTAGACACAGGCAGGTACAACTCCCTATTGTGAAGTCCGTGTGGACCGACAGCATGGGAGGGTCCCAGGAAGCCACCGGCGGTACATAAATATATCCCATTGCAGTGCCCAGCACAGCTGAGGTAACGTCAGATTAAATGCAGGTGGGCTTCGGCCCACACTGCATGCCCCAGTCAGACTGGGGTTCTTTATAAGTAGACACATGCAGTTACAACTCCATGTGGACCGACAGCATGGGTGGGTCCCAGGAAGCCACCGGGGGTACATAAATAAATCCCATTGCATTGCCCAGCACAGCTGAGGCAACGTCAGATTAAATGCAGGTGGGCTTCGGCCCACACTGCATTCCCCAGTCAGACTGGGGTTTTTAATACATAGACACAGGCAGGTACAACTCACTAATGTGAAGTCCGTGTTGACCGACAGCATGGGTGGCTCCCTGGAACCCACCGGCGGTACATAAATATATCCCATCGTAGTGCCCAACACAGCTGAGGTAACGTCAGATTTAATGCAGGTGGGCTTCGGCCCACACTGCATGCCCCAGTCAGACTGGGGTTCTTTATAAGTAGACACATGCAGTAATAACTCTGTGTGGACAGACAGTATGGGTGGGTCCCAGGAAGCCATCGGCGGTACATAAATAAATCCCATTGCAGTGCCCTGGACAGCAAAGCTAACGTCAGATTACATGCAGGTGCGCTTCGGGCAAGAATGTTTTCATAGTTGGAGGAGGAGGACGGGAAAGTTTTTGAGACAGTACGTGTCCTGTCCCCGTATCCGTGGTTATATGCACCTTCCCAGTGACCGCGTCGCTGAAAAGTTGTCGCGCCTGTGGAACCTAGTAGCGTGGCCTCGCCACCATCATGTCTTTGGGAAGCCTCCGTTTCCACAACCCTGTAACATTGCAGTAGCAGCAGTATAGGCAGAGCCGAGAATTAGTAACATTTCAGCGGTAAGAGTATGCACAAACCCCTGTAACATTTCATTGGCAGCAGTGAGGACAGACCCCACTAACATTTCATTTGTAGCAGTATACACAGACCCCAGTAACATTTCAGTATTATCAGTATAGACATACCCCAGTAACAGTAACGTAGAAGCAGTAAGGGCAAAGCAGCAGATTCACATTTCCCTGACAGCAGTGTAGGGAGAGAGTAGTATTGGTAAGATTTCAGTAGTAGGAGTATAGTCAGGCCCCAGCAACAGCAACGTAGAAGCAGTAGAGACAAAGCAGCAGATTCACATTTCCCTGGCAGCAGTGTAGGGAGAGCATAGTATTGGTATGATTTCAGTAGTAGGAGTATAGACAGGCCCTAGCAACAGTAACGTAAAAGCAGTATGGACAAAGCAGCAGATTCACATTTCCCTGGCAGCAGTGTAGGGAGAGCATAGTATTGGTACGATTTCAGTAGTAGGAGTATAGTCAGGCCCCAGCAACAGTAACGTAGAAGCAGTATGGACAAAGCAGCAGATTCACATTTCCCTGGCAGCAGTGTAGGGTGAGCATAGTATAGGCAATGGGAAGTCTTTGTGCACTCACAGCATAGGCGAGCTCCATCAACTTAAAGATGGTATTACGCATAAAGAAATCACAGCGCCCGAACAAGGCAAACTTTCACCCCGCCAAGGACCTCGGCCCACACCCTCAGCAATCGCGGGCATGAAGCGGACTCAGATGCTAGTACAGCTGTGAAGGTCTCATTAAATCAGTTACATTTACTTTCACCGCTCTAAAGACTGGATTAACCAGGCACCAGTTCCACAGGCCCAACCAGGCGCACTTGCATTTCCCCTAGGACATAGGCCTCTGCCCACACCCTCAGCAATCACGGGCATGAAGCGGACTCCGATGCTAGTACAGCTGTGAAGGTCGTATTAATGCAGTAACGCTCCTCTTCTTTGGCCCAAACCAGTGTCTCAGATAACTGTGGTAACACGAGACAAAATACATGCCCAGTGCTGTTCCCCTGACCCCAAGCAGAAGGAGGAGGTGGCCTTAGAAGGCCAAAAAACCATGACCAGGACCCGCTGCAGCCTGTGTGGGAAGTATGTGAGCGGGCCCTTGGTCAGGCTCGGTCCCAGCAAACACCTTGTGTGGCCCAAGGTGCCGCGAGTGACATAGCAATGGGTAATCCATGTGTCCACACACTAGTCATTCTGTTTGGGTGCCGGATACTTCATCAGCAACGCAAGGGGAAAGCCATCTGCACTCTGCACCCTACCCAAATCTGTCAGTGACTTTGTGCCAGACAGGTAAATCACTGCTATGGAAAGTCTGTGTGCACGCACAGCATAGGTGGGTCCTAGGCAACCGAAGACATGAACCATGAAGAAATCAGAGTGCCCAAACATGGCAGACTTTCACTGCGCCGAGGACATAGGCCTCTGCATACACCCTCAGGTCAGGCTTGGTCCCAGCAAACACCTTGTGGGCATAGAGTGGACTCCGATGCTAGTACAGCAGTGAACGTCTCATTAATGCAGTAACGCTCGTCTTCTTTGGCCCAAGCTAGTGTCTCAGATAACTGTGGTAACACAAGAGAAAATACATGATGCCCAGTGCTGATCCCATGACCCCAAGCAGGGGGAGGAGGTGGCCTTACAAGGCCAAGAAACCATGACCAGGACCCGCTGTAGCCTGTGTGGGAAGTATGTGAGCGGGCCCTTGGTCAGGCTCGGTCCCAGCAAACACCTTGTGTGACCCAAGGTGCCCTGAGTTACATAGCAATGGGAATTCCATGTGTCCCCACACAGATAGCTCAACAGTGCAAGGAAAGTCTTTGAGTTCCTTGGGCTCGCCTATGCTGTCAGTGCACAAAGATGATATTACACAGGAAGAAATCCGAGTGCCCAACCATGGGAGAAATTCACCCCGCCAAGGACCTTGACCTCGGCCCCCATTTCTGCCCTAGTCAGTCACTGTGTTATTTGTGCCAAATAGGTAAAACACTGTGATGGGAAGACTTAGTGCACCCATAGTATAGACAGAACCCTGCAAATTCCTGTAGCAAAGGTATAAACAGACCCCAGTAATATTTCTGTAGCACAAGTATAGGCAGACCCCTGTAGCATTTCCATAGCACAAGTATAGGCAAACCCCTGTAACATTTCTGTAGCAGAAGTATAGGCAGACACCAGTAACATTTCCTTTTTTAACTTTGTTTATTAGCAGATTATAAACAAATATTACATACATTTATGCGCAATACTACTTTTGTTTATATCTTACTTCGCATTGAAAAAAGATGTATCATCCTCTTTATTAACATTTAACAATAAAAATATGAAAAATTTACAGTAAAATAAAGGAACATTTCTAGAGATGCTCGGGTGCTCGTTACTAGAGACGAAATTTTTGCGATGCTCGAGGGTTCGTTTCGAGTAACGAACCCCATTGAAGTCAATGGGCGACCCGAGCATTTTTGTATATCGCCGATGCTCGCTAAGGTTTTCATTTGTGAAAATCTGGGCAATTCAAGAAAGTGATGGGAACGACACAGAAACGGATAGGGCAGGCGAGGGGCCACATGTTGGGCTGCATCTCAAGTTCACAGGTCCCACTATTAAGCCACAATAGCGGCAAGAGTGGCCCCCCCCAACAACTTTTACTTCTGAAAAGCCCTCATTAGCAATGCATACCTTAGCTAAGCACCACACTACCTCCAACAAAGCATAATCACTGCCTGCATGACACTCCGCTGCCACTTCTCTTGGGTTACATGCTGCCCAACCCCCCCCCCCCCCCCGCACGACCCAGTGTCCACAGCGCACACCAAATTGTCCCTGCGCAGCCTTCAGCTGCCCTCATGCCACGCCACCCTCATGTCTATTTATAAGTGCGTCTGCCAGAGGAACCGCAAGCACACACAGCAGAGGGTTGGCACGGCTAGGCAGCGACCCTCTTTAAAAGGGGCGGGGCGATAGCCCACAATGCTGTACAGAAGCAATGAGAAATATAATCCTGTGCCACCGCCATCAGGAGCTACACACGTGGGCATAGCAATGGGGAACCTATGTGCCACACACTATTCATTCTGTCAAGGTGTCTGCATGCCCCAGTCAGACCGCGGTTTTTTATAAATAGTCACAGGCAGGTATAACTGTGTGCACCCACAGCATGGGTGGCTCCCTGGAACCCACCCGCTGTACATAAATGTATCCCATTGCAGTGCCCTGGACAGCAGAGCTAACGTCAGATGAAATGCAGGTGGGCTTCGGCCCACACTGCATGCCCCAGTCAGACTGGGGTTCTTTAGAAGTGGACACATGTAGTTACAACTCCCTGTGGACCCACAGCATGGGTGGGTGCCAGGAAGCCACCGGCGGTACATAAATATATCCCATTGCATTGCCCATCACAGCTGAGGTAATAATGTCATGTTTAATGCAGGTGGGCTTCGGCCCACACTGCATGCCCCAGTCAGACTGGGGTTCTTTAGAAGTGGACACAGATGCATTTACAACTCCCTGTGGACCCACAGCATGGGTGGCTCCCTGGAACCCACCGGCGGTACATAAAAATATCCCATTGCATTGCCCATCACAGCTGAGGTAAGGTCAGATGTAATGGAGGTGGGCTAAAAATTAATTCGATTACACTGTAGGCGAGGGCCCCCAAAAATTGGTGTATCAACAGTACTAATGTACCTCAGAAAAATTGCCCATGCCCAACCAAGAGGGCAGGTGAAACCCATTAATCGCTTTGGTTAATGTGGCTTAATTGGTAACTAGGCCAGGAGGCAGCCCAGTTAAAATAAAAATTGGTTGAGGTGAAAGTTTCAACGCTTTAATGAGCATTGAAACGTATAAAAATTGTTTAGAAAAATTATATGACTGAGCCTTGTGGGCCTAAGAAAAATTGCCCGTTCGGCGTGATTATGTGAGGTTTCAGGAGGAGGAGCAGGAGGAGGAGGAGGAATATTATACAAAGATTGATGAAGCGAAAAGGTCCCCGTTTTTGATGGGGATACAGAACGATGCTTCCATCCGCGGGTGCAGCCTACGTATTGCTTAGGTATCGCTGCTGTCCGCTGGTGGAGAAGAGAAGTCTGGGGAAATCCAGGCTTTGTTCATCTTGATGAGTGTTAGCCTGTCGGCACTGTCGGTTGACAGGCGGGTACGCTTATCTGTGATGATTCCCCCAGCCGCACTAAACACCCTCTCTGACAAGACGCTAGCCGCAGGACAAGCAAGCACCTCCAGGGCATACAGCGCGAGTTCAGGCCACGTGTCCAGCTTCGACACCCAGTAGTTGTAGGGGGCAGAGGCGTCACGGAGGACGGTCGTGCGATCGGCTACATACTCCCTCACCATCCTTTTACAGTGCTCCCGCCGACTCAGCCGTGACTGGGGAGCGGTGACACAGTCTTGCTGGGGAGCCACAAAGCAGTCAAGGGCCTTAAAGAGTTTTCCCCTGCCTGTGCTGAACATGCTGCCTGATCTCTGCACCTCCCCTGCTACCTGGCCGTCGGAACTGCGCCTTCGGCCACTAGCGCTGTCGTATGGGAATTTTACCATCAGTTTGTCCGCCAGGGTCCTGTGGTATAGCAACATTCTCGAACCCCTTTCCTCTTCGGGTATGAGAGTGGAAAGGTTCTCCTTATACCGTGGGTCGAGCAGTGTGTACACTCAGTAATCCGTAGTAGCCAGAGTGCCACATGAAGCCAGCCATGTGTGCCAGGGTACCTGTACGCAACACATGGCTGTCCTCACTAGGAAGATCACTTTCAGGATCCTCCTCCTCCTCCTCCTCCTCAGGCCATACATGCTGAAAGGATGACAGGCCAGCAGCATGTGTACCCTCACCAGTGGGCCAAGCTGTCTCTTCCCCCTCCTCATCTTCCTCCTCCTCATCCTCACCACGCTGAGATATAGACAGGAGGGTGCTCTGACTATCCAGCGACATACTGTCTTCCCCTGCCTCTGTTTCTGAGTGCAAAGCGTCTGCCTTTATGCTTTGCAGGGAACTTCTCAAGAGGCATAGCAGAGGAATGGTGACGCTAATGATTGCAGCATCGCCGCTCACCACGTGGGTAGACTCCTCAAACTTTCCAAGGACCTGGCAGATGTCTGCCAACCAGGCCCACTCTTCTGAAAATAATTGAGGAGGCTGACTCCCACTGCGCCGCCCATGTTGGAGTTGGTATTCCACTATAGCTCTACGCTGCTCATAGAGCCTGGCCAACATGTGGAGCGTAGAGTTCCACCGTGTGGGCACGTCGCACAGCAGTCGGTGCACTGGCAGATTAAACCGATGTTGCAGGGTGCGCAGGGTGGCAGCGTCCGTGTGGGACTTGCAGAAATGTGCGCAGAGCCGGCGCACCTTTCCGAGCAGGTCTGACAAGCGTGGGTAGCTTTTCAGAAAGCGCTGAACCACCAAATTAAAGACTTGGGCCAGGCATGGCACGTGCGTGAGGCTGCCGAGCTGCAGAGCCGCCACCAGCTTACGGCCGTTGTCACACACGACCATGCCCGGTTGGAGGCTCAGCGGCGCAAGCCAGCGGTCGGTCTGCTCTGCCAGACCCTGCAGCAGTTCGTGGGCCGTGTGCCTCTTATCTCCTAAGCTGAGTAGTTTCAGCACGGCCTGCTGACGCTTGCCCACCGCTGTGCTGCCACGCCGCGCGACACTGACTGCTGGCGACGTGCCGCTGCTGCTGACACATCTTGATTGCGAGACAGAGGTTGCGTTGGAGGAGGAGGAGGAGGAGGAGGGTGGT
This sequence comes from Eleutherodactylus coqui, assembly GCF_035609145.1. NCBI lineage: Eukaryota > Metazoa > Chordata > Amphibia > Anura > Eleutherodactylidae > Eleutherodactylus > Eleutherodactylus coqui. Next base: position 33,020,244 of record NC_089843.1, read on the forward strand.
TTAGTGGAGGAAGCATACACCGCCGCAGATACCAGCACCGAGCTGTGGCCCGCAATTCTGGGGTTGGGTAGGACGTGAGCGGTCCCAGGCTCTGACTCTGTCCCAGCCTCCACTAAATTCACCCAATGTGCCGTCAGGGAGATATAGTGGCCCTGCCCGCCTGTGCTTGTCCACGTGTCCGTTGTTAAGTGGACCTTGGCAGTAACCGCGTTGGTGAGGGCGCGTACAATGTTGCGGGAGACGTGGTCGTGCAGGGCTGGGACGGCACATCGGGAAAAGTAGTGGCGACTGGGAACTGAGTAGCGCGGGGCCGCCGTCGCCATCTTGCTTTTGAAGGACTCCGTTTCCACAACCCTATACGGCAGCATCTCCAGGCTGATAAATTTGGCTACGTGCACGTTTAACGCTTGAGCGTGCGGGTGCGTGGCGGCGTACTTGCGCTTGCGCTCAAACACTTGCGCTAGCGACGGCTGGACGCTGCGCTGACAGACATTGCTGGATGGGGCCGAGGACAGCGGAGGTGAGGGTGTGGGTGCAGGCCAGGAGACGGTAGTGCCTGTGTCCTCAGAGCGGGCTTGGATCTCAGTGGCAGGTTGGGGCACAGGGGGAGAGGCAGCGGTGCAAACCGGAGGCGGTGAACGGCCTTCGTCCCACCTTGTGGGGTGCTTGGCCATCATATGTCTGCGCATGCTGGTGGTGGTGAGGCTGGTGGTGGTGGCTCCCCGGCTGATCTTGGCGCGACAAAGGTTGCACACCACTGTTCGTCGGTCGTCTGCACTCTCAGTGAAAAACTGCCAGACCTTTGAGCACCTCGGCCTCTGCAGGGTGGCATGGCGTGAGGGGGCGCTTTGGGAAACAGTTGGTGGATTATTCGGTCTGGCCTTGCCTTTACCCCTGGCCACCGCACTGCCTCTTGCAACCTGCCCTGCTGCTGCCCTTGCCTCCCCCTCTGAAGACCTGTCCTCAGTAGGCGTAGCAAACCAGGTGGGGTCAGTCACCTCATTGTCCTGCTGCTCTTCCTCAGAATCCTCAAGGTCTGCAAAGCAGACACGGTCGCCATAGGCACGATCGCCATAAGGCAGGCACAATCGCCACCGGCACAATCGCCGTAGGGCAGGCGCAATGGCCTTAAGCCCTGAGGATATGTAGTCAGCCAGACAATAATGTGTGGAGGAGCAACTTGTTCCTGGCAAGCTAATATGCAGTCACCCACTCAACCCAGCCCAGAATGGGGAGGAGTGACTGCATATACTAAAAGCCTGCACATGTGAACGATACCAAAGATGTCAGCCATAGATAGGTGGTGACCCACCATACAGGATATCAACCCTGGCTGATATGACAGCGGGTTGCCCTGTATCTCTAAGGTGGGCCACACTGGCTGACATCTTGGGCTCCCCCACCAACTAGCAAACTACATACAAAAGTACTAATGCATACTGATAAAATGCGGGTGTTAGTACTGCATTTTGGCCAAAACGCATAGGCTGACGGACCGCGTCGAGGTCACACCGCTTCCGTCAGTACCTACGCTAACTCACAATAAATTACATAAAATCACAGAGGTGAGGAAAAAGAAAAAAACAAACATTCACTGAAAAAGCCAAAAATACCTGAAGGTCTGCAAAGCAGACACGGTCGCCATAGGCACGATCGCCATAAGGCAGGCACAATCGCCACCGGCACAATCGCCGTAGGGCAGGCGCAATGGCCTTAAGCCCTGAGGATATGTAGTCAGCCAGACAATAATGTGTGGAGGAGCAACTTGTTCCTGGCAAGCTAATATGCAGTCACCCACTCAACCCAGCCCAGAATGGGGAGGAGTGACTGCATATACTAAAAGCCTGCACATGTGAACGATACCAAAGCGTTTTGGCCAAAATGCAGTACTAACACCCGCATTTTATCAGTATGCATTAGTACTTTTGTATGTAGTTTGCTAGTTGGTGGGGGAGCCCAAGATGTCAGCCAGTGTGGCCCACCTTAGAGATACAGGGCAACCCGCTGTCATATCAGCCAGGGTTGATATCCTGTATGGTGGGTCACCACCTATCTATGGCTGACATCTTTGGTATCGTTCACATGTGCAGGCTTTTAGTATATGCAGTCACTCCTCCCCATTCTGGGCTGGGTTGAGTGGGTGACTGCATATTAGCTTGCCAGGAACAAGTTGCTCCTCCACACATTATTGTCTGGCTGACTACATATCCTCAGGGCTTAAGGCCATTGCGCCTGCCCTACGGCGATTGTGCCGGTGGCGATTGTGCCTGCCTTATGGCGATCGTGCCTATGGCGACCGTGTCTGCTTTGCAGACCTTCAGGTATTTTTGGCTTTTTCAGTGAATGTTTGTTTTTTTCTTTTTCCTCACCTCTGTGATTTTATGTAATTTATTGTGAGTTAGCGTAGGTACTGACGGAAGCGGTGTGACCTCGACGCGGTCCGTCAGCCTATGCGTTTTGGCCAAAATGCAGTACTAACACCCGCATTTTATCAGTATGCATTAGTACTTTTGTATGTAGTTTGCTAGTTGGTGGGGGAGCCCAAGATGTCAGCCAGTGTGGCCCACCTTAGAGATACAGGGCAACCCGCTGTCATATCAGCCAGGGTTGATATCCTGTATGGTGGGTCACCACCTATCTATGGCTGACATCTTTGGTATCGTTCACATGTGCAGGCTTTTAGTATATGCAGTCACTCCTCCCCATTCTGGGCTGGGTTGAGTGGGTGACTGCATATTAGCTTGCCAGGAACAAGTTGCTCCTCCACACATTATTGTCTGGCTGACTACATATCCTCAGGGCTTAAGGCCATTGCGCCTGCCCTACGGCGATTGTGCCGGTGGCGATTGTGCCTGCCTTATGGCGATCGTGCCTATGGCGACCGTGTCTGCTTTGCAGACCTTCAGGTATTTTTGGCTTTTTCAGTGAATGTTTGTTTTTTTCTTTTTCCTCACCTCTGTGATTTTATGTAATTTATTGTGAGTTAGCGTAGGTACTGACGGAAGCGGTGTGACCTCGACGCGGTCCGTCAGCCTATGCGTTTTGGCCAAAATGCAGTACTAACACCCGCATTTTATCAGTATGCATTAGTACTTTTGTATGTAGTTTGCTAGTTGGTGGGGGAGCCCAAGATGTCAGCCAGTGTGGCCCACCTTAGAGATACAGGGCAACCCGCTGTCATATCAGCCAGGGTTGATATCCTGTATGGTGGGTCACCACCTATCTATGGCTGACATCTTTGGTATCGTTCACATGTGCAGGCTTTTAGTATATGCAGTCACTCCTCCCCATTCTGGGCTGGGTTGAGTGGGTGACTGCATATTAGCTTGCCAGGAACAAGTTGCTCCTCCACACATTATTGTCTGGCTGACTACATATCCTCAGGGCTTAAGGCCATTGCGCCTGCCCTACGGCGATTGTGCCGGTGGCGATTGTGCCTGCCTTATGGCGATCGTGCCTATGGCGACCGTGTCTGCTTTGCAGACCTTCAGGTATTTTTGGCTTTTTCAGTGAATGTTTGTTTTTTTCTTTTTCCTCACCTCTGTGATTTTATGTAATTTATTGTGAGTTAGCGTAGGTACTGACGGAAGCGGTGTGACCTCGACGCGGTCCGTCAGCCTATGCGTTTTGGCCAAAATGCAGTACTAACACCCGCATTTTATCAGTATGCATTAGTACTTTTGTATGTAGTTTGCTAGTTGGTGGGGGAGCCCAAGATGTCAGCCAGTGTGGCCCACCTTAGAGATACAGGGCAACCCGCTGTCATATCAGCCAGGGTTGATATCCTGTATGGTGGGTCACCACCTATCTATGGCTGACATCTTTGGTATCGTTCACATGTGCAGGCTTTTAGTATATGCAGTCACTCCTCCCCATTCTGGGCTGGGTTGAGTGGGTGACTGCATATTAGCTTGCCAGGAACAAGTTGCTCCTCCACACATTATTGTCTGGCTGACTACATATCCTCAGGGCTTAAGGCCATTGCGCCTGCCCTACGGCGATTGTGCCGGTGGCGATTGTGCCTGCCTTATGGCGATCGTGCCTATGGCGACCGTGTCTGCTTTGCAGACCTTCAGGTATTTTTGGCTTTTTCAGTGAATGTTTGTTTTTTTTTTTTTTTTCTTTTTCCTCACCTCTGTGATTTCCTCAGAATCCTCAGTGCGCTCCTCCCTCGGACTTAATGCCCTTACTACTAACTCACTGATAGACAACTGTGTCTCATCGTCATCGGCCTCCTCACCCACTGAAAGGTCTTGAGACAGTTGCCGGAAGTCCCCAGCCTCATCCCCCAGACCCCGGGAACTTTCCAATGGTTGGGCATCAGTCACGATAAACTCCTCTGGTGGGAGAGGAACCACTGCTGCCCAATCTGAGCAGGGGCCTGGGAACAGTTCCTGGGAGTCTGCCCGCTACTCAGAATATCTCATTTTCATGGAGTGAGGAGGCTGGGAGGAAGGAGGAGCAGCAGCCAGAGGATTCTGAGTTGCAGCAGTGGACGGCGCAGAACTCTGGGTGGACGATAGGTTGCTGGAAGCACTTTCTGCCATCCACGACAGGACCTGCTCACACTGCTCATTTTCTAATAACGGTCTACCGCGTGGACCCATTAAATGTGCTATGAATGTCGGGACGCCAGAAACGTGCCTCTCTCCTAATCCTGCAGCAGTCGGCTGCGATACACCTGGATCAGGAGCTCGGCCTGTGCCCACACCCGGACTAGGGCCTCCGCGTCCTCGGCCGTGCCCACGTCCTCTAGGCCTACCCCTACCCCTCAGCATGCTGTATTACCAGGAATGCAGAAACACAACTCTGTAATTAAATGTGCCGCTTATTGGCCTGTGGTTGGAGGCTGAGTTCGCTTACGGAACGCCAGGAAATAATTTGGCGCAAGCCTGCTGTAACACTTAGCTGGCTGCGTATGATTTTGGAGAACTACCACCCCCAGCAGACACAGACCCAGAACACTGAGCACAGTGACAGGCAGGTCAAATAGATTTTTTGCTAATATTTTTTGGAAAAGGACCACTGCGTATATTCAATCAATAATATATGTCTTCTGGCCCTGCCTACACAATTCTGTCCCTGGAGTGTGTCACGGAACTGCAGTGTTGCACTGTTATTAACTGCAACAGAGCGGTGATTTCAGAGCCAGGAAATAATTTGGCGCACGCCTGCTGTAACACTTAGCTGCCTGCGTATTTATTTGTAGAACTACTACACCCAGCACACACGGACCCAGAACACTGAGCACAGTGACAGGCAGACCAAATTGTTTTTTTTGCCCCAATTTTTTTTTTTGAAAAGGCCAACTGCGTATATTCAGTCAATATAATATATGTCTTCTGGCCCTGGAGTGTGTGACAGAACTGCAGAGTGTTGCACTGTTATTAACTGCAACAGAGCGGTGATTTCTGAGCCAGGAAATAATTTGGCGCAAGCCTGCTGTAACACTTAGCTGGCTGCGTCTTTATTTGTAGAACTACTACACCCAGCACACACGGACCCAGAACACTGAGCAGCACAGTGACAGGCAGGCCAAATAGATTTTTTGCCCAATATTTTTTTGGAAAGGACCAATCAATAATATATGTCTTCTGGCCCTGCCTACACAATTCTGTCCCTGTAGTATTACTGCAGGGCGCAATGCTCTGCACGGCCGATATAGCAAAAAAAAAAAAGTGCAACACTGCAAAAAGCAGCCTCCACAGTACTGCACACGGTTAGATGTGGCCCTAAGAAGGACCGTTGGGGTTCTTGAAGCCTACACTAACTCCTAACGCTCTCCCTACAGCACTGTCCCTCAGCTATTTCACAATGCATCTGAGGCGAGCCGTGGGAGGGGCCGATTTTTATACTCGGGTGACACCTGATCTCGCCAGCCACTCACTGCAGGGGGGTGGTATAGGGCTTGAACGTCGCAGGGGGACCTTGTAATGCCCTCCCTGCCTTTCAATTGGCCAGAAAAGCGCGCTAACGTCTCAGAGATGAAAGTGAAAGTAACCCGAACATCGCGTGGTGCTCGTTACGAGTAACGAGCATCTCGAACACGCTAATACTCGAACGAGTATCAAGCTCGGACGAGTACGTTCGCTCATCTCTAAACATTTCCCATATGTTGGTCTACTGTGCCTTATTTCCCATTTTCACCAACTGTCAAGATTATTTTTATTCAGCTCATAATGTGTTATGCGAGCCTGTCCATAAGCCCCATACTTTTTCAAATTTATTAGGGCATCCCCTATGCTGATAAATCACTTTTTCATATGGAATTATAGTGTCAACCAGTCTTATACAACATGATACGGAGGGCGACCTTGTTGCCATCCATCTCATGGCCACCACCTTCCGGGCCAAGAATAGCACTTCCCTGATGAATATTTTATCATAGTGACTCCATGTTTCTTCGTCCACTAAACCGAATTTTGCTACCTTGGGATCCAATGCCAAGGGAACCGATAGAAATCCAGAAAGTATATCCGCGCTAATGCCGGTGACTACAGAAAATGATCCTCCAGGAGAAGTGATATTTAATAGTGCCCATGGCACATTTAATAAAATGCCAAAATCTGGCAATTATACAGTGCAATTAAAATACTGAATGGAATATGCAGCTTTATGCAACGCGTTTGGGCGTTTTAATACGCCTTTCTCATGCATTAGCTCCCTCTATTCATACACTCTATAAATAGTGAAATGCAGAAGTAGAAAAAACTATACTCACCACATGGAACTGGTGACGAGATTGTCCTGCGTCCAGTGTCGGCCTGAATGCCGCGTCATTGCGCTCATTACGTGCTGACGTCATCACGCAAAAAAAGTGTGACGCGTCAATGCGCGATCTTGTGTTCTAGTGCGTATGTGTAGAGGAATGGCCCGCAAGTTGTGTGTCATTCTCTCAGGATCACACTGCGCTTGCGTTAAGACATAGTGATAATAGAATAGAAAAGTGGGTCCGCGCCTGGCGCAGACATCGCTCTTACACCCGCTCCAATATTTGATGTATTCAAATACAATTAATAAATACTTATCCCTAAAAATACATAATAAAGACTTATAGATACATTTAAGGCAGCATGTAGTTGTTTTCCCTATAAACCCAAGGTCTGCAAAAATAGATATAAAATGGATCACTAATACAATATATAGATCAATGATTATAAATACATATACAAATATAAAATACTCATATACTGCCTACTAAAACTATAAGACAGGTTACATGATATTAATAATAGTTAATAAAGATAATAGCATCAATAGGCAATAGTCTATATATATAAAATTGAATGTATGCGTGTGTGTCTGTATGCGTGTCTGTCTGTCTGTTTGTCCTTTATGCGCTACTACACCATTCATCCGATCGCCATGAAACTTTGGGAAGTTGTTGAGTACACTCCTGGGAAGGTTATAGGCATAGTAGAACTATCCTACGATAAATGACGCACATGCGAGCGTCGACAGTTACGCCCCAGCCCCACGTAGATCGTTCGATTTCCATCATTGCCACCAATTTTCTCACTTCCCGATGTCATAGAAACATGAAATTTGGCACGAGCATCAATTATGTCATAAATAGAAAAAGTTAATGGGTCGCAACTCGATTATTCAATTCTAAGCGCCAAAGAATTAGCGCCCAAATTTTATGTACCGAATCTAATTATCTCACTTCCCGATGTTGTAGAAACATGAAATTTGACACGAGCATTGATTATGTCATAAAAAGGAAAAGTTAATGGGTCCCAACTCGATGATTGAATTCTAAGCACAAAAGAATTAGCGTCCAAATTTTACGTACGGAATCTAATTCCATCACTTCCCAATGCCATAGAAACTTGAAATTTGGCACAAGCATTGATTATGTCATAAATAGGAAAAACTAATGGGTCCCATCTCGATTATTCAATAGCGTCCAAATTTTACGTACGGAATCTAATTCTCTTACTTTCCAATGTCATAGAAGCTTGAAATTTGGAATGAGCATTGATTATGTTAGAAATAGGAAAAGTTATTGGGTCCCAACTCGATTATTCAATTCTAAGCGCCAAAGAATTAGCGTTGGTATTTTACGTACGGAATCTAATTTTCTCACTTCCCGATGTCATAGAAACATGAAATGTGACACGGGCGTTCATTATGTCATAAATAGGAAGAGTTAATGGGTCCCAGCCTGATTATTCAATTCTAAGCGCCAAAGAATTAGCGTCCAAATTTAACATACCGAATCTAATTCTGTCACTTCCCGGTGTCATAGAAACTTGAAATTTGGCATGAGCATTGATTATATCATAAATAGGAAAAGTTAATGGGTCCCAACTCGATTATTCTATTCTAAGCGCAAAAGAATTAGCGTCCAAATTTTACGTACGGAATCTAATTCTCTTACTTCCCGATGTCATTAAAAATAGAAATTTGGCACGAGCATTGATTATGTCATAAATAGGAAAAGCTAATGGGTCCCAACTCGATTGTTCAATTCTAAGCGCAAAAGAATTAGCGTCCAAATTTTACATACGGAATCTAATTCTCTCACTTCCTGATGTCATATATATATATATATATATATATATATATACACTACCGTTCAAAAGTTTGGGGTCACATTGAAATGTCCTTATTTTTGAAGGAAAAGCACTGTACTTTTCAATGAAGATAACTTTAAACTAGTCCTAACTTTAAACAAATGCACTCTATGCATTGCTAATGTGGTAAATGACTATTCTAGCTGCAAATGCCTGTTTTTTTGTGCAAAATCTACAAAGGTGAATAGAGGCCCATTTCCAGCAACTATCACTCCAGTGTTCTAATGGTACAATGTGTTTGCTCATTGGCTCAGAAGGCTAATTGATGATTAGAAAACCCTTGTGCAATCATGTTCACACATCTGAAAACAGTCTAGCTCGTTACAGAAGCTACAAAACTGACCTTCCTGTGAGCAGATTGAGTTTCTGGAGCATCACATTTGTGGGGTCAATTAAACGCTCAAAATGGCCAGAAAAAGAGAACTTTCATCTGAAACTCGACAGTCTATTCTTGTTCTTAGAAATGAAGGCTATTCCATGCGAGAAATTGCTAAGAAATTGAAGATTTCCTACAACGGTGTGTACTACTCCCTTCAGAGGACAGCACAAACAGGCTCTAACCAGAGTAGAAAAAGAAGTGGGAGGCCGCGTTGCACAACTAAGCAAGAAGATAAGCACATTAGAGTCTCTAGTTTGAGAAACAGACGCCTCACAGGTACCCAACTGGCATCTTCATTAAATAGTACCCGCAAAACACCAGTGTCAACATCTACAATGAAGAGGCGGCTGCGGGATTTTGGGCTTCAGGGCAGAGTGGCAAAGAAAAAGCCATATCTGAGACTGGCCAATAAAAGAAAAAGATTAAGATGGGCAAAAGAACACAGACATTGGACAGAGGAAGACTGGAAAAAAGTGTTGTGGACGGATGAATCCAAGTTTGAGGTGTTTGGATCACAAAAAAGAACGTTTGTGAGACGCAGAACAAATGAAAAGATGCTGGAAGAATGCCTGACGCCATCTGTTAAGCATGGTGGAGGTAATGTGATGGTCTGGGGTTGCTTTGGTGCTGGTAAGGTGGGAGATTTGTACAGGGTAAAAGGGATTCTGAATAAGGAAGGCTATCACTCCATTTTGCAACGCCATGCCATACCCAGTGGACAGCGCTTGATTGGAACCAATTTCATCCTACAACAGGACAATGACCCTAAACACACCTCCAAATTGTGCAAGAACTATTTACAGCAGAAGCAGGCAGCTGGTATTCTATCGGTAATGGAGTGGCCAGCGCAGACACCAGATCTGAACCCCATTGAGCTGTTGTGGGAGCAGCTTGACCGTATGGTACGCCAGAAGTGCCCATCCAACCAATCCAACTTGTGGGAGATGCTTCTAGAAGCGTGGGGTGCAATTTCACAAGCTTACCTCAACAAATTAACAGCTAGAATGTCAAAGGTGTGCAATGCTGTAATTGCTGCAAAAGGAGGATTCTTTGACGAAAGCAAAGTTTGATGTAAAAACAATGTTATTTCAAATACAAATCATTATTTCTAACCTTGTCAATGTCTTGACTCTATTTTCTATTCATTTCACAACGCATGGTGGTGAATAAGTGTGACTTTTCATGGAAAACACAAAATTGTTTGGGTGACCCCAAACTTTTGAACGGTAGTGTATATATATATATACATAAATGAATGTCTGTCTATCCGTCCTTTATGAATTACTACACCATTCATCCAATCGCCATGAAACTTTGGGAAGTTGTTCAATACACTTCTGGGAAGATTACTGGCATAGTACAACTATCCTACAATAGGTGGCGCGCGTGCGAGCATCGTCGACAGTTATGCCCCCCAGACAAAGATCGTTTGATTTCCATCTCAAGCACGAAAGCAAGAGGCATTACGAGCAAGCGTGTTCAACTACAAAATGATGCATCCGCTGAACGTTTCGCTTGACAATTGCTGGATATTGAGAATGCTGAGGTAAAATAAAAGCTGTTCTGTGATTGGTTGCTATTTCTAATACTGCTGAGGCAACATGAAAGCTGTGCTGTGATTGGTTGCTCCTTCTTATACCACTGAGGTAACATGAAAGCTGCGCTGTGATTGGTTGTTATATATTATACCGCTGAGGTAACTTGAAAGCTGCGCTGTGATTGGTTGTTATCTAGATATATAAAAACGAATGTATGTATGTATGTATGTATGTCTTCACAGCAACGCGCGACGGGTAAGCTAGTCTATATATATGAAATTGAATGTATGCGTGTCTCCGTGTCTGTCTGCGTGTCTGTTTGTCCTTTATGCACTACTACACCATTCATCCGATCGCCATGAAACTTTGGGAAGTTGTTGAGTACACTCCTGGGAAGATTATAGGCATAGTACATTTATGCTATGGTAAATGGCGTGTGTGCGAGCGCTGTCGACAGTTACACCCCCCCCCCCCACGTAGATCGTTCGATTTCCATCATTGCCACTAATTTTCTTACTTAGCGATGTCGTAGAAACATGCAATTTGGCACAAGCATTGATTATGTCATAAATAGAAAAAGCAAATGGGTCCCAACTCGATTATTCAATTCTAAGCGCAAAAGAATTGGCGTCCAAATTATATGTACGGAATCTAATTTTCTCGCTTCCCAATGTCATAGAAACTTGAAATTTGACACGAGCATTGATTATGTCATAAATAGGAAAAGTTAATGGGTCCCAACTCGATTATTCAATTCTAAGCGCCAAAGAATTAGCGTCCAAATTTTACGTACGGAATCTAGTTTTCTCGCTTCCCAATGTCATAGAAACTTGAAATTTGGCATGAGCATTGATTATATCATAAATTGGAAAAGTTAATGGGTCCCAACTCGATTATTCTATTCTAAGCACAAAAAAATTAGCGTCCAAATTTTGCGTACGGAATGTAATTGTCACTTCCCAATGTAATAGAAACTTAAAATTTGGCACGGGCATAGATTATGTCATAAATAGGAAAAGTTAATGGGTCCCAACTCGATTATTCAATTCTAAGCGCAAAAGAATTAGCGTCCAAATTTTACGTACAGAATCTAATTCTCTCACTTCCCGATGTCATTAAAAATAGAAATTTGGCACGAGCATTGATTATGTCATAAATAGGAAAAGCTAATGGGTCCCAACTCGATTGTTCAATTCTAAGCGCAAAAGAATTAGCGTCCAAATTTTACATACGGAATCTAATTCTCTCACTTCCTGATGTCATATATATATATATATATATATATATATATATATATATATAAATGAATGCCTGTCTGTCCGTCCTTTATGAATTACTACACCATTCATCCAATCGCCATGAAACTTTGGGAAGTTGTTCAGTACACTTCTGGGAAGATTACTGGCATAGTACAACTATCCTACAATAGGTGGCGCGCGTGCGACCATCGTCGACAGTTGTGCCCCCCAGACAAAGATCGTTTGATTTCCATCTCAAGCACGAAAGCAAGAGGCATTACGAGCAAGCGTGTTCAACTACAAAATGATGCATCCGCTGAACGTTTCGCTTGACAATTGCTGGATATTGAGAATGCTGAGGTAAAATAAAAGCTGTTCTGTGATTGGTTGCTATTTCTAATACTGCTGAGGCAACATGAAAGCTGTGCTGTGATTGGTTGCTCCTTCTTATACCACTGAGGTAACATGAAAGCTGCGCTGTGATTGGTTGTTATATATTATACCGCTGAGGTAACTTGAAAGCTGCGCTGTGATTGGTTGTTATCTAGATATATAAAAACGAATGTATGTATGTATGTATGTATGTCTTCACAGCAACGCGCGACGGGTAAGCTAGTCTATATATATAAAATTGAATGTATGCGTGTCTCCGTGTCTGTCTGCGTGTCTGTTTGTCCTTTATGCACTACTACACCATTCATCCGATCGCCATGAAACTTTGGGAAGTTGTTGAGTACACTCCTGGGAAGATTATAGGCATAGTACATTTATGCTATGGTAAATGGCGTGTGTGCGAGCGCTGTCGACAGTTACACCCCCCCCCCCCACGTAGATCGTTCGATTTCCATCATTGCCACTAATTTTCTTACTTAGCGATGTCGTAGAAACATGCAATTTGGCACAAGCATTGATTATGTCATAAATAGAAAAAGCAAATGGGTCCCAACTCGATTATTCAATTCTAAGCGCAAAAGAATTGGCGTCCAAATTATACGTACGGAATCTAATTTTCTCGCTTCCCAATGTCATAGAAACTTGAAATTTGACACGAGCATTGATTATGTCATAAATAGGAAAGGTTAATGGGTCCCAACTCGATTATTCAATTCTAAGCGCCAAAGAATTAGCATCCAAATTTTACGTACGGAATCTAGTTTTCTCGCTTCCCAATGTCATAGAAACTTGAAATTTGGCACGAGCATGGATTTTGTCATAAATTGGAAAAGTAAATAGGTCCCAACTCGATTATTCAATTCTGAGCGCAAAAGAATCAGCGTCCACATTTTACGTACGGAATCTAATTTTCTCACTTCGCAATGTCATAGAAACTTGAAATTTGGCACGAGCATTGATTATGTCATAAATAGGAAAAGCTAATGGGTCCCAACTCGATTATTCAATTCTAAGTGCAAAAGAATTAGCGTCCAAATTTTACGTATGAAATCTAATTTTCTCGCTTCCCAATGTCATAGAAACTTGAAATTTGGCACGAGCATTGATTATGTCATAAATAGGAAAAGTTAATAGATCCCAACTAGAGATGAGCGAACGTACTCGGATAAGCACTACTCGTCCGAGTAATGTGCTTTATCCGAGTACCGCTGTACTCGTCTTGAAAGATTCGGGGGACCGCCGCGGAGCGGGGAGCTGCAGGGGAGAGCGGGGAGGAACGGAGGGGAGATCTTTCTCTCCTGCTCTCCCGTCCGCTCTACCCTGCTCCCCGCCGCAACTCACCTGTCAGCAGCGGCGCTCCCCGAATCTTTCAAGACGAGCACAGCGGTACTCGGATAAAGCACATTACTCGGACGAGTAGTGCTTATCCGAGTACGTTCGCTCATCTCTAGTCCCAACGCGATTATTCAATCCTAAGCGCAAAAGAATTAGCGTCCAAATTTTAAATACGGAATCTAAATCTCTCACTTCCCAATGTAATTTGGCATAAGCATTGATTATGTCATAAGTAGGAAAAGCTGATAGGTCCCAACTCAATTATTCAATTCTAAGCGCAAAAGAATTAGCGTCCAAATTTTATGTACGCAATCTACTTTTCTCACTTCCCAATGTCATAGAAACTTGAAATTTGGCATGAGCATTGATTTTGTCATAAATAGGAAAAGTTAATGGGTCCCAACTCGATTATTCAATTCTAAGCGCCAAACAATTAGCGTCCAAATTTTACGTATGGAATTTAATTTTCTCACTTCCCGATGTAATTTGGCACGAGCATTGATTATGTCATAAATAGGAAAAGCTAATGGGTCCCAACTCGAATATTCAATTCTAAGCGACAAACAATTAGCGTCCAAATTTTACGTACGGAATCTAATTTTCTCACTTCCTGATGTCATAGAAACTTGAAATTTGGCACGAGCATTGATTATGTCATAAATAGGGAACGTTATTGGGTCCCGACTCGATTATTCAATTCTAAGCGCAAAAGAATTAAAGTCCAAATTTTACGTATGGAATCTAATTCTCCCATTTCCCGATGTAATTTGGCACGAGCATTCATTATGCCTAAATAGGAAAAGCTAATGGGTACCAACTCGATTATTCAATTCTAAGCGCCAAAGAATTAGCGTCCAAATTTTACGTGCGGAATGTAATTTTCTCTCTTCCCGATGTCATAGAAACATAAAATTTGACACGAGCATTGATTATGTCATAAATAGGAAAAGCTAATGGGTCCCAACTCGATAATTCAATTCTAAACGCAAAAGAATTAGCGTCCAAATTTTACGTATGGAATCTAATTCTCTCACTTCCTGATGTCATCTATATATATAAAAAGGAATGTATGTCTGTCTGTCTGTTCTTTATGCATTACTACACCATTCATCCAATCACCATGAAACTTTGGGAAGTTATTGAGTACACTCCTGGGAAGATTACTGGCATAGTACATCTATCCTATGATAGGTGGTGCGCGTGTGAGCAGCGTCGACAGTTATGCCCCCAGACAAAGATCGTTTGATTTCCATCTCAAGCACGAAAGCAAAAGGCATTACGAGCAAGCGTGTTCAACTACAAAATGATGCATCCGCCAAAACGTTTCGCAAGACAATTGCTGGATATTGAGAATGCTGAGGTAAAATGAAAGCTGTGCTGTGATTGGTTGCTATTTCTTATACTGCTGAGGTAACATGAAAGCTGCGCTGTGATTGGTTGTTATTAGAGATGAGCGAACGTGTTCTTAACGAACACTTACGCACCCGGACACCGGCTTTTCCGAGGACTTCCGTGTTCGCGCGTAAGTATTCGGGGGGCGCCGGGGGGCGGGGAGAGGCGCGGCGGCGCGGGCGGCAGCAGCGGGGAACAGGGGGGAGCCCTCTCTCTCTCCCTCTCCCCCCCACTCCCCGCCGCAACCCCCCGCGCTGCCACGGCGACCCCCGAACTTTTTTCGCCCGAACACGGAATTCCTCGCGAAGTTCGGTGTCCGGGCGAAAAGGGGCGGAGCCGAACACGTTCGCTCATCTCTAGTTGTTATATATTATACCGCTGAAGTAACTTGAAAGCTGCGCTGTGATTGGTTGTTATCTAGATATATAAAAACGAATGTATGCATGTATGTCTGTCTTCGCAGCAACGCGCGACGGATAAGCTAGTCTATATATATAAAATTGAATGTATGCGTGTCTGTATGTATGCGTGTCTGTCTGTTTGTCCTTTATGCGCTACTACACCATTCATCCGATCGCCATGAAACTTTGGGAAGTTGTTAAGTACACTTCTGGGAAGATTATAGGCATAGTACAACTATCCTATGATAAATGGCGCGCGTGCAAGTGTCGTCGACAGTTACGCCCCCCCCAAGTAGATTGTTCAATTTCCATCATTGCCACTAATTCTCTCATTTCCCGATGTCGTAGACACATGAAATTTGGCACGAGCATTGAATATGTCATAAATAGGAAAAGCTAATGGGTCCCAACTCCATTACTCATTTTTAGCGCAAAAGAACTAGCGCCCAAATTTTACGTAAGGAATCTAATTCTCTCACTTTCCAATGTCATAGAAACTTGAAATTTGGCATGAGCATTGATTATGTCATAAATAGGAAAAGGTAATGGGTCCCAACTCGATTATTGAATTTTAAGCGCCAAAGAATTAGCGTCCAAATTTTATGTACGGAATTTAATTTTCTCACTTCCCAATATCATAGAAACTTGAAATTTGGCACAAACATTGATTATGTCATAATTAGGAAAAGCTAATGGGTCTCAACTCGATTATTTAATTCTAAGCGCAAAAGAATTAGCGTCCAAATTTTACGTACGGAATCTAATACTCTCACTACCCAATGTCATAGAAACCTGAAATTTGGCACGAGCATTGATTATGTCATAAATAGGAAAAGTTCAAGGGTCCCAACTCAATTATTCAATTTTTAAGCGCCAAAGAATTAGCGTCCAAATTTTAGGTACGGAATTTAATTTTCTCACTTCCCAATGTCATAGAAACTTGAAATTTGGCACGAGCATGAATTATGTCATAAATAGGAAGAGCTAATGGGCCCCAACTCGACTATTTATTTCTTAGCGCAAAAGAATTAGCGTCCAAATTTTACGTACGGAATCTAATTTTCTCACTTCCCAATGTAAATTCGCACGAGCATTGATTATATCATAAATAGGAAAAGGTAATGGGTCCCAACCCGATTATTCACTTCTAAGTGCAAAAGAATTAGCGTCCAAATTTTACGTACAGAATCTAATTCTCTCACTTCCCAATGTCATAGAAGCTTGAAATTTGGCACAAGCATTGATTATGTCAAAAATAGGAAAAGGTAAAGGGTACCAACTCGAATATTCAATTCTAAGTGCAAAAGAATTAGCATCCAAATTTTACGTACAGAATCTAATTCTCTCACTTCCTGATGTCATCTATATATATATATATATATATATATATATATATATATATATATATATATATAAATGAATTTATGTCTGTCTGTCTGTACTTTATGCATTATTACACCATTCATCCAATCGCCATAAAACTTTGGGAAGTTGTTGAGTACACTCCTGGGAAGATTACTGGCATAGTACATCTATCCTATGATAAATGGCGCGCGTGCGAGCAGAGTCGACAGTTATGCCCCCAAGACAAAGATCGTTTGATTTCCATTTCAAGCACGAAAGCAAAAGGCATTATGAGCAACGGGATGTGTGTTCACCTACAAAATGATGCATCCGCTTAACGTTACGCAAGACAATTGCTGGATATTGAGAATGCTGAGGTAAAATGAAAGCTGTCCTGTGATTGGTTGCTATTTCTCATACTGCTGAGGTAACATGAAAGCTGTGCTGTGATTGGTTGCTATATATTATACTGCTGAGGCAACATGAAAGCTGTCCTGTGATTGGTTGATACTTCTTATACTACTCAGGTTACATAAAAGCTGTGCTGTGATTGGTTGCTACTTCGTATCCTACTGAGGTTACATGAAAGCTGTGCTGTGATTGGTTGCTATATCATATACCGCTGAGGTAAAATTAATGCTGCGCTGTGATTGGTTGCTATTTTATATATTGCTGAGGCAGAATAAAAGTTGCGCTGTGATTGGTTGTTATTTCTCTTTCTGCTGAGGTAACATGAAAGCTGCGCTGTGATTGGGTGCTATATATTATACTGCTGAGGTAACATGAAAGCTGCGCTGTGATTGGGTGTTATCTAGATATATAAAAACGAATTTATGTATGTATGTCTGTCTTCGCCGCAACGCGCGACGGGTAAGCTAATTTAAAATATAAATCAGATACAGCTAATAAAAATACAGATGTCCTACAATTAAATATCTATCAAATAAAAATAATAACCAATAATTTATTGCAGTATCAATGAATCTTTTCTAGGGTCTCATTTAAGCCATATAGTGTGAGGGTGTTTAAACTATATATCCAAAACATTTCGCGAGTACGAACTCTTGAAATTGAACCAGAAGTTATATATTCTAAAGGGAACCGATAGGAGTGTCGATAGAAAGGTGAAGACCTCTTTCCAGAATTTGTTTACATAGGAGCATTCCCACATTAGGTGCCAGAAATCTGCATCTACTTGGTGACATCTATGGCATGTGGTTGTGTCAGTTCTACCCATTTTATTCAAACGGACTGGTGTGAGGTATGCCTGATGTATAATTTACAATTGTATTAGTTTATTATTAGAGATGAGCGAACATGTCCGTTACGGACACATCCGCACCCGGACACCGGCTTTGCCGAACACTGCAGTGTTCGCGCGTAAAGGTCCGGGTGCCGCCGGGGGGCGGGGAGATGCGCGGCGGCGCGGGCGGCAGTAGCGGGGAACAGGGGGGAGCCCTCTCTCTCTCCCTCTCCCCCCCACTCCCCGCCGCACCCCCCCGCGCTGCCACGGCGGCCCCCGAACTTTTTCGCCCGAACACTGAAGTGTTCGCAAAGTTCGGTGTTCGGGCGAAAAAGGGGCGGGGCCGAACGTGTTCGCTCATCTCTATTTATTATTGATTGCTGGTGACACCAATAAATGTGATTCCATCGCCTCCTGCCAGTCTTCTGTTGTCAGTGTGGGTATGTTAGTTTTTCATCTATCGTATATTGTCAGAGGGTCGTAGTCCATTTTGGCTTGACAAAGGCCATCATGGCCGAAACGTTGCTGGCTTGTCTGTCTGTGATGGGGGAATAAAGAATGAAATATTGAAATTGCACCTCAGATGCTGCCGAAGCTTCTTTCTTTGGCTGATAATAAATGTGTATAAAGTTGTGATATCAGTCCCTTCGGTCCTTGTGTTTTAAGGATTCCCATTAATGGGTATTTAGAAATTTTAGCAGAATTTGGTGGAAATTGGGCATTTAGGGCGTGCCTTAATTGGAAGTATCTGAAAAGTTGCAATTTGGGCCCCTGCAGTTTTCCTTATAATTGTGTATATGATAACATTATATCATCTTCATATATATCGTCTAACGTATGTACCCCCAGAGCAATCCAGTATCCGATATCCTGCATTGTTTGTAGTGATGGTAGAGTGGGATTGTTCCATAGAGAAGTATCTGTCATTGTGTCTGTGTAGTGCTGGACTTCTTTGGTTGCTCGCCATATTGACAAGGCCAATCTATGTATAGGTAGGAGTTTTGGTGATTTTGTGTGTTCTGGATGTTCTAAAAACCCTATCAAGTTTTGCCCGGCCACCTTGCGAGACAGATATTTTTCCGTTGATGGCATTTTCTTATCTAGGAACCAGGAGCGGAGATTTCGCAATTGTCCTGCAAGTTAATATAACTTGAGATCTGGTAACGCCATTCCCGTCTGTCTTTTGGATCTTTGTAGATTGGCAAGTTTTAGTTTGGATCTGGAGTGTCCCCATATGAATCGGATGATTAGGGAGTTTAGCATTTTGAAGTATTTCTCTGGGATTTTAACTGGTGTGTGCTGTAGGGAGTATAAACATTTGGGCTGGATTACCATTTTAATCAAGTTTTTGCGTCCGGCTACTGAAAGGGGCAGTCCGGACCAATTCTTAATTTTTGTATTTATTGAATCATATAGGGGGGGTCTATATTTTTGGCTATAGTGTTTTCGTGGTCTTGTACTATATTCACTCCTAGGTATCTGAATTTGGTTACCTCTATTATTCCGCTAGTGAGTACACATGGGATCTCTACTGGGTTTCGCTTAGTATGCATTATTGCTGATTTAGACCAGTTTATGTATAATCCAGAATGTCCAGAAAAAACGTTTATTATCTCCAGGGCTCTTGGAAGAGAGTGTTCAGGATTACGAAGATATAGGATCATATCGTCGGCATATAGTCCAACTTTATTTTCCTCGTTTTCCCATTGTACTCCTGTCACTTCGGGGTTACTTCACAGTCTAATGGCCAGTGCCTCTATTGCTATTGCAAATAGGGTCGGGAACAAGGGGCACCCCTGGCGTGTTCCTCTCGACAGTGGGAATCTCTCTGATGGTAGCCGATTAACCACTACATTGGCCATGGGCGCTCTATATGTTTAGTCTAATCCATCTCATGAATTGTGGTCCAAACCCAAAACGGATCAAACAGGCCTCCAAAAAATTCCACTCTAAGGAGTCGAACGCTTTTTTTGTGTCTAGTGAAGCTATTGCCCAGGGTTTGTCATATATTCTGCCTAGTTGCACTATTATTTGAGTTCTGCGTATATTGATTGTAGTCAATCTCCCCGGCATAAAGCCTGTTTGATCTTTATGAACTATAGCGAGAACTGTATTTAGCCTGGTGGCCAGTACTTTAGTTAAAGGGGTTGTCTCGTGGCAGCAAGTAGGGTTATACACTTTTGTATGGCCATAATAATGCACTTTGTAATATACATCGTGCATTAAATATGAGCCATACAGAAGTTATTCACTTACCTGCTCCGTTGCTAGCGTCCCCGTCTCCATGGCTCCGTCTAATTTCGCTGTCTTCTGGCATTTTTAGACGCGCTTGCGCTGTGCGGTCTTCTGCCTGGTGAATGGGGCTGCGCGCGCCGGAGAGCTGGTCTGCGCGTCGTCATCGAAGCTCCGCCTCCGTCATGTGGTGCCGATCAGCCAATGAGGTGGCTGTATTGGCAGTGGAACGCGGAAGACAGAAGAAGAAACTCCACGGTGCACCATGGGAAGACCCGCGGTGCACCGTGGAAGAAGACCAGCGGCGCCATCTTTAAAAGAAGAAATGAAGAAGCGGCAGAACGCTGATGCAGGTAAGCGCAATGTGCTTGTTAAAAACTAACACATGCTTTCTTTTTCACAGGCCATAATGCAGGGGTCCATTTAAAAAAAAAAATTCGCTTTCACCGCGAGACAACCCCTTTAATATTTTATAATCCACATTGAGCAACGATATTGGTCTGTATGAATCGCATTCAGACATTTCTTTGCCTGGTCTTAATAATACTATTATAGATGCGTCGTGGAAAAAGGGGTTGGGAGAGAGTTTTCCCTGCCTCCCCATTTCAAGGCATCGTATAGTAATGGGGCTAGTTGTTCCATATATTTTCGGTACACTTCCAGAGGAAGACCATCCGGACCTGGGGACTTATTTGTTGCCATTTCTTGTATTGCTTGCTGGATTTATTCTATTGTGATTGGAGCTTCTAGTAGTTCTACCTGTTCTGGTGAAAGAGTTGGAAACACCAAGTCTTCTAATTAACTAAGGTTATCTAGTACTGATTTATTATTTCAGGAAGTGTATAAATTGGTATAGTATTCTTATATTTACAATAGATTGGGCCTCTGTGAGTAGTTTACCATCGATTGCTTTGATCTTGAGCACTGAGTTAGACTGCCCGTTTTGTCTAATTAAAGGGGTTGTCCCGCGAAACAAAGTTGGGGTATACACTTCTGTATGGCCATATTAATGCACTTTGTAATGTACATTGTGCATTAATTATGAGCCATACAGAAGTTATTCACTTACCTGTTCCGTTGCTAGCGTCCTCGTCTCCATGGTGCCGTCTAATTTTCAGCGTCTAATCGCCCGATTAGACGCGCTTGCGCAGTCCGGTCTTCTCCCTTCTGAATGGGGCCGCTCGTGCCAGAGAGCTGCTCCTCGTAGCTCCGCCCCGTCGTGTGTGCCGATTCCAGCCAATCAGGAGGCTGGAATCGGCAATGGACCGCACAGAAGACCTGCGGTCCACCGAGGGTGAAGATCCCAGCGGCCATCTTCGCAAGGTAAGTAAGAAGTCACCGGAGCGCGGGGATTCGGGTAAGTACTATCCGTTTTTTTTTTAAACCCCTGCATCGGGTTTGTCTCGCGCCGAACGGGGGGGCTATTGAAAAAAAAAAAAACAATTTCGGCGCGGGACAACCCCTTTAAATTAGCAAAGAGGTGGCTGGACTGGTTTCCTAATTCAAAGAAATATTGTTTTGTAAAGAAAAGTTTCCTTTTGGTTTTAATGTGTAATTGATGTTTGTAAAGACGTGTTAGTCCCAGCCATTGCATCTTATTGGTGTCTGTAGAGTTTGTAATGTATTGTTGCTCTGTTTCGACCATCTGTTGTTCCAGTTGGAGGTCGTCTTGTGAGGTTGTTCATTTTACATAAGATATGGTTGATCTAAAGCACCCCCTGAGGTAGGCCTTCATGGTGTCTCATTTTAATATTTCTATTGTTTCTTGTTCATGTGTTTGTATAACATGTGTATCTGATCTGGTACTTGATCTTGTGCTCCTATTAGTTTTAGCCAGAAGGGTTAAGTTTCCATAGGTATTGTATTGTAACAAAGTATTGTCCTGGGAATTGTATGGTGAGCACGATCGGGCTATGGTCCGATATCCCCCTGGCACCATGTGTTATTGAGGCTAGATATGGAGTGAGCGTTGGAGACCCGAAAATGTAGTCTATGCGAGAAAGTGATCCTCTACCGGGAGAGTGGCACGTGTATTCGTGGCTATCTGTGAGTTTGAATCGCCATAGGTATACCCATCCCACTCCTTTAAACATTTGTTTCATTGGAGAGTCTTGTGTATTTGGAGGTATTTGTTGGGCACTAAGCCTGTCTTTTACAGGGTCCATAACCTGGTTGAAGTCTCCCATGCATATGACTTTTGCTAGCAGGTATTGATGTGCAAATACAACTGCTGCTTGTAGTACGTGTACGTTATCATGTGGTGGTAGACACATAGAATGACATATTGCTTAGCGTTGATCTCAGCAAACATAAAAATAAACCAGCCCTCAGGGTCTCTACGGGTGTTTATCGGGTTCCAACGCAAAGTCCGGGAAAACCAAAAGAGAAACACACCTAGAGTACAAGGTGTGAAAAGAATGGGACAACCACTGGACCCAGGGTTTTTTTGAGATAGTCCGTAGAGATGAGCAAACGTACTCGTCCGAGCTTGATATTCGTGCGAATATTAGGGTGTTCGGGATGCTCGTTACTCGTAACGAGTACCACGCGGTGTTCCGGTTACTTTCAGTTTCCTCTCTGAGACGTTAGCGCGCTTTTCTGGCCAATTGAAAGACAGGGAAGGCATTACAACTTCCCCCTGTGACGTTCAAGCCCTATACCACCCACCTGCTGTGAGTGGCTGGGGCGATCAGATGTTACCCGAGTATAAAAGTCGGCCCCTCCCGCGGCTCGCCTCAGATGGCGTGTGAGTTAGCTGAGGGAAAGTGCTGTTCTATTGGAGTTGCTGTAGGGAGAGTGTTTGTAGTGAGTGTAGGCTTCAAGAACCCCAACGGTCCTTCTTAGGGCCACATCTACGTGTGTGCAGGCTGCTGTTAGCAGTGGAGAAATGTTTTTTTTTTCTCAAAATCGGCAGTGCAGAGCATTGCACCCGGTATTAGGGACAGAAGTGGTGCTTAGGCAGGGAGAGTGTTAGGAGTGAGTGTAGCCTTCAAGAACCTCAACGGTCCTTTCTAGGGCCACATTTAACTGTGTGGAGTACTGTGCAGGCTGCTGTTAGCTGTGTTGCTTTTTTTTTCTTCTCAAAATCGGCGGTGCAGAGCATTGCACCCTGCATTGATACTACAGGCACAAAATTGTGTAGGCAGGGCCACAACACAGTTATTAGTCATTGAATAGACGCAGTGGGCCTTTTCTTTTTTAACAAAAGGGAAAAAAGTATATTTGCCCTGCCTCTGTCAGTCCTAAGGGCTCTGGGTACGTGTGTGCTGCGTGGAGAACGTAAAAAAATCAGACGCAACCAGCTACGGTTGAGTGCAGCCTTGCGCCAATTTCTTTCCTGCCTGGGAAATACCTGCTCTGCCACAGTTAATAACTCTGCAACAGTAAAGTTCTGTGACACTTTTGCAGGGCCGCAACACAGTGTCAGTTATTAAACTTATTATTCAGTGAATAGACGCAGTGGGCCTATCCTTTTAAACAAAAGAGAAAAAAGTATATTTGCCCTGCATCTGTCAGTCCTAAGGGCTCTGGGTACGTGTGTGCTGCGTGGAGAACGTAAAAAAATCAGACGCAACCAGCTACGGTTGAGTGCAGCCTTGCGCCAATTTCTTTCCTGCCTGGGAAATACCTGCTCTGCCACAGTTAATAACTCTGCAACAGTAAAGTTCTGTGACACTTTTGCAGGGCCGCAACACAGTTATATTAGTCATTGAATAGACGCAGTGGGCCTATCCTTTTAAACAAAAGAGAAAAAAGTATATTTGCCCTGCATCTGTCAGTCCTAAGGGCTCTGGGTACGTGTGTGCTGCGTGGAGAACGTAAAAAAATCAGACGCAACCAGCTACGGTTGAGTGCAGCCTTGCGCCAATTTCTTTCCTGCCTGGGAAATACCTGCTCTGCCACAGTTAATAACTCTGCAACAGTAAAGTTCTGTGACACTTTTGCAGGGCCGCAACACAGTTATATTAGTCATTGAATAGATGCAGTGGGCCTTTTCTTTTTTAACAAAAGGGAAAAAAGTATATTTGCCCTGCCTCTGTCAGTCCTAAGGGCTCTGGGTACGTGTGTGCTGTGTGGAGAACGTAAAAAAATCAGACGCAACCAGCTACGGTTGAGTGCAGCCTTGCACCAATTTCTTTCCTGCCTGGGAAATACCTGCTCTGCCACAGTTAATAACTCTGCAACAGTAAAGTTCTGTGACACTTTTGCAGGGCCGCAACACAGTTATATTAGTCATTGAATAGACGCAGTGGGCCTTTTCT
Organism: Eleutherodactylus coqui; assembly: GCF_035609145.1. Taxonomy (NCBI): domain Eukaryota; kingdom Metazoa; phylum Chordata; class Amphibia; order Anura; family Eleutherodactylidae; genus Eleutherodactylus; species Eleutherodactylus coqui. The sequence continues at coordinate 33,044,580 of NC_089843.1, forward strand.
TTTTTAACAAAAGGGAAAAAAGTATATTTGCCCTGCCTCTGTCAGTCCTAAGGGCTCTGGGTACATGTGTGCTGCGTGGAGAACGTAAAAAAATCAGACGCAACCAGCTACGGTTGAGTGCAGCCTTGCGCCAATTTCTTTCCTGCCTGGGAAATACCTGCTCTGCCACAGTTAATAACTCTGCAACAGTAAAGTTCTGTGACACTTTTGCAGGGCCGCAACACAGTTATATTAGTCATTGAATAGACGCAGTGGGCCTTTTCTTTTTTAACAAAAGGGAAAAAAGTATATTTGCCCTGCCTCTGTCAGTCCTAAGGGCTCTGGGTACGTGTGTGCTGCGTGGAGAACGTAAAAAAATCAGACGCAACCAGCTACGGTTGAGTGCAGCCTTGCGCCAATTTCTTTCCTGCCTGGGAAATACCTGCTCTGCCACAGTTAATAACTCTGCAACAGTAAAGTTCTGTGACACTTTTGCAGGGCCGCAACACAGTTATATTAGTCATTGAATAGACGCAGTGGGCCTTTTCTTTTTTAACAAAAGGGAAAAAAGTATATTTGCCCTGCCTCTGTCAGTCCTAAGGGCTCTGGGTACGTGTGTGCTGCGTGGAGAACGTAAAAAAATCAGACGCAACCAGCTACGGTTGAGTGCAGCCTTGCGCCAATTTCTTTCCTGCCTGGGAAATACCTGCTCTGCCACAGTTAATAACTCTGCAACAGTAAAGTTCTGTGACACTTTTGCAGGGCCGCAACACAGTTATATTAGTCATTGAATAGATGCAGTGGGCCTTTTCTTTTTTAACAAAAGGGAAAAAAGTATATTTGCCCTGCCTCTGTCAGTCCTAAGGGCTCTGGGTACGTGTGTGCTGTGTGGAGAACGTAAAAAAATCAGACGCAACCAGCTACGGTTGAGTGCAGCCTTGCACCAATTTCTTTCCTGCCTGGCAAATACCTGCTCTGCAACAGTTAATAACTCTGCAACAGTAAAGTTCTGTGACACTTTTGCAGGGCCGCAACACAGTTATATTAGTCATTGAATAGACGCAGTGGGCCTTTTCTTTTTTAACAAAAGGGAAAAAAGTATATTTGCCCTGCCTCTGTCAGTCCTAAGGGCTCTGGGTACATGTGTGCTGCGTGGAGAACGTAAAAAAATCAGACGCAACCAGCTACGGTTGAGTGCAGCCTTGCGCCAATTTCTTTCCTGCCTGGGAAATACCTGCTCTGCCACAGTTAATAACTCTGCAACAGTAAAGTTCTGTGACACTTTTGCAGGGCCGCAACACAGTTATATTAGTCATTGAATAGACGCAGTGGGCCTTTTCTTTTTTAACAAAAGGGAAAAAAGTATATTTGCCCTGCCTCTGTCAGTCCTAAGGGCTCTGGGTACGTGTGTGCTGCGTGGAGAACGTAAAAAAATCAGACGCAACCAGCTACGGTTGAGTGCAGCCTTGCACCAATTTCTTTCCTGCCTGGGAAATACCTGCTCTGCCACAGTTAATAACTCTGCAACAGTAAAGTTCTGTGACACTTTTGCAGGGCCGCAACACAGTTATATTAGTCATTGGATAGATGCAGTGGGCCTTTTCTTTTTTAACAAAAGGGAAAAAAGTATATTTGCCCTGCCTCTGTCAGTCCTAAGGGCTCTGGGTACGTGTGTGCTGCGTGGAGAACGTAAAAAAATCAGACGCAACCAGCTACGGTTGAGTGCAGCCTTGCGCCAATTTCTTTCCTGCCTGGGAAATACCTGCTCTGCCACAGTTAATAACTCTGCAACAGTAAAGTTCTGTGACACTTTTGCAGGGCCGCAACACAGTTATATTAGTCATTGAATAGACGCAGTGGGCCTTTTCTTTTTTAACAAAAGGGAAAAAAGTATATTTGCCCTGCCTCTGTCAGTCCTAAGGGCTCTGGGTACATGTGTGCTGCGTGGAGAACGTAAAAAAATCAGACGCAACCAGCTACGGTTGAGTGCAGCCTTGCGCCAATTTCTTTCCTGCCTGGGAAATACCTGCTCTGCCACAGTTAATAACTCTGCAACAGTAAAGTTCTGTGACACTTTTGCAGGGCCGCAACACAGTTATATTAGTCATTGAATAGACGCAGTGGGCCTTTTCTTTTTTAACAAAAGGGAAAAAAGTATATTTGCCCTGCCTCTGTCAGTCCTAAGGGCTCTGGGTACGTGTGTGCTGCGTGGAGAACGTAAAAAAATCAGACGCAACCAGCTACGGTTGAGTGCAGCCTTGCGCCAATTTCTTTCCTGCCTGGGAAATACCTGCTCTGCCACAGTTAATAACTCTGCAACAGTAAAGTTCTGTGACACTTTTGCAGGGCCGCAACACAGTTATATTAGTCATTGGATAGATGCAGTGGGCCTTTTCTTTTTTAACAAAAGGGAAAAAAGTATATTTGCCCTGCCTCTGTCAGTCCTAAGGGCTCTGGGTACGTGTGTGCTGCGTGGAGAACGTAAAAAAATCAGACGCAACCAGCTACGGTTGAGTGCAGCCTTGCGCCAATTTCTTTCCTGCCTGGGAAATACCTGCTCTGCCACAGTTAATAACTCTGCAACAGTAAAGTTCTGTGACACTTTTGCAGGGCCGCAACACAGTTATATTAGTCATTGAATAGATGCAGTGGGCCTTTTCTTTTTTAACAAAAGGGAAAAAAGTATATTTGCCCTGCCTCTGTCAGTCCTAAGGGCTCTGGGTACGTGTGTGCTGTGTGGAGAACGTAAAAAAATCAGACGCAACCAGCTACGGTTGAGTGCAGCCTTGCACCAATTTCTTTCCTGCCTGGCAAATACCTGCTCTGCAACAGTTAATAACTCTGCAACAGTAAAGTTCTGTGACACTTTTGCAGGGCCGCAACACAGTTATATTAGTCATTGAATAGACGCAGTGGGCCTTTTCTTTTTTAACAAAAGGGAAAAAAGTATATTTGCCCTGCCTCTGTCAGTCCTAAGGGCTCTGGGTACATGTGTGCTGCGTGGAGAACGTAAAAAACTCAGACGCAACCAGCTACGGTTGAGTGCAGCCTTGCGCCAATTTCTTTCCTGCCTGGGAAATACCTGCTCTGCCACAGTTAATAACTCTGCAACAGTAAAGTTCTGTGACACTTTTGCAGGGCCGCAACACAGTTATATTAGTCATTGAATAGACGCAGTGGGCCTTTTCTTTTTTAACAAAAGGGAAAAAAGTATATTTGCCCTGCCTCTGTCAGTCCTAAGGGCTCTGGGTACGTGTGTGCTGCGTGGAGAACGTAAAAAAATCAGACGCAACCAGCTACGGTTGAGTGCAGCCTTGCGCCAATTTCTTTCCTGCCTGGGAAATACCTGCTCTGCCACAGTTAATAACTCTGCAACAGTAAAGTTCTGTGACACTTTTGCAGGGCCGCAACACAGTTATATTAGTCATTGAATAGATGCAGTGGGCCTTTTCTTTTTTAACAAAAGGGAAAAAAGTATATTTGCCCTGCCTCTGTCAGTCCTAAGGGCTCTGGGTACGTGTGTGCTGTGTGGAGAACGTAAAAAAATCAGACGCAACCAGCTACGGTTGAGTGCAGCCTTGCACCAATTTCTTTCCTGCCTGGCAAATACCTGCTCTGCAACAGTTAATAACTCTGCAACAGTAAAGTTCTGTGACACTTTTGCAGGGCCGCAACACAGTTATATTAGTCATTGAATAGACGCAGTGGGCCTTTTCTTTTTTAACAAAAGGGAAAAAAGTATATTTGCCCTGCCTCTGTCAGTCCTAAGGGCTCTGGGTACATGTGTGCTGCGTGGAGAACGTAAAAAAATCAGACGCAACCAGCTACGGTTGAGTGCAGCCTTGCGCCAATTTCTTTCCTGCCTGGGAAATACCTGCTCTGCCACAGTTAATAACTCTGCAACAGTAAAGTTCTGTGACACTTTTGCAGGGCCGCAACACAGTTATATTAGTCATTGAATAGACGCAGTGGGCCTTTTCTTTTTTAACAAAAGGGGAAAAAGTATATTTGCCCTGCCTCTGTCAGTCCTAAGGGCTCTGGGTACGTGTGTGCTGCGTGGAGAACGTAAAAAAATCAGACGCAACCAGCTACGGTTGAGTGCAGCCTTGCGCCAATTTCTTTCCTGCCTGGGAAATACCTGCTCTGCCACAGTTAATAACTCTGCAACAGTAAAGTTCTGTGACACTTTTGCAGGGCCGCAACACAGTTATATTAGTCATTGGATAGATGCAGTGGGCCTTTTCTTTTTTAACAAAAGGGAAAAAAGTATATTTGCCCTGCCTCTGTCAGTCCTAAGGGCTCTGGGTACGTGTGTGCTGCGTGGAGAACGTAAAAAAATCAGACGCAACCAGCTACGGTTGAGTGCAGCCTTGCGCCAATTTCTTTCCTGCCTGGGAAATACCTGCTCTGCCACAGTTAATAACTCTGCAACAGTAAAGTTCTGTGACACTTTTGCAGGGCCGCAACACAGTTATATTAGTCATTGAATAGACGCAGTGGGCCTTTTCTTTTTTAACAAAAGGGAAAAAAGTATATTTGCCCTGCCTCTGTCAGTCCTAAGGGCTCTGGGTACATGTGTGCTGCGTGGAGAACGTAAAAAAATCAGACGCAACCAGCTACGGTTGAGTGCAGCCTTGCGCCAATTTCTTTCCTGCCTGGGAAATACCTGCTCTGCCACAGTTAATAACTCTGCAACAGTAAAGTTCTGTGACACTTTTGCAGGGCCGCAACACAGTTATATTAGTCATTGAATAGACGCAGTGGGCCTTTTCTTTTTTAACAAAAGGGAAAAAAGTATATTTGCCCTGCCTCTGTCAGTCCTAAGGTCTCTGGGTACGTGTGTGCTGCGTGGAGAACGTAAAAAAATCAGACGCAACCAGCTACGGTTGAGTGCAGCCTTGCGCCAATTTCTTTCCTGCCTGGGAAATACCTGCTCTGCCACAGTTAATAACTCTGCAACAGTAAAGTTCTGTGACACTTTTGCAGGGCCGCAACACAGTTATATTAGTCATTGGATAGATGCAGTGGGCCTTTTCTTTTTTAACAAAAGGGAAAAAAGTATATTTGCCCTGCCTCTGTCAGTCCTAAGGGCTCTGGGTACGTGTGTGCTGCGTGGAGAACGTAAAAAAATCAGACGCAACCAGCTACGGTTGAGTGCAGCCTTGCGCCAATTTCTTTCCTGCCTGGGAAATACCTGCTCTGCCACAGTTAATAACTCTGCAACAGTAAAGTTCTGTGACACTTTTGCAGGGCCGCAACACAGTTATATTAGTCATTGAATAGACGCAGTGGGCCTTTTCTTTTTTAACAAAAGGGAAAAAAGTATATTTGCCCTGCCTCTGTCAGTCCTAAGGGCTCTGGGTACATGTGTGCTGCGTGGAGAACGTAAAAAAATCAGACGCAACCAGCTACGGTTGAGTGCAGCCTTGCGCCAATTTCTTTCCTGCCTGGGAAATACCTGCTCTGCCACAGTTAATAACTCTGCAACAGTAAAGTTCTGTGACACTTTTGCAGGGCCGCAACACAGTTATATTAGTCATTGAATAGACGCAGTGGGCCTTTTCTTTTTTAACAAAAGGGAAAAAAGTATATTTGCCCTGCCTCTGTCAGTCCTAAGGGCTCTGGGTACATGTGTGCTGCGTGGAGAACGTAAAAAAATCAGACGCAACCAGCTACGGTTGAGTGCAGCCTTGCGCCAATTTCTTTCCTGCCTGGGAAATACCTGCTCTGCCAGAGTTAATAACTCTGCAACAGTAAAGTTCTGTGACACTTTTGCAGGGCCGCAACACAGTTATATTAGTCATTGGATAGATGCAGTGGGCCTTTTCTTTTTTAACAAAAGGGAAAAAAGTATATTTGCCCTGCCTCTGTCAGTCCTAAGGGCTCTGGGTACGTGTGTGCTGCGTGGAGAACGTAAAAAAATCAGACGCAACCAGCTACGGTTGAGTGCAGCCTTGCGCCAATTTCTTTCCTGCCTGGGAAATACCTGCTCTGCCACAGTTAATAACTCTGCAACAGTAAAGTTCTGTGACACTTTTGCAGGGCCGCAACACAGTTATATTAGTCATTGAATAGATGCAGTGGGCCTTTTCTTTTTTAACAAAAGGGAAAAAAGTATATTTGCCCTGCCTCTGTCAGTCCTAAGGGCTCTGGGTACGTGTGTGCTGTGTGGAGAACGTAAAAAAATCAGACGCAACCAGCTACGGTTGAGTGCAGCCTTGCACCAATTTCTTTCCTGCCTGGCAAATACCTGCTCTGCAACAGTTAATAACTCTGCTACAGTAAAGTTCTGTGACACTTTTGCAGGGCCGCAACACAGTTATATTAGTCATTGAATAGACGCAGTGGGCCTTTTCTTTTTTAACAAAAGGGAAAAAAGTATATTTGCCCTGCCTCTGTCAGTCCTAAGGGCTCTGGGTACATGTGTGCTGCGTGGAGAACGTAAAAAAATCAGACGCAACCAGCTACGGTTGAGTGCAGCCTTGCGCCAATTTCTTTCCTGCCTGGGAAATACCTGCTCTGCCACAGTTAATAACTCTGCAACAGTAAAGTTCTGTGACACTTTTGCAGGGCCGCAACACAGTTATATTAGTCATTGAATAGACGCAGTGGGCCTTTTCTTTTTTAACAAAAGGGAAAAAAGTATATTTGCCCTGCCTCTGTCAGTCCTAAGGGCTCTGGGTACGTGTGTGCTGCGTGGAGAACGTAAAAAAATCAGACGCAACCAGCTACGGTTGAGTGCAGCCTTGCGCCAATTTCTTTCCTGCCTGGGAAATACCTGCTCTGCCACAGTTAATAACTCTGCAACAGTAAAGTTCTGTGACACTTTTGCAGGGCCGCAACACAGTTATATTAGTCATTGAATAGACGCAGTGGGCCTTTTCTTTTTTAACAAAAGGGAAAAAAGTATATTTGCCCTGCCTCTGTCAGTCCTAAGGGCTCTGGGTACGTGTGTGCTGCGTGGAGAACGTAAAAAAATCAGACGCAACCAGCTACGGTTGAGTGCAGCCTTGCGCCAATTTCTTTCCTGCCTGGGAAATACCTGCTCTGCCACAGTTAATAACTCTGCAACAGTAAAGTTCTGTGACACTTTTGCAGGGCCGCAACACAGTTATATTAGTCATTGGATAGATGCAGTGGGCCTTTTCTTTTTTAACAAAAGGGAAAAAAGTATATTTGCCCTGCCTCTGTCAGTCCTAAGGGCTCTGGGTACGTGTGTGCTGCGTGGAGAACGTAAAAAAATCAGACGCAACCAGCTACGGTTGAGTGCAGCCTTGCGCCAATTTCTTTCCTGCCTGGAAAATACCTGCTCTGCCACAGTTAATAACTCTGCAACAGTAAAGTTCTGTGACACTTTTGCAGGGCCGCAACACAGTTATATTAGTCATTGAATAGATGCAGTGGGCCTTTTCTTTTTTAACAAAAGGGAAAAAAGTATATTTGCCCTGCCTCTGTCAGTCCTAAGGGCTCTGGGTACGTGTGTGCTGTGTGGAGAACGTAAAAAAATCAGACGCAACCAGCTACGGTTGAGTGCAGCCTTGCACCAATTTCTTTCCTGCCTGGCAAATACCTGCTCTGCAACAGTTAATAACTCTGCAACAGTAAAGTTCTGTGACACTTTTGCAGGGCCGCAACACAGTTATATTAGTCATTGAATAGACGCAGTGGGCCTTTTCTTTTTTAACAAAAGAGAAAAAAGTATATTTGCCCTGCCTCTGTCAGTCCTAAGGGCTCTGGGTACATGTGTGCTGCGTGGAGAACGTAAAAAAATCAGACGCAACCAGCTACGGTTGAGTGCAGCCTTGCGCCAATTTCTTTCCTGCCTGGGAAATACCTGCTCTGCCACAGTTAATAACTCTGCAACAGTAAAGTTCTGTGACACTTTTGCAGGGCCGCAACACAGTTATATTAGTCATTGAATAGACGCAGTGGGCCTTTTCTTTTTTAACAAAAGGGAAAAAAGTATATTTGCCCTGCCTCTGTCAGTCCTAAGGGCTCTGGGTACGTGTGTGCTGTGTGGAGAACGTAAAAAAATCAGACGCAACCAGCTACGGTTGAGTGCAGCCTTGCACCAATTTCTTTCCTGCCTGGCAAATACCTGCTCTGCAACAGTTAATAACTCTGCAACAGTAAAGTTCTGTGACACTTTTGCAGGGCCGCAACACAGTTATATTAGTCATTGAATAGACGCAGTGGGCCTTTTCTTTTTTAACAAAAGGGAAAAAAAGTATATTTGCCCTGCCTCTGTCAGTCCTAAGGGCTCTGGGTACATGTGTGCTGCGTGGAGAACGTAAAAAAATCAGACGCAACCAGCTACGGTTGAGTGCAGCCTTGCGCCAATTTCTTTCCTGCCTGGGAAATACCTGCTCTGCCACAGTTAATAACTCTGCAACAGTAAAGTTCTGTGACACTTTTGCAGGGCCGCAACACAGTTATATTAGTCATTGAATAGACGCAGTGGGCCTTTTCTTTTTTAACAAAAGGGGAAAAAGTATATTTGCCCTGCCTCTGTCAGTCCTAAGGGCTCTGGGTACGTGTGTGCTGCGTGGAGAACGTAAAAAAATCAGACGCAACCAGCTACGGTTGAGTGCAGCCTTGCGCCAATTTCTTTCCTGCCTGGGAAATACCTGCTCTGCCACAGTTAATAACTCTGCAACAGTAAAGTTCTGTGACACTTTTGCAGGGCCGCAACACAGTTATATTAGTCATTGGATAGATGCAGTGGGCCTTTTCTTTTTTAACAAAAGGGAAAAAAGTATATTTGCCCTGCCTCTGTCAGTCCTAAGGGCTCTGGGTACGTGTGTGCTGCGTGGAGAACGTAAAAAAATCAGACGCAACCAGCTACGGTTGAGTGCAGCCTTGCGCCAATTTCTTTCCTGCCTGGGAAATACCTGCTCTGCCACAGTTAATAACTCTGCAACAGTAAAGTTCTGTGACACTTTTGCAGGGCCGCAACACAGTTATATTAGTCATTGAATAGACGCAGTGGGCCTTTTCTTTTTTAACAAAAGGGAAAAAAGTATATTTGCCCTGCCTCTGTCAGTCCTAAGGGCTCTGGGTACATGTGTGCTGCGTGGAGAATGTAAAAAAATCAGACGCAACCAGCTACGGTTGAGTGCAGCCTTGCGCCAATTTCTTTCCTGCCTGGGAAATACCTGCTCTGCCACAGTTAATAACTCTGCAACAGTAAAGTTCTGTGACACTTTTGCAGGGCCGCAACACAGTTATATTAGTCATTGAATAGACGCAGTGGGCCTTTTCTTTTTTAACAAAAGGGAAAAAAGTATATTTGCCCTGCCTCTGTCAGTCCTAAGGTCTCTGGGTACGTGTGTGCTGCGTGGAGAACGTAAAAAAATCAGACGCAACCAGCTACGGTTGAGTGCAGCCTTGCGCCAATTTCTTTCCTGCCTGGGAAATACCTGCTCTGCCACAGTTAATAACTCTGCAACAGTAAAGTTCTGTGACACTTTTGCAGGGCCGCAACACAGTTATATTAGTCATTGGATAGATGCAGTGGGCCTTTTCTTTTTTAACAAAAGGGAAAAAAGTATATTTGCCCTGCCTCTGTCAGTCCTAAGGGCTCTGGGTACGTGTGTGCTGCGTGGAGAACGTAAAAAAATCAGACGCAACCAGCTACGGTTGAGTGCAGCCTTGCGCCAATTTCTTTCCTGCCTGGGAAATACCTGCTCTGCCACAGTTAATAACTCTGCAACAGTAAAGTTCTGTGACACTTTTGCAGGGCCGCAACACAGTTATATTAGTCATTGAATAGACGCAGTGGGCCTTTTCTTTTTTAACAAAAGGGAAAAAAGTATATTTGCCCTGCCTCTGTCAGTCCTAAGGGCTCTGGGTACATGTGTGCTGCGTGGAGAACGTAAAAAAATCAGACGCAACCAGCTACGGTTGAGTGCAGCCTTGCGCCAATTTCTTTCCTGCCTGGGAAATACCTGCTCTGCCACAGTTAATAACTCTGCAACAGTAAAGTTCTGTGACACTTTTGCAGGGCCGCAACACAGTTATATTAGTCATTGAATAGACGCAGTGGGCCTTTTCTTTTTTAACAAAAGGGAAAAAAGTATATTTGCCCTGCCTCTGTCAGTCCTAAGGGCTCTGGGTACATGTGTGCTGCGTGGAGAACGTAAAAAAATCAGACGCAACCAGCTACGGTTGAGTGCAGCCTTGCGCCAATTTCTTTCCTGCCTGGGAAATACCTGCTCTGCCAGAGTTAATAACTCTGCAACAGTAAAGTTCTGTGACACTTTTGCAGGGCCGCAACACAGTTATATTAGTCATTGGATAGATGCAGTGGGCCTTTTCTTTTTTAACAAAAGGGAAAAAAGTATATTTGCCCTGCCTCTGTCAGTCCTAAGGGCTCTGGGTACGTGTGTGCTGCGTGGAGAACGTAAAAAAATCAGACGCAACCAGCTACGGTTGAGTGCAGCCTTGCGCCAATTTCTTTCCTGCCTGGGAAATACCTGCTCTGCCACAGTTAATAACTCTGCAACAGTAAAGTTCTGTGACACTTTTGCAGGGCCGCAACACAGTTATATTAGTCATTGAATAGATGCAGTGGGCCTTTTCTTTTTTAACAAAAGGGAAAAAAGTATATTTGCCCTGCCTCTGTCAGTCCTAAGGGCTCTGGGTACGTGTGTGCTGTGTGGAGAACGTAAAAAAATCAGACGCAACCAGCTACGGTTGAGTGCAGCCTTGCACCAATTTCTTTCCTGCCTGGCAAATACCTGCTCTGCAACAGTTAATAACTCTGCAACAGTAAAGTTCTGTGACACTTTTGCAGGGCCGCAACACAGTTATATTAGTCATTGAATAGACGCAGTGGGCCTTTTCTTTTTTAACAAAAGGGAAAAAAGTATATTTGCCCTGCCTCTGTCAGTCCTAAGGGCTCTGGGTACATGTGTGCTGCGTGGAGAACGTAAAAAAATCAGACGCAACCAGCTACGGTTGAGTGCAGCCTTGCGCCAATTTCTTTCCTGCCTGGGAAATACCTGCTCTGCCACAGTTAATAACTCTGCAACAGTAAAGTTCTGTGACACTTTTGCAGGGCCGCAACACAGTTATATTAGTCATTGAATAGACGCAGTGGGCCTTTTCTTTTTTAACAAAAGGGAAAAAAGTATATTTGCCCTGCCTCTGTCAGTCCTAAGGGCTCTGGGTACGTGTGTGCTGCGTGGAGAACGTAAAAAAATCAGACGCAACCAGCTACGGTTGAGTGCAGCCTTGCGCCAATTTCTTTCCTGCCTGGGAAATACCTGCTCTGCCACAGTTAATAACTCTGCAACAGTAAAGTTCTGTGACACTTTTGCAGGGCCGCAACACAGTTATATTAGTCATTGAATAGACGCAGTGGGCCTTTTCTTTTTTAACAAAAGGGAAAAAAGTATATTTGCCCTGCATCTGTCAGTCCTAAGGGCTCTGGGTACGTGTGTGCTGCGTGGAGAACGTAAAAAAATCAGACGCAACCAGCTACGGTTGAGTGCAGCCTTGCGCCAATTTCTTTCCTGCCTGGGAAATACCTGCTCTGCCACAGTTAATAACTCTGCAACAGTAAAGTTCTGTGACACTTTTGCAGGGCCGCAACACAGTTATATTAGTCATTGAATAGACGCAGTGGGCCTTTTCTTTTTTAACAAAAGGGAAAAAAGTATATTTGCCCTGCATCTGTCAGTCATAAGGGCTCTGGGTACGTGTGTGCTGCGTGGAGAACGTAAAAAAATCAGACGCAACCAGCTACGGTTGAGTGCAGCCTTGCGCCAATTTCTTTCCTGCCTGGGAAATACCTGCTCTGCCACAGTTAATAACTCTGCAACAGTAAAGTTCTGTGACACTTTTGCAGGGCCGCAACACAGTTATATTAGTCATTGGATAGATGCAGTGGGCCTTTTCTTTTTTAACAAAAGGGAAAAAAGTATATTTGCCCTGCCTCTGTCAGTCCTAAGGGCTCTGGGTACGTGTGTGCTGCGTGGAGAACGTAAAAAAATCAGACGCAACCAGCTACGGTTGAGTGCAGCCTTGCGCCAATTTCTTTCCTGCCTGGGAAATACCTGCTCTGCCACAGTTAATAACTCTGCAACAGTAAAGTTCTGTGACACTTTTGCAGGGCCGCAACACAGTTATATTAGTCATTGAATAGACGCAGTGGGCCTTTTCTTTTTTAACAAAAGGGAAAAAAGTATATTTGCCCTGCATCTGTCAGTCCTAAGGGCTCTGGGTACGTGTGTGCTGCGTGGAGAACGTAAAAAAATCAGACGCAACCAGCTACGGTTGAGTGCAGCCTTGCGCCAATTTCTTTCCTGCCTGGGAAATACCTGCTCTGCCACAGTTAATAACTCTGCAACAGTAAAGTTCTGTGACACTTTTGCAGGGCCGCAACACAGTTATATTAGTCATTGGATAGATGCAGTGGGCCTTTTCTTTTTTAACAAAAGGGAAAAAAGTATATTTGCCCTGCCTCTGTCAGTCCTAAGGGCTCTGGGTACGTGTGTGCTGCGTGGAGAACGTAAAAAAATCAGACGCAACCAGCTACGGTTGAGTGCAGCCTTGCGCCAATTTCTTTCCTGCCTGGGAAATACCTGCTCTGCCACAGTTAATAACTCTGCAACAGTAAAGTTCTGTGACACTTTTGCAGGGCCGCAACACAGTTATATTAGTCATTGAATAGACGCAGTGGGCCTTTTCTTTTTTAACAAAAGGGAAAAAAGTATATTTGCCCTGCATCTGTCAGTCCTAAGGGCTCTGGGTACGTGTGTGCTGCGTGGAGAACGTAAAAAAATCAGACGCAACCAGCTACGGTTGAGTGCAGCCTTGCGCCAATTTCTTTCCTGCCTGGGAAATACCTGCTCTGCCACAGTTAATAACTCTGCAACAGTAAAGTTCTGTGACACTTTTGCAGGGCCGCAACACAGTTATATTAGTCATTGGATAGATGCAGTGGGCCTTTTCTTTTTTAACAAAAGGGAAAAAAGTATATTTGCCCTGCCTCTGTCAGTCCTAAGGGCTCTGGGTACGTGTGTGCTGCGTGGAGAACGTAAAAAAATCAGACGCAACCAGCTACGGTTGAGTGCAGCCTTGCGCCAATTTCTTTCCTGCCTGGGAAATACCTGCTCTGCCACAGTTAATAACTCTGCAACAGTAAAGTTCTGTGACACTTTTGCAGGGCCGCAACACAGTTATATTAGTCATTGAATAGACGCAGTGGGCCTTTTCTTTTTTAACAAAAGGGAAAAAGTATATTTGCCCTGCATCTGTCAGTCCTAAGGGCTCTGGGTACGTGTGTGCTGCGTGGAGAACGTAAAAAAATCAGACGCAACCAGCTACGGTTGAGTGCAGCCTTGCGCCAATTTCTTTCCTGCCTGGGAAATACCTGCTCTGCCACAGTTAATAACTCTGCAACAGTAAAGTTCTGTGACACTTTTGCAGGGCCGCAACACAGTGTCAGTTATTACACTTATTATTCAGTGAATAGACGCAGTGGGCCTATCCTTTTAAACAAAAGGGAAAAAAGTATATTTGCCCTGCCTCTGTCAGTCCTAAGGGCTCTGGGTACGTGTGTGCTGCGTGGAGAACGTAAAAAAATCAAACGCAACCAGCTACGGTTGAGTGCAGCCTTGCGCCAATTTCTTTCCTGCCTGGGAAATCAAATCACTGGTAATACAGCATGCTGAGGAGTAGGGTTAGGCCTAGAGGACGTGGACGCGGCCGAGGACGCGGAGGGCCAAGTGAGGGTGTGTGCACAGGCCGAGCCAGTGCGGTGGCCAGGGGTAGAGGCAGGGCCAGACCGAATAATCCACCAACTGTTTCCCAAAGCGCCCCCTTGCGCCATGCCACCCTGCACAGGTCAAGGTGCTCTACGGTGTGGCAGTTTTTCACAGAGACGCCTGACGACCGACGAACAGTGGTGTGCAACCTTTGTCGCGCCAAGATCAGCTGGGGAGGCACCACCAACAGCATGCGCAGGCATATGATGGCCAAGCACCCCACAAGGTGGGACGATGCCCGTTCACCGCCTCCGGTTTGCACCACTGCCTCTCCCCCTGTGCCCCAACCTGCCACTGAGATCCAACCCCCCTCTGAGGACACAGGCACTACCGTCTCCTGGCCTGCACCCACACCCTCACCTCCGCTGTCCTCGGCCCCATCCAGCAATGTCTCTCAGCGCAGCATCCAGACGTCGCTAGTGCCACAGTTTGAGCGCAAGCGCAAGTACGACGCCACGCACCCGCACGCTCAAGCGTTAAACGTGCACATTGCAAAATTTATCAGCCTGGAGATGCTGCCGTATAGGGTTGTGGAAATGGAGTCCTTCAAAAGTATGATGGCGGCGGCGCCCCGCTCTACTCAGTTCCCAGTCGCCACTACTTTTCCCGATGTGCCGTCCCAGCCCTGCACGACCACGTCTCCCGCAACATTGTACGCGCCCTCACCAACGCGGTTACTGCCAAGGTCCACGTAACAACGGACACGTGGACAAGCACAGGCGGGCAGGGCCACTATATCTCCCTGACGGCACATTGGGTGAATTTAGTGGAGGCTGGGACAGAGTCAGAGCCTGGGACCGCTCACGTCCTACCCACCCCCAGAATTGCGGGCCACAGCTCGGTGGTGGTATCTGCGGCGGTGTATGCTTCCTCCACTAAAGCACCTTCCTCCTCCTCCTCCTCCAACGCAACCTCTGTCTCGCAATTAAGATGTGTCAGCAGCACGTCGCCAACAGTCGGTGTCACGCGGCGTGGCAGCACAGCGGTGGGCAAGCGTCAGCAGGCCGTGCTGAAACTACTCAGCTTAGAAGAGAAGAGGCACACGGCCCATGAACTGCTGCAGGGTCTGACAGAGCAGACCGACCACTGGCTTGCGCCGCTGAGCCTCCAACCGGGCATGGTCGTGTGTGACAACGGCCGTAAGCTGGTGGCGGCTCTGCAGCTCGGCAGCCTCACACACGTGCCATGCCTGGCCCATGTCTTTAATTTGGTGGTTCAGCGCTTTCTGAAAAGCTACCCCCACTTGTCAGACCTGCTCGGAAAGGTGCGCCAGCTCTGCGCACATTTCCGCAAATTCCACACGCACGCTGCCACCCTGCGGACACTGCAACATAGGTTTAATCTGCCAGTGCACCGACTGCTGTGCGACGTGCCCACACGGTGGAACTCTACGCTCCACATGTTGGCCAGACTCTATGAGCAGCGTAGAGCTATAGTGGAATACCAACTCCAACTTGCGCGGAGCAGTGGGAGTCAGCCTCCTCAATTATTTACAGAAGAGTGGCCCTGGTTGGCAGACATCTGCCAGGTCCTTGGAAAATTTGAGGAGTCTACCCAGGTGGTGAGCGGCAATGCTGCAATCATTAGCGTCACCATTCCTCTGCTATGCATCTTGAGAAGTTCCCTGCAAAGCATAAAGGCAGACGCTTTGCGCTCGGAACAGAGCCGGGGGAAGACAGTATGTCGCTGGATAGTCAGAGCACCCTCCTGTCTATATCTCAGCGCGTTGAGGAGGAGGAGGAGGAGCATGAGGAGGATGAGGAGGAGGGGGAAGAGACAGCTTGGCCCACTGCTGACGGTACCCATGCTGCTTGCCTGTCATCCTTTCAGCGTGTATGACCTGAGGAGGAGGAAGAGGAGGAGGAGGAGGATCCTGAAAGTGATCTTCCTAGTGAAGACAGCCATGTGTTGCGTACAGGTACCCTGGCACACATGGCTGACTTCATGTTAGGATGCCTTTCTCGTGACCCTCGCGTTAGACACATTCTGGCCACTACGGATTACTGGGTGTACACACTGCTCGATCCACGGTATAAGGAGAGCCTTTGCACTCTCATTCCCGAAGAGGAAAGGGGTTCGAGAATGATGCTATACCATAGGGCGCTGGTGGACAAACTGATGGTAAACTTCCCATCCGACAGCGCTAGTGGCAGAAGGCGCAGTTCCGAGGGCCAGGTAGCAGGGGAGGCGCAGAGATCAGGCAGCATGTACAGCGCAGGCAGGGGAACATTCTCCAAGGCCTTTGCCAGCTTTATGGCTCCCCAGCAAGACTGTGTCACCGCTCCCCAGTCAAGGCTAAGTCGGCGGGAGCACTGTAAAAGGATGGTGAAGGAGTACGTAGCCGATCGCACGACCGTCCTCCGTGACGCCTCTGCCCCCTACAACTACTGGGTGTCGAAGCTGGACACGTGGCCTGAACTAGCGCTGTATGCCCTGGAGGTGCTTGCTTGTCCTGCGGCTAGCGTCTTGTCGGAAAGGGTGTTTAGTGCGGCTGGGGGAATCATCACAGATAAGCGTACCCGCCTGTCAACCGACAGTGCCGACAGGCTAACACTCATCAAGATGAACAAAGCCTGGATTTCCCCAGACTTCTCTTCTCCACCAGCGGACAGCAGCGATACGTAAGCAATACGTAGGCTGCACCCGCGGATGGAAGCATCATTCTGTATCACCATCCAAAACGGTGACATTTCTGCTTCATCAATCTGTGTATAATATTCCTCCTCCTGAAACATCACGTAATCATGCCGAACGGGCAATTTTTCTTAGGGCCACAAGGCTCACTCATATAATTTTTCTAAACAATTTTTATATGTTTCAATGCTCTTAAAAGCGTTGAAACTTTAACTTGAACCAATTTTTCGTTAAACTGGGCTGCCTCCAGGCCTAGTTACCACTTTAGCCACATTAACCAAAGCGATTAATGGGTTTCACCTGCCCTCTTGGTTGGCCATGGCCAATTTTTTGGATGTACATTAGTACTGTTGATACAGCAATTTTTGTGGGCCCTCACCTACAGTGTAATCAAATGAATTTTTAGCCCACCTGCATTAAGCACGACATTACTACCTCAGCTGTGTTGGGCAATGCAATGGGAAATTTCTATGTACCGCCGGTGGCTTCCTGGCACCCACCCATGCTGTAGGTGCACACAGAGTTTTTACTACATCTGTACACTTGAAAAGAACCCCAGTCTGACTGGGGCATGCAGTGTGGGCCGAAGCCCACCTGCATTAAGCACGACATTACTACCTCAGCTGTGTTGGGCAATGCAATGGGATATTTTTATGTACCGCCGGTGGGTTCCAGGGAGCCACCCATGCTGTAGGTGCACACGGAGTTTTTACTACATCTGTATACTTGAAAAGAACCCCAGTCAGACTGGGACATGCAGTGTGGGCCGAAGCCCACCTGCAATAAGCACGACATTACTACCTCAGCTGTGTTGGGCAATGCAATGGGATATTTCTATGTACCGCCGGTGGCTTCCTGGCACCCACCCATGCTGTTGGTGCACACGGAGTTTTTACTACATCTGTACACTTGAAAAGAACCCCAGTCAGACTGGGGCATGCAGTGTGGGCCGAAGCCCACCTGCATTAAGCACGACATTACTACCTCAGCTGTGTCGGGCAATGCAATGGGATATTTCTATGTACCGCCAGTGGGTTCCAGGGAGCCACCCATGCTGTAGGTGCACACGGAGTTTTTACTACATCTGTACACTTGAAAAGAACCCCAGTCAGACTGGGGCATGCAGTGTGGGCCGAAGCCCACCTGCATTAAGCACGACATTACTACCTCAGCTGTGTTGGGCAATGCAATGGGATATTTCTATGTACCGCCGGTGGCTTCCTGGCACCCACCCATGCTGTGGGTGCACAGGGAATTATAAATGCATCTGTGTCCACTTGTAAAGAACCCCAGTCTGACTGGGGCATGCAGAGACACCTTGACAGAATGAATAGTGTGTGACACATAGGTTCCCCATTGCTATGCCCACGTGTGCAGCTCCTGATGGCGGTGGCACAGGATTCTATTTCTCATTGCTTCTGTACAGCATTGTGGGCTATTGCCCCGCCCCTTTTAAAGAGGGTCGCTGCCTAGCCGTGCCAACCTCTGCAGTGTGTGCCTGCGGTTCCTCCTCATGGCAGACGCACTTCTAAATAGACATGAGGGTGGTGAGGCATTAGGGCAGCTGAAGGCTGCGCAGGGACACTTTGGTGTGCGCTGTGGGGGGGAGAGGGGGGCGGTTGGGCAGCATGTAACACAGGAGAAGTGGCAGTGGAGTGTCATGCAGGCAGTGATTGTGCTTTGTTGGAGGTAGTGTGGTGCTTAGCTAAGGTATGCCATGCTAATGAGGGCTTTTCAGAAGTAAAAGTTTTTGGGAGGGGGGGGCCCACTCTTGACGCTATTGTGGCTTAATAGTGGGACCTGGGAACTTGAGATGCAGCCCAACATGTAGCCCCTCGCCTGCCCTATCCGTTGCTGTGTCGTTCCCATCACTTTCTTGAATTGCCCAGATTTTCACACAAGGAAACCTTAGCGAGCATCAGCGAAATACAAAAATGCTCCGGTCGCCCATTGACTTCAATGGGGTTCGTTACTCGAAACGAACCCTCGAGCATCGCGATAATTTCGTCCCGAGTAACGAGCACCCGAGCATTTTGGTGCTCGCTCATCTCTAATTAATATAGAATGATCTATATAGATCAAATCTAGTAAGGGTTAAGTAACATGTTCTGAGGGAAGAGAACTAGTAATGAACCAAATGTGATGAAGAAGGTAATGAATCAGGTAGTTTGTAATTAGAGATAATTGTTTTTAACTTATAAATCAGGAAGTTATACAACATAGATGGAGGTGAACAAGGCATTGCGCCGAAACGCGTTCTTGTTTGTATCATTTACCTGATTGTACGAGCATAATGAAAGAATAAAGCACAGAAAAATCATCTGATGTGTCCGTATTCCCATGTATCCATTATCATTTGAACAAGCCATAGGACCGAATGGCAGAACGGATGTGAGTATGATTTTCTCTGCATGCACAGACTACAAGCACCGCAAACAGCTAAGAAGGTGAGACTTCTTATTATTTCAAGTAATTTACCTTTCCTATGTAGTACCTAAAGAATGGTGGTGCCAAATTTCAAGTTTCTACAACACCAGGAATTTAGAGAATTAGATTAGGTACATAACATAGGAGTGCACTTAATTTACCACTTAGCATTGAATATTCAAGTTGTGACCGCTTTACTTTTCCTATGTAGGACCTAAAGAATACTTTTGTCAAATGTCATGCTTCTGCGACACTAGGAAGTTGCATAACACAGGGGGTCACTTACTTTTTTACTTAGCAAGTTGTGGCCCTTTTACTTTTCCTATTTATGACGTAAAGAATGCATTTGTTAAATATCAAATTTGTACGACACTGGGAAGTTAGAGAATTAGATTATATACATTACAAAGGGGTACACTTAATTTTGCACTTAGCATTGAATAATCAAAATCTTACTTCTTTACTTTACCTCTCTCTCTCTCTCTCTCTCTCTCTCTCTCTCTCTCTCTCTCTCTCTCTCTCTCTCTCTCTCTCTCTCTCTCTCTCTCTCTCTCTATATATATATATATATATATATATATATATATATATATATACATTTATACATATACACATATATATGCCCATAGAACGGAGTTTCTTATTGATCTTGATGTAAGAAATTGAATTTTTGTCTAAAGAATGTTTCTTTCTCTGCTCTATTCTAGTAATTTCATTCTATCCCACAGTGTTCGAAAATGTTTGATTGTTTTAGAGGTTATCTAAAGAATGGTATGTGCGATACTAAATGTATGCCTTATTACAAGCACTTGACAGATTACCCTTATTTGTATGGTAACACAGCTCACCTGAGGATATCCATAGATGTTCAGTATGTCTGCTATGTGTAAAGATATTTCTGAAGTCATATCTCCAATAACGCCCACCAAATGTCCACATTTTTTACAGCTGTAATTTGGAACTGTGTCTCCAGGACCAGATAAGATCTGTAGGACCCTATCTATGGCATTATTCACATCATTACAAGAGTCATACACATGATATCCCAGAGTCATATTTGGTAAAATATCAGAGTTCTTGTTAATCTCATCAATAGCAAATATAAAAGCCAACACATATCTGTAGTAACGTGGTAAAGGCCTAAAAGAAAATGTAAAACCCGATGTTAACATTGTATTCATATAGAATATACTTGAATACCATGGCATTATTCTACATAAAATAGAATTCTATGATTTTTATGAACTTAGTTCTGCAGGAAAATAAAATTTCTTGTATTGTGAAATGAAGCTTGCTCTAAAATTGCAGGCTGCTTTAACCCCTTCCCACTCCAGGGCGTAAGTTTACGTCCTGGCAGCAGGGTACTTCCCACAACAGGGTGTAAACGTACGTCCTGGGGATAGCGGTAGATCAATTATGATCTCGCGCTATCCGGCAGCAGGAGCCGGCTGACAGTCATAGCCGCCCTCCTGCTGCAACAGTGGGGGTGCATCGGAGATTGCGGCATGGGAGGGGTTCACAGAGGGAGCACGCTCCCTCTGTGACGTCACCGGGCTCTCATGATATAATCACAGAGAGCCTGGCTGGTTGCTATGGCAACAGGATGCCAAATACTGGCGTCCTGTATTGCCATAGCCTGTGATTGCTGTATAAGCAATAAGGCATTGCAGGGCAGTAGCCTTGCAATGCCTTATCACAGCAATCATCAGTGCTGTGCTGTAAGTTCCCCAGAGGGACACAAATAGTGTAAAAAAAGATAATAAAAATGAACAAAAAAGAAAAATGTAAAAAAAAGTTTTAAAAAACCCGTTTTTATGCTTTTTCCCATATTAGCATAAAAAAGAGTAAAACAAAAATTTAAATCCAACATATTTTGTATTGTTGCGTCCGTAACAACGTGTACAATAAGTTGCATGTGCATTTGACTGTGCGCGGAAAAAAGGGTTAAAAAACGCAAAAAAACTTAGGCAAAATGCTAATTTTTAAAACGCAATAAAAGTGTAAAAAAAAGCCATATGTACCCCAAAATGGTACCATTAAAAACTACAGCCTGTCTCACAAAAAATAAGCTCTCCTAGAGCTCCATACATAATAAAAATAAAAAAGTTGCAGGACTTTGAATGCAGCGATTTAGAAAAAAAAATCCAAAAAAGGGTTTTTATTGCAGAAAAATGGAAAAACCTAAAAAGAAATGTAAGAATTTTGGTATCGTTGTAACCGTACCGGCCCGCAAAAAAGGATTGTGTCATTCATGCTGTATGATTAACGCTGTAAAAAAAAAATCTATGGCAGAATTGATGCATTTTCCCTGCTATCATAAAAAAATAATAAAAGTTTTTAAAATATAGTCTATGTACCCAAAAATAGCACTGATAAAAACTACAGTTTGCCACTCAAAAAATAAGCCCTTATACGGCCATGTTAACAGAAAATTTAAAAAGTTATCGCTTTTGAAAATGGAGAAGAAAATCCACCAAGAATCGTTGCGTCATTCAGCCCAAAATAGGCCATGTCCTTAACCAGTTAATGATTTCATAGTTTTTCCTGGGTGAAGCATAAAGAAACAAAACATTTTGACCTTAGCACAGATTTGGTAGTGTTACAATTCTAGGAGTGCTGCTTATCAGCCATAATAGCTGCTTCATAGGAACAGGAATTAAAAAAATAAATTGAATTCATACTGATGATACCAGACATCATTACACCAACTACCTACCTGTTGCAGAAGGATACAGGAGCTTTCAAATGAGTCAGCATTAGCATAGCATAATTCACTGTGAATATTCCTCCAATTATTAGATCTCCATTCTGCACATACTCTGCAGTAAATAAATGTGGATGTTTCAATATAAAACCATGAGGTGATGTACTTAGCTGTTGGGATTGCGATGACAGCAAGACATTAAGACAGAATATTAAAACAGAGAGAGAATATTTAACACACATTGCTTAATAGTAAGAGTGATACACAAGATACATTGTAGATCATGTAAGGCAGCCTCACAATGTATCAGATCCTTACAAAACAGAAGAGCTTATATAGTCTGGAAGCAAGGAAGCTGTCAAGTTTTATTGATAGACTTGTTAAACTTAGTTGCTGCAGATTTGTTTAATTTCAAAAAGAGAAAAATAAATTTTCCATCTTGTTACATTTTAAATATACTTCTGCAGCGTTTAACCCTCAGTATGACTTGTGGAATATTATAGTTAGTAGTTAATTACAGATTTTTTTTTAATTTGCATATTTTACATGGTATTAACACTTTTATTCTGATAGAAAGAAACATCATCTTAGCATCTATAGCTCTATCTTTAGATGTAAGTGAATCAGGGCTAGGATAAGAAGTCTCAATAGTTTTACAGTAAAGAACCCCCTTCTATGGTGTTGTAAAAGCCTTCTTTCTCCTAGATGTAGAGGGCCCTCCCGTGTTACAATCTATTTGGTTTAAATAGATCAATTTTGATATCCTCTATGGGTAATGTATTCCACTCATTCCACTTAATAATTTACTTGCCCACCTTTTTACCCCCTCAAGCTCTGATATGTCCTTTTTGAGTACTTGTGCCCCAAACTGTACACAGTATTCCTTTATACCCTATGATTCTAATGATCCTTGG
This sequence comes from Eleutherodactylus coqui, assembly GCF_035609145.1. Lineage (NCBI taxonomy): Eukaryota > Metazoa > Chordata > Amphibia > Anura > Eleutherodactylidae > Eleutherodactylus > Eleutherodactylus coqui. The sequence goes on from NC_089843.1 coordinate 33,067,010, forward strand.
TAGCAGCTGCCTGACACTGGTTGCTCTTGTTTTGTTTACAGGTAACTAAAATATTGAAATTATTTTAAATGTCAGTCTTACCCAGTGGTCTCCCATGTACGGGAAAGCATATTGGGAGCACTACTGTGTAGGGGGCAACAAAGGCTGTAAATCGAACCTTGAGTGCTGATTTGAGCTGTGTCTTAGTGGAAAAGTTAAAAAAAATACTAAACATGATGAAAAATGATAGCTTTTGTACATGTCAGAAACTCACACATCCATAGTCATGCATAAGTGTGCATCTGAAATGTGAAGAAGCTGCCATTTACGAGGATATTTATTAAATTTTAATTTATTTATTAATAAAGATGGCCTTTTATTCTGAGTATGGGATCACGTTTTGCTTTTTTATCTGGCATGTCATTGAGACAGAGTGGGATCTTTCTACTAGGAGAGAGAAGGCTTTATGAGGTGTCAAATTTATTTTTCTTTGCTGCAATAAAGGTAGCAGCAAGATTGGGATAATGTTGATTTGTATCTGGAAGACGTCTTCATAGTAGTCTGGGCTGAAATAGAGAAGAAATGGGAAAATTACTCAAGTTCAAAGGAGATGCCACTTGTGATCACTGGAGGTAGCTGCACTGCAATTACTATCACTGTGTAGAACTGAAATCTTGCTCTTATTTTTTGATACAGTGGTCAACAAAAAAAAATACATTGAAATGTTCACTTAACTTTATGAGTCAAATCTTACTAATTTGGGGGTGAGAAAAATGAATATAACAAATACAATTTTTTATTAAGTCTTGTTTCTGTGATATACAATAGGTGGAAGTATGTTATTTTAACAGATTAAGAGAAAATGATACATTTTATTAGATATGCTAAAAACATTGAAAGTACATTTTTTTTAAACAATTTCTTTTTATTGAAGGAAAGAAAGGTTGCTAGGACAGTTGAAAATTATCTGGTCTCGCAGGACCCCAAAACAATCATATTAACCATTGTAATAGAGATATGCGCATAAAATGAACATTGTATGCAATGCACTCTAAATTTTAAAGACACTAGCAGAAGAGTAAAGAGGGGAAGGAGGTTCAGAAACATCGGGACTGGGGTGCGGGTATGGAAGAAGAATGGGGGAGGGTGGGGAGGGTAAATAGGGGTAACATACAGCAAGTATAATATCCTATTATCAGGTAGGAAGAATGAGGCTGATCATTCTAATTAGTACATGGCGCTCTGTTTTATTAGTTATCAAGGCTATGTCTGCTTCCCTGAAACTGAATCCAAGATGTCCAGAGGGATGTGAAATCATCCCTTGTACCAGCCTCTCAGGCTAAAACTTCCTCAAATGGGAATATTTGTGTGATTCTTTCTAACCACTGGGATATTTGCAGTGTTTCCTTCACCTTCCAATAAAGGGGGACCATGAGCTTGGCCGCTGCCAAAAGAATTGTTGGCAAGCTTTTGTTTGAGGAATTGAATTGTTTTGTAGGCAGCCAAATCAAAATCTTCTCTGATCTGAAGGAGAAGGAAGTGTGGCAAATTGTATTGATATGATTTAGAACCACCTGCCAGAAAGGTCTAATTTGTGAGCAGTGCCACCAAATATGCAGAGCGGTTCCCTTCTCTGTCTCACATCTCCAGCACATGTCAGATATCCCAGAACTCGTTTTAGATATTGTTGCCGGGGTTCTGTACCATCTAGTCAGGATTTTATATGAATTCTCTTAAATTGGTACACATCTGGAGAAACCATGTGAGTTTTTTAAGACTTTAAGGGTCTCTTCTCTATCAAGATTGAGTCCCAGGTCTCTGTCCCACTCACTGAGAAACCAAGGTTTCTCGGGTGCATTCTGTAGTAGAAGACCTTTATATAGGTGCTTGATCAGTCTCTTTGGGCGTGATGGGAGGGAGACATAAGTCTCAAACCACAGGGGGTCTCTCAATTTGCTGAAACAAGATAGCTGAAACCGTTTTAAAGAGTGGTAGGGGCTTGCTCTGCTCAGGAAGTCTAGTGCAAGGTGTGCAAACCTAGTATCCAGTTGAGCTTGGTTTGTTAATTCAGGGCCCTCAAGGATATCGTGAATTGTAAGGTCCTTAAGTTTGTCCCAGATCCCCTCCACCCTAAGTGGCTTGTTTGCTAGGATAGCCGGTATCAAGGAGGCGGGGGTCATTGGAGGTAGTGAACGATTCTTTGCCGTCTCCAGTCGTGTTGATCTAAGCACCTTGATTGTTCCTTTTGTGATAGAGCTGAGTAGTGTGCATTTCCCTAATGTAGGTCCATCTGCCCAGAGCAGCACCTGGTTGTCTTTACCCAGAATAGTCCTCTCTATATCCATAGTGGGGGAGGTTATATCGTTGTCTATCTGGGAGATCCATCTGGCTATGTGGATCGCTTTATAATATAACTGGAGATTCGGTAAGCCAGTGCCTCCTTGGGGGCGCTTTTGAACCAGGTAAGAGAACGCAAGGCGTGGTTTGCGTCTATCCCAGATGAATCTTCTAAACAAGCTGTGTATATGAGAGAAAAAAAAGCTGGGAATTTCTATTGGGACCGAGTGGAGTATGTAAATGATGGATGGCAGGATATATGTGGATATAAGATTCTTCCTACCAAGCCATGAAATTAATGTTATGTTAAATTATTTGAGTTGATTTCTTACTTTTTTGATCAATGAGGTGTAGTTGGTGTCAAAGAGGTGGCGTGGGTTAGAAGTTAGTGATATGCCCAGGTATTTAATGGTCAAAGGTGGCCATCTGAAAGCAAATTGCTTTTTTAGATATATGATGGTATGGGGTGGGGTGAAGATATTTAGAACTTCTTATTTGTCATAATGAATTTTAAAGTTAGATATGCTGCCGAAGAGGTCGAAAGTCTCCAGGAGCCTGGAAAAGCCCTTTTTGGGTTTGTAGTGAGGACCAAAAGGTCATCAGCAAAGGCCGTGGTAGTGTGTGTGGTGCCCCCTATCTTAAAGGGGTTGTCTCGCGAAAGCAAGTGTTATGCACTTCTGTATGGCCATATTAATGCACTTTGTAATATACATCGTGCATTAAATATGAGCCATGCAGAAGTTATTCACTTACCTGCTCCGTTGCTGGCGTCCCCGTTGCCATGGCTCCGTCTAACTTCGGTGTCTTCTTGCTTTTTTAGACGCACTTGCGCAGATCTATCTTCTCCATTCGGCTCGGCATCACCGGCATTTTGGCTCCGCCCCCTTGTACGCGTCATCGCGAAGCTCCGCCCCCGTCACATGTGCCGATTCCAGCCAATCAGAGGCGGCGGAGCTTTGCGATGACGCGTACAAGGGGGCGGAGCCAAAATGCCGGTGATGCCGAGCCGAATGGAGAAGATAGATCTGCGCAAGCGCGTCTAAAAAAGCGAGAAGACACCAAAGTTAGACGGAGCCATGGCAACGGGGACGCCAGCAACGGAGCAGGTAAGTGAATAACTTCTGTATGGCTCATATTTAATGCACAATGTATATTACAAAGTGCATTAATATGGCCATACAGAAGTGCTTAACCCCACTTGCTTTCGCGAGACAACCCCTGTAAGGCCCTCGATGTCTGGATTTTGTCTAATTCGTTGAAGCAGTGTCTCCATCACTAGTATGAAAAGTGTGGGGGAAAGTGGGCAACCCTGCCTAGTTCTATTTCTTATTGAGAAGGGCTCTGATAATGCGCCATTGATCTGAATTCTGGCTGAGGGATCTGAATATAATGAAAGGATGGCTCTAATGAAGGGAGACAGGAAGCCAAATTTTGCTAGGGTATGTACTATGAAGTTCCAGCTAACCCTGTCGAAGGCCTTCTCAGTGTCAGTGGATATTATTACCAGTGGTAGCTTATTTAATTTAGCATACTGTATAGCGTGGATTGCTCTTGTTGTATTGAATTTCCCCTCCCTACCTGGGACAAAGCCCACCTGGTCCAAGTTTATTAATTTGGGGAGAAAGGGAGCTATTCTTTGGGCAAGTAACTTCACCCAAAGTTTGACGTCTGCGTTTAGGATTGAGATGGGGCGATAGTTACTGCATAGTTCTGGGTCTTTACCCTCCTTAGGGATTAAAGTTATATAAGCCTACAGGGATTTCTTGGGGAGCGCTGAACCAGAAAGGAGGGAGTTGCAGAATTTGGTGAGATATGGGATGAGTATTTTTGCGAACTTTTTGTAGTAGAGAATTGCCAGGCCATCTGGGTCTTTGCTTTTCCTGTTAGGGATGGAGGCCAAAACCTCTGTTACTTCATCTTCTGTTACCGGTTGTAGAATTAAGGAAGCGTCCTCCCCGGTCAGACCGGGAGTCTTAGGGTATTTTTAAAAGCAAGGGAGGCGTCAGAGATCTCCTCTGGGTCCTTACGAAGGTTATTTAGTGCGGTATAGTATTTTTAAAACTCCCTGGACACATCCCGGGTGGACGTCACTACATCTCCATGGGGGCCTTAGTCTGTGAGATAAAAGTTTTCTCTTTTTGCTTTTTGATGAGCCTTGTGATTGTCTTTGAGCCTCTATCTCTGTGTATATAGATTTTATATTTGGAAGTGAACAGGGTCTTTGCTGATTTTATGTTCAGGGCATTTTTAAGTTTTTCTCTCAGGCATTTTAATTCCTTAAGGATGTCGTTGCTAGGGTTATTTTTGTTGAGAGCTTCCTTAGTAGTCATTTGGGCAAGGAGTGAGACGATCGCCTCATTTCTTTGCCGTTTAACTCTGGCACCTAAGGAAATCAGCTCTCCCCTGATGAAAGCTTTATGAGCCTCCCACATGATTGGGCCGGACACCTAAGGGGTCATTGATCTTGAAGTATTCTTCTAATTTCTCTGACAGGAGTGAACAGTTGTCCCTTCAGTTAATTAGCGTACAGTTAAGGTGCCAATTCCCCTCTCTGGCTATCAACTACCAGTGTGATGAAAATAGGGGCGTGGTCCGAGATAGTAATTGGGCCAATGTCGATAGAGGTGACAGAATGCATATGTTTGCCTGATATCAAGAAGTTATCTATTCTATGATAGGAAGAATGGATATGGGAGTAATATGAATATTCTCTAGTCCCTGGGTTCAGGATCCTCCAAACGTCCTGTAGGTTTAGCTCTGATAAAAGGCTCCTCAGCCTATGAATCCGTTTTCGGGCGGATGGCACAAAACCCGAGGTGGTGTCCATTGATTGATCTAATGCCAGATTAAAATCGCCCCCAACTACGTGCAGGCTTTCCGCAAACTCTTCAAACTTGGTCAGAATCCGTGTTAACCACGGGATTTGGTTTTTATTTGGAACGTAAAGGTTGGCGAAGGAGATCATACTGTGTGCCACCGTGCCTTTCAGAAAAATATATCTACCCCCCCGGGTCCAGCTTCGTCTGCACGGGAACAAATGGGACATTTTTGCTAATTGCAATTGAGACCCTCCTAGAGGCCGAGGAGTGTGTGCTGTGGTAGCATTGCTTATAATTAAATGTTGGGAGTTTAGGGATACGGTTATGGCAAAAGTGAGTTTCTTGAAGAAACACCACCTCCGGTTTGTACTTTTTCAAGAGAGAGAAGGTCTGGGATCTTTTTTGTGAGCTATTCCAGCCTCTGATATTAAGTGAAGTAATCTTAACTTTTGCCATGTATCAGTTTCAGGGAGGTTACTATAGAATGCTGATCTGCCTTCCTCTGCCTCATCCTATTGTAAACATTCTTGATGTTCAAACATATATTAACAAAGAACACCACATAATGTGTCCGAATGAGGAAAATTATTAGACATGGAGTAAGGGGAGGGGCATGCCCTAAGGTGCCCTGTGCCCATTCCTCAATTGGACCCAGAGTTGGGAAAAAATCCCCATGGCTCCTTCTGATCTCTGCGTATTTGCGTACAATAACTAAAATTTCTATTTTACTATCTAAGCCAAAATCTTAGTCTAGGCTTAGTAATTATGTAAATTATGAACAGACCGGATGAAAACATAACTTGTAATAAAAAAACATCCTAAGTATTAAGACGATAACTTTTCAATCAACAGTTAAAGACCTAAACCAGTGTAATGGGCGCCTGGAAAGTAAAGAGGAGGGGGGAGACGGACTCTAGGGGAGAGAAAGCACTCCTCCAAGGTCTCCATGTCCCCAAATTGGTACTTTTGGTCTGCTCCCCCGTCCTCTGTGCCCGTCACCCGGCCAGATTGTCTTACCAGTGGAGCGTCAAGTAGAGGCACCATCTCCCGGCTTCTCCCAAGTCCTCCTTGTGTGGCCCACAGTTGCCATTAGAATCTAGAAGGAGGGGAATAAAGAGAGAGACAGGGAGAGGGCACCCACTTAGGAACCTGATGACATGTTAAAGAGAGACACAGATCAGGTCTCAACCTGCAGTCTCTTTCTGTGTCTTGGGGTTCTTTGGGCTCTGTTAAGTGTCCAGCTCTCAGGCTTCTGCAGTGGAGGCAACTGACATTTGGTCTGGAAGGGCAGCCACGATGGGATGTCAAGCACGGGTATCTCTAGCTTCTCCCACGCTTTGTCGAGATCGTCCGGTGATCTAATAGTCATCTGTTGGCCATCTTTAAAGATGGAGAGACCGAACGGAAAAAGCCATCTCAGGGGCAGCTTATTTTTCATAGGGCCTCCGTCAGGGGTTTCATTAGGCGCCTTTTGGCCAGTGTACTGGGAGCAATGTCTTGGAATATGAGGATTTTACTGTCCTCATGGATGATTTCGTGTGCCTCTCTGGCTTTTTTGTAGAATAGCTGAGGTGTCCACGTAACTCAACAGTCCACAGATGACATCCCTAGGTTCCGTTGATGAGGATTTGGGTCACAGAGCTCTGTGAATACATTCTATTATCTTATCTGCTCTGTCCTTCCCTAGCAGGGTCTGGAATATTTGTGAAGTGACCAGGTTTAGTGTCTCAGATGCCGTGGACTCTGGAAGGCCTCTGAAGCGGATATTCCTTCTTCGGCTTCTGTTCTCCTGGTCCTCTATTAAAAGCATAGCTTGGTTTAGTTGGCCTAGCTGTGCCATAAGGTTGGACTGGAGGGCAGAATTATGTTGTAAAAATGTGCTCTCTCTCTGTCCTCGACTCTGTGGCCAATTTGCTTAACCGGAGAGATAGAGTGTGCAAGGATTTTTTTGAGGAAAGAGCATGAAATCAGGTTTCTGTCTGTCTTCATTGTGTTCTGAAGCAATTGAGGCACTCTCCATGTCCGAGTCCTCCATGTTCTGTTCGGTGAGGTTTTCTTGAGAGGTTTTCTTTCTTTGTGCTGCTGGCGAGCTATGTTTTTTAAGGTATTTTTCCATCTCTGCTTGACTTTTTTGGTCCTAGGGGTGTCTGTATGTTCCTTGTGTTTGTCTTTTCCAATTTTCACCATTTTATATTAATGAGCTATATCGCCCCACTGGGAGCTATTTTCGATCAACTCTTGTACTAGTTCATCTGGTCTGTAGCTATGGAAGCATAGGTCTTGGGGTCTCTTGTTTGCATTAGTTAGTTAAATGAACTCCCATCTCGGGCCGTCCGCGCCCTGGTAGTTTGAATTAGTGAGTACGCGAAAATTCTTGAGCCAATAGAGCCTGCAAGAACAGCCCTGTGCGTGTGTCATCCGCTTCTCAGTGGCAGATCTTGCTCTGTAGATCTCCAGGCAGTTTCCAAGGTGGGGTGGAGTAGGTCGCAAAATAATAGAAGATGGAGGGCAGAAGTGGGGCGGTCAGCCCGGTGGGCCGCAGTAAACAAGTAGCCCTGCCTGTTTGTCTTCTTTGGCTGAAGGGCCCTGTGTGTTTTACTTTTCTGTTGTGGAGGTTGTGTCTCTTCAGAGCCTAATCCAGGGCCTTATTTCCCGGCCTGAACTGCTAAGCCTGCAAAGGGTGTCCAAGCGCGGGCCCCAGGCCTAATGTCTGCTGTGTCAGGCACCAACCTTCTATGTTTGCCGCCTGTCAGGGGGCTCTGTGCCGATTCCCACCTCCTCTCCTGCTCATACAGCGGCAGGTGTGGCGTCCCGTACTCTGGCGCCTCCCACCTCCAGTGCCGCAACAGAGGTCCCCGAATCCCCTTCTCCACCGTTTGCTCCGCCGGAGCCGCCGACCGCCGCTCCACTCACTGGGGATCAGGCGCCAAGCCGAGTCCCGCTCCTCTCACAAGTCCGGGCCGTCACTTCAGCACGCAGGTGCTCCGGTTCGCACAGGCTGCCGGACGCAGGACACGGCAAGTCATGGTCTCCCCACCGCTGTATGTTCTCTCCTGTGGTCCGAGGATAGTTACTGAGTGGCAAAGGTACTTTCTCCGCTGGCGGGAATCTCTCTCCCGTTGCTTTAATATCTGATCTTAACTGTTGTGTATGATAACCCTGAAGAGTTGAACTTTGTTTGTAATATCTGTACTCTTTCTCTTCTTCTTTCAGGTTCCTTGCCACTTGAAATTCATTTGCTTTACAGCATCTAGGTTTCTGGCTTGGCATCTCCGCCATCACTGGGATCGTCGGGGAGACCTGTGATGTCCTTTGGCAGCATCTGGTGCCTTCGATGATGACTCTGCCTTCTTGTCAAGATTGGATTGGTGTCGCTGAGGACTTTCTGGAAACTGCACAGTTTCTGAACTGCATGGGCGCACTGGAAAGGAAGCATATTCAGGTGAGAAATCCATCACACTCAGGGTCTCGGTATTTCAACTATAGGCAGTTTTTTACGGTAGTGCTGTTGGTGGTAGCTGATAGTGACTATTGATTTCTGCTGGTTGATATTGGGGTATTTTGGTGTGCTGCAGATGCCTGCATTTTCAGGGCTTCCAGAATAGATTGGCAGCTTTTTACCAAGCAGCTCTCCATGCTGGAGGCCCAGAGCCTTTCTGGCTCGACATGTCCACCTACCCCATTTGTCCTAGTGGCAGATGCGGAATTTGGTCTGTCTACTCATGTTCTGTGTCACTTTGCTCTCGGGGACATGAACATAAGGAGGTAGGTGTTTAATTACTGCCTCACATGTGCCCAGTGTTATGTGGAGTGTGCCTTTTGGATTTTCACCAACAGATGTTGAGTTCTCCCCAGTGCCATTCAGCTGGCTCGGGGCAGTGTGTATGCAGTAATTCATGCCTGAGTGGTTATATATGTTTTTTGGTCTCAAAACAATGTTGTTTGGAATGCAGAGTAGGGTCAGCAAGCTGCTTTCACACTGAAAGTTGTGGAGGAGCCAATACTGTATGGCAGATCAGCAGATTCTGCTCTCTGAGTCTGGGGCAAATTTGCAGATTACTTACTGACGCCTTTGGGAGTGTATCCGTGGCAGATGGACCATGTGTGATTAAGCATAAGAGCTGATCTCTCCAGATAATATTTTTTTAAGCCCACTGTGCCTTTTTTTAAGTTATCGACTTATTTGCACCTGTTTACAGGTAGGGACTGACAAAACTACAATAACCCTTGACATCGGTTGTGAGCTTGTACTAAATTGGCCAACTGCCAAGTGTAGAGTACTTCACACATTAAGGGTCCAGTGGGTGACAATATTGTCTTAAATTTTTGACCAATAGTCGGTGGCAAAAGCTTTTCACCATTTAGGTAGCTTGAGCTCTTTAAAGCCTGAGAGAATACAGTATTATCTTCGTAAGTCGTCTGTAGAAATAAAAGTGTGCAGAACTTTTTATTTCCATAGAAAGCAAACATTTCCAACCACTTACCTCTGCCAAGCTAAAGGGTCATCTTAGGGCTGCATTGATAACAGTTATAACCAAGTGTGTTATGTCTTTAAAGGTCATTACTCAGGACCATGAGGGGAAGTCTGAGAACTCCAAATATGTTTGTCCCTGCTAACTGTGCAACTTTGAAAGCATCACATGGATGTCTGTCATGTTAAGATATGTCTGATTCAAATCTCTGGCTTGTCCCAACTCAACTACCATGGCAACCTTTGCAGAATCTGTATGGCCCACTGAAAATGTCTTCCAAACCTCCCAAAAGGCTGCTTTTGTGGCCAACATACAGTAAACAGATAGTGGGATGTAAGTGAGGCTGCTGCTCTGACTAATTTTTTTTTTTTTTTGTAAAGGTGACTTGCATGTACTTCTGTCATCAGTGTGGACAACACAAGGGCCAATCTATTTGGTCCAAGGGTGGCAGAACGTGAAACTCCTGTATTAAGGCACAAGGCTGCAAAACTGCAGACAAGTAGCAAGCCAGCGGATCTCATCAGATCACTGTCCTAAATGCTGGCTGCTTGTGCTCCAACTTGCTGAAGTGGCTGTGCTCTGTGTAATCCCATGTTTGCCGGGCTTATTTCCATGACAGTATGTGTTTGCAAATCCATGAGTGTTGCTCGGTGCTTCCCCATTTGGTCTTGATTAGAGATGAGCGAACGTGTTCGTCCGAGCTTGATATTGGTGCGAATATTAGGGTGTTCGGGATGTTCGTTATTCGTAACGAACACCATGCGGTATTCGGGTTACTTTCACTTCCTTCCCTGAGACGTTAGCGCGCTTTTCTGGCCAATTGAAAGATAGGGAAGGCATTACAACTTCCCCCTGTGACGTTCAAGCCCTATACCACCCCTCTGCTGTGAGTGGCTGGGAAGATCAGATGTCACCCGAACATAAAAGTCGGCCCCTCCCGCGGCTCGCCTCAGATGCCTTGTGAGTTAGATGAGGGACAGTGCTGCTGGTACCGGAGCTGCTGTAGGGAGAGAAATAGCAGTTAGTGTAGGCTTCAAGAACCCCAAAGGTCCTTATTAGGGCCAGTAATACCTGTGTGTTGGCTGCTGTTAGCAGTGCCTTTTTTTTTTTCTTCTCAAAATCGCCTCTGCAGAGCGTTGCACCCGGCATTAGGGACAGAAGTGTTGGATAGGCAGGGAGAGTGTTAGGAGTGAGTGTAGCCTTCAAGAACCTCAACGGTCCTTTCTAGGGCCATATTTAACCGTGTGCAGTACTGTGCTGGCTGCTGTTAGCTGTGCTGCATATTTTTTTTTTCTCAAAATCGCCTCTGCAGAGCATTGCACCCTCCATTGATACTACAGGGAAAGAATTGTGTAGGCAGGGCCACAACACAGTTATTATTCATTGAATATACGCAGTGGGTCCTTTTGGTGTAAAAAAAGGGAAACAAAATCTATTTGTCCTGCCTCTGTCCGTCCTAAGGGCTGTGGACACGTGTGAGCTGCGTGTACAACGTTAAAAAATCAGACGCACCCAGCTACGGTTTACTGCTGGCTTCGCCATTTGCTTTCCTTAATTGGGAAAAAAATACCTGCTCTGCCAGAGTTAATAACTCTGCTACCCTCAAGTTCTGTGACACATTAGCAGGGACACAGCACAGTTATTAAACTTAGATTATTCATTGAATATACGCAGTGGGTCCTTTTGGTGTAAAAAAAGGGAAACGAAATCTATTTGTCCTGCCTCTGTCCGTCCTAAGGGCTGTGGACACGTGTGAGCTGCGTGTACAACGTTAAAAAATCAGACGCACCCAGCTACGGTTTACTGCTGGCTTCGCCATTTGCTTTCCTTAATTGGGAAAAAAATACCTGCTCTGCCAGAGTTAATAACTCTGCTACCCTCAAGTTCTGTGACACATTAGCAGGGACACAGCACAGTTATTAAACTTAGATTATTCATTCAATAGAGGCAGTGGGGCCTTTCGTTTTCAAAAAAGGGAAAAAATTATATTTGGCCTGCAGTCTTGCGCCAATTTATTTCCTGCCTGTGAAATCAAATCACTGGTAATACAGCATGCTGAGGGGTAGGGGTAGGCCTAGAGGACATGGACGCGGCCGAGGACGCGGAGGGCCAAGTCAGGGTGTGGGCACAGGCCGAGCTCCTGATCCAGGTGTGTCGCAGCCGACTGCTGCGCGATTAGGAGAGAGGCACGTTTCTGGCGTCCCCACATTCATCGCCCAATTAATGGGTCCACGCGGGAGACGGTTATTAGAAAATGAGCAGTGTGAGCAGGTCCTGTCCTGGATGGCAGAAAGTGCTTCGAGCAACCTATCGTCCACCCGCAGTTCTGCGCCGTCCACTGCTGCAAATCCGAATCCTCTGTCTGCTGCTCCTCCTTCCTCCCAGCCTCCTCACTCCACTACAATGACACCTGTTCAGGAGCGGGAACACTCCCAGGAACTGTTCTCGGGCCCCTGCTTAGATTGGGCAGGAGTGGTTCCTCTCCCACCAGAGGAGTTTATCGTCACTGATGCCCAACCATTCGAAAGTTGCTGGGGTCCGGGGGAAGAGGCTGGGGACTTCCGCCAACTGTCTCAAGTACTTTCTGTGTGTGAGGAGGACGATGACGATGAGATACAGTTGTCTTGCAGTGAGGTAGTAGTAAGGGCAGTAAGTCCGAGGGAGCAGCGCACAGAGGATTCGGAGGAAGAGCAGCAGGACGATGAGGTGACTGACCCCACCTGGTGTGCAATGCCTACACAGGACAGGTCTTCAGAGGGGGAGGCAAGTGCAGCAGCAGGGCAGGTTGCAAGAGGCAGTGCGGTGGCCAGGGGTAGAGGCAGGGCCAGACCGAATAATCCACCAACTGTTTCCCAAAGCGCACCCTCGCGCCATGCCACCCTGCAGAGGCCGAGGTGCTCTAAGGTCTGGCAGTTTTTCACAGAGACGCCTGACGACCGACGAACAGTGGTGTGCAACCTTTGTCGCGCAAAGCTCAGCCGGGGAGCCAACACCAACAGCCTCACCACCACCACCATGCGCAGACATATGATGGCCAAGCACCCCACAAGGTGGGACGAAGGCCGTTCACCGCCTCCGGTTTGCACCCCTGCCTCTCCCCCTGTGCCCCAACCTGCCACTGAGATGCAACCCCCCTCTCAGGACACAGGCACTACCGTCTCCTGGCCTGCACCCACACCCTCACCTCCGCTGTCCTCGGCCCCATCCACCAGTGTAGTTCAGCGCACCGTCCAGCCGTCGCTTGCGCAACTGTTGGAGCGCAAGCGCAAGTACGCCGCCACGCACCCGCACGCTCAAACGTTAACCGTCCGCATAGCAAAATTCATCAGCCTTGAGATGCTGCCGTATAGGGTTGTGGAAACGGAGTCCTTCAGAAGTATCATGGAGGCGGCGGCCCCGCGCTACTCAGTTCCCAGTCGCCACTACTTTTCCCGATGTGCCGTCCGAGCCCTGCACGACCACGTCTCCCGCAACATTGTACGCGCCCTCACCAACGCGGTTACTGCCACGGTCCACTTAACAACGGACACGTGGACAAGCACAGGCGGGCAGGGCCACTACATCTCCCTGACGGCACATTGGGTGAATTTAGTGGAGGCTGGGACAGAGTCAGAGCCTGGGACCGCTCACGTCCTACCCACCCCCAGAATTGCGTGCCCCAGCTCGGTGGTGGTATCTGCGGAGGTGTATGCTTCCTCCACTAAAGCACCCTCCCCCTCCTCCTCCTCCTCCGCAACCTCTGTCTCGCAATCAAGATGTGTTAGCAGCAGCATGTCGCCAGCAGTCGGTGTCGTACGGTGTGGCAGCACAGCCGTGGGCAAGCGTCAGCAGGCCGTGCTGAAACTACTCAGCTTAGGAGATAAGAGGCACACGGCCCACGAACTGCTGCAGGGTCTGACACAGCAGACCGACCGCTGGCTTGCGCCGCTGAGCCTCCAACCGGGCATGGTCGTGTGTGACAATGGCCGTAACCTGGTGGCGGCTCTGCAGCTCGGCAGCCTCACGCACGTGCCATGCCTGGCCCATGTCTTTAATTTGGTGGTTCAGTGCTTTCTGAAAAGCTACCCACGCTTGTCAGACCTGCTCGTAAAGGCGCGCCGGCTCTGCGCACATTTCCGCAAGTCCCACACGGACGCTGCCACCCTGCACACCCTGCAACATCGCTTTAAGCTGCCAGTGCACCGACTGCTGTGCGACGTGCCCACACGGTGGAACTCTACGCTCCACATGTTGGCCAGGCTCTATGAACAGCGTAGAGCTATAGTCGAATTCCAACTCCAACATGGGCGGCGTAGTGGGAGTCAGCCTCCTCAATTCTTTACAGAAGAGTGGGCCTGGTTGGCAGACATCTGCCAGGTCCTTGGTAATTTTGAGGAGTCTACCCAGGTGGTGAGCGTCGATGCTGCAATCATTAGCGTCACCATTCCTCTGCTATGCATCTTGAGAAATTCAATGCAAAGCATAAAGGCAGCTGCTTTGCGCTCGGAAACGGGGGCGGTGGAAGACAGTATGTCGCTGGATAGTCAGAGCACCCTCCTGTCTATTTCTCAGCGCGTAGAGGAGGAGGAGGAGCATGAGGAGGATGAGGAGGAGGGGGAAGAGACAGCTTGGCCCGCTGCTGACGGTACACCGCCTGCTTGCCTGTCATCCTTTCAGCGTGTATGGCCGGAGGAGGAGGAGGATCCTGAAAGTGATCTTCCTAGTGAGGACAGCCATGTGTTGCGTACAGGTACCCTGGCACACATGGCTGACTTCATGTTAGGATGCCTTTCTCGTGACCCTCGCGTTGCACGCATTCTGGCCACAACGGATTACTGGGTGTACACACTGTTCGACCCACGCTATAAGGAGAACCTGCCCACTCTCATTCCCGAAGAGGAAAGGGGTTCGAGAGTGTTGCTATACCATGGGACCCTTGCGGACAAGCTGATGGTAAAATTCCCAGCCGACAGCGCTAGTGGCAGAAGGCGCAGTACCGAGGGCAAGGTAGCAGGGGAGGTGCGTAGATCGAGCAGCATGTACATCCCAGGCAGTGCAACAGTCTTTTAGGGCCTGGCCAGCTTTATGGCTCCCCACCAAGACTGTGTCACCGCTCCCCAGTCAAGGCTGAGTCGGCGGGAGCACTGTAAAAGGATGGTGAGGGAGTACGTAGCCGATCGCACGACCGTCCTCCGTGACGCCTCTGCCACCTACAACTACTGGGTGTCGAAGCTGGACACGTGGCCTGAACTAGCGCTGTATGCCCTGGAGGTGCTTGCTTGTCCTGCGGCTAGCGTCTTGTCGGAGAGGGTGTTTAGTGCGGCTGGGGGAATCATCACAGATAAGCGTAGCCGCTTGTCAACCGACAGTGCTGACAGGCTAACACTCATCAAGATGAACAAAGCCTGGATTTCCCCAGACTTCTCTTCTCCACCAGCGGACAGCAGCGATACGTAAGCAATACGTAGGCTGCACCCGCGGATGGAAGCATCGTTCTCTTTCACCATCCAAAACGGGGACATTTATGCTTCATCAATCTGTGTCTAATATTCCTCCTCCTCCTCCTGCTCCTCCTCCTGAAACCTCACGTAATCACGCTGAAGGGCAATTTTTCTTAGGGCCACAAGGCTCACTCAAATAATTTTTCTGAACAATTTTTAAAAGTTTCAATGCGCTTAAAAGCCTTGGAACTTTAACTTGAACCAATTTTTCGTTACACTGGGCTGCCTCCAGGCCTAGTTACCACTTAAGCCACATTAACCAAAGCGATTAATGGGTTTCACCTGCCCTCTTGGCTGGCCATGGCCAATTTTTCTGATGTACATTAGTACTGTTGATACAGCAATTTTTGTGGGCCCTCGCCTACAGTGTAATCAAATGAATTTTTAGCCCACCTGCATTACAGCTGACGTTACCTCAGCTGTGTTGGGCAATGCAATGGGATATTTCTATGTACCGCCGGTGGCTTCCTGGCACCCACCCATGCTGTAGGTGCACACAGAGTTTTTACTACATCTGTACACTTGAAAAGGACCCCAGTCAGTCTGGGGCATGCAGTGTGGGCCGAAGCCCACTTGCATTAAGCACGACATTACTACCTCAGCTGTGTTGGGCAATGCAATGGGATATTTCTGTGTACCGCCGGTGGGTTCCAGGGAGCCACCCATGCTGTGGGTGCACAGGGACTTCACAATAGGGAGTTGTACCTGCCTGTGTCTATGAATTAAAAACCGCGGTCTGACTGGGGCATGCAGACACCTTGACAGAATGAATAGTGTGTGGCACATAGGTTCCCCATTGCTATGCCCACGTGTGCAGCTCCTGATGGCGGTGGCACAGGATTATATTTCTCATTGCTTCTGTACAGCATTGTGGGCTATCTCCCCACCACTTTTAAAGAGGGTCGCTGCCTAGCCGTGCCAACCTCTGCAGTGTGTGCCTGCGGTCCCTCGTCATGGCAGACGCAATTCTAAATAGACATGAGCGTGGTGTGGCATGAGGGCAGCTGAAGGCTGCGCAGGGACACTTTGGTGTGCGCTGTGGGGGGAGGGGGGGGCGGTTGGGCAGCATGTAACCCAGGAGAAGTGTCAGTGGAGTGTCATGCAGGCAGTGATTGTGCTTTGTTGGAGGTAGTGTGGTGCTTAGCAAAGGTATGCCATGCTAATGAGGGCTTTTCAGAAGTAAAAGTTGTTGGGAGGGGGGGGGGCACTCTTGCCGGTATTGTGGCTTAATAGTGGGACCTGTGAACTTGAGATGCAGCCCAACATGTAGCCCCTCGCCTGCCCTATCCGTTGCTGTGTCGTTCCCATCACTTTCTTGAATTGCCCAGATTTTCACACATGAAAACCTTAGCGAGCATCGGCGAAATACAAAAATGCTCTGGTCGCCCATTGACTTCAATGGGGTTCGTTATTCGAAACGAACCCTCGAACATCGCGGGAAGTTCGTTTCGAATAACGAACACCCGAGCATTTTGGTGTTCGCTCATCTCTAGTCTTGATTAAATTTGAAAGGGACTAATCCTGGTTTGGAAAGTTCAAAAAATGTAGACAATTACTGACATGGGAATAAGTCAGAATGGTATGAAGTGCAACCCAATACCTACATGGGCAAAAGTTCCTCAACCCAACATATGCAACCTAGCAGCCATTCACTTCTGGCCCTGTGAGCCGGAGATCAGATGTAAGTTTGGATATCTATATGACCAGGTAGAATTTGTGTTGCGCTAGCTAGCCTTGTTTACTATTTTTGGAGTTCCCACTTCAAGGCAACAGGGCAAGAATGGTGGGACCAAACAATGCTAAGTGTTGTAATCAGTTAAATCTTGTGGAAATCTAGTCCCCTCCCACAGTTTGACTACAGGCTGTCAGGATTTAGGAACAGTTTGCTACAGCAAACTGCGTTCCCTTGACTAAGTTGTGGTGTAGTGCTAACATACATTGATTAAAAAAAAATAATTAGGATTAGAAATTGTGTTTGTAATATCTTTATAAAATGTTTGGTAAAAAAATTTAAAACAAAGGCCAACATGGTCAACCAGTCAAATATAAAATAGATACTCTGAGAAGGCAGGAAACACAACTGTTAAGTGCAGCTGATAGTCCGGTCTGAAACAATGGTAGGGCAGGGCCCCATCTGTACCCCAACTCCCACACTTTACAAGTCCTGAGAAAGCTTCACAGGTGATGGAGAGCGGCCTCTGTTCCGTAGTGGGGAAGTGATGTACTCCCCACTGATGGAGGTTGGCCAGGTGCTGCCAGAGACCATTGAGCATACTCTGCATTGCAGTGACCTGCAGAGTGTACAAATGGATCTCCTGAACATACCAGGCCACCCTCCCATAAGGGGGAATTTCATGCCAAGCTGTTGGGAAAAAATGTATTAAGGCCCACTGTGTTTTTAACAAACCGCATTCTAAATTAAAGTTTTACAAAACCAAAATTAGGGCTCTGCTGTTATTTTTAACTCCCGCATTTCCCTGCCCTGACCACCAAACTCCATTTCTGAAAGCTGTCCCATTTCTGAAAGCTGTTTGGTGCAGTAAGTACACATTATTTAGCTTGCATTTGCCGCAGCCCTGGAATAAGGTGTCCTGCAAGACATTTGTGGGACTCTTTGTGGCAAAACTGCTTTGTATTTCAAAACTCAGTGGAGCAACATGTGGCTTTCTTGGAGGTGCTTTAGATACTCGGTTATCCTTTAACACCTCCCTTACTGAAAATATTTTAACAAAATAGTTTAGTGGATTTGAGCTGCTGTTTTGCCAAAACTTGTGTCTTGCCCACTGTCACGTCTGTGTGGCATAAGAGCACCACACTCAGCATGTGTGGAGGGCTACATTCACACTTAAGGCAGTTGTAGTACACCATACACTGTAGGACAGTGAGCACCACACTAGGAAGATGAAACCTGTATGTCAGGTCCATGTGGCACAAACGTACCATGCTCAGCACGGTCACAGGGTGACATACATACTTCTGGTAATGATAGTACACCATGCAATATAGGACAGTGAGGAACACTCTAGGAAGATAGAAGCCTGTCCCTAACATAACAGGGATGTGAAGAGTCCCTGCCTGAAAGAAGAGTAATTGTCCTGATAAGGATAGCCCAACTGTCTTCTTCCTCGGCCCTGACTATTCCTATAGGAACCCCTGGAAATATGGACTAACAACACAAAGCAAAACAATAAAGATGACAAAACAACAACTGACAGGATACCAAAGCACTTATCTGAATAAGGAGCAATTCACCCAGCACAGAGGAACACCAAATTCCAACCTCTCCTTTAGAGAACTTAATAAGCAGCAGGTAGTAATGGGAGGGGTATGAATATAAGGCTCTCCACACATTTTGATTGGAAGAGCAACTAGAGAACCACACCCCAACCTTCTCCCAGAAATGACTAATGGTCAGCATGCACCCAGGCAACATAGAGAGACAGCAACCAGCAATCTTTGCACAAAGTGCATTAACACTTATCCTGCATAACAAGGCAACAGGACTGAACTTGTATTAAGGCCAACATTCCATGACGCTGTCGCGACTGACAAGCCATAACAGTACCTCCACTCCAAGGAGGGACCCTCTGGACCCTTAAAGGGGTTGTCCCGCGCCGAAACGGGTTTTTTTTTTTTTCAACCCCCCCCCCCCGTTCGGCGCGAGACAACCCCGATGCAGGGAGGTAAAGAAAGCTCACCGGAGCGCTTACCTTAATCCCCGCGCTCCGGTGACTTCTCTACTCACCGCTGAAGATGGCCTCTTCCTCCGTGGACCGCAGCTCTTCTGTGCGGTCCACTGCCGATTCCAGCCTCCTGATTGGCTGGAATCGGCACGTGACGGGGCGGAGCTACACGGAGCTACACGGAGCCCCATAGAAGACTGCAGAAGACCCGGACTGCGCAAGCGCGGCTAATTTGGCCATCGGAGGGCGAAAATTAGTCGGCTCCATGGAGACGAGGACGCCAGCAACGGAGCAGGTAAGTATAAAACTTTTTATAACTTCTGCATGGCTCATAATTAATGCACAATGTACATTACAAAGTGCATTATTATGGCCATGCAGAAGTGTATAGACCCACTTGCTGCCTCGGGACAACCCCTTTAAAGGAGATGTCTCGAGGAAGCAGTGATTTTTTTTTTTTGCCCAGTCCCCCTAATTAAACATACATTACTAATTACCCCTGTAAATTACTTTCCTAGCTGGTTTCTACTTACCGTTCCAGCGTTTCAGCAACTTATAAAAGTTTCCCCAAGATGGCCGCCGGCTCTTTCCCCGTCGCTCGCTGCAGCCCGACGTGCGCGCTCCCGAGACGCTGCCAGCTGTGTCTCCATGGCAACCGGACGCCAAGCAGCCGCCGACCGGACGCCCCGCAGCCGCCGACCAGTCACCCACCGCCAGGCAGAAGGTAACCGGCGCTAGCCCCCCCCCCCATCACAGCGGCAGCCCCCCCGGCGCAGCGACAGCCCCCCCCGGCCTAGCGCTAGTTCCCCCATCACAGCGGCAGCCCCCCCGGCGCAGCGACAGCCCCCCCGGCCTAGCGCTAGTTCCCCCATCACAGCGACAGCCCCCCCCCGGCGCAGCGACAGCCCCCCCCCCCCCCCCGGCGCAGCGACAGCCCCCCCGGCCCAGCGCTAGTTCCCCCATCACAGCGGCAGCCCCCCCGGCAATTCATGAATGGGTGTGAGTGAGGGCTGCCTCTGATTGGTCAGGCTGTGACCAATCAGAGGCATCTCATTCAGCAGGCGGGGATTTTAAATCCCCGGCTGCTGAATACTACTCACAGCTGTTTAGAGCAGTTCAGGAGAACTGCAGCCGGCCGCGCTGAACTCCGTCTGCCGGGACCAGGTAAGTATATATATATTTTTTATTTTTACACATTTCTGAATGAATTGCAGGGAAGGGCTTACATATTTAACCCCTTCTCGACAATTCATCCCGCGATCGCCGGCAGCCCATTGCTTTCAATGGAGCCGGCTGTATTGCCGGCTCCATTGAATTCAATGGTCAGTGCTCGTTTAATCGAGACGAGTACCGCGTGGTGCTCGTCTCGAGTAACGAGCATCTCGAGCACCCTAATACTCGAACGAGCATCAAGCTCGGACGAGTATGCTCGCTCATCTCTAATCTTTAGTAGTCTGGAAATCTCCAATCTAAAGGACACTGGGTTAATGCTCTCAGTGATCTTAAAAGGATCAATAAAATGTGGACCCAGCTAAAAAGATGGTTGCTTAAGCTTGATGTTCCTAGTGGACAACCAGACCAAATCACCCACCTGAAAACTAACTCCCTCTGACCAACTGTTATCCGCTACCCTATTATAGCTTCTTACTGATCTCTTAAGATTTATCTGCACTTCCTCACAAACTGCCTCGAGGCTGGATGAAAATGCATTCTCTTCAAGTGCCTCCAACATGAATTTAGCAAATGAACCAAAACTCAGATGTAACCCATAATTGCAAAAAAAAGATGTGCCCGTAGACTCTAAAGTTCTGTTGTTCCGAGGCCACCATGCCACGACGCTGTTGCAACTGACAAGCTGTGACACCCACTATCTGCAGTGAAAAAAAGGCGTGCAGTTATAGCTCTACCTCTACAAGGTGATTAAAGGGCATGAAGCCTAACTACTGTATAGGACACTTGGTCAATCATAAGATGCACATAGACTGCAAATAAGCTGGTTAATTTCAGCTGCTCATTCTCAGTTGCCAAGACTACACTAGTGAGACAATCTTCTAAGTGTGTTTACATGAGCAATTTTTTGGGACAATCTCTTTTATTCTGTTATGGAAATCCAATTGTTCCGTCAATATGCTGTGAGGCTCCAAGTCAGAGGTGGTTATGGCGGCCGCCATGAGAATGCAATGGACACAGAAATTTAGGACTGTGTCTAAAAGGAATCTACCTTTATTACAATGCATCTTTCTTTATATAGTATTTTAAAGGAGAGTGGTGTATTGTCACTATGTGGTAGGGTTAGTTTGGTTGGTAACAAAGCATACATATTGGGGGCCAACTTCTATCAGCATATAGAAAGAAGCAGATAGCACCGCTCAATCACATATGCTGACTGAAGGCTGTAGGAAACATGGCTCATATGCGGCTGTACTCCGTCCGCATACTAGGCCATCCAGTGTTTCTTCACAGTTTTCTATGCCATGGGTTTTATTTTCACTATCAATCATCTTACCTGTTAACTTTGGCAACCAATATTGGAAAGCATATAGAGGCGGTCCAAACACCACAGGTAGTACTGCAAACCTACACATCAGGCTTGTGTCCTTTATCTCATAAAAAGTCATTTCTCCAGTGCAATACTCATCAGAGCATTCAACACTGTCAGCCCTAGGCTATATCCAAGATGCTACTGGAATTACATTCTTGAATATTTCTCCACAATTTTTTATTATTTATCATCAAATCTGATTGTGCTTTGTCCTTCTCGTGAATCATATATATATATATTGCAGACTACATTGTGTATAGTTTATGACTTTACTCACATTTACAAAAAATCATTTTGAATCGAAAAACTCTAATTAAAAAGCATTTATACATCCTTATCATATCCTAATGCAAGATGTTGGGGAAGGAATATGGAGGGCATCCATTGTGCCTGAATGTTGACAAGATTAAACACATATCTTCCTACCCCTGCCATCTTATTTGCCATTAATTCTAAATCTATTCAATTTAAGACCATTGTGCCTGTTCCTGCTCCTTTTCATTCTAGAGCATGATTTAATTACAGAGAAAGATATATTAAAGTGTATTATTGCCCTCTGTTTGGTTGAGACATTTTTACACGTATGGGGGATCCTAACTAAATTATCGGTGTGTACCACAGCGGTTGTTTCAAGGAGGGTCAAAAAGTTTAAAGACATTAGAGAGTTAGCTATAGGAGTACTATTTATGCACAGGAGAGTATATGTATCTTTTAAAGATATTGTCTGATTTGTGCCTCCTCTCCCAACTTGGTCACCCTTGCACGTCAACGTCTTTGAAAGATGCTCATATGTGAACTGCTTATCTATATGAGCCACACATCCTTGGGTTAGTTTATAGCATGAGATATTTACTCTACTGATAATGTTTATCTAAGGATGCTCTCCTTCCTGTATCACATATGAACGACTTCTAAATTTAGTAGAGGGGGCATATAAGCCACTGGTCTCTCCTAGTTTAAAGTTGGCTATTGTGCACCTATGATGGCTTTCACATATGAACTCGTCTTGCTGTCTGGCTTTAGTTTTATTTGCCCAACCCCAGTATCTTTTAACAACACCTCCTTCCTTAGCTTCTGCCAATTTCAACTTTCCCGCTGGCATCAGGGTCCAGGCCCTGACGATAAGCAGGAGAATTCCAAGCACCAGGAACAGTCTCATTTCTCTCAAGTTGTGGTCTCTTAACCTTCTTGTAATGTGAGGCATATACCCCATAGGTTTTACACTCTAGTTTGACGGCAGTACTGGTTGTGAACAGCACTTGATACAGGCTGTCAAACCTTTGTTACAATGTCCTCCTCACGTGTCTCCTTATCACTACCCAATCTCCGGGCTGCAGATCATGCGTTCCTTCAAGAAAATTGGGATCTGGAATTGAAGAAAACACTTGATTGTGTGTTGCCTTTAGGCGTGCGAGTACCATACTGGGCCTGCAGCAGCTGTGGAAAGTACGGACCCAACCTGAGTGCACATCCAAACAAGATTTCATATGGTGATAACCTTGTCTTTCTGTTAGGCACATATCTGACTGAGAAAAGGGCCAATGGGAGGCACTCAGTGCATGATTTGCCTGTTTCTTTCATTGCTTTCTGTATTTTTAGCTTTAGGGTACCATTCATCCTTTCTACCGTTCCACTACTTTGTGGATGATAAGGGGTGTGAAATGCCTGGGAGATACCCAGGGCAGAAATGATGTGTTGCATTATTTCACCTGTGAAATGTGTACCCCTATCTGACTCGATTACTTCTGGTACCCCATACCTGCAGATTACCTCATTCATGAGCTTCTTTGCAGTTGCCTGAGCAGTTGCCTTGGTGACAGCGTAGGCCTCAACCCAACCTGAGATGACATCAACAACAACAAGCACATATTCATACTTCCCAACACGTGGGAGCTGAATGTAGTCAATTTGCAATCTCTGAAATGGATAGAGTGGCCTAGGCAAGTGTTTTTGTGTGACCTTTACTTTCTGTCCTGGATTGCTTATGGCACAGATCATGCAAGATTGGACAAATGATGTAGCAGCTACAGAGAACCCAGGGGCCACCCATTCTCTCTCAAGCGTCAGTAGCATAACTGCCTTTGGTAGGTGATTCTTTTCATGGATCAGATGGGCCATCATGGGGTACAGGGATCGTGGTAGGCAAGTTCTGCTGACTGTTAACCATATACCATCCTGTTCTGCTGCTCCCATATTAGTCCATTTATCCTTTTGTTCTTTGCTGGCTTGTGACTGTAATGTCTTTCGTCCAAATCATAGTCTCTGACTGGTATGGTCAGTATATTCTTTTCTTCTTTCTTTCATGGCTTGAGGGCAGCTGACTATGCTGTGAAGTCTGAGAGGGCGTTGCCTTTTGCTTCTGCAGTGTCGGCTTTGGTATGAGCTTTCACCTTTAGGATTGCTACTTTGTCTGGTAGGAGTAGGGCTTTCATAGGGTTCTGTACTGCTACACCATTCTTAATGGGTTGTCCTACAGAAGTTAAAAATTGTCTGGCTTTCCATATTGGGCTGTAATCATGAGCTATGCCAAATGCATACCTGGAATCAGTGTAAACGTTTGCTGTCATACATTCTGCCACTCTACATGCCTCAGTGAGGGCCTTCAGTTCCACTTTTTGTGCTGAGACATGCAGAGCAGAGCTTCTGTTTTTAGGACATCATGTTGTGTGACTACTCTATTCCCGGTATGGAATCGGCCATCCTCACCTTGGTATCGTGAACCATCTACAAAAAGCTCAAAATGTGCATGGTCAATAGGCGTTTCAGTAACTGATTCAAAACTTGCAGTTTCTTGCTGCATCAATTCTAGACAATCATCTTGGTGTTCTGCATCAAATAAATCAGAATCATGCTGTAAAAAATGTAAAAATAACTGATCTGCAGTACCCAGACTCCCCACTCCCCCATTTGAATCGGGATACTCGATTTAGAAGAAGAGTAGCCAGGTTCAAGGTAGTGCACCGTTGCAAAGAGATGTTTGGGGGCATGAGCAAGGTACATTGTAACCTTATTTGATGAGCTAGAGACAGGCATTTATGTTGTACTTGAGTGAGTATACTTTGGATGTCATATGGTGTGAGAACCACTAGGGCGTAGTCCAGCACCAACTCAGGAGACTTGTCAACCATTGCTTGTATTGCTGCCACCGCACGGACACAGGATGGGGCTCCTCGGGCCACCGGATCCAATCTCATGGAGTAATACTCAAGTGGTCGTGGACATCCTCCATGTTTTTGCGTCAATACTACCGTCGCATGAACGGAAAGTTCAGTGCAGAAGAGAGTGAAAGGTAAAGTGTAGTTAGGAATTCCCAGTGCTGGAGAACTGAGTATAGAGAATTTTAGTGTATGGAAGTTGTCAGTTGCTTCAGGAGTGAGAGAGAAAAGAACACTTGGAAGATAGCCATAGAGTGGTTGCATCAGGGATGAGGCAGAACGGATCCAAGAACGGCAGTATGAGACAATTCCCAAAAAGGTGCGGAGTTTGGCAGCAGAAGAAGGCACAGAAATGGCTTGAACTGGAGCTTTGCGCTCTTCTGTGAGATGTTTGGTCCCTTGAGCTAGGCAATGGCCTAGAACCACAACCTTTTTTTTACAAAGCTGTAATTTTTCCTTTGAAGCCTTGCAGCCATTGTCTGCTAAAATTTTAGAAGAGAAATGGATGCAGATTGACATGTTTTCAGGTCCTCAGCACAAAGCAGATGGTCATCAACATATTGCAACAGCACAGTTCCATCAGGTAGAGTCCAGACCTGCAAGACAGACTGGAGTGCCTGGGTGTACATGTTTGGAGAATTCTCCGCACCTTGTGGCAGGACAGTCCAAGCATATTGTTTAGCCTTGAAGGTAAAGGCAAAAAGGTATTGGCAATCCAGATGGATTGGTACACTGAAAAACGCATTTGTGAGATCTATCACTGTAAAAAATGTCGCAGTGAGCGGTACTTGTGCTAAAAGCGTATGTGGATTTGACACTACTGGGATGTCAAGTGCAGTTGCTTTATTAATTTCCCGAAGATCATGTACCATGCGATAAACATCCAGTTGTCCCTTTTGCGTTTTCTTTTTAACTGGAAAGAGGGGTGTATTAGCTGGTGATGTTGTTCTCGTAATGCCCCCATTTGAAGTAAGTCTGTAATTTGTGGGCCTATAGAATCCTCTTGGGCCCTACCCAATGGATATTGTTTTACTTGGGGGGCTACCTGGTTTTAGTGTCACTACCATGGGTGGAACATTCATATGACCAATATCTGTTTTGGACTTGGCCCAGAGTTCCTGTGGAACTTTCTGTAATTTTAATACCACTTCTGGAGTTAAGAGAAAAATTGGCTGTGGATCATCTAGAGAAGCCACCATCTGGCAAAATTGTTCTGTGTTTGTTTTTGCTAAATCAATCTGCACTGTTCCTTCTTCAGTAAACTGAATGGAAGGTGACAGGGCAGAGAGTACGTCTGTGCCCATAACTGACAGTGAAATATCATCACTCACCAATAGTTTTGTTAAAACTGTCTGGTCTCTGAATTTTATGGGGAGAGGGTCAGTTTCCTGAAGTTTCTTAGGAACTCCTTCAAGACCTACAACTACAATTTGAGCTGTATTTTGCCAGTATTCTGAAGGAATTAGGTGGCTTTGGATGACTGAAGTTGCTGCCCCTGTATCAACAAGGAAAGGAATTTCCTTATTGAGTACTTCCCCTTTTAGAAAATGGCCACACCCTCTTTTGCATTGCTCATGGGGAAGAAGGGCAGAGGGTCGCCAGCTATTCAATCTTGCTTTTCTATTTCTTCCTTGGCGACTCGTGCTTTTGTGGGTTGCTCACTACCCGTCTGCTTAAGGAATTTTCTACACTCCCGTTTAAAGTGCCCAGGCTTATCACAGAAATGGCACTTAGGGTTATGTTTGGAATGGGTGCCCTGTTTTATTTTGTTCTCTCCAGTGCTGTATTGTGCTATCATAACAGAGCTATGTCCTTTTTTCATTTTTAATTTTAGTTCAATGCCCTTGGCTGCCTGTACCAGGCCTGCTGCTTCATATTGTCTCAACTCAGGCTTGTTATCCATGAGTTTAGACCTCAAGGGTTCTAGTATTGCTCTACACTTTCATCTTTCTCTTGTGTGATATTAGAAAGAGACAAGGAGGATTCTTTCAATTTTTCTTTTGTCCAAAGTTCTAGACCAATTAAAAATGTCTTACCACTTCTCAATTCTCTATGTTTAATTTTTTTCCCAATCTGTGCCACAAAGAGGCACTTGGGGGGGGGGGGGCGGAGCCTGGACGCTGAGCGAGATGGCTGCTTGAGTGAAGCGCTCCTCCAGTCTGGCACCTTCTGAGACCCCTAGCAGCAGCAAACAGGCAGAATAATGGGCAAACTTACAAAAGAAAGAAGAGCTGACCTCCAGGGAACTGCCCGACCTGCAAAAGGACAGGCAAACATAGTAACATAGTAACATAGTTTGTAAGGCCGAATGAAGACAATGTCCATCTAGTCCAGCCTGTCTATCCTCCTGTGTTGTTGATCCAGAGGAAGGCAAAAAAAGCCCAAGAGCAGAAGCCAATTAGCCCTTCTGGGGAAAAAATTCCTTCCCGACTCCCTAATGGCAATCAGACTGTTCCTTGGATCAACCCCTAATAGCTCCTACCTGCCTGTATAACTGGATTAACAATTAACCTAAGATTTATATCCTGTAATATCCTTCCCCTCCAGATAGACATCTAGTCCCCTTTTAAACTCCTCTATGGATTTTGTCATCACTACTTCCTCAGGCAGAGAGTTCCACAGTCTAACTGCTCTTACCATAAAGAACCCTTTTCTATGTTGGCGATGAAACCTGCTTTCCTCTAAACGTAGCGGATGCCCTCTTGTTACCGTCGTAGTGCTGGGTATAAACAGATCCTGGGAGAGATCCTTGTATTGTCCTCTCATGTATTTATACATAGTTATTTGGTCGCCCCTTAACCTTCTTTTTTCTAGAGTAAATAATCCCAATTTGGATAGCCTCTCTGGGTATTCCAGTCCCGTCATTCCATGTATTAGTTTAGTTGCTCTTCTTTGAACCCCCTCCAATACTGTAACATCTTTCCTGAGCACTGGTAACCAGAACTGTACACAGTATTCCATGTGGGGCCTGACTAGTGCCTTATATAATGGAAGGATAATGTTCTCGTCCTTCGCCCCTATACCTCTTTTAATGCATCACAAGACTTTATTTGCCTTTGCAACAGCTGACTGGCATTGGTTACTCCAGTTTAGTCTACAATCCACTAGTACCCCCAGGTCTTTTTCCATATCACTTTTCCCTAACAGTACCCCATTAAGTGTATATAGGTAACATCCGTTTTTGCCGCCCATATGCATAACCTTACATTTGTCAACATTGAACTTCATTTGCCATTTTTCTGCCCAAGCCCCCAGCTTATCTAGGTCCGTTTGTAGCCGCACATTGTCCTCCATTGCATTAATTATATTGTATAATTTTGTGTCATCTGCAAATATTGATATTTTGCTGTGCAGCCCCTCTATCAGGTCGTTGATAAATATATTAAACAGAATGGGGCCTAATACTGAACCCTGTGGCACCCCACTAGCGACTGTGGCCCAATCAGAGTATGAACCATTTATTACCACCCTCTGCTTTCTATCTTTGAGCCAATTCTTTACCCAATTACACACGTTTTCACCCAATCCGAGCTGTCTCATTTTGTATAATAGCCTATTATGTGGCACGGTGTCAAATGCTTTAGAGAAGTCCAGATATACGAGATCAATAGATTCTCCCAGGTCCAGCCTAGAGCTTACTTCATCGTAGAAACTGATCAGATTTGTCTGACATGAGCGACCCTTCATGAATTCATGCTGGTGAGGAGTTATTCCCTTGTTTTCCTTGAGGTACTCATCGATGGCGTCTCTCAGAATCCCCTCAAAATGTTTTCCCGTTACTGAAGTGAGACTTACTGGCCTGTAGTTACCAGGCTCACTTTTGGTCCCTATTTTGTAAATTGGAACCACGTTGGCAATGCGCCAATCCAATGGTACAACACCGGTCTTGATAGTGTCTAAAAATATTATATATAGTGGCCTAGCTATCTCATCATTTAGTTCCCTTAGTATCCTTGGGTGTATTCCATCTGGGCCTGGCGATTTATCGATTTTAATCTTTTTTAATCCGTTCCTTCCTCTTGCGTTAGGTATGACATATTTTGTGAGGGGTTCATTTTATTCCCCTGAATCTCGTATGGCATTTCTTTTTCGTTTGTGAATACGCTTGAAAAGAAACTATTTAATAGATTTGCCTTCCCTCCATCATCTTCAATGATTTTCCCTGCATTATTTGTTAAAGGGCCAGTGCTCTCCCTGCAAATCCTTTTGCTGTTAATATAGTTGAAAAATAGTTTCGGGTTGTTTTTGCTCTCTTTGGCGATCAGTCTTTCTGCCTGCTCCTTGGCAATTTTGATCTTTTCTTTGCGTATTTTGTTTTTTTTCCTGTACGATTTTAGTGCTTCTTCGCTGCTTTCTTGCTTTAGTAGTTTGAACGGTTTCTTTTTTTTTGTTTATTGCCCCTCATACAGTCTTGTCAAGCCACAATGGTTTCCTTTTACTTGAAGTTCTTTTATTTTTAAGGGAATGAACTGCTCACATGAGGTGATTAGGATCCTTTTAAACTTTTCCCATTTGTCCTCTGTACTGATATTTTTGAGCATATTGTCCCATTTAATGTTACCGATAGTAGTTCTAAGCTGATCAAATTTTGCTTTACCAAAGTTGAGTTTGTTTGTCGCTCCCTGAAAAGGCTTCTTATTGAATGCCAGCTGGAAGTTGATTATATTGTGATCACTATTCCCCAAGTGCCCCTCAATCTGTACCCCCTTTATTCGGTCCGGTTTGTTAGTTAGTACTAGGTCCAGAACGGCCCTCCCTCTTGTTGGTTCCTGCACAAGTTGGTTCAGGTAATTATCTTTAATTACTCTCAAGAATTTATCACCCCTATGAGATTTGCAGGTCTCGTTTTCCCATATTATATCTGGATAATCAAAGTCCCCCATGATAATTACTTCATTGCTGTTTGATACCTCTTCTATCTGCCTTAATAGTAAGTTTTCAGTTTCTTCTGCTACTTTTGGTGGTCTATAGAAAACCCCTATCAAGATTTTGTTATTTTTTTCTCCCTTTATTTCTACCCACAGAGATTCCACCTTTTCTTCTCCTACTCCTATATCTTCCCGTAGTCTCGGATTTAAGTACGATTTAACGTACAGACATACCCCTCCCCCTTTCTGGTTCCTTCGGTCTCTTCTGAAGAGATTGTACCCCTGTAAATTCGCTGCCCAATCACACTTATCATCAAGCCATGTTTCCATTATTCCGACTATATCATAATTTTCATCAGTCATTCTCGCTTCAAGCTTACCCACTTTACCGATCTGACTTCTTGCATTTGTGCTCATACAATATATATCGTTTTCTTGTTCTTAAAATTCGTTTTGTTGCTATTCCTACTAATCGCTGATCTAACAGTTATAACTGTTCTAACCCCACCCCCTGCTTGACCGCCATTCCCCTTGCTTATACCCGGGTCGCTAGCTACACTAGCTACCCCACTATTCATTATTTTGCCCTCCCCCTCAGTCCCTAGTTTAAACACTCCTCCAGCCTTCTACCCATCTGTTCCCGCAGCACAGCTGCACCCTCCCCATTAATATGCAGCCCGTCCCTATGGTAGAGCCTGTAGCCGACAGCAAAGTCACCCCATGTAGCGCTTCTTCAGAGAACGGAGCGCTCGTTCCCCACGTCCCCTCTCCAAGATGGCGCCTGCTCATAGTAAGGGGGATGAAGAGGAGACGCTCTCAGACGGGGAGGATGGAGAGAATGTCTCTCGGGGCTTCATGTGAGACTTGATCTCTCAAGCCCTGCGTCCCATCAGCTCTGGCTTGGCAGAGATTAAAGAAGAATTCAGGCAGCTGGGACACAGAGTGGAAGACCTTGAAACCTCATCTGCCGCCATTACTACACACTCTCTGCAATTGGATCAAGCCTTAAAGGAGCAGCACTCCCACCTGAAGAGAGCAAAGCTAATGTAAGAAGACCTTGAAAATAGAAATCGGCGTAACAACATGCGCATCAAGGCACTGCCCGAATCCTACTTCGGTGAGTGCCTACCAAAAATTGCCAAAGAAATTTTTGACTCTTTATTGGGTGCGGACAGGGCATCCACCATTATCATTGAAAGAATACACAGAGCCCTCAGACCCCCACCTGCTGTGTCTGAACCTCCTAGAGGCATAATTTGCAAGTTACTTGCTTTCCCTGACGCGGCTGCCTTACTGAGAGCTGCAAGAATCCACAGAGACTTGAGCTGCGCAGAGGCCCCTATACAGATATTCCAGGACCTAGCCCCCTCCACACTGGCAAAGAGCCGCATACTCCGCCCGATACTAGAGGTCCTTAAGTCTAGGGAAATAAAGTATACATGGCTTTTCCCTTTCGGACTAAGCATCACACATAAGGGCAAAAAAATCAACACTCGTACTGCTGAAGATATGCAGAAATTATGGGAATCTCTTGATATCGATCCTATCGATCTCCCAAGCTTGCAACCGCTTCCGAACCCTCCGCAATTTCACTGACTGGAGAACCCCGAGAGATGGCACGTAGCTGGTAGCTCCAAGTCACCCAAGGGGGAAAAGAAAAAACCAAGAGAGGAACTCATATGACTTGTCACTTTTGATTATACTTTCTCTGTTATAGACCCATTTGACCTATATCTGGATCCCCGGGGGACCCCCACTCCACCTATGGTCCTCAGAATTTAGATGGGTCTGTCTTCTACTCCAGAGCACCAGCCCTGCAGTTTCGGAGGAGGAGGAAAAGGGGCACTTTGGTAGCCAGACCAAAGTTGGACTCTGAAGGACGGTTTGACTTCTCTTTTGCTCTACTGCCTGATTTTTCATAGCCCTATTGATACTGTTCGTAAGCTTAAATTCATACTTTTTTCTTGTTTAAAGTTCAGTCTAATGTTTGCTGCTCTACTAACATACACTCTGGGCTTTTTGCCCAGCACCTTCCTTGATTCAGGGGTCGCAGGGGGGTGCCTGCCAGACCTTGCTGCGATAAATACTCTGATCTCTCATCAGGGTCAGCGACTCTACGAGACTTCAATAGCCCACCCACCAATTGGGGCGGATGGTGCGGGGTCATGCTGACTCCAAGCTAGCCCCTCCAAAGTTTCCTTTATTCCAGCAGACTTTCCCTGCTGATTTGTTTATATACTTTTTTGCTACTAATATATCTGTGTTTTGTTCTCTACCCTTTCCTTCTTCTCTTCCCCATTCCTTTTCCTTCCTGCTCCCACCTCCTGCCCTTCAACCCCGGAGCTGTCTGAGGATATCTGTGACTTGGTCCCTTGGCCGCCAGAAACAGATACACTGTGCTCTTCTTACTCATTTATTCTTCTTACGTTAGTCTAGGAGCGTCGTTATGGGTGAACTTCGTCTCACGTCCTTCAACGTCAGGGGCCTCAACTCGCCATCCAAGAGACACAACATCGCTCTTCTCCTTAAAAGGTATACCAAAGATACTGTGGGGGAAATTATCCAGAACCCCAGTATTGTGTGATATTACCTTTAAATTCTACGGTCTCAGATAATTCATTTTCTCTGTCACGTAACAGAGAAAATGACCCTTAGACATTGCAATAATTCAGAATAACTAGCAAAGTAATAAAACCACACCTGGTGGTTAGTCAGGAGATAGATGAAATAAAGTCATAAAGACAAACATGTATTGATAAATAACTATATTGAATCATTATGAAATGTTAAATGTTTAGACACGTATAAGGAAATATCAGAACTGCTGAAGAATGGAAAATATTAGGTATCATGAATGGACTTTGATTGAATATGTGGCGAACTACTGAATGATGTAAACAAAATATGTAATGGTTGGCTCAGAATCAACACCACTTTAATTATATGATATGTTTATAAAATGGCTCATATCCGCAATAAAATTCGGAGATGATTTCTGTACGCTCAATGGAGAGTACTGCATTTTCATTCTTCCTGCCGATCGGTATTACTTAAACAATGATGAGTACTCATTTCAATTTGGACGCCGGATGACATACTAACGGGAGTTTTTCCCTAACAAATTTGGTGCCGAAACCCTCTTAGGCGGGGATCCTCCCCCTCTTGGACACCGAACCTAGCAGTGGAAGAGCGAGGACGACAGGAAACCACAGATTCACAAAACAGCGCTGTACAAGGTAAGAGATTTTTTATCGTACCATATAAATCTGTGCTTTTCTGACATTCTCCTCTTTCCGTCCGGAGCTAAATGGGTGAGTGTTTTTATCTCCTTTAAAGCCTAATTTTCAAAGAATCTGTAAAAGGGATCTGGTATGTCATTTTGGCGGGTGAGAATCTTGAGTCCCATGTTTTATGTTTTATAATGATTCCCTTCAGCATATACTAGAGCGCTGCTAAGCTTACTACTGTACTTTGTCCTCTTAATTTGGGTGTGTATGATTACGGAATCCTATAGACAGGAAAAGTTTTATAGCCCTTTGGTACAAAGATCCCCTTAAACTGCGCCTTGGGAAAATAAAATAGCAAAATGGCTATTTTTTATAGACTATATATATATATTTTTTATATATCTTACTCAGGGAAATGCCCTTCTTAAGTAAAGGGTAGTAGTTAAGGTCAGTGGGAAGATGCGGGAGGAAGTACAGGCAAAAATAAAACGGGAAACACACACCCAAATGGCAGTAATCAATGGAAAAGCGCTAGAGAAATAGAAGAAATAGGGGGGCAAAGGGCAGTAGGAAAATGTATATGTGATCACCTACTAAAAGGAGTAGGATTAAGTAACTCTGGAATTCTTAAATCTTCCTTCTGGGAAGAATTCAGGAATTGCCAGGGGGGGGGGGGGGGGTTGGATTGCAGCTAAAAACATGTATGAGATAATAAATAGTTGGATAAAAATAAGTAAAACAAGCGAAGATATAAGTTATCACTAAAAAGAGTACAAAGGTATAATGTATTACGCTCTTAACATACAAAATCCACCAGCCTATGATTCTAATAAAAAGTTACTCACGGAAGAAAGCGGTCCTTACTGGACTGGCAGACGGCTCTCTCAAAAGCACAGCAATAACTTTTTTTTTCTCAGTGCGTCTGTAAGCTGGAAGCAGCAGGTAAAAGAACCTTTGGCCCCTATGCCTAAAGGACTTTACCCTGTAATTACTAGAAAAATATAGCAGAATCAAATCTAAGGGAAACTGCTATGGGAAAAATCATTAATGAAGCAGTGGATTTAAATGATACAGTCCGGAAAAGAATACTGTGAGGGTCTCCAAAAGTGGGCTAGTGAAAGGCTACGGGAATCTTCCCAATATGTGGATGATTTGTTACTATGTGCTGACAATCTCTAAATTTGCCAGCAGGCATCAATCTCACTGCTCCATTTGCTAGCAGATAATAGATGTAAAGCTTTAAAAGACAAGCTTCAGTTCTGTAAGTAGAAGGTAATCTTTCTTGGTCACTGCCTGTCACAAGGAACCAGGCATTTGACGGAAGAACGGAAAAAGGCTATTCAAAATCTGCCTCTCTCAAATTCTGCTGCAAAGCTTTGAACCTTTTTAGGCTCTTACTACCACTCCCTTCACTTTTTTCTGAAGAAGCAATCACTAACTTTTATTTGCTAAAACAGGCTATCACTTCTTCTCCTGCACTGGGTCTACCCAACTACCAACTTCTTTTACGACTTTACTGTACAGAAATTTCTGGACATGCTACAGCAGTACTTTGCCAACAACATGGTGGCAGGCCACAGCCTGTGGCCTACTATTCAGCCAGACAGATCTGCTTGCAATGTGCACTCCTCATGCCTCCTAACATTACCTTTCAAAGATGTACTACCTTGAATCCGGCTACTCTATTGCCAGTGGATTATCTGGATTCCAAAAGGGGGGAGGGAGGAGGGGAAGAAGAGGAAAATACAGAAATTGATGATGACACATTTAATGATACACATGAGCATGATTGCATAGAATTGATGCAACAAAAAACAGCAGGTTTTGAAAATGTTGTTGCAAAAACCATTAGATAATCCTGATTTTGAACTTTTTGTAGACAGTTCTCATTACCAGGGTGAAGATGGCTGATTCCACTCCGGTTATGCAGTCGTAACACAACATGACACGGTAAAAGCAGAGGCTCTGCCTCCGCATGTCTCAGCACAAGAAGCGGAATTAAAAGCATTCACAGAGGCGTGTAGAGTGGCCACAGGTAAAACAGCAAATGTGTACACTGACTCCAGGTATGCTTTCGGCATTGCTCATGATTACGGCCCAATATGGAAAGACAGACAATTTTTAACTTCTGATGGACAACCTATCAAGAAATGGTGCTGCAGTGAAAGAATTAATTGAGGCCCTGCTATGGCCAGATAAGATAGCAGTACTAAAGATCAAAGCACAACAGCAAAGAATGCTGCAATGCAACCATGGAAAAAGAAAGAAGAAAAGGGGGTTTTTGCTACGCAGCATACAGACCCCGACCCAGTCACAAGAGAGACATTTTGTTCTGATACAGATACAGAGACATTTTGTTCTAAAGCAGACACAGGGAAATCTGTTTCATCTGATATGGACATTATTAAGATTTTCTCAATACAAGCCAGTAAAGAAGAAAAAGACAAGTGGGTGAAAGCTTGGGCCAAGGAAGATGATGGCATATAGAGAACTGTTACCAGAACTTGCCTCCCACGTGCCTTGTTCCCTATGATGGCCCAGCTGATTCATGGAAGAACGCATCTATCAAGAAGAGCAATGGTCGCAATGTTAGAAAAATTCTTGTTGGCCCCTGGTTTTTCTGTAGCTGCCGCATAATTTGTCCAATTTTGCATGATTTGTGCCGTAAAGCAATCCTGGGCAAGAAGTCAAAGTACCCCAGAAACACGCACTTAGACCACTCTACCCGTTTCCGAGACTGCAAATTGACTACATTCAACTGCCCTGCAAAGGCAAGTATGAATTTGTGTTGGTATGTGTGGACATGTTGGGGTGGTGTGAGCCTTATCCGGTCAATTTGGCAAACGCCCAAGTGACCGCAAAGAAACTGAACGAGATAATCTGTAAGATATGGGGTACCTGAGGTGATCGAATCAGATAGAGGTACCCATTTCATAGGAGAGATAATGAAATACATAATGTCAGCTTTGGGCATCACTCAGGCCTTTCACACGCCATACCACCCACAGAGTAGTGGTAAAGAGGAAAAACTGAATGGCATCCTGAAATTAAAAATACAGAAGGCCATGAGGAAGACTGGCAAACCCTGGACTGAGTGTTTGCCTTTGGCCCTTTTCTTTGTGATATATGTCCCTACCAAGAAAACAGGCTTGTCTCCTTATGAAATTTTGTTTGGAAGTGTGCCAAGACTGGGACTGTATTTTTCCACAGCAACTGCATGCCCAATATGGCACTCAGATCATGTTATCACGCTAAGTAAGAAACTTAAAGTAACACACGACCAAGTGTTCTCTTCCATTCCAGATCCAGGCTCTCTGAGGGTACACATGAATTGCAGCCTGGTGATTGGGTAGTGATAAAAAGACACGTGAGCAAAAGCATTGGTCCCTTCCAAGTTCTTCTGGCCACCTCTACCTCAGTAAAACTAGAAGGAAAACCAAATTGGATACACGCTTCACACTGTAAAAAGGTCCAGATACCAGGGGAAGTATGCATATCTTAGTTTCTTGGCGTGTATTGCAATTTGTCTTACAGGTATACTTTGGTATTGGAAACCAAATGAAATGACAAAGGGGGAAAGGAGATGGTCCGTATGGACAGAAGGGCATCCCAATATGTGGGAATATTTGGCAAGAGAGGTATTAAATATTTCAAGTATGTGTATGCCTAATTTGAGAAGTGGAAATGATATTTTACAGTCATGTTTGTTATCAGATCCTACACCTGTAAAAGTGCTCAGAAATATATTTACAGCAATACATAATGATAGTTTAGTAGAAGAATCCGATGTAACCAGCATGAATACTTTCTTAAATTTGTACGAATACTGTCCTGATTGTAGGGAAATAGAACATACAGAATGGACTAATATGACTAAGTTTCAAGTTTAGAATGTAGCTGAAGCCGAGGTGTGCTATAATTTCACTTGTGACCCTAAGGAAATTGGGAAATGTCAGCAAATTGAAGCATACCCCGAACAAGCTACTGATGATTCTCAAATACTCTGTAATCGTACGGTAAATCACTGTAAGAAGGTAACAAATGAAATGCGTTGTAAAATAATTGTTAGAAGCTCCTATCATTTTCGACATGTTAAATTACCAACTGGTTTGGGTTTTATCATGTGGAAATCTCACTTATACATATATTCCAGCAAATGTTACAGGAGGACCATGTACACTGCCCCGTTTGAGTATGTTTATGTACTAGAAACTAGAAGAACGTAACAAAGTAAAAAGAGAAATAAAAGGGTTAGACGAAAACTGTGAGGGTCCACCAACCCTCCTTAGCGGCACAGAAGTAAAGGCGTTAGGATTTTCTATAGTAGGAGTTTGGGGGCTAGCCGTATATAATGGGAAAGTTGTAAATGGTATAGTTTGTGATTTAGCAAAAGGTTTAAATACTACCTCTCAAGCTTTAGACCTCCTCCTATTGGATGTACAAGGAGTAAGAAAGGCCGCCCTACAAAATAGAGCCACTATAGATTACCTATTGTTGACACTAAATCATGATTGTGAAGAGTTGGAGGGGATGTGTTGTTTTAGCCTCTCTGACCATTCAGAATCAATACATCAGAAGATTAACACTTTAAAAGAAATATCCATTAGTATAAAACAAGATGTGGATCAGGGATGGTTCAGTTGGTTATTTTCATGGTTCAGTTTGAGCTGGATAAAGAAAATATTTTTGATATTTGCAATAATAGTTGTGGGATTAATATTGATCTACTGTTGTATACAATGTATTCCAAATTTGGTGACTATATGTCTGAAGTATGTACCAAAAAGAAGACCTCCCTATTATGGGAATAACATAGAAATGTCCCATTTATTTAAGAACTAATGCTTATGTTTGTTTGTTCATATCTGAGGAATCAAGTAATACAAAACAACGAACGCACACGAATTAAAAGAGAACCATCTTGATCATCGCAAAGGAATACAATGAAGGACTTACGATTCTATGATAATCTTCAATGAACTTAAAAACAGTCATATCGAGGAGCCGTATCGGTGGGAACCCGGCCCGAAGAAAGAAGAGAAAATTGGGAAAAAGTCAGGCTCGGAGGGCTCCACCCTCCTTGAAGTACCACAATGTCTCCTTGCATGGACTATTAGCGTCTCCTAGCATGGACTATTAGCGTCTCCTCGCTTGGACTATTGAACGTCTCCTCGCATGGACTATTTTAAAAAGGGGGGAATTGTGGGGGAAATTATCCAGGACCCCAGTATTGTGTGATATTACCTTTAAATTCTACTGTCTCAGATAATTCATTTTCTCTGTCACGTAACAGAGAAAATGACCCTTAGACATTGCAATAATTCAGAATAACTAACAAAGTAATAAAACCACACCTAGTGGTTAGTCAGGAGATGGATGAAATATAGCTATAAGCTGATAAAGGCTAAATGTACCAGGGTGTAATAGGTACAAGCAATATAGTTACCTCAAAATAAAGTTATAAAGACAAACATATATTGATAAATAACTATATTGAAACATTATGAAATGTTAAATGTTTAGACACGTATAAGGAAATATCAGAACTGCTGAAGAATGGAAAATATTAGGTATCATGAATGGACTTTGATTGAATATGTGACAAATTACTGAATGATGTAAACAAAATATGTAATGGTTGGCTCAGAATCAACGTCACTTTAATTATATGATATGTTTATAAAAAGGGCTCATATCCGCAATAAAATTCGGAGATGATTTCTGTACGCTCAATGGAGAGTACTGTATTTTCTTTCTTTCTGCCGATCGGTATTACTTAAACAATGATGAGTACTCATTTCAATTTGGACGCCGGATGACATACTAACGGGAGTTTTTCCCTAACAATACAAAAATTCTCTTCCTCCAGGAAACGCACTTTAAGGGAAATAAATACTTCTCATTGCCAGGGAAACATTTCCACAATGACTTCCATAGCACTCACCTCTCATCGGCCTCGAAGGGAGTATCAATCCTCTTTCATAAAACGATTAACTTTGTGGAGGAGGCTCAATATAGAGATGGTGAGGGAAGAGTCCTATTTATTAGAGGATCAATAAACAATGTCAAAATGACCCTCGCAAATATCTACGCCCCTAACGTAGACCAGATCCCCTGGTTATTAATGCAACTAGAGATCCTGAAACATTTTGCGGTTGGTCAGATAATAGTAGCAGGCGACTTTAACGTCTTACTTAACCTCATCTTAGACTTCTCCTCTGGCCGTTCTCAAATCTCGCAAACTAAGTTGAGAAACCTTGGTAGGAACTTGTAGGAACTGGGAGTGGTAGACGCCTGGCGCTTTCTACACCCCTCAACAAGGGGCTATTCATATTTTTCCTCGGTCCACTCCTCGTTCCAGAGACTGGACTACGTCTTGGTCTCCTCTGACCCCCTCACATCTCTAATACGGGTGGACATTGACACAATGACAATTTCTGACCATGCCCCAGTTCATACTATCTTGCGGGCACCAC
Source organism: Eleutherodactylus coqui (assembly GCF_035609145.1). Taxonomy (NCBI): domain Eukaryota; kingdom Metazoa; phylum Chordata; class Amphibia; order Anura; family Eleutherodactylidae; genus Eleutherodactylus; species Eleutherodactylus coqui. Next base: position 33,106,048 of record NC_089843.1, read on the forward strand.
GACCGCCCTCGCGGGAGTGGAGATGGACACGCAACGCATCCCTCCTAGACTCGACAGAGGAGAGAGAACAGTTAACCAAATCAATGGAGGAATATTTTCGCCTCAACTTGACTGACGAAACAGAATTCCCGATAGTCTGGGAGGCCCATAAGGCTTATATGCGAGGGCTGCTGATAGCCCTGGGCACAGGCACAAAAAAACGCACACAAAGAGAAATTGATGAGAAACTATCGCTGATAACAAAATGGAATTAACAGCGAAGCTTTCACAAACAAAACAGAACCTAGACAACCTGATGGCTCTGAGGACGGACCTAAGGCACTGCATGGAGTCCAGATTCAATAAAAAGCAACTACCTCTGAAACATATAGTCTATGCACAGGGCAATAGAGGGAGCACGCTTATGACCACTCTAATTAAAAAAGCTCAGGCGAAAAACCTGATTAGCTAAAAAAAAAACACAATCTAAAAGGTTGCTCTCCACCCAGCGAGCACGATAACTCTACCTTGCCGATAAATAACTTCCTACATCACCTAAATATCCCCAAACTGAGCCCCTCTGAGACATCTGCGTTGACCTCTCAGGTCACTCAGTCGGAGGTCGAGAAATTGATAGCATCATGCCCCCCTAACAAAAGCCCAGGCCCAGATGGCCTTTCCATTCAGTATTACAAATCCTTCCTTTCCACATTAAAGCCAAGACTAACATCTCTGTAACAACCTCATGGGGGGGGGGCATCCCTGACGAAGCAGTCTCAAGAAGCCCACATTACCCTGATCCATAAAGACAACAAGGACCCAGAAATGTGCAGAAGTTACCGACCAATATCCCTAATTAACCTAGACATTAAACTCTGGGCCAAACTCCTAGCTAAAAGACTGGACGCCTCCATGCCATCCCTGATCAACGGAGAGCAGGCTGGTTTCATTGGAGGAAGGGAGGGGAGAGACAACTGCCCTAGATTGCTCTACGCGGCCCACTATGTCCAATTCCATAGGATACCCTTAGCCTTAGTAGGCACTGATGCCGAAAAGACATTTGATAGGGTTGATTGGCGCTATATGGAAAGAGTTCTGCATCACTTTAATTTCCCAGTGGAGTTCATCCGAGTGGTTTTATCCCTCTACACATGTCCTTACGTAAGGCTCAAAATTAATTACATTCTCTCCCCTCCCTTCGATATAAGAAACGGTACTCGGCAGGGATGCCCCCTCTCACCTTCCTTCTTTATATTAGCTTTGGAACCCCTGTTACTAAAGGTCAGAAAGGACCCAGGAATCAAGGGATTGAACTTCGGCGGACAATCTCTCTCCGCAGCAGCATTTGCGGACGATATTGTCTTCCTGACAACTAACCCTCAAAAGAGTCTCCCCAGACTCACGGAGCTGCTCAGGGAGTTTGGTTCTGTTTCTAACATTAAAATTAACTTCTCTAAATCGACAGTGTGAAACATTCCCACGACCCAGTGTGAAACATTGAGAGCAAACTCTCCCTTTTCGTAGTCGAGTTCCTCAATAGACTATCTAGGCATAAAATTAACCAAACAGGCTGAAGACCTGTATAGCGCAAATTTCACAGCCCTACTTGGTCAGGTCAAAAACCTTCTCAAATCTTACGATGTACCCTTTGTCTCCTGGTTTGGCAGAAAAAAATATTATCAAATCCTACATTTTACTTATTATTCTATATACGATTAGAATGCTCCCCATCCACCTCTCAGCTAGCTTCTTCAAAACACTTCATTCGGCCTTCTCTGGCTTTGTGTGGAGGCAGAGGAGACTAAGATTAACCTACAGCCTGATGACTAAGAGGGGATCAGAAGTAGGTATTGACCTTCCTAACCTGTACGATTTCTACTGCAACTCCCAACTACACTACTGGACAGACTTGACCCAGTCACATAGAGATAAACTACTCTCAACCCTAGTTGAAGGCTATAGCGATGACTCTTTTGTCGAGGATCTTTGGCTTCCTTCAAAGAACCGCTATAGAGCCAAGACCTTTAACCCACCACTCAGGGGCCCATGTGAAGTCTGGGACGAGCTCAGAGCAGACTTAGCACCTAATCCTTCCCCCATTCTTCCATTGTGCTCTATCCCCAAAGTGCTTGATTACCTTCTGGATCCGAGCACCGTATCGGTATGGAAGAAGTTTAAATCGCTTAGTCTGACCAACCTGCAATCCCAAGCTCGCCTCCCCCCTGCTACTATTTTACACACTTTACTGCCAACAGAGAAACTATACTTCTTACATCAAGCACAAGTGATAGGAGTATTTAGGGAGTTCCTTAAAACACACAGATCTACAAGACCACGGACCTCTTTTGAGAGGGCATTGACTGAGGATAAACCCTCCCTTAAGAAAATCGCCTTCCTGCGTAAAAATTTTATCTCCCCTCCCCGACCTTAGAAGCCAGCATTCCTTACTTCGTGGGAAAGAGAATTGGGAATCTCTCTTTCGTCAAGTGAGGTTAGTTTAATCTTAAGTACCTCCTTTGGTCTCTCCCCCTGCATTCTCGCCCAAGAATCACATAACAAATTGTTGGTCAGGTGGTACAGAACTCCCCAATGGCTACATGATCATAACCTCGCCCCCCATGGGAACTGTTGGAGATGCAAAAATGATATAGGGTAATATTTGCATATATGGTGGACAAGCCCGATACTGACCCCCTTCTGGAAAGGGATAGAGAAAATTATACAGAAATTCTCACCGAGCTTTTCCATCTTGCCCGAGCTGGTCTTCCTTTGGAGACCATCCAGCCACTTTCACTTACTGAGGAACAAATTAATAGCTTTTCTCGGCTAAATCCTTAATACCACGCCTTTGGCAACAAAGCCTTACACCAATGCCAATGGAGGGAGAGAGTGGATAATTTCTATAACTTGAGACTCATGACGGATTAGGACAAGTGAGACAAGGTACACCACCAGAGAGCTCTTTTTCTCCCTATCCCCACCCCCTCCCCCTACCAGACCCTCCCTTCCCTGACCCCCCCCCCCCCCTCATGTTTTTTTCCCCTTTGTTTATAGTACCTCCAAACGGTTCTTGGATAATTCTATCCTTAGGAGGTCTGATTCCCGCATTAGAATCCCCAACATTGCTGTTTACTCGATATATGTCTGCTGTCATTGTTAAGCTAAGGTGTATGTACGTGGAACATTATACTTTTGTCTATTCAATATAAGACCTCCCTCGGTTGTTGGAACCCGAGCACCAGGCATTACTTTTGCATTTCTGTGTACTATTGAAAAATTCAATAAAAACTTGATTTAAAAAAAACAAAAACAAAGGGGCACTTGGGGAACAGTTAGAGATGAGCAAGCACCAAAATGCTCGGGTGCTCGTTGCTCGAGTCGAACTTTCCGCGATGCTCGAGAGCTCGTTTTGAGTAACAAACCCCATTGAAGTCAATGGGCGACTCAAGCATTTTTGTATGGGACCAATGCTCCGCATAGGTCATGACTTGTGACACTCTGGAAAACCTCAGAAAGTCATGGAAACACCACAGAATCGGATAGGGAAGGGCAGGGGCAGCATGCATGGCTGCATCTCAGGCTCCCAGGTCCCACTATTAAGCCAAAATGGGGGCAAGAGTCTGGCGTCACCCGCTAACAATCTTTACTTCGGACAAACCCTCATTAGCAAGGAACACCTTAGCAAAGCACCACACTACCTGCAACCAAGGACAATCACTGCCTGCGGGTGACACCGCTGCCTCTTCTCCTGGGTTACATGCTGGCATTGCTGTCCAATCCCCCCGCACAATCCTGCGTCCACAGCGCACACAAAAGTGTCCCTGCGCAGCGTTCAGCTGCCCTCATGCCACCCCACCCTCATGTCTATTTATAAGCACGTACTGGATGAGGAGGAACCGGAGGCACACGCTGCAGAGAGTTGGCAGGGCCAGGCAGCGACCCTCTTTGAAAGTGTGGGTGATAGCCCCAATGCTGTTGAGAATTGATGATAAATTGGCATTCGATCATAATTCCAATCTTGTGCCACCTCCGTCGCAAAATTGTCAGGAGCTGTAAATGTGGGCATAAAGGGGACTCAGGTGCCAGCACTTCTACACATCTCCACAATGCAGCAATACTCTGTGTGGGAAGCACGTGAGCGGGCCCAGGGTCAGGCTCGGTCCCAGCCTCCATCTTGTGTGACCCAAGTTGCCGCGAGTTGCATAGCAATGGGAAATCCTTGTGTCCCCACACAATTCATTCTGTGTAGGTGTTATATAGCTCAACACCGCAATGGAAAGTCTTTGAGTTCCTTGGGCTTGTCTATACTGTCGGTGCACAAAGATGGTATTACGCATAAAGAAATCACAGCGCCCAAACATGGCAAAGTTTCACCCCATCAATGACCTCGGCCCACATTTCTACCCAAGTCAGTCAGTGTATTTGTGTCAGACAGGTAAAACACTGCTATGGGAAGCCTTTGTGCTCTCATAGCATAGGCGAGCCAAAGGAACCCAAGGAAAGTATTAAACATGAAGCAATTACAGTGCCCAAACATGGCAGACTTTCACCCTGCTAAGGGCCTCGGCCTACTTTTCTGCCCCAGTCAGTCAGTGTGTTTGTGTCAGACAGGTAAAACACCGCAATGGGAAGTCTTTTTGCACCCCCAGCATAGGCGAGCCCCAGGAACTCAAAGATGGTATTACGCATAAAGAAATCACAGCGCCCAAACATGGCAAAGTTTCACCACGCCAAGGACCTCGGCCCACATTTCTACCCTAGTCAGTCAGTGCATTTGTGTCAGACAGGTAAAACACCGCTATGGGAAGTCTTTGTGCACTCACAGCATAGGCGAGCCAAAGGAACCCAAGGAAAGTATTAAACATGAAGCAATTACAGTGCCCAAACATGGCAGACTTTCACCTTGCTAAGGGCCTTGGCCTACTTTTCTGCCCTAGTCAGTCAGTGTATTTGTGTCAGACAGGTAAAACAGCGCTATGGGAAGTCTTTGTTCACCCACAGCATAGGCGAGCCAAAGGAACCAAAAGACAGTATTAAACCTGAAGAAGAAAAGAACCTACAGTACCCAAACATGGCAGACTTTTACTGCGCTTAGGACATAGGCCTCTGCACACACCCTCAGCAATCGCATAGAGCGGACTCCGATGCTAGTACAGCTGTGAACGTCTCATTAATGCAGTAACGCTCCTCTTCTTTGGTGCAAACCATTGTATCAGATAACTGTGGTAACATGAGAGAAAATACATGATGCCCAGTGCTAATCCCCTGACCCCAAGCAGGAGGAGGAGGTGGCCTTACAAGGCCAAGAAACCATGACCAGGACACGCTTTAGTCTGTGTGGTAAGTATGTGATCGGGCCCTGGGTCAGTGTGTGATCGGCTTTGTACTCCCTCACCATCTTTTTACAGTGCTCCCTCCAACTCAGCCTCGACTGGGGAGTGGTGACGCAGTCTTGCTGGGGAGCCATAAATCCTTGGAGAGTGTTCCCCTGCCTGCGCTGAACATGCTGCCTGATCTCTGCACCTCGCTTGTGTCAGGACTCTGGGTCCGGGAAACTGGTAGTCCCTGAAATATCCCGCAACCCCTGTCCCTACCTACTTTCCCCCCTGGGCTAAGCCCCAAGGCGACAACTAGGCGACGGTCCCTACACTCACTAAGGAAGGGGAACACTGGGACTAGCAAACGGACAGACAAACAACAGCAAGGAGAGTCAGACAATCCGGGTCGGCAACGAGAGGGTACGCGGTACAAGAAGGTCAGGCAAAGGCAACGCCAGGTCAAAAGCAGAAAGTCAATATCAGGAGTCAAAACACGAGGTACGCTGGTGTAGCAGGAAGACCAAACTAACACTGGCACTGGTCTGCAGACACAAGCAGGTTTACTGCCAGTCCTTACAGTACCCCCCCTTCTACGGGGGGACACTGGACCCTCACGACCCGGAGCAGGCTTGAGGGGAAAGGCCCTGTGGGACCGTCGAACCAACAGTGGTGCATGTACGTCCCGGGCGGGGATCCATGTATAGTCCTCAAGGCCAAAACCCTTCCAATGTATCAGATATTGTAAAAATACCTCTCACACGCTGAGCATCAATCAAACGCTCTACGTCGTACTCCAGGTCCCCCTTGTACAAGAGAAGGAGAGGGCTGGCTCTGTGCGGGCAAAACTGGGGTTACATATTTCTTCAGCAGCCCCTTTTGGAAGACATCATGGGACGTGCCAGGTGCAGGACTAGGACGGTACACCGGGAAAAATAGTGTCGACTGGGGACCGAGTAGCGTGGGACCGCCGCCGCCATCATGTTTTTGAAAGCCTCCGTTTCCACAAGCCTGTATTGCAGCATCTCCAGGCTGATTAATTTAGCAATGTGCACGTTTGAAGCTTGTGCGTGCGGGTGCGTGGCGGCGTATTTGCGCTTTCGCTCCAACGCTTGTGCTAGCGACAGCTGAACGCTGCGCTGAGAGACATTGCTGGATGGGGTGGAGGACAGTGGAGTTGAGGGTGTGGGTGCAGGTCGGGAAGCGCTCGTGCCTGTGTCCTGAGAGGGGGGTTGGATCTGAGTGGCAGGTTGGGGCACAGGGAAAGAGGCAGTGGTGTGACCCGGAGGCGGTGAACGGCCTTCGTCCCACCTTGTGGGGTGCTTTGCCACCATATGCCTGCACATGCTGGTGGTGGCGAGGCTGGTAGTGGTGGCTCCCCAGCTGATCTTGGTGCGACACAGGTTGCATACCACTGTTCGTCGGTCGTCTGCGCTCTCAATGAAAAGCATCCACACCTTTGAACACATAGCCCTCTGCACGGAGGCTTGGCGCGAGGGGATGCTTTGGGAAACAGTTGGGAGATTCTTCGCTCTGGCCCTCTCCTCTACCCCAGGCCACCACTGCCTCTTCCAAGCTGTCCTGCTGCTGCACTTGCCTCCCCCTCTGAAGCCCTGTCCTCAGTAGGCTTAGCAAACCAGGTGGGGTCAGTCACTTCATCGTCCAGCTGCTCTTCCTTCGAATTCTCTGTGCGCTCCTCCCTCGGACTAACTGCCCTTACTACTACCTCACTGGTAGACAACTGTGTCTCATCATCATCATACTCCTCACCCACTGAGAGCTTTTGAGACAAATGCCGGAAATCCCCAGCCTCCTCACCCGCACCCCGGGAACTTTCCAAAGGTTGGGCATTGGTCACAACAAACTCCTCAGGTGAAAGAGGAACCATTTTTTTCCCACTCATGGAAGGGACCCGAGAACAGTTCCTGGGAGTCTGCCTGCTCATCAGAATGTCATTTTCACAGAGTGAGGAGGCTGGGAGGAAGGAGGTGCAGCAGCGAGAGGATTCAGAGTTGCAGTCCCTAAGCCGATAGTAGTGGACTGCGTAGAAGACTGGGTGGTCGATACATTGCTGGATGCATTTTCTGCCATCCACGAAAGGACCTGCTCACACTGCTCTGTTTGTAATAAATGTCTACCACGTGGACCCATAAATTGTGATATGAAGCTGGGGACCCCAGAAACTTGCCTCTCTCCTAATCTCGCAGCAGCCGGCTGTGATTCACCTGGACCAGGAACTCAGCCTGTGCCCACACCCTTGCTTGGACGTCCACGTTCGCGTCCACGTCCTCGACCCTTACCCCTACTCCTCATCATGGCGGATTAAGAATAGAGCACTACGGACTGTATAGTGTATATATCTTTTAGTTTTTTGCACAGAGGATAGGCACTGTATAGTGTATATATAACTTTCCCTCTAGAAGTTGCTGTGACCCAACACTCTGCGTCTAACATCCACGTCCTTGACCCTTACCCCTACCCCTCATCATGGCGGATTACGAATAGAGCAGGGGCTAAATAAATTACCCCACTGCACAGCACTGACAACTGGGCCTTAATTCACCGCACACAGAGACTTGTAGATAGCGGAGGCTCTGTGCTGTGACTAGAAAAAAGTAACTCGCTGTCTTGCGCTGATACCTAGGGGTAATTTACTGTTCGCAGAGACTTGTAGATTATAGCAGCTGTGTGGAGGGGAAGAAGACTCTAAAGCCAGTGGATAGTGCTGGTAACTGCGGCGATCTCAACCCCACCAACGGAAATGCTATTGTGAGACGCTATGCAACAGCGGCTGAGCTGAAATACTTTGCAGTGGCCCCGGTAATATTATGGTACTGTTTTGTGGTGAGACTGCTGTCTAATTCTCCGCAGACCCAGAACGGTATAAATAGGTTTGTTGGCAGCAGGCTAGGAATTATGTGCGTGCACTTTCACGGAGAGAGTGGTATTTTACTGCCCAATCCAGCCAGAAAAAAATATGACGAAAGGCTGCAGACAGGCCTAGCTGCGTAATACAATAATGGTAGCACTACAACTCCCAACAGGCCCAAAGTAAAATGCACACGGTGAGATGTAGCCCTAAGAAGGAGATTTTGTTTTTTTACACAGACGATACGGACTATATAGTGTATATAACAGCTTTGCCTCTAGAAATGCCTGTGGCCCAACGCTTTGCGTCTAATTCGCTGCAGACCCAGATTGGTATAAAAAAGTTTGTAGGCAGCTGCAGGCTAGGAATTATGAACCTGCACTTTCACGGTGAGAGTGGTATTTTACTGCACAATCCAGCCAGAAAAAAATATGACGAAAGGCTGCATAATACGATAATGGTAGCACTACAACTCCCAGCAGGCCCCAAGTAAAATGCACACGGTCAGATGTAGCCCGAAGTAGGACCGTTGGGGTTCTTGAAGACAGCACCTCTGCTAACACTTTCCCTATATCAGCAGCAGCACTTTCCTTATACTCTGTATAATAGACTGCAGACTGAGAACGCTATAGCTGTAATGGCCTGCACAGCCCGAGATGGAAAAAAAAAATTGTGCAAAACTGCTCCCAGCCAGCCACAACAGTAATGCACACCATCCAATGTAGCCCTAAGAAGGACCGTTGGGGTTCTTGAGGACAGGATCCTACACTAACACTATCCCTGAATGCGCAGCAGCACTTTCCCTAATCTCTGTCAGTGTGTGCCTGAGGCGAGCCGCGGGTGGGACTGCTTTAAGTACTCAGCGGTCACTTGATCTCACCAGCCACTCACTGCAGGGGGGTGGGATATGGCTGGCACAGGAGGTCACAATAGGAAGTAGTAATGCCTTCCCTGCATGTCTATTGGCTAGAAAATGGCGCTAAACATGCGGGGAAGGAAATGGAATTGACTCGAGTACCGCGTGGTGCTCATCTCGAGTAATGAGCATCTCGAGTACCCTAATACTCGGACGAGCATCAAGCTCGGACGAGTGTGCTTGCTCATCTCTAATCTTTACACAAATTTTTAAACAGGATGTTTGCAAGTATTTGGATAAGAATGGAGTAATCAACCAGAGTCAGCACGGGTTTGTAAAACAAGTCATGCCAGACTAATCAAATTTCCTTCTATAACAGAATCACCGACTGGATTGATCAGGGGAATGTGATGGATATAGAATATCTTGACTTTAGCAAAGCATTTGACAAAGCATCTCATACCATACTTATTGAAAAAATAGCTTAAAATGGAATTGACAAGGCAACTGTTAGGTGGATTCACAACTGGCTGAGTGATCGTACTCAAAGAGTGGTCATAAATGGCTGCACATCCAAGTGGAATAATGTATCAAGTGGGGACCTAAAGGCTCTGTCCAAGGCCCAGTGTTGTTCAACATTCTTATAAATGATCTGGAGGAGGGAATTGATGTGAAAGTGATCAAATTTGCAAACAACACAAAGCTTGGAGGGATAGCTAACAGTAGAAAAGCTTGCACAGTGGGCGGCGACTAATATAATGGTATTTAACAAGGAAAAATGCAAAGTCCTACATCTGGGCAAAAATAACAAAAAAGCACATACAGAATAGGAGGAATTGGGCAAAGCAGCATATGTGAAAAAAATGGGTATACTAATTTGAACATGAGTCAACAATGTGATGCAGCAGCCAAAAAGGCAAACACAATTCTGTTATGTATTAGGAGAAGCATAGAGCCTAGATCACATGAGGTAATTATCCCCCTCTACTCTTCCTTAGTCAGACCTCATCTGGAATACTGTATCCATTTCTGGGCACCCCATTTTAAAAAAAGACAGAGACAAACTGGAGGAAGTTCAGAGAAGAGTTACAAAGATGGTGAGCGGTCTGCAAATAATTTCCTATGAGGAAAGGTTAAAGGATCTGTGAATGTTTAGCTTGCAAAAAGAAGGCTAAGAGAAGACTTAATAGCAGTCTACAAATATCTGAAGGGCTGTCACAGTGCAGAGGGATCAGCCCTATTCTCATTTGCATGAGGAAAGACTAGAAGCAATGGGATGAAACTGAAAGGGAGGAGACATAAATTAGAAAAATCTTTCTGGGCCCTTCACAGATATAGAATTAAAACAAATACTTTATTCAAATTTATTAAAACCAAGGGCAAACAAACAAGACAACCACAAACATATGCACAGTTACTGCTAGGCTTCCTTGACTGATTGGGGTATTGACCCTTTCATTCATGTTCCTTTTTCTCTGGTCCTGATAGATGCAATTCATTCGGGGGCATCACTGAATGTCTATAGCTGCATAATCAAGACTGAAAAGCTGAAGTCCCTCTGCATATACCTTGAGATTACTACAGGCACATATCGGTGCATCTAATCTCTATATAGCATTAGAGACTCTTTTTCATCCCTTGAAGATTGAACACCTGATTGCTACCAATTACAGGCGTTATACCTCCCTACATCAAAGGATCTAAACTGATAAGGAACGAACTCTGTAGCTTCGAGAAGCCTAGTGCAGGACATGGACATCACCCCATGATAGCACTAATAAAATTAACTAATAGAGTTGTTTTGTCCTGGACCCACAATCTTGGGTTTGAATTAAACGACTGGTGGAACTAAGTGGTCTTTTAGGAGAAACAGACGGGCTCCCAACAGGGACTCCGGCACTGTATATCCAATAGTGACAGGCAAAGTAAGCCATACATCTTCTTTATCGTTTCCTCCTTACTCTGGGGCAATATCTATGCCCAGCTCCTGAAGAACTGTCGGACATTCCGACAGGGAAATGCGTCGAGCATAAAACTTGAAGAGCTTAAAACTTGTACTGAAACAAACATACAATTGACTATGAGGTTAAATGAGGATAGATACTTACCTATATACTAATCCACAAGATAGCACTATTAAGTGACCAGACATCCCAGATTGAAAAATATTCTTTGATGAAACCGTAGGATGTCATATGGATTAAATTTGATTTGAAGCAATACCATTAATTTGGCTTACTGTGTGGTGAACTATATCTCCCCCACACAGTGGAATTTCTGTCGTGGTTGATCACACATAAGAATCACTATCGACACTAGCCCTTGGAGTGTGGAGGGAGGTGAAGAAGCTGCAGCGATACCAAGGCATAATACCCGAGCTCTGCCTTTGGAATAACCCTGGTCTTACCGCCCTACAGTCAGTCCCAGACCCACAGTATTGGATGGCCCAAGGGGTACACACACTAAACGATATATACACAGATGAAACATTCCCCACATTCACGGAGTTGCGCGACAGGCTGCAATCCCCACATCTCCAATTATTTCGATTTTTTCAGTTAAGACACGCTCTAAACTCCCAATTCCCGCCCGCCTCAACACAGATATCCAAGCTCCCTACAATTGGCATTCTCAAGTCTCAGGGACCCAGGGGACTAATCTCGGCCCTATATACACATCTCCACTCGGCCAAAATAGCCCTTAACCCACCATTGGCATACGACAAATGGAAACAAGTCATTCCATCCCTTACACCCGAGGAGTGGCAAGACATCGCCGAATCCCATCTGGCAGTTTCCCCCGCTGTAAACAACAGACTAATCCAACTGTACATAACACACCAGGCCTATCTTACCCGTAGCCGCCTATACAGAATGGGCACTGCACCCTCAAATGCCTGCCACAGATGCCGCCAACCTGAAGCGAACTTCTGGCACCTGATATGGGAATGCCCCCCAATTAATGAGTACTGGTCGGAAATTATCAATCTTATAAATACGCTACTACCTCCCCCTGGACCCTAGGGTGGCGCTGCTTGGCTTACTGGAAGAGGAGGAGTGGCCACATTACACTCGCACTTTTCTCGAAAAGGTGCTATTCCTGGCCCGCAAGACAATAGCCATGAGGTGAATGGCTGCGGAGACCCCCTCAATCCCACATTGGATCCAAATGGTAAACACCGTAACCTCATATGAAAAGATCATCTACCAAAACCGAGGATGCCCAGCCAAATTTGGGAAAATATGGGGGATATGGATCGACTCTCACTCTACCTTATACACGGAGTGAACCTTGAGACCCGACTTACACTCCCCCCCCCCCCCCAGATTAGTGTCAGCAGACCCGCACTCTAGCTCTACTGTCAGAACCAAACGAAATCAGAGCAGGACTGTTTACAAAAAAGTTGTAAAGTTTATTGTTGTTAAGTTACCTAAGGAATACAGTAACAGGATCAGACCGATTTAACCATAATGGAAAAAACATGTATGAATAACGATACACCTAACAAAGTCTCTTTATTCTGTATTCTGTAATGTCTTTTCTGTTTAAAATAAAACAAATTTAAAAAAAAAGAATCACTATCGACAGGGTATTGCTGACTATGTCTGGGTGGAGCATTGTTATATACAATTCTCTCCCTCCCCCCCCCTTTTTTCCTTTGTCTTGTCCCTGTATGTTTGTGGTTGTCTTGTTTGTTTGCCCTTGGTTTTAATAAATTTGAATAAAGTATTTGTTTTAATTCTATATCTGTGAAGGGCCCCAATTTTGAGTTACATAGAATAAACATACCACTGTGATTTCCTAGAAAAATCTTTCTGGCAGTGAGGGTGAATAATTAACAGGGGGTTCGTTTTATTCCCCTGCATTTTGTATGATATTTCTTTTTCATTTGTGAAAAGGACTACACTTGAGGAAAAGCTATTTAATAGATGTTATCGGACCACACTGGTACCAATCTGATGACCTCGTTGCCAGGTGCCAAATTGGTAGATATGGAAGCCCATGATGAGACAATTGCCAGCAATATCTATGAATAACACAAAAACACTCCAAGTTATATCAAGACACATCTCATGAGAACCCACAGGGAATTCTGTTTAATTGAAGACATTGCCAGTTTTTGTACAGAAATAAAGAGGGTGTTATCATTCAAAGGTTACTATTACAAAGCTTACACGGATTATTTATCATAAGGCATGTTGGCATCTACAAAACAGTCTCAAAGCTCTTAAGGCTTGTCTAGGCAAGAGATAATTACAGTCAGGGTATTGTTATATCATTATACGCCATTTCTGTTGACTAGCTGTATTTTTATGTTAACATAATTTAGTATGGCTATTCTTCTTATTGAATCCTCTTATCTGTTAAGCTTACAAAAGCATAGGTGTTAGTGTTCTATATAAGGGCCAATAGCCCAAACAGATAAGAAATACATACACTTGTTGCATTCTGAAACTTAACAATTTATGTGCTGTGACATAAATTTGTCTTTCCTCCATCATTTTCTATGGTTTCTCCTCCATTATTTGTTAAGGAGCTAATACTTTCAGTTCAAATCTCATTACTGTTTATAGAATTGAGGAATAGTTTAGGGTTATTTTTGCTATCTATAGCAATCAATCTCTCTGCCTCCTCCTTGGCAGTTTTGATTTTTTTCTTACATATTTTTTTTCCTGTATGTTTTTAGCACTTATTCGCTGCCTCATTATTTTAGTAATTTAAATGATTACTTTTTTTGCTTATTGCCCCCCTTTCAGTCTGGTTGAGCAACATTGGTTTCCTTCTACTTGGAGTTCTTTTATTTTCAAAGGGCATGAACTACTCACATGAGGTAATTAGGATGTTTTTAAACTTTTTCCATTATTCATCTGTGCTGTTATTTTTGAGGACAATATCCTAATTAATGTTCCTAAGAGTAATTCTGAGTTGATCAAATTTAGCTTTACTGAAGATTAGTTTTTTGTCGCTTCCTGATAAGGCTTCCTATTGAATAACAGCTGGAATTTAATTATATTGTGGTCACTTTTTCCCAAGTGTCCCTCAACCTGCACCCCTATTATTCTATTTGTTTTGTTAAGTAATACTAAGCCCAGAGCAGCCCTCCCTCTATTTCGCTCCTGTACAAGTTGGGAAAGGTAAGTATCTTTAAATATTCTCAAAAACATATCGCCCTTATGAGATTTACAAGATTCGTCTTCCCATATTATATCTGGATAATTAAAGTCTCCGCAATAATTACTTCATTGGGGTTTGACACCTCTTCAATTTCTCTTAATAAGAAGTTTTCATTTTCTTCTCTTGTTTTTGGTGGCTGATAGAAAACCCCTCTTAAGATTTTGTTATTCTTTGCTCCCTGTATTTCTACCCACAGAAATTCCACATATTCATCTTTTACACCTATATTTTATTGTAGCTTTGGCATGAAGTACAATTTAACATACATGCACACCCCTCTCCTTTTCTGGTTGCCATGGTCTTTTCTGAAGAGATTGTAACCCTGTGAGTTCACTGCCCAATCGCATTTATCAGCAAGCCATGTTTCCATTTTTACCACTATATCATCATTTTCTTCAAACATTCTTGCTTCAAGCTCACCCACTTTACTGATCAGCTTCTTGCATTTGTTGGTAGTTGTTGAGTGCCCTTTCTCCTGGTCCCTAGTTTAAACACTCCTCCAGCCTTCTAGCCATCTTCTTCCCTAGCATAGCTGCACCCTTCCCACTGAGATGTAGCCCATCCCTTCAGTAGAGCCTGTAGTCGACAGCAAAGTCAGCCCAGTTCTCCGGGAACCCAAACCCCTCCTTCTTACACCAACTTCGGAGCCACAGTATTTCCGAGAAAACTACCTGTTCTCCCAAACTAACGTCCTCCCCGCCTCTACCCCAGCAAGTGCCTGCTTAGTAAGCAGCAAACTCCTTTCCAAGCTGTTAATGGATCTCAGTGTTGCCAGTCGCTCATTTAAATCCAAGATTTGGACTTCCAATTGTGTGACATGCACGCATCTTGCGTAATACTATGCACCCTCAATCGACTGATCAAGGGCCACATACATTGCACAAGTAGCACACTAGACAGCATTACCAAGTGTAGAGGACATTATAATGGGGATCTACAAATTTACTTGCAGAAGTAATGAAGATTAGCTATTCACACTCCAAACACGCCTCTGCAACCGGTCAGGGTTGTTGTTTTTTTTCTCTACCTCAGTCACACACTTTCGCTTCACTTAAGCCACACACACACACACACACACACATACCTAGACAATCACTGACTTACAGACATTGGCTTACAGACACTAGCTTACAGACACTGACTTACACACAGAATATACATATTAGCACTTGTAGACTGCTGATGTTGTCACTCACCAGGCACAGGCTCAGTGTCGGGACCTCACTCTCTGGACTCTTGCCGTTCTGGGACCTGCTCTTCCCTGATGGACAAATCCTCCAGTGGCTCCCTCAATCTCCTTGCAGCTGCTCTGGTGCCACGCTGATGTTCAACTGCTCCCTCCGCTCCTTGCTCCAGGCTCGTGCCTGACGTCACTTCCATCTTCTCTTTTGCTTAACCGCTCTGGTTGGCTATGCCCCATCCTGTGCCTGCGTTGCTTTTCTGTTGTTACATAACAAAGGAAAGGCAATTTTTGCAATACACAAAGAACTAGATGCTTGGACTAAATGGTGCACATCAAGCACTTAGAAAACCCAAATCTTTTAACCCACAGTTGCAGACAGTGACCATTTAAAAAAAAAAATCTGTGACAATCTTCAAACCACTAATTCTAAAGCTGGTGCTGTCACTAAGCTTGGCAAACCCAAAATTAGACTCCATTGCAGGGCAAGCTACATGACAAATGCAGGAGACTGTCACAGTGTCTATACCGGTAGTTGCATACATGTCTCACAGACATACAACTAAACATCATTATGAACCAATCTATGTGTCCCTCCACAAATAATCTCTAGGGCCATGATGTCTTCAATCCTCACAGCAATGACTTTCCGAGGGCAAAGCAAGCGTTCATGGGGAAAAGGTTTGCCAATATGCCGAACAGTCGCATAACATATTTGCATGAGCCTAATCACAGAAATACAAATATCCACATCTGCCAGTACTTGCTACATCCCCAAAGCAGACTACTTCTTCGACAAATTGTCTGGATCCTTCAGTTTGAAGTCACACCACCTCATTAGTAGCTGTTCCCTGCTCCGCACAGTCCCGTACTTCCTCTCCATCTCCTGTGACACCTTTCTCAAAATACATTTTTTGTGGGAGTTGGGATGCAGATAGGGGCCATGCTCCCCATCGCAATCAAGCTGGTCCAGCAGTCATGTTTCCAGAGATGCTTGCCTGCTCATTTTCTGAGTCTATTGTTATGATTTGAAATTGGCTGGATGCTTTCACTTTTCAGCATAAACTATAAGCAGGGATCCACATTATTACATGGGGTTGGGCTAGCAGAAATGATGCCAGACATACCACAGCCTTCTCCTCCTTCTCCTGCAGTTTTGCATGCTAAAATGATCACTTTGGCGAGCACATTAAACAAAAAGCACAAATGTTTGTAGTTGGAAATAGTACCATGCATTCCAGACTTTGCCCCACAAAAGTGGGCCAACTCCTGAGCTCAGGGAAAGACAAGTGCATTAACACTTTTCCAATACACAGTCGTAGCCCTGAAACACTTAAAAGTCGTTTTTGCAATTAACCCCTTAGTGACGAAGCCTGTTTGCGCCTTAGTGACGGAGCCAAATTTTGGAAATCTGACGTGTCACTTAACATATCATAACTCCGTGAAGGCTTTACATATCCAAGTGATTCTGACATTGTTTTTTCGCCACATGTTGTACTTCATTTAGGTGGTAAAAATAGACCCATAGAATTTGTGTATATTTATTAAAAACCCTAAAAATGGGAAAATTTTGAAAAAATTGTCATTTTTTCACGTTTTCAACTGTAATATCTCAAATATGTGCAAACATACTGTACAAATTTTTGCTCAGATATATATTTCCATCTGTTCACTTTATTCTGGACACACGTTTGAAAAACTTTTGTTTTTTTTTAACCATTTAGGAGACGTACAAATTTAACATTACTTATCAACATTTTGAGGAACACTTTATTTTCCTGCACCAAGCCAAGATTGTAAATTCTCATAGGTGTCAGAATTATAGATAACCCCACAAATGACCCCATTTTAAAAACTACACCCCTTAGTGTATTCACTGAGGGGGGTCAGGGGTATTTTGACCCCACAGTTTCTTTTCAGGAATTAATGCAATTTAGAGTAAAAAAAAATAAAATGTCATATTTTTGCAAATACGTAATTTTTAACACAGAATTTTTTTCTATAGTGCACATGAAAACGAGGATTTACACCTCAAAATGCATACCCCCGTTTGTCCCGTGTTCAGAAACATACCCATTGTGGCCCTAATCTGTCCGTATGCACAACGGGGCCCAAATTGGAAGGGGCAGCGGGTGGTTTTCTGAACAGACATTTTGGTTGAAGGGGTTTCAGGCCCCATTGCCCACTTATAGAACCCGTGAGCAACCAAAACGACAGAGAACCCCCACAAATGACCCCATTTTAAAAACTAGACCCCTTAACGCATTCATCTAGCGGTGTACTGCGTATTTTGACCCCACCGGTTTTAAATTAATTGAAGCAAAGCAGAAGGAAAAAATTACGATTTTTGTTTTTTTGGCAATTATGTAATTTTAAAAATAGTTTTTTTTTGTACAGCATACATAGGAATGAAGACGTTCAGCCCAAAATGTATACCCCCATTTGTCCCGTGTTCAGAAACATATGCATTGTGGCCCTAATCTTCTGTCTGGATGCACAACGGGGCCCAAACTGAATAGAGCGTCAAACTTTAACTGTCTTTTGACTTTTACGTGACCGCCATTATCCGTTGGATAATGGCGATCACGTGACCGAAGACCGCTCACCGCGGCCCCCCGTGACATCTCTAAGCTCTTGGCTACCTTTAGTAGCCAGCAGATTTTAAATTTTCTCTTGCCCTCCCCAGCTTCTGCGCTTGCGTCCACCATTTTGGCGACGGGCGCATGCGCCAAAACTGGGGGAAGGTCTGCGGATAAGGATCCCATCAGGGAACCTCGCTGGTGGCCTTATTTAAGTAATTTCATCTCCCCTCACGGATCCGATCCGTGATGGGAGGTGAAAATTGAGCTTTTTTTTACTTTTACGTGATCACCGTTAACGGCGATCGCATGACTGGGAAACGCGTACCGTGGCCGCCCATGAAATCTCCAGGCTCTTGGCTACATTTAGTAGCCAGGTGCGGTGAGATTTTAAATTACCGCGCCAATCTGCGGCTTTTGCGCCTGCGTCCGCCATTTTGGCAACAGACGCATGCGCAAAAGCCGGGCAAGGTCCGCGGATAAATCTGGGGGCTTAAGGTACCTAATTTCATCTCCCCTCATGGATATGATCCAAGAGGGGAGATGAAACAAACTTTTTATCTTCTTTTTTTTACACTTTTTAAACTTTTTTTTTACTTTTACATGATCGCTGCTATCCATTGGATAGCAGCGATCATGTGACCAGGAGCCGCATACAGCGGCTCCCGGTGACAGCTCCCTGCTCTCGACTACTCATTCTAGCCGGGAGCAGGGAGTTTTTAAATTTCCCGGGCCTCCCAGCTCTCTGCGCATGCGCGTGACGTAATTCGTCTGGCGCGCATGCGCAGACGCCGGCGGCAGTGCCGGGGAGAAGACCGAAGGATCCGGACGCTGCGGAGGACCGGGGGTGAGTACGCTCAGCTCCCCTTACGGATCGGATCCGTAAGGGGAGCTGAAACTTTAATTGTTTTTAACTGTACATTGACTTTAACGCGATCGCCGGTATCCGGTCGATACCAGCGATCGCGTTACCGGAGGTGGGGTCCCGCGGCCCGGGATGACAGCTCCATGCTGTCGGCTACCTCCGGTAACCGGCAGCATGGAGCTATCACGTCCTGAGCCTGCAGGGCTGTCATTCCTAGAGGATGCATAAGACTACGTCCTCTAGGAATAAAGCCCAGTCGGCCAGGACGTAGTTTCCCGATGGGGCCGTCGTTAAGGGGTTAATAGACAATAATGTTATTATTTAACCAAAACACAATGCTAACCTTTTTTTTTATTCCCACATTAAATTGTTGTTTCTCTATAAATGAATAGCGCCCAAAAGCATTTGGTTGGATGCCAATCAAGCAAACTCATGAGTCACCTGGGTCCTAAATCAAGGTAACCATGTTCAGTTTGCAAATAAGAAAACCCATGGACTAATGTGAGGGTCCGCTATTGATGTGCAGCTAGGCCAGCACATGCTTGTATTGGGGAAGAACAGCTTTCTTGGACCACTTTGTTGTCAAAAGGCTTTGGCCCAGAATATACGGGCACATAGTATCCAAATACAATAGGCAAACCAACCTTCGGCCTAAATAATTGCACCATGTTACTCAGTGTACCGAACCATCTGCCACGCTGTACCCCCAACAATATCCTGCTTTTGATAGGCTGACCATTGCCCCTAAAAAAAAAGAAATGAAACTCAATTCAACTTTTAACCCGTAAAACACCTAATAACCCAGTAGAGGTCATTAAAGTCAGGACACAATAAATTGAAAATAGAATAAAAGTTATTTATTGCTATTTTTTTACAATAATGCCATGATGATGCTAACTTGGCCAACCACTAAAAATACAACAAAACATGGAGGGGAAGCAATAGCCCTACTGGCCAGGGTCCAGCCTGGTTGAGATATGTGAGCCAAGATGTGTTAGAGTAGGTGAGCCCTGTTGGGCCATATGATGCATGTCTGTAGGTTGTCCCTCCAGAGTTTCATGTCTGCTGGGAGGGGCCACCAAACACCACCTCTGAATGGCACATTGCTTTGCCCTTATGGGGCAGGGCAATGTCAGCCAATATCTGGCACTGTGATCCAGAAAACCCCACTCACAGGGGAACATATGCCTGCAGATGGCCTGAATGCTAATCCCCAGGGCAAGCAAGGCTGGGTTGAGCTAGTAAGCCCGGGTTGTGCCCAAAACATGCCAGCAAGGACAGACAGTCCCCAAGATGGGCCTGCCAGACTGGGTTGACCGCAAGATGGCTCAGCTAGCTCTGGTTGTGCCCAAAATGTGCCTGAAAAGCCGTGTTGTTCCCAAAATGGCCCAGCTATCTCTAGTTGGGTCCTAGATCAGCCAGCTATCTTTGGTTGGTCCCTAGGATGGGCAGATATCTCTGGTTGGGCCCTAGTTTGGATAGCTAGCTGGGGTGGGCCAAATCAGCCACAGGGCTTTGGGTGAGGGCCACAACATCCAAAGGAATTTAGTGTTGGTCCCAAACTGAGGCTAAAAGCACACACAGTTTTAAAATGTCCCTATTTGTGTTGTTTTTTGATGAAAGGGAACCAAAAGGCACTATTACAATGGAGTAGTTGATCCTATCTATTTTGGCAGATAGAATACCATTCAGCAAATTTGATAAATAATTTACTGTCTAGCACATTGGAAAAAAGGGAAATATGAGATTCACACCATTTGCCTGAGCTAGTTTTAAGGCCACAAAAAAGGCCCATTATGTGGATGACTAGAGGCTATGGAAGAGCAAAGGGGAAACCAACCATTCACAATTGTAAAAAGTGGCTAGCTAGGGGGCGTGGCCTAGCAAGCGAGGAGAGAAGATGCACATTGTCCTGCTCCTCCACAGAACCCGCACTTTAAGTGTTTTCTGGACTCAATCCAGGGACCCAAACCGGGACAAAACACAGAGGGAACCTCCAGAACCCGTACCCGACCCGGGGAGAGCTTACCTGGAGTCCCTCATCGCCGGAAAGAGCCGGAGAGCCGCGGCCCTGCACAGCAGCACGCGCCCGGCCACACCCTGTACCGGGAGACCCGCGCCTTGAGATACCCGGCGGAGATCGGCAGCAGAGTTCCAGGCAGGAGAGAACAGCTTAAGAGAATAGCTTAAGGTAACCCCCGCAGAGGGGAACCTCCGTTACCACCAGCGGCCGCCCTCCCGCTAAGCATACTGTCAGCCCATAACCCACTCACCTGGGGCGATTTCCCGCTCATCTGGACACTCGAGCAGCACTCCCCCTCCCACTCCGCTCCTCAGAAGCAGCAGCTAATAAAGCCCCACAGACAGGTGCACCCGGAGATCAGCTCCCAGCCCGGCGTCCAGCTCTGTGAAGCGGCGGCCATCTTGCTCCCCAGAAGTTAACAAGCTGCCCAATAAACCACCTTGTGTATATACGGCTACCGGAGCAGGGCAGCAAACCCAAGCAGGGAGAAAGCTGTAACCCCAGCCCACCCATACCAGCAGCAAGGGTGAATCTAAAGTAAATCCCACACCCCACAGCGTAACTCACCATATTTGGAGTCCAGCGGGGGCATGGAGACTTGCTTCCGGGACTTTCAGTCATCAGCAGGCTCCATTAAGAAAATCTCCTGCCTTCTCATCAAACTGTACCACAGCACTATCTAGTGGCCAAAATCAATAAAATCAGGATCTTAAATCCTATTCATTCCTTCTTCAAAGCATTCTGAACTATCATTTAAAGCCAATCCTAGCCGCCAGGCAAAGAAGAATCTAGACTATCTCTCCCCCCTTGCAATTAAAGTTTGCTAAGTGTCTCATCCCGCTAAACACCCGTTAAACAACGCTATACTAATGTGAACAAAAAAACATACCTTCCTCCCAACGAAGTGTCATTTGGAAACAGATACAATGAGGAAAAACACTAAGAGCGCTAATTCAGAGACAAACAAAAGTTCTAAAACACCTAACAAATTGCTTGAAAACGAAAAAATAATCAAAAGACTTACACCTGATTGCTCAAAACCTACAAGAACAAAAAACGCCATAGAAGAAGACAAAATCACGTCTATGTCGACTCTACCATCAAACCTGGACAGTGACTCAGAAGAGGAGATGCAAACACATGACGAGGTGAATCTGAGAAATTATATTAAAGCACTACCTACCAAAGAGTGCATGAGAGACCTCTTCAGGGAATTCACCCAGACAATAAAAGAAGCATACTGTCAGCCCATAACCCACTCACCTGGGGCGATTTCCCGCTCATCTGGACACTCGAGCAGCACTCCCACTCCGCTCCACAAAAAGAAGCCTTTTTTCAGAAAATGCAAATTGATGACCTCGAAAATCGCTCAAGGAGATACAATATATGGGTCAGGGGAATTCCAGAGACAGTCTCAGATAAAGAAATACCAACAGTGCTTTCAGCTATTTTCACAGAATTATTAAGCAAAACCGAAGGTTTCGACCTGGGCATCGAGAGAGCACACCGCGTCTTCAGACCGAGATCGATCAATGCAGATAAACCAAGAGACATACCCGACCCGGGGAGAGCTTACCTGGAGTCCCTCGTCGCATCGAGAGAGCACACCGCGTCTTCAGACCGAGATCGATCAATGCAGATAAACTAAGAGACATACTCTGTTGATTGCAAAGCTTCAAAATTAAAGAAGAAATCCTTCATAAAGCTAGACTAGTGAAAAGGATAGAGTACGATGACAAGTAACTCATGATATTTCAAGATTTATCCAGATTGACCCTCGACCTCAGAAGACAACTCCAACCTTTAACCAAAGCTCAAAGCTTTAGTCTACAAATGGTTATTCCCTTTTGGCCTGGCCATCTCCGGTACCAACAGGACATGGACCATCAGAACCCCAGAGGATCTACCACACGTCTTGTCCAAGCTAGACTTAAGCCACATTCAAATACCAGACTGGACCACGGCCGAGAGTCTCCTGAATCTTCCCGCTCTTTCAACCTGCGAGAACTGGTCATCAGCAATGCCGCGCAAAACCAAAAAATCTCGTACCTATAATACGACCCCAAACAAACCTTCCAGAAGAGGACCGCTTAACGATGATACCTGAACTTCTCACTAAATAACTATGCAAGAGACGTTCAGCATCACTGCTTCTTCTACTTGATAACACTGTTTGCCTTATAGCTGTTATGTGACTATATATTTCTGTTTCCCTTTAATTTTCTTAAATCCACAGAATCTACAGACTACGTTGGGAGCCGTGGTTTCTCTCCTTTAAACTACTCCACATCCCCACAATCTTTCTAATCCTCTGCTCAATAATCTGGTTCCAGTAAGGACTATGTCCCCAAGTCTGGTCCAGCAGCAAAAGGTTATAACAATTTTATTTGTTACTGGTCCAACAAAGACCAGCTGTTATGGTTATGTTTTTCTTTTTTTATGTGTTTTGAATTCTCATGACAGTTCTGCTGACACTATTTGCTTAAAACTATTCCCTACTAAATTTACCCATGGCTGATATACACTTAGCCTCGTTTAATGTAAAAGGTATCAATATCTCACAAAAAAGATCGCAAACACTACACTACCTAGAAAAACAAAATGTAGACATCATCTTCTTTCAAGAAATTCACTTAAAAAAAAACGACACCCGGCTCATTAAAAACAAATCCTACACCAAATGGTTCAATGCCTCTACTCCATTGAAAAGACAAAGAGGCGTTGCTATTGTTCTACACAAAAGAGTGCCCCTTCAAACCCTAAACATCCTATCCGATCCAGAAGGCAGATTTATTTTTGTCAAGGGCTCAATCGGTGATAGAGTACTTACTCTAGCAAATATATATGCCCCTAACTCCAACCAAGATGCTTTCTTTGCAACAGTCAGCAAACATTTACAAGAATTCTCTGAGGGGGATATTATTATAGGCAGGGACTTTAATATACCGCTTAGCCCTACCTTGGACACGTCTAATAGCTCCTCAGCGGTCCCTCTCTCCAAAATCAGGAAAATTAAAAAATTACTGGCCGACCTCCACCTGGTAGACCCTTGGAGAGTTCTCAACCCTGACTCAAGGGACTACTCTTTTTATTCCTCGGTGCATAAAAAATACTCAAGAATGGATCTTTTTTATGTTAAACATTCTCTTTTAGACGCAGTCACTAAAACTTACTACGATACCATTTTATACTCGGATCACGCTCCAATTTTTATGAGGATTTCGAAAAAGAGATCAGCATCCAAATGGCTGTTAAATGACAGCCTTCTAAAACATAAAGAGGACATTGAATACATACAAAGAGGGGTTACAACATTATTTTGATGATAACGTGACAGATTCGTGCAACCCAGCGATCGTATGGGAAGCCCACAAGGCGGTAATAAGAGGACTCTTCATTGAACCTGCGCGCGAAAAAAGAGAGAAAGGGTGAGGGAGGTTACACTTCTTACTGAACAAATCAAAAACCTAGAAACCTGCAATAAGAAAAATGTGTCACCTCAATACGAAAGACAATTATTCAACTTGCGCATCAAGCTAAAAGAGATCCTGAATCAAAAATCCGAAAAATATCTCTTTTTCGCAAGATATAAACATTATGCCTTTGCAGATAAGTATGGGAAAAAGCTGGCAGCCCTAATTAAAACACAAAATGCAAAAGCCTTTATCTCCAAAATAAAAGATAAAAATGACGTGATACATCATAAAACATCAGAGATTGCAAACATTTTCCACACGTTTTACTCTGACCTATATAATATCCAAAACCCCAATGAGTCCCTATTAAATAAACAACAAAAAATGCAAGATTTCGTAGATTCGGTCAAACTTCCCAGTGTACCCATTATTCACTTACAATCGCTCCTCAACCCGATTACCCCGCAAGAGGTGGAGGAATGTATCCAAGCATCCCCAAACGGGAAAAGTCCTGGGCCAGATGGTTTTGGATCCTTGTATTTCAAAACCTTTAAAGAAACCCTCACACCACATATGGCTCACTACTTCAACTCCATCCCCGCAGGAACTCCCTTTCAAAAATTGGCTTTGACGGCACACATCACACTAATCCCCAAAGAAGGAAAAGACCCCTCCCTATGCAGTAGTTATAGACCCATATCCCTAATCGACAATGACATTAAAATTTACGCTAAAATTCTAGCTAACTGGATCAAGGTGTTCCTACCCGAACTGAGCAAGTGGGCTTTGTACCAAACAGAGAAGCAAAGGATAACACCCTAACATTACTCAATATAATGCACATAGAACACTACAACAACTCCCCACTTGCCCTTCTCACCACAGATGCCGAAAAGGCTGTCGATAGAGTTGACTGGTTATTTCTACGAATGTCCCTTTTAAAATTCGGTTTTCCAGAAACATTCATCGATACGATCATGGCCCTATACTCCGTCCCCTCGGCCAAAATCAACTCCGAACTCTCCCCAACAGTCCAAATTAATAACGGAACCAGGCAAGGTTGCCCTCTCTTCCCTCTATTATTCATCCTAACTATGGAAACCTTCTTAGAAAAAATCAGACAAAACAATAAAATTACAGGTATGCGGCTCTAGGGAACACAAATCGGCCTCCTATGCAGATGATATGCTGTTCTTCCTCACGGACCCCAAAACCGCAATCCCCGAAATTCTGCATGAGTTCAAGAGCTTTGGCCAAATCTCCAGCTTCAAGCTAAAGCTTTCAAAATCAGAATTATTAAACGTGAACATTAAACAAGACGCCTGGCTAGAGATCTCCAAAATTTCGCCATTTAAGAATGCAAGCAAACAAATCACATATTTAGGGGCAAGAATATCGCAGAACGCAGCAGACCTGTACAATCTAAATTATATACCTTTACTGGAGAGAAAGGACCTCAACGCTTCAAATTCCTTGCCGTTCTCCTGGTTCGGCAGAAAAAACCTAATTAAAATGATTTACCTGCCCAGAATATTATATACGCTACAAACACTTCCCATACAGGTCCCACGGCTTTTTTTCACTAAACTTAAAAACCTATTAGCAAAATTTATATGGCAGGGCAAGGGACACAGGGTCAAACATACCACGCTTATCAAAACCAAAAAATGCGGTGGAATCAGGCTCCCAGACTTTGAGCTATATTGGACCGCATCACATCTGAACCGCATGGTGGACCTGTTACGCCAGACACATTTCAAACTGTGGGTGGAAATGGAGCTCCTAGCACTAAACAGCGATCAGGGTCCTCCGCCGTGGCCCATTCCATACAACAAAGTTAGATTGAAAGAAATCCAGAATCCTTACACTAGACTAACTCTGAACCTATGGCATAAATCAAACAAAAAACACAAACTAATACCTCAAATCAGTGGCTATACCCCATTGCCTGCAATAATACCGAACAAATTCAAAGCTCTCAAACAAATAATTATAACCAATCAATATCTTAAAACGCTGCAATGCAGCGACCATATCAAGGACAAATCTGTACCCCAAGATATTCAGTTCCTAAACCATATAGGAAACGTTACACTCAAACCTGAAGATCTACGCATCATTAGAGATTCAGTGGTTCTGCACTCCCCAGACATCATAGACACAGATAAAAATTTACTTTTCCATAAATTACTTTGGAGCCTCCAACCCATCAAGAGTCCACTCTCTAAAATATATAGGACCTTAACACATGAAAAACTTAAAGGGGTTGTCCCGCGCCGAAACGGGTTTTTTTTTTAACCCCCCCCCCCCCCCCCCGTTCGGCGCGAGACAACCCCGATGCAGGGGTTAAAAAAAATTACCTGAATCCCGGCGGCCGGCGTCTTCATACTTACCTGCTGAAGATGGCCGCCGGGGTCTGCTCCCTCCGTGGACCGCAGCTCTTCTGTGCGGTCCATTGCCGATTCCAGCCTCCTGATTGGCTGGAATCGGCACGGGGCGGAGCTACACGGAGCCGGCATTCTGCACGAGCGGCTCCATTGAAGAGAGCAGAAGACCCGGACTGCGCAAGCGCGGCTAATTTGGCCATCGGAGGGCGAAAATTAGTCGGCTCCATGGGAACGAGGACGCTAGCAACGGAGCAGGTAAGTAAAAAACTTTTTATAACTTCTGTATGGCTCATAATTAATGCACAATGTACATTACAAAGTGCATTAATATGGCCATACAGAAGTGTATAGACCCACTTGCTGCCGCGGGACAACCCCTTTAAACCCTCTTATATAGTTCGCTGGGAATCTGAACTAAACACGACTTTTACCACAGACGAGACTAACAACATCATATCCAGGTCTCACTCCTGTTCTTCCTCCACTAGGTTCCAAGAACTCAACTATAAAATAATATCCAGGTGGTATAAAACCCCGATCCTACTAAATAAAATAGACCCAGATTATTCTCCTCTCTGCTGGAGATGCCTGGATGGCATTGGTTCATACTCTCACATATGGTTCTCCTGTCCACTTTTACAACCCTTCTGGGAAGAGATGCAGAAGATATTAAGCACTAGAGATGAGCGAACGTGTTCGTCCGAGCTTGATATTCGTGCGAATATTAGGGTGTTCGGGATGTTCGTTATTCGTAACGAACACCATGCAGTGTTCGGGTTATTTTCACTTCCTTCCCTGAGACGTTAGCGCGCTTTTCTGGCCAATTGAAAGACAGGGAAGGCATTACAACTTCCCCCTGTGTTGTTCCAGCCCTATACCACCCCCCTGCTGTGAGTGGCTGGGGTGATCAGGTGTCCGCCGAATATAAAAGTCGGCCCCTCCCGCGGCTCGCCTCAGATGCTGTGTGAGTTAGATGAGGGACAGTGCTGTTTGTACGGGAGCTGCTGTAGGGAAAGAATTGGTAGTTAGTGTAGGCTTCAAGACCCCCAAAGGTCCTTATTAGGGCCACTGATAGCTGTGTGTTGGCTGCTGTTAGCAGTGGCAATTATTTTTTTTCTCAAAATCGCCTCTGCAGAGCGTTGCACCCGGCATTAGGGACAGAAGTGCTGCATAGGCAGGGAGAGTGTTAGGAGTGAGTGTAGCCTTCAAGAACCTCAACGGTCCTTTCTAGGGCCATATTTAACCGTGTGCAGTACTGTGCTGGCTGCTGTTAGCTGTGCTGCATTTTTTTTTTCTTCTCAAAATCGCCTCTGCAGAGCACCCTCCATTGATACTGCAGGGAAAGAATTGTGTAGGCAGGGCCACAACACAGTTATTATTCATTGAATATACGCAGTGATGCCTTTTGGTGGAAAAAAACTGAAAATAATTCTATTTGTCCTGCCTCTGTCCGTCCTAAGGGCGGTGGACACGTGTCGGCTGCGTGTGCAACGTTTAAAAATCAGACGCGCCCAGCTACGTTTTACTCCTGGCTTCGCCATTTGCTTTCCTTAATTGGGAAAAAAAATACCTGCTCTGCCAGAGTTATTAACTCTGCGACCCTCACGTTCTGTGCCACATTAGCAGGGCCACAGCACAGTTATTAAACTTCTCATGTTCATTGAATATACGCAGTGCTGCCTTTTGGTGGAAAAAAACTGAAAAAAATTGTATTTGTCCTGCCTCTGTCCGTCCTAAGGGCGGTGGACACGTGTCGGCTGCGTGTGCAACGTTTAAAAATCAGACGCACCCAGCTACGTTTTACTCCTGGCTTCGCCATTTGCTTTCCTTAATTGGGAAAAAAATACCTGCTCTGCCAGAGTTAATAACTCTGCTACCCTCACGTTCTGTGCCACATTAGCAGGGCCACAGCACAGTTATTAAACTTCTCATGTTCATTGAATATACGCAGTGCGGCCTTTTGGTGGAAAAAAACTGAAAATAATTGTATTTGTCCTGCCTCTGTCCGTCCTAAGGGCGGTGGACACGTGTCGGCTGCATGTGCAACGTTTAAAAATCAGACGCACCCAGCTACGTTTTACTCCTGGCTTCGCCATTTGCTTTCCTTAATTGGGAAAAAAAATACCTGCTCTGCCAGAGTTAATAACTCTGCTACCCTCACGTTCTGTGACACATTAGCAGGGACACAGCACAGTTATTAAACTTAGATTATTCATTCACTAGAGGCAGTGGGGCCTTTCGTTTTCAAAAAACGGAAAAAATTATATTTGGCTGCAGTCTTGCGCCAATTTATTTCCTGCCTGTGAAATCAAATCACTGGTAATACAGCATGCTGAGGGGTAGGGGTAGGCCTAGAGGACGTGGACGCGGCCGAGGACGCGGAGGGCCAAGTCAGGGTGTGGGCACAGGCCGAGCTCCTGATCCAGGTGTGTCGCAGCCGACTGCTGCGCGATTAGGAGAGAGGCACGTTTCTGGCGTCCCCACATTCATCGCCCAATTAATGGGTCCACGCGGGAGACGGTTATTAGAAAATGAGCAGTGTGAGCAGGTCCTGTCCTGGATGGCAGAAAGTGCTTCGAGCAACCTATCGTCAACACGCAGTTCTGCGCCGTCCACTGCTGCAAATCCGAATCCTCTGTCTGCTGCTCCTCCTTCCTCCCAGCCTCCTCACTCCACTACAATGACACCTGCTCAGGAGCGGGAACACTCCCAGGAACTGTTCTCGGGCCGCTGCTTAGATTGGGCAGCAGCGGTTCCTCTCCCACCAGAGGAGTTTATCGTCACTGATGCCCAACCATTCGAAAGTTCCCGGGGTCCGAGGGAAGAGGCTGGGGACTTCCGCTAACTGTCTCAACAACTTTCTGTGGGTGAGGAGGACGATGACGATCAGACATAGTTGTCTTGCAGTGAGGTAGTAGTAAGGGCAGTAAGTCCGAGGGAGCAGCGCACAGAGGATTCGGAGGAAGAGCAGCAGGACGATGAGGTGACTGACCCCACCTGGTGTGCAACGCTTACTCAGGAGGACAGGTCTTCAGAGGGGGAGTCAAGGGCATCAGCAGGGCAGGTTGCAAGAGGCAGTGCGGTGGCCAGGGGTAGAGGCAGGGCCAGACCGAATAATCCACCAACTGTTTCCCAAAGCGCCCCCTCGCGCCATGCCACCCTGCAGAGGCCGAGGTGCTCTAAGGTCTGGCAGTTTTTCACAGAGACGCCTGACGACCGACGAACAGTGGTGTGCAACCTGTGTCGCGCAAAGCTCAGCCGGGGAGCCAACACCAACAGCCTCACCACCACCACCATGCGCAGACATATGATGGCCAAGCACCCCACAAGGTGGGACGAAGGCCGTTCACCGCCTCCGGTTTGCACCCCTGCCTCTCCCCCTGTGCCCCAACCTGCCACTGAAATGCAACCCCCCTCTCAGGACTCAGGCACTACCGCCTCATGGCCTGCACCCACACCCTCATCTCCGCTGTCCTCGGCCCCATGCAGCAGTGTAGTTCAGCACACCGTCCAGCCGTCGCTTGCGCAACTGTTGGAGCGCAAGCGCAAATACGCCGCCACGCACCCGCACGCTCAAACGTTAACCGTCCGCATAGCAAAATTCATCAGCCTTGAGATGCTGCCGTATAGGGTTGTGGAAACGGAGTCCTTCAAAAGTATCATGGAGGCGGCGGCCCCGCGCTACTCAGTTCCCAGTCGCCACTACTTTTCCCGATGTGCCGTCCCAGCCCTGCACGACCACGTCTCCCGCAACATTGTACGCGCCCTCACCAACGCGGTTACTGCCACGGTCCACTTAACAACGGACACGTGGACAAGCACAGACGGGCAGGGCCACTACATCTCCCTGACGGCACATTGGGTGAATTTAGTGGAGGCTGGGACAGAGTCAGAGCCTGGGACCGCTCACGTCCTACCCACCCCCAGAATTGCGGGCCCCAGCTCGGTGGTGGTATCTGCGGAGGTGTATGCTTCCTCCACTAAAGCACCCTCCTCCTCCTCCTCCTCCTCTGTCTCGCAATCAAGATGTGTTAGCAGCAGCATGTCGCCAGCAGTCGGTGTCGCGCGGTGTGGCAGCACAGCGGTGGGCAAGCGTCAGCAGGCCGTGCTGAAACTACTCAGCTTAGGCGATAAGAGGCACACGGCCCACGAACTGCTGCAGGGTCTGACACAGCAGACCGACCGCTGGCTTGCGCCGCTGAGCCTCCAACCGGGCATGGTCGTGTGTGACAACGGCCGTAACCTGGTGGCGGCTCTGCAGCTTGGCAGCCTCTCGCACGTGCCATGCCTGGCCCACGTCTTTAATTTGGTGGTTCAGCGCTTTCTGAAAAGCTACCCACGCTTGTCAGACCTGCTCGTAAAGGCGCGCCGGCTCTGCGCACATTTCCGCAAGTCCCACACGGACGCTGCCACCCTGCGCACCCTGCAACATCACTTTAAGCTGCCAGTGCACCGACTGCTGTGCGACGTGCCCACACGGTGGAACTCTACGCTCCACATGTTGGCCAGGCTCTATGAACAACGTAGAGCTATAGTCGAATACCAACTCCAACATGGGCGGCGCAGTGGGAGTCAGCCTCCTCAATTCCTTTCAGAAGAGTGGGCCTGGTTGGCAGACATCTGCCATGTCCTTGGTAATTTTGAGGAGTCTACCCAGGTGGTGAGCGGCGATGCTACAATCATTAGCGTCACCATTCCTCTGCTATGCATCTTGAGAAATTCCCTGCAAACCATAAAGGCAGCTGCTTTGCGCTCGGAAACGGGGGCGGGGGAAGACAGTATGCCGCTGGATAGTCAGGGCACCCTCCTGTCTATTTCTCAGCGCGTACAGGAGGAAGAGGAGGAGAATGAGGAGGATGAGGAGGAGGGGGAAGAGACAGCTTGGCCCGCTGCTGACGGTACACCGGCTGATTGCCTGTCATCCTTTCAGCGTGTATGGCCTGAGGAGGAGGAGGAGGAGGATCCTGAAAGTGATCTTCCTAGTGAAGACAGCCATGTGTTGCGTACTGGTACCCTGGCACACATGGCTGACTTCATGTTAGGATGCCTTTCTCGTGACCCTCGCGTTGCACGCATTCTGGCCACAACGGATTACTGGGTGTACACACTGCTCGACCCACGCTATAAGGAGAACCTGCCCACTCTCATTCCCGAAGAGGAAAGGGGTTCGAGAGTGTTGCTATACCACAGGACCCTTGCGGACAAGCTGATGGTAAAATTCCCAGCCGACAGCGCTAGTGGCAGAAGGCGCAGTACCGAGGGCAAGGTAGCAGGGGAGGTGCGGAGATCGAGCAGCATGTACATCCCAGGCAGTGCAACAGTCTTTAAGGGCCTGGCCAGCTTTATGGCTCCCCACCAAGACTGTGTCACCGCTCCCCAGTCAAGGCTGAGTCGGCGGGAGCACTGTAAAAGGATGGTGAGGGAGTAGGTAGCCGATCGCACGACCATCCTCGGTGACGCCTCTGCCCCCTACAACTACTGGGTGTCGAAGCTGGACACGTGGCCTGAACTAGCGCTGTATGCCCTGGAGGTGCTTGCTTGTCCTGCGGCTAGCGTCTTGTCGGAGAGGGTGTTTAGTGCGGCTGGGGGAATCATCACAGATAAGCGTAGCCGCTTGTCAACCGACAGTGCCGACAGGCTAACACTCATCAAGATGAACAAAGGCTGGATTTCCCCAGACTTCTGTTCTCCACCAGCGGACAGCAGCGATACGTAAGCAATACGTAGGCTGCACCCGCGGATGGAAGCTACGTTCTCTCTCACCATCCAAAACGGGGACATTTCTGCTTCATCAATCTGTGTCTAATATTCCTCCTCCTCCTCCTGCTCCTCCTCCTGAAACCTCACGTAATCACGCTGAACGGGCAATTTTTCTTAGGGCCACAAGGCTCA
Organism: Eleutherodactylus coqui; assembly: GCF_035609145.1. Taxonomy (NCBI): domain Eukaryota; kingdom Metazoa; phylum Chordata; class Amphibia; order Anura; family Eleutherodactylidae; genus Eleutherodactylus; species Eleutherodactylus coqui. The sequence goes on from NC_089843.1 coordinate 33,138,584, forward strand.
CTCAAATAATTTTTCTGAACAATTTTTATAAGTTTCAATGCGCTTAAAAGCGTTGGAACTGTAACTTGAACCAATTTTTCATTACACTGGGCTGCCTCCAGGCCTAGTTACCACTTAAGCCACATTAACCAAAGCGATTAATGGGTTTCACCTGCCCTCTTGGCTGGCCATGGCCAATTTTTGGGATGTACATTAGTACTGTTGATACAGCAATTTTTGTGGGCCCTCGCCTACAGTGTAATCAAATTAATTTTTAGCCCACCTGCATTCCAGCTGACGTTACCTCAGCTGTGTTGGGCAATGCAATGGGATATTTCTATGGTTCCAGGGAGCCACCCATGCTGTGGGTGCACACGGAGTTTTTACTACATCTGTACACTTGTAAAGAACCCCAGTCTTACTGGGGCATGCAGTGTGGGCCGAAGCCCACCTGTATTACGCACGACATTACTACCTCAGCTGTGTTGGGCAATGCAATGGGATATTTCTATGTACCGCCGGTGGCTTCCTGGCACCCACCCAGGCAGTGGGTCCACAGGGAGTTTAACCTACATGTGTCCACTTCTAAAGAACCCCAGTCAGACTGGGGCATGCAGTGTGGGCCGAAGCCCACCTGTATTACGCACGACATTACTACCTCAGCTGTGTTGGGCAATGCAATGGGATATTTTTGTGTACCGCCGGTGGGTTCCAGGGAGCCACCCATGCTGTAGGTGCACACGGAGTTTTTAGTACATCTGTACACTTGTAAAGAACCCCAGTCTGACTGGGGCATGCAGTGTGGGCCGAAGCCCACCTGTATTACGCACGACATTACTACCTCAGCTGTGTTGGGCAATGCAATGGGATATTTTTGTGTACCGCCGGTGGGTTCCAGGGAGCCACCCATGCTGTCGGTCGACAGGGACTTCACAATAGGGAGTTGTACCTGCCTGTGTCTATGAATTAAAAAGCCCGGTCTAACTGGGGCATGCAGACACCTTGACAGAATGAATAGTGTGTGGCACATAGGTTCCCCATTGCTATGCCCACGTGTGCAGCTCCTGATGGTGGTGGCACAGGATTCTATTTCTCATTGCTTCTGTACAGCATTGTGGGCTATCGCCCCGCCCCTTTTAAAGAGGGTCGCTGCCTAGCCGTGCCAACCCTGTGCAGTGTGTGCCTGCGGTCCCTCGTCATGGCAGATGCACTTCTAAATAGACATGAGGGTGGTGTGGCATGAGGGCAGCTGAAGGCTGCGCAGGGACACTTTGGTGTGCGCTGTGGGGGGGAGGGGGGGGGGGGGCGGTTGGGCAGCATGTAACCCAGTAGAAGTGGCAGTGGAGTGTCATGCAGGCGGTGATTGTGCTTTGTTGGAGGTAGTGTGGTGCTTAGCAAAGGTATGCCATGCTAATGATGGCTTTTCAGAAGTAAAAGTTGTTGGGAGGGGAGGGGGGCACTCTTGCCGGTATTCTGGCTTAATAGTGGGACCTGTGAACTTGAGATGCAGCCCAACATGTAGCCCCTCGCCTGCCCTATCCGTTGCTGTATCGTTCCCATCACTTTCCTGAATTGCCCAGATTTTCACACATGAAAACCTTAGCGAGCATCGGCGAAATACAAAAATGCTCTGGTCGCCCATTGACTTCAATGGGGTTCGTTATTCGAAACGAACCCTCGAACATCGCGGGAAGTTCGTTTCGAATAACGAACACCCGAACATTTTGGTGTTCGCTCATCTCTAATAATGACACCAAAAATTATCCAAAACATACTTTTTTTTGTATGTAGCCTCTGTGGCCCACCGTCATCCATAAGCCAGAGCACAGACCTTTTGCTATAGCTCTGCTTTCTGGATCTGATTTTTATAAGTACTGCAGTGTGTGTCCCAGAGTTCCAGGTGGGCTTCCACTGCTGCTATCAGAACAGTCTTCTCCATATTTGCAAAAAACTTACTTTTGGTGAAAAATCTCAGGATAATAGCATTGTGTAAAAGCATACGATAAAAATGTCTGCCATACTTGAACTACTATGCAATGGAGGGTTTTTATAGTGGACTCCCATAGAGGCAAAACTGCATGAATAATTAAACATTCTTCAAACGTTCTTGTGAAAGAACATTTTGCATGGGGAAAAGTGACATTTACACATGCAAACAAACAGGAGAGAATAGCAGGCAGCCATCAAAACACCTGATGAATATTGGGCAAAAACTATTCTCGCTGGGCAGCCTTCTGGCGAATTGAAAAAATGCTCACATGCTTACATCTAAAGGATGATTTAGACACAACGATAATTGCTCAAAAGATGTCGCTCAAGCGACTTTTGAGCGATCATCGTTGTGTCATGTACAGCGCAAGATGATTGCTCAGGAGCAGCGATCACCTTGTGCTGCCGGAGGTGTCCCTACTTGTCTTCTGCCTAAAGCTGTTCCCTCGCTCCAGCGTCGGCTGTTATACAGCCGAGCGCTGTGAGCGGAGGATGCAGAAGACAAGCAGGGTTTTATACAGCCGAGCGCTCCATGCGGGGTATGGAGAACACAGCTGGACTGCTCTGTTCTTCATACCCAGCCTGTTATCAGGGATGGGATACAGCTGAAACAATAGTATCATTTGTATCCCGCTGTGAATCCCTGATAAGGCTCATTGTCATCTTTCAGCACACTGAAAGACAACGATGAGCAACAGCTTAACGAAATCTACATGATGGGCGAACATTTACACACAACGATTATCGCTCAAAAGACAGCTTTTGAGCAAATTTTGAGCGATAATCATTGTGTGTCTAAGTGGGCCTTAACACTCTTTCCCATGGCTTGCATTTGCAATTAAATACCTAATTAAGGCAAGCTTTTGTCCTGCTCCCATAGGAGTCTATAGAAATTCCTGCTCAGCATGCACTAAAGATAGGTCAAGTCCTATCCTTTCAAGCAGCATGGACCTTACATGCATGCATTGTAGCATGCATGTCCTATCCTTGGAAGGCAATTTTTTTGCGCATCTAAAATTCCTTCATCTAACCGTTTCTATAGGAAACCATTGGTTTTATTAGACATGATTTTTTCACACACCTATTCTGCGCTAAAACCACACCCTGTGTGAATGATGCATTAATCGGACTCTGTTGGAGGTGGAGTCTAGTAGTTTAGTTTGCATGGCAGACCATGCGGCCTTAAAAGAAAATTCTGCTTTCCATATAAGCCAATTGACACCTCACATTCCCATCAAGGGATGTCAGTGGGTAACAGGGGGAGCCCTCTCTACTTGTGAACTACTTACATCCCATGATTGCTTTTGATTGTAGCATGTAAAGGGTTAACAGCCGGGATAAGACATTTCTTATCCGGACACAGGGTTTCCATGGAGGTTTTAGACTAGGCTGCTGTGTTTTAACTGTTGCCTATGCTAGGGGCCCTAGTCACTGCCATTAGAACACAACTGACCATTTATTAAGGGAATACATCTGCTTTAATAAATAGCCATTTGTGTAAATGCAGAAATTCCACACCAAAAAACAAATATGAATTCAGCTAGGTTGAATCCACACAGGATAATTTGTGCATGTACTTGTGCATTAAACTTTTATTCGTGCAATATGCAAAAAATAGAACCAATGGATTTTAGTGGGTTCATTTACAAGTCTTTTTCCTGGCACTCCCTAAAGAATTTAGCCATTGCAATGGCTGGGAGCATTGTTGAGTAATTTTTTGCAGGTGCAACTGCACATGACTCTAGCGTACAAAAAGAACAGTAAAACACAGCTACATGCACAAATATGCAAGTTCCGGGAATTAGCTCCGCTTCCCCTCATTGCAAATAGTGCAGAGGGGTGGAGAAGGGGTGGAGAGGAGGCGGAGAGGGGGCGGGAGCTCAGTGCACTGCTCCCAGCTCTTCCAACCTCCTCCATCTGCAGAGAGGGACGCCGTATATCAGCCGGCCTGAATACGCGGCCGATATACGGTCATCTAAATAAGCTCTTAGGGTGCATTTCCATCCAACAAATATCGCTTTTGGCTGAAACTCAACACAGCTGCAGCGATCAATGTTCACACAACCTTGCAAAGAATGCTGTGTTAAAAGGAAAACAAATTTTGCTTGGTGGAGAAACAGCCTTTTCAATAAGATTTGGTGTTTTAATACCAGATTACACTTTCATGATTAGATTTTTTTCACCAAGAACTTCTGTGTTTTCATCTGATTTAGCAATGCTGTTGTGTCTACTGTGTATTGGAGCACAATATCTTTCTATCCTGAACATTTTGAGAGTTGTCCTCTTCCTATCTTAACCGCATTAGACTTCAGCATTTGTTCAGGGGAATAAAATGATAAAATCATTATATTTATGAACACAGATTTTATTGTAAATCTAGAAGTTACAAATTTTACAAAGGTGAACTTTACAATAAGCTATAAAATCATTCACTAAGACTTAAAAATTCAATATCACAGATCAGCAGGTAAAAGTGGGTGTTCAAGTGTCCTTATGGTCTTTTATATGATTTATCAATTTAATGTTTGCGCCTTGATATACTCTTTTTTGAGTTTAACTCTGGTCTAACCAGTATAATATAACATTTAGGGAAGAATATGCAGCCTAAAATGCCAACAGTTGATGATATTATAGCAAAAATTTCCACAAGAACAGTATTTTTCCCAGCAACACTCATATAAGCTGGGATAAAAGCTACCCAGACACTGCAGACAACCAGCATGCAGAATGTGATGTTTTTTGCTTCATTAAAACTATCTGGTAAATTTCTAGCCAAGAAAGAAACAATGAAACTAACAGCTGCAAGTAGTCCCATATAGCCCAGGAGCATGGAGAAGGCCAGCATTGACCCTTCATTGCACTGAAAAATAATTCTATCTTGATATAAATGAGTATTGCTTTCTGGGAATGGAGGAAAAGTAGACAGCCAAGAGATGCTAAGTACAACTTGAAGAAATGAGCATAAAAAGACCAAACAATTTGTAATTTTCACACCAATGAATTTCCTATGAGAAATTCCAGGTTTGGTGGCCTTGAAGGCCATGTAGACCATAATGGTTTTAGCAAGAATAGAAGAGATAGCTACTGAGAAGATGATCCCAAATGAAGTCTGACGAAGCATACAGGTGACATGTGTAGGATGACCGAGGAACAAAAATACACAGAGGAAACTCAACATGATGGAAACCAGGAGAATGAAGCTTAGGGTTTGGTTATTAGCTCTAACTACTGGAGTGTCTCGGAATAAAATGAAGATGCCCAAGATCATTGAGGATTTAAGAAAAAATAGAACAGAAATTATGGAGACTACATGAACCATTGTGTCATCTTTATAGGAAAGAAATTCAATAGGCTTTGGTACACACTGGTTTATCTCATTTGGCCATTGATCTTCTGGACACCTGTGGCATAGTACACTGTCTGAAAAAGACAGAATCAAAATGTCATACCATAATGAGAAATAAATCATACAAGGGTAAAATAATGTCTGATGCAATGTTACTTCTGTTGAGAGTTGAGAGGCAACCTGATACTCAATCAGGTAAAGGTTAGCAGTTTACTGATGCAGATGTATTTGAGGGTTGGATATTCATTAGCATAGCTAATGGGATGACTAAAGGCCCACTTTGATACAACGATTATCGCTCAAAAATATTTTGAGCGCTTTTTGAGCGATTGTGTGCTTACAGCGCAAGGTGGCCCAGCTTGTTGTTTTCTGCACGGAGCGCCCAGTTGTTATACAGCCGAGCGCTCCGAGCGGGGTATGGAGAAAACAGCTGGACAGCTTTGTTCTTCATACCCAGCCTGTCTTCAGGGAGCGGGATACAGCTGAAACAATAATAGCAGCTGTATCCTGCTGTGAATTCCTGAAAAATCATTGCTGATCTTTCAGCATGCTGAAAGATCAGTGACAACATAACGAAAACTGCACGGTGTCAGTGCAGTTGGACACAAAGATTATTGCTCAAAAGATGTCTTTGAGCGATAATCGTTGTGTCTAAATGGGCCTTAACGGTAGTTGGAAATCCATTTCAGAGTGATATCTTGTTTAATTTAAGGCAGTATAAGCTTGTGGAGGAAAATGGTAGGGTGCCCATTTAGATTTGATCATGTCACATATTACTTTAGTGCAGTAATTCTCAAGTCTATTTATATGGAGCAACTGTAGAAAATATTTCTAAACCCTCCCAGGAAACATTGGTTTGGGAACAATGTTTTAGTGCCTAATTTGAAAGTAGGAGTTCGCAATATTCACAAATTACTAGATCTACCTCTATTACATCACTGAGAAGATTGCTTAATCCAGGAATCTATTCACATTACCTTATTTGGAGTCAGTGAGGAACTCTCACCCCATATAATAAGGTAATTAGTGACTACCTGTACAAGTCCATGTTTTATGCCGTGCTGTGAAAAGTTCTGATATCCAACTAACTAGCTAACATATTAATGGGGTCAATAGGGGTAACCTTCAACACTTACATTAAGGAGTTTTGGCTTGTAGAGATTAACGGAATGAGTTGTTATGATTAATTTTTTTAGAAAATATGATGATGAATGTGTTACCTGTCTCATTGGATATCTCTCCTTCTGAGCATGGCAAACAGTCATAGCAACATTTCTGCAGTTCGGGCTTCAAAGCTCTTCGGTAACCAGGGAGACACTTGTCAGAGCATGTAGACACTGGAATCTATGGAGGATATGGAATATAGCACATACTGTGTTTCATGTTATGAAAATGTGAATGATTAAGTGAAGAGATAAATGGACCAACCTGTTGGATACCTTTGTGAATGTGTTTTATGTTCTTCATTCAATAAAATCATATTCACACTTGGTTTGAATCAAAATTTTTCATTGTTCATCTTCTGCAGCTTGTATGGCTTATACTAATCTACAAGCTGCCTGATCAAGTCCAGTGCTCTTTTTATCAGACAAGCTCTCTGTCAGGTCAGTCTGTACCTCCTTCTTCTCTTCTCGTAAGCACTGATCTAAGTTGCTGTCTTTGTGGCCAAACAAAGTAAACCAAAAATAAGAGTGTTTCTGAGATCATAAAATCGGGCTACAAACGGAGCCATCAGGCAACTAACCAGTGGTTTTCAGAACATGTAGCCACTGCAATCTGTGGAGGATATGGAGTATAGTAGAAACTGTGTTTTATACAGTTTATACAAGAACAGCAGGATGGTTGGGTGAGGAGCAGAGAGACACATCTATGGAGGCATTTTCAACTGAATTGTATGTATTTTATTCAATAAAATCATGACTTTAATCGTTTAAATTAAAGCTTTTGGATTGTTTGTCTACTGTGGCTTGTATGTTTTATTCTGATATACAGAATATCCCATCCTGTCCAGTACTTTTTCTGTCAGGCAAGCCCCCTATCGGGTCCATCTCTACCTCCCTTTCTCTTCCTCTAAGCATTAATCTTATCTAACCAAATTAAAAATATTTCTCAACAAAAAGGGTGACAGTTTATGAGTGTTTTGGAGAGCAGAAACAAAGGCTACAAACAGAGCCATCAGCTTGTTTGATCATTCGCACTGAACAGGAGCTAGCAGCTACTATTGTTCTGTAAACTCAAAAGCTGTAGAAAAAAAATGTTCCAAAATTTTAAATTAAAACCAGTTGCACTTTACTGCACAATACAATTAAAACATTTCTCCAAATGTGTCCATACATTTAAAGGAGATCCTTCTGTATATCTTTGACTACTATACCAGAAGCACAGCAGGAACGCTGACATGTTGACCAGGCTACCCATACTAATATAGCCATCGTTTACTTGACATTTAACAGTAGCTTGACATTTTCACAAATTATGATAACTTCACCACAATGTGCTACAATGTTGTAAACTGGGTAATAACGAGTCATTCTAATGATTGTTGCATCTATATTCACTTCACTAGTCATATTGCATTAGTAACCTCAACATCAGTATTTGATATTCTTGCACGTTGTATATAAATTATGCTACACATGTCCAATCGGTGTAAGTGGTCCTGGATTTTCTTCATTATGCCAATTTAGAGCCTTCAGGAGGGATTGAAGAACATAGGAAAATTATTGAAGCCATGCAACTACTTCCAGCTGCTTGTCAATATGAGTCTCTTCCAGAACAACCCTAAGATCCAACACTGTCTTTTGCCTCCTCATCTCATTACTTAGCTCCTGCAATGCAAGCTGCAAGATTAGAGATATTAAGGCCCCCAAACTCAGTCATCATATTCAATCTATTTGTAGGGGCCCAGTACTTCATCCTGGTCCCCTCCTTAAACATTATACACGTATGTCTTGTGTTGATGCACTGTTCAAAACTGCTTTGTCATTTCAGGTATGTATGTTGCACACCTGCAGCGCTTGAGAGGTTAACCTTTAAAAAAATCCAAAGCCTGCATGCAAATATATCAAGTCTATTATGTCATGTGGTATAAGATGGTTTATAAACCTGAGTGATTGAGGGCAGGAAAATGATGCCATCTTCTAAGGCTGCTAGAGAAAACACAGAGAAACATGGGGGCAACTTCAGCCCTTGTGTGTTGAAGATGGAGGAAGTGGAGAGATTTCCCAATCTGGATGAGAGCTGGATGTGAGGAGAGTGAGCCCCAAGAAAGAGAAAAAACATCTGTGAGTTCTAGTGTGTGTTTCTTCAAGGTCAGTACAGAGGTACTATCTATCTTCTGTTCTGTTCACACATGTGCATCTTTGAGCCTGTGAAAGCAATGTGGAGGTTCTGAAGTCTATTAATTTTCCTGCACTGCGAAGTCTACAATTGAACTGCCTTGCATTGTTGATTCTTTATTCAAGTAAAGTTTATACTGGGCTTGACCATTGCCAGAGACCCGTAGTATTTAAGAACTGTCTGTGGCTGAATTACTTATCTACCGAAGGTCATACCAGTGTGTGTAGGAACATGTGAAATGTACCCTCCTGTTCTTTAGTTTAGTGGGCATTGCCTATTCTAGGGGTGTTCGAGGTGAACTGCAGTGCTACTCTGGCCTTAGCTGCGTCTGTCCCTCCAGGAAGCACCATGGTAAGTACCACCATGACAAGTCAGCACTTTGCCCTCCCAGCTCCATACGTATGTCAGGTGTCCTGGGTCTCCCTACAGGACGCTGCATCTTAATTGTGATTTGGCTTCAACTACACATTCACTTACCTGTATAGCTAGTACAGGCCCTCTACTGCCAAATAATAATTTATAACTTTTCTGAGAACATATTTAATATTTCAATTTCTTCCTGCACATGAATAAATATTGTATTGAGTCTCATCTGTATTTGGTTGATTTGTGGCAAGTGGGCTTATACAGAAACTTCCTTAAATATGTGTATATTTTGTTCAACTGAACTGGAACCTATCTAGAGCAGCCTCTATGCTATAGATCAGTAGAGGTCCCAAAGCTCAGATCAAGAAAGCAATTGAAGTGGTTAGATTGGGGTTAACAACTTCAGTAGTTAGACTGTTTTCTAGCCTTATCAGCTAGGATACTAATGTCCAATTTAACAGCTAAACAAGAATAGGCTTCACTTACAATACAAATAAGTTACTCCGAATAGTGCCATCCAACTGGAAGAAGCTCCTATACAGTGAGGTTGCTGCAGTAGTAGGCTCGCTCACTAAGGGGTAATGTTATTCAAAACACCATTAGAGCACTCCTATTTTTCACAGCAACTAGTTGCTGCAAGAGCTAGTAAGTCAAATTCATCTCACTGTGTGCATATTACGGAGAGATTTTTTTGTGAATTACCAAAGCTGTAAGTCTCATCTGATCAAGTGATAATAATTATGTTCTGTTGTTTTTTTTTTGAGTAACATCAAAAAAATCAATGTTGTTTCGTCTAACTATCACAATGCTATACTGTCCATGATCTGTAGATGAAACTTGATTATCATACTAGCCCTATGTATCTATGGGTTTGATGAATTGTAGTCTAATGCAGCTACCGTGTTTCCCCAATCATTAAGACCTACCCTGATTATAAGGTCTACCCTGATTTGCGAGGGGAGGTGGGCTTGAAATATAAGACCCCCAAATACTCACCTAATAGCCTGCATTCTGGTCCCTTGCGCTGAGCTGCAGCACTCCTGCCACCTTCTGTGTACTCCTGAACACCAACAGAGCTTTTCTTCCTGGTAGCGGGGCTTGAATGCTTCACCTCCAGCAAACGATTGCTCTGATTTGTTCATCGGCCGTGCCAGCCAATCAGAGCTGGAGCTCGATTTACCAATCACAGCCATTCAATTATATAATTCAATGACATCATTAATATGAGTCTCTCTCTTATTTTCGGGGAACATTGTATGTGTTTCTTCTTTTTAATACAATTAATATAAATACGTATACAATAAATACAATATAAATGATGCTTTAAGTTTTACTTTCTGTGATGGTAGTCTCTGATAGAATCTATGTAGCCCTCTGTGATTTCTTTTCTCCTATGGATATTCATGTAAAGTTCTAAAAAAAATGTAACTTGTATTGCAGCTTTTGTAAAAGCACAAACTATCAAAAAATCAAATATATGACCTGGTGAATGGTGTAAAGAAAAATATACAGAATGCCTGAATTGTATTATTGGACACCTTGTCTCCCAATAAAAAAATGGCATGTAAAGTAAATCAAAAATACTAAATACTCTAAAGTGGTACCCAAAATGACAAGTTGTCATATAGGCCCATTTATGCAAAATAAAAAAAAAGTAATCTTAAAATATAGTGACAAAAAACATTTAGAAAAAGATTTTGTAATATTCAAAAGTAACAAGGAAAGTTGATGAATTTGGTATCACCATAATCATACTGATCTGTAGAATAAAGTGAACTGGTCATTTTTATCACATAGTGAATGCTATAACTACAAAAGACATTAAGCAATCCCACCATTTTTTCCACTTAGTTGTAATTAAAGTTTTAAAGTACATTATTTGATACACTAAAATAATGCTATTGAAAAATACAATTGTAATTAAGGAGAGGGGATGCTGAGCCCTTCTGTTCCCGCTGCCTGAGGACAAAATCAGCCACTAAAACTCATTAGGCACCAATATCTGTAACAATGGGCAACAAAAGAAGAAAGACTGTAACCTAGTTGTCATGCTGGCTCCCCGCGGTATAAGGAGATATCTGGCGGGCTCCCAGCTAGAGTAAGAAGCAGAAGCTGCAGGCACCGTGGCAGCTGCCGCAACTGCCCACACACAGGGGAGAGAACCCGAAAAGGAAGCACCGGAGATCCCCCCCTCAGGGCCTACACAGAACAGGGTATTAACCGTTGGAGAAGCGGGGGACAGCACCATAGGGGGAGAGACAGCAGCGCTCACCGAAGGCAGCAGTGACAGAGGCTGTGAGGAAGAGGAGCACAGCTCTCACACCATGTGGCATGGTGGTGGCCGCCATCAGCCATGCGGAGAGAGGACACAGGTTAGGAGGCACTGGGAACTCCCCCGCTGTGAGAGAGAGCAGGCCGCGAACTTCATGACCAGAAGCCCTACTGACAGGGCAGGAGGAGGAGGAGGGAGAGCAGCGGTTGCTACCGGAGACCACTACAGGAGCTATGAGTAGGGGAGGCATATTCCCCATAACCTGTAGTGCAGCAGCAGAAGAGAGAAGGCAGCAGGGGGTGACGCGGGGGAGACCCAAGCAATGACAATGACAGGCTCCCATACTCCAGAGAGCTGTATACTACAATGCCCAGCACATAATAAGGGCAAGCCACCAGAGATCCCACCATCACCCCCATCATCCTTCAAGTCCAGAAAACACACACATGCAGGGACAGCTACTGAGTTCCCCAGCTACAGTACAACAGATCCCACAGCCCCTGTCACTCACAACCCTAGCCAAGTCACAGCAGCTCTTGCAGAGATTAGGGCTTTAAGCGCCTATCTCCAGGCAATGCCTACTAAAGCTGATATGAAGGCATATGTGACCAGGCTGGAAAACTCTTATTAAATAGAGTTGGCAATGGTCCGCACTGAGTTAGGGCAAGTGGACTCGAGAGTCACTACTAATGAAATGTCTATTGCTGAGCTGGCTAACCGCGTTAACCTGCAGGATCAGCTATTATCATCATATGCCTATCAAATACAACATCTAGCAGATTCTCTGGATGATGTAGAGAATAGGGGACGGATAAATAATATCAGGGTGCGAGGAATACCTGAGGAAGTGGAAAAACAAAATATAGAGGAAACTGCATCACATCTCTAACTCTATTCTGGAGGTCCTCGAGACTCACCATTGGTGTTAGATCGCACCCACTGATCCCTGCGTCCAAAATTCACAGACCTGGAGTACCCTAGAGATTATTTGCAAAGTCCATAGGTATCAAACAAAGGAGGCAATTATGAGAAAAGCGTCGGAGTGCCACCTTATATACCATCAGGGGAAATGTATAAGCTACTTCCTGATCTCTCCCACACTATCCTGCAAAAACAGAAAGCTCTTTAACCCCTACTGGATATTCTGCGACAGCACAATCTCTCATACACATGGGGGTTCCCATTTTGTCTGCAAGTACGCCACAAGGTTTGTATATACGTCTTCAGACGCCCGGAAGACACACCCTCCTTCACCTCCACCTTGGATCTGTCTCCAAAGCTAATTCACGATTGGCCCTCCTTACCTGTGGCACCACTGGCGGAAGCGCCTCCATGATTCCAAAGCATTGCAGGATGACGGGGGAGAGAGAGACCCAGGCAACAGCAGAATGCAAATATTATTTCCACTGCCCCATCCGCTTGAAGCCCTGCTGATGTTGCACTCTCCGACCCCTAGGACTCATGCTATGCACACCAGACCACCTCACTCCTGCTAGCTTTAGGATTCAGTCTAATCCTGATGCACAAAAGCCTAAGACCGCTTGCGTAGATGCGCATGGACTGAGCAAGGCTCCTCACAAGGATCCCTACAATCCCTGTCGCGGCTCAAAGGAAGAT